>NC_137783.1:146288452-147488452 GCF_963455305.1 Plecotus auritus | reverse complement strand
TCAGGACATTTGTTAGATAGACAAAATCTTTTGTGGGTAAATACGTAAGACTGGACACCAAGAACATTGGGGTAATTTGGAAGAAAATCTGCAATTTTAGGTACTTTCCTGACACCTCCCTTCTACTGGAATTGAACAACATCCATTTAAGTAAAGAAGCTAGATTAAGTGAGGTCCTGCTTCATGAAAGCTAAAATGAAGTTTATCATTGCTTACACTAGTTAAGATTTTGTTAATGAAATAAAATATTCCCAACATACAATTATAGGAAGAAGGACCACTTATTGAGCAGCCATTATTTGTCAGATAATTCTGGCCCCTTATTTCTTTTTTTTAATGAGGCAAATAGTAACATCTCCATTTTAGAGAAAGGACTCCAAGAGGCTCTGGTATTTCCAAGGTCATACAGCCAAGAAGTAGAGAGGATTGGGAGCACAGGCCTGTCTGACCTCACACCCATCACAGTCTCCATTTTAGTATCTGGCAGTGCCCACCAGGGCTGAGAACAACTCTCCAAAGGAAGCCTCCCATTAGCAGATACCCCACCCCAGAGAAGTTCCTCTGCTACAGGCAACCTGTGTCACTCTACCTGTCTGGAATCAAGAGTCCTCTTGCCACCATCAAGGGATATACAAGCATTTCACCTTCTCAAATTTGCTCACATGCAGTTGGAGGCAAATCTAAATGAGTAGGCCCACTGGGAATTACTCTTTTCTCACATTCCCTCACTAACATGTTACACACAGAGAAACACATTAATCTTTCCAAAATAAAAGAGTAGAGAGAGCAATATAAGATGGAAAATTCATATTCAAGACGTTCTACTTGGAAATAGCTCTTTATTTTCATTAACTTCCATAATTTCCATTTTCATCTTTGCAAAGTTGAGACTTTTTCTAATAAGTTCACAGTCTAAAATATATTCGGCTTTTCATTGAAAAACAGTTAAACTAGAAGGAGAACCTGCTCAGCTCTGGGCAGTAAACCCTTAGTTCAGAAAAGGAACTTGGGACTGGCACAGAACCGGAGCATCCATTAACCAAAAGGTCTGAAACTTAATTATGAGTTATTTTTCTCCAATATTTCAACCTGGTTTGGACAGCAGACAAGTGAGACCCAGCCCAAAAGAGGGCAGTGAGGAAATGGAGAATGATGGTCAGGAATATCCTAATGCTGGTTGGATTAAAGGAACCAATCTAGGACTCTTCCCTTTGAATTTCCACCTTGGTCTTTGCTAACATGACAGAGAAAAATCAAGAAATAATACAACAATGGTTTTCTCAGCAAGGGCTATTTCTGGGGCTGTGTAAACATTAATTTCCCCCCCGCGTCGGAACAGGTTCAGGTAGCCAGATTGTTTTATGACTCAGTGGTCTACACAGAGGAGTTCCATTCCTAGATAAGCTAATTTCCTCAAGGGCCCCGTGAAAGGATTGATGTTTCAAAGCTATAGATCCCTCAAGGAAATTTACTGATTTAACAAACTGTAATATTTCTTCATTATACCTACAAATATGTAACAGGAGCTACATTTGGTTTAAGAGCTGTCCAAATATGTTCAGGTGTTGTTGTTTTTAAATGTATTTTATTGATTTTTACAGAGAGGAAGGGAGAGAAAAGAGTTAGAAACATCAATGAGAGAGAAACATCAATCAGCTGCCTCCTGCACACCCCCCACTGAGGATGTGCCCGCAACCAAGGTACATGCCCTTGACCAGAATCGAACCTGGGACCCTTCAGTCCGCAGGCTGACTCTCTATCCACTGAGCCACACCGGTTAGGGCCAAATATATTCAGTTTTAAGAACTATTGAGGAAAAAATATAATACCTAAGATGACAGTCATATTTTCTTTAGTTTTTCTTCCCTCCCAACACCTCCATCTATCTGCCCATCAGACATAGGGCAATGACAATTTCAGGGAATGAAAGTATTTGTTTAATTTCATTTTGTTCAGTACTTTTTTTAAAAATCTTCACCTGAGGATATGTTTATTGATTTTTAGAAAGAGAAAAAGGAAGACAGAGAAACATTGATGGGTTGTCTCCCGAACAAGCCCTTACTGGGGATCAAACCCGCAACCTAAGTATGTGCCCAGACTGGGAATCGAACCCACCACCTTTTGGTGTACAAGACGACACTCCAACCAACTAAGCTATCCGGCCAGGGCAGTACATTTGATATTCAGTGTTTCATAGACCCAAGAAAATTCCCTGATCTTTTTTCTTGTTTTCTGCAAATCTATTCTAAAACTAGATTAATTTCTACTTCAGAATTTAGAGTGAGGTTTATCCATGAAGTGTTCTAAAACATTGGAAAAATAAGGACACTACACACATCTTGACCCTAAGTACATACCTTATAACCAAGTGCTTTTAGTTCACTTGCAGAGCAAGGATATAAATCCATGAACTTGTATCTATCTACCAGTAAAGCTGTTTCTTTGCCTTCATACTCTTCCTTGAATGCTGTAAACCGTCTTTTCTCCACTTTGAGTATACTAGCTAGATCACCAATATTACTTTCAAAAGCTAGAAATCGGGCCCAGATTTCTCTGTAAGAAAATAAATATAATCAATACTTAATTGTTCTGGGTTTGGGGCAGGAAATCCATTTATTAAAAAAAGCCTTAAGCTCCCCCTCTCCCTTTTAAAAATTATGTCTCTTTTTTATTATAAAGATTTCCAAATTATAGAAAAATAGAATAGTGCAACAAATATATCATTACCTAATTACCTAGATTTAATCATTACTAATATTTTGCCGTATTTGCTTTATCTTGTTTTTATTTAAGTATTTGAAAGTAAATTATATACATAATATTTCAGCCTAAATACTTCTATATTTAAGCTCTGTTGTGATTTTTTACTTATTTAGCATACCTTCCTATTCTTTGTGGTCAATAAGACAGATATTTACCCTGGAAAAGGTAAAGTCCAGGTGGAAGAGCTAAAAAAAAGAATCTGGATAGATTTCCAATTTCTCCTGAACAATGAATGTGGCTTCACCTTTCGTTGAGTGGCATGAATTACAACGTAGCATACATTCTTCATTCAATCTTATGAATAAAAATATAAAAGCTCTCTATTTTTCCCATGAATATGGGTCACTGAGGATCAATTTATGCCTCACTACTATTCTAACAGCCAAAATTAATTCTCTGAGGCTCTTAAGTGTCATTAAACACCACTGTACATAAAGTAATATACCGAATACCTATTATATACCAGGTATAAAACTACCACAAAAATCTGTCACTGGAAGATATTATTGTTACTCGATGGGAAAGTAAGGATTGGCAAGGTTATAAGATCTGCCCAGGGTGTAGGTTAGCTAAGCTGGAATTTGAACCCAAGACTTCAAAGCCTTACTATTTCCACTATATCACTACTTTACACTGTTCCTCTGTTTGGTAAAACTGATAGAGGTAAAACCATAAATCAGGGACATAATGTGTCAAACTTTCAATCTATAAGAATCTTTGCTCTCAAGTAAGGAAGGTAAAATTTCAGAACACTTCTCTAATTTGTTCAGATCAATTTCTAAGGATATAGTAAACTAGAAAAATATATTAAAATAGTCAATAATAAATTGCTAAGGCTTCTCTCAAAACAATTCTGATCAGTATACAAACACTAAAAATGTATCTTTAAAACTAAACAAAAATTTTAAAAAAAATTATCTTAAACAGGTATGAAAATATTGCAGGTAGGCATTTGTAAGTTAAGCTTTGAGAGAGATGGGAAATTTCTCCTGAAATTTATACTCAACAAGCACATGTTCATTCCATAGATCACAATTCAAGTATTCAAGCCACATTAGGACCTGACCAACAAGTTTTCACGATGGCTTACCCTGACTTTTCAGGAGGAAGGCTTCCAGATGTTAAAACGCGTTCAAACAAAACTCGGGTATTATTGTCCTCTAGGATAAAAGAGTTTTCAAATATTAACAAAATTGCGTTTCACAATTCAGGAGTGTATTTGCACATGCATTAACTATTATCACAACCAATTTTTAAAGATGAGGGAACTTGAGGTTCACAAAACTAAGGTAGTTGATCTGGTTCACTGTTATTGAGTAACCAAGCTATAACTTGAAACCAGGTCTTTTAACCTGTAGTTCAGCCCTCCTTAGTATACTGCAGTTGTAATGTATAACTATCACAGGTCTGAGCCTGGCATCATTTGCCTTTAAAAATAATGAAAATTACATATCTGTTGACATTAGAAGTGTGACTGTTAATATTTTTAAATACAATGAGTGGGAAGGATGGCAAGCTCAAATTGAGATATTGTTGAGTTTCTTATTTTGCAACACCAGGACTACTCTGTATTTAGGTTTAAATTCCTATATAGGTACAATAATATCTAGACTGGTAGACAAATATGCAAATGGAAAATGAATTAAAAATGAGGAGAACATGCCCCACTCTAGCTAGGTTCTCTCTCTTTTGCCCCCACTTGAAAAGAAAGTCACACAACTGGCCCCGATTCCCAAGCTTCCCAAAAGTTTGTCTCTTTGCACTGTGCTCCCTGGGGCCAGTTCCCGGGGTGGGGGGTCGGGGGGGAAGGGGGCTGCCCACATCCCTTTCTCGTGCCCAAGGCGGGCGGCAGCAGCAGTGGTGGTATCAATAGCCAGTGGCAAGTAAGTCTTGCATTTTATTCTTTTTGCTGTGTTCCACACTTTGCTTTAGGCACACTTTTTACCATTCCATATAACTTTCCACTGCTTGTTATATTGTTCTCTGCCTGGAATAACACATTTTCCTCTCTTTACCTGGCTAACTACTGCTTACCCTTCACAATGCATCTTGTGTCCTCTTCTTTATGACACCCTCTAGAAAGCATTGCCCAACAGAAATATGATGCTAGCCAAATATATAATTTAAATTTTCTGCTCGCCACATTTAAAAGAGTAGAAACATCCCACCGGTGTGGCTTAGCTGGCTGAGTGTCATCCCTTGCACCAAGAGGTTGCTGGCTCAGGGCACATGCCTGGGTTATGGGCTCGATCCCCAGTAGGAAGCATGCAGGAGGCAGCCGATGGATGTTTTTCTCTTATCAATGTTTCCATCTCTCCCTCTCCTTTCTCTCGGAAAATCAGTAAAATAAAAGAGTAAAAATGGTGGAATTTACTTTAATATATTTTAATTAATCCAATATATCTAAATTATTATCATTTCAACATGCAATCAATGTGAACAATTAAGATATGTTACCTTTTTTTATTCCCCCATACTAACTCTTTGAAATCTGATATTTTACCCTTGCACCGCATTTCATTTTGGCCTGGCCGCATTGCAAGTGTTCAAAGCTCAGTAGTCTAAAATGGCTACCATAACAGCACAGCATAGCTCTAGAACTAAATTATACTCTCCTCTCTATGCTTCCAAAGTACTTCACTCAGGGCTATATTACAGAATTTAGCACATTTTTTCATGATTGCCACCATATCCTAAGTAGTTAACATTTATATATAGCATGCTTACCACATCCATATAAAAGTCAAAACTTCATATAATCATCTCATATCTGAAAGGTACTCTTACTATGACTGTTCTGCAGTTGAGAAACCTGAAACAAGTTCATACACCTAATCCCAGAACTAATGCTTCAATTAAGGACCAAATAATGATGGAATTATGTTTACACATATGATTCCCCCATGAGAATGCTCTGAGGGGAAGAATGGAGTCCAATTCACCTTTCTGTTCCCAGGCCTTACTAACCAGAAGGTACTGAATAAATAAGTGATGGGTAGATGAGTGGATGGATAATGAGAGGAGGACTATCTAAAACACTGAGGCTGGAAGACAAAAATGCCTACATCAGATATCGCCCTCAGTTTTAGAATAGCAAACATTATACATACTAGTAACTATTCTAAAAAAATCAAGCAAAATAGTTAAAAATTAGTGAGGAACATTAATTTCATACAAGAAAAAAAAAATTTAATTAAATGTTCCACTGTCTCACTTTTTGAAGTTAAGTCCTTTTCCAGAGTGTAGAATCACTAAGCTGAAATACAAAATCATATATAAGTTGTATTCTTTTCTACTATTTAGGTATACAGAATGTTATATATTTCCTGAAACTATCATTAAAATCATTGGTCAATACCTGTGATATCTAATTCTATAATTATTCACATGGCATATACTTGTATATTTCTTTCTTAAATCAATTTTTATGATATCATTTTTTGGTCAAATCCTATCCTGGACTGTGGGTAACTGGACTAAATGAGATATACATGTATAGTATATATGAATACCCTAGCTCAGTGCCTGGTATAAGGTAGGAACTCAACAATGGATGGCCATTATTATTATTATTATTACAATAGAACAGGGAAATAAAAATAAAGATGCTAAATAAACATCATGTTTGGTTTTGAAGTTGGTTCCCCAGTAGCCTCAAAGCATTTTACTTTATTACTTGGGCACCTTTGGGTTTTGGTGGCTATAGTTTTTTGTCTGTCCTGTCCTATCACTTCCTACCTCTTTCTTCACACAAGAGACAATTTACCCAGAGTCATCAGAGATGAGCATGGATAACTCTGTCTCCAACTCTAAATATACAGCTTTATCCTACTACTGATGGGAATTTACTGATGATGCATTAAAGACCATTCTGCAGAATCAAAAGGCACCTACCATTTCTCAATAAATATAAATTCTTGACTGACAGGCCACAAATATTTCCTAAGTGCTATCAAGTGCCTGATTCTGGTGTGATAACATGATTATAATACATTGGAGAAGGAAAAAATCCAGCAACATAATTTCAGAGAATAACATTGATGGCTTAATATTATGTAATCATTATAGATCTACTTACCATTAAGGTGAGAAAGGTAGTCAATATAGGCCAGAACATATTCTGGAATGTCTCCATATTTCTTTAGCCCCAGCTCAAAAATCTTAAAGGCAACAGATTTGTCCTAGAAATAAAGAGAGGAAAGTACTGATTTCCATGAAGTGTCAAACAAGATACTCAAAAGGATATTAAAACTATAGTACCGCCAAAACCGGTTTGGCTCAGTGGATAGAGCGTCAGCCTGCGGACTGAAAGGTCCCAGGTTCGATTCCGGTCAAGGGCATGTAACTTGGTTGCGGGCACATCCCCAGTGGGAGGTGTGCAGGAGGCAGCTGGTCGATGTTTCTCTCTCATCGATGTTTCTGACTATCACTCTTCCTTCCTCTCTGTAAAAAATCAATAAAATATATAAAAAAACAAACAAAAAAAAACTATAGTACCTAAATGTGACAAGTTATATTAAGAATTAAAATGGAGCCCTGCCCGTGTGGCTCAGTGGTTGAGCATCGACCTATGAATCAGGAGGTCACAGTTCAATTCCCAGTCAAGGCACATGCCCAGGTTGAATGCTTGATCCCCAGTAGGGGGCTTGCAGGAGGCAGCCGGTCGATGATTCTCTCATCATTGATGTTTCTATCACTCTCGGTCTCCAAAATCAGTAAGAATATATTTTAAAAAAAGAGAATTAAAATGGAAATTAATACCATATTAAGTAAAAATTACTGTGCTAAAAACCACTCAAGGAAGTTTACATTCAGAAATATGGAGTTTAATAAGGTAGAAATGAGCAGGCAGTGGGGGTTTGGGTTGATGCTCCATGTAATTGCACACAGATGCACTTAAGACTTCCTTTATGCCGAAACCGGTTTGGCTCAGTGGATAGAGCGTCGGCCTGCGGACTGAAAGGTCCCGGGTTCGATTCCGGTCAAGGGCACGTACCTTGGTTGCGGGCACATCCCCAGTAGGAGGTGTGCAGGAGGCAGCTGATCGATGTTTCTCTCTCATTGATGTTTCTGGCTATCTATCCCTCTCCTCTCTCTTCCTCTCTGTAAAAAATTAATAAAATATATTTAAAAAAAAAAAAAAGACTTCCTTTATGCCCTAGCTGGTTTGGCTCAGTGGATAGAGTGTTGGCCTGCAGACTGAAGGTTCCTGGGTTTGATTCAAGGGCACATGCCTGAGTTGCAGGCTTGATCCCCAGTAGGGGGCATGCAGGAAGCAGCCAATCAGTGATTCTCTCTCATCATTGATGTTTCTCTCTCTCTCTCTCCCTCTCCCTTCCTGTCTAAAATCAATAAAAATATATTTTTTAAAAAAAGACTTCCTTTATGATAAGAGCTATTAAAGCCTAATGACAGGAACTAGGACTACCTTTCTTTCAATTAAGTATCTCAGATGAAGGAAATTATTTCATCGTTTTATTTTATTTCAGTACTTACTTTACTACAGTAATACTCCATGAGTGCTGCAGTAACGTAGACATGATGGCGGGTTCTGGTATCTTCTCTTGCTTTTTTAAATATCATTCTTCCAGATTTGATACCTTCTGCTCTTCTTGCAAATTTCATATACTGGATATATACCTATGTAAAACCAAGTATTTGTGTTCTATAAATAAGGCAGAATGTGATCCGTGTAGTGTTCAAACTGGCTTACGTTATCTTAATACTAATATGTTTTCTGTATAAGAAAGAAATCTTAAATAATCAAGAAATCAGGAAGTAAGATTATAGACATTGCACTATTTAAATCCACAAGCAAATTTGTTCTGGTATTAAAGATGCATGCACATTATTTTTTAAAAATTGAGATATAATTCACATACCACAAAATTCACCCTTTAAGTGTATAATTAATTCAATAGGTTTTTTTTTAACAAGATTGTGCACTTATTACCACTATGTAATTCCAGATCGTGCAAATTAGTAAATAAGGAATTTGTTAATTTCCCTATTAACAAATAAAAGTAAAAGTACTAGAAAACACTCCATTAATGAATACCAACACCTAGAAAACTCAAGTTTTGATCTAATTCAAGCACGCTTAAAATATATGTTTAATTTCACTTTTTTGGGGGGAAGAGGCAGTTTTATAACTTTAGTAAACAATCAGCAGTTAGTTTTTTTTTTTTTTTTTTTTTTAATATATTTTATTGATACTTTACAGAGAGGAAGGGAGAGGGATAGAGAGCCAGAAACACCGATGAGAGAGAAACATCGATCAGCTGCCTCCTGCACACCTCCCACTGGGGATGTGCCCGCAACCAAGGCACATGCCCCTGACCGGAATCGAACCCGGGACCCCCCAGTCCGCAGGCCGACGCTCTATCCACTGAGCCAAACCGGTTTCGGCAGCAGTTAGTTTTCATCCACATTAAGTATTTTCAGATTTTTGAAAGTGGTAACAGGTACATAGGTGACCAACAGATAGGGCTTCTTTGGTGAATCTTCATCCTCATTACGTTTCTGGACCCCGCACCCAGATACGGTATAGGACATTCCTTATTACTTAGGCCCAGACAGCTTTGTTCAGCATGGTGTCAATGCATACATCTGGAGTTTCCATCTCCTTCATGGCAAATTTCCGGATCTCTCTGAGTGCCTGAGAGGCAGGCTTCTTGAAACCCACTCCATGGATGCACTTGTGAATGCTGGTGGCGTATTCTCTGGTCACTATCTTGTTGATGGCAGAATAGCCCTTCTTCTTCTCACCACCCTTTTTGTGGGAGCCATTATACTGGGCCCAAGTTGGAAAGCCTTCACATTTTCTTAATTTACTGCTATATAAGCCCACTGTTATTTTCCAAAGACCAATAATGTAACTTTATAAGCCATTTTAAACTATTTATGAGCCATTTTATACTCAGCACCTATTGAGTGCCCAACACATGATGAGTATGTGATATTTGTTCAATGAGCAAATGTCTCTGGATGATGAGTAGGGTCCTGATTTGCCCAGTTTTGATGAAGTCAAACTGTTGTTACCCAGTTTTTACAAGTGGATGAATAAAGGAATGAACTACGAGTTCCTTGAAGAAAGAAAATTTACCTAATTTGTCGTTATTCTGCTGGAATCTAGCACAGAGCAGTTTGCTAAATGAATTTAAAAATGATTATTAGAGGTCCTGGGTTCAATTCCAGTCAAGGGCACATGCCTGGTTGTGGGCTCAATCCCCAGTGGGGGGCATGCAGGAGGCAGCATGATCAATGATTCTCTCTCATCATTGATGTTTCTTTCTATCTCTCTCTCCCTCTCCCTTCCTCTCTGAACTCAATAAAAATATATTTAAAAAATCGTTATTAAATGCCAGCAATTAGAACAGTGGAAAGCCAATATAAACAAACAAAAAAGCAGTATAGCTGTAGCTGACTTGTGGCAGAGGGTCTAGAGCCCCACACACTGGCCTGTCCCCTCCCCCTCCCAGTGAAAGAGCTCTATGGTACTTTTACAAAACTCAGGACTTTGAAAACCATTATTACAGAGCAGTATTCAGGACAAAGTGAATTTCTGTCCAATCTCTTCTCAGGATGCTTGTTTCATTTATTTAAAAAGCAATATTTATTATGCTACAATTATGTGGCATAAATGGCTCTAACCATGATCACAATGAAGGTGTTAGAGAAAGTGCCACAGTAGCTATGCCATATTGCTGCATTAAAAAAAAAAGAAGACTGAGTAGAGAACAGATCAGTAACTGCCAGAGGTTGGGAAAAAAGAAGGGTTGACTACAATGGGGTTACATGAGAGAATGTTTGGGAGCGACTGAAGTGTTTTATATTTAATTGTGATGAACAAATGTCACTGGATGATGATTCCCATGATTCATCACCATGATGGTCCCATGATTCAATGTTATTGGTCAAGAGTCATAGAACTAAACAATAAAAACAGTGAATTTTGTGGTATGTACACAAATTTTTGATGTTAAAGCAGATTGCAAAGGTAGGAAAGAGATTTGTAATGTACTCACCAAGGTGGGGTCAATATCCTCAATTGCCAAAAGTCTGTTATATATACTGTGAACTTTCTCGTACTTCATGCGACTCTAAGGTGGTAGAGAAGAAGTGGATATGAATATATACTCTAAACAAGCACGATTAGAGCTCTGAGGAATCCAGAGGCTGCACCCCACAATGGCACCTGCTTTGAGCATAGATATATAATGAGCTGAGGACTAATAAATGTTCATTTTGTATCATCTTTGTCTACCAAAAGCAATATTCTAGGCAAAGAGGCAGCCAGAAAAAAAATTCAGTCCTGCAGTAAAAAATCCAATTATAAGAAAGTTCTAAATATTTTTTTACTCACCTCTTCATAATCTGCATATGCAAAATACAGAAGCATATTCTTCTTTAATAAAGTGCTTATGGCTCTTTCATATATATTAGCAGCTTCATCACTAAATAGTTTGGCATTATTCATATCCTAAGAGAAAAAAAAAAAAAGAAAAGCTCACTATAAAAATGTTAATATAGAAAGAGAATAAAACACACACACTCACACACACACATATGGACACATATGCATTTCTGGATTTTAAAAATATTTCAAAGACTCATTCCATTATTTTAACAGAAGAATCATAAAATACTCTAAATGATTCATCACTTGAAAAATAGCTACTATATTTTAATTCTGACTAAGGAAGTCTAATTATGTAAGAGTGTCATTAAGATTCATACTGACATAAATTAAAGTTTCCAACACTTATTCTTTATTACCAAAATTTTGTTAATCCTCTCCCAAGGGTATTTTTCCCATTGATTTTAGAGAGAGCAGAAGGGGGGGAAGAGCGAAACATCAATTGGTTGTCAGTTGCCTCCTGCCCACACTCTGACCAAGGCCAGGGATCAAACCTGCAACCCAGGTATGTGCCCTTGACCAGGAATCGAACCCAAGACCCTCCAGTGTGTAAGCTGACGTTCTAATCACTGAGCAGCACTGGCCAGGGCTCAGTGCTATATTTAGCAAGTTATTACTATGCCAAAACCATGGAATGACAAAAAGGGACCAAAAGGAATACTCACCCCCTTCTCTGCTAGCAGTTTACTTGACTGCTCAAGATACTGGGCGGCTTCATACCAAATATCAGGGTGATGGCCCAGCACAAGCAGACACTGTTCATAAGCAAACATAACTAAGGAAAGACAGTCACAACATTCAATTAAAATAAATATTATTTACGAATCTATCAATACAAGCATCACAATTAAATTATTTGGCTAAGGCAATGCACTCCAATAATGTATGGTAATTGGAAATAAAAAGCTTTAGTGATTTCTGGCACCATCATCCTCCCACACCCCATCCATCATTTATAAAGTTAATACTTACTGAACTCCAACCATATGCTAGGAATATAAAAAACACCATGAATACACCAGTGAATCTAAGACTTCCTATACTCAAAATGTAAGAAGTATTGTGATTAGGCAAGTACAGGGTACTCTTGAAACTTACAGCAGCAGGACTTAACTAGTTTATGGACTCAAGAAAGGCTTCACTAAGGTACTGACATCTAAAGCGAAACCTGAAGAAGGGATATAAGCTGGTCAGATGAGATAATAAGTGGAGTACAGGAATGTCAGGAGTAGATACAAAAATGGTGTAGGCAAAAAACTAAAACAAAACAAAGACCAGTATTTGCAAAGGCCTATAGGTGGGAAAGCAAGGCAAGATTGAGGAATTTTTTAAAGTTCCAAATTCTAGTTCTGGCAGTGGCAGAGGAGTTTGTATCAGATTAACTCTCCCGAAAATGAAATTCATAAAATGAAAAATACAAAAGCAACTATTTAAGAGAGAATGACCAAAAGAACAGAAACCAGAGAAGTCTGAGCCCTTAAAAAATCAGAGCCACACTGGGGAGATCCATATTTAATATGGTTTTTCCCCTCAAGGGCATACCCCCGTGTGTATAATTCTGGGATAGCTAGGACTCAAGTCAAATGCTGAAGACTTACTGGCTTGAGATAAGTAAGATGGAATTCTGAGCTATGAGAGCAGCTGAAAATTAAGGAGGAAATTCCCCAAAAGAGAGCTATAGAAGGTGGAGCCTGAAAATCTGGGCATACATGCCCTCAAATCTTTAGCTGATACCCAAATATACATGCACAGGAAAGAATACCAGTACACTAAGAGAGCAATTATAAAATGTAATAAGTAGAAAGCAAAGCTGGAAGGTTGAAAGAGCTGAAGAGATATCGCTGAAGCTGCCCTCTGTATTGGAGACCAAGTTTGGAATTGAGTCCCATCAAGTTTTACGGACTGGGTAAACACCTTGTACTTTCCATTATGTCCCTTGCCCTAGCCTGTTTGGCTCATGGGCCTGTGGACTGAAGGGTCCCAGGTTTGATTTTGATCAAAGGCACATGCCCAGGTTGCAGGCTCGATTCCCAGTAGGAGGTGTGCAGGAGACAGCCATCAATGATTCTCTGTCATCATTAATGTTTCTATTTCTCTCTCCCTTCCTCTCCCTTTCTCTCTGAAATTAAAAAAAAAAAAAAAAAAAAGACTATGTCCCCTATGTCACAGGACTAAGAGATTTACCCTGAGATTAAGGGCAAACGTAAAACAGACCCATCTTAGTGTAAAACCAAGTCACTACAAAGTCCAGGTGATCTGCCAGTAATGTAACTCCATGCTAAACTCAACACGCTTCATAGGAAGATAGCGAAATCCAGCTTTACAGTGTTTCACTTGTACATCTGTACAATGTCCAAAAGGAAGTGTGACTAACAGTCAGGAGGAAAGAAAACCAATCCCATGATAGTCCAGATGTTGAATTAGCATATGAAGATTTTATAACTACAGTTATAAATATGTTTAATGATTTAAAGAAAAAGAATGTAATGCATATGGAACTGCAACTATAAAAAATACAAAAATTTATAGAATGGAAATCTATAAAACTGAAAAGTAAAATATCTGAAATGAAGAATTCACTAGATGGGCTTAACAGTAGACTGGATATGGTAAAACAAAGCTCAGTGAACAAGGAGATAGATCTATACAAATTACGAAATCTGAAGAACATAAGAGAAAAAAAGACAGGTTAAAAAACAACCTCAGGCCCTAGCCGGTTTGGCTCAGTGGATAGAGCGTCGGCCTGTGGACCAAAGGGTCCCAGGTTCAATTCCGGTCAAGGGCACATGCCTGGGTTGCGGGCTCGATCCAATGTGCAGGAGGCAGCCAATCAATGATTCCCTCTCATCATTGATGTCTCTATCTATCTCTTCCTCTCCCTTCCTCTCTGAAATCAATAAAAATATATTAAAAAAGAAACAAAACAACCTCAGTATCCTATGAGATAATATCAAGTGGGGTAACATGCATGTAACTGGAATCCCAGGAGGGTTAATCTTATTACCTCTTTTTGTTATAAGGGTCTGATCTTCTGTACGAAGAGGGTTGCTCTTTTCCCACTGTATGTATTTCTTCCACATATCTACCTGCTGAGCTTCTTGAGGAGTATTCTGAGGAGGCACTGAGGGAGCATTGCGGTCCAAACCTTTCATTACTGTCTCATATTCCTAGACAACAAGCATTTAGCATTCTGTGGTAAGCATAGGAACAACTCAGATATACAAAATGTTGATCAGTTTGGAATAATTTGCTAAAATGCCAATTTCTTCCAAATACCACTTTAATATAATCTAAATAATTAAAATCAGGGAGAAAGGTTATAGCAAGTTACCTACCCAAGAACAGGTTATCAAGACTGGATGAAAAGAACACCCCTGGTCTGTAGAGATAATCTAGGAGGTCACTCTCCAGGACAGAACATGATTGATGACCTGGTGGCATCATTACTGCCATCTTTTGAGAAACTGGGTCTTTTAAAATTTGTATCACTAGACTATTTTCCCTAACTTCTCACGGTGTCATTTAGTGGAAAGCTATGTTCACAAGACAAAAGTCTGTCTCTGAGAGCTGTTATTAGACAACAGAGTAATACAGTATTCAGATATGCATGAGCAAATAGGAGGGAAGGATAAGAACTTCATCAATTATAGTTGGAACCTTGTCTCTACGACCAGGTTCTATATTTAAAAATTTTCTTCCAAACTCAGTTTATTCTCTTTTGCCCTTTAACATGTCTGTAAAGAGGTATTTCATTTGCAGCGGCGTGCCAGAAGAGGTCAATGGGGGGAAAAGGAGACTTTCAACAATAAAGAACTATTTTTTTTAAAAAAAAGAGGTATTTCATTTCAAATATGTCATCTGCTCAGACAACGCAACTAATTGTCATTAAGATTTCTAATGATTGAAAACATTAAGAATAATACCAGACAGGAAAAGCTCTTGTGTAAACAACATACTCATAAAAATCATTAAAATAAGTGGCCTGACAAAATTTCATACCTTTGAGGAGGAGAAACCAAGATGGCGGCATACGTAAGCACCTAAACTGCTGCCTCGCACAACAATTTCAAAACTACAACTAAAAGACAGAACGGACACCATCCAGAACCACAGGAAAGCTGGCTGAGTGAAAATTCTACAACTAGAAGGAAAGAGAAAAGCTCACAGAGAATTGGAGGTATGGCAAAGGGTCTTTGTGCGCGCAGAGAGGAAGGGCAGCTAAGAGCCTGACAGACTTTCTCTGGCGGAAGGGGGAAGGATGCCCCCGACTGCACTGAACCCCAGTTCTGACTGCACTGAACCCCAGTTCCAGGCGAGCCCCTGGGGACCCACGCTCTTACGGGGGGAATCTGGACTCTCGGGCGGAGACTCGGGAGCCGGGGAAGGCAGAGGTCTGGGAGCGCGCACATGCCAGTGCGCACAAAAGCTGCAAAGGTTGCCACAGGCTTTCCCTAGTGGAAGGGAGTCAGAAGCTCCTGACTGCACTGAGCCCCAGTTCTGACTGCACTGAACCCCAGTTCCAGGCGAGCCCCTGGGGACCCACGCTCTTACGGGGGGAATCTGGACTCTCGGGCGGAGACTCGGGAGCCGGGGAAGGCAGAGGTCTGGGAGCGCGCACATGCCAGTGCGCACAAAAGCTGCAGAGGTTGCCACAGGCTTTCCCCAGTGGAAGGGAGTCAGAAGCTCCTGACTGCACTGAGCCCCAGTTCTGACTGCACTGAACCCCAGTTCCAGGCGAGCCCCTGGGGACCCACGCTCTTGTGGGGGGAATCTGGACTCTCGGGCGGAGACTCGAGAGCCGGGAAGGCGGAGGTCTGAAGGCGCGCACGTGCGCGCAAGGGCAAGGCTGACGGGAAGCCAAGACTGAGACTCCACCCCATCCAAGCTGAGCACAGAGGCTATTACAATTTGGCAAGTCTAATCCTATAAGGCTGTCTCCAGCACCGGACTTCTCCCAGCATAGACACAGCTGATCCTTACAGCCAACTGGCCTGGAGGTCAATTCCTCCCAGTGATACCAACAACAATCAAGACTTAATTACAACAAGGCTGTACACATAGTCCACAAAGGGGTGCACCAAGAGTGTCCACCTCAGGTTAACTGGGGAGGCAGACCCACTGGGCCATATAGGAAACCTAGTACACAAATCTACCCTACCAACTCAGGGAAGCAGTGAAAATGCGGCGTCAAAGAAACATATCACAAACAAAAGAAATGGAGGAAAACAAACGACTGGATATAGAATTCAAAACCACGGTTATAAGGCTTTTCAAGAATATCCTAGAAAAGGCCGATAAATATAACGAGACCCTCGAAGATATGAAAAAGGACCAACTAGAAATTAAACATACACTGACTGAAATAAAAAATATTATATAGAGACCCAAAACAGACTAGAGGAACACAAGAATCAAGTCAAAGAATTGAAATACAAAGAAGCAAAAAACACTCAACCGGAAAAGCAAAAAGCAAAAAAAAAAAAATCCATAAAGTTGAAGATAGTGTAAGAAGACTCTGGGACAACTTCAAGCGTACCAACATCAGAATTATGGGGGTGCCAGAAGAAGAGAGAGTGCAAAATACTGAAAACCTATTTGAAGAAATAATGACCGAAAACTTCTCCCACCTGGTGAAAGAAATAGACTTGCAAGTCCAGGAAGCGCACAGAACCCCAAACAAAAGGAATCCAAAGAGGACCACACCAAGACACATCATAATTAAAATGCCAAGAGCAAAAGACAAAGAGAGAATATTAAAAGCAGCAAGAGAAAAACAGTTAGTCACCTACAAGGGAGCACCCATACGACTGTCAGCTGACTTCTCAACAGAAACTATGCAGGCCAGACGGGAGTGGCAAGAAATTTTCAATGTGATGAATAGCAAGAACCTACAACCAAGATTACTCTACCCAGCAAAGCTATCATTCAGAATTGAAGGGCAGATAAAGAGCTTCACAGATAAGAAAAAGCTAAAGGAGTTCATCACCACCAAACCAGTATTATATGAAATGCTGAAAGGTATTCTTAAAGAAGAGGAAGAAGAAAAAAGTAAAGATAAAAATTATGAGCAACAAATACATATCTATCAACAAGTGAACCTAAAAATCAAGTGAATTAAAAACCTGAGGACAGAATAATCTGGTGAATATAATAGAATCAGGGGCATAGAAAGGGAGTGGACTGATAATTCTCAGGGGGAAAGGGGTATGAGGGGTTCATGAAGAGACTGGACAAAAATCATATACCTATGGATGAGGACAGTGGGGGGGAGGTAAGGGCAGAAGGTGGGGTGGGAACCAGGTGGAGGGGAGCTATGGGGGGAAAAAGGAGAAACAATTGTAATAATCTGAATAAAGATTTATTTTAAAAAATAAATAAAAAAATTTTCATACCTTTGCTACACGCCTAGCATTCATGTAATCTCTACTCCGATCTTCAATCATTTTTTTAGCTAAATGAATATTGATACCCTAAGGAAAAAGAAAACATATGTTTTAAATTAACTATACTTTAATATTAGCACAATATAGTTAAATTTATTCATGTACTAACTTACTTTAAATTTTTTATTTTAAAAGACTTTGTTAATAAAATAAAGGTTCAATCACATTATATACTTCAGAGATCAAGGAAGATGTGCTAAAGTCTGATATGAACTGGCAATAAATTTCCATAGATCAGGAATTTCTAAAGTTAGGGAATGATTTGGAAAGGATACAAATTCTATTTCATATAAAATTTTAATAATAAAGAATGATGAGCCCTAGCCGGTTTGGTTCAGTGGATGGAGCGTCGGCCTGTGAACTGAACGGTCCCAGGTTCGATTCCGGTCAAGGGCACATGCCCAGGTTGTGGGCTCGCTCCCCAGTGGGGGACTTGTGGGAGGCAGCCGACCAATGATTCTCTTTCATCATGGATGTTTCTATCTCTCTCTCCCTCTCTGAAAGGAATAAAAACATATGTTAATTAAAAAAATAAATAAAGAATGATGTACAGAATCATTTGCGAGAATAGCTGTGGATTAATCCTGAAAAGTACTTCTCTAAGTCTGCATAACTTGCAAAATAACTGCAGGGGGAAAAAGGAAAAAAAAAGAAATGCAGTGGTAGAAGTAGACAAACATTATCATTCATGTCCAGTGGATCTCAGAGAGTAGACCAAGAAACTGATTTCCAAGACCCTTTCAGTGAGGTCCATAAGATCAAAACCATCTTTAATAATAAAAGTGTAATATGCTAATTAGACCAGATAGCTGGATGACCTTCCGGATGAAGCCGGGGCTGCGAGGGCCGAGCCCCTTGCATGAATTTCATGCATCGGGCCTCTAGTTTTCATATAATACTAAGACATCATTTGCCTCTCTTACAAATACACAGTGGAGTTTTTCAGAGACTATGTGACATTCAATATTATAAAAGATTGAATTTAGAAGCAGATATAATCTAGCTATTAAGCTCGATATTAAAGAAATTTGCAAAAATACAAAACAATGCTAATCTCACTAAATTTTTTCTTGTTTTGGAAATTACAGTTTGTTATAATACTATTTATGTTAAAATGTAAGGAGTTTACTGTTGTAAATTTAACTGATTAAAAAGTATCTTAAAATTTCTGTTTTAATGTTAATATGCAAAATATGATATATAAAACCCATATTAAAATGAAGAGTTCTTTGTAGTCTTCAATACTTTTTTTTTTTTAAATATATTTTATTGATATTTTACAGAGAGGAAGTGAGAGGGATAGAGAGCTAGAAACATCGATGAGAGAGAAACATCGATCAGCTGCCTCCCGCACACCTCCCACTGGGGATGTGCCCACAACCAAGGTACATGCCCTTGACCGGAATCGAACCCAGGACCCTTCAGTCCGCAGGCCGACGCTCTATCCACTGAGCCAAACCGGTTTCGGCTAGTCTTCAATACTTTTTAAAATCCGCCCCCCAAAAAAGTTAGAGAGCTACTGGTCATACCTATGGGGGAACGATTTTAATACTCTGCATAGTTCTTCCAAATCACAGTGGACATATGAGGGACTTTCTTTTAAGAATGAAGCTTATTTGGCACATACGTTTACTTATTAGCTCAGATGATTAAAGCATATGCCAATGAGCCAACAATCTTAGATTGCAGCTCCACATTTCACAAATGCAAGCCAACAATCATATCTATAACTAGGTAAAAGAGGTGCGTTGCAACTGATCACTACTATTGGAAAAACAATTCTAAAAAGGTACCATTTCATAAGGGATCAATGTGTGGGTATAGTTTAACAATGAATAAAAACGGGTTTTGTTAGAATTTTGATTTTTCCATAGTCGTCTCTAAAAAATAATAATGAGTTTCTCAAAACCTTGCAAAAACATCAGAAGTGGTTCTTTCATTACAATCAACATAAAAACAGACATGCACAGCACTGATATGCAGGTACCTAATATCAGAAAGGCTAGAATCCACAAACCCACAACGCATTAAAATTAAAATTAAAATGGTGTGGTTATAATAATTACTCTGGCCTAATTTACCTCTTCATACTTGTTATAGTCTCTCCAGAGTTGTTCAATGTTGATCATTGGATTAACACAACCTCGTTGATAAACCCTTCGGACAGCTGTTATTCTCTGATTTTCTGCATAAGATCCAACAGCTTCCCTGGTGTTGGATAAGAAATGCCATCAATCATATTATACCTAAATCAACTGTGCACACTGAAAAAAAATCAATAAAAATACTTACACGCCTTTTAAGAAATTGATGTAATCCACCCAAATCTAAGAAATAAAATAAAACGTTAGTATCTTTCTTGATATTTTCAAATTTATAAGGTGTATATATTAAAAATATTTTAACTCTACCTGATAAGACATAATTTCCATCCCAATTTTATCCAGTGCAAAATCATATGCTTGAGCCATTTTTTCTCTGAAATAAATGTGAAAGACATGTTTTGTTTTGTTTTAAATTGTATTTATTTATTTTAAAAATGATTTTTAGTCCTAGCCGGTTTTGCTCAGTGGATAGAGCATCGGCCTGTGGACTGAAAGATTCTGGGTTCAATTCCGGTCCATAGCACATGCCCAGGTTGTGGGCTCAATCCCCAGTGTGGGGCATGCAGGAGGCAGCCAATTGATGATTCTCTCTCATTATTGATGTTTCTATTCTTCTCTCGTCTTCTCTGAAATCAATAAAAATATATATATTTTTAAAAATGTATCTACAACTAAAACACAATCATAACTTCTGATCACAGTATCAGAACAGCATTTGAACCTTTTGTATGTATAAACAAAAATGTAAAGGCATCCTTGCAAGTACACAAAATACTTCTTTTGGTTAGCTTGCCAATGTCATTTGTTTCTTTTACCTTCTGCTTGTGAGCTTATCAATGACCAGGCCCAGGTTTTATTTATTTTTCTATCCTTTAAATTGCTTAATCTTATATGTAAACCAGAGTAAAGTGTGGAAATATCTGGTGTAAGCAGGTAAGTTACATATGAAGATCTATTAGCTCTGAAGTAAAATTTAGAGTAAAAGAACTACCACTTCAATATAAGACATTAAGGATAATGAGGAAAAGAAGATAGAATTCTAGTTATAGATAAAACTTAGAGGTGTGTTTTAACATTTGGGAAGGTCCATTACTCAGATTCAGTGTAGTTAATGGGTGGGCGAGAGTCAGAGCAGGGAAACTACACAATAGAACTGTCAAATATGCCTTGGAATACTTAAGTAACACACTGCATCACAACCTACCAAGAGCGGTGCCATGACAAGTAATAAAATGCTCTTTATTAAGTTTGACAACAAGCTCGTCTCTTTCCCTGGAGTTAAGAGAAGGTGAGTTACTGTGGGACTGACTGTGCCTGGGGATCACTTGCATTCTTAAGACCCTGATTTAACTTACTTGTAACTTGGTAGTTTGCCCTTGGTTTCTCGGACATATGAAAGATAACACTTCCATAAATCAATGTGCAAAACCTTCATAAGGCATCTCTGAAATAACTATAAATACAAGAAAATATTATCAGACTCCATGGGTAAATTTCACAGGTACGTGGGTAAAATAGAACATTAAAAAACAAACCTAGCTCCTTTCACAAACACATCTTCTTTCAAACAAATGGCAAATAACAACTCCTTCCTAGTTCTTAGTTTTTATTATAAACATTTTCAAATATACAGAAGTGCTGAATAAGTACAATGAACTATATAATCACTACCTAGATTTAATAATTGTTAACATTTTACTATATTTTTCTTATATGGTAAGTCCTCAGTTAAGCTTCAGCATAAAAGTCAAAGTATCTTTAATAGAACTCACCTTTTCAACCTTGTCATAATTTTTAGCTTTAATCTGAAGAGAAACAGAAAAATATTGAATTAACATCATTCTTCTTAAAGTATTAAAACACTACCTCTCATTTTAAAAAAACTAATCTTGCAAATTCATCTCTATACTTGCCTGTTAATTCTGCCTTTCTAAAATAAATAATAGAAGTTTGAACCCAATTATGGATATATGCATTATAAATATATGCCTTATACAAATTCATCCTATATGAATATTTTCTTGTACTCATTGATGTTGAAATTTTGTAAAAGTCAACAAGAAGAATACAGGCATACAAAGCACAGAACAGAAATTATTTTTTGCTAATTTTGACTAAATTTTAGACACTCAGGCAAACTACTATATTCCAGGCACTGGGGCTACCAGTGAACACAACCTGCACAGTCTGCCCATGTTCTGATAGAGCTTACAATTGTATGGAAATAAATGCCAAAATGGGGGAAGTACAGGGTGCTAGGTGCATTTAGGAGGAGCACAAGACTCAGACTTGGGGAGTTGCAAAAGATTTCCTAAAAAGTTAAGATGTTAAGAATGATGTGTTATACTGGTAAATAAAGAGGGGAGTTATTCCAGGCAGGAGGAATAGCATGTGCAAAGACCAAGGTTAAATATAATTAGATTTCCTTTTCTTTTCCAAGTATTTTCATCAGATGGTAGGTAGGATTAGTTGCTCAATTATGATTTATCCTAATTGGATTGGTTAGAGAAATCTTGGCTTCTTGTCCTTCTCCCTCAGCAGTATATATCAATTTTCCCAGTTTTCTGGCTTAAGATATTGCAGGTGAGAACTCTGACAGTCTCTTTTTCTTGAGAATTTTCTTTTTTTTTTTTTAATTGTCTCTCTTCCTTCTGTTCCTTTTTCCTTTAGAACTCCTATTATACACATTATGCCTCCTTATTCTATCTTCAAAATCAATTATTTTTACCCTTTCTTTGATCTAGGTTTAAAAGTATTTGTTCCGTTAGATTCTCCAGGCCACTAATTTGTCTCTATGTCCCCATCCTCCCCCATTTGACCTATTCTATAGTTGATTCAAAAGCAATGATTTTTGGCTCCAGATTTTAATACTGTCCTTTCAATTTCATTGCGTTCATATTATTTTGTTCAAGTTATTGTCTCTCCCATTCAGCAGCTCTCTTTTGTTGAGGTCTATCCTGACAGTTGCTGCATCATTAACTGCATTTATTTTTTCTATTCCCTGACGCTGTGTTGGCAGTCTTAGGATAGTAACTGATCCCTTCCCTACCATGACAGCGATGTAGCAGGTGTAGATAGGAAATAGGCTGTTGGTAGTCCTCTGACAAAGATCCAGAAAGAAGTCTTTGCTTAAGGGTAGGGAGGGCTCAGCCCGCCTGATGTCCACATTCCTCTGGGGTACAAAGGCAGTCGAGGACTTCCAAGTGTTTCTATGGGTCAGTTACTAACACCTTGCCCTAGGCTCTCCACCAGCCCTCTTCTTTGAGATAGCCATAAAACCTGAGGTTTCCTTGAATCCAGCTGCTCTGCTCAGTAGAGGTAAATAGGCTGAGAATGGCAGTGAAGTAAGATGAGTTGAAGTCACCAGCTTCCAAAGGCAATGACAGATTATATACAGTTCTTACAATAGGTTAGGGAAACCAAACTACCGGGAAAATTGGAAAAGAATATGAATAGGCGATTTCCAGAAGAGAAAATGAAGATGGTTAAAGATAATATGGAAACACATGAAAACTTACAAAATGGGAAAAAACAAAAACAGTTAACAAAGTAAAGGTTCATCAATAGAAAAATAGTTTAATCAATTGTGGTGCATTCATATAATGGAATATTATGTAATAGGTATATTATATACCATTAGGTATATAATATTCCATGAATTAGGACTGTTAACAGGTAGTTTGAGGGAATTTTCACAAGATTTTATTGAATAAAAAAAGATTAAAATGTGTATAATATATTCCATTTTTGTAAAACAATGCTCAAAAAATAAATCTTGCACTGGCCAGTGTGGCTCAGTTGGTTGGAGCTTCGTCCCATGCACTGAAGGGTCACAGGTTCCATTTCTGGTCAGGGTACATACCCAGGTTACAGGCTCCATCCTGGTTGGACATGTGCAGGAGGCAACTGATCAATGTTTCTCTCTCATATCCATGTTCATCTCTCCCTTGCTCTCTAAAATCAATGGAACATATCCTTGGGTGAGTATTAAAAATAATAATAAATAATCTTATTTGTATACGTGTATGTTTGTATATGATTTTATGAGCATGGAGAAAATAAGAAACACACACAAAGTTGTTAATGTAGTTGATGGGCAGAGTTCTATCAGTGGAGGAATAGAGACAAGAAAAAAAGAGGCTTTACATCATGTATATGATTTCATTTATGCATTTCAGTAAAAATTACGTCTCTCTATATATAATATATATAAACATGCTTACAGGGCGCTACTTGAAAACCAAAGCTTGATTTAAATTTTAAAAAATTCTTGATACTGCTTTGAAGTTTGTCTTGACATCAGATTCTCAAGTCTATCATTAACCAATCAAAAATGCCTCCATTTTAAATACATACACATAGCTTTAAAAGCATACTAAAACTTGCTTATATCTATCTACTAAAGTAATGCTATATAATTATAAATGACGGGTCCTCAAAAATTATTATTATTTTTTTAATATATTTTATTGATTTTTTACAGAGAGGAAGGGAGAGAGATAGACAGTCAGAAACATCGATGAGAGAGAAACATCCATCAGCTGCCTCCTGCACACCTCCCACCGGGGATGTGCCCGCAACCAAGGCACATGCCCTTGACCGGAATTGAACCTGGGACCTTTCAGTCCGCAGGCTGACGCTCTATCCATTGAGCCAAACCGGTTTCGGCTCTCAAAAATTATTTTTGTTTTCAGTTCTCAAACTTCAGTATGCAACCCATCTGAGTTGTTAAAAGTGTAGATTTCTGTTTTGTAACAGGAATCACAAGTTATACTAATGCAGAGATTTTTTTATATGGTTGGAAATATACCAACATATGACCAATTTATGTGTTAGTGTGATGGAATAATTGTTTTTTTCAAAATTTCTTTAATGTAGTTATATTATTTTTGTAATTTAAAAAATCCTTACAAGAAAAAATTGAGGATAATTTTTTTATACTCACCTTTCTGAGATATCTACTGCTAGTCATAAAAATTTGTCATGAAATTAAAAAGTTTTTGCACAGCAAAGGAAACCATCAACAAAATGAAAAGACAACTCATGGAATGGGAGAGCATGTTCACCAATTCATCTCCTAAGGGATTAATATCCAAAATTTATAAAGAACTTATAAAACTCAATACCAAAAAACAAAAAGAAAAACAAACAAACAAAAAACAATGAAAAAATGGGCAACAGACCTGAATAAACACTTTTCCAAAGAGGACATACTAGTATAGATGGCCAACAGACATGAAAAGATGCTCAATGTACCCAAGCTGGTTTGGCTCAGTGGACAGAGCATGGGCCTGCAGACTGAAGGGTCCCAGGTTCGATTCCAGTCAAGGGCACATGCCCTGGTTGTGGGCTCGCGCCCCAGGGTAGGGGGTGGGGCATGCAGGAGGCAGCCGATCAATGATTCTCTCTCCCTCTCCCTTCCTCTCAGAAATCAATAAAAATATATTTTAAAAAATGATACTCAATGTCACTAATCATCAGAGAAATATCACTTCACACCTGTCAGAATGGCTATCATCAATAAATCAACAAACAAGTGTTGGCAAGGATGTGAAGGGAACCCTTGTGCACTGTTGGTGGGAATGCAAATTGATGCAGCCACTGTTGAAAGTAGTATGAAGTTGCCGCAAAAATTAAAAACAGCCCTGGCTGGTTTGGCTCAGTGGATAGAGCATCGGCCTGGGGACTGAAGGGTCCCGGGTTCGATTCCAATCAAGGGCACATGCCCAGGGTTGTGGGCTTGGTCCCCAGTGGGTGGCATGCAGGGGCAGCCAACTGATGATTCTCATCATTGATGTTTCTATCTCTATCTCTCCTTCTCCCTTCCTCTCTGAAATCAATAAAAATATATTTAAAAAAAATTAAAAACAGAACTGCCTTATGACGCAGCAAATCCACTTCTGGGAATTTATCTGAAGGTGGAACACTAATTTGAAAGAATATATACACCCCTATGTTTACTGCAGCATTATTTACAATAGCCAAGATTTGGAAGCAACCCAAGTGTCCACCAATAAATGAGTAGATAAAACAGGTATAGTACATTTACACAATGGAATACTATTCGGCCGTAAAAAGGAAGAAAATTTAACCCTTTGCAACAGCATAAATGGACCTGGAGATCATTATGCTCAGTAAAATAAGCCAGTCAGAGAAAGACAATTACCATATTACTTCACTCATATGTAGAATTTTTTTTACTCAGATGTAAAATTTAATGAACAAACTAAACTACCAAGTAAAATAGAGACAGACTCATAGAGAATAGGCAAACAGCTCTAATAGGGGGATTTTGACAGGGGGTGGTGGAGGAATTGAGCAAAAAAAAAGAAATAACAGAGAGAAAGAACTCATGGATCTGGACAATAGTGTGGTGATTGCCAGGGGTAGGGGATGGGTTAAGGTGGTATGAAGGGATAAATGGTGATGGGGGGAAAAAAAGAGAAAAAATTTTGTCATACACTTGAAATTTTATTTTTTTGCTGAGTCACTTTAATTTTACCAAGATATGAAAAGATGCTATGGAGGGAAAGGAATAAAAAATTTCAAATTGTCAACTCCCTATTTTTATTTTATAAAAAAGGAAGATAATTAGATTAGCAAAAGCAGGCTCTGAATTTTATTAAATTAGAGTGGTTATTGGGGGAAGAATAAAACAAGTGTAACACTGAATAAACATGGATCTATTCTTGATACATTAAAAAATTTTTTTATAAGTTTGAGTCAAACTGATTGCATATGGTGGGAAGCAAGATCTCAAATGGTCCCTATTCCTATACTTTTAAACACTTCTTAATTCTACTCCTTTGTTAACTTATATGATTATTTCTCAAGCATAATTTAACATTAATTGTCTTTTGGAACTAAAACTACCCTCTGGGCATTTACTGAAAGTAATAATCACAGCAGATTATTTAAACTTGCAAAATGTAAACCTTATCAGAAGAAATATCTAATAAACTATTGATAACTATGGTAACATCCATTTTTAACAGTTTAGATATTTGTACCCTTTACCTGGAACATCCTATATAATAAAAGCCTGATATGCAAATCGACTGAACGGCAGAACCAGTTGATATGACACGCACTGACCACCAGGGGACAGACGCTCAACACAGGAGCTGCCCCCAGCCCGCAGGCCCAAGGCCAGCCAAGTCGGGTGCCAGCGGGGGGCCTCCCGATCACCCTGCCTGTTGCCCCTCAGATTGGCCCTGATCGCCGGCCAGGCCTAGGGACCCTTTCCGTGTACGAATTTTGTGCATTGGGCTTCTAGTTTTTATATGAAGATGTAAAGAAGCAACAATATTTAACTGTTTGAAAATAAATTAGTTTTCCCTAAATAATATTAGGAATATTTTTCATATTTCATTGAACATTTTATAAAATGGTATAAATGCCTATAAAACTAACATTTTTCTTAACAGAGAAATCTCTATAAGTAAAGAGCATTTTGGCTGATTTCCTCAATATCAAATTTTTTCTTATGAGAATTTTTTTATTTTTTTAAATATATTTTATTGATTTTTTACAGAGAGGAAGGGAGAGGGATAGAGAGTTAGAAACATCGATGAGAGAGAAACATCAATCAGCTGCCTCCTGCACACCCCCTTACTGGGGATGTGCCCTCAACCAAGGTACATGCCCTTGACCAGAATCGAACCTGGGACCTTTGAGTCCGCAGGCCGGTGCTCTATCAACTGAGCCAAACCGGTTAGGGTGAGAATTTTTTAAATGTTATTTTCAGAAGTACCTATCAATTATAATCATCAGAAAGAAGTAACTATACAATTAATTTTAAATAATTCAAAAACATATTTGACAAGTGAATCCAATGGACATAACTCTATAGAGGAAAGTAAACAAACCAAACAATTTAAAGGAAGTCTCTATATACTTTGTTTAGGTTTTCATATAAAATAACCATTTGAGACAAGCCAATGTTTGTTTTAAGACACTACAGGGTTAGACCCCATCTCAAATGAGTTTACATAGCAGTTGCTTGTAACAAGTGGGATGAATAAATGAATTAATTGCAAACACACATTCCTAATTTGTTTCCCATATCTTTCAAAAGATTTGCACTTTTATGGAATTTAAGACAATTTACTAGTAAATTGAGTTTGAGCTGTATAAGCTGATTCTGCTTGTCTTTTTCATTCTAAAAAGCTTAGCCCCAATCCTAAAATGTAAGAGCAAATGGCATCCTGCACACAAATCCCATCTTCCATTCATTTAGCCTTTTTCACTACTTCCTTCTGGGGCTAATTCCTTATACCCAGAAAAAAATGTATTGGATATTAAAGACATAAGTTATTTTAAGGAATTTGGAAAATATTGAAGAATGGCACTTTAAGTTCTACCAAATTTTTTAAAAATATATTTTTATCGATTTCAGAGAGATGGAGAGTGATAGAAACAACAATGATGAGAATCATTAGTCAGCTGCCTCCTGCACGCCCCCTACTAGGGATCAAGCCAGCAATAGAGCTGGGTCATTGATCGACACTGCCCTAGCCAGTTTGGCTCAGTGGACAGGCCATCGGCCTGTGGACCAAAGGGTCCCAGGTTCCATTCTGATCAAGGGTACGTACTTTGGTTACAAGCTCCTCCCCAGCCCGGGCCCTGGTCAGGGCTTGTGCAGGAAGCAACCAACCAGTGTGCTTCTCTCACATTGGTATTTCTCTGTCTTTCCCTCTCTCTAAAAATTAATGGAAAAAAATATCAAGTGAGGATTTAAAATTCTTTTTAAATCTAAAAAACAAATGTATGCTTACATATACACAGATTTAGATTTAACATATTGGCTAAAATCTCTTGCTGTCCCATAAATTTTGTTCCTTGAGACACTTAAAATGTGTTATAGAAACAACGTATCTGTTAAATGAGTAGAGAAAATAAACCAGTTATAGTAACATTATAATTGAAATTATAATTTGCTAAGCAAATTAGTTTTAGATTGAGTTTACATTCCTTTTTTCTGTGTTTTGTTAATCCTTACCAAGGACATTTTTTTCCATTGATTTTTAGAGAGAGTGGAAGGGACAGAGGAGGGGAAAGAGAGAGAAACATCAATTGGTTGCCTCCTGCGCACACTCCAACAGGGGCCAGGGATCAAACCTGCAACCCAAGTATATGCCCTTGTTAAGAACTGAACCAGTTACCCTGCAATCCAATGTTCTACCCACTTAGCTACACTGGACAGGGCCATTTTTATTTTTTGTACTAACCAAATTTGGTATTAATCTTCCACTTTTCTGAACCAACTAAAAAATAATTGCAGTGTGTGCTTCAGATTGACCAGGTGGATATGGGGCCATGGATCTGAATTTTATTAAAGATCTTATAATCAAGTTGGAAACAGGAAATTACTGGGAAGAACAGAGGACTAAATTTAATTAGTGTATCTCCATGTCCTATAAAATTAAGAGGAAAAGGAGTCCCATGCAAATTAGTTACTGAGGAAAGTTTTGCTGAGCAGATGAAATCCAGGAAAAAGGGTTTGTGTAAATCAATGAAATAAAGTGAGTTTCTGAAGTTTTCTGTGTAATGGTGGAAAGAATATGTATTAGGAAAGTAGGCTGGCTAAATGCGGTGGCGGTCCATTATAGAGGGCCTAAACAGAAAGCCAAGCAGAGTTTAAAACTGACATACACAAAAATTGGATGAAATTTCACCCAATAATCAAAGTACAGAAACTATGGCTTATCAGCAGGGTAGGAGGGTGAGGAAGAGTGACATTGGGTAAGATAGAAAGGTGGCTTTCAGTGTCATAGGATAAGGCAAGAAGGCACTGGCAGAGAAATAGCTAAGAAGCTGTTGCTGTCATCCCTAACTGGGGTAACAGTGGCCTGGGCTTTGGGAGAAGGGGGGACAGGGAGAGAAAAATAGTAATACAGAGGGGGAAAACCAGAGGTATTTTTTCATGGGAACAAAAATGAAAAATGTTATGGTAATTGCTATAAAGTTTTTTATTACTTTTAATGCAGTATTTTATTTATTGCTTTATTTTTAAGAGAGGGAGGGAGAAAAAGAGAAACATCGATTTGTTGTTCCATCTATTCAAGCATTCCTTGGTTGATTCTCATATGTGCCTGACCAGGGACCGAACTGCAACCTTGGAGTACTGGGAACAACGCTCCAAACAACTGAACTACTTGTCTAGGGCAAGTTTACTTTTTTTAAAGTATATTTTTATTGACTTCAGAGAGGGAGAGATAGAAACATCAATGATGAGAGAGAATCACTGATCAGCTGCCTCCTGCACACCCCCTACTGGGGATCAAGCCCGCAACCAGGGCATATGCCCTTGACAGGAAATCAAACCTGGGACCCTTCAGTCCGCAGGCAGACCCGGTTAGGACTACTTTTTTCTTTTTTTAAATGTTTCTTATTGATTTTAGAGAGGAAGGGAGAGGGAGACAGAAAAATTGATGTGAGAAACATCCATCTGCTGCTCCAACTGGGCACCAAACTGGCAACCTTTATATGCATGGGATGACAATCAACTGAGCCACACTAGCCAGGGCCAAGTTTACATTTTATTGGATTTAATGTGGTAACCAGAAATAACTCAGAAAATTTTTTAAAGTTAGGACATAAGGTATTGGTTTTCAAATAAAACCAGTAGGATTAAAGATGTGTATTTGAGTCACTGATTTAATATCTCAAAAATAGCCATTACCAGGCAGAGAAAAGGAACAGAAACCCAGAGTGCTTGAGATAAGAGAAAGGATAAAATCACATCTAGGAAATCAAAGGAGAACACTAAAAAGAGAGCTGATAGATGTTTTATACTGCTAAATAAGTGTAACAATTATACTAGACACCTAGTATCAAGGAAAACGTTTTACCTGGTCTTTCTTAAAGTCACTTTTCAAAAACTGGATTACATTTCTCTACTTTTTGAGCAATGTGCCTACTCTCCCAGTATTTCCTATCAACAGATTTATGAATGTGGAAAACAACACATTTCCTTGTTCCATAAAACTTTTATAGTGCATTCCTCAGACTAAAATGTTTTTATCCAAATCTGCTATTTAAACTCTCAATTTTAGATCTGAAATTATTTTAATTACATTATGCAATTCTGCCATTCTTTTTATCATTGTATTCAATAAAATCAGCATTTGTATTATGAGCCAATTCTAGTTCTCTCAATCCTATATGCATGTTATTTCTACTTTTAATTTAAATGACTTAATTCCACATTCTTTTAAAATGTTCAGCAAATATTCTCCAAGTCATCCTTTTCACCAAAATTATACATTTACTTAATCTTTTCCTCTTTACACTTGGACAAACTATTTTACTAAATTCTGACGCAATTAAAAAAATCTCATTACCTAACTCAATTTGAAAGATCATGCCAGCAACTTTTGATAGTGAAATACCAATTCTAAATGGTCAGTTTAAAGACATGATCATACATGTTTAAAGATACCTAAGTAAAATTGTATGTTAGTTTCTTACAAAGCAAAAATCAGAATATGAATGTACAACAATAAAGGATTGCTTAAGTAGCACACACCTGTAGGTACTAATTTAGCATATTTAAAAGTAATTTTGTATAATGAATAATAGCAAGAATATAAAAAACATGTTACAACTAAGTTTTGAGTTTTTGTTTTATAGATACCTATATTTAAAAAAGCTAACAGTGGTAAAAGATAGTAGAAATATGGATTATTTCCCATTATGCTTACACTTTTCAAATTTCCCTGCAATAAACACATTATACTACTATTTTATTTATTTTTTTAAAATAGATTTTTATTGATTTCAGAGAGAGGAAGGGAAAGGGAGATAGAATCATCAATGATGAGAGAGAATCATTGATTGGCTGCCTCCTGCATGCCCCCTACTGGGGATCGAACCCGCAACCAGGGCATATACCCTTAACCAGAATCGAACCCAGGACCTTTCAGTCCGCAGGCTCTATCCATTGAGCCAAACCGGATAGGACTATATTACTCTTTTAAATAAGAAATATACAAGTTCTATTTTCCTTTTTAAACAATCACAAGTTCTATTTTTCCTTCCTCATCTCTTTTTTCAACTTCCATTCATTTGATATATCATTATGCTTGCTTTTTAAAATTGTACCATTTAATTCCAAAATTTTCATTCATCCACATATTTAGCTTCAGTGACAACTATTTATGAAGGCCTATTATATAGTAACTGTATATTTTCAGTAGTCCATCTAGGTATCATCCTATATAATAAAAGCCGCCTAATGTGTTAAGTGTCCAGTTGATCGTTCAACTAATCAAAGCGTAATATGCTAATGATATGCTAAGGCCGCTCAACTCGCTAAGGCATGCACTGACCACCAGGGGGTGGTAGATGCTCCAATTGGTAGGTTAGCTTGCTGCTGGGGTCCAGCTGATCAGGACTGAGCGAGATGGGCCAGACACACCCTGAAGCCCTCCCTGGCTGGCCAACCTCCCATGTCCCTCCCCAGACCCGATCGTGCAACAGTGGGGTCCCTCGGCCTGGCCTGTACTCTCTTGTAATCCGGGACCCCTCGGGGGATGTTGCAGAGCCGGTTTTGGCCCGATCCCACAGGCCAGGCCAAGAGACCCCACTGGTGCATGAATTCATGCACCGGGCCTCTAGTTCCATCATAAAAAAAATCCCACAGGACATGTTTGTTTTCTCTATCTAGCCCTGTTGCTGGTAATTTAAGACTGTATATCCCAGGACCTGGTCCTTTTTTGAGATATGGCTCAATAAATACTATCTTTCAGAAAATAATATAAAATCCCACAAAGGCACGGACTTTTATCAGTTTATTTCCAAGCACCTAGAATAGTGCCCAACATATAGTATACATTCAATAAGTGTGGCTAAGTAAATGTGGCTAAAAATCTACCACTGATAAAAAATATTCATTAGTTGTGGAATTAATATTATACTAATTTAACTATTATTGGAAATATAAAAATGAAAACATGGAACTTGTATAGAAAGCTCAGATGTTCTGTTATTCTTGTAAAAAAAAATACCACACTTAAATAAAAGGTTTTAGGAAGAGTGATACAAATTATACTGTCAGTCAATTCAAAATAAAATACTATCTATCCTTAAAAATAGATAAGGACCTATTGAAACTCTAATACGGATTTTGAAAAGATTTTCACATGGCTTAGAGAGTTCCATGTAAACACCCAAATCAATTTTATTTTTCATTAATTCTCTTGAATGAAAACATGATTTGCCATCTAACACTGCCTCAGATAACAAAGTAAAAGGTGAGAAACAGATTTTGAAAGTGGAGGTTTAAATAGGTAGATATACCTACCAAATAACCTTTACAAAAACCAAGAAAAAATTCAGGTTAAAACATTAAATTCCAGCACAATTAAGAGACAGAAGAATCATTTTCCGCTGAGAGACATGTTCCAAAGATGAAATTTTGGTTCTATTTTAACAAGTTAAGTCCTATTTGAAAATTTTAAGTATTATCTCCAGAATGTTTAAAATGTAATCTAATGGGTACTTAAATTTTTCCCCTTACTCCCTAAGTTCCTAAGTGCATTTCTCCAAACAGGGTCACATTTAAAGACTGAACAAAAGCATGCACTATTTTCTCTGGAATTTTATTTATATCAGTTGGTTTGAAATGTTTGTTTTGTATTTACATTTCATCCCTCCAAAATATAATGTTTGATATATCCCAAAATGATACCACTGAAAGTAACTAAGTTGAAATCCTATATGGAATACCCACTAAGGTTTCAGTAGACAAGAAGGAAATAAAGATCAGATCGGAATTCCTGCCATTAAAAGGAGATTTTTGTGCTATAACTGAAATGTAAATAAAGTTCAAGAGGAAAAAACCTACAAGCTCTGGATCAAGATGACATTTTATCCTATAAATGAAGTCTGGAGAAAGGCTCCTGTAATCTAATAAATACATTGTCATTCTTTCTGGTGGATTCTAATATACGGATCTAATTTTGTCCTGGCCTTATGTAACAAGTTAGTAAGAGCTGTCAGATTACCAAAAGCTGTGATATAAAAAATAATAGGAAAAATAACATTTCCCTAATACTGTTTCCCAAAGAACCTGAGCTCCCTACAGCCCTTTCTTAATCACTACCTAAACTTGAAGAACAGGAACAAGACCACATTTCTGTTCCCCTCCCTCCATCATCCCACAATATGCACACACAAAAAGTATTAAAATAATCTTAAGGATGGGCTTTTAATTGCTACAGTTGAGATACACTGTTGAATAGGAAGGCAAGCATGTTGGAAAACTAGATTGTATGGGCCCTGGCCAGATAGCTTAGTTGGTTAGAGGGTCGTCTAGTCCCGATTAGCGAAGTTTGCAGGTTCAAGAATCAACCAATCAATGCATAAAAAAGTAGAACAACAAATTAATATTTCTCTCCCCCCACCCCCTTTCTCTCTCTCTCTCTCTCTCTCTCTCTCTCTCTCTCTCTCAAAAAAAAAAAAAAAAAAAAAAAAAAAAAGCAATCAATATCCTGTGGCTGGGGAACAGAGGGAAGAGAGTGCAGGGGGAAAAAATCAATATATTTTATTATAAACTATATTTTAAGAAATGTTTAATTACCTCATGATTGGGAAAAATAGTTTTTAGAATATTTAATATTAAATAGTACAAATATAATCCATATGCTCCGTAAAACTCACATCAAAGGGATCTCTGATTCCTAAAAGATGCTTTCATTTTTCTCCTATTTTCAATGACCTTATTGAATAACTTAAGAAAATGTATACTGTGAAATCAAGATTTTTCTTCACAAATACTTTATAGGCAATTCAATTGAAGGGGAAAAAAATGTAACTACCAACAGAAACATACTCTTACTAAATCTATTTAAAATTATTATCATTACATACCAGCAATTCAAGTCTTATGTCTTTCTAACATTGAGTAGCAATATAAAAGATTTGTGAGACATGTATAAGAAAAATAATTTGCAAACAAGATTTAATTGAGAAATGGGTTTTAAAGAACTAAGTGAAATTATAAGCAAAAGACTTGTATTTGAAAGAAAAATATTTAAAGCAAGTAGTAAAACACCAAAACAAAGGAAAATATTGGTTTTTCAAAGATACTCCTTCTAATCTGACATTAAGAAAAACATTAGCAGTAAAGATAACATACTATTTAGTTATATCAAAATTATTTGAACTTCTAGTAATCATGCAAAGGTTAAACGTTTCCCTTAATTCTCCTAATATATCGTGTTCCTGCAAATTAAGAAACAACAGAAAAATGGGGTAAAGGAGATCAGTCCTCAGAAAAATAAATATAAAAGGTCTTTGAAAATATGAAATGTACTCAATCTCATTTATAAGAGAAATGCAAATCAAAACCACAGAGATTATAATTCTTTACCTAAAAAAACTGGCAAAAAATTAAAGTGTAATAACATATTTTGTAAAGAGGATATGAAATTGGTTCTTTCAAGAATTATCAATGTGATTTTACATTGTTAAAACCTCTGTGGAAGGCCATTTGGATATAAATTTTTTTTTTAATCCCACATACTCTAATTCAGCAAGTCCTCATCTACAAATTTTATATATATAGATATATTGATACAAATGGAAAAGACACGTACACAGATAGTCAATGCAGAAACGTCTACAAGAAAACTGCTTTTGGAAGAAACTAAATGTCCTTCAGGAGGAGACAGGTTAAACAAAATATGGAATAGTACTTATTTAAAAAAACAAAACCTCTAAAATTTACTTTATGCAAAAAACAAAAGCAAGTGAAAAATAGAACATAAGATTACGTAACTATTCCTGTAAAAGGAGAGAAAAAACAAACAAACTAAACACTTGGGTGCCTCAAAGACAGATGAAAGATTTCATGGTAGGTCCCTTGTGTTATCTTGGATTTTTGAACTGTATTTAAAAAAATGTTTTATAGATTTGTAACATTTAGCAATGAGATTATTGCAGTAATATACATGGGTAAAAACGTGACTAAAAGTCAACATTTAAGAAACTGTTGGAAGCCACAAACTTTATAAACTGGCATTAAACCAATCAAATGAGATTTACCAAGTTTATTAATAAACATAAAAATAAAATTCAATCATTTAACTCTTTAAAAGGAAGCTAAAAAATACCATTGTTACAATTCTAATAAAAGTCCTTTCATTTTATGAAAACTTTCATTATGACAGAATGATTTGGGGGAAGACAGTTTACTAAAAAAATAAAGAGTAACTTGATGGATTCTTACTAAATGAAAAGATATTCTTTAAAATATATATGTATCTTTTTTTAATAATGCAAAAGGATTTACTTATACACACACCAATGAGGGAAAGCAGTCTTTTGACAAATGGAGATTAGGGGTGAGTAGCTGATTTTGGGACCTACTACAATGGGAAGACTTGCTTTGTTGCCTTCAGATGTTGGGTCTATTTACCTAACACTGCAGGCTTTTTCAATGGGTCTTCCTCCTCCTGGGCCTGATTTTCTAAGTCCTTAAGATATACTAGCTGGCGTTGCAGGTAGTTTGTGTTTCTCTTCTGTTTATCCATGAAGCGTAAGATATTAGTGTCATTGTTGGCAGAAGCTATGGTCTTTACGTCTAGCAGGGGCTGGGTTAACTGGTTCTCCAATTCCAGAGCAGACTCTAGAGCTTGTATGCCCATTCCCCAGTTGTCTATCTCAGGCCTCTTATTTTTTTAAAAAAATATATTTTTATTGATTTCAGAGAGGAAGGGAGAGGGACCAAGAGATAGAAACATCTATGATGAGAATCATTGATTGGCTGCTTCCTGCACACCCCCTACTGGGGGATCAAGCCTGCAACCCGGGCATGTGCCCTTTGCTGGAATCAAAACGGGAACCCTTCAGTCCGCAGGCGGACACCCTATCCACTGAGCAAACCACCTAGGGCTCTCAGGCCTCTTAATCACTGGAAGGAAGATTGTACTCTTAGGTATCTTATGAATTGCTTTCCATGTTCCCTCTTCACCTCAGCTTGATTTTCAAAGAATGTGGCAAAATGAGGTTCTTCTGGGCCTTCAATAACAGGCCATCTTATATAATAAAAGCCTAATATGCACATCGACCAAATGGCAGAATGACTGGTGAAATGACTGGTTGCTGTGACGCACTCTGACCACCAGGGGGCAGATGCTCAACACGGGAGCTGCCCCCAGCCTGCAAGCCCCAGGCCAGCCAAGGCAGGTTCCAGTGCGGGGAGCCCCCTGTTCACCCCACAGATTGGCCCTGATCACCGGCCAGGCCTCGGGACCCTACCCATGGGTGAATTTCGTGCATCAGGCCTCTAGTAGATAAATAAGCAGCACTGATGTGCCACATGATTAGACACCACATGATTAATAGCAACCCTACACTCTTCAGAGAGGGGGTGCTGGCTGCCATCTTGGCTTTAGAGAAAACCAGCATAAACAGTGCTCCTGTATTTTTTGAAGTTATGCTACCATCAGTAATGTCCAATAATATACATGTAACTGACAGTTATTTCACTGTGTCTAGAATATCTTCTTTCACTCCACAGATTTTTTTCCTTGCATACAGAACTTTTGACAGCTCATTTTCTTCTGCAAATTCAAGAGGCAATTCCAGTCCTCTGGCTTCCATTGTTGCTGTTGGGGAGTTGTCAAGTTAACTGCCAATCCTTTGGTTATTTTTCTTTGTATCCAGCTGCTTCTGTGATTTTTATTCTTGTCTTTAGTTTTCTATAGTTTCATTCTCATAAGGATAGGTGGGTAATTTTTCTTGTTTGGGATTCATTGAACATCCTGAATCTGTTGAATTCTTTAGCCATTCTGGAAAATTCTTAGTATCTTTCTCTTAAAATTGTGCTTTGTCCCAACATCTCTCTTCTACTTCGGAAACTTCAATTGAAAATTTTCACTCTATCCATTGTGGTTCTTAATCCTTAGTTTATTTTCTATCTCAGTCTCTTTAAGCTCCAATCTGTTTTTCTTCAGTTCTCCAATTCTCTCTTCAGCTCTAATGGGTTATATCATCCTACTTCAACCTTAATTCTAGTTTCTGAAATCTTTGCAGATGTTTCTACTATATGCCATTTCCTTATCTGCTTAGTTTTTAACAATTGAACTACTTTTCATCAAGAACGGGTTTGAGTCTGGCCAGTGTGGCTCAGTTGGTTGAGTGTCATCCCATGCACCAAGAGGTTGCCAGTTCAATACCTGTTCAGGGCAGATGCCCAGGTAGGGGGCGCACAGGAGGCATCAATCAATGTTGCTCTCTTACTGATGTTTCTCTCTACCTCTCACTCTTGAAAATTCAATTAAAAATTTTTTTAAAAAAGGGTTTGAGTAAGCTTTACTAGGCACCTAAGAGCATAATTCAGGTCAAGTCCACTAACATTCATGGTTCAAATTCTTTTGAAACACCCAAGTGATGTTTATTTGGACCACAAATCCATGCAAGGGCCAACTTATTGTTGTAACATCTCAGGATTTCCCCATTCCACTCTCCTCAGGATTATAGATAGCAACATTCCTCAGTCTCCTAAGGTTAGGAAGGAAGCCTTCATTTGTTCTGGTCATTGTCATCCTGAGTATTTCCTGCACACAGCTTTAAAGGGAGAGGATGTCCTGTTGGGTATGCCTTGGACTTTGACTTCTGCTGCCTTAACCTCTAGAAGCACTCAAATTTCAGCCTAAGTTTTCTCAGCTTGGCAAAGGCTCTCACAATAAAAAGTTTAGGTACTCAGCTTATCTCCCAATGTTCTTTTTTTGGGGAGGGGAGGAAAGGTTGTTTGGGCTGTTTGTTTTCCAAATGGGTTTTTGCTTGGTAATTCTTTTTTTTTTTTTTTTAAGTATATTTTATTGATTTTTTTTACAGAGAGGAAGGGAGAGGGATAGAGAGTTAAAAACATCCGATGAGAGAGAAACATCGATCAGCTGCCTCCTGCACACCCCCTACTGGGGATGTGCCCGCAACCAAGGTACATACCCTTGACCAGAATCGAACCTGGGACCCTTCAGTCCGCAGGCCGATGCTCTATCCACTGAGCCAAACCAGTTAGGGCTGCTTGATAATTCTTTACAATGCATTCAGTTCTTCAATGCTTTTAAGATATTTCAAAAATTCTGTTCAGCAGCCTGCCTTGTTTTCATTGAGAGCTGATCTACATAACAGAGCTCATCTTATTAACCAAATCCTCTTAAATATATTTTATTAACATATAGCTTTCAAAAAATTAGCAACTAATTTAAAGCAACCAAAGGAACATTTGTGATCTTGCTTCCCAGCAATGTCGTCAGTCTGTCTCAAATAAACTCTTATAAAAAAAAGTAACTAACAACTTTAAAATGAAACGTTCATTGAAACTCTACATTTCCAAAGGTTAAAGACATTATAGAATTCAATCGAATATATCTCCTGTAATATTTTATAGCATTCCCAAGTAAGTGTAATTCAGCTCTCTGAAACACTTTATAAATCCACCAATTTGAGCTTGCCTTTAATGTCTACTATACATAAGTAAAGAAAGTTTGGGTGAAAGACACAAGAAAAAGAAAAATGACAATATTTAACACAGAATTCTGCCTTTTTAAAAGACAAAAGCTAGAGTAATCTTTTATATGGTTTTTAAAATAAACTTATATAAAGTCAAGTTTATGGATTAAGTTAAAATAGGAATTTATATATATTTTAATATCTAGATGTCTTAATGAATGTCCTCTCCTCAATTACATGTTGGCATTATACACATATACGACATCAGTAAAAGTTGTGAAAAGGGGGGGAGGGGAGTTAGAATACTTATGCTTTACCAATTTGACAAAACCTGTGAAAACCCAAGTTTGTATCTCATATATACACATACAACTGGCTTGGAAATTTTACTCCAATATATAGGGTGTCCAAAAAAAATGTGTGCACTTTAACAGCTGATAGCTCAATTTTGAAAACAAAATGTATTTTAATAATAACTGCTTCTATAATTAGTCAAAGTGTGTATATATATATATATTTTGGGGATGCCCTATATGTGGCTAAAAGTTTATTGTAACCAGTCAGGGATTTATCAGGTTTTTAAATTTTATCTTGAAAGTATTTTGAAAACACAAGCAAACATTTTCTTAAAAGGTACTTCCAGCCTGGCTGGGGTGGCTCAGTGGTTTAACACAGACCTATGAACCAGGAGGTCACAGGTTCGATTCCCAGGTGAGGGCACATGCCCCGGGTTGCGGGCTTTATCCCCAGTAAGGGGCATGCAAGAGACAGCCAATCAATGATTCTTTCCCCTCATTGATGTTTCTATCGCTCTCTCCCTTCCTTTCTGAAATCAATAAAACATTTTTCTTTTTAAAAAAGGTACTTCCAAACACTAGGTAAATTAGTTATACCTTTTATATTGGGTATAAAATTAGTTATACCTTTTAAATTGGGTATAAAAAAAATTCTTTTTTTTTTAAATATATATTTTATTGATATTTCACAGAGAGGAAAGGAGAGGGATAGAGAGCTAGAAACATCGGTGAGAGAGGAACATCGATCAGCTGCCTCCTGCACACCTCCCACTGAGGATGTGCCCGCAACCAAGGTACATGCCCTTGACCGGAATCGAACCCGGGACCTTTCAGTCCACAGGCCGACGCTCTATCCACTGAGCCAAACCGGTCTCGGCTATATTGGGTAATTCTTTAAAAACCTTTCTCTTGGTCATACATCAAGATAATTTTAAATACAAATTAAGATTATTTTAAGATACGCAAATATCTTTTGTATGTTTATAAAAACTGTAAAGATATATTTTTTAATGTATAAGTTTTTTAATGTAAGTTAACAGTAAAGGTATTGGCCACCTATAATTTTATGAAAACTAATAAATTGTTATAGATTGTTATCATACTCTAAATCTTAGACATTAAATTCAAGTTGTAAAATATGATAAACTGAACTTTATTTTCCACTGTGGATTTTTCATACAACAAATACTTAGAGTGCCACTATTATACCAAGCATTGTTCTAGGTTCCTAAAACATAACAATGTACAGAAGGCAAACCCTAAGCACAGTAAACTATTTACTCTATCAGGAGATGGTATTATATAGGTTTAAAAAAGGGCAAGTTTTGAGGTGTAAGAAATAAAAGTGGTAATTTTAAATAGTATGGTCATAGCAGATCTCACTGAGAATATAATACTTTAGCAAAAATTTGAAGAAACCAAAGGATTCTGTCAGGCAGCTATCTGAATAAATTTCTTTAGAGAAGATAAAACAGCTAATGCAAATAAAATCCTTGAGGTGGGAATATAATGTTTAATAAAGCCAGTGTGACTGAAGAAGAGACTACTATGTGAATTATCTACCAAAGATACCAAGCACAAAATCCTATACTTAAGTTGGTACCCTAATTTACTCCTTACACTTTTTCTAATTATTAAAAATTATTTAAACAACCTATCTGAATTTATGACTAATAACTGTCTATGAAACATAAAAATGTTAGACAGAAATATAAATTTATATAAATGTATGATTTATTTTGATTTTTTTTTCTATATCCAACTTCTATTTGTAATGGAACCCTGCTTATTCTAATGTCTTGGAAGATTCCAGAAAGTGGCCAAACCTAATCAAGAATCATAAGTCACAAATTTAGTGACCAAAGTTCCATTATAATTCTCAATTACTCTTACTGCTATAAAAACAATGTATTCCATATAATAATACCATTCCAAAAAAATACAGTAAAGCACTACCACAGTAATACAATATTCCCTAATATTTTTGGACTTGACCAAATTTTGAAAAGAAAATTTAGGGACTAATGTAGACTTACCAATAATTTTTGTTAAACAGATGTTTGAAAACCAATTCTTGTGCTTTCACTTTTCTTAATTTTAGCCAGTCTTTAAGTATTCTATTAATAGTCACAAGATGCCAGGACATAAGTTCAAGGGTTTTGATTTTTGATACTAATATCAATAAAAGTGGCATTTTAAAATCTTGGTAATCAATTCTCTGTCCTTGGTATAACTGTCCCTTTTAGTGCACATTTGCATATTAACGTACACATTTAACAAAATCATGAGATAGTTTCGAATTTTTTCATTAATACATCTCACATAACAAACAAGGATCATTTTTTTCTGTACATGAATCAATTTGGAAACTGTTACAGAATAGACACTGGCAATGTGGTAGAAACATTTTACTCATAGTGAAAGTTTTTCTAGGAATCAACTTGAGAGAACTGCTCAATTTTCTCCCTTAGAAAAAGTCTTCCATTCTCACCCAAAATGAATACAGTAGGTCCTTGGGTTACGTCGGAGACCCGTTCCTACAGTGCAACATAACGTGATTTTCTTAAGTCGGAACCCACCTACATAATCACCTATGTCACTCACATGGAGCACATACACAGCAGTAATGAAGTGAAACAGTAACAAAAATTTAAAAGAAAGATAACAATTCCTGACCTTTACTTGTGGTAAATGAATAATAAAAAACATAAAGCACATATGTACATACATCAAAATGACGGAACTTTTTTTTAATAAATAAATGGGAGATGGCGATGTAACCACAAAACGACGTACACTGAGTCCGACATAACCCGAGAACTGCCTGTACTCTGGTTTTCCCTAAAACTATATGAAGATTATTAAAGGCAATAAAAGGTTTCATGGCTTATTTCTATTAATTTCTTAAGACTCAAAACACAAAAATGAAACCAAAAAAGAATTTCTAGCCAATATGCAATTTTTCTTTGAAAAGGAAACTTCCACTCAGTTAATTTCTAAATTCGTGTAGGCATTTGAGTTAAAACAAGGGAAGGGCCCAGAATTATAAATATCTCAACTTAAGGTTTTCCTAAAGCAAAATTACATTCACATTATTTTAGCCGTATAAAATTTCAGATGTTTATGCTTTTTCTCTAGTTCTGTAATTAAGAGTTTAGCTACAATTCCAGATTAACTATCAAGCTCCTATGTTTAATTTGTAATTTAAAAAATGTTCATGTAATAGTTACCTAAAATACCTGGAAGAACTAGAAGCAAAATCAGCTTAAAAAAACCATCAAGTTGTGGCCCTGGATAGGTGGCTCAGTTGGTTAAAGCATCATCCTGATACACCAAGATTGCAGTCAATGTACATATAAAAATCAATCAATGAATGCATAAATAAATGGAATAACGAATCGATGTTTCTCTAAAATTAAAAAATTTTAAACAATCAGATTGTTTCAATACCTCAAATAAAGCATGTTTCTCTCCCCTTTCAGCAAATACTTGTTTTTATCAAACATAGGTATTTTCTCTATTATAGCATACCACCTATTATAATCATCTCCTATACCAAACTCTAAATTTGTTCACTGAGGTGTCTATAGCATCTAAGGTGTCTATCATGCACTTACTCACTACATACTTGAAAAGTAATTCACCATCTTCCTGATATATAAAGTCAAAGCAAGAACCTGAAACAAGACGTTTTTATGTACTTTTCTGCTTGTAGCCAAATAAAAACCTATAAAAATAGAGAGATGTGGGGCCTGAAAATGACTTTGAGAACCTATAAATTCATCAGTTGTACCACTGAAAAATAGTGCAACACCTTTGCTAATTTTATCTGAATATAACCCAGGCAAATACATGGTGGGGCAAAAGTAGGTTTATAGATGTGAATACACGAAACAGAGTTTATTCTTGAATTATTTATTATTTTCCATGTGAATTATAAATGTACTTTTGCCTCACCCTATATATGAATAGGTTTCTGTTTAAGTCATTTTACTTATCACCCACTGTTTCAGGGTACTTTTAAGGGCTCCACATATAAAATCACTTGCCAAAGAGTTCACTAACAAAATTCTGCATATTTCATTTTATTTAAATATATATTCTTATTGATTTCAGAGAGAGAGGAAGAAATAGAAACATCAATGATGAGAATCAATGATTGGCTGCCTCCTGCACACCCCACACTGGGGATCGAGCCCACAACCCGGGCATGTGATCTTGGCCGGAATCGAACCCAGAACCTTCAGTCCGTAGGCCGACACTCTATCTACTGAGCCAAACCAGCTAGGGCACAAAATTCTGCCTATTTTAATTTGCAGAGAATCTCCTGAAAGTTAAACTACAGCTTATACTTTTCGTCCTATCTAAAAAGTATCTTAGGCCCTCAACAGTGTTGCTTGTAGATAGAGCATTGGCCACAAGCACCAAAAGGCCACAGGTTTGATGCAGGAGGCAACCAGTTGATGTGTCTCTCTCACACATTTTTTTTCTCCCCCCCCTCCCCTTCTTCCACCCTCTCTGAAAAGCAATGGAAAAAAATATCCTCAGGTGAGGATTAACAACAAAAAACAAAAAGTACCTTAGAATAAGCACCAATGAATAGTACACCAAATTTCTATAATTCAATTGTGGGAAACTTAGAATTGCAAAACTATTTCATAGATAGAGAATTCAAGTTTGGATATACCCTAACGGCTTACTTAGAATATACTGAGCAATATCAGGAGGCTGCATGAAGATAGTGGTTTCCAGTGACAGAGAGATGTACTTAAAAAACATTTCTGCTAAAGCACAAAATACAAATAACTGGAAATGTTGGTCGTTTCAATAACTGTGATTTTTCCATTAACTACAGGAGTCTAGATCCTCCTTCAAAACTTTTTTTTTAAGAGAGCTAGATATTGTGTGCCTCTGAATTCAATATTTCCAGTGTGTTTTTTTAAAATATATTTTATTGATATTTTACAGAGAGGAAGGGAGAGGAATAGAGAGCTAGAAACATCGATGAGAGAGAAACATCGATCAGCTGCCTCCTGCACACCTCCCACTGGGGATGTGCACGCAACCAAGGTACATGCCCTTGACCGGAATCGAACCCGGGACCCTCCAGTCCGCAGGCCGACGTTCTATCCACTGAGCCAAACCAGTTTCAGCCAATATTTTATTTCTTCAATAAGTTTTGTTTCATAATTTCAACTTAAAAAAAAATCCTCACCCAAAGACATTTTCATTGATTTTTAGAGGGGAGAGCATAGGGAGAGAGAAAAACACAGATTGGTTGCTTCCCTCATGTGACCCGAAGGATCAAACCAGCAACCTAGGTATGTGCCCTGACTGTATGGAATGATGCACCTACCAACTGAGCTACACTGGCCATGACTATAGTTTCAAATATGTTGAAGATCTCCCATTCAATACAAAAAAAACCCCACAATAAAGTATAGTCTATGCTATTAGAAAACATATTTTGCAACACTTCTACAGTTCAATGTATAGAAAAGTATGAAGAAAACTATTTAGCCCTGACCGGTTTGGCTCAGTGGATGGAGCGTCGGCCTGCAGACTGGAGGGTCCCGGGTTCAATTCCAGTCAGGGGCATGTACCTTGGTTGAGGACACATCCCCAGTGGGAGGTGTGCAGGAGGCAGCTGATCGATGTTTCTCTCTCATCAATGTTTCTGACTCTCTATCCCTCTCCCTTCCTCTCTGTAAAAAATCAATAAATTTAAAAAAAAAGAAAACTGTTTAGTAAGCAGATATTCCATTCTAATAAGACTCCTAATTGCTAAACCAGAAAGTAAAACTTACTGTCCTCACATTAATACTGAATGTAAATAAGCATTTGGGGTTGTAAAGAACGTGTTATTCTTCAAGGTCCGTAATTACTAAAACTTGCCTGTTTCATGTACAGGATTCCTGCTATTTGATATTAGATCCAAGTACATATGACTAGAACACTTCAAACTGTGAAGGGGAAAATACAAATGGCAAAGTAGAGTTTCAGAGCTAAGATCTTATACATACCACGAGATGAGGTGCATAGAAGTGATTATAACGCCATCTTCTAAAACATATGTAGAAATTGTATGTGGCTGTGAGTTGCTGAATTTATTTTTTCAAATGTAACCCCAAATCCTAATAGCTAAATGAGAATGTAAGATATTCTTAAGCAAAGAAAAGTCCGTTATGAACCTACTATAGTTATTTCTACAATATACTGCACTTTAGGTTCCTTAGCTTAGTTGTGTAGTGGTTAGTGACTAGGATCCTAGGCCCAGAAATTAGAATACCACCTTTTCCACTTCCCAGTAGCTTAACCTTTAATGTTATCGAGCTTAGGAGAGCTACTTACATCCTCTAAATCTCAGAAAAGCTGAACAAAATAAGAAAATTAGGGATAATAGAGACCTAACTCAAAAGGTTTCACATAAAACACTAAACAGTTCCCAGAATATAATAAAAGCCTATTAAATTTTAGTTATTGTTGAGGCAAGTAATCGGAATAAAGAAAAAAATCACCATCAAAATACAACTGAAAGTGAACAATGGATTTTTAAAATGAAGACTATCTTTTTACTCCTAACTCTATTCTAGAATATATTTCACCTTCAAAAATGTCTCTCACATACTTCTGCTTATATAATGTTCATATAGAAAAGAATTTTCCATAAAACTCAGTAATTTTGTAGATGTACACCTAAAATGTAACATAACTGAAAAGCACCTGCTTGCTTTTAAGAACTCCAGTACAGTTCCATGCATATTTTGGGTAGGAGCCACAAAAATTAAAGTTCCCACCCCATTTCTCAGTATTAATGGCAGTCTAAAGAAAACTCTTGTCTGGAACAGTGAATGAAACTTTTCCATTTGTCACAATTTACAGATCATTGAAAACAACACTTGAATTCCTACTAGTTTACTTAGGGGACAAGAGTAAGAATAGTATGAAATCTGTGGTAAACTGATACACAGAAGGCACAGTAGAAATTCAAATGATTTCACTGATCATAGAAATAGGGAATTTTAGAAACCTTAAATCTGACAGAAGAAAGTAAACATGAACTGGATATCTATAATAAAAGCATAATATGCTAATTAGACTGGACAGCCGAACAACCTTCCAGACACTAAGCCGGGGCTGTGAGGGCCGAGCCCCTTGCATCGGGCCTCTCGATATATTAGAACACTGCTGTTCCTTTTCAGTATGATGATATTTTGGCTATGGAAGACTATATTCTTTATATAATCAGAGAAAGAAAGCATGTATGGCAAAACATAACACTAGGTCAAGATGGAAGGTACACAGGCATCTACAGTAGTACTCATACTACTCTTTCAATTTTTGTCTTAATTTCATAATAAAAATTGGGGAGAGAAGAGATTAATGGCTTTCCAAAGTCACAGTAATTCAATGGAAGAGCCAACAATAGAAAGTCCATCACCATATTCTAAACTGTGTCATTTCTATTCCTCCATGTTTTTTATAGAGTAACCTACAAATTCCCTGCTTTTAAAAAAATTAACAAGCCCTAACCGGTTTGGCTCCGTGGATAGAGCGTCGGCCTGCAGACTCAAGGGTCCCAGGTTAGATTCCGATCAAGGGCATGTACCTTGGTTGCGGGCACATCCCCAGTAAGGGGTGTGCAGGAAGGAGGCAGCTGATCGATGTCTCTCTCATCGATGTTTCTCTCTATCCCTCTCCTTTCCTCTCTGTAAAAAATCATTAAAATATATTTTTTAAAAAATAAAAAAAATTAATGAATTGTTAAACATCTTTCTACGCTACAAAAAAATGATCAGGCCAGTTTTAATAAGACAGATAATGGGTAGAATTCTCACCTTGCAGTTGAGGCACATGGCAAGTAACCACTCTACTAACTACATAAAAATTAAGTCACAGACACTTATATAAATAAGTTCTTTTGACTTGGAGTGTGTTCTTTGAATGTAAATCTTACAACTATTCTGTGAACTTGGAAAATCCAATCTTACACAACCCTAACCCTGACTGCAGACCTCAAAAAGTGACCACTGTCATGTATACTCCCAGGCATGTAATACATGCCTCTAAGATTAAGTCTTGATTGATTATATACTGATTGATAAATCACAGCAAGGTACATTTAAAAGAATTAGCAAAAAGACTTTATAGTCCAGACAACTTTAGGGAGTATTCTGCAAGGTAAGAAATATACTCACAGCATTTTAAGATCCAATTGCTGCCCTCCAATGTCTCAATTCCCCAAACTGGCTGCCAAAAACACCTAACAATAACAGATTCCATGTGTCCATTCTTTGGAGACTGTGTCAGCAATACTAGCACGCTAACTGCGGTTTGTAAGCTTTGAGTTTAAGGGACAACCATCTCTTGGTTTTACTCATATATAAAATAAGAGGGCTGAAATACTTCATTTTGTCTTCTAGCTTTAAATTTATTTAAATTCAATGTTCACTTTGGCTTTAGATATGTAATACTTGCATATTCAGGGTTTGTTAAATAGAAAAATTTTCAAGAAAACCATCATCGCCCTAGCCAGTTTGGCTCAGTGGATAGAGCGTAGGCCTGAGAATTCAAGGGTCCCGGGTTCGATTCTGGTCAAGGGCATGTACCCGATGTTCCTCTCTCATCGGTGTTTCTAACTCTCTATCCCTCTCCCTTCCTTTCTGTAAATAATCAATAAAATATAGTTATAAAAAAAAAAAGAAAAAGAAAACCGTCATCATGAAATGATCAATACTTTTCTTCTCCAATTTCAATATGAAAATGTACAAAAAATGTCACCACAAAAGACAATTTCACTTGTTACTAAGTGAGGTGATGTATGTTGAACACTGCAGTAATCATTTGCAATATGTGCATATATCAAATCATTGTGTTGCACACCTTATTATATGTCGATTATATCTCAATTAACTGGAAAAGGAAAAAAAGACCATTTCCCATACAAGAATCTCTAGACAAAGACTTACAATAATGTTATCGGTACATGCCAAAGCTAAAAATCTTACTAAAAAAAAAAAGGTTGTAATTAAACATGTTCTATCACATGAATAAAAGTATCAGAAATATTAAAAACAGCTTTCTCTTTGGACCATTTCAAATTATTATAAACTATATTTAAATTTGTCTTTAACATAAGATTCTTTGTTTTTATAACTATTACTTAGTATTTCCAAATAGAAAATTTTTCTTTGGAAGCCTCCTAGCATACAAAATCATAAAATTTACCCCAGGTTATTAAAAACGCTGTTTAGTTTCTCAACAAGTTGTATTCAAAGCAAATGCTCATAATTTTGTTGATATTACTGTGGACAGTGAATATGTAGGAGAAAAAAATTATAGACTTCAATTGATTACACCATTATACTATTTGTTTTCTGCTCCCGATTTGTAAGAGAAAAACTATTTAGTAATAAAAATTGAAATTTAAAAAGTAAATTATTTATTTATAAACAAATAAATGCAGTCTTGTCTACTCAGAAGTACAGCTTTTGATATCACTAGTATTATTTTAACATCTTCATTTCTTAGAAGTGCCTTGAAACAGACTTATTCAAATAAATAACTGTTACAAAAAACCCCACAATGAATCCATTAGAAAATAGCTGAACCTTTGACTTTAAGAGGTCTTTGTTTTTTAAGACAAAGTCAATTAATTGCCACCTGGTTCCTTTATGCTCAAGTTAGAACCAAAATACAGAGCACCCTAAAACGTTTGTGTGTATTAGAATTAGTTCTATATCCAAATGTGGAAGTTTCTAACGGTAATATTATGATGGGCTTAAATGTGTTTGTGTTTATTCATGGATGCCATGTTGGAGCATATCTTTAATACCTCTTGAGATAGGCATAGAGTGTCATATACCAAAATAACCCCCTAAAAATCTTATTGACTACAATGCCCAATAATTTTTTAAACTATTAGGTATTATATATTAAATGTTATGCTATTCCATAAATGCTCAAGAAATTTAGGCTAAAACACTACCCACAGGGGAACTGCAAATGATACGATCAAACAGCCCTTTTCGTTTCACAACAAATATAATGTATGTACTTTTTATTAAAGTCTGGTTAGATGCCTTTTCCACATTTTCAGAATATACCATAACTCTTATTACACATACAAAAATAGAATATAAAGAAGCTGAGTTAAAAGTTTAAGAATCTTTGCAGAGGGAAAAAGATAACTATTTTTTTCAATGCTTATCAGTGACTGCAAAGAATGTAATTTTGCTTTATAAAAAGCTGAGCCCTGACCGGTTTGGCTCAGTGGATAGAGCATCAGCCTGCGGACTGAAAGGTCCCAGGTTCGATTCCAGTCAGGGGCATGTACTTTGGTTGCGGGCACGTCCCCAGTGGGAGGTGTGCAGGAGGCAGCTGATCGATGTTTCTGGCTCTCTATCCCTCTCCCTTCCTCTCTGTAAAAAATCAATAAAATATATTTAAAAAATATGTTTAAAAAAAAAAAAAAGCTGAGAAACATAAAGGCAATTAGGTTGAATAGTGCAAGGTTTTGTTTAAAATTAAATGCCTACATTTCACATAAAATAATAAACTACCTACAAGACATAAAGAATAGAAAATGAGATAAAAAAAATTTTTATTATCTAAATTAACTATGTCTGTTTGTAAATAGTTTTATTATACACAATGCTTGGGTGAATAGAAAAGGCTCTCAAGGAAAAAAAAAATGTATATGCCATGTAAGAAGTGACAAAACCTAAACATCTATGCTACAATATAAAGGAAAATGGGATGAGACATAATAATAAAACCAAAAAAGAAGTTTACTGTCTACAGTAGTAAACATGAAAATATTTCCTTTGTTTTTAAAATAGTTATGTTATTATTCAAAGCACTTTCAGATATTTAATCACTCAGGTCTGTGTTTGCAAATAATTCCTGTTTTCTTTTACACCCCCACACTACATTATACATGCATTTAAGAAACTACAGAGCATATTGTGTTTTAGAGTACAATCTGAATAATCACACAGACATGGACCAACATTTATTACAAACAGGAAAAGAGATTATAGAAAAAAAGAGTACAATTTTTTTAAAAGATTGCAAGCTGAATAGAGAAATTATAATCTACATAATAAAGCCATAATTTTATCTGCATTTAAAAAAAATAACATTGCTCAATATGTACAAAACATAATACAGTTTAAACTGCTATTTAGAGGCATTAAAACAGTAGACAGTGGAGAAGTTTATTTCAATTTAGGTCACTCATGTTCCATCCTGAGTTCACTTCCATTTGCCATGAAGAAAGGTACTTATAAATGATTTTTCCCAAGTAGAAAGATTATGAAAAAATTGAAAATATATACTTTACAACCCATTATTTAAGTATTAATGTTTTTAAAGTCTTTAAAAGAAAATGCAATCAATTCTATATTGCTTTTATTCAAGAATTACAGCTTTCACAGACAGCAAGATACATTGTTGCTATTACCAGCAGCATTACTTTCATTTCTCCTTTATCTACTAATAAAAATAATATCATCCTTTCATAGGACAATTGCTTATGAATGTGGCCCAATTCAAAACAAATTACTTCTAACAATAAGATGTTGTACATTACATGCTGTCACACTGACTACCTAGCTACATGAAAAGCTGTAGTCACAAGGGAGAAAAAAACTTAAGAAATAGAATGGCAAAACTAAGTTTTCTTAATTTTGTGATACTTAGTGACCCTTCTGACCACTCTAAAAAGTGGTTCTTTAAAGAGCATTCAGGTTCTCAGGGGCATTCCATTAACTCTAGTTTTTTAAAACTCACATTTCTTAAACTCAAAAATATACAACACTAGTCCTGGCCACATAGCTTAGTTGGTTAGAGCGTCACCCCGATATGCCAAGGTTGAGGGTTTGATCCTCAGTCAGGGCACATATAAGAATCAACCAATGAGCCCTGGCCAAAGGGTCTTGGGTTTGATTTCTAGTCAAGGGCACATACCTGGGTTGCAGGTTTGATCCCTGGCCCTGATAAGGGAGCATGTGGAAGGCAGTGGTGGGTGTGTGGGTGTGTGCATGTGTCCTCTCTCTCCCACTCTCTCTAAAAATCAACTAAAAAATATTCTCCCATAAGGATTAAGAACAACAACAACAAAAGAATCAACCAATGAATGCATAAATAAGTGGAACAGGAAAAAACAAACAAAAAACCCCACCTACACTGCAGATTTAAGGCATCCATATATCAACTAAATGGCTATAAATGTATTAAAATGTTTACTTTAAAACTACCCAGTGACCTGACTGGTGTGGCTCAATGATTAAGTGTTGGCCCATGAACCAGGAGGTCACAGTTTGATTCCCAGTCAGGGCACATGCCCGGGTTGTATGGCTCGATCCCCAGTAGGAGGCAGCTGATCAATCATTCTCATCACTGATGTTTCTCTCTTTCCTTCTCCCTTCCTCTCTCTAAAATCAATAAAAATATATTAAAAATAAAATAAAACAAACCAGCAGCAAAAGTATTTTCATGTAACAATTACAATTAGACTATATTTGATATTTATAGTACTTTAAGAATGGTCATACAATTGGTTTTTCTTATGACAGTTAAATCATGTAAAGGAGCAGTTTTGGAATTCAAGAGTAAAACATTATCTTTCACATACCTGAGGCAAAATGTGATTGCCTATATGGTCACGAGCTGCTTAACGACAGGCATATTTTCTGAGAAATGAATGCACTGTTAGGCGATTTTGTCATTGTGTGAACATCACAGAGTGCACTTACACAAACCTAGATGGTATAGCATACTACAGACCTACGGTATACCACCATTGTATATGCAGTACGTCATTGACCCGATTGTCGTTATGTGGCACATGACTGTAAAACAGATACAACACTAAAGTAATTTGGCTTAATTTTGAAATTATGTAATATCATAAATATAAAGATGTTGGTCCTAAATGCCCTTCCATTAGAACAAAAATTTACCTCCAACACTTTCTATGCTTTTGTAAAAAAATAAAAGTAGGTAATGAATTAAGGATGACATTATAAAGTTCAACTTTTACACAAGAAGCTAGGTATATTTGCTAAATGTTCACTGATATAAGAAAAGCTGATATATTGGCAAATATTAAAAAATAGCAGATTAGTGTCATTAATTACTTTACTGAGAATTATTTATTTGCAATTGATATTTCAAATTTAAAAGCAAAATATATGCTTTTTTCCCCCACTTTGATCTTAAGTAGGATTTACAAGAAACTTCTCTGGGGAATCAAATCTCTTGTTATGAAAGATATTATGTATTTTCTATTAGAAAAGAACTAAATGTATTTGGACTCATACAAGTTGGTTTAGCTGAACATAAATAAATGAAACATTACAATTTCCCCACCATGAAGTACTGAGTTACAACAAATGTATTAACAAAATTTTATTTTCTTGAGAATGCATACAGGACGTTATGTAAACATTGTTAGTACTAGCTTTGATGTAAAGACATTCTTATTACTTTAGATTTTAACATATTATGAATAGGTTATGTGTCTTCACCAGAAATATTAAGGGCCACATTGGGAAATATGGGCAAAGAAAAATTTAGCCTCTCGCAGGCTAAACAAAGTAAAAAATTGAAAATTAAAAAAAAAATAAATAAAAGAGCAAATCAAAAAAGAGAAAAACAGCTCAGGATATGGATTTTCCAAATTAAGATTCAATTTAACATCTTAACTCTTAAACCGGAAACATATATTTTACAAAATATACAATATATTATTTACCACTTTTTCTCAAGAGATGTTTTATACGTATATTCAGATTTGTTGTTTATGTGTGCAAAATAACTGCAAACATTACCAACTAAATAAGTCTGTCAACTGCTAGCAGCTCTGAAATATATGAAATGAGTCTGATATTTATACTTTCAGCCCCTTGGAATAACATCTGGTCTGTCTTGAAATTCTTTTTTAGAATGCACTTCATATTTTTAGTTAGGAAATTGGAGAAATAGACTCATTGTGTTTAAACTTATAGAATGGAGTCTAACTGCCAATTTCAGTTTAACTTATGTTATAATAAAGCACATGAATAATGATTGAATATTTGAGAAACTGAAAGAAATTTCTAAAATGCAGAAAGTACTACTTCATTATACAAAAACTATTATATACCAATGATGTTCATTTCTGAAGAGTTTGCATATAAGCTGTGTTTGTAAAGTCAAACTGGAATGCAGACCAAGTACATGTGATTCAGGTTCCTTGCTTTCGTATTACAAAGCAGCACTGGCTTCAGCATACTTCAGACAGACCTATTCACTCACCTGCTGAATTTCATGAATCATCAGTCAACTTTGATGATTAAATATATTAACAAAAGAAATGGCCCCATAGGATAAAACTTAAGGATAAGATTCTGGGCCAAAACCACAACCAGACTCCACATAAGGTACAATCTCTCTCACACAACAAACATACAAACACACATACTACATATACAATCACACACAAAATTTTAACACGCACACGTTCCTGCTGTCGTCCAGTAATTGTCCCCCTCCCAAAGTAATACAAGTTATACCACAAATACAATGAGTACACTGTAGCCTCCACTTAAAGCTGCTATTGGTTGAGTCCATTCTGAGACACACATCACAGGTAACAACACTGTGTGGTGCTGAAGTCTGTTCAGTATCGCTGATAACTAAAAGCCCTTTGAATAGGTCCAAAACAGACCCACATATTATCAAATTTCAGCTAGTGTGGAAAATATGACAAGGCTGCAGTGTACTAGATTATGTTGAGAATTTATATTACAAAATTAATATTGAAAGTAAGAATACTTCATAAGTTATAATGTGGATATCAATTATTCCCATCTCACCCTTTCCATTCCATTAACTTATAACCTGAAATATGATTACTTGGTGCCAAATGTTATTAACACATTAACACTTTATTATCATTTGACTGTTAATTCCAGTCTTCAAAAAGGAACATTCCCTTCTAATTATAATTAAGAATGGGGCCCCTACTCTTTAAAATAAACATACCTGACTTCAAATATCAAGACAGTTAAAAAGCCATTTTTTAAAAGTATCATGGTGTAAATTATGATTACATAAGTTTAAGTCACATTAGCTTATTCCTTATAATGTATACTTCTTCCGGCAGAAAAAAACTTTCTTGAAATTATTGAAGTGCTTACATTTATTGACAAACCATGTATTTTCATGAAATTAAAATCTGAAATAACTTTTCATCTAAATGTTTCATTTCACCAGAGATGTTCAAAATAACCTAGGAAACTAAGTTAACATTTCTGTATTTTCTTATAATACCAGTAGTTCATATTTTTGTAAGCAGGAATCAAAAGAAAAATGAGTTCTAAATAAATGACACAGGAGGCAATAAATTGACACATGACAAGTAAATAAAAGGCTAAAGCACTCCAATACCATTGAAACTGTTTTAATGTTGTTGCAATTGCAAAATGCAACAATCATCAGCTTGTAAAGACCCAAATTTCAAAAATTCATTTTAATCACTCCTTTATACCTATTTTACAAAATAAAGGCAAAAGACATTTAAACCCTCCTTGTCCGAGTTGTGCTATCTATGTCCCTAACTTGTCTTTACCACTATAGTGTATGCTGCAATTCCCATCAGATGCTATATAAGAAAAATAAAATAAAATATTAACCTCTGCTTCAATGTACAGTTTCCAGAATCTGCCAGAACTGGGGAACTGGGCAACAAGGCGTTCATAAGTCTTCCGTGCTTTGTCTATAGGTTGATTCTAAAATTGAAAACCAATAAACAGCATTTACAGTGTTAGGATTATGAAAATATTTACTGCAGAACCAAGTAGTGTGACTGGACCCATAGAGAAGGAAATGTAATCCTATTATCACTAAACCTGTGCCTCTCGAATGAGAATGCTCCAAGCGTCAAGGTCATATGGATTCTCTTCTAATTTCTTTTCAGCTTTCTTCACCTTCTCTGGGACATATTCAGCTGCCTGAGGAGAGAAAAATAACAAACGGAAGTTACAATTTTAAAATTTTCATGCCTAATCTTATTCAAGCACAATATATCAGTATACAATATCACAATACGAGGAATAAAAATGTTCTCTTATAAAAGAGGCCTGTATTTTCTGTAATCTGTTACCTTAAGTCAATTGCATAAAAACAAAATCAAGTAATCACATACCTTAAAAAGACATTTAAAAATTTAAATAAAACCATCTTTTACATTAAATACTATAGAACAGCTAGTCTTGAAACATGTGGTCTCAGGACCCTTTTTATATTTTGAAAAATTACTAAGTATGCCAAAAAAGTTGTTTATGTGGTTTATTTCAATATTTACCATTACAATTAAAACTGAGAAAAAATGTTACATATTTATTCATGTTCAAATAATGAAACTATTGCCATGCCTGCATGGCTCAGTGGTTGAGTGTCGACTTATGAACCAGGAGGTCACGGTTCAATTCCCAGTCAGGACACATGCCTGGGTTTCTGGCTAAATCCCCAGTGCGGGGAGTGCAGGAAGCAGCTGATCAATGATTCTCTCTCATCATTGATGTTTCTATCTCTCTTTCCCTCTCCCTTCCTCTCTGAAGTCAATGAAAAAATATTTTTTGCCGAAACCGGTTTGGCTCAGTGGATAGAGCGTCGGCCTGCAGACTGAAAGGTCCCAGGTTCGATTCCGGTCAAGGGCACGTAACTTGGTTGCGGGCACATCCCCGGTAGGAGGTGTGCAGGAGGCAGCTGATCGATGTTTCTCTCTCATCGATGTTTCTAACTCTCTATCCCTCTTCCTTCCTCTCTGTAAAAAATCAATAAAATATATTAAAAAAAAAAAAAAAAAGAAAAAAGAAAAAATATTTTTTAAAAACTATTTACATATTTAGACAAGTAACATTTTAATGAAAAATAACTATTAAAATTCAATGAGAATATCCTTGTTTTACAGATTTATAAATTTAATGTCTGACTTTTAAAAATGTAGCTGGATTTTCATATCTGCTTCGGCATTCAATCTGTTATAATATCACATCATGTAAAAATTGTACTGTACACTCACAAGAGGTTAAGATTGAAAAGGGCAAATAATGCCTTAAATTATAAAACAGTTTGAATTCAGATTCTCTGAAAATCTGAGGAACCCGCAAGGTCCCTGGACAAACTTGGAGAAGCACTGCTATAGTGCATTCATCCTGAGCCATAAAGCATGAAATGACATGAACGCTTATTTTGATAAAAAAGTTTAAAAACATGACTCAAAATTTTTATATACAGCATAATAAAAGCTATAAAATAAATCTACAATAAGAGATTTAAAGATTGCACTAAAATGTTTAGGGTCATGTGGGTGATGGATGATAGAAGTATAGGTGACTCCCCCCCCCCCACCGCGCTCCTTTCTATCTTTCAGTATTTTCTAAACCTTTACTAAGGTAGTTTTATTTTTATTATCTATATACACTGAGTGGCCAGATTATTATGATCTCTGAACACATAATAATCTGGCCACGCAGTGTATAGCCTATATAATAAAAGGCTAATATGCAAATTGTCCCCTTGACCAGGAGTTTGACCAGCAGGCAGGCCAGCCAACCGTCCATGTCCCCCCCCCACCCACCCCTCCAGGCTGGCCGGACCCCACCCATGCACAAATTCATGCACTGGGCCTCTAATACACACACACACACACACACACACACACACACACACACACACACACACACACACACACACCACAGAGTGGCCAGATTATTATGCGTTCAGAGATCATAATAATCTGGCCACTCAGTGTATATAAAAACCTAAGCAACCGTTTGACTGTTAGCTACGACGTGCACTGACCACCAGGGGGCAAACGCTCAACGCACAGCCATAAAAACATGGGACTGATGATAAAGGAATGGGGGGAGTGGGGAGGGTGGGAAGAGATTAACCAAAGATCTAACATGCATATTATAGAGGCCTGGTGCATGGTCCCTCGGCCTGGCCTGCGGGGATCGGGCTGAAACCGGCAGTCTGACATCCCCCGAGGGGTCCCGGGTTGCAAGAGGGTGCAAGCCAGGCCGAGGGACCCCACCAGTGCACGAATCTGTGCATCAGGCCTCTAGTAGAAATATAATATTAATAGTAGCTAGCACCTGATGCATGAAAACAAGTATTAGTTCCCAAAGTGTTAAGAATACTTCTGTGGCCGAAACCGGTTTGGCTCAGTGGATAGAGCGTCGGCCTGCGGACTGAAGGGTCCCGGGTTCGATTCCGGTCAAGGGCATGTACCTTGGTTGCGGGCACATCCCCAGTGGGGGGTGTGCAGGAGGCAGCTGATCGATGTTTCTCTCTCATCGATGTTTCTAGCTCTCTATTCCTCTCCCTTCCTCTCTGTAAAATATCAATAAAATATATATTAAAAAAAAAAAGAATACTTCTGTGTACCACAAAAAGAAAGTGATTCTCAATAAGTCAGATAAACGTTAATTTATATGAAGTTTCATTTTGCGTTTTTTCAGGACTTCTGGAAACCTATAGTGATCCTTCACAATAATATTCAAGCCTGGCCAGTGTTGCTCAGTGGTTGCGCATTGACCTATGAACCAGGAGGTCATGGTTTGATCCCCAGTCAGGGCACATGCCCATGTTGCAGGCTTGATCCCCAGTAGGGGGCAGGAGGCAATCAGTGGATGATTCTTTCTCATCACTGATCTTTCTCACTTCCTTTCCCTCTCTGAAATTAATAAAAATATATTTAAATATATATATTTATTTATATATTCAAGAGAGGATAAAGAGGAAAGCACTGTCTCTAACACCTTTCTTCTTCTTTTCTTTTTAGTGGCAATTAACATCTCATAGAACAATTCTGTCACACTGGCGGGAATGGATCAGATGGTTGGGCATCATCCCATGCACTGAAAAGTTGCCAGTTCAATTCCCCATCAGGGCACATGCTGGGGTTCCAGGCTCACTCCCCAGTAGGGGGCATGATGTTCTGCTCTCACATGGATATTTTTCTCTCTCTGTTCCTCTCCCTCTAAAAATCAATAAAAATCTTTTTTAAAAAATCTCATAGGACAAGTCTATCAAAACATGAGTTGGGGAAAAAAATTTTAAGTAATCTAGGGAAAAAAGTTACCTGGGAAAAATATACCCTTTAATATAAATTAGTTTCTATCACTAATAACTATAAATTTATTTAGAAAGAAAAACATGTTTTAAAAAACTAGTAACATACAAGAGCTTTATAAGTAGCTTGCTCAAGATACTAAAACTGGAAAATTTTAATAAAGGACTACTGGCCCCACCCACCTATTAAGACATAAAATGGCACAGTAAAACAGTTTGGTAATGGTTACAAACCAATCACTGAAGCAGGTTGGTTCAGAAAGAGAACCATTAATGAAAAGTTGTCAGATAATAAAAGTGACATTTCAAATCAGAATGGATTATTCAAAGTATGATGTTAAAATAACTACAGTCATGTTAAAGTAACTACAAAGTGAGCTTTGTCAAAATAAAATTGAATCCCTATTTACCCTTTCTACCAAAGTAAAAATTAGGTAGTTCAAAGACATATAAAAAATAAAAACACAAGAAAGAACAAGAGAAAAACACTGAAATTTATCTGTGGTTGGAAAAGGTTCTTCAGAAGCCTTTGAAAAAAAACGATAATTTAATTCACAAAGTTTAAATTTGGGTCCAAAAAATTATAATCAGAGTCAAAAGACAAACTTTAAAAATAACCCTAACATATTGGTAAAGTATTAGTTTGGCTTAGTGGATAGAGCGTCGGCTTATGGACTAAAGGGTTGGGGTTTGATTTCGGTCAAGGGCACATGCCCATGTTGCAAGCTTGATTCCCAGGGGTTGTGCAGGAGGCAGCCAATCAATGATTCTTTCTCATCATTGATGTTTCCATCTCTCTTTCCCTCTCTGAAATAAATAAAAATATATTTTTAAAAATCTTATAAAGTACAATCAATGAAAGACCAACAACTTAAAAAAAGAAAAGAAAACCAAAGCATTCAAACAGTTCATAGAAAAAATTAACTGTAAACACTCAAAAGAAAAAAGAGCCCTGGTCATTGCTCAGTGGTTAGAGCATTGGCCTGAGGACTATAAAGGGTCTTTGGTCAAATTCCCGGTGAAAAGCACATTCCTCAGTTGCAGGCTCAATCCCTGGCCCTTGGGTCAGAGAGAGTGCAGGAGGCAATCAATCAAGGTGTCTCTCTCACATAGATGTGTGTCTCTCTCTCCCCCCTGCACTCTCTCTCTAAAAAATCAATGGGAAAAATATCCTTAGATGAGGATTAACAAAGGAAAACACAAAAGAAGAAATAGAAATATAAACCATAAAACAGAGATCAAAAGTGTTTTATAATTAACACTAGAAGCCCAGCGCTTGAAATCACGTGGCCCCGCCCACCCGCCGCCCCTCCTTGACACCCTAACCTCTCCACCCAGAGCTCGAACGTGCCTGACCCCCACCCCAACCCCAACCCCTCCGGCCTTCTCTGGCTGCTTCAAGCCCCGCCCTTGGTCCCGTGAGTCGCCTCAGGCTGGTCCCACCTCCTCCAGGTGCCTCCCTACTTCCACCCCGTCTCCAGAGCAACATGGTGGGTCCATCCCCTCATGGCACCAGAGGAGAGCGTGGAAGCCTCACGCCTGCTGCAGAGTTTTGAGTGCTGCTTCCTGGCGGCGCGTGCGTGCTGAGTGCGAGCAGTGGGTGGCGAAGGACTGGTGATGGGGTGCTATGGCTCTCACCCCCGCCCTCCTCACCATGCAATGGTCCTGCCTCTTTCAGGTGCCTCCCCCGCTTCCGCCTTGTCTCCGGAGGAATGCAGCGGCTCCGCCCCTCTGCACACGCAGCCTCCTGCTGATGGGTCGTTACAGCGTGAGGGCGGCAAGACCATTAGCATATTAGCTCTTTATTATATAGGATTACAAGGGTAAACAAAAACAGACATTCTCACATTGTCGACAGGGGCAAGTAGTAATATTGATCAAAATTTACTAAGAATGCCTGACCCTAAATTCCACTTCTGGCAAGGCATCCTGCTGCACATGTATACTGAAGAACAGTTAGCTACTAAGCTTTTTATTGTTGCATAAGACCAGAAATAACTTAAATAATCACGTATTAAAAAACTGGCTAAATATTATTATGAAATTTGTAGTCACTAAAAAGAACAAGGTCTATAGTTAGCAACAGGAAACATTCTCTGTAATAATGAGTTTCAAAAAAGAGTGGGGAGACACACAAACATACACAAAAACATACACTCACTTTACACTGTATACTCTTTTGGTGTCTGAATTTTTACTATTCACCTGAGAAATACTTGCCAGTATGTGCTAGAAAATGTTGAAGGGGTACTTGGGATACAACAAAATAGACTTATTTCAAGAGTTTACTTCTTGAAAAAACAAACTTTAAAAAATATTTTAAAATAAACGAGGATCTTAATTTTTATAAGATACTATTACACTAGTGATTCTCAAGATTAGCAGCACACTGGAATCAACTGGGAGAAAGGGAATTTAAAAAGATGTGCAAGCCCTACCATCAACCAATGAAATGAGAATACTAGGAATGGGGACTGGAACATCACTATTTAGAAAAACGCACAAAAACTAACTCTCCAGGTTGTTTCAATGTGCAGCCTTAGTTGAAAACCATGGCTTTCCATAGTATGGAGTTAACTCAAAATAATTAAAAATGTGTTTATCAACTTTAAAAATGGAACTGTCCTATGATCCAGCAATTCCACGTCTGGGAATTTATCTGGAGAAACCTGAAACACTAATTCAAAAGCATATATGCAGCCCCCCATGTTCATCAGCCCAATTGTCCATCAGTAGATGATTGGATAAAAAACTTGGTACATTTACACAATGGAATACTACTATGCCTTAAAAAGGAAGAAAAATTTACTCTTTGTGACAGCATGGATGGACCTGGAGAACATTATGCTAAGTGAAATAAGCCAGTAAGAGAAAAACTAGTACTATATGATTTTACTCATATATGGAATTTAATGAACAAATTGAACACCAAGCAAAATAGAGACAGCTGGGGGAGGGGGGCAGTGCATAAGGGGGAAGTGTTGGGAGGGACTCAGCAAAAAATAAAAAGGAGAGAACTCACGAACATGGGCAACAGTGTGGTGATGGGGCGCGGGATGGAAGTGGGAAGAGGGCATAGCGGGAATAAATGGTGATGGGGGGCGGGGGGAGAAGAAAACCATGGCTTCCAGGGCTTCCTAACCTTTATTGGTGCCACAGAACCTTCTAGTGAAGTTCTATGTGAAGCCTAAGGACCCTTTCTCAGAATAATGTTTTTAAATATACAAACTCTGAGGGATTTCAAAGGAAACCAATTTTATTAAAATACTATTGAAATATTTTTAAAACAAAGTCTTACATAGTTATAGATACTTAACACATTAAATAACAAGATCCAGTGGCGAGTCTAGTAATGAGTGCAACAATATATTGAATATTTATGTCCCAATCATAGCTGTTGCTAACACTACTAGTGTGGTTTCTTGCCTATATTCATGATTAAAGAAAAGGCTCAATTTGCGTTAAGAGATTACCCATCCAAGTTTAGGGAACCCATAAAATTCTATCCACAGACACCTGGGGGAAAGGGTTACCATGTATCTAAGGATCCATACAAAGGATATTGTAGATCAAATGTAAAAAAGATCTGTAGAACATCTATGTCAGGCATTAATCATCACTCCTCGTTAAGTAACTAATAACCCAATTTCATAATCTATACTAATAAAAGGGTAATATGCTAATTAGACCAGACGTCCTTCCGGACAAAGCCACAGTGGCAGGGGCCAAGGCAGAGGCGGTTAGGGGCAATCAGGTCAGCAGGGGAGAGCAGTTAGGGGGATGAGGCAGGTAGGGGAGGGCAGTTAGGGGCAACCAGGTTGGCAAGCAGGTGAGTGGTTAGGAGCCAGTGGTCCTGGATTGTGAGAGAGATGTCCGAGGGGTCCCAGATTGGAGAGGGTGCAGGCCAGTCTGAGGGACACACCCACCCATGCACGAATTTCATGCACTGGGCCTCTAGTAAGAAATATAATTACATGAAACTGCTAACAGAACCATGGCTCAGCTCTTTTCAAAATCTGTTACATCCCTATTTTCCTCTGATCAAGGATGTAGTTAAATGTTCAAAAAGTAATCTATATAGATAATTCTCCAGCAAGTGCATTAATTAACAATGGAAGCTATCCAAAATGACTAAAAGTATACTCTGGTTATTATATCATATTTAATATTTAATTCTCACAATAAAACGTCATCCAGCACTGGCAGGTTTGGTTCAGTGGATAGGGTGTTGGCCTGCGGACTGAAGGGTCCCGGGTTTGAGTCCGGTCAAGGGCACGTATGTCGGTTGCAGGCTCCTCCCCAGCCCAGGCCCTGTCAGGGCTCGTGCAGGAGGCAACCAATCGATGTTTCTCTGTCTTTCCCTCTCTCTAAAATCAATGGAAAAATATCCTCCAGTGAGGATTAAAAAAAAAAAAAAGTCATCCATTCCTACAGCTATGAACCATTTAGGTAGCTAACAGCACAATGTCTTTGTTTTCTGGCCTGGTTATGATATTGCTATAAGGCAAAGTAAAATTGCAAACTGGACAGTGTGTTAGTAGTTTCTACAAGGAGACTGTGCCGCCTTAAGGAATGGATTATACCCTGGCCAGGTAGCTCAGTTGGTTAACAGCATTGTCCCAATATGCCAATGTAGCACAGGTTTCATCTCTGATCAGGGCATACACAAGAATCAACCAATAAATACGTAAGTGGAACAAGAAATCAATGTTTCTTTTTTTTCCCTCTCTCTCTCCCTCTTTCTTAAAATCAACTTTTTAAAAAAAGGAATGGAGCCCTATCTGGTTTGGCTCAATGGATAGAGCGTTGGCCTGCAGACAGAAGGGTCCCAGGTTCGATGCCGGCCAAGGGCACATGCCTGGGTTGCAGGCTCAATCCCCAGTAGGGGGTGTGCAGGAAACAGTCAATCAATGATTCTCTCATCATTGATGTTTCTATCTCTCCCTCTCCCTTTCTCTCTAAAATCAATAAAATCTATTTTTTAAAATGGAGTTGTATTATTTTTTTTTTCCTGGATTTGTTGACAGATCAGAGGAATAGGTCACTTTAAAAAAAACTTACAGCAAGTTTCCAGTGCCTATTTATAATGGAATGAGGTCAGAACCCTGCTCACTATGGCAAAAGAACAACTGTCCCATGCTTATGTGTCCCAGAACTTATTACTATAAGAAACTCTATTAAAATCTAGCGTTTGCCTTTGGAATAAACTGTAATTCCATTATCACTCTCTAGATGTTAATGGGGAGTAGGATAGGGTCCCAAATCAAATAACCAGAACAAAAACTGGACTAGTTTCCAAGGCATACACATTACCAATGATATTAGTATGACTTTGGAAACATCTTTGATATGTACTAGTACAATATTAAAAACCAGAAAATCAATGCATCTGTATGGAGCATACAGAGATACATAGCAACATATACAATTTCAAATGAGTACAAAAATCAGAAAAAAAAATGTGAATTTAATGATGTGCTTTTTAAAAAATGTATTTTTATTGACTTCAGAGAGGAAGGGAGAGGGAGAGAGAGATAGACACATCAATGATGAGAGAAAACCACTAATCGGCTGTCTCCTGCAGGCCCCACACTGGGGATCGAGCCCACAACCAGGTATGTGCCCTGATGGAGAATCAAACCATGACCTCCTGGTTCACAGGTAGACGCTCAAACATTGAGCCACACCAGCTGAGCTATCAGACTGTTTTTCAAAACTAATGAACCACTTTACATTCTCATCAGCAGTCTACTTTTTAAAATTTGCAATTTTCCAATACTTGTTATTTATCTTTTTGATAAATATAACTATCCTAGTGTATGTGAAAGTTATCTCCTTGTGGTTTTGATCTGCATTTTCCTGATTGCTAATAAAGTTCAGCATTTCCTTATGGGCCACTTGTATATCTTTGGAGAAATATCTATTCAGATTCTTATCCATTTTTATTTGGGTTATCTTTATTACTGAATTGCAATAGCCCTTTCTATGTTATAGATACAAGTCCTTTTTCAGATATATAATTTATAAAAATTTTATCCTATTCAGTGAGTTATCTTTTCACTTTCCATGATTAACCTTTTGTTTGTTATGTGAAGCTAACTCAAAGAAATTGAACTTAAGATACTGGCTTCACAGGCACCATGCAACAATTTTCAAACTTTTTGCAAAGAATGACTTTGCACTCTTAAATACTAAGGAGACAAAGAATTTTTTTAAAAAATAAGGGTTATTTCTATCAAAATTATTATATTAAAAATAAAATTTAAAAATTAATTTAATTCATTTTAAAATAAGTTCATTTAAAAATTTTTTTCCAAAGCAAACTCAATGAAAACAACAGCATTGACTTACTTTTTTGTGTGATTCGATTCTCTATTGTCTAGCTGAATTAAAGACATTATCTGCTTCTGCTTTCAATCTAATATACTAGAGGCCCAGTGCATGAAATTTGTGCACGGTAGGGTACCTAGGCCTGGCCAGCAATCAGGGCTGATCAGATTCCCCGCCTCCTCGCCTCCTCTTTCCCTCACTCCCTCAGCACCCTGCCGCCGCCGCTGGTCCCCCTACCATGTTCTGTGCTGCCCCTGATGGTCAGTGCACATCATAGTGAACGATCGAATTCCCGGTCTCCCAGTCGAACTCCTGAGGGGACACTTTGCATATTAGCCTTTTATATATATAGATTGTTTTGGAAGATTATAACTACAAAACCAGTTATGTAGTTGGAAAACGGAAAAGCAATTGTGGACTTCATATAGCCCTGGAAAACGCTGAGTCAAGCTTTATTAAAACTATAAACCACTTTCTATAGGACAGCTTAACTTATATTGGGAAGTTGTTAATTTGGTGAGAGGGAATGAGAAGTGGCAAACTATTATATTTGTGATTGGGAGAATAATCTAATTTCTTTTTCCTGATCCCACTAGGGCAGTAAAACATGGACGGGAAAAAAAAGGCAGTCGTCTTTTTCTAAAGAGCTATCTTGTGGTAAATGAAGAGGGTGTTATTCTAGAGGTCATAACAAAATTATGTTAAAATACAGGTCAATGAAAGTTTAACCCAAGTGATAAATGTCAAAAGTATGGGGTGGTGGTGGTAAAGGATTTAAACCCATATAAGCTCTTGACCATGAACAACAGAACAAGCAGAGGATGAGTCTCAAACCTGGTTTTTTCAGTATTTCCCACTGTTAAGGGTAATGACTGACTATAGTACGAGGAGGAAAAATCAGTAAAACACTCTATTAAAAGCCTAACCATTCTCAAAAAATTTGCAATTTTTCTCCCCACTTAATTTTATCAAGAACTGTATTCAAGAAGAAAAATAAGTAAGTTTTTAAAAAAGTAAAACAACAAAAAGGAAAAAAAAGGGAATTTACTCAAAAACAACTTTTAAAGTCCAGGTATCTTCAATCCCTATCTAAGTGGTTTGCAAGCTTTCATTTACATAAAAATCACCTGTGGTACTCATCTCGAATATTATCAACCTCACAGAATGAGTTATAGTATGTCTGAAGTTGGGGTTACAGGCACTTATACATCTAAAAGGCACCTAAATGATTATGATGCAATGGATCAAGGACTCCATTCTGAGAAGCACTACCTGATTTATCTGTTCTGTAAATAAATCTTTTCCAAATGCTGTTTCATTAAAAAGAAAGTGGCATCAGATCTAAGTCATTCTAATTTTTTTTTGCTAAAGCATTAAGAAAACTGCACATACTCTACCATACATTTGAAGTCTCTTAATAGGTAAACTATAAAAATTAAAAAGTAGACTAAGGTAGCCTGGCCAGTGTGGGTCAGTGTCGACCCAGGAACCAAGAGATCACCAGTTCGATTCCCAGTCAGGGCTCATGCCTGGGTTGTGTGTTCAATCCCCAGTAGGGGGTGTGCAGGAGGCAGCCGGATCAATGACCTTTCTCTCTCACTGATGTTTCTCTCTTTCTCTCTCTCTCTCTCACCTATTCTAAAATTAGGGGAAGGCTCAAATATAAACAAAATAATACTCATTTTGAAAAAATGTCATGACTTGAAGAAGCACCAAGAAATTGCCACTTCAGGGCCATAAGTCAGTGTTTTGCTTTTGGGGAAAAATAAATTTGTGGAGATAAATATGTGCTCTGTTATATACTTATCAATGAGGAAAGGAAGATGAAACACCCACAATGTTGAAAACTGAAGCCTGATTTATTTTGTTGGGTAATTATTAGTACTTACTAGAGGCCCAGCACACGTGTGCAAGTACAAGCCTAACTGAGCCAATTTATATGCCTAGAGAATAGAGCACTTTATGTAACAGGTAACATTAGGACTGGATGCCTGCTTAGTCCTATGTTCCTTTACCAGTGCAACAGAACTCTGCTCTACTAGATGACTTTGTTATGAATCTGTGTATGTATCCTGCATATAATCCCTTCAACCCTTTCAAAAACTAAATATCTACTAAACATGCAAACAATCCAAAAACTGAAGGAAAAAACAGGCTAAAGTTATTGATCCAAATAATTATACTTATCATATTGGCTTACTTATCTCCTAGGAAACAGCTACAAACTACAAATAAAAATCTTTTAGAATTTGAAAAATGTAGCTTCTTTAAACCAAGAGTGGCCAAGATATTAATTCATTAAACTAAGTGAAACAGAAAAATACAAATTAGAACGTAGTTCTGCCTTCTGGCTTTATTCAGTATTTACTGTTTATTATAAAATATCTACTAATCTAAAAATAGCTTAAACATTGGCCCAACTCAAATTCCTTTTTAGATCAATTCTCACATCATTACCAACTGTCCTGCAAAACAAAACGATTCAAATTAACAGCTAGGTCTTGTTTAAAGAGAATCAGGGACAATAGCAGAAGACCTTAAATCTATAAACTGTTTTTGGCAATTGTCCACTTAATAGGCACAAACATATGAATACAGATGTTGTCCCAGAAGGTCTATCCAGTATGTGTCAACTCTGGTATTCCCTGAAACTCCTGTAATCCTAATACTGAAAGAATGCAATCTCTCTTAACAGTACCTTTCTGCTGTACCTCTAAGAAAAACCAATAGTTCTGTAAACACAGATCAATCTCTTAGAAACAATCATTGCCAAATATTCTGTATAGTTCCGTTTTCTCAATAAACATTAACAATAAAGACCAAATCATATTTGCCTGTCCAAACTGCTATACTAAATATCACTTAAAAATAGGAGGGGGCCCTAACCAATTTGGTTCAGTGGATAGAATGTTAGCCCGCAGACCGAAGGGTCCCAGGTTAGATTCTCGTCAACAGCAAGTACTTTGGTTGCAGGCTCAATGCCTGGCCAGGTGGGGCATGTGGGGGAGGCAACCAATAGATATGTCTCTCTCACATCAATGTTTTTCTCTCTTTGTGGCTCTCCTCCCTTCCTTCCACTCTCTCTAAAAATCAATGGAAAATTATCCTCAGGTGAGGATTACCAAAAAAATAAAAAAAAGGAGGGGGGAAAAGTAGGAAATGCTATTACAGATTTTGTTGTTAAAAACATAAAAATAATTGGGCCCAAAGACAACATAATCTAACATACATTCTTGGCCCTTTCCCTCCCTCTTCCTACCCCCCACCCCACACAGATTAACTTTGGCTTTAAAATTAGTTGGCACTTCTGTTATCTCTTAACTGCTAGTCTTCTATATAATAAAAACCCAGTGGTCCTAACGCTGTAACAACCAAACAACCTGTCAACAGGAGGTGCATGGAACATCTCTCGGTCCCTCCCCACACCTGGCCCCCAAGCTGCTCGTCATGAGGGGGGTTGGCGGCGGGCCAGGACTGGGGACTGTTGAGCATCGGCAGCTGGGGGGAATTTCGAGGAGCAGTGGCAGGGCGGGGGGAGTTTCACAGAGCAGTGGTGGGATGGGGGGAGCCTCATGGAGCAGTCAAGGGACAGCGGCCTTGAGCATAACGGAGCGTTGGGGCAAGGAGCTTCATGTAGCGTTGCAGGGCAGCAGAGGCCATGTGATGGCGGCCAGGCTAGGCCTAGGGTCGGACCCTACTTGCGCACGATTTCGTGCGCTGGGCTTCTAGTAAGTACTAATAATTACCCAACAAAATAAACCAGGCTCCAGTTTTCAACATTGTGGGTGTTTCATCTTCCTTTCCTCATTGATAAGTATATAACAGAACACATATTTTTCATATTTTCTATATCTCCACAACCTTATTTTTCCCCAAAAGCAAAACACTGACTTATGGCCCTGAAGTGGCAATTTCTTGGTGCTTCTTCAAGTCATGACATTTTTTCAAAATGAGTATTATTTTGTTTATATTTGAGCCTTCCCCTAATTTTAGAATAGGCTATAGTTTGTTTAAAAAGTGAAGTCTTATTTACAAAAGGTAAGAATGTAGAAACATTTTAGGGACTTAAAGGTTCATGTCAATTGACCTGGCCTAACCCATTTCTCTCCCTCTTACCCAATAAAACTTTATAAACCATCCACCTATACCCCAAATATTTTAGTTTGTATTAATTATGTACTTGTTTTCTCAAGATTAATTTATTTGAGACTTTGTAATGTATAACACATAGCTTTGGTCCAAATTAATCCATTCATTTACTTAACACCTGTATGTATTTCCTAGGTTTGTAAGATGCAACAATAAGTAAGGCAGCACCTTCAACCCAAGCTCAAACCCAATAGAGGAACTCTAAACAACAGTCTACCAAATGCTAATAGGGCCGCGGCTGGTGCAGCGCTATTTGTGCGGTCTCACCTGGTCCCGTCCACTCTGTCCCAACCAGCGCCCAGTCCACTGGTGAAGAGGTATATTCTGCAGTTCCCTAATGAACCCAGGGAACCCTCCACCGTATTCGGGCCCTGGGCCAACGGCCCATACCCACCTTATCCACAACAACCAATGGGGCTTGAGGCCTACCCTCCAGGACCTATGGGAGGACCTTACCCACCTCCTCAGGGGTACCCCTACCAAGGATACCCACAGTATGGCTGGCAAGGTGGACCTCAGGAGCCTCCTAAAATCACAGTGTATGTGGTAGAAGACCAAAGAAGGGATGACCTGGGCCCATCCTCCTGCCTCACAGCGTGCTGGACTGCTCTCTGTTGTTGCTGTCTCTGGGACATGCTCACCTGACCAGCCTGTCCCTGCTGTCCTGCCAGCTCTTCTGCCACCTCCAACAGGTGTGTCTGCCCCCATCTCTTCTGATTGCTAAAATAAATGACTAGCTCTGCGCAGACACTTCCACCTTCAACACAGTGGGATTCTAGATTAGCAGGGGTTACTGATGTTTAATCCAGTGACTTTATCTTTCTAATGTTCAAAATTAATTTCCTATTGGCCTTTCACAAATGTGCTAAATGACTTCCCTTTTATTTTTTGGGCCAAAGGCTTAGTTATGAAATATATATTTATAATTTTTAAAGTATACATTCAAGGCAGTGGCATAATGTAACATATCACTGAATGATTTCTTTGCTAACACCCTGTATGTGTCAATAAATTTGTCTAAACTTAAAAAAAAAAATGCTGTAGGGAGTAGTGCACAAGGTAAAACGGAGCTAAGAAAGAATGAGATCAAAAGTTGAATTGAGCAGTTAAAAAAGTATCTACAAAATAAGACTATAGCCATAATTCCAAAAAGGACCCAGATGTATTTTTGTTGGGAGTAGGGGGAACCTAAATACTAGTACACACAGTTCTATCACCATTAAATTGGCAAAGACAGTAAACATGAAGCTCCAGAATACCCACAAACACTGCAAGATCATTTAAACAACTCTAGAAATGCAAAATGTAACTTCCTTACAAAAGTAAAAAAAATTACAATAAACCTTAGCAGTGATTTTGATTGTCTACAATCATTTCCCACTTTCAAAGGGCAGAGATTCAGTACCAAGAAAGAAATGAAATGATCATCCATATTTGAGTAACAAATTAAAAATATTGGGTTTATTCAACAAACATTTTTAAGCTTCAATGCTAAAAGAAACCTACACTTCATTATCTTGCAGGATTCTTTGTCTATTCCATCCCTTGACACCTTTCCAAAGCAAATCCATGTTTCAGAGTTTTGATTTTTTTCTTATTATTCTTAACATTTACTTAGTCTTTTTTTTTTCTTGTCCATCATTTCAGGAGCTCCTCTTTCCTCTGAATTTTCACTGAGTGCTGTCTTACACATAATAAAGCAAGCTAGTTAATCCATAATTAATCATTTCACTCTTTAAGGTATCTTTTAATCATCATTTCAGTTAAAGTTGGATAATACAGTATCTGGAATTTGCTTTAAAGTAATTGAGGTGGGAAGAACAACTGAAAGTGTGAAGAAAAACAAGATTTGCCATGAGTTGAAGCTCTATAATAGGAACATTATACAATTCTTTCCTTTTTTGAATGTTTGAAATGTATCATTAAAAAACTGAAGAAAGTATTATATGAAGATGACTCTGTTGGTAATCAGATGTCAAAAAAATGTTTTTTAGATTGATAGAAAAAAGATATAGAGCCACCATCAAAGTTGGGACAAGGTGGACATCCAAAAGAAAATGGTTATAACTGATTTTAACACACGAAATAAAGAGAAACCTATCAATTCACAGTGATACTCAATAATCTTTGAAAAGGAGAAAAAAAAACAACAGGAAACATCTTTACAGAAAAATATGAGTCAGTAAGTAAAGACAGAATATTAGAATTTTTAAAAAACCATTTCAGCAGGAAACAACTACTGAAGACAGACCATCCTCCCTCTCAACCCTAAAAGATTTTAGGGGTGAAAATCTCTGAGGGAAGAATGTTATAGTATAATAAGAAGCTAGGAAAATTCCAGGGCAAATGGGATAGGAAAACTAAGATAGTTAAACAGCAGTTTGCAACCACCTAGTAAATCCTATCTTCCCTAAACCAAGGACACTTAGAGGAGTAAATGATTTGCACTTCTCCCCAACCAGAGGGTAAATAGCTTAAATCACTCTACTCGGGGACAGGTAACAGAAATCCAATCAGTGCCATTTGTCAACCATACCCAAGGACAAATTAAGAGAAATCTCCTTTTGGTTCACCAGCATAAAGCTGATTAATATTCTATTGACCCTCCCCTAAACGCCTAGCCTTTGAAACCCCTGAAAAAGAAGGTCCCAGCCCACTGCCCCTCCAAGAGAGCATGCCTGTGCCATTTCCTCCCTCCTCTCCTCCCACAAGCACCTATCTCCTCATCTCCAAGGGACCCCAGGAGATTTGTAACCAGGGGAGCAACGGGCAGTGGTAGCTCCTCCCGGGCTAATCCCCCAAACCTATCTCCAAGGCCCCCTTTTCTCTGACTTTCCAGTGAGGCAAAGCAGCCCAGCCCAGGCTCCCCTGTTGCTGCTTCTGAGCCCTTCCTTGTTTCACTGTCCTAAGTGTTTTTTGTTGCAGTCAAATTCTTGCTTGCTTCTCTCTCTCTCCCAATTTTTTTTGGGAGGCAGCTAAAATTTTTGGCGGCCTTGTTTCGGCAAGGCTTTCGAAAAAAAAAAAAAAAATTCTTGCTTGCTTTTCTAAGAAAAATAATTAAATAAAAATTAAAATAAAAAACCCACCACTTGCCACCTCCAATGTAATAACTGCTTTATTCAATTATCAATTGATAAGTAACTAGGTAGATTACTGAGGAACACAATATCAACCCACAGATTATTAACTGTAAAGGGGAAAATAATCATTTACAATGAACAGATACAGCAGTGTCACCCTAACCAAGTGATCAAACTTAAACATCACTAACAGTAGAACAACCTAGAATGAAATAAGTGCTTTTTAATGTAATACTATAAAGTATTCTATCCAAAAATATTATCAAAGCTGAGTTTAGGTTTCAGGAAATACAAAAGATGAAAGGACAAGTTAAATGACACTGCATACACAAAAATAAAAGAAATCCAGAATATGAGAGTTCTAAAGAAAACTGTCCTGGACTCTTCAACTCTTCAAATACACTGAGTGGCCAGATTATTATTATCTCTGAACGCATAATAATCTGGCCACTCTGTGTGTGTGTGTATGTATGTATGTATATATTAGAGGCCCAGTGCATGAATTCGTGTATGGGTGGGGTCTGGCCTGCCTGCTGGTGGAACTCCTGGTTGAGAGGACAATTTGCATATTAGCCTTTTATTATATAGGATAGGATATACACTGAGTGACCAGATTATTATTCATTCAGAGATCATAATAATCTGGCCACTCAGTGTAGACATACTAGGGCAGGGGTGGGGAACCTTTTTTCTGCCAAGGACCATTTGGACATTTATAACATCATTTGAGGGCCATACGGAATTATCAACTTAAAAATTAGCCTGCTGCCCTAACCAGTTTGGCTCAGTGGATAGAGCGTCGGCCTGCGGACTCAAGGGTCCCAGGTTCGATTCCGGTCAAGGGCATGTACCTTGGTTGCGGGCACATCCCCAGTAAAGGGTGTGCAGGAGGCGGCTGATTGATGTTTCTCTCTCATCGATGTTTCTAACTCTCTATCCCTCTCCCTTCCTCTCTGTAAAAAAATCAATAAAATATATTTTTTTTTAAATAAAAATTATCCGAAACCGGTTTGGCTCAGTGGATAGAGCATCGGCCTGTGGACTCAAGGGTCCCAGGTTCGATTCCGGTTAAGGGCATGTACCTTGGTTGCGGGCACATCCCCAGTAAAGGGTGTGCAGGAGGCGGCTGATTGATGTTTCTCTCTCATCGATGTTTCTAACTCTCTATCCCTCTCCCTTCCTCTCTGTAAAAAAATCAATAAAATATATTTTAAAAAATAAATAAATAAAAAAATAAAATAAAATAAAAATAAAAATTAGCCTGCTATTATTTAGTCAAGACATTTAATTAACTCACCCCTAAAGCCTTGGCATGGCCAGACCAAATGATTTTTTTTCTGTTAAAAGTAGAGACCAAATTATTTTGCAGGCCTTATACAGCCGGCAGGCCAAACGTTTCCCACCGCTGTCCTACGGGGTAAAAATTGGGGGACTATTCAAGAGACAATCAAATTACACAACCTAGATTAGATTCTGACAAAACAAAACAAACAAACCCTATGAATCACATTTTGGGACAACTGGGGAAATTTGAATATGGATTGGATTTTATAAATCATATATTAATTTTCCTAGGTGGGAAAATGGCATGATGGTTATGTAAAAGCATTAATGCTGAATTATGTGGGGCTGATGCTGAATAATGAGAATGCTGAAATATGTGTTGACAAATTTGTATGGGAGATAAACAAATAGGGCAAAATGTTTAACTGTTGATTTTAAGTGAATAATTGTACTGTAGGTGTTCATTGCACTTTTAACTTTTTTTCTGTTCTAAACAATAAAACTTTTGGATGAGATTTTTTTTCCCCTGTAAATTTTCACCAACATCTCTCCCATTTAAAACACCACAGTTCTGAAAAATCTGAGGCCACAGCAACATTTCAGTGTCTTTACAATTTTAGAAAAATATAAGAAATAACAATGGATTCTGGAAACTTTCAATGAAACCTCTGTATATTACTCCTCCCTTGACTCTCAGATTGAGTCAGAAAAAGGGTAAGTATGCATAAACAGATTTGATATACTAATTATAAGACTTTGCATTCTTGGGCATCACGTAAAATGTAAACACTGCAAAGAGTTCAGGACTGAAATCAGTTGATGAGCAAACACAAAATTAAGTTAGCCAAACTTTCCAAAATTTAGTCACACAGACTACCTCCAGGTTATAAGCTGGGGACTTGAAAACGAAAACCTAAGTGTATTTCGTTGCTATGGCAATGGGAAATTTCAAAAAAATCGAGACTGCAGACCAGCTAGCTTCCATTTTAAAAACTACTTACTAAACATATACCAAAACTTAAATTGAAAAACTAATTGAGTAACATCTATCATAAAATATCCATTTTCATCTTTCAGACTAAAAGGTAAACACTATCCCACAAAATTTTGAAATAAAGGGCAAAAGAAACAAATTATCTAAAATTGTTAATTTTGAAATATTTAAACATCACTTATATCCAGTATTAAAACAGATGGTTTTATTTAGAGGGACCGAAACAGAATTCTCAAGTTTTGATTTATCAAATTCTGCAATATCTGTCTCATGCAAAACGAAAATGAAATGTAAACAGAAGAGATAAAGTGGGAGAAAGCCACAAAATTCCTAACTCTTACCCAGCAAAACTATGCTTTACTCCCAGACTGTTTCCTTCATTCGCTCTAGCAAGAGTCTATTTTCCCAGATTAGTTTAATCTCAAATTATTTCTCAAGCTATTAACCTATTTCTGTAAATTTTACACCTACAGTCTATATCGGAGAAGGGGCGTGGGAAGATTGCCAAGTTTTTCGAAATCAGCGAGTACATGTTTTAACAATCAATTCCTATGGATCTACCCTATCGAAATGGTATGAAAGGAAGGCATCCAACCGAGGTTGTCCCAGGAACCTAAACTGGTCGAAGCAGCTTCCCAGTTACTGTCTAAATCAAATGTATTCATACTAATGCCTAAAACAGAAAAGCCAAAAAATAACGTTAAATCTCAGTCAGCTCTTGCTCCCCATTCCCACCATTTTTCTGTACGCCGTCCCCCCCGATCTCTTCCTCAATCGAACATGGCTGGAGAATCAGGACGAACAGAGACATGGAGAGAAGAGGTCGCCACGAGGCCCCACCGCTCTCCTTCCTCACCTGCTCCGCGGCTGCGTCTCCTGACATGATCTCAGATAATTAGAACGCGCAAGTTGGCCCGAGATGTGAAGCTAGAAAAGAAAAATTAAACTAAAAACCACCCCCAAACCAATAAAGTCACCCCTGCCCAGCAGGGCCAGACGGCCAACACGAAACGCCACCGCCCACTCAGATATGAATTAAAATGGCTGCGCCCCAGCCGGTCGAGGAGAGGCGTGGCTTCGGTATTAACTTCCGGGGGCAGTGGGCGGGGCTAAGAGCGCAACTCGCCGGTTACTCGGCCGCGCAGAAGCAGAGATACCGGGGGCGGGTTTATGGCCTGGAATGACGTCACGGCCTAGGCTGCAGCGACTGTTGCGGAACTGGCTGCTACCGGCTAGGAGGCGGGAAACTTGCTTGAAGGATTGCGCGGCTTTTGGAATTTAATTATCGAGCTGTGGGTCCCGGTTCGTCACTGTTGAATCCTGACTGCCAATCAGTTAAGTTCAGGCACACTGGCCATCTTAAGGAGCAATACTAAATGTTAATTGCCTTCTATATTTTGGAGATAAGGAATCTATCGAGGTTTTCTAAAGTCTCAGCTAATGATGTTTACGCTTCTAGGGGACGAGAGGGACAGGTCAAGGCCATATTAATTTGTGCTGTTACCATCTACCATTGTGTCTAAGACTCTGAAGTCAGTAAGACCCGGATTTTAAGCTCATCATCTCACCATAGGTCCTCGGCGCAAAATGGGCGTAATAGCGCTCAGGCCCTGGCCAGACCATATTCTTTGGAATCCTGGCTTCATCTCTGACTAGATGGGTAGCCTTGGGCAATTTCAGTTTTCTGTGCCTCAGTTTCCTTGCCTATAGACAGGAATAACAACAGTGCCTGCTATTTTAGTAAGTTATACATGGAAAGGTCAGAAGAGTACCTGCATGGCCCAAGATTAAGTGAGAACAAGTCTTCTCAAACTCTTCAATTCAAGGATCCTCATAAGATGGCTCCTTATAGTCTCCTTACTGACAGCGGTCCACACCCCAGATAAAGTAAACTATTCAACTTTTTCCATCCATACACGCCTATTTTCAGTCCCCCGCCTCTGCCCACATTTCTACCTCTGCCCTTTGCACAGCCTGAATTCTTGCCCATTCAAGTAATCAGACACATGAGCAAAAGATTTATGTTAACAGATGTTTATTGCACCACTCAACAACAGTGCTAGTTAAATATAATCACAAGGCATCTCCACAATGGAATGTCATGCAGCCAGTAAAGATAGAAAGATATCCAGGATATGGTTAGGTGAAAAAGCAGAATTCAAAAATAGTGTACATTAAATAGGATGTACAGTATATATTATATATAGTACCTAGATTGTGTCAAATAATTTTTCTCTTTTCATCTGTCTTCTGAGTGTGTCTATGATGAACTAATATAAGGACAATATTCTTTAAGAGTCATATTTACATGCAAAGTTTCACTCAAATGCCATTTTTTCCTCAATATTTTTAATAAAAATTATTAAAGAATTAAAAGTTCAAAGAATAATACAATGTATTCATTCCTTGATTCAGTGACTAACATTTTGGCATGTTTATTTTATATGTATGTATTGACATACATAGTTTTGTTTTTTTGCAAAATAGTTTGAAAGTAAAGGAATCTGGGCCCAGCTTAGCTGGGTTCCTCTGGCTTAAATTATCTCATTAGGTTGTAGCTAAGCTGTTGGCTGGGTCTGAAGTCTTATCTGAAACCCTGACTAGAAAAAGAGCTGCTTGCAAGCTCACTAATATGAGCCTCTGTTCCTCAGGACTGGTAGATTGAGGGCCTCATTTTTCCTGACTGTTGGCCAGAGTCCTCCTTCAGTTTCTTTTCACATGAACCTCTCTGCAGGGCTGCCTGACAATATGGCAGGTGACCTTCCCCAGAGTGAGCAGTCCAAGAAAGAGAGAGAGAATATCCAGCACAGAAACCACCATCTTTTATAGCCTAACCTCAGAAGTGACATTCCATCACTTGTATGATATTTGATTCATCAGAAGCTGGCCAATGAATCCTCTCAAGAGAAGAGGACTACACAGGGGAATGAAAGAAAGGAGGTGGAGGTCATTAAGGGTCATATTAGAGGGCTATGTACCTTAGCACCAGGCCCAACACAATGCCAATTTCTCATGGATATTACCTATATTATTCACTTTACTTTCCAAGTGGATTGAATCCAGTGGGTACTTTTGAATGAATTAAAAAGCAATAAAAATTTTATTTTAGCTGTCATTTGAAATGTGTAAAATCATCACTGGAGCTTGGGGATTTATCCTCTATCATAGTAGTTATTTAATATTTTAATAATTTATTTAGTTCATTCCTTTCATTAACTCCCAGTGTCATTTTAGAGCTGAAAATAATTCTGATACCAAAATTGTACAAGGTTGGTGCTTTATAACTAATCCTAAGGCCAATTTTACCTATGAGCAAAACTGGAAGAATCCAAAATCAAAATCAACAAATTGAAAGCAGCACAGAACAGAGCTTAAAAAGAAAACATAAAATACAGGATAGATAGATTTATCCATAAGAGTAGATTAACATTAGGAAATCCATTAAAAATGTTGTCATACTAACAATTTTAAAAAAAGAAAATTTATCATCTGATATTTATTTAAAAAGTATTTGTAGATAAGTGGATAAAAAAGCTGTGGGCCCTGGCTGGTTTGGCTCACTGGATAGAGCATCAGCCTGCAGACTGAAAGGTCCAGGGTTCAATTCCAGTCAAGGGCACATACCTCGATTGCAGGCTCCTCCCCAGCCTGGGCCCTGGTCAGGGTGCATGCAGGAGGCAACCAATCGATGTGTTTCTCTCACATTGATGTTTCTCTTGGTCTTTCCCTCTCTCTTCCACTCTTTCTAAAAGATCAATGGAAGAATATCCTTGGGTGAGGATTAACAACAACAAAAAAGCTGTGGTACATTTATATCATGGAATACTATGCAACAGTAAAAAATAAAAATAAAAAAAGAATCTCTTACCCTTTGAGACAGCATGAAGAGACCTGGAGAGTATCATGCTAAATGAAATAAGTCAGTCAGAAAGACAAGTATCACATGATCTCACTCATATGTGGAATCTAATTAACAAAATAACAAAATGAATGGAGTGGATCCAGAGACATGGAAGCATGGAACAGAGTGAGGAATCTTGAAGGGAAGGCGGGAGAGAATGGGTAGATGGGAGGTAATCAACCAAAGATCTTATATGCATATACAGTATATTGTAATATTTTGTTACTGTGAATTTTGCTACTTGCAATGTTTCCATGAATCCCCCAGGTGGCAGACACATACAATTTCCACTTGATTAAACAAATTTCATTAAGAACATTACTTCCTTAAAACAAAAAAACAACAACATTACTTCCTTATGGTAAATCATGAGAAATATTCATCAGAATTCTTAAGACCAAGCATACTTCCAATATGATTAAGGAACTAACTTTTTATAACTTACACACTAATTTAATTAGAAACATAAGTGACAATTATTAAATTGCTGAGCAATCATTGTAATTAGGTACTCTGCTAAATATATATTCCCCCTGATTCATCATTCTAAACACTTAGAAATGTTTCTGCTGCCTATGAATGCTAATAGTGGTCCTTTGGAATCTGAAAAACTCAATCAAGCATCACTAGTAATAAAGCAAAAACTCTGTTAACCAATTGATTGGATTTTTTTAAATTGTTTTAAGTTTTCTATAGTTATTTCTAATTTGAAAATCATATCCGTTAAAATTGATCATAAAAGAATGAGTGTATGTTACACTTGATATAATATACCCACTTGCTATAAATACATTAAGCATACCTGACCTCCTGACCCTCACAGCTATATTTTCCTAATGTTCCAGTCTGCTTTGTATATTTTGACCTATTTACAAAAAAGTCAATAGGTGCATGACTACAGCTATGTAGAGGGATGGACAAATACTTTAAAAGTGTGTGTAAGCAGGACACAAATATATCTGCTATTTTATTTTTTAAAATATAACACTTCCAAGTAATGAATTCTCCATGTACATGATGAAACTGCCTAAAATGACTATTGAGTCGTCTTCTATTAGAATGTTAATTAAACACATCTTTTACACATTTCTTAAATTTAATCTGACTCTACTGCTTCATTTGAAAATGATTTTAAAAGCAAAAATCTAGAGCTGATCAGTTAAAAAAGCAGGGCATTGTTAAATTATATTCATTGTTTAAAAACTTTCTTAAATTAGTCAAAGCAGTAGAACAATATTTGTGAAAATTAAGAGAGAGAAAAAAAGCCAATTATAATCTCACCACTTTGAAAAACATTTTTGATTTCACAGCCCCTTTTGTATTCAAGCATAACTCAAAATGCTTACATTTTCCATTGTAGTAAACATTGCTACATAATATTTTTATTTCTGTGGGCATATCCTATCTAATAAAAGAGTAATATGCAAACTAACTATCAATCTGCTACACCCACCAGCCACGCCCACCAGCCAATCAGGAGTGAGTATGCAAATTAACCCAACCAAGATGGCTGTGGCCACGGAGAGAGCAGGAGGGAGGCTTGGGTTTCCCCAGTGATGGAGGAAGCTAAGCTTTCTGCCTGTCCTTGCTGGCCCACTCCAGGCTACAAAGTTTCAATTATAGAAGGTAAATAAATCCCAACAGAAATGGCGGCAGCCACGGAGCTGGAGCGAGCAGGAGGCTAGGGTTGCCGGCAGCGATGGAGGAAGCCAAGCTTCTGCAGCCCTGGCCTGCTTTGGCCTCCTCTTAAGGCTACAAAGTTTCAATTATAGAAGATACATAAATCTCAACAGAAATGGCTGCCATCACGGAGCGAGCAGAAGGCTTGGCTCCGCTGCAGGCTACAAAGTTTCAATTGTAGAAGATAAATAAATCTCAGATCCCAGGGCCTCTGCTTGGGTCGCCGGGGGGCGTGGCTGGCCTGCAAATCACCACAGGCCCCTTGCCCAGGCCACCCCACGCCCCAAGGGAACCCCCACCCTGATCCAGGACACCCTTCAGGACAAACCAGCTGGCCCCCACCCATGCACCAGGCCTCTATCCTATCTAATAAAAGAGTAATATGCAGATTGACCATCACTCCAACACACAAGTTGGCTGCCCCCATGTGGTCAAAGATCCTGCCCCCATGTGGACACAAGATGGCCACCACAAGATGGCCAGCAGGGGAGGGCAGTTAGGGGTGACCAGGCCGGCAGAGGAGGGAAGTTGGGGGTGACTGGGCCTGCAGGGAAGGGCAGTTGGGGGGGACCCAGGCCTGCAGGGGTGAGCAGTTGGGGGAGACCAGGCCTGCAGGGGAGGGCAGTTTGGGGTGACCAGGCCTGCAGAGGAGGGCAGTTAAGGGTGACCAGGCCTGCAGGGGAGGGCAGTTAGAGACAAGCAGGCTGGCAGGGGAGCGGTTAGGGGGTGATCAGGCTGGCAGGCAGAAGCAGTTAGGGGCAATCAGGAAGGCAGGCAGGCGAGCAGTTGGGAGCCAGCAGTCCTGGATTGTGAGAGGGATGTCCAACTGCCCATTTAGGCCCGATCCCACCACCCACCCCCCGTGCACGAATTTCGTGCACCGGGCCCCTCTCTCTCTCTCTCTCTCTCTCTCTCTATATATATATATATATATATATATATATATATGTATATATATATATATATATATATATGCTTGTTGTTACTGTTAATCCTCATCCCAGGATATTTTTTAAAATATATTTTTATTGATTTCAGAGAGGAAGGGAGAGGGGGAGAGAGAAACATCAATGATGAGAATCATTGATCAGCTGCCTCCTGCATGCCCCCCCACTGGGGATTGAGCCTGCAACCTGGGCATGTGCCCTTGACTGGAATAGAACCCGGGACCCTTCAGTCCGAAGACCGACGCTCTATCCACTGAGCCAAACTGGCTAGGGCTCAGGATATTTTTTCCATTGATTTTTAGAAAGTTGAAGGCAGGGATGGAAGGAGAGAGAGAGAGAGAGAGAAACATTGATATGAGAGAGACACATCTATTGGTTGCCTCCATCACGTGTTCCAACCAGGGCCTGGGATTGAACCAGCAATCCAGGTACGTGCTCTTGACTGGGAATCAAACCCGAGACACTTCAACACTCTGACTTATACTCTAACCACCAAGCAACACTGGCCAGTGCAGGGGGGTATTTTTTTGTTTTTAAAAATGTGAGGCCTAGCCTGGCCAGCATGGCTCAGTGGTTGAGTGTTGATTTAGGAACCAGGAGGTCATGGTTCAATTCCCGGTCAGGGCACATGCCTGGGTTATGGGCTCGATACCCAATGTGGGGCGTGTTGGAGGCAGCCAGTCAATGATTCTTTCTTATCATTGATATTTCTATCTTTCTCTCCTTCTTCCTTCCTCTCTGAAGTCAATAAAAATATATATATTTTTAAAAATGTGGGGCCTAAAAGGACCTAAATAGACACTTCTCCAAAGTATACATACAGATGGCCAAGAAAATATGAAAAAATTCTGTTACTGATCATCAGAGAGATTCAAATTAAAACGACAATGAAGAAGTATCACCTCACACCTGTCAGAATGGCTACCATCAATAAATCAACAAATGACACGTGCTGGTGAGGATGTGGAGAAAAGTACACTGCTGGTGGGAATGCAGACTGGTGCAGCCATTATGGAAAACAGTATGGAGTTTCCTCAAAAAATTAAATATGGAACTGCCATTTGACCCAGTGATCCCACTTCTAGGAATATATTCTAAGAAACTCTAAAAACCAATCAGAAAGAATGTATGCACCCCTATATTCATAGCAGCACAATTTTACGATAGCTGAGATCTGGAAACAACCTAAGTGTCCATCAGTAGACGAGTGGATAAAAAAGCTGTGGTACATTTATACCGTAGAATACTATGCAGCAGTAAAAAAGAAGAATCTCTTACCATTTGAGACAGCATGGAGGGACCTGGAGAGTATCATGCTAAATGAAATAAGTCAGAGAAAGACAAGTATCGCATGATCTCACTCATATGTGGAATCTAATTTAAAAAAGAAAGTTATAAACGGAGTGGATCCGGAGACTTGGAAGCATGGAATAGAGCGGAGAATCTCAGAGGGAAGGCGAGGGAGGATGGGTGGGGGGAGGTAATCAACCAAAAACCTTGTATGTATATATGCATAACCCATGGACTCAGACAATAGAATGGTGAAGCCCTGCGGTAGGGGTGAGGGATGGACTGGAGGGGGTCAATGGGGGGAAAAGGTGACATATGTAATCCTTTCAACAATAAAGATTTTTTTTTAATAAAAAAAATGTGGGGCCTATAATAATTGGTGTGATATAGACTTTGTACTGCTTCTTCTTGCCTCTTAAGAGAAGAATCTAAATGCTTTTCTCAGGGATGGGTACTAGAATCAGAGTCTATCCAATAGATAAACTCTACGTAAAATTAATCCAATCACATGTAACTTAATTGAAAAGTTGAAGCTGGAAGAAGACACTAAAACTGAGATAGAAAGAGAGAGAGAGAGAGAGAGAGAGAGAGAGAGAGAGAGAGAGAGAGAGAGAGAGAGATTGACCAAGTGGACGCTGATATAAGCACTCCTAAAATCATCTCAGTTATGAAATGGTTTAATTTAAAATGATACATGTTCTTACAGTTTTTCTTTTAGCCTGAATGAACTTCTGTTTGTTGCATCCTAAAGTTATGAGACAACCACAATTTGATAAATTATTCATTTATGTCTTTTTCTTTCTTTTTCTGTTCCTTTACCTTTTTCTTCTTTATCCTCACGCAAGGATATGTCCATTGATTTTAGAGAGAAAAGAAGGAAGGGAGGGAAGGAGAGGAGAGAGAGAGAGGAGAGAGAAACATCAATCGATTGTTCCCCATATGCACCCCGACTGGGAATTGAACCCAAAGCCTAGGTTTGTGCCCTGACTGGGAATCGACCCACAACCTTTTTGATGTACGTGTTCCCTTACCTTTTATGTGAGCTTGTTCAACAAATGATTCATTTGAAATAGAAATAATTTTTAAAATCAGATTTTACCAACTCTAAAAACAACTTGTTGCAGAAAAATAATGAATATTTTAATACTTTGCTTCCACAGTTTCATAATTGTCCTTTACCCCAGAGATTGTATAAAAGATGTATTCATTTTCTAGGGGGGAAATCTACAACCTCCATAAATTTACATTAGCTAATATGCCATGTCTGTTTTCAGGACATGAATTTGGCCCACAAAAGACTCTCAGTAAAGTATGTATGCCTCATAATCTTTGGTATAATAATATTCTGTACAGTATAATACAACTACTATACTCTCAGTGGTGATTTATGTGCAAAGACTCCTAAATTCCTTTTACGAGGCAACAAATACTTAGACTCTGATGGCCATTTAGTTGTTTACTGGTAATATTACACAGAAGGATGGAGTGTGCTATCCCTGACACAAAGAGTTCTGCTGGAAGTTTAGAGAGAATAAAATGTCTCTATACTTCAGTAACTACAGAGAAAACACTTGCGAGAAAGAGGGAAAGCCAAGTTCCAAGAAGTATGTATTTATTATCTCTGTGCTGGTTAGTTGGAACTCTTTGTCAATGAGGTCATAGTTTTCATCCCAATGTGGCTCATTTATCTTTGCTAGCTTCCTTAATCATAGCATGCACCATAGCCCCAGCCAAATGCTTGATAAATGTCTCTTATTGGCCCAAAGGAGGCCTGAAAAAAAGAATAAAATCGTCTGTGAAAGTCCACCACTATAATTGGAAAAATAATGTAAAATTCTTGTCCAATTGACAATAGATTAATAAACCTACTATTTTCATGTAGACAGTGGTTAGTAGTCATATAGAAAGTTGCTGCCTATATATACCCAGACAATTTCTAAATGATTCTAGATGAACAATTATTGATCCATTTTAATGGAGATGGGATTTCCCAAGTGTGTTTCATTGTGTTTCAATCAATGTACAGATGGAATCTTATTTATTACTAGAGGCGTGGTGCACAGATTTGTGCACCGGTGGGGTCCCTCCACATGGCTTGCGGGGATCCTGGGAGGAGCCGTTCTCACTCATCCCGGCCCCACTCATCCCGGTCAGCTGAGCAGCACTCCCAGTGGGAGCACACTGACCACGAGGGGGCAGCTCCTGCATTGAACGTCTACCCCCTGGTGGTCAGTGCTTGTAATAGCAACCGGTCATTTGGTAGCTTAGGCTTTTATAAAGAGAGATTTTTAATTAATTAATTATTTAAAGAATAGTTTATTGACTTTTAGAGAGAGAGGAAGGGAGGGAGAGAGAAACACTGATGTTAGAGTTTAACATCATCAATCAGCTGCCTCCTGCACGCCTCCTACCAGGGATGTAACCTACAACCTGGGCATGTGCCCTGACTAGAAATCGAACTGGCAACTTTTTGGTGCATGGGACCATGCCCAACCAACTGAACCACCTGGCCAGGGCTATTTATGTACATATATACATGTATATATGTTATATGTGTAATGTAGGAGGAGAGAGACAGAGAGAGAGAAAAATATATGTGGCAAAATGAATCTAGCATGAGTTTTCAGTCTACAGTTTTTACAAGTATTCTGGTTTTTAAATTTTACCTAATAAATAGTTGGAAAAAATAATTCTGTAAATCTTGGGGAGTAGGGAGGAGAAAAAAGTATTAGAGAAAGGATTTGGGCAAAAATTGGGAAACTCCCCCTAGATTGTATTTATTAATTACCTTTATTTTTTATTGTGGTAAAACATGTAACATGAAATTTGCCATCTTAACTGTTTTTAAGTGTAAAATTTAGTAGTGTTAAGTATATTCACATTGTTGTACAACAGATCTCTTATAGAACTTGTTCATCTTGCAAAACTGAAACTTTGTACCTATTAAACATTAATTTCCCCCTTCCCTTTTCCCCTGCCTTTGATAGCCACCTTTTTACTTTCTGTTTCTATGATTTTGATACCTCATATAAATGGAATCATACAGTATTTGTCCTTTTTTTTTTTTTTTTTTAAATATATTTTATTGATATTTCACAGAGAGGAAGGGAGAGGGATAGAGAGCTAGAAACATCGATGAGAGAGAAACATCGATCAGCCGCCTCCCGCACACCTCCCACTGGGGATGTGCCCGCAACCAAGGCACATGCCCCCGACCGGAATCGAACCCGGGACCCTTCAGTCCGCAGGCCGACGCTCTATCCACTGAGCCAAACCGGTTTCGGCTACAGTATTTGTCCTTTTGTGACTGACTTATTTTAGCATAATGTCTTTGAGGTTCACTCATGTTGTAGCATATAACAGGATTTCCTTTGTTTTTTTAAGTTGCATAATATTCCATTGTATGTATATACCACATTTTCTCTTTTTTTCAGATTGGTCTTTTATTATTATGGTAAAATTGCTATACAAGATTATATGTAGTTCAGATATACAACATTATAGTACAGTATTTGTATACACTACCTCGTGTTCACCACTGTAAGTCTGGTCACCATTCATCACCATATAAATGATCCCTTTCATCCCTTTTGCCCTCCCTCCAACCCTCTTCCCCTCTGGTAACCGCCAGTCTGTTCTCTGTATCTACGAGTTTGTTCATTTGTTTTGTTTAGATTCCACATATAGGGTATTTGTCTTTCTCTGACTTATTTCACTTAGTGTGATATCCTCAAGGTTCATCCATGTTGTTGCAAATGCTAAGATTTCCTTCTTTTTTATGGCTGAGTAGTATTCCATTATATATACACTACATCTTTCTCCATTTATCCATCAATGGGCACTTAGGTTGTTTCCACATCTTGGCTATTGTAAATAATGCTTCAATGAACATAAGAATATAGGGGTACATATATCCTTTTGAATTAATCTTTTCCTATTCTTTAGACAAATACCCAGAAGTGAAATAGCTAGGTCATATGTATACCACATTTTCTTTATCCATGCATCCATTGATGGACACCTAGGTTGCTTTATTTAACCTCTTGGCTACTGTGATTAATGCTGCAGTCAAAATGGGTATACAAATACCCTTTGAGAGCCTGCTTTGAATTCATTTGGATATATACCTAGAAGTGGGATTGGTGGATCGTATAGTTGCTCTATATGATATTTTTTTTAGGAACTTCCATATTGTTTTCCAAAGTGGCTATACCATTTTACACTCCCACCAACAGAACACAAGGGCTCCGATTTATCTGCATCCTTACTAATACTTGTTATTTTATGTTCTTTTAATAGTGGCCATCCTAATAGGTATGAGGTGTTATTTTGTGGTTTTGATTTGCATGTCTCTAATGATTAGTAGTGCTAAGTATCTTTTCATATGTTTATTGGACATTTGTATATCTTCTTTGGAGAAATGTCTATTCAAGTCCTTTGCCCATTTTTGTTGTTGTTGAGTTGGAAGAGTTCTTTATATATTCTGGATATCAACCTCTTACCAGATACATGATTTGTAAATATTTTCTCCCATTCTATAGGTTGATTTTCACTGTTGATTATTTCCTTTGATGAACAGAAGTTGTAAAGTTTGATGGAGTCCTATTTGTCTACTTTTGCTTTTGTTGCCTATGCTTTTGGTGTCATGTCCAAGAAACCATTACTAAATTCAATGTCCTGGAGCTTTCCCCCTGTGTTTTCTTTTTTTTTTTTTTTTAATATATTTTATTGATTTTTTACAGAGAGGAAGAGAGAGGGATAGAGAGTTAGAAACATCGATGAGAGAGAGACATCGATCAGCTGCCTCCTGCACGCCCCCTACTGGGGATGTGCCCGCAACCCAGGTACATGCCCTTGACCGGAATCAAACCCGGGACCCTTCAGTCCGCAGGCCGACGCTCTATCCACTGAGCCAAACCGGTTAGGGCCCCCTGTGTTTTCTTCTATGAGTTTTATATTTTTAGGTCTTACATTTAGATATTTAATCCATTTTGAGTTAATTATTTTTTTGTTTTAATACACTTTTATTGATTTCAGAGAGGAAGGGAGAGGGAAGGAGAGATAGAAACATCAATGATGAAAGAGAATCATTGATCGGCTGCCTCCTGCATGCCCCACACCAGGGATCGAGCCAGAAACTCAGGCATGTGTCCTGACTGGGAATTGAACTGTGACCTCCTGGTTCATAGGTTGATGCTCAACCACTGAGCCACACCCTCAGGGCAGAATTAATTTTTGTATATGTTTTTAAACTTCCTTTTTGCATGTCTGGCAAAGATCTTATTATAATTTCATAATATTTTGAAATAATATTTGAGGGCATGATAGTGGTCTTTTCTTTTTTGGTTTTTCAATTTAACTTGATAGCAAAAGTTCTCAGTTTGATTATATAAAAAGTATGTGTGAATTTTATCTGTAAATATATTTGAATACATAAGCAACAAGTACATTCTGATACAACTTATCTATATATATAATCTATATATAAAAGGCTAATATGCTAAGTGTCCAACCATTCTACTGGTTGCTATGACGCGCACTGACCACCAGGGAGCAGATGCTCAACGCAGGAGCTGCCGAGCTGCAGTGACTTGGCAGCAGCAGTTCTCAGGTGACGCACCCCGAAACCAAAGAGGAGGGAACCCGATTCCTCACGGGGCCGTGGGATTCCATCTTTGGGCATGGGTTATGTTGTTGCTGGGGCATTGTCGGCCCTTATCTGGTTCACTGCACACTTGCATTTGCGTTCCACACCCTGTAGGACAGCAACTTTGCAGAGTGCCCTCTCACACTCTGGGACCTCTTGGGGGATGTCAGAGAGCTGGAGGGACCCTGCTCACTCTGCAGATGCCAGGGAGGGACTGCGGGAGGTTGGCTCCAGGGCCTGTCTGGCCCATCTCGCCCAGTCCTGCCCCGCCGACCACCTTCTAATTAATTTCCTTTCAATGTGCACGAATCCATGCACCGGGTCACTAGTAAATGTATAAAAGGAAAAAATCCGAGCAATTCTAATGGTACTTAGTAAGTACTAATATAGAAAAGTTAGTTGGACAGACAGAGCAATAACAATAGGAAGAAAGTAATTTACTAGTTAATTTTCTTTCCAAAACTTAACCTGTAAGAAGAAGGATCTTGCTTAGAGAAGTAACACTGAAAGCAAACTCAGTACCTGCCACACATTGTGCTAAGTATTTCTCTGGGTGGGGAGGAAGAGAGAGAGAGATGTCTTAGGTAATACGATAGTGGAAGATGGGACAAAACAAGAGGCATGTGAATTAATTTAATTAGTATCCTGTTGAATTTAAGAATATAGTGTCCTACACATGTGCAGTAGCAGATTTAGGGGAGCACTATTAGACTGCACCTGTTGGAGTCCTCAGTGATTCCAGTCCTTGTTTAAGGCTTCCAGTTGGAGCTGGCAGTTGCTGTAGGGATTACATTATTTAAAGCCTTCAGCTGGCTAGTGTAGGCAAGCAGTAGCTTAGAAAACACTTAATCTATTTTTTAAAATCTGTTCCTAAGTTTGCTTTGCTTAGGCTGTAAGACTTCATGCACCACCCACCTGCCACATTCTGGAATCTTTTTGTTAGAGAAGGTAAATTTATCCAAGAATAAAAAAAAGATCTTTAAGGGATATCTATATTTTAACACATACTTGTTTTGAGTATAATTTATTTGTAATAAATATTTTGCTAAGCAACTAAAAAGGCATTGTTTAAATTTATTTTCAAAAGGCAATTACCAAATTGCTTATTTCAATAGCTATCTTAAAGTATTGAACTATAGTTAGAGGGGCTTTTGATAACAAACAATATGTGGACCCTTTCAAAATAATTATTTTAAAAAGGCAATTTCAGCCGAAACCGGTTTGGCTCAGTGGATAGAGCGTCGGCCTGCGGATTGAAGGGTCCCAGGTTCGATTCCGGTCAAGGGCACGTACATTGGTTGCGGGCACATCCCCAGCGGGAGGTGTGCAGGAGGCAGCTGATCGATGTTTCTCTCTCATCGATGTTTCTAGCTCTCTATCCCTCTCCCTTCCTCTCTATAAAATATCAATAAAATATATTAAAAAAAAAAAAGGCAATTTCATGTATATTAAGTAATTTGGTAGCCCATTACAATATATTTGACTTCATTTTAGAGAACAGAATTACTTAATAAGCCATTATGTGCCTTAAAGTGAACTGAAAGAGAGTTTGGATTAAAAAAAAAAACCTTCTAGATAACTCTGAAACAGAGGATTTATTAGACGAATCTACTTATATGTAATTAACCATTAATTAGAGGCCCACTGAATTTTTTTTCACTGAGGAAACCTGCAAATATCCTCTTTCCTATCAGAAATTTTTAGTCTACTTTAAGTCTTTATTTGAATTTGTTTGGATGCATAATATATTAAATTATTACATTTCCCAAATAAAGAACTATGCTTCTGATATCATTCATTGTCTGAAGTTCTTTCTTGGCTGCCCTCTAAAATAATAAATCTGTTATTTTTCCAAATTGTGGCATATGGAATAAGATAACTATGGTGGTCATATACTCCTATTTTCCTAAAATTTATGTGTAGAATTTTTGAAAGAAACAAAACCAAAATGAAATAGCAATAAAATATGAAATATAAAAGTCTAAAATGTTTAGATTACAGGCATGAAGGCTCCTTATTTGCTAAGCTAACAAATTTCATCACCTTCTTTCTTATCCTCTGTCTTTTCATTACTTTATTTTTTTAATTTTTTAAATTTTTATTTTTTTGGTTAATCCTCACCTAGATTGTTTCATTGATTTTTAGGGAGAGTGGAAGTGAGAGGGAAAGACAGAGAGATACATAGGTGTGAGAAACACATCAATTGTTTGCCTCCTGCACGTGACCTGACCAGGGCCCGGGCTGGGGAGGAGCCTGCAACCAAGCCCTTGATGGGAATTGAACCCCAGAGCCTTTGGTCCACAGGCTGACACTCTGTCCACTGAGCCAAACTGGCTAAGGCCATTACTTTCTTTTTAAGAAGCTTATTTTGGGAATAAGATGAAGGTAAATTTTTTCAGATATGTAGGAGATGAAGAAAATCAATTTAGGAAAGTCTTTTAAATAGACAATAAATAAATAAATATACAAACAAACAAACAGCTAAGATAATGGTTGAGCTATTCTAGTGCAGTTTCTTACTTGACTACAAGTGACCCCCCAAAGACAAGTGGAAATATTATTTAATGCTAAATGGTGGCAGCCTTTGGAGAGTCAACTTGGGTAAATCAAACCAAATGATCTAAACATTTACAGTCATTTTCTTTAACTAATTTTATTCAATCAGGCAGAATTTCATAGTTTCTCCAGTTTGGTTGCTTTAAAAGTGTTTTCATTGGGCACTATCCCAGAACCCTACTCCCAAGGCTGTTAATTAGTACCAGCTCACCCTAGCTGGTTTGGCTCAGTGGATAGAGCGTTGGCCTGCGGACTGAAGGGTCCTGGATTCAATTCTGGTCAAGGCCACATGCCCAGGTTGCAGGCTCAATCCCCAGTAGGGGGCATGCAGGAGGCAGCCGATCAATGATACACTCTCATCATTAATGTTTCTCTCTCCCTCGCCCTTCCTCTCTCTGAAATCATTAAAAATATACATATTTTTTAAAAAGGTACCTGCTCTATTCCCACTTCTAGGTCACCTCCCTCTAAGTCTCTTTCTTGTGTTCAGCAGGCTCCCTAGGGAGTCAGCACTCATTCCTCTACTCCTCACAGCTGTCACCACCTGCTCTATTTCCTGAGGTTCCTCCCCCACCCCATCCCACCTAAGACTGGTTGTGGTCTGACCCAGTTTCTTTAGCTTCCCCCCTTCCTTTCTGTCTCTGAAAATAAGTATGAAGTCTGTTTACACACTAAGGAAACAAAGTACTGGGAGGAACCTGCAATCCAGCTGTCTCTGCCTTTGTAGTAAACATATCCTTTGTTGGAGACCCATCAATCCTTATGTTCCTGACTTCCCCTTAGAATCTTTAAAGAATAAAACTGGAATGTTTAGTTAATGTCTCTTTAAGCTATTTGACTTTTCAGCTAAATATCACTTTCCCTAGAGAGTAGCTGCTTACTGCATACACAATGATTGTTGGCATGAAATAGTTAAACAATAAAATCCTAAGCTGCTGCTCCCAGAGGGGCTGGTGAATGGTGTCAGAGGGAGTAAGCACTCTTAACTTGACTACCCTGACGTGCTATACTCATCTATAGTCACTAGCCTGGCCTCTGTAGGTATCTGAGTTTTCCCTTCTTAGACCTCTCTCAGTTGAATACTTAAAGATTAGCCAATCATGCCCGACCGGTGTACTCAGTGGTTGAGCTTCAACCTATGAATCAGGAGGTTGCAGTTCAATTCCCAGTCAGGACACACGCCCAGGTTGCAGGCTCGATCCCCAGTGTGGGACGTGCAGAAGGCAGCCAATCAATGATTCTCTCTCATCATAAATGTTTCTATCTCTCTCTCCCTCTCCCTTCCTCTCTGAAATCAATAAATATATTTTTTTAAAATTAGCCAATCATGTCTATAAATTTCTAGTGTGTACTATTAAGAGTACTACCTGGAGTTCAGAAGTAGTATGTTGGAGCCTTGATTTCCCATATAGTAGACTAGAGGCCTGATGCACGAAATTCATGCATTGGTAGGGTCCCTAGGCCTGGCCGGCAATCAGGGCTGATCTCTGGGGCGACCCTTGGGAGGCGACCAGCAGGGTGATTGGGGGCCCCCTGGCACCTGTCTTGGTTGGCCTGGGGCCTGTGGGCTGGGGGCAGCTCCTGCATTGAGCGTCTGTCCCCTGGTGGTCAGTGGGCACGTCATAGAGACCTGTCATTCCACCGGTCATTCCACTGTTTGGTCAATTTGCATATTAGGCTTTTATTATATAGGATGGGCACATAGGACCCTTTCCCCATTGGTTTAACTCTTTTTTTTTTCTTTCCTTTTTTTTTTTTTTTGGTTTAACTCTTTGAGTCTTTGATTCTTCTCACCACACCCCCACCAAAGGTCACTAGTAATAATCTGTGGCCAACATCTAAACTCTCACCCAGGTAAGGATTCAAGATGTCTTTGCTTTAGTCTGCTTTGAACCAGCTCACCTATTAGCTTTCCTCCAGTCCCAAGCTGAATGAATTTGCATCCTGGCTTTCTCTTATTTTTCCTCATTTGGATGTAATGATCAGGTTACATGTTTTTTTTCTTTGGAACTGACCTGGTAACTCTATAGAATACTGCCTCCGGCAATTTCCTGTGGGGGAGCACAGGAGACTTGGTTGGAAAGTATGTAAGGAGGGAATTCCAAAAAGGGAACTGGGCTAAAGGTGGCTCACCCTTTTTATCAGAATTCTGACTTAGGGGAGTTTGGCCAAAGGTGGCTGCCCCTAATTGTTCCTTGACCTTTCCAAACCAGTCTGTGTACATGCAGACCCTCAGTGGTTTATTGGAATCTTTATGCTTATTCTTTAGGTGTCCTTGCTTAAAGGACACTGCAGACACACGTGTGCTCCCAAGATTACTTACCCTACTGATTGTATCTAAAAGATAAACTTTATCTCAAACTGCTGTTACAATAAAAGCCTGAAGGGGAAGGTGATCGAGGCTGTCTGGTTCCTTTAGCCAGGCAGTCTCTTAGTCCCCTCTTTCACAGCAGACATTGTGTCAGACTAATCATTCATTCCTCGCTCAGGCTCTGCTGGTCAACCCCGGCAATTTCCTTTGACCCAACAGAGAAATTCGATTAAATTTCTTCAAAAAAGTGGCCATGTTGTATCTCTTTTTTCCACAATGCCAGAATGGTGTCTTTGGTGTAGTGTGCCTTCATCATCCAATTTTGTTGATGATGATGGTGTTGAAGATTACAGCTTTGAAAACTAGTTTTCTTTAAGAAAGCACACCATGAGTCTTAATCTTTGCATCATTGTGATAGACTTATACTCAGTCTACGGGGGATAATATGGTGTAGTGACTATGATCCTGAAGGCTAGAGTCAAACTTCCTGCATTCAAATCCTTGCTTTGTGACTTTCTAGCTATGTGACATTGGTCAGCTTACTTAGCTTCTGTAGGCCTCAGTTTCCTCATCTGTACATTGGTGATAATGACAATACTTCATAGGATTATTATACGGATTAAATAAGTTCACACTAGTAATGAAGTTAGAATAGTGTTCAATATATAATAAGCACAAAACTTTGTTAAACAGACAAAAAGTGATTTTTAAAAAAACTGAGTTATACCCTAACTGGTTTGGCTCAGTGGCTAGACCTTCGGCCTGAGGACTGAAGGGTCCCAGATTCTATTCCAGTCAAGGGCACATGCCCAGGTTGCAGGCTCGATGCCCAGGTTGCGGGCTCGATCTCCAGTGGGGGGTGTGCAGGAGGCAGCCAATCAAATGATGCTCTCTTATCATTGATGTTTCTATCTCTTTCTTCCTTCCTCTCTGAAATCAATAAAAATATAAAAATAAATAAATAGTAAAATAACTGACTTATTTATACCCACCTCAGTAGTATTAAATTATTGTAATAGGAAATGTTTTCATGTGGCTCGGCCAAGTTCCAGAATTAATCCTATATAATAAAAGGCTAATATGCAAATAGACTGAATGGTGGAACAACCAAACAACAGGTTGCTATGACGTGTTATGACCACCAGGGGGCTCGTGTGGAACATGGTAGGCATCAGCCACGGCGGATAGTGGAACAGGTGAGTGGGGGCGCCAGACCAAGGCGGGGCGCCGGTCACTGTCATCAGGTCGAGCTTCTGGTGGTTACTGAAAATTCTTTGCTCCCCGCGCTTTGCTACCTGCACCAGAGCTGCTGCTCGCACCTGCCCGGCGCCAGCCCAGATTGCTCGGTGCTGTCAGCAGGTGCGAGTGGCTGCCGGCCCCAATCACCCCTAAGGGCTTCTCCACCTCCTCCTGCTCCTGAGGGGCGATTGGAACCAGCAGCCACCTCTTGCACCCACTGCCAGCACTGGAGCCACCTCTCGCACCCACTGCTGGCACCAACCCTTCTTGCACCTGCAGCCAGTGCCAGAACCACCACTTGCACCCGCTGCCGGCGCCCGGTGCCCGGTGCCAGTTCCGATTGCTTGGCGCCATCAGCGGGTGAGAGCGGCAGCTGCTGGTCCTGATCGCCCCTGATGGTTTCTCCACCTGCCCCTGCTCCTGAGGGGTGATTGGGGCAGCAGCCGCTGCTCACACCCGCTGCTGACACTGGCCCCAGTCACTCCGCGCTGTTAGCGGGTACAAGCGGGGCTGGCGCCCTCAGCACGTGGGAGCTGAGGTGCCGGGAGTGGGGCTGCTGTCAGACAGGGGACCAGGGGCCACGGTGGGAGGGGTTGGGCAGGGATGCGGAGGATGGGCTGAGACCCGCCCCTGTGCCGATCGCAGCCTTGCGGCCCACAGTTCCTTTCAAGGTGCATGAATTTGTGCACTGGGCCCCTAGTTTAATTATAATTGCTTTGTCTAATATTGAATGCTTTCAATTTCAGAATTTCAGCTTTCAATCACTAATAACAATCATCCAGTGAATAATTAAGTGTGATGTGGATTACTCTGAAGCTTAGCAATGAGTGTGTGTTTTTACAGTTTCTCTAAAATGGAAATACCTTTCACATAAAATAGATACTTAGAAAGTGTGTGATTAAGTATAGTAGAAGCACTAAAGTGTTTGCTTTAAATTTCTTTCTACATTTTTCTTTACAGATTAAGACTAATATATTGACAACACCCTAAAAGGGAACAATTAAATCATTGCACATTCTTATAATGGTCTACTATGCAGCTGTTTAAAGAATGCATAAATTTGTATATACTAATATGGAACAGTCACCAGCTATATTTTGATAAAAAAGGAAAGCATAGAACAGAATGTATGGTATGCGCATACATGCTTTTGTAACAATCCTATTAAATGGGTCATACTCAAAATAAGGTATAAGTAAAAAACAACTTCATTCTTTCCCTTCACTATCCCTTTAAATCTCAGAGGAAATCTTGTGCAAGATCACAATTTTCTTGGTCACTTTGAAAATTAAAAGTTCCCACAACACTTTTATTTCCAATAATAGTTTCATTTCTGTAATGAAATTGGCCAGTCAGTGAAATAATTGAAATTCCAAACCCCTGTGTAAATTAGAACGTATTCCTCCTCCAGCTCAGCTTTGTGGTAAGCATGAGGACAGGGGCAGCCGTGTGTGTGTTGTATTTTTCTTTCATTTTTAAAGCAAGTGTCAAAGATAACTGAATCTACTACATTATATAACCAGTAATAGCCATTGTTGTTGCCTTGTGCTACCCTTAGGCTAGGAGTCAGTACTTCATATATCAAGAACAAAATCCATTCTACAAGCCAGTAGAGAGAAGATTTTGTAGAAAAATTGGATTGGAGGATTACATCATAAAATACAGAGTAAACTTTAATAAATATCCCCACTAAAGAGTTCTGTTCGCCGAAACCGGTTTGGCTCAGTGGATAGAGCGTCGGCCTGCGGACTGAGGGGTCCCGGGTTCGATTCCGGTCAAGGGCATGTACCTTGGTTGCGGGCACATCCCCAGTGGGAGGTGTGCGGGAGGCAGCTGATCGTTGTTTCTAACTCTCTATCCCTCTCCCTTCCTCTCTGTAAAATATCAATAAAATATATTAAAAAAAAAAAAAAGAGTTCTGTTCTCCTCAAGTTCATCTCTTGAGGAGAGATACCAGATACCTTCTCTCCCTTCTGACCCTTTTTTCAGGCAGCCTTTCCTGGTTACAGTCAGCTTTACAACCCTTGGAATCTTCTCTCTAAACTCCTAAATCTCTCCTTTTTCTCCTACACAGAAATGCAGCTCCCTAGGTTTCTTCCATTTTGCATCTTCACACCTGAAATCCTGTTAATCAAAAAATTTTCTGTCACATTATAAGAAAGCAACAATAAGTAAATCCAGGATCCAGATTTATACAGTTGAGGACATTTGGTGTCACAAAACCCCAAAATATTAGAGGCATTAAGGCCCTGGTAAAACAGATGAAGAAACTGACCTAGAATAAGATTCATGGAAGACTATTAGTTATCCTCCAAAATCTGTGTCCCCATTTTTCATAGTAATAGATTTACAGCTTATTCGAGTCATAGTATGGGCACATGACTACATTTTTACTAGTGGAATGGGAACAGAGGTGATTTCTGCAGCTTCCAAATCACTTGCTTAAAAGGAAGTTGCTTGTTTCACTTCCTCTCTTTCCCCCTTCTCTTGGGCTGGAAATTGGACTTCATAGTGAGACAACAAAAAAACTGCCCTAGCATCTTGCTATCCTAATTTTGGGTCATGGGCCAGGAGCATCAGCATCAGCACTTGTCAGAAAGAACTTGTTAAAATAGGCCCCACCCCAAACTACTGAATTGAAGTCTACAGTTTAACAAGATACCAGGTGGTTTGCAGTTATATCAAAGTTTGAGCCTGGCTAGCATGGCTCATTGGTTGAGCGTCAACCTATAAACCAGGAGGCCATGGTTTGATTCCCTGTTGGGGCACATGCCTGGGTTGCGGGCTTGATCCCCAGTATGGAGTGTGCAAGAGGCAGCCGATCAATGATTCTCTGTCATCATTGATGTTTCTGTCTCTCTCTCCCTCTCTGAAATCAATAAAAAAATATATTTTAAGAAATTATAAACTTCTGTGCATCAAAGGACACAATCAACAGTGTATCCAGTACATATATAGAACTCTTACAACTCAACAACCAGAAAACTCAATTAAAAAATGGGCAAAGGACTTGAATAGACATTTCTCCAAAGAACATATCAAATAGCCAAAATGACATGAACAAATGTTTAATATGACTAATTATTTGGAAAATACAAATTAACACCCCAATGAGCTAGCACCTCATACTTACTGGGATGGGTATAATTAAAAAAAAAAAAAAAAGTAAGTCAGTCCTGGCAAGGATTGGAGAAATTGGAACTCTTGTGCACCGCTGGCGGGAATGTAAAATGCTGCAGCTTCTAGTAAGAGCAGTATGATAGTTCCTCAAAATATAAAATAATTATACTTATCCAGCAATTTCATTTCCTGTTATATATACAAAAGAATTGAAAAAAAAGATTTTGAAGAGATATTTGTACACTCATGTCCCTAGCATTGTTATTCACAATAGCCAAAAGTGTCCATCAGTGAATGAATTGATAAAGAAAATGTAGTGTTCAATAGTCTGTTCATGCTTCTATGACTCTGGGTCTATTTTTGATCATCAGTTTATTTGGTTCATTTATAGATTCCACATATGAGTGAGATCATGTGATACTTTTCTTTCACGGACTGGCTTATTTCGCTCAGCATAATACTCTCCAGGTCCATCCATGGTGTTGCAAATGGTAAGAGTTCTTTCTTTCTTATTGCTGGCTGGAAGAGGTTAATGGGGGAAAAAGGAGGACCTATGTAATACTTTCAACAATAAAGATTTTAAAAAAGAAAAGAAAATATGTTGTATATATACAATGAAATGTTATTCAGCCTTCAAAAGGAAGAAATTTGTCCTAGCCCAGTGGTTGGCAAACTCATTAGTCAACAGAGCGGCAAACCGCGGCTCGCAAGCCGCAGTTTGCTGACCACTGCCCTAGCCAGTTTGGCTCAGTGGATAGAGCATTGGCCTGCGGACCAAAGGGTCTCAGGGCTCGTGCAGGAGGCAACCAGTCAATGTGTTTCTCTCACATGTTTCTGTCTTTTCCTCTCTCTCCCACTCTCCCTAAAAATCAATGGGAAAATTATCCTCGAGTGAGGATTAACAAAGAAAAAAAGAAAAGAAAAAGGAAGAACATTTTTCCACACATTACAATATGGATGAATCTCAAGGACATTATGATAAGTGAAATATGCCAATCACAAAAAGGACAAATACTGTATGATTCCACTTACAGAGGTGTCCAGAGTAATCAAATTTATTGAATAAATTGGAAGTTTGATGAATGTTTTGTGAAAGGGCCATTTAAGCATCACAGCCCCCCAGTGCTGAAGTTGCTGAGAGGCAGACAAGTCCAGCTTGTCAGTTTAAAAGGAAACTTACTAGTACATATAGAAAGTAGTCTAGCCAAAACCGGTTTGGCTCAATGGATAGAGCGTCGGCCTGCGGACTGAATGGTCCCAGGTTCGATTCCGGTCAAGGGCACGTAACTAGGTTGCGGGCACATCCCCAGTGGGAGGTGTGCAGGAGGCAGCTGATCGATGTTTCTCTCTCATCGATGTTTCTAACTCTCTATCCCTCTTCCTTCCTCTCTGTAAAAAATCAATAAAATATATTAAAAAAAAAAAAAAGAAAGTAGTCTAGGGCAGCAGCAAGATGAATGGATTCCCATTTCTTCCACACACACACTCCACCCCCCCACTGCCTAGACTCTGTTTTATAGCTAAAAGCTGGGAGAATGTGTGGATGATCAAAGGTGATGGAAGGCTTTGGTGCCAGAGTTAAGAACATCAACAGTGCCTTGCTCCAGAGAGAGAATTAATGGGAATTCTGTGATCAGCCCAGAGCTCAGTGCACATATCCACATCTCACCCAGGGGGTAGGAGAGGATGTCAAGGATCTGGGTTCACCTAGATGTCAAGATGGTAGATTAGCTCTCGGAGTCACTTAGGGTCTGCGCACTGAGGAATGAGATATTTACATAGTATCCACAAAACACATTGGCATTCTAATATCTTCAGACCTCCCGACTGAAGAGAAAGTGTAGAGGGCCGTCTGGGAAGGCACATGGATACTTTTTTAATTCTTATTCAGCTGAGCCCAAGGGCACTGGCAGAATCCTGTTATCAGTACTGATTCCATGTACTTGGAATGAGGAACAAAAGGGACCTTGACCCACCCAAAATAAGGAGCTTACTCAGATCCTGATGAATAGGATTTGGGCACACCTGAAACTCCTTTTTATCATAAAATCCCTTTTGGAAACGAATAAATATGCTGTGTTGTTTGAGGTGAGTGTGACTGTCTCTCTATCAGAGGACAGGAAGCCACCCGGCACCCAGCTTGAATCTATTTCTGTCTCTTGCCTCTTTCTTTTTCTAATTTCTTAACCCCCAGCTCCTCCACTCAGGAACCTGTCTTTCTCCCTTTCCGTGCGGGACGCGGAAAAGGAAGAAACACCACACCACATTTGGCGCCTGAAACAGGGACCTGAGTACGGAGGGAAAATAGGCGAGGGGGTCACTTCCACGACGTGCGCGCAGAATAAGGTAAGTTTTTGGGAAGTGTATTGTGTGTTGTGAATTGTGAATTCACTTGAATAACCGGGTATAAACATGGGTAATTCAGAGTCTCGGAAAGGAGATTCTTCCTCCTCCTCCTCCTCCTCCTCCTCCTTCTCCTTACCCCCACCTTCTCCCCCTTCACCCGCTGCCGCTCCTGCCGCTGCTCTTAAGAGTCGGCCTAACAAGTATTTACCTCCTAAATATGAGCGGGAGCCAGAGATTGAGAAAAGGAGATACAAACATTACCATGAGCGAGATGATTTAGATGATGAGGAAGATCTTGCTCACAGTTTTGAAAAAACGACCCTAACCCCCCGGCCTTTACGGCCAGAAACTGGCACGCAGCCAAATATGAAAGTAACTACAACTGCTGTGCCGCCGGTACTATCCCCTTTACAGCTGACCTTACAGGAGGCAAGACGAGCTGGAGAGGATATTACAGGATTTTCAATGTATCCGATCCTAGAAAGGCCAGACCCTACCAACCCAGAGCAGATACTGAGAGTGCACGAGGCCATTCCTTTTAAAACCCTCAAGGAGTTTAAAACCTCTGTCTCCACGTATGGCCCCACTTCTCCATTTGTCTTGAGCTTGATTGACACTGTAATTAGTGAAGCTCTGCCTCCTCAAGACTGGCAAACATTGGCTAAGGCATGTCTTTCCCCTGGAGATTATTTACTGTGGAAATCCAATTGGACTGAAATTAGTGAAAAACAGGCAGCTAAAAATCATCAACAAGGTGTGCCTATCACTCTTGAAATGTTAATAGGAACTGGAACATGTAGCAGCTTACAGGGAGTGACTTTGGCTGCTGCATTGAAGGAGTCTCTGCAAAGGGACCATTCAGGGAGCAAAGAAAAATGGACTTGTTTTACTTGCAGAAGGCCAGGCCATATTGCAAAGAATTGCTGGCAACAGGTTGCCTCAAGGGGACAAGGAAGTTCAGCTCCTAGTCTCCCTGCTGCGCAGTTGGGGTTTTGTCCTCGCTGCGGCAGGGGAAGACACTGGGCCAATAACTGCCGCTCCCAGAGAGGCATTGATGGCCAGCCTCTTGACCCACATCAGGGAAACGGCAAATGGGGCCGGCCCCGGCCCCGCCAAACAGTTGGGGCACTGTCGTACCATACCGGCCTGCCTACAACCGGTCCGCTAGGGAACTCTACCGCGCCACCCCAGGAAGTACAGGATTGGACCTCTGTCCCACCGCCAAATATGTACTAACTCCCGATATGGGTCCACAAGCAATCCCTACAGGGATTTATGGACCATTACCTAAGGGCACCATGGGACTTATTTTAGAAAGAAGTAGTTTATCTATGAAAGGATTAGAAGAATATCACTACTTGCTCCTGGGAGAGGTGCAGAGAATGTACAGTTTGAATTTGAATTGCCATTGGCTTAGAGCAAAGAATATCCTTACATGGTATTTTTCCTGGTTTGTATGCTTAAAGAATGTGGTTTCTTGTTCAAATTAAAATCTTAGTTTGTATTTGGAATTTAAAATCTATAATAAGAAATGAAACTCCACTCCTGAAACAGCCTCTGGTGTGGAGAAATTCAATGGTGGCAGGAGAGGGCAAAGCTATCTGCTCTCCTGCAATGAGATTACTTAAGAGTTTTCTTTAAAATTCATAAAATAATCCACAGGAAGATTCTGATCTTGGCCAAATTGGGCGTTAGTTATAAAGAAAAAAAATTTGAGATCTGTCTTTTAAGCATGAAAAAATGTGGCCAGATCTGTTGCAAAAACTTCCCCTAAAGTAAGCAGGATGTAGGGGAAGGGAGAGACACGTGGCGATCCAATATAGACACCACTCCCCAAGAAAGCCACCATAAGAGGCCTCATATTCGCCATCTTTCCTTTTTCCAGCTAATGAATTAAAGTTTTTACAAATTCATAAATGCATCGGGGATTTCTGTGCTCATGTAAAGCGAAAAGGCCAGTTCACAAACGAGTGCGCATAGTTTTTGAGCTGGGCTTGACACTTTTCTGTGTACAGAATAAAAACCCTAGAGATTTTAGCTTTAAAGATGGTGAAGATGAACTGGGAGACAAATTAAAGCTAGTTTCCCAAGGCATTTTAAGCAGCCCCTTTTGAAACTCCCGCACTGAGGCAAGTAACCAGCAGGAAGTAGATAACAAGTTTGCATATGAATGGCAGATGCAAAAACTAATAAATCATATATGAATATAAATATTTGTTTGATGATCTCTTTTCCATGTTAAAATTTCAAGGCCTTAACAGAGATGATTCTTGTAAAGCTCCAAGGGCCCAGAGTAATACAAGAAAATTATTCTCTCTTCTTAAAAGAAATCCTTTTAAAACATCTAATATACTTGAAATTGCATGGTATTATTCTACAATGTCATTATAATTTTTGATATTTTACAAACAGCATATTGTACAATTAATCCAAACAAACTTAAAAAAATCTAAAATTTTTTTAATGTTTGGCAGCAATTTAAAAGGGACATGAAAGGATTCAATTCCTTCCACTGGGTGAAAGGCCCCTTGGGAAGGTACTTGAGCATTCTATATTGGCCCTTTTTGTCAAAAGGAACCCTCTTCTCACAATTCAATTGCCCACAGCTGTTGCTTGAGTTTTCAGTTCATTCTGAGGTTGAAACCTCATGTTGGATGGTACCATAGATCTGTCTCTCGAACAATGGTGTGAGCTGAGCCCTCCCTGGAGAAGAAACCTGGGTTCCCCAAGATATATGATCAATGCCGGGGCCCCCCACCAGTGGGGGGATCCCAAGGCAGGTGCTGGGCATGGAGGCCATAGGGGCATAGGCTACCAAGGAGACAGAACTGAACCTTACATCACCCTGCTTGGCCCCGGAGGATGGCTGGTTAGTCAATGACGGGTAAGACTCCTCAAGGGAGGGGCAACCTAAGACAGGCACAGTCGCAGGGGGCCATCAGGAGAGAACTTGGGGGTCAACAGAGGTGTGGCACAGATCCTCACCCCCACAACATTACAGGGGTTTGAACACTCGCCCCTTCTGAGGGAGGTCTCCTGCCCCATGGCTGCTTCGTGCTTCCCATGCCCAGCTCAGATTGGGACCCAGGCAACAAACAGATTTGGCCCAGCTAAGACTGAGACCCAGGCAACAGAGAAGTGGTTGATGGCAGCTGCCCTATACCTAAATCTAGCCTAAATCCAGGAGTGCTCAGGGCTTTCTAAAGGATGCATATAATCCTTTCCATTAACAAAAATTGTTGTTAAAGTATTAAATTTGACAGTAAAATAGTCAAGTTTTCAGATTAATTTAAATTGGCTAAATGAAATAAGGGAATATTCAAGAAAATCTAATTGTACAAAAGGCTGTTCCTAAAGTATTAACCAAAATTTCTATTTGTAGTTCATTTCATGGTAAAATTGCTTAACATGCAATGAACCTAAAGCAGTCATATTTTTGTGCAAAAAATTAAAATTTAAAGTTATCAAGACTGCATTATATATTTTCCAAAAGCCTCCTAATAATTAAATAAAAAAAGGGGGGATAGTGGAGTAATATTATGTAAGGAAAAATACTTTGCAAGTAAATTACATCTAGAAAAATTTTTACTTTGAAAATTAATTTTCATTTGTTACGCTAACAGCAAGACACCCATGAAAAACACACATGGTGTCAAAATAAGCCAAAGGAAAATTATTTGGGCAAAAATAAAAAGGATCCCAAGTCAAATTTATAGAAAAGACACCTTTATTAACTTTTGGTCGAGAATATGTTTGTATATTTTCAGAAAAAAACTCCAGGACCATGTGGATTCCTGCAACAGAGAGGAATTAGCAGGAAATAATTCAACCATGAAGACAAGAGGAGAGGCGGTCCAGATATGGAGGACGCTGACAACGCCTTTCCATGCTAGCAGTCAGCAGCTGTCGCTGCAGGTTGCCCAGGACCAAACCAGAGGTCAAACCTGCATTGCCACCATTTGACCACCATCCAGATGTCATTGCTGACGTGTACACTTGGAACTTTTGGACATTGATACTTGGACTCAGAACTGTTGGACATTAAAATTTGGACTCGGAACTTTTGAACATTGAAATTGGGACCTAAACATTTCTTGTTCTTATATGTTTATAAATGCAAGATTTCTTTTAAAAAATTAAAATGGGGGAGATGTAGAGGGCCGTCTGGGAAGGCACATGGATACTTTTTTAATTCTTATTCAGCTGAGCCCAAGGGCACTGGCAGAATCCTGTTATCAGTACTGATTCCATGTACTTGGAATGAGGAACAAAAAGGACCTTGACCCACCCAAAATAAGGAGCTTACTCAGATCCTGATGAATAGGATTTGGGCACACCTGAAACTCCTTTTTATCATAAAATCCCTTTTGGAAACGAATAAATATGCTGTGTTGTTTGAGGTGAGTGTGACTGTCTCTCTATCAGAGGACAGGAAGCCACCCGGCACCCAGCTTGAATCTATTTCTGTCTCTTGCCTCTTTCTTTTTCTAATTTCTTAACCCCCAGCTCCTCCACTCAGGAACCTGTCTTTCTCCCTTTCCGTGCGGGACGCGGAAAAGGAAGAAACACCACACCACAAGAAAGACAGAATTGTCTTCCCAGTCAAGGCAGTCTTTGTGGTCTAGAAAAGACTAAAGTTCCAGTGACTTACTGCTTTTTGTTCCCTTAATTCTTCATACTCCATTCCCATTTTTTAAATCAACTGGATTCAACAAGAACTTCAGAAGAAAATAGCAAGAGTATCTGCCCTTAGCTTTACTTTTTCTCCCAGGCAGCTAAGCTGGATTAGTTGTAGTAGTATAGCTCTGGATTATGCCTTCTGGAAAATTCCCAGTTCTGCCAAGCGGCAGCAATGTGGTTACATTTCTTCATCTACAGGTACTGAAAATAAAACCATATCTCTGCCCTCATGGAGCTTACTAGTACATTATAATAGGGATGTAAGCAATCTGTATATAAAAGGCTAAGTGTCCCTCTGACTGGTAGCTATGACGTGCACTGACCACCAGGGGCCAGACACTCAACACAGGAGCTGCCATGACGTGCACTGGCCATTTAAAAATAAACGGCACCACAGACCTGGCGCTGACAAACCAACACTTGGCTTCCCCCATGTGGGACTCAGGCCCTGCCACCACCCCGGAGCAACACCCCACCAAATTGCAGCCAATGCTGCCAAGACCCCACGGTGCAAAATGCGGCCCACAGCCCAGCCCAGCCCTGAAACGGTCACTGTGGTCACCGGGTAATGATGTCACATAGCAATGCCTGGCTTCCTCTCCCTAGCGATGACTAGCCTCCTTGCAGTTTCTTCAGCCCAGGAACCCGATTTGCTTTATAGCCAGATGGAAACATTTTACAGTTTAATCAAATGTCTGTGAAGTGTTTTCAAGTGCCTCATCTCATTTGATCCTCACAGAAGTCCTGGAGTAGGTACTAGTAGATAGGAGACTCCGTAGAATCCTATTTTCTTTTCATAAGCCGAAAAATGGAGATTTGGAAAGCTTAGAAACTTGACCTGACTGAAAAGAAGTAAGAAATGGTGGAACTTGAAAATGACTTCAGGTTTTCTCACTGCATAGAATATAGTCAAACACTGCTGTAGTTAAATATTTTACCCTTTGTTCTCCCTGTGTGATCTACAATAATAATCTGCTTCGTGTTGATATTTACTGCTGTGTTGCTGACAATTACCTGAAAGAGAAGTTGGAGTGCTTCACTGGGCTGGAAAAAGTTTAGCTAAATTAGAAATCAGGTTTAATTAAGCAAGTTTATTCTCTATATATAAAAGGCTAAGTTGAGAAACCAAGATGGCGGCATAAACACCTAAACTGCTGCCTCACACAACAATTTCAAAACTACAACTAAAAGACAAAACGGACACCATCCAGAACCACAGGAAAGCTGGCTGAGTGGAAATTCTACAACTAGAAGGAAAGAGGAAAGCACTTTGAGACTCAGAGGACCTGCAAAAGGCTGAGGTACAGAGACGTGCGTGCGCGCGCAGAGGACGGGCGGCTGAGTGCACGGGCAGCTGAGTGCACGGCTGGCTTTCTAAAGCGGGAGGGAGACGGAAGCTCCCGACTATGCTGAACTCCAGTCCAGGGCAAGTTTCTGGGAACCCAGACTCATTTTTGGAGAAAATGGACTGTCTGGCAGTGGATGAAACTCGAGGGCGGCTTTCTCTCAGAGGTGCTTGCAGCAATTACCGAGGAACACTGAGACCCAGGGGCCTCATAGGGCAGGGCTGATGGGAAGCCAAGGCTGCCTGCTCTGCCCTGAGACTCCGCCCCATTCAAGCTGAGCACAGAGGCTTTTGCAAGTCTTGTCTCATAAGGATGTCTCCAGCACAGAAGTTTTCCCAGCGTAGACACAGCTGATCCTCACAGCCAATTGGCCTGGAGGTCAATTCCTCTCAGTGATACCAACAACTATCAAGACTTAACTACAACAAGGCTGTGCACACAGTCCACAAAGGAGTGCACCAAGAGTGTCCACCTCAGGTAACTGGAGGAGGCTGAGCCACTGTGCCCTAGAGGACACCTATCACACAAAGCTACTCTACCAACTCAAGGAAGCAGCGAAAATGTGGAGACAAAGAAACAGATCACAAATGAAAGAAATGGAGGAAAGCAAATGACTGGATATAGAGTTCAAAACCACGGTTATAAGGTTTTTCAAGAATTTCCTAGAAAAGGCCGATAAATTTAATGAGACCCTCAAGGATATGAAAAAGGACCAACTAGAAATTAAACCTACACTAACTGAAATAAAAAATATTATACAGAGACCTAACAGCAGACTAGAGGAACGCAAGAATCAAGTCAAAGATTTGAAATACAAAGAAGCAAAAAACACTCAGCTGGAAAAGCAAAAAGGAAGAAGAATCAAAAAATTTGAAGATAGTGTAAGGAGCCTCTGGGACAACCTCAAGCGTATCAACATCCGAATTATGGGGGTGCTAGAAGAAGAGAGAGAGCAAGATATTGAAAACCAATTTGAAGAAATAATGACAGAAAACTTCCCCCACCTGGTGAAAGAAATAGACTTACAAGTCCAGGAAGCTCACAGAACCCCAAACAAAAGGAATCCAACGAGGACCACACCAAGACACATCGTAATTAAAATGCCAAGAGCAAAAGACAAAGAGAAAATATTAAGAGCAGCAAGAGAAAAACAGTTAGTTACATACAAGGGAGCACCCATATGATTGTCAGCTGATTTCTCAACAGAAACTATGCAGGCCAGATGGGAGTGGCAAGAAATATTCAGTGATGAATAGCAAGAACCTACAACCAAGATTACTCTACCTAGCAAAGCTATCATTCAGAATTGAAGGGCAGATAAAGAGCTTCACAGATAAGAAAAAGGTAAAGGAGTTCATCACCACCAAACCAGTATTATATGAAATGCTGAAAGGCATTCTTTAAGAAGAGGAAGAAGAAGAAAAAGATAAAGATAAAAATTATGAACAACAAATACATATCTATCAACAAGTGAAACTAAAAATCAAGTGAATAAAAAATCTGATGAACAGAATAAACTGGTGAATATAATAGAATCAGGGGCATAGAAAGGGAGTGGACTGACAATTCTCGGGGGGGAAGAGGTGTGGGGGGTGTGAGAAGAGACTGGACAAAAATCGTACACCTATGGATGAGGACAGTGTGGGGGGAGGTAAGGGCAGAGGGTGGGGTAGGAACTGGGTGGAGGGGAGCTATGAGGGGAAAAAAGAGGAACAATTGTAATAATCTGAACAATAAAGATTTATTAAATTTTAAAAAAGGCTAAGTTGACTCATGCACGTTCGATACACATAAAGCTCTCACTGGCGCCAATCGCACGTGTGTGTTTCGATCTGTCATTATCAATCATGAATTTGGTTGACACTTCTATTATAGAGAAAGGGCGAATAGTGATATTAAAGTATTTATTCTAATTAAGTTCCTTTCAATATGCGTGAATCCATGCACCGGGACACTAGTATACAATAAAGTATGTAGCATGTTAAAGATGATGGTTACAGAAAAATATAGAGTAAGAGAGATCTTGTACTAATATATTGGGAGGATAAGGGCAGGATGCATTATTGCAGGATGGTCAGGGGTTGTCTTATTGAGAAGGTGACATGTGAGCAAAGATTTGAAGGGAATGAAGGAGTGAGCCATGTGGACATATGGGTGAAGGGTATTCCAAGCAGAGGAACAGCTAGGTCTTAAGACAAAGACACTAGGGAAGGAGAATGACTGATATTTTTATGATTATCAAAGATGTTAATGTGCTATGGCTGGATGAAGTGATGGAAAGGGAGAAGAGTAAAAGATAAGGTCAGAGAAGTGATGGGAACATAGATGATATAGAGTCTTATTGACCATTGTTAGGACTTTGACTTTTATTTTGAGTATGATGGGAAGACATTAGAAGGTTTTGAGTTGAGAAGAGACACGATCTGACAGGTTTTTAAAGGATCCCTCTGAATATTTCCCATGTGTTGAGAATAGACTGGAGGAGGCGCCAGGGTGGAAGCAGGGAGGTCAGTTAGGTGCCTACTGTAGTCATCTGGGAACAACAAGATAGATGGTTTGGACCAGGTTGCTCGCAGTGGAGTCGGTGATAAATGGTCAAACTCTAAACATATTTTGAAGGTAGAATTGTCAGGATATCCTGATAAATTGGATGCATGACTTCCATGGTTTTGTTCTGAGTAATTGGAAGGATGTAGTTGTCATCAACTGAGACAAGGAATACTGTGGGTAGAGCATGTTTGGGAAGGAATATCAGAAGTTTCATTTTGGACGTAAGTGTGAGATGCCTACAAGACATTTAAGAAGAGATGTCAACTAGGAAGTTTTTCTAAAAAATATATTTTTATTGATTTTAGAGAGGGAGAGATAGAAACATCCAAGATGAGAGAGAATCACTGATCTGCTGCTTCCCACATGCCTCCTACTGGGGATTGAGCCTGCAACCCAGGCATGTGCCCTGACCAGGAATTGAACCACGACCTCCTTGTTTATAGGTCAACCTAATTTTATAGATAGATATTGACTAGTGCCACAAATTGCAGGTAAAAGTCTTTAATTCAGTGCCTGGAAAATGGTAAATGCTCAATACAGTTAGCTACAGTGCTGCTGCTGCTAATTTTCATTACTCACCACTGAAGGCATTCTAACTCCCAATTTAACAATCCTGTCCTTTTAATTCAGCTGAAATAAAGTTGGTTTTTCTACTACTCCACATTTTTTTTATGTACAGCACCAACAAAATAGTGTAACAATAGAGCAAAATTAAAAAATAAAGCAAAAGCTTCGGGAGAAACCAAGATGGCGGCATAGGTAAACACCTAAACTGCTGCCTTGCACAACAATTTCAAAACTACAACTAAAAGACAGAACGGACACCATCCAGAACCACAGGAAAGCTGGCTGAGTGAAAATTCTACAACTAGAAGGAAAGAGAATAGCTCACAGAGAATTGGAGGTACAGCAAAGGGGCTTTGTGCGCGCAGAGAGGAAAGGCGGCTGAGAGCCTGGCTGACTTTCTCTGGCGGAAGGGGGAAGGAAGCCTCCGACCGCACTGAACCCCAGTTCTGACTGCACTGAACCCCAGTTCCGGGCGAACCCCTGGGGACCCACGCTCTTACGGGGGGAGTCTGGACTCTTGGGCGGAGACTCGAGCTGGGAAAGGCAGAAGTCTGAAGGCGCACGCGGGCCAGTGCGCACAAAGGCTGTGGAGGTTGCCACAGGCTTTCCCTAGTGGAAGGGAGTCAGAGGATCCTGACTCCACTGAGCCCCAGTTCTGACTGCAGTGAACCCCAGTTCCAGGCGAGCCCCTGGGGACCCACGCTCTTGTGGGGGGAGTCTGGACTCTCGGGCGGAGACTCGGGAGCCGGGGAAGGCGGAGGACTGAAAGCGCACATGCGCGCAAGGGCAAGGCTGACAGGAAGCCAAGACTGAGACTCCACCCCATCCAAGCTGAGCACAGAGGCTATTGCAATTTAGCAAGCCTAATCCTATAAGGCTGTCTCCAGCACCGAACTTCTCCCAGCATAGACACAGCTGATCCTTACAGCCAACTGGCCCGGAGGTCAATTCATCCCAGTGATACCAACAACAATAAAGACTTAATTACAACAAGGCTGTACACATAGTCCACAAAGGGGTGCACCAAGAGTCTCCACCTCAGGTTAACTGGGGAAGCAGACCCACTGGGCCATATTGGAAACCTAGCACAAATATCTACCTTACCAACTCAGGGAATCAGTGAAAATGCAGGGTCAAAGAATCAGATCACAAACGAAAGAAATGGAGGAAAACAAACGACTGGATATAGAATTCAAAACCACGGTTATAAGACTTTTTAAGAATATCCTAGAAAAGGCCGATAAATATAACAAGACCCTCGAAGATATGAAAAAGGACCAACTAGAAATTAAACCTACACTGACTGAAATAAAAAATATTATACAGAGACCCAGAAACAGAATAGAGGAACACAAGAATCAAGTCAAAGAATTGAAATACAAAGAAGCAAAAAACACTCAACCGAAAAAGCAAAAAGCAAAAAAAAAAATCCAAAAAGTTGAAGATAATGTAAGAAGACTCTGGGACAACTTCAAGCGTACCAACATCCAAATTATGGGGGTGCCAGAAGAAGAGAGAGAGCAAGATACTGAAAACCTATTTGAAGAAATAATGACCGAAAACTTCCCCCACCTGGTGAAAGAAATGGACTTACAAGTCCAGGAAGCCCACAGAACCCCAAACAAAAGGAATCCAAAGAGGACTACACCAAGACACATCATAATTAAAATGCCAAGAGCAAAAGACAAAGAGAGAATATTAAAAGCAGCAAGAGAAAAACAGTTAATTACCTACAAGGGAGCACCCATACGACTGTCAGCTGACTTCTCAACAGAAACTATGCAGGCCAGACAGGAGTGGCAAGAAATTTTCAATGTGATGAATAGCAAGAACCTACAACCAAGATTACTCTACCCAGCAAAGCTATCATTCAGAATTGAAGGGCAGATAAAGAGCTTCACAGATAAGAAAAAGCTGAAGGAGTTCATCACCACCAAACCAGTATTATATGAAATGCTGAAAGGTATTCTTAAAGAAGAGGAAGAAGAAAAAAGTAAAGATAAAAATTATGAACAACAAATACATATCTATCAACAAGCGAACCTAAAAATCAAGTGAATTAAAAACCTGAGGAACAGAATAATCTGGTGAATATAATAGAATCAGGGGCATAGATAGGGAGTGGACTGATAATTCTCAGGGGGAAAAGGGTATGGGAGGTTCATGAAGAGAATGGACAAAAATCATACACCTATGGATGAGGACAGTAGGGGGGAGGTAAGGGCAGAAGGTGGGGTGGGAAATGGGTGGAGGGGAGCTATGGGGGGAAAAAGGAGAAATAATTGTAATAATCTGAATAAAGATTTATTTAAAAAAAAAAAAAAACAAGCAAAAGCTTCATAATCTTACTATATAACCATACTAGAGGCCCGGTGAATGAAATCTATGCACTCGGGGGTGTTGGTGTCCTCAGCGTGGCCTGTGCCCTCTTGCAGTCTGGGAGCCCTCGGGGGATGTCCGACTGATGGCTTAGGCCCACTCCAAGCTGACAGTCAGACATCCTTAGCACTGCCGCTGAGGCGGGAGAGGCTCCCACCACCGCCACTGTGCTCACCAGCCATGAGCCTGACTTCTGGCTAAGTGGCACTCCTCCTGTGGGAGCACAATGACCACCAGGGGGCAGTTCCTGTGTTGAGTGTCTGCCCCTTGGTGGTCAGTGTGCATCATAGCAACCGGTTATTCAGCTGTTCAGTTGATTTGCATATTAGCCTTTTATTATATAGGATTGTTTTTATTTTTCCATGTGTTTCCCTTTTGTCTTTTTGAAAATATAATTTGAAATACTTGATTCATGGTGTATCCTATCTAATGAAGAGGGAATATACTAATTGACCACACTCCGTCACAAAGATGGCTGCACTCACAGCTGAGGCCAAGTTCCCATAAGGAGCCTTAATGAGCAATCAGCCGGGACCCGAGGCTGTGCCCTCTCCCGCCACCGTGGGGCTTGACAGGGGACCTCAGGCCATGCCCCCCACCCCAGCACCTGGCCAGGGGACCTGAGGCTGCGCCCCCCTGCCTGGTTGGGCTTGACAGGGGACCTCAGGCCATGCCCCCCACCCAGTGGGGTTTGAAGGGGGACCTCAAGGTGCACCCCCAGTGCTGGGTCAGGGGAACTCAGGCCACGCCCCCACCCAGCAGGGCTTGATGGGGGACCTGAGGCTGAGCCCCCCCTGCTGGTGGGGCTTGACGGGGGACCTGAGGCTGCGCCCCCCTCCCGGTGCTGGGCTGGGGGACCTGAGGCTGTGCCCCCCGACCTGGCAGGGCTTGACGGGGGACCTCAGGCCATGCTCCCCACCCAGCGGGGCTTGACAGGGGATCTCAGGCTGTTTCCCCCACCTGGCAGGGCTTGACGGAGGACCTCAAGGCACATCCCCCACCCTGTTCTGGGCTGGGGGACCTCAGGCCATGCCCCCCATCCTGGCGCTGGGCCAGGGGACCTGAGGCTACACCCCCTGCCCAGCAGGGCTTGACAAGGGTGGGACTGGCCGGGTGTGGATCTAGCCCAATGTGGGGGAGCTGGCCAGGTCTGGGTCTCACGTGATTTTTAGGTGCATGTGGGTGGGCGGGGACTTGACTCTGGGTCCCGTGGTGAACCCCAGACTCTGACAGGAGGAAGGTTTTCATATACATTTTACTAATTTTCTTTCATCTCTGATACTTCTATTATAGAGAAACGGCAAATAGCAATATTAAATTATTTCCTCTAATTAATCCACTTTTAATGTGCACGAATTTCATGCACCAGGACACTAGTATATAGCTATGCATCCTGGTTACTTCAAGTAACATTATCTCAGCTATTTTGCAAGTTGCTTCATAGTTTCCATATTTATAATTTTTAGTGGTTGCAAAATAATCCATATTTACTCATGTCTTTTGCTATTGCTCATTTACACTGTTTCCTAACCTAGCACTCATAATTAGGGCTGCAGTCTCATGAACTTACAATTTTTTCCCTCCTATGATATATTGCCAAAAGCAAGCAGAATTACTGGGTGAAAGGGTATAAACATTTAAAAAACTCTCATTATATATTGCCAAATTGTGAAAGGGTTGTCCCAACTTATAATGCCAAAGGTTAGATTTTTTTCGTAAGAAAAAAGAGAACAAAAAATAAAATCGAACACAGGAAACTAGAGTCATTTGCAAAATAAATTTCCTGATTCCATTTTAACAAAAGAAGCTCTACCAATTGATGTTTTTAGCTGGGCTACACAGCTTCAGCTCATATTTTTAGCCTATTTGATCTCTATGTCACACTTAAATTTTAGCCTGAGTTAGGACTTGCTTGCTGCCATGTGTGGTGAATGCTCTGATATAATATATCTGTTATTTATACTGAGAATTGATTTAAAAATCATTTTATAATTAAAAGACTCATATTTCCCTCTTTACTGGTATATCCTTACTCTCTTATTCATAAGTTCTAGCTCTTGGTCTGATTCCAGCACTTAATGCACCAAGGGATAATCAATGATTTAATTTGGCCCCACCCCCACTGCCATGGCCTAAGTTAGCAGTTCAAAGGTATTTAAGAGCTAGAATTAACTGGCTTTGGCAATTAACTGACTATCTAATCTCTCTTCTCTTAAGGGTGAAAGAGGCATGTCTGAAATTGGATACTGAGGAAAAAAAACAACAGATAAGCTGGTTCAGACATTGTTGCTTATGCCTCAAGGTAACACTAGAGGAACAGGAGCAGTAAATACCAGTATTTCAGCCTGTCAGTCCACAATAATGTTACTTAACAAACTACCCCCAAAACTCAGTGGTTAAGTCCCTGATAATTGTTCTTCCTTCTCTCTTCTCTTGTTTTCCCTCCTCTTCCTGAAGCCTTTAGGTAGGGCTGAGCAAGGTGACACCTATGCCTGGCTGAGTTGAGGAAGCCATGGCTGCCAGAATAGTAAAGACTCAAGGTTCTTGAGTAATATGTTTAGTGCAATTTGTTCTCTGAAATGCTGGAAAGTCATATGCTGTATATATTTAAATTTTAGGTGACTCTCCATACTAGTTAGAGTCACAGCATTCTAAATCTTTGCAGGACCTCATTTCTGGCCCCATTTTCACACTGGCCTGTAGTGACTGCCACATAAAGTTACATCACATTCCACATTAGTAAGCATGGCAACAAATTTATTCATTTGGTGAAACTTTACAACATGGAAGGCACCTGATGAAAAGGGAACTCGGGTTTTAGGAACCATAAGTTTCTGTGTGTGTTTTTGTGTGTGTGTTGTTTGTTTGTTTTTTAACATAAAATTAGGTATTAGGCATCTTTTCGTAAAGCCCAAAGTGCCTTGTATATCCCTTGGCTCACAAAAGACTCAGTAAGTACTTGTTGACTTTAGAACAACTTACTCTGATTCGTGTCCTTAGAGACATATTTCCCGGTCCTGATTCCCTGAGGCTCGTATAAAAATAGAACATGACCAAAATGTGTGGCAGAAACTAACTTCTAGAAATATGCAATACTGGGTCATGCTTTTTTTTTTTTTTTTTTTTTGTTATCCCTTCTACCAATAACCACAGTGTACACACATGGAACTGTAAGTTCACCTTATTTAAGTGTTCACTAACACTCTGGAAACAAAGGTCAGCTTAGGTATTTCATTTTACAGTATTTGAGCATAAGAGTTATTTCTCTCATTTAGTAGTGCTTTCTCACAAAAACATTTTAGAGAGTCTGGGATTTGACTTTTAACCTCTATTAATATGAATAAATACAAGTTTTTCAAAAGACTTATTTAGGCACCGTTTTATATGTAATAAAATTTTATGTAATAGTTGTGCACTAATTTAGAGAATATTTTATTTGTATTCATTATTCAAAAATGTGATTCTTTAAAGGTTTCTAGTTTGAGTAAACATACTTGTCATTCAGAATAGAACAAAGCACCATTTGTTTTTTTCCCAAAGCCACCAGAATTCATATGTATTTCTATAGCATTGTAGTTAACAGGATGGGCTCTGCCATCGGACTGCCTTGTTGGAAGCTCTGGCTTTATTACTTGCTCATTGTGTTGTGATTTCAATTTTGTGCAACTCAGTTTCCTTATAGCTAAAAAGAGGATAGTTAAATCTATTCTTAGAAAGCGATCGTGAAAATTATATTATAAAATGCTTATCACAATGTCTCTGACACAAAGTAAACCCTGTGAAAGTATGCCTAACATTGTATTAAACTTTGAGGACCAAGGAAAATGATTCCACTTTCCAAGAGTTTGAAATCTTAAAACCAGCCTTGGCCAGGTAGCTCAGTTGGTTAGAGCATTGACCCAATACCCCAAGTTTGTGGGTTCAATCCCCGGTTAAGGCATATACTAGTACAAGAAACAACCAATGAATGCTCCAAATCAAACAAGTGGAACAACAATCTCTCTCTCCCTCTCTCTCTCAGTAATAAAATAATTTTTGAAAAATCGTAAACCAATGCACAAGGATAATTAGGTGCCATACTGAGAGATAACATCTCTATGTTCAGAATGAATTCAGAGTAGGGGGAAATCTTTTTGATTGAAGTTTATATTTTGTTTTGTTTTTAAAAAAGATATTTAATTGATATTTAAGGGCAGGGGGAGGAGAGAGAAACATTGGTCGGCTACCTCCTGCACATCCCCTACCTGGAATCAAGCCCGAAACACAGGCATGTGCCCTGACTGGGAATGAACTGGCAGCCTCTTGGTGCACAGGACAACTGGCAACCACTGAGCCACATCAGCCAGGGCCATGGTGCGGATTTTATGGGGCGTAAAAGCTACACGGGCTTTAAAGAATGAGAAATGATAATAACTTAGGAACTTTTATAAAATAGAAGCAACTTTTTAAAAAATATGTATTTTATTGATTTTTACAGAGAGGAAGGGAGAGGGATAGAGGGTTAGAAACATCAATGAGAGAGAATCATTGATCAGATGCCTCCTGCACACCCCCTATTGGGGATGTGCCCGCACCAAGGTACATGCCCTTGACCGGAATTGAACCTGGGACCCTTCAGTCCACAGGCCGACGCTCTATTCACTGAGCCAAACTGGTTAGGGCAAGCAAGTTTGAACACTTTTACTTGAGGATTGTTTTGGAGGCATGAGCACTATTTTGTTTATACAAAATATTTGCATTTGTTTCAAATATAAATAACACAGTCTAATCAGAGAAAATCCAATTAAATGGTAAGTACTTAATTACAGTTAAGTACTTCAGATCTGAAGAAAAAACTAATTTACTAGCTACTAATGACTTCTCAGCATAGCTATACCTTTCTTCATTCATGTTCGTGAATCTGTTATATACCTGAAGAAAGAATAATTGATCTGCTGATACCAGGCTTCCCATCAGAATTACAGATGTTCAAAGTCAATGAAGATGTCAGACAGTTCTGTTTAGTGTTCAGTAGGCAGTAAACATACTATAACCCTTCATAATATAATTTCAAAAAGACACATAGGAGCCCAAAGCTGAAAAAGACCTCTTACAACCATGCAGGTTGACAGCCTTTTTAAATTAGGAAAGTAAGTAATCCAGGGAGGTTCATGAATTCTTCCAGGTCTCCTGGGTACCATTTGGTGGTGTTGCCTTCGTCATCACCAAACCACTGACAAAGTGGGAAAATGACGTGTCCTCAAATTTGATTCCTCAGATCAGGCCCACACAAGTTGAGAAACAGAGAAGTCATATTGCGACACCGGCTGTTAAAAAGCTCCAGCTTTTAACAAACGTACTTTGCCCTATTTAAGTTTCCCAGGGAGTTCATACAGCTTCCAGAACCATCTCATACGCCTAAGCATTTCTACCACTGTGGGTACTACTCACTCTTGTGATCTTTCCCTCTCCAAATACTGCTGTATGTTTCACACTTTCTGCTCATCAAAACTTATCTGTCTCTTGTCCTATTCCTTTAGTGTCTTGCTAAACAAGGTCCCTAATTTAATAAAGTAATAATAGGAAATAAACAATTGCTTCCCTCCAAGATTTCATGGAAAGACTGTCTATTGGCTAAGAGTATTCAAAACATTGAAAGCCAAGCATTCTCTGTCATTCTTGGAAAATTTTCTTACATATGTTGATTCTGGTAAGTTACTTTATCCCCAGTGAATTATGGGAGTAACCGTGACTTTTACAGAGCACCTATAATGAGCTGGGGAAAAGAACAACCAAGGCAAAATTTAGATCTGTTAAAATGTATTTTCAGCTTAGAAATCTATTGTTAATTTGCACAACATGTTCTGATGGCAGAATGACTTCCTAAATTTGAACTTGAAGTTGACACAGAGAGAAGCAATCTGACACCTCTGTTGCAACCAGCCTATTTTCAACAGTCAGGAAAACAAACTCATACTTATCTCTGAGTTTTTGGTAGGGTACCACTGAAAGGATGATGTAAATTTTCCTTTCTCGTGCTTTTAGAGCTCTGTGAGGCCGTTTCCTGGGAGATGTATACTTCAGACAGAAGGAACATGACAGGCTGATGGATCTCACAGGGGTGCCTCAGTGTCTGAAAATGTGCAGTTTTCATAAAAGCTGAAAATTTCTATTTTAAATGGAGGCTTGGTAAGCAGTCCTGATAAATGTTTGCTAAATTGGTTCAATTACTGCTGATTTTCACATTCTGTTTTTTATTTGAATCTTAACTATTTGACAGTTTAGATGTAGAATTCACAACCAACAAATAAAAAAGCCTCCTTTGCAAATTTCTCCAACATTTATAAAAACAGTAATAAACATTTGAATTTAGAGCAAGCACTTGTTTCAACAAATTGGACTGTTGTCTCAAATGATATATATATACTAGAGGTCCGGTGCACAAAATTCGTGCACAGGGTGTGTGTGTCCCTCAGACCAGCCTGCACCCTCTCCAATCTGGGACCCCTCGAGGGATGTCCAACTGCCCATTTAGGCCCAATCTTGGTAGGATTGGGCCTAAATGGGCAGTTGGACATCCCTCTCCCAATCCAGGACTGCTGGCTCCCAACTGCTTGCCTGCCTGCCTTCCTGATTGCCCCTAACTGCTTCTGCCTGCCAGCCTGATCACCCCCTAACCACTCCCCTGCCAGCCTGATTGATGCCTAACTGCTCCCCTGCCAGCCTGATTGCCCCTAACTGCCCTGCCCTGCAGGCCTGGTCACCCCTAACTGCCCTCCCCTGCAGTCTGGTCACCCCTAACTGCCCTCCCCTGCAGGCCTGGTCACCCCTAACTGCTCTCCCGTGCAGGCCTGGTCACCCCTAACTGCCCTCCCCTGCAGGCCTGGTCTCCCCCAACTGCCCTCCCCTGCAGGCCTGGTCCCCCCCAACTGCTCTCCCCTGCAGGCCTGGGTCCCCCCAACTGCCCTCCCCTGCAGGCCCGGTCCCCCCAACTTCCCTCCTCTGCCAGCCTGGTCACCCCTAACTGCCCTTTCTTGCAGGCCTGGTCCCCCCAACTGCCCTCCCCTGCTGGCCTGATCGCCCACAACTGCCCTCCCTTGCAGGCCCGGTCCCTCCCAACTGCCCTCCCCTGCTGGCCATCTTGTGGCAGCTATCTTGTGTCCACATGGGGGCAGCCATCTTGTGTGTTGGACTGACAGTCAATTTGCATGTTGCTCTTTTATTAGTTTTTTGGGTTTTTTTTTCAGAGAGGAAGGGAGAGGGAGAGATAGAAACATTAATAATGACAGAGAATCATTGATTGGCTGCCTTCTGCACACCCCATACTGGGGATTGAGCCCACAAACTGGGCATGTGCCTCACTGGGGAATCAAACCAGGACCTCCTGGTTCATAGCTTGATGCTCAACCACTGAGCCACACCGGCCCGGCAGCCCCATCACTTTCATGCTAAAAAAATGCTATGTTATTTTAGGTACCTTTTGCCAAGAAAAGAACTACAGAGTGATGCTAAGATGGAATGGACTATTTGGGAAATGATTTTTTTAAATTGCAAATGTTGCCCTAACCGGTTTGGCTCAGTGGATAGAGCATCAGCCTAAGGGCTGAAGGGTCCCAGGTTCGATTCCAGTCAAGGGCATGTATCTTGGTTGCAGGCACATCCCCAGAAGGGCGTGTGCAGGAGGCAGCTGATGGATGTTTCTCATCAATGTTTCTAACTCTCTATCCCTCTCCCCTCCTCTCTGTAAAAAATCAATAAAATATGTTAAAATAAATAAATAAATAAATTGCAAATGCTTACAGGTGGCATTCTTTTAATGAACTGAGTGGCAGAAAGGGAACCAATATATCAATGAGACTATGGGTTATATTATTTGCAAAGGCCAAACAAGAAATTAAAAAGAGATGAGTGAAGATTACATGTTTGAGCCCTAGCCAGTGTGGCTTAGTTGGTTAGAGCATTGTTCCATACACTGAAAGACTGAGGGTTTGATTCCTGGTCAGGGCACATACCCTAGTTGCAGATTCAATCCCTAGTTGGGGCATGTACAGGAGGCAACCGATCAATGTTTCTCTCTCCCTCTCCCTTCTTCTTTCTCTAAATTCAAAAAACAAAACAACAATAACAACAAAAACTTATTACTCCTTGTAACTATATATTTGTGTGATGGGTACTGTGATACTATACAACCAAAACAAAGTATAAAAATGAATTGGAAAAAAAATGAATTGGAGGCAGAGGCAGATATATGACAAATGATTATACAGAATTTCTGATTTCTATTTTTCACATATATCAAAACTAGAGGCCTGGTGCACGAAATTCGTGCACGGTGGGGGGGTGTCCCTCAGCCCAGCCTGCACCCTCTCCAATCTGGGACCCTTCGAGGGATGTCCGACTGCCCGTTTAGGATCGGGCCTAAACGGGCAGTCGGACATCCCTCTCAGAATCCAGGACTGCTGGCTCCCAACTGCTTGTCTGCCTGCCTTCCTGATTACCCCTAACCGCTTCTGCCTGCCAGCCTGATCACCCTCTAACCACTCCCCTGCCAGCCTGATTGATGCCTAACTGCTCCCCTGCCAGCCTGTTTTCCCCTAACTGCCCTGCCCTGCAGGCCTGGTCACCCCTAACTGCCCTCCCCTGCAGGCCTGGTCCCCCCTAACTGCTCTCCCCTGCAGGCCTGGGTCCCTCCCAACTGCTTTTCCCTGCAGGCCTGGTTGCCTCCAATTTCCCTCCTCTGCTGGCTTGGTCACCGCTAACTGCCCTCCCCTGCAGGCTTGATCGCCCCCACCTGCCCTCCCTTGCAGGCCCGGTCCCTCCCAACTGCCCTCCCCTGCTGGCCATCTTGTGGTGGCCATCTTGTGTCCACATGGGGGCAGGATCTTTGACCACATGGGGGCAGCCATCTTGTGTGTTGGAGTGATGGTCAATCTGCATATTACTCTTTTATTAGATAGGATAGAGCAGGGGTGGGCAAACTTTTTGACTCGAGGGCCACAATGGGTTCTTAAACTGGACCGGAGGGCCGGAACAAAAGCATGGATGGAGTGTTTGTGTGAACTAATATAAATTCAAAGTAAACATCATTACATAAAAGGGTACGGTCTTTTTTTTTTATTTCAACAGTTTTATTCATTTCAAACATTTTAACAAGAATGTAAACACTAATTATTATAATTTGAAACTTCAAAAAATGGAGGAATCATAGCACAATAACATACCGTATATTGAAGATGGCAAAGGCAAAATATAATTGCCTAACAAAGGAAAGGTACAAAAGCCTTTCAAATTAAACTTAAATATAATAAAATAATTTAAAACTAAAACAAATAGAAAAGAACAAAATGTGTAAACAGTAAATTAAACATTTTCTTTAGTGCAACTTCCAAATTATGCCCGGGACGTAGATGTAGATGGCAATGTAGACTGGGTTGAAAGGTTTTTGGTCTTTAAAACATCAACTTCAGTGGGAACAGTGTTGTTGGTCTCCTTTTTAGCTATTGCTCTGATACTGTGCTCTCCAGGGGCGTGTCTCCCTACATCACCACGATAACCTGTCTACGCATTCCCAGGGTGATGCTGGGGGACGCGTCTGCGGGCATTACAAGGAGCCTCTGGAAGATTGAGAGGTGTTCCTTCTACTGAATGGGCGGATATATCCGCCCACTCAGAAGAAGGAGCTGCGGCCGTGTTTCCTGACATTGCCATGTTAACACTGCTGCTGGTGAAGGAGCGGAGGGGAGAGCAAGAGAACCCTCTGCTCTTTCGGCTCTGCAGGCCGGATAGAACAGCCGAACGGGCCGGATCCGGCCTGCGGGCCGTAGTTTGCCCACGGCTGGGATAGAGGCCTGGTGCACGGGTGGGGGCCAGCTGGTTTGCCCTGAAGGGTGTCCCGGATTAGGGTGGGGTTCCCTTGGGCGTGGGGCGGCCTGGGTGAGGGGCCTGTGGTGGTTTGCAGGCCGGCCCCGCCCCCTGGCAACCCAAGCCGAGGCCCTGGAATCTGGGGTTTAATTATTTTCTACAATTGAAACTTTGTAGCCTGGAGCGGAGCCAAGCCTTCTGCTTGCTCTGTGGCAGCAGCCATTTTGGGGGGGATTTATGTATCTTCTATAATTGAAACTTTGTAGCCTTAAGCAGAGGCCTGGGCCAGCCAGGGCTGCAGAAGCTTGGCTTCCTCCATCACCAGGGGCAACCCTAGCCTCCTGCTCTTTCCAGCTCCGTGGCTGCCGCCATTTCTGTTTGGGTTTATGTATCTTCTATCATTGAAACTTTGTAGCCTTGAGTGGAGGCATAGGCCGGCAAGGGCAGGCGGAAAGCTTGGCTTCCTCCATTGCCGGGGAAACCCATGCCTCCCTCCTGCTCTCTGTGGCGGTAGCCATCTTGGTTGGGTTTATTTGCATATTCGCTCCTGATTGGCTGGTGGGTGTGGCTTGTGGGTAAAGCGGAGTGATGGTTAATTTGCATATTGCTCTTTTATTAGATAGGTTGGCTTCATTATTCCTCTTAACTGACTTGATAAAAGTAAATATACTAGTAAATGTAGATAACTATATAAATTCAGTATAAATGTATATTGAAAATTAAATTTATTCTGCAAAATATATTGACTTAAAGTGGGTCTTTACAATTTTAAAATTTGGAAAACCCCTCTTTTACAATATGGATTAAAGGAATGCATTTCTTGGGGATGCAATACAGGGTAGAAGCTTTTTAAGGAAATAATACTGAAAAATAAAAGAGGAGAGCTCCACAAAGGTGAATTGGAAACTGACTTCTTAAAACTTGCCTGGTTCTCTCCAAGCCATCAGCTACTGCCATACCCCATCTTCATAATTCAGTGGGATTCTCATGTAAGTGAGAATTGTAGCTGACAGTCTCTTCTGAAATCCTTAAATCAATGTCACCAGTCTTTGAGATATCAAAGACATATCCTTCTTAGCAACTGCTTCAAAATATGGAAAAGAATATACAGTAAAAAGTATGTCTTCCTTCTTTTGGTCCCTACTTATTGAGGTCATTTCTTGGAGAGAGAACAGTTATTATTCTTTCAGAGATGTTCTATGTATTTGCATATATGCATATATCTATAAATCTTTATATGCTACACTAATGAAAGCATGTGAACTACATTCTAGACCTTGCTTTTTTTCACAGTATAGTTTGGTGATTGTCCCATATTAGTACATAGATATCTGTTTAAATTTTATTTTAATGGCTGCACAGTAGTTCATTGTATAGATATGCATAATTTATCTAATTGAGCTCCTATTGGTGGACATTTAGGTTGTTGCCATCTTGTGGTATTATAAACAATGGTGCAAAGAATATATATGTATACACTTGAGAAATAATAAATATATATGTATACACACATATGTATAAATATATTTATTATATATGTATATATTTATTAATATATTAATAATAAATAATATATTAATAAATATATATTTATTATTTCTCAAGTGTATGAGTTTATCTGTACCTTTTTAAAAATCAAATTAGTCTTTTTCTTAATGATTTGTAGAAGCTGCATAATCCTATAAAGGAGCTAGCCTTTTATGTATGAGTCCCTAATTTTAAAAAGTTCATGTTAAAAGTTAGTTGGAATCTTTCTATATTAAGTTTTTTATTCTTATTATAAATGTACATGGTATACAGGAAAGAAGTGATTGTGTAAATCTCAGGTGAGGATTACTAGTTGAAGTTTCCTTATTTAATATGATATTTTTCTTTACAATAGAGTGAATTATTATCTGTAAGGACATATTAAATTTTTTACAGTGATGATCCTATTAAATAAAACAATCTTAGTATTTGTCCACTACTGAGCAAACTTCTTTTCTGCTGGATACTTAGTCGTTTTCAGTAATTTATTTTTTCTGAATGTCATCCTTAACACATGTTACATTAAGAACTTGAAAACAGAAACAAAGAGAAACGTAAGCAAAGTTGGGCCTTTTGTAACATAATTCCCAGAGGCAGATGTAAAGCAATAATATAACCCAGTATTTCAGCAGCAAATAGAACTGTTCTGCTACATTTGATGAGAAGTTAAACCCAACCTTGGTAGTTCAGAGCTTTGGGCAGACTAGGAGGCCTTTTATTTACAAGTATTGGTGGTGGGGTTTCTAGATGGGGGGAGACAATAAATACCGAGGAAGGTTGGGTTTGGAAAAAAAAGAAGTTAAACCCTACTAAACTATAGATACTTTTGTTGTCATTACAGCAGTGTGATCTACAAAATCTTAAACCTTTGTTGTAGCAAATTAAATAATACAAATGAGTTTATTTTTTAATTTAATAAATCTTTATTGTTCAGATTATTACAATTGTTCCTCTTTTTCCCCCCATAACTACCCTCCACCCGGTTCCCACCCCACCCTCTGCCCTTATCCCCCCGCCCACTGTCCTCATCCATAGGTGTACGATTTTTGTCCAGTCTCTTCCCGCACCCCCCACTCCCCTTTCCCCCCGAGAATTGTCAGTCCACTCCCTTTCTATGCCCCTGATTCTATTATATTCACCAGTTTATTCTGTTCATCAGATTTTTTATTCACTTGATTTTTAGTTTCACTTGTTGATAGATATGTATTTGTTGTTCATAATTTTTATCTTTATCTTTTTCTTCTTCTTCCTCTTCTTAAAGAATGCCTTTCAGCATTTCATATAATACTGGTTTGGTGGTGATGAACTCCTTTACCTTTTTCTTATCTGTGAAGCTCTTTATCTGCCCTTCAATTCTGAATGATAGCTTTGCTGGGTAGAGTAATCTTGGTTGTAGGTTCTTGCTATTCATCACTTTGAATATTTCTTGCCACTCCCGTCTGGACTGCATAGTTTCTATTGAGAAATCAGCTGACAATCATATGGGTGCTCCCTTGTAGGTAATTAACTGTTTTTCTCTTGCTGCTTTTTAATATTCTCTCTTTGTCTTTTGCTCTTGGCATTTTAATTATGACGTGTCTTGGTGTGGTCCTCTTTGGATTCCTTTTGTTTGGGGTTCTGTGCGCTTCCTGGACTTGTAAGTCTATTTCTTTCACCAGGTGGGGGAAGTTTTCTGTCATTATTTCTTCAAGTAGGTTTTCAGTATCTTGCTCTCTCTCTTCTTCTGGCACCCCCATAATTTGGATGTTGGTACGCTTGAGGTTGTCCCACAGGCTCCTTACACTATCTTCAAATATTTGGATTCTTTTTTCTTTTTGTTTTTCTGGCTGAGTGTTTTTTGCTTCTTTGTATTTCAAATCTTTGACTTGATTCTTGCATTCCTCTAGTCTGCTGTTAGGTCTCTGTATAATATTTTTTATTTCAGTTTGTGTAGGTTTAATTTCTAGTTGGTCCTTTTTCATATCCTCGAGGGTCTCGTTAAATTTATCGGCCTTTTCTAGGAAATTCTTGAAAAACCTTATAACCATGGTTTTGAACTCTATATCCAGTCATTTGCTTTCCTCCATTTCTTTCATTTGTGATCTGTTTCTTTGTCTCTGCATTTTCGCTGATTCCCTGAGTTGATAGAGTGGCTTTGTGTGCTAGGTGTCCTATAGGGCCTAGTGGCTCAGCCTCCCTAGTTACCTGAGGTGGACACTCTTGGTGCACCCCTTTGTGGGCTGTGTGCACAGTCTTGTTGTAGTTAAGCCTTGATTGTTGGTATCACTGGGAGGAATTGACCTCCAGGCCAATTGGCTGTGAGGATCAGCTGTGTCTACACTGGGAGAACTTCTGGTCTGGAGACACCCTTATGAGACAAGACTTGCAAAAGCCTCTGTGCTCAGCTTGGATGGGGCGGAGTCTCAGGGCAGAGCAGACAGCATTGGTTTCCCATCAGCCCTGCCCTAATAGGCCCCTGTGTCTCAGTGTCCCATGGTAATCACTGCAAGCACCTCTGAGAGAAAACCGCCCTCGAGTTCCACCGGCTGCCAGACAGTCAAGTTTCTCCCCGAATGAGTCTGGGTCCCCAGAGTCTCGCCCAGAACTGGAGTTCAGTGCAGTCGGGAGCTTTTGTCTCCCTCCCACTTGAGAGAGCCAGCTGCGTACTCAGTTGCCCAACCTCTCCACGCGTGTGTCCGGTACCTCTGCCTTCCGCAGTTCCTCTTAGTCTCAGTGTGCTTTTCTCTTTCCTGACAGTCCAGTTTCACCCCGTATGAGTCTGGGTCCCCAGAGTCTCACCCAGAACTGGAGTTCAGTGCAGTCGGGAGCTTTTGTCTCCCTCCCGCTTGAGAAAGCCAGCCACACACTCAGTTGTCAGTCCTCTTCACGTGCGTGCATCTCCGTACCTCTGCCTCCTGCAGCTCCTCTGAGTCTCAGTGTGCTTTTCTCTTTCCTTCTAGTTGTAGAATTTCCACTCAGCCAGCCTTCCTGTGGTTCTGGATGATGTCCATTTTGTCTTTTAGTTGTAGTTTTGAAATTGTTGTGCGAGGCAGCAGTTTAGGTGTTTACCTATGCCACCATCTTGGTTTCTTGAGTTAATTTATTTTTCATCCTGTGACTCAGGATAGAAAAATTCAAATCATTCTACACTCAGTGTTTGTAAGTTAATTTCCTTTGCTTTCAAAGTATTTTTCATTTTGACAAAAAAGGAAGCAAAAATGTCATGTATTCAATGGTGCCATCCTGCTGTGATTCCAATTTTGGAGAATTTTAAAGAACACTAACATTATAAAGATGTTTATCTATTTGCAAGACACATACTCACCAAGAGATTTTCTGGATTGTTCCCTGATTTGTAGGATTTTAATACAATTTCCTGCATATGCCCATTCACTCATGCTTAATTAGTCATACTTCTTTAGAAAAGGCTTGTTTTAAAGAGGAGTTCAACAACTATATCTTTGGAACTTATAAATATCTAGTCTAGGATTTCCTTAGGCTTGTCATCTGTTTCCTCATTTCAAAAATTGAAACGGTGTTAGGCTGTATTTTTAAAATCTTGGGTTTGTTTTGCAAATACAGGAAAAGCAACACGTCCTAATTTGCTTAGATAGGTGCTCATAATTTGGGATTATGTCAACTCTCCTAAGTACTGTGGCAACAATGGCATTGAACAGGTTGTCTAAGGGCTGAGTGTGCCTAACTAATGTAATAGGGGATTTTAGAAAAACAGTACGAAAGTCAATTCATTCTTTTTTTTTTAAATATATTATATTGATTTTTTACAGAGAGGAAAGGAGAGGGATAGAGAGTCAGAAACATCGATGAGAGAGAAACATCGATCAGCTGCCTCCTGCACACTCCCCACTGGGTATGTGCCTGCAACCAAGGTACATGCCCTTGACTGGAATCGAACCTGGGACCCTTGAGTCCGCAGGCCGACGCTCTATCCACTGAGCCAAACCGGTTAGGGTGAAAGTCAATTCATTCTTTAAACATTTGGGACCAACAGAGAGAGACTGAATTAATGTGGACACACTTGGTTCTACTAAGCACATTTCCTTTTCCTTATCCACTGATTAACTTTTTTCTCTTAAATGAAAAAGGGATGGTAGTTTTCTGTTCTTTAAATCCTCGATTTAAGGTTCATTAATGAGTATATTTTTAATAGGAGCACAGTATTTCCTACAATGGTGGTTTTTTTCTTTCAACTCTTTTGTTGTTGTTAATCCTCACCTGAGGATTTTTTTTCCTTTGCTATTTTTATAGAGTTTAGAAGGGATGGAAAGAGCGAGAGACAGGGAGAGAGAAAGAAAGAGAGAGAGAGAGGGAGAGAGAGAGAGGAACATCGATATGAAAGAGATACATCAATTGGTTGCTACCTGAATTTTTTTTAAAATTTTTTACTTGTTTATATTCTGTCAACCCCACTGGAATGTAAATATCACATGAGGATATTGATTTTGTTTGTTCTGTACATCACTGTATCCCCACTGTCTAGTACATACTGGGTGATTTAATTATTTGTCCATGGAACATATTATCCCAACTTAATGTCTTAAAACAACAAGCATTTACTATCTCACAGGTTGTTGTTTTTTTATTGATTTTTAGAGAGAGAACATTGATCAGCTGTCTCCTACTGTGGATAAGTCCACAACCTGGGCATGTGCCTTATCAGGAATCAAACTGGCAACCTTTTGATGCCCAACCAATTGAGCCACACCAGCCAGGGCTCTCAGTTTTAATAGATCAGGAATTCAGGAGGGACTAAGCTGGTGGTTGTGGGTCAGGGTCTTTAAGGTGATGCAGTCAATGTTATTCAGGGTTCAGTCCTCTGAAAGCTTGACTGAAGCTAGAGCTTTTCCATATGGCTGCTGGCCAGAGGCCTCAGTTCCTTCATTTCTCCATTGGGCCACTGTCAACCTAGCGGTTGGGAAATGATGAAAGAGGGAGATTGATCAAGGCAGAAGCCATAGAACTTTTTATAACCTAGTGTCTGAAGTTGTACACTATTATTTCTGCTTCTTTCTATTTGTAAAAATAAGTCACCACGTCCAGCCCACAAAGGAGGGAAACTAGGGTCCACTTCTTGAAGGTAGACGTGTCCAATAATTTGTGAACATATTTTAAAAACTAACATAGTAATTCTTTAATATTTGTGAATGGAGGGATGTACAAGTTGGGTTATATGTTATATAATCCTTCTGGATGCTGTGTGGAGAATGGACTATAGGGGGAAAGAACAGAAAAAAACAAGGTTGATGATGATGATGATAATGATAACCAACATTTGCATTTTCTGTGCCAGGAATTGGTCCAAGTGCTTTACAGCCATTCACTCATTAATCCTCAGAACAAACATGAGGAATGTATCGTTCTGTTTTCTTTATTTTACAGATGAGGAAACCAAGGCACAGAGACTTTAAGGAACAACAAGGTAATGAAAGATGATCTGATGCTACAGTTAACACCAGCTCTGACTGGGAAGATTTCGGATGCCTGTCTGTTCTCTAGTTTGTGATCTAAACCCATAAAACCCCTGAGCGCAAGGTAACAGGAAACTTTAAACTGGTTGAAGATAATACCACAGATATACAAATAATATGTCCCTTTAAAGTAACAACTGAAAGAAGAGAAGATTAAGCATGAGAGTGACTTGCTTTCAGTAGGAAAAGAGAAGAGGAAGGGAAGCAGAGAAGGGAAATCTTGAGGAAAGGCAAGCATTCGTTTCCTTTTGTAGCTCAAACCTTCTCCTTCTCTCCCTGCTCTTGGTGGCTGATCTCAAAGTGGACATAGATTTAGAGTAATGTGACTCTAAATATCTTCTCCAATTAGCCTGAAATTTTACTAATTAGACCTTCTTAAACGTTTAGATTCACCTAACCTTTACATTGAGCCTACTATATATCGGGTTTGCATAAACTATCTCATATAATTCTCAGCTTCTTTGTAAGGTAGGCATTATTGTATCAAATTCAAAGATGAGGAAAAAGACTTAGGGAAGTATAAAATATACCCAAAACCACACATGTAATTGAGCAGTCTGCTGATTCCTCCATGTCCAGTCTCTTTCCCCCACTTCCCAAGAGGATCAGAGGACAAAAAAAAGGTTATATGAACAAGGCTGTTGCTCAGCCCATGCATGAGTCACACTGCAGAAATCACTGGTTTGTGTGTTTATGATGACACTTTTCAGACATATGGCAGAAAAGTGTGTTGCCTTAACAAAAGTGATATATTAAGACAATTTTCTGACAGATGGAAGCAAAGCATCATGAGAAGTACATTTCTAATTCCAACAAAGACTTCGGGCTATTGGCTGCTTTGGCTATTTTAATAAAAGTATGTTTTAAATAGCATATTTTCCTAAGATTAAACTTGCATTTACTTGGGGAATGGATAATTTTAAAAAAAATGTTTTTATTGATTTCAGAGAGGAAGGGAGAGGGAGAGAGAGAGGTAGAAACATCAATGATGAGAGAGAATCATTGATCTGCTGCCTCCTGCATGCCCCCTACTGGGGATCAAGCCACAACCTGGACATGTGCCCTGACCAGAAATTGAACCGAGATCTCTTTGTTCATAGGTCAATGCTCAACCCACTGAGCCACACCGGGTAGGCTGGGGAAGGCATATTTTGATCAAAGAAAGAAGCAGCAGTTTTGATGTTAAGGATCTCTGGATGCTAGGTGGAAATAATAGTGTCACAGGGTGGGCACTTTTGGCAGCAGAGCATAATCTGAAGCAATTCTAAGGGAGTGTCATCGAACAGAGGAGGGAGAAGACAGGTGTGTAGGGCGAGTGTAATATAAGGGCATCACAAGTAGGCAGGAATAAAGCAGTAAGGAAGAAAGGAATGTTGGTATAAGAATGTCCAAACCTGTAGAACATTTTTAGAAGAGTTTTTTAAAGTTCACTGGAGCCAAACAGCACTCCTGGGAGGGAGGTCTCAACAAGATTAAGAAAAATGCTTCCCAGAATGACATTCGCAGTTTCTTTTATACATTTGGAATTAAGGAAGATTACATAAATGTGGAAAAGCAAGGCAGGGAAATATCTATGATTACGGTCCCGGGTTCGATTCCGGTCAAGGGTATGTACCTTGGTTGCAGGCTCGATCCTTGGCCCCAATTGGGGCACGTGCAGGAGGCAACTAATTGATGTTTTTTCTCTCTCTATGTCTCTCTCCCTTCCTTCCACTCTGAAAATCAATGGAAAAATATCCTTGAGTAAGGGTTAACAAAAAATCATCCTAATAAAATAAAAACTATTCTAGCTTGTTATATTGCATTGTAAGTACATTTAACTTCTGAGAATTAAACTCTAGAAGCTCTGGAGAGAGAACAACCTAAACACTGTGGGTATGGCAGGCCCTGTGGACAATGATTCAATTAAATCATCGGGCAATTTCCTTTTTCTATACCCTCAGGACACAATCTCCCACCAGAGCTGGAGAACACAGAAGGCCATTGCTATTGTTAGCATGTTAACTGTTAACCATCCCATACTCACCTGTAAAAGAAGTGTGTGTCTATCCCTTTACTTTTTGTCCAGTCCTAGATATTTCCCCCCTCTGCTTTTTTCCTGCCTCCCTAACCTACCACCAATGGATCACATGTAACCCCCTTATGTCTTCCCCTTTTATTCTGATGTATAAAATAAGTGGTAAAACTGCCATTCTTTGGAGTGTTTTCTCAATCCATTGAGATTTTGCTTCTTGGCAATGGTCAGTTTGGCTCAAAAAATTCTTACAGCTTTGAATATATTTTTTTAAATATATTTTATTGATTTCAGAGAGATAGGGAGAGGGAAAGAGAGAGAAACATCAATGATGTTTCTGCACACCCCACACTGGGGATCGAGCCCACAACCTGGGCATATGCCCTGACTGGGAATCAAAGAACCATGATCTCCTGGTTCATAGGTCTATGCTCAACTACTGAGCCACGCCAGCTGGCTGGATGTTTCTTGCATCAACAGTATCTTGCAGAAATGCAGAAAGAAATTAAAGATTTGACTGAGGGTGATGGGCACACAGTGCAGTATACAGATCATGTGTCATAGAAAGTACACTTGAAACCTGTATGATCCTATTAACCAATGCCACCCCAATAAATTTAATTTAAAAAGCCGGTAACAAAGAGAGTAGTGATTACTAGATTGCATCTTTTATTTTTTTTTAAACTATTTTTATTGATTTAAGAGAGGCATGGAGAGGAAGAGAGAGAAACATCAGTGATGAGAGGGGGTCATTGATTGGCTGCTTCCTGCAACCCAGGCATGTGTCCCCAATCCAGGCATGTGCCCTTGACCAGAATTGAACCTGGGACCCTTGGGTCCATAGGCCGACACTCTATCCATTGAGCCAAGATTGCATCTTAAGATGATGAATCTGGTTCATAAAATTTCTGAAGTGCTCTAAGAGGTGAAATGTGAAAAATCTACTTTAGGACTACTGACAAGTAGCAGATCATTTATATGTACTTATTATTGTACAAGGTTATATACACAAAACTGTATACACTATACTTTAGGGGCAATTTGAGTAATTTTCAAGCATGAATTTTATTTATTATTTGAGAGTTTGCTCTCTGCTAATACAAAACTCTTAGATTAAGATAACATTTATGAATTTCCAGGTTATGATGAGATTATTTTTATCTTTATGAATTTAAAGAGAACAGTTTCTTTCTTTCTTTCTTTCTTTCTTTCTTTCTTTCTTTCTTTATTTTTTAAAATATATTTTATTGATATTTTACAGAGAGGAAGGGAGAGGGATAGAGAGCTAGAAACATCGATGAGAGAGAAACATCGATCAGCTGCCTCCTGCACACCTCCCACTGGGGATGTGCCCGCAACCAAGGTACATGCCTTGACCGGAATCGAACCCGGGACCCTTCAGTCCGCAGGCCGACGCTCTATCCACTGAGCCAAACCGGTTTCGGCAACAGTTTCTTTTTTTAATTAAATCTTTATTTTTTTTTTATTTTTATTTTTTAAATATATTTTATTGATATTCCACAGAGAGGAAGGGAGAGGGACAGAGAGCCAGAAACATCGATGAGAGAGAAACATCCATCAGCTGCCTCCTGCACACCTCCCACTGGGGATGTGCCCGCAGCCAAGGTACGTGCCCTTGACCGGAATCGAACCGGGGACCCTTCAGTCCGCAGGCCGACGCTCTATCCACTGAGCCAAACCGGCTTCGGCAAATCTTTATTTTTTTTAATCTTACATATAATATTACATGCAATAAACATTAATATTTCAAGAATAAAAGGATTTTAAGTATAATAATATCACCAAAACTGTACTAACATATCACAAAAGTTGTAGGAAATATTAAAAATCTGCAAATAACAGGTTTTCTTCTATTATATTTTACAATATTTTTCCCCCCTCTGGCTCAATGTTTTGTTTTTTTTTTGTTAGGGCCTGAGGCCTTTTTTTAAAAAAAGTTTAATAAATCTTTATTGTTCAGATTATAACAATTGTTCCTCTTTTTCCCCCCATAGATGCCCTCCACCTGGTTCCCACCCCACCCTCTGCCCTTACCTCCCCGCCACTGTCCTCATCCATAGGTGTACGATTTTTGTCCAGTCTCTTCCCACACCCCCAAACCACTTTCCCCCCGAGAATTGTCAGTCCACTCCCTTTCTATGCCCCTGATTCTATTGTATTCACCAGTTTATTCTGTTCATCAGATTTTTTATTCACTTGATTGATTTTTAGATTCACTTGTTGATAGATATGTATTTGTTGTTCATAATTTTTATCTTTACCTTTTTCTTCTTCTTCCTCTTCTTAAAGAATACCTTTCAGCATTTCATATAATACTGGTTTGGTGGTGATGAACTCCTTCAGCTTTTTCTTATCTGTGAAGCTCTTTATCTGCCCTTCAGTTCTGAATGATAGCTTTGCTGGGTAGAGTAATCTTGGTTGAAGGTTCTTGCTATTCATCACTTTGAATATTTCTTGCCACTCCCGTCTGGCCTGCATAGTTTCTGTTGAGAAATCAGCTGACAGTCGTATGGGTGCTCCCTTGTAGGTAACTAACTGTTTTTCTCTTGCTGCTTTTAATATTCTCTCTTTGTCTTTTGCTCTTGGCATTTTAATTATGATGTGTCTTGGTGTGGTCCTCGTTGGATTCCTTTTGTTTGGGGTCCTGTGCCCTTCCTGGACTTGTAAGTCTATTTCTTTCACCAGGTGGGGGAAGTTTTCTGTCATTATTTCTTCAAGTAGGTTTTCAGTATCTTGCTCTCTCTCTTCTTCTGGCACCCCCATAATTCGGATGTTGGTACGCTTGAGGTTGTCCCAGAGGCTCCTTACACTATCTTCAAATTTTTGGATTCTTTTTTCTTTTTGCTTTTCTGGCTGAGTGTTTTTTGCTTCTTTGTATTTCAAATCTTTGACTTGATTCTTGCGTTCCTCTAGTCTGCTGTTAGGTCTCTGTATAATATTTTTTATTTCAGTTAGTGTATGTTTAATTTCTAGTTGGTCCTTTTTCATATCCTCGAGGGTCTCGTTAAATTTATCGGCCTTTTCTAGGAAATTCTTGAAAAACCTTATAACCGTGGTTTTGAACTCTATATCCAGTCATTTGCTTTCCTCCATTTCTTTCATTTGTGATCTATTTCTTTGTCTCCACATTTTTGCTGCTTCCTTGAGTTGGTAGAGTAGCTTTGTGTGGTAGGTGTCCTCTAGGGCACAGTGGCTCAGCCTCCCCAGTTACCTGAGGTGGACACTCTTGGTGCACCCCTTTGTGGACTGTGTGCTCAGCCTTGTTGTAGTTAAGCCTTGGTTGTTGTTGGTATCACTGGGAGGAATTGACCTCCAGGCCAATTGGCTGTGATGATTAGCTGTGTCTACGCTGGGAACACTTCTGTGCTGGAGACACCTTTATGAGACAAGTCTTGCAAAAGCCTCTGTGCTCAGCTTGGATGGGGCGGAGTCTCAGGGCGGAGCAGACAGCATTGGTTTCCTGTCAGCCCTGCCCTAATAGGCCCCTGTGTCTTAGTGTCCCCTGGTAATCGCTGCAAGCACCTCTGAGAGAAAGCTGCCCTCAAGTTCTGCCTGCTGCCAGACAGTCCAGTTTCTCCCTGAATGAGTCTGGGTCCCCAGAGTCTCGCCCGGAACTGGAGTTCAGTGCTGTTGGGAGCTTTGTCTCCCTCCCGCTTGGGAAAGCCAGCTGCGTACTCAGTTGCCTGCCCTCTCTGCACGTGTGCCTCGGTACCTCTGCCTTCTGAAGTTCCTCTGAGTCTCAGTGTGCTTTTGTCTTTCCTGACAGTCCAGTTTCACCCCGTATGAGTCTGGGTCCCCAGAGTCTCACCCAGAACTGGAGTTCAGCGCCGTCGGGAGCTCTTGTCTCCCTCTCGCTTGAGAAAGCCAGTCGCGCACTCAGTTGTCAGTCTTCTCTGCGTGCGCGCGTCTCAGTACCTCTGCCTCCTGCAGCTCCTCTGAGTCTCAGTGTGCTTTTCTCTTTCCTTCTAGTTGTAGAATTTCCACTCAGCCAACCTTCCTGTGGTTCTGGATGATGTCTGTTTTGTCTTTTAGTTGTAGTTTTGAAATTGTTGTGCGAGGCAGCAGTTTAGGTGTTTACCTATGCGGCCATCTTGGTTTCTCCCCTCTTGCTCTATTTTTGTTCATCAGTTTATATTGTTCATTATATGCCACAAATGAGTGAGATCATATGGTATTTATCTTTCTCTGACCGGCTTATTTTGCTTAACATGATGCTTTCCAGGTCTATCCATGCTGTTGCAAATGGTAAGAGTTCTTTCTTTTTTTTTTTTTTAAATATTTTTTTATTGACTTCAGAGCGGAAGGGAGAGAGAGATAGAAACCATGATGAGAGAGATCATTGATCGGCTGCCTCCTCCTGCACGTCCCACCCTGGGATGAAGCCCACAATCTGGGCATGTGCCCTGACCGGGAATCGAACCCTGACCTCCTGGTTCATAGGTTGATGCTCATCCACTGAGCCACGCCGGCCGGGCAAGAGAGTTCTTTCTTTTTCACTGCAGTGTAGTATTCCATTGTGTAGATGTACCACAATTTTCTTTTTCTTAAAAAAATATATTTTATTGATTTTTTTACAGAGCGGAAGGGAGAGGGATAGAGAGCTAGAAACATCGATGAGAAACATCGATCAGCCGCCTCCTGCACACCCTCTACTGGGGATGTGCCCGAAACCGAGGTACATGCCCTTGACCGGAATCGAACCTGGGGCCCTTCAGACCTCAGGCCTATGCTCTATCCAGTTAGCCAAACTGGTCAGGGCAGTTTTCTAATCCACTTATCAGCTGATGGGCACTTAGGCTTTTCCAAATCTTAGCTATTTTAAATTGTGCTGCTATGAACATGGGGGTGCGTATGTCCTTTCTGATTGGTGTTTCTGATTTCTTGGGATATATCTTTATTGTTGAAGTTATTACATATGCCGCCTTTTTGTTCCCCATTGATCCCTTCTAGCACCCCTCCACCATACCTTCCCACCCCCACTTCACCACCCTATTGTTTGTGTCCACGGGTTATGCATATATGCATACAAGTTCTTTGGTTGATCTCTTCCCATCCACCCACCCTCCCAGCTTTCCCTCTGAGCAGTTTTTTTTTAAAGAAGAGAAAGAGATCTTTGGACTACAAAGAATTACTTGAGTGGGCCTTTCAGTTATGCAAATGCAGGTAAGAGGGAGACACTCCTTAACCTTTTTTTTTTTTTCCATTCCAGCTGCCCCTCCCTGAGGCCGAGGTACACAAAGCTAATCTCCAGGGAGAAAGTAAATTATTTGCATAGGAAGGTGAGTACCTCCTGGGATGGAGGAACCAGAAGCCCCCGCTGAACCTCTCCTGCTGGAGATGTGTAGTTAGGAAGCTCTTTTTGGTTGTCTGGTCCTCCCCACCAGGCCCCAATGGCAGGTAAGGTTATCTAGGGATTGGAGGACAACAAACCAACTTCCTCGAGGAAAGGGAGTCTGGGGTAAGATTCAGGCACTGTGACAAAATTCCAACACCTTTTCAACAATGAAGATTAAAAAAAAAATTCCAACATTTTTCTCTGGAGAAGCATCAGCATCATCTGCTAAGGCTGGGGAGGGCCTTTTTTCCATATTGTACCACACCTCTATGTGGTACAATGAAGAACAACGGCTGTGAGGAACACAAGGTAAGTAAGTACAAGGCGGACTGGCCTCAGGACACATTCATTTTGAGGTGTGGGGGTTGGGAAAGACCTGGGTGCAATTGCTACTGCTTGCAGTCTGAGTTTATGGAGGATTTCACGCTGCTTTACATAGAAAACCCATCCTTTCATCTTACAAATGCTTATTGAGTTCCTTTGTATGCTAGGCTCTGGGGATAGGGCAGCCAACAAAACACAAAAAATTCTGCCTTCAGGAAGCTTACCTTCTGGTGGGCAGAGGGTACAGAACATCTATACCATAGCACTTAGGTGGTGGTGAGCCCTAAGGCTAAAAACAAACATAAAAATAAGGAGTTTAACGTGTATATGTAGGTGATTATTACTGAGGAAGTCTTCACTGAGAAGGTAACATCTGCCAAAACCGGTTTGGCTCAGTGGATAGAGCGTTGGCCTGTGGACTGAAAGGTCCCGGGTTTGATTCCGGTCAAGGGCATGTACCTTGGTTGCAGGCACATCCCCAGTGGGAGGTGTGCAGGAGGCAGCTGATCGATGTTTCTCTCTCATCGATGTTTCTGACTATCTATCCCTCTTCCTTCCTCTCTGTAAAAAAACCAATAAAATATATTAAAAAAAAAAAAAAAAAAAGGTAACATCTGAGTAAGGACCTGAAAAGGATGTAGGTGAAGACTCTGGCATGTTCCAGACAGAGAGGGTGGTCCAGGTACGTGAGGTCAGAGAGAGTGGAGTTTGAGGAAAGGTTGTAGAGTAAGGAGACAAAGAGCAGGTGAGTTCCCTTTGGGCCAGTTCTGTAGGGTCTCAAAGACCATTTAACGTCCATTGTAAGGCTTTTAGCTTTTACTCTGAATGAGATTGCAAGTTACTGAAAGGAAAAATTTAAAAATACAAAAAGTGAAAAATAGATGGTTCCCACACCCAAAGCCAATGTCTTTTTTGTTTTTTTAAGTTTTTAAAAATTGATTTTAGGGAGAGGGAGAGGAACATCCATGAGCAGAAACCATCCATCTGCTGTCTCTTGCTTGCCCCCAACTGGGGACCGAGCCCACAACCAGGGTATGTGCCCTTATTGGGAATCAAACCAGCAACTTCTGGGTGCAAGGGACGACATTCAACCAACTGAGGCACACCGGCCAGGGCACCAATGTCTTCTTTGATCATATTGTGCCCCTCATAAATCAATAGCTTCCTTTGCTGGTAGAATAAATTCATAAAGCACAATCTGGCCTTTGCTTCTCCCTCTACCCTTGTCTGCTTTGATTCATCCTCACTCTGACTAAAAACTGTCTTTCAGTTTTTCAAAATATCTCATCTCTATGCCCCACCCCCCGCCACACACATGGCTTTTGCATCTTGCATGTAAAAAAATAACATTATGAAAACTCCACTTTTTTCAAACTACATGAGAAAGTTTACTTAGAAAGTTAGAGGCAAAATAAGGGCCCTAAAAATAAAATAAAAATAAGGGCCCTTGGGAGCAAAGGAGAGAGGTAAGTAAAGGGCCCGGGGGGGGGGGGGGCGGGGGAGGGGGGAGAAGAAGGGGAGAAAAGGTATGGACTTGCCCTGGGAGAGAGAGCACCAAAATTTTTTTGCTTTTTTGCAAGCGTCATAAAATGGCCAAATCAGCGATTCTGAAAAATTTTCTGGATGTTGATGTTCAGAATGGATTAAAGAGGAGAGGTTGGAGTCAAGAGATTGTTAGGCGGTGATAGGTATAGAGGACAACTTGAATTAATAGTGTTCATTTACTTATTTAGCAACATTTATTAAAGATAACTATAAATCACTGTTTTAGCACTGGCAATGCAATGGTTAAAAAAATGAAATAATGACAGAATCCCTTTCTGGAATTTATGTGTCTTGGTGTTTCAAGTACCAATGTCAGGGACAGAAAGTGGGGGGGGGGGGGATCTCAATCTTCAGCTTCTTCATAGATGTAGCAATGCTACAAAACAGATAAATTGGAAGCCTTCCATTAGAGGTGATCTAGAGAAGTGTTTTGCAAAATTTCTGAAAATTTGAAGTTCTAGTGGAATATTTTTCCTGTTTAACTTATTCTCTATTACTGTAACTTTGTCCTTTGAGGAATGTTTTTTTTTTTTTTATCGTTTTTTGGTTCTTTTAACTATTGCTTTAAAAAAAAATCAAAAGTAGTCCTTGCTGGTTTTGCTTAGTGGATAGAGTGTCAGCCTGTGGACTGAAGGGTCCCAGGTTCAATTCCAGTCAAGGGCACATGCCCAGGGTTTCGGGCTAGATCCCCAGTAGGGGGCGTGCAGGAGGCAGCTGATCAATGATTCTCTCTTATCATTGATGCTTCTACCTCTCTCTCCTTACCCCTATGAAATCAATAAAATATATTTAAAAAAATCAAAAGTAGCCCAGCTGGTGTGGCTCAGTGGTTGACCATAGACACAAGCACCAAGCGGTTGCTGGTTCCATTCCCAGTCAGGGCACATGCCTACATTGCAGGCTGGATCCCCAGTAGGGGGGTGTGCAAGAGGCAACCCATTGATGTTTCTATGTCTCTCCCTCCTCCCCTCTACCTTCCTCTCTCTCTCTCTAGAAATCAATAAAAACATAAAAAAAAACCCAAAGGTAAATAATAAGTAAAAAGGAATGGCTAACATGCTGTTCTCTCTGAGAGACACTCATTGTTCTTCTATTTTGGAAGACTTTTCAACTGGTTATTCTCCCTAACTTGAAGAAAACAACTGTCACTTGAAAATCTTATCTGCAACTGCCTCAGGGCATACTTTTCTTTTTTAAAGGCATCCTCCGAAATATTCTTCTTCTAGTTTGAAAAGCAGCTGGGAATAAAACTAGTATTAAATATGCATCGATTTGCCATTCCCTTTACCTTGCCCAGTTCTGCCACAAAATGTCTGGGGCGGGGGGGGAGGGGTGAGAAGAAAATGTCTGGGGATAAATAGGTATGTGGTAGATTCAATCCTTCTAATGAAGATTATGAAGGGAACAAAGGGCATTTCCATTGCTCAGTGAAATGTGTTCCATTCCCAAAAAAGTTAAACGTTAATTCAGAACAAAATGAAACAATTAAAAAACCCACAACAATCCTCGGGATGATAGGTTTTTAGGTCAGTTGTCTCCTAAGGAAAGGGAAAGACCAGGGCTTTGCTGTAGAACCTTGGGCAGGTCACCTAAAGTTTTTGGAACCCCTGTCCTAACTTAAGAGTTTGTACCAAAGATCTCTAAGGTTCCTTCATGCCTAAAATTCTACAGTTCTATAATTACGTTGTTTGAGATGGGCCATTCTGTTGATTTCCCAGTCTCCGGGAGGGAGGAAACTAATCTCTGGGAGTGGAATTGACAACTTGATGGAGAAATATCCACACAGAGGCGGGTGAACCTCACATTTACTGGCATTTGGGTCCTAGAGATGCTTTTGGAAAATCTCCAAGAGGGCCTTTCCCCTGTTCTTTAACCTGATTTTACCATTTTCTTGCCTCTTTGGAATGGGGAAGCGGGAAGGACCTATGTTAAATGGGGATTGTTCACTTGACTGAGCATTCCCCCCTTCCTTATTTTTTGGAGCTTAAAAACCAAATCAAACGAAAAAACGACCCCAGAAAACCCCCCAAACAGATCCTAAAGGGGGAGAAGGGGAAACTGATTACAGGGTCTCAAAAGGCCTGTTAAAATCCTGCTTCCGCTTTTTCATCCTTTCTTTGGGGGTTAGGATATTTTTTAAAATACCTATTTTTGGCGGAGTGGGCCCAGGGAAGGTGAGGTTCAGAACAGATGATGGATGCTTCTTTTGTGGGGAGGGCTGGTGCGAGGGAGCTCGGTCGGATCCCCGCCGGCCGCCAGGCGGGCTCGGAGCGCCCAGGGCGCGGCTGCGAGCCAGCGGGCGGGCCCGGGGAGGGGCTTCGCGGAGGCGCCGCGGCCGGAGCGGAGCGGGGCCGCCCGGGCTCAGCGCGCTGCGCGGCCGGGCGGGCGGTGGCGCTGCGGAGGCGGCGGAGGCCGGCGGGCGCGGAGGAGGGGCCCGAGACTGGGCGGCCGCCGGCAGCTGCCTGGTGACGACTGCCGGCAGCGCGGCGACCCGAGGAGACCGAGCGGCGGGCCCGCAGTCCTCGCCTCCCGGCTGTCTCCCTTCCCCTCCCCTCTCAGCAGGGGCGTCAGGAATGGGCCCCACCCGCCGCGGGCCCCGCACCCCGCGCCTCCCGTAGGCCCCGCAGTCGGAGGCCGCCCGGCCGGCCTCGCACCACCCGTCGCCCCAACCAACCGACCCCACCCAGATCCCTGGGAGGAAGATGAGGGAGACGGGCCCGGCGCTCAGCAGCCAGAGCAGCAGCAGCCGCGGTCGAGGGAGGGTGTTTCGCCGTTTCCTCTCAGCCGCCAGGACAAGATGGCAGCGGCCGCGGAGAGGGGCTGAGCCCGGGCTGGGTGGTGCCGCCTGCTGAAGCGCCTGGCTCCGCGTCCCCCGCACGGCCCCGCACCCACCCCGGACATGCTCAGGGCTGCGGCCGCCCGAAGAGGGGAGAGCGCAGGCCTCTAGGAAGGTAAGGGAGCGAGGCAGGGGTGGGGGACCAGCTCATTCGCGGGGCCCGGGGCCCCTCAGCGGCAACCCCGCCGGCCCGACACCCCGGAGCGGCGCGTACCCGCCGCGCGTTCTGCACCCCCATCTGCATCCCCTGCGCGCTCGTGCTGCGCGTGTCCTCCCGGCCCTCGCGAGTCCAGGCGTCTCCCTCGAGGCCGGGCCGCCCCAGGCCGGAGGCCGCCGAACGTGTGGGCCGCGCGTGGTGTCTGCGCGCCGTGGCGCAGCCTCCGGGAAGCCGCGCTGGGGCCGAGCCTCCCCTTGCCAAGGTTGCGCAACGGCTCTTCCCAGCAACCGAAGTTTTGTTTAGTCTCACGGGGTGCCTCTTCCCCCGCCGCAGCCCGAGGCCGTCACTACGGACACCTCTTTCATTAAGGGGAACAAACACAAACACGCGCACGCCCGCACGCCACTCGAGCGCCCAGCCGATGGCTGCGTCCTGGCCTTGTGGCCCAGGCAGGCACCAGCGTCGCGGAGCGGCGGGTGTGGAGGGTGTCCACTCCGGGGACGTGAGTGCGTGTGATTGTTGGGGAGGAGAAATGTGATCCGCCGCTCCGCGTCCCCTGCCGCGGCCGGAGGAAGGCGTGGCGGCCGCGCGGCGGGGCTGTTGCCGGCTTCTCGTTACGGTGGCGGCCGCCCGCTTCCCTTCGCGGCGCTGGGAGCAGTCGCGGAAGGACTGGCGGTGAGAATGTCTGTTTTCCCGTCGGGAGGGAGAAGGCTGTTTTAAAATGGTACGTGGTTCTCCGCGAAGCCTGTTGTTTCCCGGTCTTATTTCTGCTTGAGTAATTGCTCTGAAGGGTGTGTGTGTAAATTACCTTGGACCTGAGACAAAGTAGTCATAACACGTTCAGTCCTTGAACCGTGTTTTCACAACCTCTTGCTGCCCTGGTTAGAATTTATTTTTCCACCTGTCAGGTCGCTGCTTCTAATTATAAAGAGCTCCTAGTAGCAACAGTGAAGTTTTTCAGATTATCGTCCACTTTACAGGAAATCTTATGGTTAATTCTTTTGTCAACTTTGATGTCTGTCTGGTACAGGGCCGGGAAAGGAAGCTGGTAAACCAGCCCGTGCTTGTGCTTGTGTGTGTACCTTCTAGTAGTTTGGAGATCGTCTGAATTCTTTTTTAAAAATACTTTTAGGTGTTCGCTTGTTATCTGTAGCTCCTGAAGTGGAAGTACTAATCAAGCCAATTCATTTTTTTTTCAAAGTTTTAATTGCTGGGCTCTCTAATATTTTAAGAGATCCCCCCTTTGATCATATTTTTGATGAAAACTTTTGAGCAGAATCGGTGGGTTTTGTTTGTTCCCAACTAAAACCTTTTGATCCTGCATTCTCGTTTAATTTTTCAGAAGCTGGGCAAGCCTCACCATATGTTTGATAAGTCTGGATTCTGCTTATGTTTGCAAGCTCAGTGCTAATTTTATACAATGAGCCATGATAAGGTTTTGATAGGTCATGATTAAACAGTACTTAAGTAAACAAAATATGACTGATCTTTAAAAAAAACATTTTCATAGTTTTATTTGGTACCTTATGCCTTGATGTCATTTAACAATAACTGAAATGTAACCAACCAAATAAAGTTCTTTATGTTTAATTCAACAAGGCATTTCATGCAACAAGGCGTTTCATGGTATACTTATGGGTGCATTCATATATTTTTGAAAGCTTTTTATTTTTGGGATATAATGTTTAACCTGTTTGAAGATTTTTTTTTATTTTTTAAAACTTATTTTTTTTAAATTGTGTTAAGGTAGAGGTGTGTTGAAATAGTTGGGATTTTGGACATTTCATTTTTTTGTCATGGGAAAATTGACTAACAATTTTGTAAATTTTTTTCTACTCTAGGGAAAATACGTACTAAAAAAATTTTCTTAGATTAAAACCATTCTTTAAAAAGGTAAGATGAGCTTGAAATCTAGAACAGAACCAGCCATTAAATGTTTCAATTTTATATTTGGACATTGCTGACTACAGTAGCTAAACATACATATTAGGCACGCAGATCATAACATGGTGAGCCAGTCTTAGTTTATTGTCATAATACCTTTTTCAGTGAACTAGTCATTATCTTGCTTGTAAACCAGTCATTGGCTTCTAGGCATGGAGATTTAGAGTCACATAAAAGTGGATGGTTTTTGTGAGATAATTCTTCTTGTAAACATGCTTGAAAAGAAGCTTCAGATCATACTATTTTAATTTTTTGGATGTTCCGTCATGGGATGCCATAATAAGGTGCAAATTACAGAGGTAGGTTGCTGTAGCTAGTACGGCAGGGCCTATAAGTATTTGGTTAGCATGAGGAATTGAAAGCCCCCTTGCAATTTAAAATAGCAACAGTTGTCAAATGTACTTCTTTATTCAGCTTTTGTTTTTAATATTTCATACATGAGCACTGAAGGCATATGCCGGGTGTCCTCAAAAATGTTTACACACTTTAACAACTGATAGCTCAGTTTTGAAAATGAAATGTATTTTAATAAACACTGCCTTTATACTGGTAATTATTCAAAGTCTGTGTATACATTTTTTGGGGACACGCCTATATATGGAAGTATGGGGCAAATGTAAATTTCAGAATGCTGAAATACTATTTCCCACCCATTGAATGAAATACTTGTTTGCATGCTATTTTCTTTTTTAATATTTTTATTGATTTCAGGGAGGAAGGGAGAGGGAGAGAGAGAGAGAAACATCAATGATGAGAGAGAACCATTGGTCGGCTGCCTCCTGCATGCCCCCTACTGGGGATCAAGCCTGCAACCAGGCATGTGCCCTTGGCGGGAATTGAACCTGGGACCCTTCAATCTGCAGGCGGACACTCTATCCACTGAGCCAAACCAGCTAGGGCTATTATTTTTCATTTGAATGTCAGAATGACTTATTTTGGTAACTTTTGAAGTTAATTTTGGAACGTAAAGGAGTCAACTTTCTTAATATGCTATTCTCAGTCTAGCAGTTCACTAAGAGTGATGATATGGTTGGTTAGAATTGCATTATTGGTGGTTAATTCAGAGACAAAAAATGTCATTCCATTGCAACTTTACATTTGTAGATAGCAATATATAGATTTAAGGGTGTTTGATCTAAGGAACTTTGAAATTTTCCATATTTAAAATACCTCTTTAGAGTTATTCTTGCCCCAGACACAAAATAACTTGCTATGATGATTATATTGTTGCTGTTAAAAGAAATGTTCATGTAAAATTTCTGGGTTTGCAGCTGTCCTTATTTCCTAGTGTCTGAAGTTGAGATTTCTAATGTGGCATGTTTAAGTTGGAAGTTATTTCTAGACAAACTAGAACTTCGTTAAAATGGAAGAATCTACCAGTATATTGTATTGCTTTTTAAAAGTTGCCTCTCTTGCCCCACACAACTTGCTGAAAGTTTTGTCATGGGTAACCCTTCCTGTATGATACAAATGTAAGCCTAAAGAAATTATTTTAAATGTCCTACTGGTTCTGGATCCAGCTGCTTAAAAAGTATATCTTGCCTAGTACCGTTAGCACCTAGAGTTGAATAGGTTTATATATTCGGAGAAGTTTTAAATCGGGAAGTTTTTAGGATAGCCAGAGCACTTAATGTGACCAACTTAAGGAAATACAGTCCACTTCTTTTGGTTGGCTTGGTGTAATTAAGAGTGGTTTGCTGAAAAATGCCCTAGTGTTAATGTGCTAATTCTGTAGCTTGGTCATAGCTTGTTGGTTTGGACCTTATCTAAATCACAGCTAGGACCAAGCAAGAATAGAGATAGAGGATGTATGTTATATATTTTACCCACATGTTTGTCACATTAGACTTTGACCTCTTTAGCAGTTTAGGCTGCTTTCCTCAGTTGATGCTTGGGCCATATGTCACTACACAAAAGCAACATATTGCCTTGATTCTGAGGCACACCGCTGTTATGCTAAGGGACTTAGAGCCTCTGCTCTTACTATTTATGTGGAAACTAAAAGAACTGGGTGCATATTGAAAATACTGTATTTTTAGGGTGCCACTTGTGGTTTGGGATAGTTAAGTCATTTAATTGATTTTTTCTTTTATGTTTAGAAGTGAATGAAATAATCAGTACTTAAAATATTTTGTATCATTTTTATTGAAAACTTTTTTTATTGATTTGAGAGAAAGGAAGGGGAGACACACACACACATACACACACACACACAGAGAAAGAGACAGACAGACAGACATGGATTTGTTGTTCCACTTATTTATGCACTCATTGGTTGATCCTTGTATGTGCCCTGGGGATTGAACCCAAAGCGTGGTGTATTGGGTTGATGCTCTGGTAGTCTAACCAACAGCTCCCCTGCCATGACCCCCAAATCATTACTTTGGTAAGCTGTCTTTTTCCAACAGGAAGGCTTTGAAATAAAACAAACCAAAGACGGTATCTTTCACCTTAAATGTATTTTGTTACTTTGACCCAAACAATTTCTCTAATATTCTAAAATTGATAGTTGTGTGTGTTTTTTCCCTGTGGGAGCGTGAGTGAGAGGGAAGTTAGTGGGGCAGGTAAGGTAGAGGAAGCTGGGCCACAGTGCGGGGAAGAGATTGGTATGGTTATAAATCTGTTTTCACTTTAAATGTTGAAGTTGCTAGCAACCAAAGTTCATTTAGTTATAGTCAATTAAGGATTGTGGTAGCTTGGGGAAAAGATTAAGAATATACTGTGACACCCTGGCCAGGTGGCTCAGCTGGCTGGCGCGTCCTCCAGGACACCGCGAAGGTGGCAGATTCGATTCCTGGTTGGGGTGAGAATAGGAGGCTACCGAACCATGTTTCTCTCTCAGATGGACCCCCCCCCCTTTTCTCTCCACCCTCACCCCCCAATTCCTTTATCTTTAAAATCACTTAAAAACAAAACAGAACAAAACCATATCCTCGGGTGAGGCTTAAAAAAAATGAAGAAAAAAAAAAATGCCATGACACCTGCTAAGTGATCAGTCTTGTGAAATAGTATCTGTTTATCATCCTCGACCAGTTTTTTGTTTTTTTAAATCCTGCCCCCTTCCACTTTGTGTCTTTTGTTTTTCAATCTAAAAGACTTTTTTGCTTAATGTAGAATTTCGGGAATATAAGCTTTCTATCCAATTAAAGAAAAACCTTATGTTCTAGGCCTGACTTGGGTGACGGGCATAGAACATATTATTCCTATTAAAATGGCTTTGATTTATAGGAATACTTTTTTTGGTCTTTGGAGATTCTTAATAATAAAATTAAGATGCACCTCATAGCCCTAGCTGGTTTTGCTCAGTGGTTAGAGCATCGGCCTTTGAACTGAAAGGTCCCAGGTTCAATTCTGGTCAAGGGCACATGCCTGGGTTGTGGGCTTGATCCCCAGTGGGGGGGGGACTTGCAGGAGGCAGCCGATCCATGATTTTCTCTCATCATGGATGTTTCTATCTCTCTCTCCCTCTTCCTTCCTCTCTGAAATCAATAAAAATATATTTAAAAAAAAAGATGCACAGCCGAAACCGGTTTGGCTCAGTGGATAGAGCGTCGGCCTGTGGACTGAAGGGTCCTGGGTTCGATTCCGGTCAAGGGCATGTACCTTGGTTGTAGGCACATCCCCAGTGGCAGGTGTGCAGGAGGCAGCTGATCGATGTTTCTCTCTCATCGATGTTTCTAGCTCTCTATTCCTCTCCCTTCCTCTCTGTGAAATATCAATAAAATATATTTTTAAAAAAAGATGCACATCATATATGAATCTAGGTTTTTCAAACTGAATTAAAACCCTGACCTCTCTGATATCAGTGACACAGTCAGTTTTTACCTTTTGAGATAAATATTTCTTCTTTTAAAGATACGTTTCCCGATACATGTTTTATGTTGTGTTTTCTTTGCTTTTTTGTTATTTTTTTTTTTTAAACAAAAAGATTACACCTAAAAGAAGTGGAGGTTTAGAGAATAATAATAAAAGAAAATGAAGTACTTTGGTCATTTGAGCTGTACTTTTTCCTTAAGGTAAGGACCTAAATTGTGAAAGATGGATCCTTTAGTTATAACTCTCGGTTACCTTGAAAATAAAGGATGAAAAAAATAAAGGATGGCAGGGATGGTCAGATACATTTTTTGGGGGGCATAATTGTTAATGCTGAAGCATCTTTTCTAATATGAAAAAATTATGATAGATATTGAAATAATCACATGAACACAATATGAGTCACTCTCTCCCCTCTTTAAAACTTTTTAGCCATTTATTATAAATTATAGTTGATTACAGATGGCTTACCAAGAAAATTGTCTTTAAGCTCTGATAAATAATGTGAAACTTGGCTGTATATGACTAGCCAATTATTACAGTTTAGAAATCTTTCAAAAGTATTTGACTTACTAAAAAACATTTATATTAACTTCAACTTCTTCAACTTCTCCCTACTTAGTTTCATATTACCCATAAATTGAAAACTACAGTTTTTAAAAAATAAAATAGCAAACTTGCTTAGAAAATGTTTCTTACCCTATAAAGCAGTTATTTAAAGGCCTGAAAATTATTTGCATGTATTTTGGCTGTGTTATCTGTTTAATAATACAACGAGAATCTTGTAGGTTGGGTAAACTATACGACTTCAGATATATAATGCTACAGTCTTAAATAGTTAATAAGTTAGATAAAGTGATAACATATTGAAATTTGAACCTGACTTTCTAGAGACATTTCTTCTAACGTATAATTTAAATTAATGCTTCTGAGGACTTAAATATGTAATAGGTTACAATTCCTATATTAAATAGAGTATAGTGACAAATGGAAAATTACAGGTTATGACGCCATGCTTCACTACATTCTCAAAACAAAACAAAAACATATTTTGGTCTAACTTACAATCAGTTTCAGTGGAGAAGGCACAAGTATCCCTGCAGTATATTGTAGTTTCGTATTGTTTATTTTATTTATAATAGTTACCCAAGGGTATGTTTTTATTGAATTTAGAGAGAGAGGAAGGAAAAGGGAGAGAGAGAGAAACATGGATCGGTTCCCTCCCATAAATGCCTATACTGGGGATCAAACCCTGCGACCTGGGTATGTTCCCTGACCTGGAATCGAACCCTTTACCCCACAACGCTCCTACCAATTGAGCTATACCGACCAGGACTATAGTTTATATATATTTTAGTTAATTAAGAGTAGTATTGGGTTAAAAATATTAGATTTTTAACCTGTTGAGCATACTTTAAATATTTCATTATAGCTGGATCACCGACTGACCACAAATGAAAAAAAATTTAATGTCGGGCTGAAAAATTATAAAATATTTGTATGAAAACTATTTTATCTAGCACTCTTTGAATGTCACTAAGTGCAAAGTTCTGTGCTGTGAATGAAGAGAGTTAAGGCACAAGCCCTGCTTTGAGCAAGTAGTAGGTGATGTTCGCTAAGTACTGGAGATTGTCTTTTATATCTGTATGTGTGCATGAGTTGGAAAATGCTGCCTGAGGAAAATAATGATTTAAATACTAGTATAGCACAATCAAATTTCTTAAGATTTCATTTCATTTTGTTAAATATAAGATATTTAAGTTACCAGGAATAGTTCCGTTTCTTAATGTTGTGTGTCACCACCCTTACCACAAAACCAAACCAAACCAAACCAAACCAAAACAAAGAAACATTTAAAAATTCTATGAATTTTATTTTGATGATAATAAAATTATAACCAGTTTAAAAGGTTATAAAGACATGCTGTATATTAATTTAAATCAAGGGGAAGAGCACCCTGGCTAGGTAGCTCAGTTGATTAGAGTGTTATTCTCATACTCCAAGGTTGCAGGTTCGAAACCTGGTCAAGGCACATACAGGACTCAACCAATAAATGTATAAATAAGTGGAACAACAAGTTGATGTTTCTCTCTCTCTCTCTCTCCCCCTCTCCCCCCTCTCTCCCCCTCTCTCCCTTCCCCCTTTTCCTCCCTCTCTCCCCATCCTCTCTCTCCCTATTTCTTTCTCTCCCTCCCTCCTTCCCTTCCTCTCTCTCTCTCAAAATCAATAAATAAAAATTTAAATAAATCGAGGAGAAGGTCATATTTCTCATGTATAGTTAATAATTCAGTTCTTTTCCTTTTGGGCATAATTCTTGCATTGCCTGAGAAAATTCTAATAGGTTTGCCTTTCTAAAATTATATTATTACCTTTCTTCTAAATTTGGCATGCAGCGCTTTTCAAACCTCATTCCTGTGCCGACCTGTGGAAAGAAAATAGGAGGGGAAAAATAGGGTATAGATAGAATTCAATTTTAAGGTACTTTTAAGAATATTGAAAGTACTAGCTGTAACTTATTTGAAAGCACTAAACAGAAGGGATATTGTTTGTATATTTAATTTATGAAATCAAAAGTACAATTAACTTGGGGTTCTTAAAGCAGAATCATGCAAAGGACAAGTATTGTATTTCGTTCCTTTTATAATTCTATATGATATATATTCTTAAATGAAATTTGACAATTTGGTAATATTTTAATATTTTATACATGTATATTTAAAATGGAATTCTGTATCAAAACTTACTTAGGGTGTTAAGGACTGTAACACAATTGGGGTACCAATAGCTTTTGAGTACAAAAATAGTTGAAATGTTTGCCTTGTAAAATGCCCTAAGCTTAGCATGGCATTTCTGAAAGTATTTTTTATGGTTACTCTGTAATTTGCACAATCTCTTTAAAGTATCTCACATTTAAGCATGTAAAATTGTTTCCCTTTACTCTGATTTGAAGAAAATGAAATACCTCAATTTATAACCTATTAGAAGATAACAATATTACATTTTAGGAAAAGGTTACATTTAAAAATGTAAAATAGTATCTGAACTGTTTCTTCAGGTCAAAAACCATGTCTTAAAAGATTTCTATATCCCTAAAGTGCCTAATAGAATTGGAGAATCAAATATATTATTACTAGAGGCCTGGTGCACGAAATTCGTGAACTGGAGGGGGAGGGTCCCCTCAGCCCAGCCTGCCCCCTCTCACAGTCTGGGAGCCCTCAGGGGATGTCCTACTGACACCTTAGGCCCGCTCCCCTAAGCCGCAGTCTGGCCTCCCTCTGTGGGAGGCGACCGGGCTGATCAGGGGAAGGCGCCACCCCCATTACCCCGCTGCTGCTGTCACTGCTGGCCACTGCAGCTGCCAAGGTGTTTTCATCAACACGGACTCCAGTCCCTTCACCATGAAAAAATGACAACTTTCTTTAGGCATTTTCAAGATGTCTCTTTCATAGGATATGACATTTCTTTCTTTTTTATCCTCACCTGAGAATATTTTTCCATTGATTTTTAGAGAGTGTGGAAGAGAGAGGGAAAGATAGAAACATCAATGTGAGAGGGACACTTCAATTGGTTGCTTCCTGCATGAGCCTTAACCTGGGCCCCGGCCAGGGAGGAGCCTGCAACCTAGGTAAATGCCCTTGATCAGAATCAAACCCGGACCCTGTGGTCTGCAAACCGAGGCTCTATCTGCAGCCAAACTGGCTAGGGCAGGATATGACATTTCTTGGCCCCTCCAGCAGCAGACCCTCATTTTTTCCTCCAGGAGTGTGGTGGAAAAACCCTAGATCTCCTTATTGGATTCTTATTACCCAAGTTACCAAGAACACTGCGAGTGGTGTATCAGGAGCTTAGCCAATGAACAGTTAGAATAAGGTGTTTGCTCTGCAGCTCACGCGCAGAGGCGGGACTGCTGGCGCGCCGCAGCTGGCAGGCCCCCCTGTCTGCCTCCCGCTCCGGGTCTGCTCAGGCCGGCGCTGGCAGGCCCCCCTGTCTGCCTCCCGCTCCGGGTCTGCTCAGGCCGGCGCTGGCAGGCCCCCCTGTCTGCCTCCTGCTCCGGGCCTGCTCAAGCCGCCATGGCATCCATGGCTTGCCTCACCTCCCATGCAGTCCCCTCCCACCCACCTGCGCATGCAGCCTCCTCCTGAGCGGTCGTGACATTACATCATCCCGGATGATTTGCATATTACCTCTTTATATATATAGATTAAAAAAATAACCAAATGCAGGCATGCTACATTCTACCTATGTCCCTTATTCCATGTAGAAAATCTTTACCAAGTAGTTTGACAGGTACCTGACCAGGTACTTGTGAATGTGTCATATACACATTTGACTTCTCAAAACCCACTCTACTCCTCACCGCTTTTACTTGTAGCAGATGAGTCTGTTTCCCTCATACAGGTCAGTAGGTATGAACTTCCAGCAGATTTCCAACCCTCTACCTCTGAAGGTAACTTCTACCAGTATACATTGTGTTTTCACTATTTTCCAGGAAAGCAACATCCCTTTCCCTCCGAGATTACCCCCTAGTCTCTGTTGTGGATTTCATACTGAATTGTGTTTTCAGCATCTTTTTTTTTTTTTTTTTAATATATTTTATTGATTTTTTACAGAGAGGAAGGGAGAGGGATAGAGAGACAGAAACATTGATGAGAAAGAAGCATCAATCAGCTGCCTCCTGCACACCTCCTACTGGGGATGTGCCCGCAACCAAGGTACATGCCCTTGACCGGAATCGAACCCGGGACCCTTCAGTCCCCAGGCCGACGCTGTATCCACTGAGCCAAACCGTCTAGGGCTGTTTTCAGCATCTTGAAAGTCTCCAGTAACCTCAAGTTATTCCCCCCTTTTTATTTCTTGGTCTTTTTTTTTTTTCTTCAGCCTTTTAAAAGGGTATCTGAGATTTTAAGTGGCCATCTTTTAATTGGGCCTCCTTAAGTCTCTGGATTTATTTTCTCTTTTCTGTTTCTTCCAAACTTATTAAATGTGTACTATAGCCCCTATCTAAATTTCTATTTACTTCTCAGCCCTTGGCAGTATTTTCCTGTTCATTCATAGCTTATGTACCGTATTTCTCCAGATGATTGCATAATCTCTACTATACCCTATTCAAGTCTGAGCTTTCAGCTCATCTTTTGAACTATGATCTCATTATTTCTCCCCAATGGTAGCTCAAACTGAATTGACTACCTTATTTCCAAATTGGTTTCTTTTTCTGTATTTCCTCTTTTGTGTCCTCACTCATTTCTCTCTTTTTTAAGAAAATTACTTATTGATTTCAGAGAGAAAGAGAAAGAAACACTGATTTGTTGTTCCACTTATTTATGCATTCATTGGTTGATTCTTATATGTGCTCTAACCAGGAATCAAATCTGGTGTATTGGGATGACGCTGTAACCAACTGAGCTACCCAGCCAGGGCCTCACTCACTTTTATTGTTGTTTATGTTGGAGAGAGGGAAATGGGAAGAGAGAGAGAGAGAGAGAGAAAGAGAGAGGGGGGGGGGAGACATCAATGTGAGAGAGAAACATTGATTGGACATTAGAGCAAATTATTAATCTAGGGTTGGACTTCCCCTGTTGATTTGAGTTGTTTCAAGTGGTAGATGAGGCCCTTGCCAGGTTGCTCAGTTGGTTGGAGCGTCCTCCTTTACAACAAAAGGCGGGTTCTGTACCGGCGGGTTCCGTACCGGCTCCAGCATATACTTAGGTTTCGGGGTTGTGTCCCTGGTCAGGGTGCCTGCAAGAGGCAGCTGATGGATGTTTCTCTCTAAAAGAATCAATAAAAACATATCCTTCTTTAAGGATTAAAAGGGGGGAAAAAGTAGATTGGTTTAGGAAATGTTCTGGTAAGGATTATTTGACCTTTGCTTTCTTCATCTTTAATGTTTCATACTTACCTTTACATGGATTTTTAAAGTAAATAAAAATTTCCTGGTGTGTTTTGAGAGAGTGGAAGAGCGGAGGCAAGGGGGAGAGAGAGAAACATCCACCTGAGAGAGACACATGGATTGATTGGTTTCCTTGGCCCCACCTCCACCCGGACTGGGGCCAGGGATCAAACCCACAACCCAGGTATGTGCCCTTGACCTGTGACCCTTTGGTCTGAAGGCCCATGCTCTAATCAGTGAGGCAGACCAACCAAGGCTTGTGGTGGTTTGGGGGACATATTTCCTATAAAGTAGAAAGTAAATTATTTGGCTTTCTGTTAAGGGAGTTGTCATAACCCAAAGTTATAAAACTTATTATTATTTTTTTCTGGCTTTATCATAGCATCCTATTTTATTGGAAATATCTGCAAAGCAGTCATTCCCCACCCCCACTGGTAGACATTGGTATTGTATGATGAATTGAAATAAAATGTTCTTTTGTGCTTAAGTTTTATAAACTAGATTTGAATTGTTAAGCTTAAAGTTTACTTCAAAGAAGAGAGTGTTTTGGGTGAACTTTTTATTTTTAGTCAGTATTTCCATTTCTGAGTTTTGATATTATATGGCTTGAAAAATTCTAGGGAATTATATGCTGTAGTAAGAATAGTCCTTGAATACCATTTTTAATTAACTCCTTCTAGCCTTTCTTAAATAAAGATTTATATTGGCAGGGTAGTTTCTAGCAGCTTTGAAATACCCAACAGGTTATTTTCTGTTCCAAAAGCTAGAATTTTTTGCTAAGTCAGATGAAGCTTGTTATTTAACATGCTGATTTTGTGTTATAGTCAACACATTCCCGAGATGCTTTGTTCACAATGCTGATGGAAAATACCCAAGACTTTAGTGTTTTCAAATAAATGTTTTGTGGGCATCTCAGACAGCAGGTTTATTTTATGAAGTTTTGCAGCATGTGGTGGTTTATTTATGTGAAAATATTTCTTATGTGAAATGTATTAGTGTATCTAATTTTCTGGATAGAATACTGGTAAAAACAACCTGTTAATGATATAGGTATTTAAAATACTGAGATTTAAACAGCCAGTGAAGAGTCATTTACTATTCACACTAAAAGCATTTTTTTTGTATATCCCATCTTTTATTCTAAGAAGACATGTTATTTTGTCTTTTATAAATATGCTCTTAAATTACAAAGAAATTTAGAAATAAAAGTTTGACTAGAAACTCCTTTGTATTATCTGAATATTGCTAGTTATGTAGTTCCATTTTCTAATTCCTATTGTAGAGCCCTGCATAGAATAGTACTGGGGTTTTCTATCCTTTCAAAATGAAAAGGCCTTTTTTTTTTTTTTTTTTTTTTTTTGAAAAGGCCTTTTTATTGTCAAATTTATTGGGCCACATAGTGAAATTCTAATTTTAGTCTCTATTGATGAGGAAATTACATAATAACTAAAAGTTCCAAAAACTACTGTGAATTAAGTAATACTTTTAAATGAAAAGATTTTCTTTCACTGCTTATGAATACTTTTTTATTAATGACTAGAGGCCCAGTGCATGAAATTGTGTGCGCGTAGGGTCCCTAGGCCTAGCCTGCGATCAGGGCCATTTTCCACCCGCTTGCCAGACCCTGGCCGCTGCTACCGCTGCCAGGCACCTGGTTCCCCTTGCTGGCCCTTGTCCTGCCCCGCCACCACTGCCACAAGCCACCTGGTTCCCCTCGCCGGCCCTGGGTCCTGACCCGCCGCCACCGCCAGCCACGTGGTTCCCCTCCCAGGCCCTCATCCTGCCCCGCCGCCACCACCAGCCAGCTGGTTTCCCTCTCAGGCCCTTGTCCCACCCAGCCACCGCCAGCTAGCCAGTTTCCCCTTGCAGGCCCTTGTCCTGCCCTGCCGCCACTGCCAGCCACCCAGTTCCCCTCGCAGGCCCTCGTCCTGCCCTGCTACCGCTGCCAGGCACCTGGTTCCCCTTGCAGGCCCTTGTCCTGCCCCGCCGCCACTGCCACAAGCTACCTGGTTCCCCTCGCTGGCCCTGGGTCCTGCCCCACCGCCACTGCCACAAGCCACGTGGTTCCCCTCCCAGGCCCTCATCCTGCCCCGCCGCCACCACCAGCCAGCTGGTTTCCCTCTCAGGCCCTTGTCCCACCCCACCACTGCCAGCTAGCCAGTTTCCCCTTGCAGGCCCTCATCCTGCCCCACCACTGCCAGCCACCCAGTTCCCCTCGCAGGCCCTCGTCCTGCCCTGCTGCCACTGCCAGCCAGCTGGTTTCCCTTGCAGGCCCCCCACCTTATAGTGAATGGTCGAGTGGTCGTTCCGGTCGTTATGCTTATGGTCTGGCCTTTTATTATATAGGATGGCAGGAGATGGATCCCAGGGACTCGTTGTATGCCTGATCATTCTAGATTTTAGGTGATTGGGCTTGCCTAACATATTCAGCAGTTCATCCCCAAGTGTGTAACCCTTGAAGAGCAGCCTTGTGCAAGAAAAACATTGTTTTATGCCTGTCACTCATATTCTTTGTTTATCACTTGACAAAAGCTCAGACCTACAGAAAAGTTAAAAAATACTACAAAGGATTCTTGTATATCTTTAACCTAAATTCTTTAAACGTTAACATTTTACCCCATTTGCATTTACCTTTTCTCTTTATATTGTTTTACTTCCCCCTCCCCGAACTTTTTGAGAGTAAGTTACAGACATGATATCCTTTTACCCAATTTTTCCCTACACGTTTTTATGTCTAGTTTTGTGTAATCTGAAAAATGTTTCAGTTTTTGTGTTTCCTGACATTGACATTTTGACCAGTACTACGTGTTTTTTAAGAATGGCCCTCAATTTGGATTTGTTTGTCTTCTTGTGCTTAGAAATATCACAGTGAAGTGTGTTGCTGCTAGCTTGTCATATCAGGAGGCACATGATGTTAGCATTGATCATTTGGTTAAGGTGGCATCTGTTGGTTTCTTCTTTTTGATTAATACCTATCTTGTGGGGGGTGTATTTTGAAGCTGTGTAAATGTCAAGAACTCGGAAGGGTCTTGCAAGACAACAAATTAGCCATGGACGCTGGCAGCAGATAGGAGATAAAGGACTTTTTTTTGGAGGGAGTCAGAGATAAAGGACTTTTTTACTCATAGTAATAGCAATTTTACTCATAGTAATAGCAATGTAGTCAGTATGTCAGTATTTGCCTTCTCCCCCAACTCGGTTCCCACTGGGTGATGTGAACAGGACCAGGTGACCCCTGCACAAAAGAAGTCATGTTGTAGGAGACTTGAATCTTATATAAGGGGCAAGTAAGCCTGCCTGACGTTTGCCCAAGAGGAAGTCATTATCTTTATCTTACTGGACATTAGACAGCCTGCCCTTTGCTCAGGAGGAAAACACTGTTTCTACTGCGAAGGCTGTTCAGTATACAAACATCTTTCAGAAGCGACTCCAGAACAAAGGCAGTCGGTGTCTCTGCTTGCAAGACATGGAGAAACATGAGAGACTCACACGTTGAATTGTCTCCCAATAAACTTTGTTATTCAAACTTTCACCCACCAGTTTTTTGCATCCATTGTTAATTCTTGCTTGAATCAGTTGTGATTGTTGCCAAATGGTAAATTTTTAATTCTGTCATTCCTTTACATTTATTATTTGCTTTTTTTCTTTTTCCTGACTATTCCCCAGATACCTCACTTTTGCCCTCTGAGGTAACTTCCCAAGTAAACTCCCTGAATATAGGTCTTTCTTTAAGATTCTACATTTAAGGGACCTCAGGCTAAGTCACAAGGCACCTCAAACTCAGCATCTAAAATTGAGTTCAGTTTTTCCTTTAAATTCTCCTTCTGCTTTTTTAAAAAACATTTTCTATTATTATTTAGTGATTGTTTTTTCAGGCCAGAAACATGGTTGTGTCAGTTCTTTCCTTCCTTCCTTCACTCCTCACCAAGTTGTGTGGTTCTTCCTTCGACCTACCTACTGGTAATCAGTACTTCCGACTTCCTCCCCTAGTGTGTGCCTTTGCTCAGACTCTGATCAGCTGTTATCTGGACTATTACAGTCATCTTTCCACGGTTCCATTATTATTCCTTTCTAGTTTATCCTTCACAGATTTGCCTGAGTAATCCTTTAAAAATACAAATATGATTCTGTTTTTTAATTTGACTATGACTCGGTCTGGAAGACAAGGTTCTTTACAATGTCTTTTTAAAGTTGTCTTTCTTCTCAAGGACCATCTTGTTCTCTAGCTGCCCTCTGCACTGGCAAGTTACATTTTAGTGTGGAGATGGACAAACTTTCTTACAGGGCTAGTTGGCAAATATTTTAGGCTTTGCAAGCCACATGTGGTCTTAAAAAAACAACCCTTTAAAAATGTGAAAACCATTCTTAGCTTGTGGGTCAGACAAAAATAGTCTGGGTCCATCTTGGCCAACCATAAGCTGTGGGCGCTGTTCTAGCCAGTGTGTCATATTTTTCATTAGTCTCTGTCCTTACATGTGCTGTTGGTTTGTACTGCAAGGAACATCCTCTCCTGCCTAGCAGACTTCTTCGCAGCACCTTCCAAATTTAACGTTTAGGTTAACTTTCTACTGAATCCTTTTGTGCTCCTTTAGGGCATATGCTAATCATCCCCTTTTCTTTGCTGCCTGCATCCTTATGTTATTGCCCTCAGTGTTGTAGTTATATATGTACATATCTTTGCCTCTTGCTGGGAGCTCATTGATGAAAAAAATGTTTATTAGGTGGTGGTGGTGGGGAAAGGGGAGGCTAGAAGGGGTCAATGGGAAAAAAAAGCAGACATCTGTAAAACTTTCAACAATAAAGATTTTTTAAAAAATGTTTATTTATTGCTAAATTCTTCCTGTTCCTAAATGTCTTTACTTGATTTGAATTAAAAAAAAATTGAAGATAGAAATATAAATGGAATGAAATAGAGTATGGCTAATTGAATATGCTAATAAAATACCTAAAATGGTTGGTTATATATTTTTTTGAAATTAAAAAAATACAATTAAAGACGTTCCATTATTTGGTAGAAACCTCCCTCCCCCTTCGTTTAAAAATAATGGTAAGTGGCCTTGTTCTCCGCTTTTCTCTCTTGAGTCTGCTGACGCTGCCCCACTATCGCTGCTCTCTCAGCCTCCGGCGGCTCTCCCCTTGAGAGCACCATGCCTTCAATTAAGTTGCAGCGTTCTGATGGAGAGAGATTTGAAATTGATGTTGAAATGGCCAAACAGTCTGTGACTCAAGACCATGTTAGAAGAGTTGGGAATGGATGATGAAGGCGGTGATGAACTAGTTCCTCTACCAAATGTTAATGCGACAATATTAAAAAAGGTCATCAGTGGTGCACCCCTCACAAGGATGACCCTCCTGCTCCTGAGGACGATGAGAACAAAGAAAAGCAAACAGATGATATCCCTGTTTGGGGCCACGAATTCCAAGGAACACTTGTTGAACTTACTCTGGCTGCAAACTATTTAGACATCAAAGGTTTGCTTGATGTTACATGCCAGACTGTTGCCAATATGATCAAGGGGAAAACTCCTGAAAAGATTTGCAAGACCTTGCATATCAAAATGGACTTTACTGAAGAAGAGGAAGCCCAGGTACGCAAAGAGAACCAGTGGTGTGAAGAGAAGGAAAAGTTACAGTGCCTGACACTGTAACACTGTAAGGATTGTTCCAAATACTGGAGCACTGCTCTTTTATAATTGTTAGTATAATACAAACAGAAGACAAATGCAAATCAATTGTATTAGCAGAATATTGTCCTCATGGCATGTGTAATTTGGGTTTAGATTCCAAATGTATGGCTAAGTTTCTTCCAATATGATCAAAAGTATCTTTTTTCGTTGCTCTGAATAAAACTGAATTGTGGGTTCTCTATAAACAGTGGCATTTTGGGCTTTCCCTCTTTTTGCAAAGCAATTTCTGCTTAGTTTATTGTCCAGTTAAAAGGTCCAGTGACCTTTTCAAACTTGGCATTGTAAATAAAACAACTTGCAAAAGTTTTCTGAAATAGAAAAAATAAAAATAATGTAAATTTTGGCTATGAAAGTATAGAGTAATAGAATTAATTTTCATGCAACTGCCATCCTGGGTGCAAAATGACAGTACATATAATTGAAGTCTTTCTTTCTTTCTTTCTTTCTTTCTTTCTTTCTTTCTTTCTTTCTTTCTTTCTTCTTTCTTTCTTTCTTTCTGGCATTTTTATCATTTCCACACTTGTTTTTATACCATACCACATACTTACTATATCTAAAAGCACAATATAGATTTGTCAGCTGTTAATTTTATAATAAATGGTACATGCTCTTCTGCAACTTGTTTCCCCCCCCCACATTATTGTTTTAAGATTTATCCATGTTGATATGTGTAATTCAGCTAATTCATTTTGCTGCACATGATTAATTCTAACATGCACAGCTTTTCCTACATTTTAACTGCTTTGAAATTATGATACATTTTAAAACCAATGCTTTGCCCTTACAATTGTTATTTTTTCTCTTGTGGTATATAAATAAATACATGATGTTTGTGGTATAAAACGCACTTGTATTGTGTGTGTGTATGAAAAAGCTGTACCTTAACAATTCCTGTTGTGACAATTAGGTTATTTCAAAATTTTGTAACAATATACAGGGTAGCAGCGAACATTATTTTGCCTGCTTTGTTGTACTTATGTGTGAGAGTGTCTGTAGGCAGGAAGAAGAATTACTAGATTATGACCATTTCCAGTTTTGCTCTCTAAAGTGTTTGTATGTCTTACCCTAGTATATAAGTCTCTATTGCCTCACTCGTCAACATTGGGTATTATCTTATTTTTTGTCATTCTGATAGGTATGAAATGGAATCCTACCATAGTTTTAATTACTATTTTCCTTATTACTAGTCGAAGTTGAGAATTTTCTCTTAAGAAGTCTTTTGGCCTTTATTTCCCTTTTTTGTAAATTGCTTATTGATATCTTTTACCTATTTTCCTACTGAGTTTTGCCAAGCAGTGTGATTTCTTTAGATCTTTTGTCAGTTATATGTGTTGCCAGTATCTTCACTATATCTGTGGCCTATCTTTATTTCTGGTATCATTTGATAACTAAACAAAAGTTCAAATTTTAATAAAGTCAAATTTTTCAATCTTTTGCTCTTAGTTTGTGCTGTTTGTATCTTGTTAAAAGAAAAGCTTTCTTGTGGGATTTTTGCTCGGAAGCCTGTGCTATAGGAGATCCATTCCCCATAAGCAAAATAGATTGTGCTGGGGGGCTGAAGCTGACAGTGCTGGGAACTCGCAGGGGGGCCTGAGGGAGAGTTTTCTAATTAGCGAGGACAAATGGAAAGCAAAAGCAGTAGCTTACCAACTCTACTTTATAAATATATTATTTTTAATAAAGAAAACGAGATTCCTCAAGTTAGCAGGCATCTTTTTTTTTTTTTTTTCTTTTTTTGGTGGCAGCGGTGGGATCCGAAACCAGCAGGCATCTTTTTTAAAAAAATATATTTTTTTATTGGTTTCAGAGAGGAAGGGAGAGGAAGAGAGAGAGAGCCATCAATGGTGAGAGAGAATCAGTGATTGGCTGCCTCCTGCATGGCCCCACCCTGGGGATGGAGCTCGCAACCCAGGCATGTGCCCTGACTGGGAATCGAAGCATGACCTCCTGGTTGAAGGTCGATACTCAGTCACTGGGCCACACCGTAGTTTTCTTCCTAAGTACTCATGAAAGCGAAATCTTTAACTCTACTGATAAGCCACACTGGAATAACTATTATTTACATGAAACTAGATGGTAGATGGTATTAGTACCTTGAAGACTTCTTTATACCTTCTTTAATCTCTTTGATTGTCAGACCTTGTGGATCTAAGATGCAGTCATTTGTATAAAAATTAGATTTGTAGTAAAACCGATGTTGTAGTTTCCTATAAAAAATAAGTTTGAAAAGATGTGAGGCAATAGAATAGTTTGAGGCTTTTCAATTCAACTCTGTTAGACTTTGTGAGGAATGCAAACGTAGTTTAAGGACAGCATAATTTCTCTTTGGTTCACTAGCTACGTGAAATAAGTTGGCCCTGTTCTTTTTTTAAAAATATATTTTTATTGATTTCAGAGAGGAAGGGAGAGGGAGAGAGAGATAGAAACATCAGTGACGAGAGAGAATCATTGATAGGCTACCTCCTACACACCCCACACTGGGGATTGAGCCTGAAACCTGGGCATGTGCCCTTGGACCTGGGACCCTTAAGTCCTCAGGCTGACAGTCTACCACTGAGCCAAACTGGTTAGGGCGGCCCTGTTATTTTTTAAAAGTATTATGTAGGGTTGAAAGTCATTGCAGTTATGTGTAAAAGTCCTTTCTTGGAATGATCAAATTAATTATTCATTTGCTGTGTACATAAAAATGCTTTGGTGAAAATCACCTCCCCTAACATGGGTTACTTCTTTAACAAAAGTATGGCACTTGATTATACCTCCCCTAAAAAAAGCACTTCACTTCTTCAAAGCTCATCATACCTGAGATGTGTCAGGAAAAAGATTTGAGAGCCACTGTAATTAGATTTAGAATTTAGGATTCTTTTGCTGCTAAGCATCTTTTGTGTTATATAAGAGAAGTGTTAATTTGGAATCTATTTTACTAGAAGGACAAGAACTAGAATTTATCAAAGAATATTGGGCATTTGTGTGGTAGGAGGTAATCAATGGAAGAGGTTAATAATATTTTGAGGACAGAGTGTAAAATTCTTGTTGATATGGGCAGGGCAGATCCTGGGGGTTTGATTTAGATGAGGAAGCTAAAGAGAGGGCTCTGAGAGATGACTGGATCCAGGTAAAGACCAGAATAGGATGGGGACCTGGTAGTAGATCAAGAAGCACGTGTGCATGCACGCTCATGCGCCGTGGTGTTTTCCTGTTTTTTAACATGCTCACTTCTTTTTGTCCAGTATTTTTCAATCTTTTTGTCTTTGGTGCTGATCATCACATGCTGAGGTCACTTATAGTCTATAATTTATATTTGTGTAATTTGACTAATAACTCATCCCCCCATTAGTGAACTTAGTGCCACTCTAACTGTGGAGAACGTTAACTGTTTTTACATAGTGTGGCCCTCTAGCTCTGTTAGCTGTGACGCTATCAGATCAGAGAAGCACTGGTACATTTTACCTGATATAGCAATCTTACCTGTATTTTTCATTTCCTTTTCCATTCTGTCTCCCTTTAAAGAGTGTAGTAAGTTCACTTTTGAAAGTGAACTGCACCTCTGTTTACTTGTTTTTAATATATCCTGGAAGCATAGTTGATAGGTGTGTACAGAAAAGAAATCTGAATGGAAGGTTTTTATATAAACAGAATCAAAGGTTTACTTTGATATAATGTAGCTGTTTGCTTATTTCCAATTGAGTGAAAATATTCCCTAAAGTAACTTTCACCAAGGTGACTTTGTTGTTTGAATTGTTAGTTTTTGTTGTTTTGTTTTTGTGAAGTGTTGGCTACTGTTTATTATGAGGTAACATTTTTGAGATTTTCTTTAGGTAAAAAAATACTTTTTTTCTGTCTCTAAAGGCTTTTTTTGTTTTGTTATTTTCACTTATTTCTTCTTGTAGATCTTTATAAATCTTCAGTACTGATCACATTTTCATACGTGTGTCTTTAAAACAATGTTTTTTAGTTGATTTTTAGAAAATATGTTTTAATGGATTTGAGAGAGAGAGAGGAAAGGAGAGGGCGAGAAAAACATTGATGTGAGAGAGAAACCTCAATTGGCTGCCTTCTGCTGGGGATGGAGCCTGCAACCTGGCATGTGCCCTGACTGGGAATTGAACCCATAACCTTTTGGTGTATGAGATGATGCTCTAAAAGCCACCCTGGCCAGGGCTTAGAAATTCTTATCTGTGAGTTTCATCATCTGTGCTTCTGAATCTATTTTTATGGGTGCAGGTACAGGAATGACTTATGCAACATTCAAAGTAGCTGTAGCATTAACTAAAGTAGAGGTATTGAAATGCTTATCTTCTTCAAGGAAAAAAAATCTTGATGGAATTTAATTATTTTTTTATAAATTATGGATTTGACCCTTAAAAGTTTTCTTTATGAGATTTAAAATTGAACTTTTTTGTAATTAGTAAGTCCTTTTTCTCTCTCTTTTGCAGGTATGGCCTCACAAGTCTTGGTCTACCCACCATATGTTTATCAAACTCAGTCAAGTGCCTTTTGTAGTGTGAAGAAACTCAAAGTAGAGCCAAGCAGTTGTGTATTCCAGGAAAGAAACTACCCACGGACCTACGTGAATGGTAGAAACGTTGAAAATTCTCATCCTCTCTTAAAGGGTAGTGCTTTTCAGACAAAGATAGCGTTTAACAGACCTCGAGGACACAACTTTTCATTGCAGACAAGTGCTGTGGTTTTAAAAAACACTGCGGGTGCTACAAAGGTAATAGCAGCTCAGGCGCAGCAAGCTCAAGTGGAGGCACCTCCGACTGGGGCGTGGAGACCTAGGTTACATTTCCTAGGAGGCCCTCAGCGATGTGGATTGAAGCGCAAGAGTGAGGAGTTGGATAATCATAACGCAATGCAGATTGTCGATGAATTGTCCATACTTCCTGCAATGTTGCAAACTAACATGGGAAATCCAGTGACAGTTGTGACAACTACCACAGGAACAAAACAGAATTGCACTACTGGAGAAGGTGACTATCAGTTAGTACAGCATGAAGTCTTATGCTCCATGAAAAACACGTATGAAGTCCTTGATTTTCTTGGTCGAGGCACTTTTGGCCAGGTCGTCAAATGCTGGAAAAGAGGGACAAATGAAATCGTAGCAATCAAGATTTTGAAGAATCATCCTTCTTATGCACGCCAAGGTCAGATAGAAGTGAGCATATTAGCAAGACTCAGTACTGAGAATGCTGATGAGTATAACTTTGTACGAGCTTATGAATGCTTTCAGCACCGTAACCATACTTGTTTAGTCTTTGAGATGCTGGAACAAAACTTGTACGACTTTCTGAAACAAAATAAATTCAGTCCCCTGCCACTAAAAGTAATTCGACCCATTCTTCAACAAGTGGCCACTGCACTGAAAAAATTGAAAAGTCTTGGTTTAATTCATGCTGATCTCAAACCAGAGAATATTATGTTGGTGGATCCTGTTCGGCAGCCTTACAGGGTTAAAGTAATAGACTTTGGGTCAGCCAGTCACGTGTCGAAGACTGTTTGTTCAACATATCTACAATCTCGGTACTACAGGTAAGTGACAATTACTCTTTGGTTATTAAATAAATGTTGAAGTTCTGCCAAATGAAATAATTTTGTGTGTATATGTGATGAAAAAAAGACTGCTTCGGATAAATAAAGAAACCAACATAAGATCAGTTTAGGTTTGAGTGTCCATCGGTAGATGAATGGATAAAGAAGATGTCACACACATGCACATGCACACACACGTGCACACACACACACACACGTGTGCACACAGTGGAATATTACGCAGCATAAAAATGAAATCTTGCCATTTTCAATTTAATGAAATGTAAGATTAGCTTTTAGTTAATTTTTTTCTGGACACATTATTTTAAATTATCTTATTTACCAGCATGAGAATAATAGTGGTGTTTCTCCCCCCTACCCCCCACCCCATACCCTTTGTACTCTATAGATTCTGTCTTAAGAGCTTTCAGTAGTCAGCATCTATAATAATAAAATCGTAATATGCTAATTAGACCGGACAGCCAAACGACCTTCCGGACATCCTTCGAAGCCGCAGCTGCAAGGGCTGAGGCAAACGCCGTGGCTGTGAGGGCCAAGCCCTTTGCGCGAATTTCATGCATCGGGCCTCTAGTATTATATAAACCCCAGGCTCCATCTGCTGGGGCTCTATATTTAGTTCATTTGTTAGTAAATGACTTCATTTTCTTTGAGTCCTGCATTATTATGCATATCAGATTTAGTCCATGTCCTAGATTCCTTTTCTTTATTTGAAATCTTTCCGATCAGAGTAGAAAAAAAAAGCTTTATTTAATTTTTATACTTGATATTATAATTTTATAAAATGTTTCAAGAGAGTAAAGGAAATCTTTTACAAAGCAATCTAAAATGCTATATATCTATGATACTTGTTTCTACTAGTATTAGGCCTTTGCACAAATGTTAGCCTCTGTTGGCAATGAAAAAAAAAGCTGTGAATAATTGCTAAGTATAATTAGTAGTTTCTAATTTGTTTTTATATATATTTTTTCAAGTAAATAATTTACCTGAATATCAGAAGCTATACAATTGCGATGCTAACAGGTTCTGTGTTTAGAGTTAGAAAAAAGTGAAGTTTTTATTTGTAATAAATAAAAACTAGGGCTAGCATTTTGTTTGAGGTTACCTGATGTTGGTTGATTAAAAACAATGGGGGAAAAAAAACACAAAAAATTTGAAATGGGCTTTATGTCAATTAAATTCAAGAATTTGAAGAGTTAGTAAACATTAAGGTAGGTTGGTGAAAATATAGTATAGCCCTTAGGTACTGTTTTAATATGTAGTATAATTTTGCAGGAAAAGCACATAACTATTATTTTTTAAATGTTTTTTGTAGTTTATATTTGAAAACATTGCCAAATCTGGCTTAATTTATGAGTGAGGTTACTTATAGATCTGGTTTGGCAATAAATAGAAGTGTCTTATTGTTGTGTTTTACTCTTCGTTAAAAATATATTGTATTTGAAAAATGAAAGAAGTGGAAACTTACAAATTAAATATATTTTGAGCTAATCACAGTAGGAACACATATACCCCAGGTTCCAAGGTAAATGATTTGTGTTTAAACACAGGTTCATGTGTTCTTTTATTTCTTTGAACTGTGCAACACAGAAATGTAGTAGGGATATCTTAAAATAGATAGGGGACAGTGGCCAGAAATTGTTTACTACTATAGATGGTGAGGCTGTCTAGCTCTTGTGGTGATATAAGCCAGAAGTACATGCTAAGGGCATTGATTTGCTCAAGGTCAGCATGTTCTAAATTCAGCTGCTTGAGTGTGGTTTTTGTCAAGAACACATAGGGCTGTTGAATGCATAAAAGGTTTTAGCAGCAGAAGGTGCTGTATTTATGAGGTGTGGTGGCAATATTCAGGTCATGAATACCTTTTTTCTTTTTTTAAAAATATAGATTTTAGTTTGTGGTTCTGAGTCGTTTCAGAACATAGAGACAAGAAAGTGGACTATAAAGTAAGCTGTATAGCAGTTATATTCTTTGCTACTGCACTAATACTATATAATTTATCAATTGTTGAAGTAAAAAAATGTGTTCTATTTTGCATGTAATGCTGACAGGCATGTAAAGGTAACAATTTAGGCTTATCAGTTTTTGTTTAGGGCAGTGGTCAGCAAACTCATTAGTCAACAGAGCAGCAAACTGTGGCTCGCGAGCTGCATGTGGCTCGCGAGCCACAATTTGCCGACCACTGGTTTAGGGCATTCCCACCCCCTCATGCCTTTTTAATCCTTAAGTTTCAAAGACAATGTTTCTGTAATAAAGGTACATAGAATGACCGCCCCCCCAAAGTAATAACTAATATTTTATAAAGGGTTACTTTATAAATAGAAATAACTATGTATGTAACCTGCATCATTTTTCCAAGTGATTTTACGTATATTTCCTGTTTTGTTTCTCATGTTTCATCCCTGGGAGTTGAGTAAGACAATTGGTGGAATTCCTATTTAATAAATAGAAAAACTGAGGCTTACACAAGCAGACAGGTCCAAACTTGGGCTCATAATTTTTGTTGAGCCCTTTTTGTTGGCTGGCACTGTGCTAGGTGCTAAGGGTACAGTGGTGATTAAAACATGATTTTATCATTCAATGGAGAACAGTAGTTTGTCTCAAAATGCTAGGGAATAGGTGTGTGCACAGTACTTCGGCGACCCAGAGGAGGGCGTTTAGCCCAATCTGAGGGTTCAGAGAAGGCTTTTGGGGAGAGATGACTCCTAAATGAGCCTCCAGAGGGGAAATAGGACTGACTAGTCTTTATTTTTTTTGCCTTTATTTATTTTTTAAGTTTCTTTATTAATTAAGGTATTATATGTGTCCTTACTCCCCCATTACCCCCCACCTCCCATTCATGCCCCCACCCCCCTGTTGTCTGTGTCCATTGGTTAGGCTTATATGCATGCATACAAGTCCTTTGGTTGATCTCTCCCCCTTACCCCCACCCTTCCCTACCTTCTCTTAGGTTTGACGTTCTGATCGATGTTTCTCTGTCTCTGGATCTGTTTTTGTTTATCAGTTTATGTTCATTATTTTCCATAAATGAGTGAGATCATGTGATATTTATCTTTCTCTGCCTGGCTTAATTCACTTAGCATAATGCTCTCCAGCTCCATCCATGTTGTTGCAAATGGTAAGAACTCCTTCTTTTTTACCGCAGTGTAGTATTCCATTGTGTAGATGTACCACAGTTTTTTAATCCACTCATCTGCTGATGGGCACTTAGGCTGTTTCCAAATCTTAGCTATGGTGAATTGATATGTTTTTATTGATTTTTAGAGAGGCGCGGGGAGAGAGAGAGAGAGGGAGAGAGACAAAGAGAGAAAGAGAAAGAAACATCGATTTTTAAAAAAAATATATTTTATTGATTTTTTACAGAGAGGAAGGGAGAGGGATAGAGAGCTAGAAACATCGATGAGAGAGAAACATCGATCAGCCGCCTCCTGCACACCCCCTCCTGGGGATGTGCCTGCAACCAAGGTACATGTCCTTGACCGGAATCGAACCCGGGACCCTTCAGGCCACAGGCTGACGCCCTATCCACCGGGCCAAACCGGTTTCAGCCATCGATTTGTTGTTCCACTTATTTATGCATCTATTGGTTGATTCTTGTATGTGCCCTAATTGGAGATGGAACCTGAAACTTTGGTGTGTGGGGACCATGCTCTAACCAACCGAGCTACCTGTCCAGGGCTCCTTTTTCCTTTATTAGTTTATTTTAAAAATATATATTTTTATTGATTTCAAAGAGGAAGGAAGAGGGAATCATTGATTGACTGCCTCCTGCATGCCCTCTACTGGGGATTGAGCCTGCAACCTGGGCATGTGCCTCACTGGGGAATTGAACCATGACCTCCTGGTTCATAGGTTGATGCTCAACCACTGAGGCACACCAGCTTTTTCCCTTATAATGCCTTCTCTGATTGCTGGGAAACTTGACTCTCATTGTCCACGTATGTTACTTATTTGCTCAATTCTAGAATACATTTAAAGTAGTTTTGAAATTGCTAACCTATACCACTGCTAATTTGCCAACTAGAGTACAACATTTATTTATAGTTCTTTTAGTCTTTTAGCCTTAGACTTGGAGTGTGTGGTCAAACTATTGTGTATCAGAGTTACTTAGGTTAGTTCTTCCCCAAGCCTCTTCTTCCCCACCTTCAGCATGATTATGTTATTTATTTAAATATAATTAAGTTCATTTATTTGTACTTCATTCTGGGTCCCCCATGTGTGTGTTTGTTTATTTATTTGATTAAGTGAAACATTAACATAGATCTAAAAATAAGAACTTTACCAAAAGGTTATCTCAGAAGTGTGACATGCCCTTGCCCCCATCCATTCCACGTCATTCCAACCCAACCCATTTTGGTAACCCTTCTCATTAGTTTCTGTGTGTGTGTGTGTGTGTGTGTGTGTGTGTGTGAGAGAGAGAGAGAGAGAGAGAGAGAGAGAGAGAGAGAGAGAGAGAGAGAGAGAGAGAGAGACCTGTTATGTCCTTTGCCCATTTTTCTATTAAGAGTTTGGTTCTTGCCCTACCAGTGGTGGCTCGCGAGCTGCAGTTTGCCGACCACTGCCCTAAATGGTTTGGCTCAGTCGTCGGCCTGTGGACTCAAGGGTCCCAGGTTCAATTCCAGTCAAGGGCATGTACCTTGGTTGTGGGCACATACCCAGTAGGGAGTGTGTAGGAGGCAGCTGATCGATGTCTCTCTCTCATCGATGTTTCTAACTCTCTCTCCCTCTCCCTTCCTCTCTGTAAAAAATCAATAAAATATATTAAAAAAAAAGAGTTTGGTTCTTTGTCCCTTCAAATTTTTTAAACATATATTTTTAAAATAAGTTTTTATTGATTTCAGAGAGGAAGGGAGAGGGAGAGAGAGAAACACCAACGATGCGAGAGAATCACTGATCAGCTGCTTCCTGGGGATCGAGCCCACAATGGGGCATGTGTCTTGAACCAAAATTGAACCCTGACCTCCTGGTTCATAGGTCAGTGCTCAACCAATGAGCTAGACCAGCTGAACACATGCGTTACTTTTTCTTTTGTAATATATTTTTATTGATTTCAGAGGGGAAGGGAGAGGGAGAGAGAGATAGAAACATCAATGACGAGAGAGAATCACTGATCAACTGCCTCCTGCACGCCCCCTTCTGGGGATTGACCCACAACCTGGGCACGTGGTGCCCTTGGCTGGAATCGAACCTGGGACCCTTCAGTCCACAGGCAGATGCTCCGTCCACTGAGCCAAACCAACCAGGGCCACATGCATTATTTTTAATAACATTATAACTTGTTTATTTGTCCAGCCTCACCTTGAACTCTTTTCAGTAATCACAGGAAACTTCCCTTCTAAAACTGGGTCCTGCTCATACCCATGAGTACCTAAGGTATTTAAGGTGGGAGTATTTGATATAATAGGTAATAGATATTTTTGTGATGTTACTTTTTGTGATCTTAAATTCAAAGAACTAAACACTTTTTTTAAGTAAACACATATATTATGGAGCTGTATTTTACCCAATAAATGTTCTATTACAAAAATGAATGAATGAACGAACGAGTGTGTTGCCCTGGCTGGGTGGCTCAGTTGGTTGAGCATTGTCTATGCACCAAAAGGTGGCGGGTTCAATTTCTGGTCAGGGCACATACCTAGCTTCTGTGTTTGACCCCCCAGTGGGCGTATATGGGAGGCAAACAATCAATGTTTCGTTCTAAAATTAATAAAAACATATCTATGGGTGAGGATTAAAAAAAAGTGAGTTTGTTAATTCTGTAGATTGTAGATGTGAAATATGTAATATATGTAATGCTGTATAAACTGGGCTGATTTGTAATTTTATAATAAGTTTGAAGGACTATATTCTAGAATTGCTTATAACTTAAATAGTTATTTATAGGGTAAAAGGATCACTTTTGTGATTTTTTTTTTTTTTTTTTTTTTTGCTTTGAGTAAAAGCCTGGAATTTTAGATGTTATCAGTGTTTTTCCTTGAACAACATAGCTATGTCTTTAAGGTGCATGTGGTCTCATGAATGTACTTTAATCGGATGTAATGATCTCATGGATTAGATGTCAGTCCTGACCTCACACACTTCAGAATGTATGTGCCTGTTTGTTTCTGAGTCTTGAGCATTTTCCCGTGAATGGAATTCAGCACCTTGGATGTTATTCACAGAGTGCCTGCTGCCATGGAAGAGTGCCAGTTCAGTGGCCAGTGAATAATTTAGGCGTCAGCTGGTGTGATGAGATTGTATTACTTAGGAGAGAGAATCTAATATGTGTTAAACTTTGACATTAAAATAACAAATGTTTCTTTCGTAAGAAAACACTGAATTACAAAAATTTTTTGAATATACCCAAAAACCAGTGTACTAGATGAAAAATGGTTTTATTTAATGTTTTTAAAATTGTAATAGTGAATGTTCACTGTAAGAAAACTTTACTGGTAGAGAAGGCTATAAAGCAAAGCAGAAATAATTTCCCCTTTATATTGTGGCTGTGTTTTAGAATTTTTTAATAATATATTTTATTTAAACAGTCCTCCCTGATGTACATTTCATTGGTTTTCTGATAATACCACAGGGAACCTTCTTGTATGCCCTTGGGCACTCGTAGGTACATTTCCAGGACAATTGTTAGGTCAAAGGATACGTACATTTTGCTGATGGCTACTGCTGAGTTTCCTTCCAAAAATGTACTATTCCAGTTTATAATTTCACCAGTAGTGTGTGAAAAGGTCCTTTTCTTCACATTGTTGTCTTTAAATAGGCAAAAAATAAAATCAAGTTCTAATTTTTTCATCACTCCACTACATTTAAAATTTTTTAATAGAATTTATTGGGGTGACTTGCTAATAAATTATATAGGTTTTAAGTATACAATTCTATAATACATCATCTGTATATTGTATTGTTTGTTTACCACCCCAAGTCAAGTCTCATTCCATCACCACTTATCCCCGCTTCGTTTTGTCTGTTCTTACACCAGTGTCACAGTGTCATAGCATAATTGACAGTGTGGGTCCATCTACTTGTTCTTCAGAGTACTGCTTCCGGTCCTTTGCACTTCTAGGAAAAAAGCCAACAAACTTTTTTTTGTTTTTTGTTAATCCTCATCTGAGGATATTTTTCCATTGATTTTTAGGGAGAATGGAAGAGAGAGGGAATGACAGAGAGAAACATCGATGTGAGAGAAACACTTGGATTGGTTGCCTCTTGCACAAGCCCTGATCAGGGCCTGGGCCGGGGAGGAGCCTGCAGCAAAGGTACATGTCCTTGTTCGGAATCGAACCCGGGACCCTTTGGTCCAAAGGTCGACCCTGTATCCACTGAGCCAAACCAGCCTGGGTGCCAACAACTTACTTTTTAAGTAGGTTGTCCTCTAGGCATACTTTGGGAATTATTACTTTCTTTCAACATTTTAAAGATGTTTTCTACTGCATTCTAGCTTCCATTATATGTATAGAAAATTGACTTCTTTGATGTTAACGTGTCCTTTTTCTCTCCTCTGACTGCATTTAAGTTTTTTCTTTGTGTTTAGTTTAATCAACTTTGTGTCTAAGGGTGTGTGTGTGTGTGTGTGTTAAATGCACTTGGCCTATTTTTAAATACCACCCTCAATATTTTACTGTGAAACTTTTCAAAGTTACAACTAACTTTAAAGGATTGTACAGTGAACATGCACTTACTACCTCGATTCTACAATTAACATCTTACTACTTTGGCTTTATCATACTAGTAGATATCTCTCTACCCATTTATCATTTCATCTTTTTTTTTAATATCATTTCATCTTTATTTGATGAGGTAATTCAGAGTAATTTGTAGATATCAGTACACTGTGTTATGAAACACTTAAGCATGTCTTTCACAAAGTAGTTCAGTGTTTGTTCTTTTTTTTTTTTGAATTAAGTTTTATATACAGTGAAATGCAAGTTCAGTGAGTTTTGGCAAATGCCATACACCTCTGTAACCCAAAGTTCTATCAAGATACAGCATTATCACCTGGCCAGTGTGGCTCAGTTGGTTGAGTGTCATACCATGCAGTAGGAAGTTGCTGGTTGGATTCTTGGTTGGGGCGTATGCCCAGGCTCTGTCCCCACTAGGGGGTGTGCAGGAGGCAGTTGATGGATGTTTCTCTCATGAGTGTTTCTATCTCTTTCTTCCTTTATCTGAAATCAATAAAAACATATATTTTTAAAAGCTGTAACATTACCACCACCCTAGCCTAGAAAGTTCCCTCATGTCCCTCTCACCCCTTCCATATGTAACTACTGATCTGAGTTTTTCACCACACATTATTTTTTTCTATTCTGGAATTTCATGTAAATTTAATGATACAGCATGTACTCTTGTTTAAGGTTTATTTCTCTCAACATAGTAATTTTATGACTTACTGATATTTTGTTTCAGTAGATAATTTTTATTTTATTTTTTATTGCTGAGTATTTTTCTGGCACAAGAAGATTTCTAGGCCTACCTTATACTTTCCCTGCCTCAGCCATAAAATCAGCCATTTCTCCAAGGAGCCTTAGTAGGGCAATGGTATCTAGAAATCAAGAATTTGTTGTTTTAAAATGCAGATTTTATATATCCTAAGAAACCCAAAGCACCAATTAGAAAGAATTTATGCACCCCTGTGTTCATAGCAGCACAATTTACAATAGCTAAGATCTGGAAACAGCCCAAGTGCCGATAAGTAAATGAGTGGATAAAAAAGCTGTGGTACATTTAAAAGGTGTACTGGTTAATAATGGCGGATTTTGTAATAAAAAAACACACGATAATTTCAAGAGAAACATCAAAAGTGCTTTATTCAAAGTAATGTCCATTGCTAGCTACACATTTCCCCCATCTTTCAGGTAATTTGTGGATACCGTACCAAAAGAAAGAACTTTTCTTGTTTTGAGGCAAACTATTCAGAGACTCAATTTTCCACTTCTGCGTATGTTTTGAAGTGCTGCTCAGAAAGTGCGTGTGCCATAGTTTGGAACAAGTGGTCATCTGAAGGAGCAAGGTCTGGTGAATATGGCGGGTGGGTTAATACTTCCCAGGCAAGATCTTTTAACATGTCTTTAACTGGTTTTGAAGTGTGTGATGGTAGGTTATCATAAAGCAAAATTAATTTGCCGTGTTTTCTGGACATTCTGGTCATTTCACGATCAAAGCGTGATTCAAATTGATTATTTGTTGTTCATGGTGATCAGTATCAACAATTTCACCTGGTTTTAGAAGCTCATAATACACCACACCTTCCTGATCCCACCAAATGCAGAGCATTGTTTTCTTTGTGAAGCAATTTGACCTTGCAGTCGATGTTGATGGTTGACCTGGATCAACCCATGATTTTGTGCATTTGGGATTCTCAAAATAAGTCCACTTTTCATCGCCAGTCACAATTCGATGCAGAAAAGACTTTCTTTTGTGCCATTGAAGCAACATTTTACTGATGACTCTTCGGTTTTCCATTTGTCTTTTGTTCGGTTGATGTGCACCCATTTTCCTTCCTTTAAAATCTTTCCCATTGCTTGTATAATGATTGGAAATTGTTTGCTGAGCAATGTTTAATCTTTCTGCAAGTTGTTTTTGAGTTTGACATGCATCTTCATCCAATAATGCTTGTAATTGGTCTTCAAACTTTTTCGGTTGACCTGGATGTTCCTTTTTAAAAAAATTTCTTAATTTAATAAATCTTTATTGTTCAGATTATTACAATTGTTCCTCTTTTTCCCCCCCATATCTCCCCTCCACCCAGTTCCCACCCCACCCTCTGCCCTTACCTCCCCCCCACTGTCCTCATCCATAGGTGTATGATTTTTGTCCAGTCTCTTCCCGCACCCCCACACCCCTTTCCCCCCGAGAATTGTCAGTCCACTCCCTTTCTATGCCCCTGATTCTATTCACCAGTTTATTCTGTTCATCAGATTTTTTATTCACTTGATTGATTTTTAGATTCACTTGTTGATAGATATGTATTTGTTGTTCATAATTTTTATCTTTACCTTTTTCTTCTTCTTCCTCTTCTTAAAGAATACCCTTCAGCATTTCATATAATACTGGTTTGGTGGTGATGAACTCCTTTAGCTTTTTCTTATCTGTGAAGCTCTTTATCTGCCCTTCAATTCTGAATGATAGCTTTGCTGGGTAATCTTGGTTGTAGGTTCTTGCTGTTCATCACTTTGAATATATCTTGCCACTCCCGTCTTGCCTGCATAGTTTCAGTTGAGAAATCAGCTGACAATCGTATGGATGCTCCCTTGTAGGTAATTAACTGTTTTTCTCTTGCTGCTTTTAATATTCTCTCTTTGTCTTTTGCTCTTGGCATTTTAATTATGATGTGTCTTGGTGTGGTCCTCTTTGGATTCTTTTTGTTTGGGGTTCTGTGCCCTTCCTGGACTTGTAAGTCTATTTCTTTTACCAGGTGGGGGAAGTTTTCTGTCATTATTTCTTCAAGTAGGTTTTCAGTATCTTGCTCTCTCTCTTCTTCTGGCACCCCTGTAATTCGGATGTTGGTACGCTTGAGGTTGTCCCAGAGGCTCCTTACATTATCTTCAACTTTTTGGATTTTTTTTTTCTTTTTTCTTTTCCAGTTGAGTGTTTTTTGCTTCTTTGTATTTCAAATCTTTGACTTGATTCTTGTGTTCCTCTAGTCTGCTGTTAGGTCTCTGTATAATATTTTTTATTTCAGTCAGTGTATGCTTAATTTCTAGTTGGTCCTTTTTCATATCCTCTAGGGTCTCGCTAAATTTATCGGCCTTTTCTAGGAAATTCTTGAAAAACCTTATAACCGTGGTTTTGAACAATATATCCAGTCGTTTGCGTTTCTCCATTTCTTTCATTTGTGATCTGTTTCTTTGTCTCCACATTTTCGTTGCTTCCCTGAGTTGGTAGAGTAGCTTTGTGTGGTAGGTGTCCTATAGGGCCCAGTGGCTCAGCCTCCCCAGTTACCTGATGTGGACACCCTTGGTGCACCCCTTTGTGGATGTGTGTACAGCCTTGTTGTAGTTAAGTCTTGATTTTTGTTGGTATCATGGGAGGAATTGACCTCTAGGCCAATTGGCTGTGAGGATTAGCTGTGTCTACGCTGGGAGAACTTCTGTGCTGGAGACACCCTTATGGGACAAGACTTGCAAAATTGCAAAAGCCTCTGTGCTCAGCTTGGATGGGGCGGAGTCTCAGGGCAGAGCAGACAGCCTTGGCTTCTCGTCAGTCCTGCCCTAAGAGGCCCCTGGGTCTCAGTGTCCGTGGTAATCGCTGCAAGCACCTCTGAGAGAAAGCCGCCCTCGAGTTTCGCCCGCTGCCAGACAGTCCAGTTTCTCCCCGAAGTAGTCTGGGTCCCCAGAGTCTCACCCGGAACTGGAGTTCAGTGCAGTCGGGAGCTTTTGTCTCCCTCCTGCTTGAGAATGCCAGCCGCGCACTCAGCAGTCAGTCCTCTCAGCGCGTCGCGCGCCTCCGTACCTCTGCCTTCCGCAGCGCCCCTGAGTCTCAGTGTGCTTTTCTTTCCTTCTAGTTGTAGAATTTCCACTCAGCCAGCTTTCCTGTGGTTCTGAATGATGTCCGTTTTGTCTTTTAGTTGTAGTTTTGAAATTGTTGTGTGAGGCAGCAGTTTAGGTGTTTACCTATGCTGCCATCTTAGTTTCCGACCTGGATGTTCTTAGTCTTTCACATCGAATTCATCACTTTTAAAGTGTTTAAACCAGCATTCACAAGTATCCTGAGATGGAGCATGTTCACCATAAGCTTCCCGAAGTATACAATAACTTTTTCTTCAAAATAAACTAATGAATTAAAACTTCCCACAAATGCTCTTTTTTTTGGCACAAAATTCGACATTTTTAAGCGTAAAAATATCTGTGATGTTAATACCTTTAGCAAATTTGACATATGAAGTTTTGAAGCTTGATGTCAATACAACAAAATAACATACATATCAAATTGCATATATATCAACATATGTGTAACTCCATCTATTGAAAAAAATCCGCATTATTAATTGGTACACCTAGTTATCCATGCAATACTATGCTGCAGTAAAAAAGAAGAATCTCTTACCGTTTGAGACAGCATGGAGGGACCTGGAGAGTATCAGCTAAGTGAAATAAGTCAGAGAAAGATAAGTATCACATTATCGCATTCATATATGGAATCTAAGTAACAAAATAAACTGATGAACAGAATGGATCCAGAGACATGGAAGCATGGGACAGAGTGGGGAATCTCAGAGGGAAGGTGGGGGAGGGTGGTGGGAGGTAATCAACCAAATATCTTGTATGCATATATTCATAACCCATGAATACAGACAATAGGGTAGGTGAAGGCCTAAAGGGGGCAGAGTGGGTCAATGGGAGATGAAAGGGGACATATGTAATACTTTCAAAATAAATAAAATAAAATGTAGATTCCAGTTTTATGGTGAAATTTCCTACCATTTCATCTACTTTCTTGAACATTGGACATTGCTATGCAGAGAACTCTGGGTGATAATATCTTCTTCCAGAGATCATTCTTTTTCATTCTGGAAGCCAGGTGGAGTATGTAGATCATGTTATTTCAAGTGAGGCTGGTCTATTTCAGTCTGCCCTTGTTCCTAGGGTGTAGGCCTTTGTGGTTTCAGTGGAAAAGCCTGGAGTATCTGCCAAGGCCCCTCTTCCTTGGCAGGTTCTGAATTCCAGTTTTGTTTTCCCAGCCCAGTGGGACAGCTGCAGGCTCTAGGCCATTGCTTTCTGTTCAGCCTCTGGTGACTACCTCGAGGAAATGTAAGGTTCACTTTAATAAGTTTTCTCTTTGCTCTGGGATTTTGTTCCCTTAAGTCCTAGCTGTCTTCTGATCTCTGATGACTTCACACAGCTTAAAAAAAAAAAATCAACTTTATTTCTTAGGGCTGTTGAGGTTCACAGCAAAATTGAGCAGAAACCACAGAGTTCCCATATATATCCCTTCTCCTTCCACACACATACAACCTACCCCACTATTGACATCCCACACCACAGTGGTAAATTAGTTATAATTGATGAACCTACATTGACTTCATCATTATGACATGTAGGCCATACACACAGCTAGCTATATGTGTGTGTGTGTGTTATTTAGCTTTTATAGTTCTTGCTGGGGATGTTAGTGTGACACTAGCTGCTAAGTACCTTCCATTTTTCTTTTATTAGGCAGACTATAATTCATTATATTTGAAAGCTTTTAAATGATTCTTGGCAATTCTTTAGAATGGTTATTTGTTGGGATTAATGGTTCTGGTAGGAAATTATTCAGGGTTAGGTTGGGAGAAAATATATGTGTGGGTGTTTCATATGTTCATAATCCCTTAAGTTCCAATTGTCTGGGTCCAGAAGTTGCTCGTTTTGTAGGTTATTATATATCTGAGAATTTCATTTTAAATGTATATTAAAATGGAATGTATTTTGGGGAGCATTGTGTCTAATTGTATGTTTTGTGTTCATTGAGCACATTTTTAAGGAATGACTAAGTTTGTAAAATACTCTGCCACGGGCTGTATGAAGTATAAAACCAACTGAGAGGCAGCTCCTGATCTTAAGGACCGAACGTTCTTCTTAATAAATAAGATAAGACACACACATCAATATTAACAGGACTGTAGAGTCACATTTTATTGCTCATAAGACTTACAGACTAAATCCAAGTTTTTGTTTTGGCACCATTTTGTTTATTGGCCCTGCAACTTTGGGGAAACCACTCAAGCACTGAATTTTAGATTCTTTTTGGTTAAAAGGGAGATTAATTATGTGCCAGGTTCTTTACTTTTTTAAAAAGTATATTTTTATTGATTTCGGAGAGGAAGGGAAAGGGAGAGAGAGATAGAAACATTAATGATGAGAGAGAATCATTGATCAGCTGCCTCCTGCACGCAACCCTGGCATGTGCCCTTGACTGGAATTGAACCCAGGACCCAGGACCCTTCAGTCCACAGGCCGATACTCTATCCACTGAGCCAAACTGGCCAGGGCTTTACTTGTTTTTATTGCTACAATAATCTGGAACCACAAGTGTATTTCTCATTTGCAAATGAATGAATAACATGCCTTAAGGCCTAGAGTTTTATAAGTAACTGCCAGAACTGGGTTTTGAATTCACTTTTCTGATAGTCCAAAGTCTTTCCTTATTTGATTATACCAGCATATAACAATTTGTTCTGAGAACTATTAATAGATACTCCTTGAAAAAATTGATAGTAGTAATATGCTTTCTGATTTACACTTTTAAAAATTAAGCATAAGATAGTGCCACTCCTGTGGTATTCCTGCTGAAAATAGGTAACTCAAACGTTGTTGTGAGGAAACACTGGACAGAAATTGAGGGACATTCCACAAATTAACTCACTAGTCTGTAATTTGAAAATATGATATATCATGAAAACGACAGAAATTTTGAGGAGCTATTCCAGATAAAGGAAGCTAAAGAGTCATGGGCCTGGGATTTTTTTAATTTTAAAATTTTTGTTTGTTTTGAAGGACAGCAATATTGGACAATTGGAAAAATCTGAATAATAGTATTGTATTAATAGTAATTTCCTGCTTTTGACAAATACACTGTAGCTAAGCAAGAGACTCTCCTTGTTTTTAGGAAGTACAAACTGGATGGAGTACTTAGGGTACAGGGATACAGTGGCTGCAACTTAACTCTCAGTGATTCAGAAAATTATATTTGTGTGTGTTTATCAAAGTAATGAAAACAAATGTGGTAAAATGTTAACAGTTGGGGAATCTGGTTGAGGGTATATAAAAGTTCTTAGTACTAATTTTGCAGTTTTTCTATAAGTCTAAAGGTACATCAATATAAAAAGTTACAAGGAAAAGTAAGCGCGAGAAAAATAGTAATGTGTTTGCCTAGCTGTTAAGAGATTATTTGCCATTAAGAAATGGTGTGCTCCAATTTACAATAGCTAAGATTTGGAAACAGCCTAGGTGCCCGTCAGCAGATGACTGGATCAGAAAACTATGGTACATCTACACAATGGAATACTATGCTGCCGTAAAAAAGAAGGAATTATTACCATTTGTAGGAACCTGGATGGAATTAGAGAACATTATGCTAAGTGAAATAAGCCAGTCAATGAAAGAAAAATACCACATGATCTCACTCATTTGGGGATAATGAAAAACAGTATAAACTGATGAACAAAAAGATAGATACAGAGGCAGTAAAGCATCAAACAGACTGTCAAATTACAGCGGGAAGGTTAGGGAGAGGTGGGGGAAATAAGAGATCAACCAAAGGACTTATATGCATGTATATAAGAGTAACCAACGGATGCAAAACATTGGGGGGTGAGGGCATGTATGGGAGTGGGGTGGGGGGGCAATGGTAAGATATGTACACATATAATACCTTAATAAAAAATATGTAAAAAAAAAAAAAAAAAAAAAGAAATGGTGTGCTCAACGGATCAGAGCCTGATCTTCTACCTGCTTGTTAATGCACAGGTATGTGGTCATGTGATTATGTAACACATTTGCAATAGTTCATATAATAGAAATGATGGATCTCCATGGTGTCAAGGAGCTTGGTCTCTCACTCAGGCTTTGTGAATAAGCCACACTACTCACTCACTGAGGGATCCTGGAAAGTTTTGTGCTTCAGTTTCCTCATCTCTAAAATGAGATAATACAGTACCTGCCTCAGGATTTTGTTAGAATTTAATGAAATAATGAATGGAATGTGACTTCTAATAAGGGCTTTATAAACATTTTTGTTATTTTAATAATTATTATAGGGTTACAAAACTGAATCATTTATTGCAACTAAATAATTTCTGTTTGATTTATTTAAAGCACACCTCACAGATTATGAGCTCCTGTTGGCATCTACTGATAATACATTATAATTTTAAATATATTTCATAGTTAAATAAATTTAAGATATTCTTCCCGGCCGGTGTGGCTCAGTGGTTGAGTGTTGTCCCATGAATCAGGAGTTCAGGGTTCGATTCCCGGTCAGTGTACATGCCAGGGTTGTGGGCTCGATCCCCAGTAGAGGGTGTGCAAGAAGCAGCCGATCAATGATTCTCATCATTGATGTTTCTATCTGTCTCTCCCTCTCTCTGAAATCAATAAAAACATATTTAAAAAATTTTTCAGAAATTCTGGGCTGTTTTGAACTTTCCTCCTACTCACCTGTAGAACTGGGATAACAAAATATATCTTTGTTACCTCATAAATAAAATACTTGAACGGGTGGTGAAGTACAGGTGCAGTACAAATGTAAGATATTAATAATGTAGTTATGTATATGATCTGTGATTCTTCTACATCTAATAGCATATAAGCCAATCTATAAAGAACACACATTCAGCCTCAGTTACTGACATGTTTTTCTTTTATTTTCTACAGATACTTTTCATATTCCCATACTAATCCAGCTCTTGGTTTCTCTCTCTTGATATATGTTAACAGTTTTCTCTTTCATATCATGAGAATTTTGAGTGATCTTGTAACTGTTCTTGGTATATAAAATATAAAATAAATAGTGCTGTCTATAAGTGAAATACATTTCTCCTAGCTATTAATTAGTTAAATATGCAGGTTATTGATGTATCAATCTTTTTGGGCACAGGACTCTAAGCTATACATCTGTGTACTGGTATTGGTAATGCATATTAAATCTTTGCTGTCTCCTATCCTCCACCTCTCAGATTTAACATTTAATAGGTTTTGAAAATATTATTACTGCTGTTCTTTGTACTTGGTGTTTTGACCTGGATCATTGTCCTACATACTCAAAGATTAAGTGGCCTTGCAATGAGGATATTTTTAATTGTGATATTTTTAGCCTGTGACTCGAGCTGCATTTGAATGAGTGCCTATTCTAAGAGCCTGTACTTTGATTACATTTCAACATGTTATTGAGTAGTTGTGGTTAGTCGTAAAAATACAATCTGTGTGAATATCCATTGTTTTGTAGTGATATTATTGCCTAAAGCAACACATTAAAAACATCCATAACTTTAAAAAGAAAAATATTTCTAAAAGTGGTTGATTGTCTTTTTTGAAATCTATTTGCCTTTTTATAAGAATGTTGAGGTTTTGTTGGTTTTAAAAAAAGCACCATTCTGCAGGATATTGAAAAGAGTACTGATTAAGCTGGAATAAACTCATTAGTGTATTTTAACAGTCATCTTTCTGTTAAAGTTCCAGTTGTCAAAATGTTTTTTAATACTACACATTTCAGTTGTGTTATCATTTGGAAGGACTCTTGGAGGTACTCCAGTGTAAGTTCTCTGTTCTCTTAGAAGAGTCTCCTTCATGGTATCACCTACACACAATGATAGCACCTCTAAGGGAAACACCTGCAGTATTCCTTCCATCCTGAGGCAGTGCCTTCCCATGTCAGAAATGCTCACTAACCAATGTCACCCCAATAGACTCAATAAAAAAAATTTTCACTAGAAAAATGTTTTTTATAATGAAAGGAAATAAAGCAGATTCACCAATCCCTGATCATTTAGTCTAATTTGATGACTGATAATTTTTAAACATTAATCTTCTGTTTTATAATATGAGATGTTTATTTTACTTTATTTTATTTATTTATTTTTTAAATATATTTTATTGATTTCAGAGAGGAAGGGAGAGGGAGAGAGAGATAGAAACATCAATGATGTGAGAGAATCATTGTTTGGCTGCCTCTTGCACGCCTCACACTGGGGATCGAGCCCGCAACCCAGACATATGCCGTTGGCCGGAATCGAACCTGGGATCTTTCAGTCCACAGGCTGACGCTCTATCCATTGAGCCAAACCAGCTAGGGCGAGATGTTTATTTTAGAAACAAATGTTGTGCAAATGCATACTTTTCCCTCCTCCTTGTCAGAGATCATTGCCAATAAAACTTGGGTGTGTAACCTTCCTAAGATTTGCTGTGCTTGTACAAACACATGCTTACCTGAACCTGCATTTTGCAACCACTTTGCTGTCTTCTGCTAAGTATAAGGTTATTTGTTAGAATTTATTGAGTGCATGACGTTGAATTGGTATTTATGAGTAATCACACCTGTGAGCTAGTAGATCGTCACAACCACTGTTTAGCTCATTTCCTAATTGCCTCTGTAAAAGGATGTTGCACAGTCATCATTAGGAACACAGTAACTGCCAAAATAAGAGCCTTATTTTAACTAAGAAGCATCCAGCAGATGTCTGAGTATTTAATGTGAAGGATTATTTATGGTTAAGATGAGTAAATGCTTAAAGACCAGGAAAATGGCTTAGTAAAATGTCAACTAGAGTTCTTTTCACATAAGTATATTTATATTTCCTGATTAGTCTTAAAATCAAAGGTGACATTTTTAAAGCAAAAAAGAACACAATGATAAGTATAGCATCTGAGTGGGAAAACTTACAGTACATAAAAGTCTGAGTCTATAGTTTTAGTAACACTAGGAATTATTTTAAGATGTACTAGATAAAAGTATGGATTCTGAAGCTATAAAACCTGGCTTTGAATCCCAACTGCACCTGGTACTTGCTTTGTGACCCTTAGGCAAGTTACTTCTCCTTGTATCTGTTCCTATTAAAAGGATTAATATGAATATCAAATGGGTTAATATTTACAAAGCATTTAGAGGATTACCTAGTCCATAGTGTTATGTAACTGCTTGATGCTGTTGCTGTTATATATTTTTAAAGGAGTTACACAGATTGAAAAGTGCGTTTAAAAAATAGCAGCAAAATACTTTTTTCTTTTGATTGTCTTAGAAAGCTAAAGACCAGTTAATCAAAAAAGGCACATACCACCCTGGCAGGTGTGGCTCAGTGGTTAAAGCACTGGCTCGCGTTAGATTCCTGTCAAGGGTACGTAAATACCCATCTGGGTTGCAGGTTTGATCCCTGCCCTGATTGGAGCAAGTGTGGGAGATAGCTAATCTATGTATCTCTCTCACATCGATGTTTCTCTCTCTCCCTCCCTCTCTATTTCCTTTCCACGTTTTCTGAAAAGCAATGGAAAAAAATATCCTCAGGTGAGGATAAAAAAGAAAAAGGCACATAGTGGTCTCTCATGTTATGAAATTATTAGAAAATATAGGTCATTTAATATTTTCCTATTCTGTGGAAAATAAAACGAGTGCATAACTTTAATTGAATTGCTAAAACTGACTTTGGTGTCCATTTCTAGGTTTTCTGTTAGTTTGGCTTTCTATGTTTCTTTTGGACACAGGATTTTATAATCTGAGGCGGCATGATATAGAGACAATAGTATGGTGAAGGCGGCGACAGGCTAAATGGGGTCAATGGGAAAAAAAGGAGACGTAATTTTTTCAACAATAAATATTTAAAAAAATAAAAAATAGAACCTTTCTATTAAAAAAAAAAAGGCCTTTGGAATCAGGCATTTGAAATCTCAATTACTACATCACTTTCTGGGTACTTTGGGCAGTATATCAGTTATTTGTTGCTGTGACAACTCCAAAACTTAGTTGCTTCAAAAACAATGATTTATTATTTTTTATGATTCTGCAGGTTGGCTGAGGGTTTTTTCTGTTTTATATGGAACATTTTATTTCATTGCATTTTTAATCTTGGAGCAGAAGAACAATGCAGAAATCTGTTTTTAGAACAAGTTCTTTAAATGAGATAATGCATTAACAGTTATTTCCATGGTGCCCACTGTTAAAGTTCAGTAAATTGTGTTTGTTTTTTTTATGTAGTCAAAACACTGTCCCAGATACAAAGTGGCTAACGTGTAAATGTCTCTTGGTTGATAACGTGCTTGGTTCATGTACTTGATTTAATAAAGATATTCTTAGCATTCCTGAATGACTGCCAATAGCTCCCATTGGCTGATAAATCCACTGAACATGATCAATTTGAGATATCTGCTAGATACTCAGAAGAGATGTTGAGTAGGCAGTTGGATACATAAGTCTGGAATTAAGGACAGAGGTCTGGATTGGAGATACACATTTGGGGGCCTTATGAATAGAGGTGGTATGTATTTAAAACTGATTGGATAAGATTGCCTTAGGGAAGTGAATGTACATAGAGATGATAGATATCCAAAGACTGAGCCTGGGGGCACTCCAGAATTTATAAAGGTTGTGGAAATGAGATGAAACTAGAAAGGAATTTGAGAGGGGAGAGTGAGAGAGGTAAAGAGGAGAACTAAGTGGTGTTCCGGAAGCCAAATGCAGACAGTGTTTAGTGCAGGAGAACACAATCAGCTTTGTCGATGCTGCAAGTCAAGTAAATTAAGGATGTGGTGATGCAGTGGCTGATGGTGACCTTGACAAGAGCTATTTTGGTGGACTGATGGGGTGGTGATTTGAGTGAGTTCAAGTTAGAGGCAGAATTGGAGGCATCTTTTCTAAACAGTGCTTCAAGAAGGACTGGTGTAAAAGGAACATAGAAAAGGGTTATGGCTGAAGGAGAGTGTAGAAACGAGACTTTTTTTCAAGATGGCAGATGGGGGATGGTCTTGTATATGGAGAGATATTGATAAGAGAGGGTGGGAAATTGGTGGTATACTTCAGTAAGTGAACATGGACGCCTTAGATAGCAGCACTGACAGATGCAAGTGGGCTAGTACATGTGGGGAGAATGTAGAAGTTTCTTTCAAATTCCATCGTTTTTTGTTCCCAGTAAAGTAGGATGCAGTGAAAACAGTCGGCAATGAGGATGGGGGAGGAGGTGGTAGTTTGAGAAGAGAGGTGTGAATTAGGAAAGTGGGAGCATGACTAACTTAGGGGAATGTATATATTGTTTTATATTTTATACACATTCTCTTACTTAGTCCTTTATTATTTTTTTATAATATATTTTTACTTATTTCATAGAGGAAGGGAGAAGGAAAGAGAGCTAGAAACATCAATGATGAAGATCATTGATGTGCTGCCTCCTGCATGCCCCACACTAGGGATCGAGCCCGCAACCCAGGCATGTGCCCTTGACCAGAATTGAACCTGGGACTCTTCAGTCTGCAGGCCAACACTCTATCCACTGAGCCACACTAGCTAGGGCTACTTAGTTCTTTAGATAATCTTGGAGTATATAAGGTTGGTAAAATCCCATTTAAGAAATGAAGATACTAAGGCTCAGATAAATTACTTGCTGTTAGAGGGAGAGCGAGGTATCTACTCTTGAGTGTTTCAAATCTAGTTCTATTTAGACGGTTTTCAGTGTTTGAAATCAGTGCTTCCTTATCAGACTCCAAAATTTGTCTTCCCAGAGCTTTTCTGCATAGATTCCCAATATTTCTGTACCAGTTTAGCAAAAAGTTCTTAGGAAATTTACCCAAAGGGTATTGCACCCATGATCCATGCTCTTTTATATTGGACTAGAGGCCCAGTGCACGAAATTCGTACACTCGGGGGGGGGGTCCCTCAGCCCAGCCTGCCCCCTCTTGCAGTCTGGGAGCCCTTGGGGGATGTCGAACTGACGGCTTAGGCCTGCTCCCCCCGGGCCTAAGCCGTTAGTCAGACATCCTTAGCGCTGCCACAGAGGTGGGAGAGGCTCCCACCACCACTGCTGCGCTCACCAGCTGTGAGCCTGGCTTCTGGCTGAGCAGTGCTCCTCCTATGGGAGCGCACTGACCACCAGGGGGCAGCTCCTGCATTGAGCATCTGCCCCCTGGTGGTCAGTGCGTGTCATAGCGACAGGTCGTTCCACAGTTTGGTTGATTTGCATATTAGCCTTTTATTATATAGGATTGCCAGTATATGGACAAGGGGTTCTTATTATTTTAGTGCCCTAGAAGTTTGATAAAGGGGTATACCTGTACAAGATTAACTCATAAAGCGTGATTCATTGAACAAAATAGAAAAATCAATAGTTCTTTTGACACTAGTACCTTCTTTTCCCTTTTGGATATACTGTATATTCCATCAAAGGCATTTCTGTACTGGCTAGTTCTGTCCTAGGCAATATGTACTTGTATTTGGAGTATAGATTCTGCTCTGACCTTCTTTAGCACTGGAGTGTATTCTTACTTAGTAGGCTGGTGAGCTGACATGGCTTCTCTTGCTTAAGTTCTCATTTTTCATAATAGCCCAGAAGTGGAAACAATTGAAATGTCCATCACCTGATGAATGGATAAATAATTACGGTATATCCGTACAATGGAGTACTATTCAGCATTAAAAAATGAAGTACTAATACATGCTACAACATGGTTGAACCTTGAAAACATTATGCCAAGAGAAAGAAACAAGTCACAGAAGACCCCGTGTTGTTTTATTTCCTTTGTATGAAATGTCCGGAATAGGCAAATCTAAAGAGACAGAAGGTAGATTTGTGATGACCTAGGCATGGAGGTATTTGGGACAAATGAGGAGTGACTGCTAATGGATATAGGGTTTCTTTGGGATGATAAAAATATTCTAAAAATTGACTGTGGTGGTGGTTGCACAATTCTGTGAACATACTAAAAACCATTAAATTTTACCACTTAAATTAGTGAATTATATGGTATGTTAATTATATTTTAATAAAACTGTTACTTTAGAAAAATGTATTCTGCATCTTTCTCTACCTCAGAGAAGACCGTCCTTATTTTAGTATTTTTATCTTTACTGAGTTTACCATTTTCAAGTTTCTGTTGCATTTCTCTGGTATCTTATTGTCAGAAGAAGAGAAGTATGTAGATATATGTTTGTACAGGAGCATCATCAAGAGAAGCCTAGATAGCTGCACCTTGCAGTCTTACTGAGGGACGTTACCTGAGAGAATCATCAGCTTTGTCATTTCAGAAATTGTTTGATCAAGGTGCTAGGCTTGACTGGACCTATGTTGTTCTGTCACTAGAGTCACAAGAAGCTAAAGACTAGCAGGCAGTGCTATACCGATGTTCTCGTTGGCCTAACTGATGTATTCTCTGTCTGTGGGAAAACTAAGTTAGTAGCCATATTCATGATGGCCATGAAATCATCACATGAGTTCAAAGTTTAATGGCATTTGCCATGGTAACCTAAAGCACCTCTCTCTGTTATAAGAACACTAGAGGCCTGATGCATGAAATTCATGCAAGGGGCTCAGTCCTCGCAGCCGCAGTGGCTTGCCTTGGCCCTCGCAGCCCTGGCTTCGTCCAGAGGTCGTCCAGAAAGTCGTTCGGCTGTCTGGTCTAATTAGCATATTACGCCTTTATTATTATAGATAAGTGTTTCTAAAACTGGATGTACTGAGTTCCTGAACTGAGAAACATCTTTTCCTAACAAGGTTGGGTTTCTTCTGTCAGTAGTTGAATTTTCAGTTTAAAAAGTAAATAAAAGTTAAATCAAATAAAATATTCCATCAATAGTCATCTTTTCTGAGTGACAGTACTTCACCATGTTCTTACTTGAGGCATCTACTGCCAACATTCCCTTCTGGGGTCTAGCAAAAGTCCTGCAAACCATCTAGAGTTAGTGTCTCACTTAAAAAGTTTTTTTCGGCTTACCCACTTTATACTTTATGTCAGTGTTTCAAGGTTTTAGAAGAGCAGAAAGGATTTGGTCTTAATGAATATGATAAAATTGATTGAAAGCACATGGCAAAAAAAGAAAAAAAAGAAAAGAAACAGCATTTAAGGTAGAGATTGCCTTTTTTTAGCATATGGCCTAGTTTTTTGAGTTTGTTTGTGGTTTTGACACTTGCCTGCTAATTGTGATAGAGTGGTAAACAGGTTTATTTATAGTCTCCATTCAGTAGACATGTCAATGTGTGCCTTGCCTGTTCTGCAAAAGTTCAAATGAAGTTTATTCCCTCTGTATCCTTAGCACTGCTACATTTATGGTGCTCAGAAGGGAGTTAAGGTAGATTGCAAAGGAAGCAGAAGAATGTTGCACATATCAGAATCCCTGCTATGATCATTTTTATAGAAAAGTATATTTAGCTCAGGGGAAGAATTTGAGAAACAATTAAGAAGTAACTAAAAACGTAAGCTTGATTCATTACTGAGGGATACATTATTCTTTCATGCATAGTCCAATTCTTAGAGTTTATTTTATTGTAAGACTGGCTGGTAGAACACTGACATCTCGGACAGTTTCATCTAGATTATGAGTGCTTTAAGGTATTGCTTCCCAGCCTTTTACATGTAATGATACACATAGAAAATGAAAATATTTTATGGCATACAAAATAGTGGCGATAATCTAGTAGACACCACCTTAACCAAGTAATCAAAGTGAACATTATCAGTAATGGAACAAATCAAAATTGTATGCCACCTGCTAGCATATAATGAGAAAATATCAATTCCGTAATACTCCTCTTAAAGATTTATAACCCAGATATAATTATGAGTAAACATCAGACAGATTCACATTAGGGGGGACATTTTACAATAACTCGTCTGTAATGTCTCAGCCAAGGTCAAGGAGAAACGTAAGGAACTATTTAACATTGAAATAGACTAAAAGAGCCTGACCGGTGTGGCTCAGTGGTTGAGCATCCACCTATGAACCAGGAGGTCACGGTTCGATTCCCGGTCAGGGCACATGCCCGGGTTGCAGGTTCATCCCCAGTATAGGGCATGCAGGAGGCAGCCAGTCAGTGATTCTCTCTCATCATCATTGGTGTTTCTATCTCTCCCTCCCTCTCCCTTCCTCTCTGAAATGAGGGGGAAAAAAAAAAAATATATATATATATATATATATGTATAAAAGAAAAAGATTGAAAGAGATAAGACAACTAAATGCAATGCATGATTCTGACTTGGACATACTATCTAATAAAAGGGTAATATACAAATTAGCCATCACCCCATCACAAATATGGAAGTGCCCATAGCCATAAGATGGCAGCACCCAGTCCTTTCAGCCCCGCCGGAGTCCCCCAGTCCCGGGGGGGAAGCCGCTGAGAGTGGGCAGCGTGAGCAGCCTGGCGGAATGCTTGTTTCGTTGTTGCGGCGATGAGGCAAGCGTTCCACCCCAGCCGTGGAGGGCATCTGGGCAGCGGGCACAGAGCCGTGGTGGTGGTGGGGGGACACTTGCGTCATCACCCCGGCGACGAGGCAAGTGTTCCGCGGGTGGGCCTCTGGGCCATGGAGAGCCTCTGGGCAGCGGGCGCGGAGCCGCCAGGCCCCGCAGAGAGCTACTGGCGCACGGATTCGTGCACAGGGCTACTAGTTGTTGATATAATTGGCCAAGCTTTGAGTCTGAGGCTTAGATGTAGAGAAGTATCAGTGTTCATTTCCTGATTTTGATGATCGTATTGCAGTTATTTAAGAGAATATTCCTGTTTGTAGGAAATACAAAGTATATAGTTATTTGGCAAATTATTCCCAAGTGCTTCAGGAAAAAAATTTCATTATACTATTCTTACAACATCTCTGTAAGTTTGAGATTGTTTTTAAAATAGAAAATACAACATCTCTGTAAGTTTGAGATTGTTTTTAAAATTTCCTACAAACAGGAATATTCTCTTAAATAACTGCAATACGATCATTAAAATCAGGGAATGAACACTGATACTTCTCTACATCTAAGCCTCAGACTCAAAGCTTGGCCAATTATATCAACAACTAGTAGCCCTGTGCACGAATCCGTGCGCCAGTAGCTCTCTGCGGGGCCTGGCGGCTCCGCGCCCGCTGCCCAGAGGCTCTCCATGGCCCAGAGGCCCACCCGCGGAACACTTGCCTCGTCGCCGGGGTGATGATGCAAGTGTCTCCTCTCCCCCATCCCCCACCACCGCTCTGTGCCCGCTGCCCAGATGCCCTCCACGGCTGGGGTGGAACGCTTGCCTCGTCGCCGCGAACATGCAAATCTAGTGAACTCTGAATGTATGACTTACTTTGGAGTTACATAGCTTTATGTGGAGCCTGTCTTAGGTTGTTAATCTTCTCATGGGAAAGCCATGTGAAGTAGCAACATAATTTATGTGGGAATCATACCTTTCATGGAATACATTTTCTAAATAAGCAAAGCTCATTAAGTGCTAAAATGCTTTTTAACTGTTTTGATATATCCTCTACTTTTCGGCCTTTTAAAGCAGAATACATTGAACTTGGTCTTGTCTCTTTTGGATGACTAATGTCCCTAATTATGTGAATATTTATTATCCTGTTCTGAAATATTATCTAAGTCTAGATCCACTTGTAGCCTTTGGGGTTTTATTTTGTTTTGGTCTTATCTCTCAACGTCTGGTTTTCAGTTCTGTTGATATCATAGTGCATGTATTTAATAGTTTGCCAGTTTTCTTTCTAGTGTTTTATATCTAATCTGCTGTCGTCTCAAAAACAAGTGTATGCTTTTTCCTTTTTAATGTTATCTTAATAAAACCATGAGGTTTAAGTGTAGATATTTTATCAAAGTGATGTTTTACGTACTGCACCTTCTAAAGCTTAATTCAGGATTATGACTAGGTTTCAAAGAGTTCTGAAAAGTGAAGAATTACTATAAATAGAAGGTATCTTTTTCTGTCATTTATTAACTTTCCTTAGAATGTCAGATGAAATCAGATACTTTTAAAGAAAACCCATCCTGATTTTTTTTTTTTTTTTTAAATTTCAGAGCTCCAGAGATTATATTGGGGCTGCCATTTTGTGAAGCCATAGACATGTGGTCATTGGGATGCGTGATTGCAGAACTATTCCTTGGATGGCCGCTCTACCCAGGAGCCTTGGAGTATGACCAGGTAACAGAGCTGTCAAGATAACCTAGTAGAATTGGTAGATTGTAAAGAAAAATAATAGACTACTAAGAATGCATTTCTTTAGGTACACAATACATGTGGGAAATCTTTTAAAAATAAAATGGCTAGACCTGAGATCTTGTGGATTTTAAATTCAAAATCTCAAAACTGTGTTTGATTTTTAAAAACTCTTTTATAACACTAAGTAAATTTCATAAACAAAGTTAGAGTGCACAGGCCCAAAAACCATTTTCGTAAAGTTCGTGGGAGATTTTTTTTTTTTTGGCATCATTTTTATATTATTAGACTGTGTTCATTTAAATAATAGTGCTTTAGCAGTGTGAATAATAAATTGGGGGTGAATGGATGAGGTCATTAGAGAGGCAGGTATACTGATTAGGAGGCGTGTGAAATTTTGTAAAGCTCAGAATTGAAGAAGACCTGAACCAGGGATGGAGAGGAGGGCAGTTAAGAAAAGTGCCATGAGGCAAATGGTTACGGCTTTGGATGTTGGGGAGGGTGGTGAGGGAGAGAGACTTGTCTGGCATAAATTTCAGGTTTCTGATTTATGTGATTGGGTTGCTGTTTACCAAAGGGGAAGACATGAGGATTAACAGATTTAAGGGAAAATCAGTTTAGAATATGTTCACTTTGAAGTACCTAAAGGCCAGCTGACTGGAGAGTTTCAATTAGCAGCTGAATCTACAGTTCCAGAGCAAGAGTTAAATATTTAGAGTTAGAGATAAAACTAGAGACACTTGGGGCTTGTAGAGGGCAGGAAGAAGACATAGAAAACTCTGGAAGGCATTGTCATATGGAGGAAGGCAATTAAAGAGTGTCAAGAATTAAGAGGTGAACCAGAAAAAATGTGGAAATGGAAGGAACAGAGTTTTCAAGTAAAAAGGTAATGGGTAATAGTATCAAGGTAGGAAAAGGATTAATATGGGACTATTAAATATGTCAATTATTAACAGGCTATTACTTGTCTTAATATTATGGGAGCAATAGTAAAATTCAAATTGTAGTGTGTTGAGATGAGAAGTAAGATATAGGCTACTATTTTAAGACTCTTAAGTGAATGAGGAAAGAATTTTAAATAGTTAAAGGAAATTTTGAGGGGGATAGAAGATATTAATAATTTATGTAAATTGAGGGGAATGATCTCAGAGAGAGGAACAAATAGAAGATGCAGGGGAGGATGGGTTAATTAATAGAGCAGAGTCCTTGAGGTTTAAAAAATGAGAACCCTGTGTTCTCAAACGCAGTTTAGAGGAGCTAAGCCTCTTTTTTTCCCCTGTGCTGCTTAGTGGAGAACAGATATTTGAGGGCCTACTATGTATCAGACATTAACATGGGTGTATATTTAAGTTAACAAAACAAAGTCCTTCCCTTCATGAAACTTTACATTCTCGTGGAGAGTAGGGTAAGAAAATGGAAAGTGATCACAGAGAGTATCAGCTGGTAGAAAGCATGGTGGAGAACAGTACAACAGAGTGAGGAAGATACGGGTTACTGAAGAGGGAAGAGCTTATTATTTATTGGTGGGTCATGGGAGGCCTCATGAATACGGTGACATTTGAGCTGAGAGCTGAAGGAAGTGAAAGATGAGCCGTACAGATGTCTGGGCAAAGAGTGTCCCAAACAGAAGGATATTAAGTTCAGAGGCCCTGAGGCTGGAACTTTTCAGTATTCTGAGAGTGCTCATCTCTACCCATATCTCCTCTTCTACTGACTCAGCCAAGCCAGTGACATGGATGTGGTCGCTCCAGTGCTCCCACAGTCATAATTCACCAAGTCTCTGTCAGTCTAAGTCTCTCTTGAATCCACTCCTTCTTTCTATCCCCACAGTCTCTCAATTCACACCCTCCTCATCTCTCCTCTGGCTTCAGCTTCTCACCATTCTTAGATGTTAAAAATGTAGCTTGTCAGTTTCCTGCCTAGATGTCTCCAGTGGTTTCCCATTTTATTTTACCTCCTGGAGTAAATAAAACCCTTTTGCCTCTAGTTCAATTTCATCTCTTGCCATTTCTCCCTTATTGAACCTCTGTGCTTCCACTCTGAATGTGTGAGCATTTTCTTCTGATTTTCCATATTATAACCTTAACACAAATCATAATAGATTAGATTTCCCCCACTCCTCCAGGGCTAACAAACTCTTCCTTATTTGTTCTTTAAGACCCAACTTGAGCATCACCTCTTCTGGAACTTTCTGTAACTAGAATTATTTTAGGTATCCCTTCCCTTCTGTGTCTTTCCATAAAGCATGCATTTATTATGGTATTTATAATAATTATATGATACTTATAACTGCATTATAATTGTTGACTCATGTATTCCCCACTAGACTGTGAATTTCTCAAGGGCATAGACTATATCATTTAATTCTTGGCCTGATACCTAGCATAATGTCTGATATGTAATAGGTATTCAATTAATATCTAATGCATGAAAGAATAAACTCTTCTGTTTTGTAAATTATTTTTCAGATTCGATACATTTCTCAGACTCAAGGTTTACCAGGAGAACAGTTGTTAAATGTGGGTACAAAATCCACAAGATTTTTTTGCAGAGAAACAGATATTTCTCATTCTGGTTGGAGATTAAAGGTAATTCATTTAAAAATATATATATTTAGAAAAACATTTTTCTCAGATGTCTCATGTGCATGGATAATGCCCTCCATGCTTATCTTTATTTTATTGCATTTTTCCTTCTTTTGAATTTTCATTTTTGACATAGGTACCCCTTCCCCCGCTCCTTAAGGAAGAAAGCCCTTTTTTGAATGACTTAGCTCATTCTCTGACCTGGCAACATTAATTATTAACTTATCTTAAATGATTTTTTAAAAAAATTTTATGAGTATAATTACTTTTCTTCTGTGTGTTTAATCTTCTTTATCCAGGTCTACATTATTAAGCTTTATAGGACAAGGACTGAATCTAAGCACTTAGTACAGTGGTCGGCAAACTGCGGCTCGCGAGCCGCGGTTTGCCGCTCTGTTGACTAATGAGTTTGCCGACTACTGACTTAGTACATAACCCAAGTACTGAATTTATTCCTGGATCTTTGGGGGATCAATAAATCCTCAATGTAATATTAATTTTGTAATTATTTTGTTTAAGGAATTCGTTGTATATATATATTTTTTTTTACCTGAACCAAGCTCTTTTAATTTTTTTGTACTTTAATAAAAATACATTTATGGTAGTTATTCTTTTGAAACTACTACTTGCCTTAAAACAGTGGTTCCAAACATGGGACACATGCCCCACAGGGGGGCAATTTGATTTTTAAGGGGGAAATTCAAGAATGAGTATTAACAATGAATTTTTTGCATTTCTTATGGTTCTAGGGACCTCATATATAGTATATAAATATATATTGTGACATATTTGCGCATTTCAGTTCTCTATTATATGTTTAAAACATTTTAAATTTTTTTTTTATTGATTTCAGAGAGGAAGGGAGAGGGAGAGAGATATAGAAACATCAATGGGAGAGAATCATTTGATCGGCTGCCTCCTGCACACCCCCTACTGGGGATCGAGCCCGCAACCCAGGCCATGCCCTTGACTGGAATTGAACCCGGGACCCTTCAGTCCGCAGGCTGATGCTCTATCCACTGAGCCAAACCAGTTAGGGCTATTATATGTTTTGAAACTTTATTTGCTATTTTTTTCATATCACTTCATATTATTAATATTATTTTTAACAATTTCTTAGTGATTTCTTCCTCAGCACTTCAACTGTCCTTTCGTTCTTTTATTTTTCTCTTTCATGTTGCCATGTTCTTTGGAAGCTTGTTTAGATCAAGTTAATGGCATTTTAGGCCTCCTCCACGTAAATAGGAGTTCACTTTTTTTTTTTTAATGTATTTTATTGATATTTCACAGAGGAAGGGAGAAGGATAGAAAGCTAGAAACATCGATGAGAGAGAAACATCGATCAGCTGCCTCCTGCACACCTCCCACTGAGGATGTGCCCGCAACCAAGGTACATGCCCTTGACCGGAATCGAACCCGGGACCTTTCAGTCCGCAGGCCGACGCTCTATCCACTGAGCCAAACCGGTTTCGGCAGGAGTTCACTTTTTGAATAATAAGAATTATATGTCATAGGGGGGCATCGGGATTTTAGAGATGCTTAGGTGGGGCATGGCCAAAAAAGGGTTGGGAACCACTGCCTTAGAATATTCAATATATTAGACTAAATATGCCAGAATTAAAGAAATAAAGAATTTACAAGTGATGGGTAATAACATTATTTTCCCTCTTTGATATGTTCAATAAGACACTAGAAGAACATGAGGCAGAGACAGGAATGAAGTCTAAAGAAGCCAGGAAGTACATATTCAACAGTCTGGATGATATAGTGCATGTGAGTACCACAGTCACAGTTGTGAATCTTACATGCTAAAGGTGCTGGGCTTGATTGTCAAGGGTATGAAAACATTTTCTAAATGACTAGAATGCTTGCTGTTTTTAACCCTTTCAGACAAAATTGATTTTAAGTTTTTAATCTTTCAGGAACTAAATTGCATTTGTCTTTTTTAAATAATTTATACAACCTGTTTTTTAGTTAAAAAATATTTTTTTAAAGGGAAAATCCTAGCAAACAAATTTCTTTTCTTTATATATCTCATTAGAAATGAATTTATTTAGGGAAAAGGTTTTTTTTCTTCTTTGAACCCTATTTGATGCTTGAAAACATTTTGAGAATTTGTTAAGCTCAACTGTTCCTTCTTGTTTCAAAATAATTATAGTTCTTTGTTCTTTTCTATGTTGTGTATTTTTTTTTAACTGAAATTTTAGCATATGTGATGGCTTATTTTTATTTGATGACTTGACATTTTGATTTTGCAGGTGAACACAGTGATGGATTTGGAAGGAAGTGATCTTTTGGCTGAGAAAGCTGATAGAAGAGAATTTGTTAGTCTGTTAAAGAAAATGTTGCTGATCGATGCAGATTTAAGAATTACTCCAGCTGAAACGTTGAACCATCCTTTTGTTAATATGAAACATCTTCTAGATTTTCCTCATAGCAACCAGTATGTTACTTTAAAATCTTTTAAAAATGATTCTGGGAAAATAATCATACATATATATATATTATTATATTATTTATATTATATTATTTTATTTACACACACACACACACACACACACACACACACACACACACACACACAAAGCCTAATATGCAAATTGTCCCTGTGGGAGTTCAACCAGGAGACCGATCACTCGTTATCACGTGTGCTGACCACTAGGGGGTGGCGCGGAACAAAAGAAGGCCCTGGCCAGCAGCCAGCAGCTGGCAGCTGGGGAAGGGAGGCACCAGCTGCTGGAAGGTCCCGATCAGCCCTGATCGTTGGCCAGGCCTTGGGACCCTACCCATGCACGAATTTTGTGCACTAGGCCTCTAGTGCTGTCTATAAAAAATTAGTGTGTTAAAAACGATTCAATTTCTTTATTATATATAAAGTCACACTAACTTGGCCAAGGTCACATGGGCTAGTAAGTGGCAGAGTTGAACTAGACCATAAATCTCAATTGCACTCCAGTGTTCTTTTTCCAAAACACTGTACTGGAAATGACTGAGTGATTTTGTTTTTATATGATAGTCTTATCTTAATAACCAGGTGTGTGTGTGTGTGTGTGTGTGTGTGTGTGTGTGTGTGTGTGTGTGTGTGTGTGTGTATTAGCAGGAAATGTTAACAGTTGTTTCTCTTTTGAGTCCCCCAAACTCTTATTTTCAATTTCCCTTCATACCATTTGCTTTCCTCCCCTCCCCCTTTTCTCCTGTGTTGTGGAAGGAAAGGAGGTTTTTTTTAATGGGGTGGTGGAGAAAAATGTATGCTCAGATTGAGAAGGCCTTAACAGAATCACCTTAGGCGAATCTTGCAAATTCTTTGAACCCCAGACCTTTTTTATTTTAATAGGCTGAAGGGATAAAGTATATGATTTAAAACAACACCTGTTAATATTTTAGAAAGACTGCATGAAGAAGGTATAGGGATAACTGATAATCTGCTATTTGTGGATTACCCTTAAAATTGCACACCCCCTACTGGGGATCGACCCTGCAGCACGGGCATGTTCCCTGACTGGGAATGGAACTGTGACCTCCTGGTTCATGGAGTGATGTTCCATCACTGAGGTATTTTTTATAAAGTTGAACTACTATCTCCACCCCTCCAAACTTAAAAAATGTCTAATGGTTTCCATATATAAGCACTTTGAAAATAACATGATAACTCCATAATTGATACCATTAATTTAGGGATGTGGAGATCTAGAAATTTAGGAAAAATTACTTAGGGTGAAGGGGAGGGGGTCATAAAATTATATGGTGCTAACAAAAAAAAATGCTTATTGTTGCTTTTATGTCTTAAAAATATTGCAGATATAAGATAACACTTTTGCTGGCTTTAAAATTAAATCTTGTACGATTTTCTGGTAGAAACAGTATTGGAAATAAGCAGATTAAGTACAAGTCATAGAATCTTTCTCCTTTGGAAATAATTTTTTAATTAATGTACATTGATTTTAGATTATTCTATACCTTTAAAATAATATTACAGTGATCTCTCCCTCACTTTTTTGTTTTGCAGTGTAAAGTCCTGTTTTCATATTATGGATATTTGTAAGTCCCACCCAAACTCATGTGACACAAATAATCACAATAAAACTTCACTTTTAAGACCAGTTTCTTCAAATAGTACAGCTAATCTGGCAGCAAGTTTTACTAAACTTGGCACATTAAGAAGTCAGGTAAGAATCTAAGAATTTATTTTTTTTATGATTGCTCATTTTGCTTTTGAAGTCTCATGTCAGCAGTTAGAAGTTACAGTGCTGGTGAGGTCTTCTATGGCTGTTCTATTAAATTTCTAATATTTCAGGGAACAACTGGAACAGACCTACCCAAATTCATTTGTTTCCTCTCACCTTTCATTCTTTCAATACCCTCTACCTGCCCCCTGTGCCACAATTCTATGAATAGTAGAACTCAGTGAAGTCAGTGTCTGGACCCATTTTTATCACAGAATTAAGGTTTTAAGAAGTGTGTTTAATTCTCTTTATAAAGCGTGTGCAGCAGTAAGACCGCTCTGTGTAATGCCTCGTACGTTGCTCATTTCAGGCATTGACCACATCTGCACACTCCGTTGTGCACCGTGGGATTCCTCTGCAGGCTGGGACTGCTCATTTTGGTTGTGGTGATGCTTTTCAGCAGACGCTGATTATCTGCCCCCCAGCCATCCAAGGTATTCTTTCATTTAAATTACACTTTGATTTAGGCATGCATTCTGTTTTATTTTATTTTTTTAAAATAAATCTTTATTGTTCAGATTATTACAGTTGTTCCTCTTCCCCCCCCCCCATAGCTCCCCTCCACCTGGTTCCCATCCCACCCTCTGCCCTTACCACCCCCCCACACTGTCGTCGTCCATAGGTGTAAGATTTTTGTCCAGTCTCTTCCTGCACCCCCACACCCCCTTCCCTCCCAGAATTGTCAGTCCACTCCCTTTCTATCCCCCTGATTCGATTCTATTCACCAGTTTATTCTGTTCATCAGATTTTTTTATTCACTTGATTTTTAGATTCATTTGTTGATAGATATGTATTTGTTGTTCATAATTTTTATCTTTACCTTTTTCTTCTTCTTCCTCTTCTTAAAGAATACCTTTCAGCATTTCATATAATACTGGTTTGGTGGTGATGAACTCCTTTAGCTTTTTCTTATCTGTGAAGCTCTTTATCTGCCCTTCAATTCTGAATGATAGCTTTGCTGGGTAGAGTAATCTTGGTTGTAGGTTCTTGCTATTCATCACTTTGAATATTTCTTGCCACTCCCGTCTGGCCTGCATAGTTTCTGTTGAGAAATCAGCTGACAGTCGTATGGGTGCTCCCTTGTAGGTAACTGTTTTTCTCTTGCTGCTTTTATTTTTTTTAAAAAAATTTTTAAATATATTTTATTGATTTTCCACAGAGAGGAAGGGAGAGCGAGAGAGAGTTAGAAACACTGATGAGAGAGAAACATCGATCAGCTGCCTCCTGCACACTCCCTACTGGGTATGTGCCCGCAACCACGGCACATGCCCTTGACCGGAATCGAACCTGGGACCCTTGAGTCCGCAGGCCGATGCTCTATCCACTGAGCCAAACCGGTTAGGGCTCTCTTGCTGCTTTTAATATTCTCTCTTTGTCTTTTGCTTTTGGCATTTTAATTATGATGTGTCTTGGTGTGGTCTTCTTTGGATTCCTTTTTTTGGGGGGGTTCTCTGTGCTTCCTTGAGTTGTAAGTCTATTCTTTCACCAGGTGGGGGGGCATGCATTATTCTTAAACAAATTTAGTTATTCCTTAAATATACTGTACAGTTTTTGCTACATTTAGTGCTACATTTGAATTTAAGCTTGTCAGTAGCCTTAGACCAGTGACGTTTCATCGTTGACAACACGGGTCATATGACAGTTGTATTTCCTGTAGAGTCTAGCACGATAAAATACCTTAGTAGAAATTAATTAGCTTGAACGCTATGGCTTGTCCTGTACTGAGTATCACTGCTCCAGAAGTTCAGCTAAGTACATATTATCTATAATCACTAGACAATAAAGTGACTGAGAGTTCACCTGGTTAAGTTTTGGTCAAAGGAATTCTGTCCCAGATGTTATAGTCTTGTTCTTGAACCATATCTTAGTTTTTTGTTTTTCAAAAGGATTGATTTTGACTAAATCAAATCCCCTACATAGATAAAAATATCAAATCCTCAAGTGTGATGGGTGGCAGAATTCCTTTGAAGAGGCATAATTCTAGGGGAATTTCTTAGTGTTTCTTAGTGGGTGATAGCAGCAGATTTTGTGATTGGAATAACGAGAATAAAACCCTACTTCCTAGTCCTTTCATAGCATCTTGTTCTTGCTAAGATTTAACATCTAGTTATATCTTAAAGCAAGAGGTTAATTATAATTGGGGCCCTGACTGACCCTTTGAAACATGATGTTAATACTGTATGTATAGGTATGTATGTGTAAGTAAAAATTGTTGCTAAGTCTGTAACACCTGGGATATAGTTCTGTTTCTCTGATTTGCTGTGTTATCCTAGCCAGCCGTGGGCAAACTACGGCCCATGGGCCGGATCCAGCCCGTTCGGCTGTTCTATCCGGCCCGCGGAGCCGAAAGAGCGGAGGGTTCTCTTGCTCTCCCCTCCGCTCCTTTACTTTGAATTTATATTAGTTCACACAAACACTCCATCCATGCTTTTGTTCCGGCCCTCCGGTCCAGTTTAAGAACCCTTGTGGCCCTTGAGTCAAAAAGTTTGCCCACCTCTGTTAGACACATCTATTAACCTGTTTCAGTCTTAGTAAAAGGAAACAGGCTGAATAGATACTGTCTTAGTCATTTCTAGCTCTTAGTATTTCTGGATTCTGAAGGTTATTTGAATTTATATTTGATTTAAGAATTTAAAAAAATCTACCACAATGCTTAACAAAGCACCAAGAAGAATATGTTTGTTGCCTTGATTGATGGTAACAAGAGATATGAAAACATGTCAACTCTATAGCCACTTTTGTTTTACTCATGTAGATTTACTTACATCTTTTTTATATATATTGGGTTTTCATATAAGGTTTTATTGAAAGGTTTGTATCACTAAAAATATAAAAAAAACCCAACTTAGATGATTGCTTCACAAGATGAGTTTGTGGTTCAATGGTGGACTATTCCTGTGACAGTGACTCATGGCTGGTCTCTAATAATGAAAATGAAAATACCCACATCATTATATTGTCAGGACTCTTAAAGATTTTGCTGTGTTTATTTACTTGATTTTTCTCAACTATGTACTATAAAAATTTTAAGCATATAGAAAAGTTCAAAAAATAATATTATGCCTTTTACCCTAGATTCAACAAATGTTAATACTTGATAAAAAATAATTAGACCTCTTCAGGGGAGAAGATAATAGGAGAACTCTTCTTATCTTGAAATATTAATTATGAGGAAAATTTACGGACAGTGTGATTTTTGTTGGGATTTGAGAATTTGCTCGTCCTTTAATCCTTGTTAAAGTGAATTATGAGATTGTCTACGCTGCAATATACCTACATTGCTGGGTGTGCGTGTAGGCCTTTTCTTGGATAATTTGCTGATGAAGACATGCTGTTTTGAAGGGGCAAGAAAGTCAGTTTTTAAAAATAATCTGTAAAAGAAATAATCTGTAGATCTTTGTTAAATTTAATTCAGATCTAGTTCTTTAGGTGGAGCTCAGAGGGTAGAACACCCAGGCAGTAAGATAAACTCCTCTGTGCAGAAAATAAACACAACAAAATAAACTTTCCCCTTTGGAATTTTAAACTTTTTATTTTTCAATTATAGTTGACGTTCATTGTTATTTTGTATTAGTTTCAGGTATATGGCACAGTGGTTAGACAATCACATAACTTTACAAAGTGATCCCCTCAATAATTCCAGCACCCACCTGGCACCCACATAGCTATTACAATATTTTTGACTATATTCCCTGTGCTGTACTTTATATCCCCATGACTGTTTTATAACTACTAATTTTTACTTCCTAATCTCTTCACCTTTTTACATAGCTCCCCAACCCTCTCCCCTCTGACAACCATCAGTCTATTCTCTATATCTGTGAGTCTGTTTCTATTTGTCTATTTATTTTGTTCTTTAGAGTCCACATATAGGTGAAATCATATATTTGTCTTTCTCTGACTTATTTCACTTATTAGCATAGTACCCTCCTCTTTAGGGTTAACATTTAAAATATATTCATGCAATAAAAATTGTAAAATTATTTTTCAGTAGGAAAAGAAGACAATTATATTTTTCTCTAATGGCCAATCAGTTATATCTAAGATCACTTTTATCTAAAATTGATTGTATTAAACAATCTGCCAACCTATATTGAAAGTAACTGCTGCTGCAACAAATTGCTTTATAAAAATTTCTGGAATAATGCACCAGAAGGTAGATAAAATGTACATTGCTTTCCTAATAGATTGCTTTGTTAGTGTTAATGAAAATTTTATGTAGGGGATGGTTTTACAATTCAAACCAGATTTTAAACAATTGTTTAAATTCATAAGAGTTTAGGAAGGAAAATTCTTTCTCTGAGTTAACTTATGTTTGAGAACTATTCTTTTCTATTTCACAGGTATTCCTACAACGCATGGCAAACCCACTAGTTATTCAATAAGGGTAGATAATACAGTTCCACTTGTAACTCAGGCCGCAGCTGTGCAGCCACTCCAGATCCGACCAGGAATTCTTTCTCAGGTTGGTAATAATTCATCCTTTCTGCATACGTGCTGTCCTCCTTATACTCAAGTAGGGGTACTGACCCATTTGTAAAATATCAGCCTGTGATGTTGGGAAACAATGAAAATAATCTGGATGGGAATTCAAGCCTTTGTAGATTATTGACTTTAACTTTTAAATTATTAGATGATTGTTTAATGTATTTTTGATTTTAGGATCTAATGATGAATGATTTGTAACTTTTTCCCCACTTTTTCCCCCTCCCTCCCTGCCTCACTCCCTCCCTCCCTCCCTCCCTGCCTCCCTGCCTCCCTCCCTTCCTTCCTTCTCTTTTTTGTTGTTTGTTTGTTTTTGGTGCAGCAGACATGGTCTGGTAGAACACAGCAGATGCTGGTACCTGCCTGGCAGCAAGTAACACCCTTGGCTCCTGCTGCCACTTCGTTCACTTCTGAGGGTGTGGCTGGTTCACAAAGGCTTGGAGACTGGGGGTAAGTTAGAAACAAAAGTACTTTTTTGTGAATAGTTTGCCAAATAGTTTTTGTTAAAAAAGAGATTCAACTTTTTAAACTTTCTCCTTAGGAAAATGATTTCACACAGCAGTCATTATAGCTCAGTGATGCCGCAGCCTCTTCTAACCAATCAGATAACTTTATCGGCTCCTCAGCCAATTAGTGTGGGCATTGCACATGTTGTCTGGCCTCAGCCTGCCGCCACCAAGAAGAATAAACTGTGCCAGAACAGGTTGGTGTTGATATTTTAACTTTGCTCTGCATTTTGAGAATTAATCTTTAAGATAAATTTTGCATGTACACTAAAGGGTCACTCTGTTGTATTCAAAATGACCTCTTTGATAGCTTTGTTACAAACACTAAGCCAGCTCCCTTCTCAATTTCTCAGAGGTATTTTGGTAAAACTAATGGAATGGGAGCCAGGAAGAGAGGAAATAAATGCTTTCAGTTGGTAAGACTGTCTTTATTGCCCTTTTGATATATTACCTACCTATAATTTTAGACCATTTTAGACACAGATATCACATTTACAAAAAAAAATGGCCATTTGAATGTAATAAATGCAACCTACCTTAATGTTTCTAGAGATAATATTTTATGTTTTACAAAACTTATCTGTATGTTAGTGTGTTATATACATGCTCTTGAACCAAGTGAAAATTCACATTATTCATTTTAATGAAATTTCTTAGAAAAACGTCATGTTCATATTTTGACTATAGAAATGACACGTTATTTCTTTGATTGCAGGAGTAATGCATTGCAGAATACCAATATCCCACATTCAGCATTTATTTCTCCAAAGATAGCAAATGGGAAAGATGTCGAGGAAGTAAATTGTATAGAAACACGGGACAATCATAACTCAATAGAGGCAAGAAATAGTTGTGAAACATCTGGCAGGCAGGACCCCGATTCATCAGTTTCAGACAAGCAGCGGCAAACCATCATCATAGCTGACTCCCCAAGTCCTGCAGTGAGTGTGATCACTATCAGCAGTGACACTGACGAGGAAGAGACAACACAGAGGCATTCGCTCAGAGAGTAAGTGCCAAAGCCGGTTCCTGTGTTGATGCTGCATCCTTAAATAATGACGATGGCGCCCCCTGGTGTGGCAAACAGTAACTTCCTGTAATCTAGTGTCTTTGGAGTAAACTTCCTAAATAGTATTTAACATGGTTATAGCATTTTCCCTGTATTTATTAGCTTTTGTCTATGTAGGTTACTCTTAACTGATTCATATACTTAGATGAATTAAATTTTGGCTACTTGACAAATATCTTCTCATTTTTTTATTTCTCTCCCCCTTCTCTCTCACTAGTTGTAAAGGTAGTCTAGACTGTGAAGCCTGCCAGAGCACTTTGAATATCGATCGGATGTGCTCCTTAAGTAGTCCTGACAGCACTCTGAGCACCAGCTCCTCCGGGCAGTCCAGCCCATCCCCTTGCAAGAGACCTAACAGGTAAAGGGGTTTTAATAATGGTGTGTAATACACACGAGGTTAACTGCAAAGCCTACGATTTCTTTTGTAGTTGTTTACATTAATAAAGATTTTAAAAGAATCAGCTGTTTTTAAAAGGGTAAAAAGCCAAAAACTTCAACTTTAGCTCCATACACTGTTATTATAACTTAAGTTTTGAATAAGAACATACACTTTAGCAAAATAAAACAAGACTGTTTTGCATAATAAAGTGATGACCCAGTGTCAGTAGAATATCTGCTGTGATTCTTTCTCTCTTGGTGATGGATTGGCACAGTTTCATCCATATTTCCTTGCCTACCCTTCCTTTTGCCCAGGAACATGGATTGCCACGAGGTTAGTGAGCTTTCTCTAGCCAGCATGAGGCGCTAACACATTAAGTGATTTGCCACAAAAGTTTAAGCGAAATACATTTGATTTTAGCTTTTAGGATTTTTTTATTTTTTTAGTGAAAACAAAATTTGAATAACTTTTAGGTCTTAATTTTATACATTTGTCTTCTCTTTTTCCTTAGTCAGGTATTGCATACTTATAACCAAAGCTCTGTGGAAGACAAAGTAATTTTAACACATCTTCTTATAAATTGCTTATAATGTGGTTTGGAAGTTGATACTACACACACATATACATAAATATGTACGTACATATGAAAACATGTATATATAAATGTATGTATAAGATATATAAATAAAAATGTGTAACCAAAATATACCTATAGAAAGAGATGCTTCAAAATGTTAAATATGAAATGAATGATTAAGACAGACAATAAATGCTGTGGAAATCACAAGGAGAGATATTGTCAGGGCCCAAAAGGGTCAGGAAAAGATGAGAAATAATGGGATTCTTGCTAGGCCTGCAGAGGAGTGGGGAAGACCTTTCAAATAACTAGTTAGTTAAAAGGACACACGGCACCACTAAAGAGATGTATTTAACATTAGAATTTATTCTGAAATATCCATAATGTTCGTACATGTCATTTAAATTATCCAGAAGAGCCCTAACTGGTTTGGCTCAGTGGATAGAGCGTCGGCCTGCGGACTGAAGGGTCCCAGGTTCGATTCCAGTCAAGGGCATGTACCTTGGTTGCGGGCACATCCCCAGTAGGGGGTGTGCAGGAGGCAGCTGATCGATGTTCCTCTCTCATCGATGTTTCTAACTCTCTATCCCTCTCCCTTCCTCTCTGTAAAAATCAATAAAATATATATTTAAAAAAAATTATCCAGAAGAGTGCTGCTTTGTAGTATTTGATGAAAAGTTCTGGAATTTATAAAATGGGATTTATGAACTACTAAGGATCAACTGGGAAAGGAAAGAAGAGAAAATCCAGTGCTAAAAGGAGGTTCCTAAACAGGGCAGGATTGGGATTATCAGTCAGAAGAGAGAATTAACATGAGAGTCTAAAAAATTTATGGAAAAAGCGTTATTGACCAAGGAAGAAGTCGTAATTAGATATGAAATAATTGAATAAGTTTGTTACCAATTTGCTGGAGCCTGGATATCATTTAACTTTACATTTAATGTGAAATGCATATTATTCATACAAGTACTTTCTTACTGTAGTATGTCAGATGAAGAGCAGGAAAGTGGTTGTGATACTGTGGATGGCTCTCCAACATCAGACTCTTCGGGACATGATAGTCCGTTTGCAGAGAGCAGTTTTGTGGAGGACACTCATCAGAACACAGAACTGGTGCCCTCTTCCAACACAGAAACCAAGCCAGCTGTCTGTACTGTTGTGGTGCCACCAATGGGACTAGAGAATGGATTAAATGCCGATGAGCATATGGCAAACACAGGTAAGCTGAGTCCTCCCTGTTTCTTTATAGTCCCTTAAAAGGTCTTTTTATTTTTATTGTTGGAGCTATTACAGATATCTCCATTTCCCCCTGCTTTGCTCACTTCTCCCCAGCCCCGCTCCCTCTTCCTTCTGGCCGTCACACTGTTGTCTGTGTCTGTGGATTATGCATATATGTTCTTTGGTTAACCCCTTCACCTTCTTTCATTCAGTCCCCCTCCTCCCTCTGCTCTGACAGCTGTCAGTCTATTCCACATATCCATGCCTCTGTTTCTATTTTGTTCATCAGTTTATTTTGTTGATTAGATTCCACATATGAATGAGATCATGGTATTTGTCTTTCTCTGACTGGCTTATTTCATTTAGCATAATAATCTCCAGGTCCGTCCATGCTGTCACAAAAGGTAAGATTTTCCTCTTAGAGCTGCATAGTATTCCATGGTGTAAATGTACCACAGGTTTTTTAAATTCACTCATTTACTGGTAGGCATTTGGCTCTTTCCAGATCTTGACTATTGTAAATGATGCTGCTATAAACATAGGGGCGCATATATTCTTTCGAATTGGTGTTTCAGGTTTCTTAGGATGTATTTCCTGAAGTGAGATCGCTGGGTCCAAAGACAGTTCCATTTTTAATTTTTTGAGGAAACTCCGGACTGTTTTCCTCAGGGGTTGCACCAGTCTGCATTCTCACAAACTGCACTAGGGTTTCGAACCTTTTCTCCACATCCTCCCCAGCACTTGTTTGTTGATTACTGATGGTAGCTATTCTGACAGGTGTGAAGTAATATCTCATTGTGGTTTTAATTTTCATCTCTCTGAAAAATTTTTTTTATTTTCACCCGAGGGCATTTTTTCCCATTGATTTTTAGGGAGAGTGGAAGAGAGAGAGAAAGACAGAGAGAAACATCGATGTGAAACACATTGATTGGTTGCCTCCCGCACAAGCCCTGACCAGGACCAGGACCAGGGCCTGGGCCAGGGAGGAGCCTGCAACTGAGGTATTCTGGTGCCCCTAACCAGAATAGAACCCGGGACCCTTGGGTCCACAGGCCAATGCTCTATCCCCTGAGCCAAACCGGCTAAGGCTAAAAAGGTTTTAATTTAGGGACACAGAGAATAGTATTACCAAAAGTCATCTCTGAATTTCCAACTTGATCTTGCCAAGTTGCACAAAAGAAATCTCTTCTTATGTCATCCAGTGCTTGGACATGAGATCCCTTTTCTTTTTATTTAATTTTAAGGTTCTCAAATCATTATTGTGTAAAATATCTAGAGACCTTTCTAATTTTTATATGAGAAGGAAAAAGCATTAATGCTTTAACATTTTGCTCATTGCCAGATTCTATATGCCAGCCATTAATAAAAGGACGATGTGCTCCTGGAAGATTGAACCAGCCTTCCACAGTGGGTACTCGTCAGCAGAAATTGACATCAGCATTCCAGCCCCAGCATTTGAATTTCAGTCAGGTACGTTTGTCGTTTGTGAATTTATAAGAAAGAGCCTTTAGAATTTAAATGCAGCAGTATTTCACTTAGGGGAAAAGATTCTGAAACTGTATGCAATCTTAATAAATTTTACCCCTTTCGTTATCCCAGGTGACTAAAGAGTAATAAACCCGATATCGGAAAATTAAGCAGATTATCCACAGAAATGGAATGCCTCAGAAAAATGAAGCTCTTAGATTCTCTTAAATGTAATTTTTAGTGTGTTTGTTTTCTTAGACCCTTTAAATCAGAATGCACCTTGATGGACTGATGGCTACATTTCTTATGTGTTAGTCATGGTGATAGTGAGAGATGATGTCTTACTGAGTACTTCCCATCTATTCAGCACGGTGCTCAGCAGTGAGTTTCCAAACTTGGGGAAAGAAAAGATCACAGCTATTGGAGTAAGATCTGTGTCCAAATCCTGGTTTTGCCAAATATTACCTTAGCCAGGTCTCTACAGCAAATCTGGATCACAGTTAATGGGAATAATAGCTATATCATGGGGTTGTTTTAGAATTAAATAATGTCTTGTATGTAAAATGTTAGCTCTACACATGATAAGTATTCCTCAAATGGTAGCTAGTAGTAGTAGTGGGGGGGGGGATAGTGATACTACTAGCAGTGGTAGTGGCAATGTTAATATTATCATATTATGTAGTAATAAATATTACAATGTTAGTACTAACATATAATACCTTTTTTTCTCTTGATTTATACTTAGTACAATCTAAGATCTGAGAGATCCTCTATGAGATATCAGCCACAGAGTTTATTGTAATTTCCCTTTTCTTTTTATTTATTTTATTTTTTATTTTTTAAAAAAATATATTTTATTTATTTTTTACAGAGAGGAAGGGAGAGGGATAGAGAGTTAGAAACATCGATGAGAGAGAAACATCGATCAGCTGCCTCCTGCACACTCCCCACTGGGTATGTGCCCACAACCAAGGTACATGCCCTTGACTGGAATCGAACCCGGGACCCTTGAGTCCGCAGGCCGATGCTCTATCCACTGAGCCAAACGGGTTAGGGCTCCTTTTCTTTTTAAGTTATACATATGTATTTAGTGTGTTTTGTCTGCTTGCTTGTTTTGGATAGGTTCAGCACTTTGGATCTGGGCATCAAGAATGGAATGGAAACTTCGGACATCGAAGGCAGCAAGCTTATATCCCTGCTAGTGTTACCAGTAACCCATTCACTCTTTCTCATGGAAGTCCCAATCACACCGCTGTGCATGCTCATCTGGCTGGAAGTACGCACCTTGGAGGACAGCCTGCTCTGCTTCCATACCCAGCAGCTACCCTCAGTAGTGCTGCATCAGTGGCCCACCTCCTAGCCTCTCCGTGTACCTCAAGACCTATGTTACAGCATCCAACCTACAATATATCCCATCCTAGTGGCATAGTTCACCAGGTCCCAGTGGGCATAAATCCCCGCCTGTTACCATCCCCAACTATTCATCAGACTCAGTACAAACCAATCTTCCCACCACATTCTTACATCGCAGCATCGCCTGCGTATACTGGATTTCCATTGAGTCCAACAAAACTCAGCCAGTATCCATATATGTGAAAACTCAAAAGGAGTGTATTGAAGAAGCTCAATAATAGAAACATTTGATTAAAAATAAAAACATGGTATTTAATAAATATTAGCCATGGCACAAGAAACTTATTTTTGAATCATGTAGACTTGGGTGCAATTTAAACAACTTTGAGCTTTAAAAAAAACAAACTCACTTTTAATGTGTTTTGCACATTTGGTATAACTTGTCTTTGGTCATGTTATCTTCTTATGTAGTAACTCTAGACAGGTGACTTATGGGAGCAGAAGTCCAGTTTTGCTCCTGCTATTTTTTATAAAATTGCCTTCTAACTAGTGCAAGACACGTCCACATTTGGGAAGCCATTCTGTGTACAGACTTAGAGCAACAGATGCACATATGTCAAAATTACAGCATACCAGTGAATTGTATTATCTGTGTCTTAGTGTATAAATGTCGGGTCACTTACCTAAGAAATTGAGCTATTGTTCCTTACATTTGCATGTGTCTTTGCATGGGCAAAATGTTGCCTCGACTTTGCTCTTAATGTTGTTCTAATAATCTCAGCTGCATTGTAAACCGTTCCCACACATAGTGCCTTAAATATTTGAGGTTGTTAATGTTATTACCTATATATAAATGTTGAGGACTGCAGCACTTAAAAGTCAGACCTACTCTTTAGTTTTCTTTTGATAGAGTAATGTTCATTTTTGGTTTTGTGTGGTATGATTTCAGGTTGTAGCTGTTTTTTCCTTACTAAGAGGGCAGCATGTTTGCTATAGCTGAATTCTGCTGTCTGAATTTTCAGAATGATCTGGCTTCAAGAAAAGCAAGCAGTTAGTAGTGCTTAAGACAATTGATTCAGTATCTAATGGATAGTTGATATCTGTCACAACACAGCATTTTATATACAGTTAAGTAAAACTGCTATACAATCTAAGTTTATTTTGGGAGTGTTTGCTGTATAATTGGATTTAATAAAATATTTAGAGGTTCAGTAGGCATGACTTTGAGTAGATAATGAAAGAAAATGCAAATTGCTCATTGATTCATGACGTGGTTTCATCTTAGCTTGGGCAAACCATGCAGTATTTAATAAGTAGTAGCAGAATATTTACTATTGAAGCTTGAAAAGATGTGAGTTCTTTGTGTGCAATTTTTCATTTATGCATGTGAGGGTTTTGGTTGTTTTTTTTTAAGTATTTTTACATTGTAGTACTTGTTTGCTTGTTGGTGGTGTTTGCTTATTTAATACATTCCGTCAGGGACAGAAATTACATGCATTTCTTCCTAGGAAGTGTGTCTTGGGTTTTTCCTTTCTTACTCTCTCTTTCGTTTTTTGGTGATGGTGGTGATGTTTCAATGAAGTTGCTTTACAGCACCAAAGACTTAATCATCCATTTCCTATATAAAAGGTAGCTACTTTTTTGCATAGACCTCAAGTATATTGTAGTGTAGAGGTGGAATGTAAGGAAAGGTATTAAACAGGCTGTGTTTTAGCTTATGGGCAAGTAATAAATTGTATCATTTATCTTGAATGTATCATAGATAAGCTGCTATATAACGATTGCCACTTCAGATAGCTGTGAAATTAGGTGATTAACTAGTTGTTACTTAGCCTTCTAATTTCTGTATAAGTCTAATTACATGAAATGGAAGTTGGGGTTTTGATTTTTTACTTTGCTTTTCTGTTTGGAGTGTCATTGTAACTACTGTATTGTAAATGATGGAAAATAATTGCATATGTTATTTTGGGTGTGTTAATTGCATCAGTATTTTATCTCTATTAATGTTTGTGCTCATCACTGCATATAAAAACTTGGATGTATCAATGTAACTTAATTTTTTATTTTCATACTGGCATTGTAGACACTTGTGAAAGCTGTATCTTGCAGGCTTGACTTAACTTTTTTTCCTTAAAAATCTGGAATATAATCGTACAGCATTTACTGGAATAAACAGTACAAAGCATTTGAGTGTAAAGCTCTCCAAATGTTTTGGATTTATAGCATTTCTTTGATAAATTAATTGCATACCACTAGTACAGCTCTAGTACAGTGTTGACAATAAGCTAATGATGGACAGACTTTTCTTTACTCCATTAACACAAGCAGTGTTTTATTTAATAATCATCAATGAAATAAATGTGCCTGAAATTGATTTTAAAATTTACAGTATTAGATCATAAAATAAAAACCAGCAGTACATTTTTAGTCACACTGAAAATGAAGGACTTAATTTTCCCCACAAGTTTCAGTGTTTTTAGTAATCAATTCTATGCATTTTATATAAATAGAAATATGTATATATTACACATAAAAAAGAGTAGCCTAAGATTAATTTAAAAGATTATTTACAGATGGCAAATTTATGGAGTCACTATTTAAGTAAACGTCGTTGCCCTCCACAGCCTTCTAATTTTATTTATATGGTCCAGCAGCTTACTGGTATCTGTTCACTTCTTGGAAAAGAATCAGTGCTGGCAGCGGAAACTGGAAACAGGTGCAAAGGATCGATTGGTGTTTGTACTCCAACAGGTACAAAACTGGCGCAGTTTGCTTTTTATTCAGGGCCGTTTTCACTACCCTGAAATGTCCCATTTTCTGTTTTTCACTTCCAAGACTGCGATGGTCTTGTTAAGTGGACAGTAAATGATAAACGTCAATGTTTTCGTAATAGTAATGCTTGATAAAGGCATACCCCAGTTAAGTACATCCCTCTGAACTGATTCTAATCATGGGCTTTTTATGTGTTTAAAAATAAAAAATGTTAAAGCCTAAAGCATATTGACAAAAAAGGTTTGGATTTATACCTTCTTTAAAGCCATTTTTACCAGTTTTCTTTGGTTTTAATGCTTTCTTAAATAAAACACTGCATGAATTTCAAGTTGCATATTTGCATACTATTTTAATTTACAAATTACTTTTTATCAAATATCCTGATATTTAGTTTACTTTTTTTTTCTTCAGGGTGTTTAACTAAGTATGTTACTGTAGTAGCAAAGCCTTTTCATTTTAAAAATCTCTACTACTTATTTTAAACTTTGTTTGCATTAAGTAAAAGTTAAATCATACACTGCAAGGTGTAGGAGGATTTGTTTTAATGAACCAATGATAGATTTGATTACTGAGTTTGAACTGTTACCTGTTTAACAATCTTAGACTTGTGGCTTTCTTTCTTTGGTTTGTTTGTTTTGCTTTTCTATGCTACACTAGTTTGCCATGTAGCAATTGCACTGTGCAATATTACAATAAGGACTGGGAAAATTTTTATGGATGTAATGTCTATTACGGTTTGCGATAGTATTTCTCTCTAGTTCTCAGTGATTTAAATGTGACCAAGCCTTCTGTACTTTGTCACAAAAAGCGGGTTTTCCAGGTGACTATTTTGGTGAGTGTCAAAATAAGAATTTATGGTGTATTACTGTCGATTCACTTTGAATTAAAATATATATATTGCAGCAAACAGCTTGTTGACTTTTTTTCCAACCCAGGACTGCTTGTAGGGTAGGGAAGGGATTGGCTAGTACAGTGATCGGCAAACCGCGGCTCGCGAGCCACATGCGGCTCTTTGGCCCCTTGAGTGTTCTAACGCCACTTCTTCAAAATAGACTCGCCCAGGCCGAAAACCGACTTCTGCGCATGGGCCACGAAGTTTCGATCGCACTGTACGTGTGTGCCCGCACATGGTATTTTGTGGAAGAGCCACACTCAAGGGGCCAAAGAGCCGCATGTGGCTCACGAGCCGCGGTTCGCCGACCACTGGGCTAGTAGCATTTAGAACCTAACTTATATCATCTCAGTTAATTCTCAAAACCGTTTGTGTGAGATAGGTATTAATATCTTTATTATAGAAATGAGGAAATAGGTCAAAATATCTAGGTAAGTTGACCAAAGTCACACTGCTAGTGAATGGTGAATCTGGGATATGAACCAGGCTGTTTAACTGTAACTAGTTTACTTTCCGCTAGTTCTTTTTTTTTTTCAATTACAGTTTACTTTCAGTATTTTGTATTGGTTTCAGGTGTACACCTTAATGGTTGGACAATCACATACTTTACATAGTGTTCCCCTTGATATTTCCAGTTACCAGCTGGCACCTTACATAGCTATCCCATATTAATGACTTTATTTCCAATTCTGCACTTCACATCCCTGTGACTCTCATGTAGCTGCTTCTTAATCCCTTTACCTCTTTCTCCCAGTCACCATACCCCAGCTCCCCTGGTTCTTTCAAAACTGAAGTCTGAGTACTACAGCCACATGGTACCCATGGTCCATCTCACTGAGATATTGTCTCAAATTTGTTTGAGGTAAATATTTCTGTTAAGTGTGCATGGAGGAAAATTAGGGAATTCACATGAATTTTTAAGATGTAAAACATGAGACTTCAAAAGAATGTGGTCATAGTAGGTGATTTGGGTTATAACCTCGCACTTCAAGGATCTAATGTGAGAAGCAGCATCAGGAGGAAAGTCTTGTGTGTGGGGGGCACTCTAGCGCACACCAGGGAGAATATATATATACTCGATATCGCAGTCAACTTTTACGTGAAGCATCACGTAAGCACTGTGGTGTCTGGCTTCTTTTGTCCAACGTTTTATTTGTAAGATACACCCATGTTGTGTGCAGTTGTGGTTCATTTATCCTCATTGCTGTTTAGTATTCCTTAGTGTGCATCTGCATGCCAGTTATTTTTTGGATAGCCAATTTGCTGGAATAGTTTATTCGAGTTTTCTTAGTTTTGACAGTATTGCTATGCTATAGTATGACCAGCAGGGGGAGAAAGAGTTCTCTAGTAATTTTTCTTTCAAGTTTGGTCCTATAAGAACTTCAAAGACAATAAAGTAGAAATAGCGGCAGTGTGGACCATGTCCCACGAAAATTGATAATATAATGTGAAATTTTTCTAACTTTTGTAAGTAGATTTTGAAAAAGTGAGAAAGGATTTCAAGTCTCAGTGAATCCTTAAAGGACTACTTAGATGTACTTACTGGTTTATCATAGAATCAACAGAAGACATCATCCACCCATCCATTCTTCCACTGCCATGTAGACTTGCCACATAGTCCAAAAAATGTATGGACCATTTCCTGTCCAGCAAAGGAAACTGCTGTCTGCATGAACTGAAGAACATGTGAGCGGCAATTGATCACCAATGGTCATCTTTGAAAGAAGTGATGTGATTGGTCACTGATCATGAAGTGCATTTATTATTTATATAGTGATTTATGGACTGAAGAACCAGTGGCAAAGTTTGTACTTCATGCAACCACTCGTGGTAAAATAATTATACTGTGGTAACTAACATTTGAGCCACATTGTTGCAGACTGATGGAAATTTAACAATTGACTCTAATATGCTGATACAAGCCAGATTCAGCAGATCACTACAGAACCCCATAAAGCATTTAGTACTTCCACTTTCCTCATTTATGTGGACAGCAGAGGGTCGGTGACTCGTTCAAATCCACAGGAAGAATGGCTTAGCCAGAACTGTCCTTCCAAGGCTGATAGTCTCTTAAAATTCTGATAACTTGCATTCAGAGAATCTCAAGGTTTACTATAAGCCTGCAACCTCATTCTATATAATCTTGGTGTCCATAAAGAGGATATATTAGGAAATCGAATAACTTCTAAAATACACATTTATTTTAGCTCTTCTATTTCCTAAGCCTTATTTCATTAATAGCTGAGAGAATTTATTCGTCAGCGTTTGTTAGGTTATATAAATGCCATCACAAGTGACACCCCGCCCCCAATCTCAGTAACTAAAACAACACCCTTATCTCTTGCTCTTGTTACATGTCGTCCCAGGTTGGTGGCAGCTCTGCTCCTGGCCAAAGGCCACGTGTGGTCCACGGTTTTCTTCACGTTTATATCTGGGCTGAACCAATATTGGACATGTCCTCCTAAGGGGAGAGGGAAAAGATGTAGAGCTGGACCTTGCAACGGTTCCTAAAGCTTATGAATGGGCCTGGCACTCAGTCACTAGTCACATTCCATTAGCCAAAACGAAGTCACACAGCCAAGCCTAATGTCAATGGGGGGAAATAATGGGGAAGACATTGCAAATCAGACAGCGATGGGTGGAAGTGAAGAATGGAAACAAAGGGATTTGGTTATTTAAAATTTCATTTATTGAGATAAGATAGAAGCCTGTTTTCAATGACCTAATGTCTTTTACTCCAAGTGTGGTCTATTGATCAGGATCAGCATCACTTAGTTTTTTAGAAATGCAGACTCTTGGGTGACCTCAGACTTAATCAGAATCTTACTTTCAACAAGATCCACAAATTCATATACACATTAAAATTTGTGAAACTTGGCTAATGGACGTCTCTACCTGGGTGCCCTTACTAACTCTTGTTTTCTCCCCAAACATCTTTTTTTTCCTAGATTCCCAGATCTTGGTTCATGGCATCCTCATTCACCCCAGTCCAAGAACTGAATGTCCTCAATTTCTCCTCCTCCTCCTCCTATCATGTTACTATTATGCCTCTAATGGGGTGATAGTTTCATCTGGTCTGAAGATGCACTTAATTAGACTTCCTAATAAAACAAGTGTTTTGGCAAAAGAAAAGGGGCGTTGGTTGGTTGGAGAGGTGGCATTTATTGCTAGTGAGCTAATATCCTCGATAGAATGTGTTGTTTATATTATACTTCTTATAGACCTTTCAAAAATAATAGAACTTTATAATGAAAATTTAAATATAAACATCTTTCCCTTTATGTGCTTAAGAAGAAGACTATGTAACATCAATTTATTGAGCACTTTGTGCTGGCTCAGTTTTTCTTATTAAGTTTTACAGAACATAAAATTAACTAGTTTTAAATATACAATTCATTGAGTTTTAGTATACTTAACAGAGTTCTATATCCATCACCACAGTCTAATTTTAGAACATTCCTATCACCCTAAAAACATACCTTATGTCCACTTACAGTCAGTCACTCCCCATTTTACCTCCCCCGGCCATGGGCAGCCACTAATGCTACTTTCTGTCTTTTTGAGTTTGCCTTTTCTGGACATTTCATATTGGTGGAATCAGATATTTGGCCTTTTGTGACTGGCTTCTTTCATTTAGCGTAATGCTTTCAAGGTTCATCGTGTTGTAGCATGTTTCAGAACTTTGTTCCTTTTTAAAAATTTTATTGTAATGATTTTTCTTCATTTTCTAGAACTTGGTTCCTCTTTATTGATGAACAGTGTGCTATTGTAATACATTTTGTTTATCCTTCATCAGTTGATGGACATTTAGGTTTCCCCTTTTTGGCTATTGTGAATAATACGGCTACAAATATTTCTATGCAAGTATTTGGACATAAGTTTTTATTTAATATCTTTGGTAGATATCTCCGGTTTTCTGAAAGAGAAGTACCGAGAGGTTAAAATTTTTCCCAAGGTTGCCAAAACCGGTTTGGCTCAGTGGATGGAGCGTCAGCCTGCGGACTGAAGGGTCCCAGGTTCGATTCCAGTCAAGGGCACGTGACTTGGTTGCGGGCACATCCCCAGTAGGAGGTGTGCAAGAGGCAGCTGATCGATGTTTCTCTCTCATCGATGTTTCTAACTCTCTATCCCTCTTCCTTTCTCTCTATAAAAAATCAATAAAATATATTTAAAAAAAAATTTTTTTTCCCCAAGGTCATTAGGTGATAAAGTTTGGACTGAAAACCAGGCTGTAAGTCACTGAGATTTTCAATGGCCAATCCTGGTTCCCACCCTACAGAGCCTGGGAAAAGAGCTTAACACAGCTAAGCTGGAACTTGAAGGCAAAGAGTTGGTACCATAGTTCCAAGGCCTGGACCGAATCCCTGCTCTGTTACTACATGAGCCCCCAAAGCAACAGAAATACTAAGAAAAATTAGCCCAAATTGCCTTCTTCCACTGGAGGATTTGGAGACTATTTAGCCAGTACCTGGGGAGTTGAAATGTCACCAACAAAAGACCAGTTCAGCCTAGCTGGTTTGGCTCCGTGGATGAGCTTCAACCTATGAACCAGGAGGTCACAGCTAGATTCCCGGTCAGGGCACATGCCCGGGATGCAGGCTTGATTCCCAGTGTGGGGCTTGCAGGAGGCAACCAATCAAAGATTCTCTCTCATCATTGATGTTTGTATCTCTCTCCCTCTCCCTTCCTCTCTGAAATCAATAAAAATATATTTAAAAAAAAGACAAGTTCAAATCAACAAGCCATTCATCCGTAGGCTGCAGCAGGGGCCACACTCAGCCTTGCCCACCTGGGCACTCAGGGCTGGTCCTCATGGGTGCTGGCACCACCTTGTTGAGCTGGGTCTTGATGTGAGTTTGGGAAGCTTTTTGAGGAAAATAGGTTGGGAGACCAGGGAAAGGAAAACCAAGGTGACCTGTAATTCTGCAACAACCCTGCAGTGGGCTGCCTCTTTCTAGGCTCATCCCTCTTCTAGTCCATTCTATGAGGTAGCCAGAATGATCGTCCCCAAACCCACATTTTTTTATAATTTAAATTCTTTATTGTTTAAAGTATTACATGAGTCTCCTTTCCCCCCCCACTGACCTCTCCCCGGCCGCTCCCACCCCCTAGCACATGCCCTTACCCCCCCGCTAGTGTCTGTGTCCATTGGTTATGCTCATAGGCATGCTATACAAGTCCTTTGGTTGATCCAAAACCCACATTTGATCAGGCCACTCACACTGCTGTAAAGTGGTCCCGCACAGCTCCCTGCTGCCCCCTGGCATTGTTAATTCAACTGCATCTCCCTGTGCTCCAGGACGGGTCCTGCCTGCAGGGCACCCACAATACTACAGGAGGCACTCCTCTCAGGTCCCCGCAGTGAGATGCAGGAAGGGCCCAGGGCAGGTTCCATACAGCACTGAAGTGTTTTCTCAAGGGCACTGAACGCAAGGAAAACCATGTTTAGAGTTTTATTTTAAATTTCTGCCTCTTTTAAAAAAAATTTTTTTTAAAGTAATCTGAGTTGTCTGAAGTATATACCATGGCACTTTAGGGCCACCATGCTTTATAAAGATATGGTTTAATTCCTCAGCATGGCATATGTTCCTGCTCGGGCCTCCAGCTCCTCTCCCGTTGCGCATGCCCACAGCACTGTCCACCGCATCTCTGACTGCACTTGCCCAGCGTGGCATAAATGTGTGCTTACTCATCTCCCTCACATGCAAGTACTGAGCTTGGTGAGGCAGGGGCAGGGCCAGGGCCTGTGCATCGTAGGAACCCCAGGTCCTGGCACAGTTCCGGGCACAGAAAGAAGGACTTCAGTGTAGATGTGGGCTTTGTACCAACAAGAAGTGTTAGTGACAGAGACGAGGTCCCTTCTGCTTATTGCAAAAAAAGATGAGAGGCCCAGGTATTTCCCCTCCCCTGTGGTAACGTGAGAAATTTCAGGTGAGGGCCTGAAACTACTACCCAGAGATTGGATATTTCCCCCTGCCTGACAAAATGCTTTGCACAAAAAACACTGATTTAAAAAAAAAAAAAAATATATATATATATATATATATATATATATATACATTTTATTGATTTTAGAGAGGAAGGGAGAGGGAGAGAGAGACAGAAACATCAATGATCAGAGAAAATCATTGATAGGTTGCCTCCTGCATGGCCCCTACTGGACCTTCTGGCCCATAGTTCAGTGCTCAACCACTGAGCCAAACTGGCCAGGCAAAAGACACTGATTTTTAAAAAGCTACCCAGCAATAAATTCACACACGGGAAAAGTCTCAATGCTCTAGTTTTAAAAGACTTATATTAACAAGGGTTTATGGTTTAAGAGGATTGTAATCCTATATAATAAAAGACTAATATGCAAATTGTCCCCTCAACCAGGAGTTTGAGAGTTCAACCGCCCATGGCCAGCCCAGCCCGATTGGCCCTGATTGGGGTGGGCCGGCCGGACCCTACCTGTGCACGAATTCGTGCACCGGGGCCTCTAGTTGTTATATGTAAGATTGAGCACTTACTATGTGTCAAGTATACTTCAAAAAGCTTGACATGTATCTACTCAATCCTTAAAGCAACTCAGGGAGGTAGGTACTCTTATCATTTTGTGTTATAGATGAGAGAGAGAATCTGTGATTTGCCCAAAGTTATACAGCTAGCGAATGGTAGAGCCTGAATTTAAATGGAAGTAGTCAAGTTTCAGACTGTACGCAGACTCTGCAATCAAGGACTGGGAGCTGTCTCATCAAGCTCCCTGCTCCAGCAGAAATGCTTCCGGAGTTGTTCCTACTGGATGAGGGTAAGGCACAAGCTCAGCCTCTGCACATCTGCCTCCAACTTAGGTCTCCCGCCTTGAAGCAGAGTCTCCCCAAGTCCCCTCTGTGCCATTCTCCCCAGACACCTCACCCTTCCTTGCAAAATGCCCCCAACGTCCATGCCTTTTTACCTTGCCACTTGCTGAGCCTAGTAAACTCCAGCTTTAAATGTTACCTTCCTTCCTCACCTCTCCTCCTCCTCCCGGCAGAAATAGCCCCCCTCAGCCACTTGTCCACGATGATGGGCCATCTGCACACCCTCCGCTGCATACTCACCACGTGGTCCCTCTCAGTGGCTGTTGTATGTGCATGCCCCCCTCACTGTGTCTGACCTTGAGGCCAGTGTCATCAGGGAGAAAGATTAAATGAAACACCAGTTTAACAACCCAAGTCACTGAAAACTAATTTATATCTTGTCTAAGTCTGGAAAATCATATTGAAGGGAAGATCCCATTTGCCACACAGAAGATACACATTTGCTCTTTCTCAACTCCATGGGAGTTGCTCCGAAAATCTCTCTCCACTCACTCGAACCGCTCATAAAGTACCCAGCCGTGGTGCAACCTCAGCTTTGTTTTGCAGCCCATTCCCCTTCCGGATCTTTCCATGTCTTAGGCCAGGAACATTCTGTCTTTGCATGTGAATCCAGCCAGCCCCTCCAGCTTCCAGGCTGGGGCTCGCTCACCTCGTCCTATCAATACCTATCACCACCGCATGTTCTAAGTGCAGCTAAGAGGTGAGGTGAAGGAAGGCTGTGACACTGAAGGGCTTATATTTTCTCTGGTCACACCCACCTTGGTGTCCCCAGGTGCTACCAACCAAGCCTGGTACATGTTCCCTCCCCTCTCCCGCCCCTTTCCTTTGGGGAAAAAGCCCAAATATGTCCAAAGCCTTCCCCAAGTGGGCCCCAACATTCCTTCTCCTCTCTCCCTCCCAAATCTCCCTAACAGAGTTCTAGACTTCAAGCAAGCAGCCACAGGGCCCCGCACGTGCTTTTTCCCCGACTCTCACCCCACCCCTTTGCTCAGCTCTCTTCTCTCTCAGCGCTCTCTGCTTCTCAACACCTAAGCTGCTCCAAACTTTGCCCTGACAGCCTGCCACCACCACCCTCACCATCCTGTGCTGGGATCACAGGACCTTTCCTCCTGTCTCGTGATGTTGCCTGACTCATGGCCACGGACTGGCTTTCTCATGAGTGTCTCAAACGGACTTTTTTTAAAAAAAAAATAAATATTTTATTGATTTTTTACAGAGGAAGGGGGAGAGATAGAGAGTTAGAAACATCGATGAGAGAGAAACATCCATCAGCTGCCTCCTGCACGCCCCCTACTGGGGATGTGCCCGCAACCAAGGTACATGCCCTTGACCGGAATCGAACCCGGGACCCTTCAGTCCGCAGGCCGATGCTCTATCCACTGAGCCAACCCGATTAGGGCTCAAACGAACTTTTTGAGTTATTTTTTGCCTCGTCTGGACTGTAAGTTTCTGAGAAACAGCAGAACTAATTCCATTGACCAGCAAGCTTAATTAATAACCCAACAAGGCATTCCTACACTTCAATAAGTCTTAGAGGCCTTATAAGACACATCTGACTTCTGAAAAGTTAACATGTAAAAGATGCGTGTTTTCGATGAAATGTGGTGTTACTTCTTTCCTACCCTCTGGGCCTTGAGCACACCAGGCATGCCCTGCCTTTGGGTTTTGCCCTTGCTGTCTCCTTTATCTGGAATGTTCTTTCTGCCCGGCTTCCTCCCTCACCTCCTTGAGGTCTTTGCTCAAATGTTGCCTTCTTGGTGAGGCCTTCCTTCAACCCTATTTAACATGAAAACATTGCATCCTCAATTTTCATTCTTTTTCCTCCAAAGCATTTATCACTACTGACATATTATCTATTGTTTCATGCCGGTATTATCTGCACTCGAATATCAGCAGTAGGAGGGCAGGGATTTGGTTTATGGCTGTTGTCCTCAGTGTCTAGAACAGTGCCTGACACACAACTGGCGTCCAGTAATATTATTGTTGCCTGAATAAAGTTAGAACTTCATCAGGTCAGGGGCGTGCATTTTTGATCCCCTGGGCTCAGCTGGCAAGCAGTGGGCACTCAGTATTTATTGAGACTGAGAGATGTAGGAAGCGCTGATGAACTGGGTGACTTCCTTATGGCCATCTAGAGCAAGGGGGCCATTCGGCTGCCTCTGGGGCCTTTTGTCCCACTGGGTAGTGCCTGCTTAATTCCATTCGAGGAAAGCGACCTTTAGAGGAAGATTTTTTCCTGGTCTCCCCATCGTGCAGTGCACAGTCTATTAATAATAGCCTAGGTCAGTGGTTGGCAAACTGCGGCTCGCGAGCCACACGCGGCTCTTTGGCCCCTTGAGTGTGGCTCTTCCACAAGATAACACGGCCTGGGCGAGTCTATTTTGAAGAAGTGGCGTTAGAAGAAGTTTAAAAAATTTGGCTCTCAAAAGAAATTTCAAACATTGTACTGTTGATATTTGGCTCTGTTGACTAATGAATTTGCCGGGACCACTGGCCTAGGTGGTTGTCACGCCCTCATGCATCATGCCCTAACATGGTCACAAGATGGCCATCACAAGATGGCCGAGTGCACAGTAGAAGCGGGGCCTGGTAGAGGAGGCGGTTGGCAGCAGGGGTGGGTAGTTGTGGGCGATCAGGCCGGCAGGGGAGGGCAGTTGTGGGTGATCAAGTATGCAGGGGAGGGCAGTTGGGGGTGATCAGGCTGGCAGGAGAACGGTTAGGGGGTGATCAGTCTAGCAGGCAGAAGCGGTTAGGGGCAATTAGGCAGGCAGGCAGGCAAGTGGTTAGGAGCCCACGGTCCTGGATTGTGAGAGGGATGTCCAATCAGCAGTGGGACATCCCCTGAGGGGTCCCAGATTGGAGAGGGTGCAGGCCGGGCTGAGGGATACCTGCCCCCTCTCCCTCACCAATTTCGTGCACCAGGCCTCTAGTATATATATAATGTGTTTAACCCAGCATGGTACTGCACCTAGGACACAACTGCTGCAGCTGCTCAGAGGTAAGCCGGGCACGCAGGTGCTCACTGGCTCCTCTAAGAGTAGGGAACAAACAGCACAAAGCGCGCCCTCCCACCAGCAAAGGGCTTTCAGAAATGCAGGCTGAAGAGCTTTCGGCCTCTTCAGCACTTGGACGAGGACCATTTACCTCCCTTTTCAGGACCGGAAGTCCTCTCCTGCCCATCTCTTCTCCTCTAGATGGGGGGCCTGGCAGGGAAATGAGCGGGAGGGAAGCCCACTCCCCACTCCCCACTCCCTTTCCGGCCCCAAGGTCCCCTTCCCCGCCCGCGGCCAGCGGGGCGCGCGAGAGCGGGGGACGCGCAGTGGTTTCGCGCGGGGATGCGCGCGCGCACCTGCCTCGCCTGCCTCGCCGGGTCCGGTGGCGACGTGCTTTCTTTGTCAATGAAGCGCCGCTCTGAGCTGCAGTAGCGCTGTCCGCCCGGGAGCCAGAGCCGAACCCGAGCCTGCACGAGCCAGAGGGCGAGGAGAGCGGGGCGGAGAGGCCGGAGCGGGCGGTGGGAAGGAGGGTCCCCAGTGCGCCCGCGGCCGCCAGCGCCCCCCGCTCTTCGAAGCCTCGCCCCCTCAGCCAGTAGGAGCTGCCGGGGAAGGGGGCCCCCGGGCGGCGTCCGTCCCACCCTCACTGCCCGGCGCGCGGCGACCGCACCGTGGGAACCCCGGCGCGCTCCCACCGCGGCTCCATGCAGCCCCGACCCCGGCGCGGGTGAAGCCGCCTCCCGGAGCCCGCCCCGGCGCGGCAGGACGAGCGAGCAAGTGGCGCCGCCCGGCGCTCCCGCCCCCCGGCGCCCGGGCCATGGCCGGAGATGCCCGGTGAGGACCAGGGCACCGAAGGCTGGGCTCCCCGGCGCGGTGCGGAGCGAGGCGGCGGCCTGGATGTGTGAAGCGCCCCCATGGCTCGGCAGGAGGCGAAGCCCCAGGGCCCAAGGGAAGCTGGGCCGGCGGCGAGGAAGCGCAGGGGCCGGCCCCGGGCGCGCGGGCTCGGTGCGGTCGGCGCGGGAGTCGCGTGCTGCCCGGGCGTGAGAGGCTCCGGGCGCGTTCGGGGTCCCCTGACCGCCGCGTCCCTGGAAGCGCTGCCGTTGCTGCTGGGACTCCTGCTGCTGGCGGCCCTGCCCGAGCACTGCCTGGCCCACCCGGGTAAGCACTCGGCGCCCGCTTGGCGCTCGGGAAGGTTTCCTTGAGGGCCGGGCCGCCCTAAAGGGCTGGCACCTGGCGCGGCGGCCGTGGAGGGAGAGGTCTTTGCGGCACCGGCGCTGGGATTTTCTCCGCCCTTGGCTGCTGCCACAGCAGGCGGACTAACAGAAACGCGTCTCCCGGGAAAGCGCCGCTGGGCGGGGAAGTAAAAAGGTGCTTTCGGATCTTCTTTCTGGACAAGTTGCAGGTCCTTCCCTGCGGTCCCACAGGCACGCTTCGTTTAGATAAAGGCGTGGTGTGGTTAGCACATCTTAAAAGGGAAATGTTTTTGTAGGACATATTTCAGGGTGGGGACGTCCACTAAATTTTGGGCTCCCTGCTGGGTGTCCACTTTGTGTTCACTGCATGAAATGGCCAGAGTTTAAGGCACTTACCATGGGGGCTTCCCAAATAGTTTCCCTTGTGTTGAGAGGAGACGCCTTTTCTTCTGGGGACAGAGGTACCTAAGGTAATTGCTTGCATGCTACAGAGGGATCCAGGCACTGATCAAGTGTATACAATCAACTGTGCACAGGAGGTTATTAACAATCACGCTTGGCTCTCAGACTCCCAAGAATCCTCAGGGAATAGATATCTGTAATTCCTTGGAAGATTTTGAGAAATCTGTTGTAACTATTCGGGGAGGATTATTCTGCTAATGTGCTTTAACATGTACACCGTGCAGTCAGCAATTGTCTTTGCAATAAGAATGATTACTATGGCACTTGTAAAGGGCAGGCTTTTGTTTGTGGTGAAATTGTTGGCTCTTGGTGCATTCTGTTTATCAAGGAATATAATTCTCACTTCAGCTAATATGATCGTATAGTTTGTGATTTTTAGCAAGGACTAATGAGGACTGTTTACCACCCCCCCCCCACCGTGTACCCCTCCCCCCAAATTAGATTAAATTATGAAAGCCAAAATTATTATCTAAAAGGAACTCACAGGTTTAGATGAGTGTTTCAGGTTAAAAATATTTCTTATCCTCAACAGCTTAATTCAAAGCCCGTTTTGCTTGGCTTCATGAAAAGAGATGTCACCGACACGAGGTGTCTATGTGTGTAAGTGACTGACTACCCAGAAATTTTCTGCGATGATTAGAGTGGCTACAGAGTTTGGTCATCTTTGGCTGTGTGCCTGAGACCCGAGAGAAGCCCCTGGAGAATTTTAACCCTCAATTTATATGCTTCTAGCAGTTTTCAGTGAGTGAATTTGGTGTCACGTGTAAAAGGTGAGTCCTGAGTCAGACACATGTAAATAACTTGGTGTTCATTGGCTCACAACCGCCCTGAGCTCTTACTTAAAATGAATCAGATCCTTGATAGTTTGTAATCTATCAGGTTAGGAGACGCTAACTTTTGGCTGTTGTTTGCATGCAGATACTGGCCAGCCATCTGTAATATGTGACATTTGGACGTGTGCATTGTTCCTCTTTGGCCTGATGGCAGGTGATGCTCTCTGGTTGGTTTTGCATTTCTGATCTCCCTTCCGGCCTCTGGACATCGGCCTGCCGAACCTCTGTGAGGCGACTTGGGCCCTTCTTTCAGGCTGCCAGACTCGGGGGACTTCCCGTCCAGAGCTTCCGGTTTTTGCTGGGATGTTCCTTTTTCCTGTTTCTCTCAGTATGGGGATCACCAGGAAAGATGATGAAAGTGATAGCAAAAATCACTCAAGTTGATGTTGTTCCCCAAAGTCCTGTGTTCCCCCCTCTCCCTGGAGTGACTTGTTGCTTCCTCTGTCCTTTTGGGGTGCTCTTTGTGCTGTCACGCTGATGAGGAATTCCCGGTGGTCCAGCTCACCTGAGTGTGGGTCCAGAGTCCACCGCTGGGCTCTACGGGTTTCCAGCGTGTTCGCCGCCGATTCAGTTTCACGTCTTGTTTCTCTCTCAGTGGAAGAGTTCGACCCTGGCCCCTCCCCTCCCCCCGCCTTGCCTCCGGCCCGCTTCCGTTTGTGCTCTGATTTCCACTGGAGGCAGGGTGGGTGAATCCTGGACCTAATGCAGGGTGTCCCAGGGGGCTCTTGTGAAGAAGCAGTGTCAGGAGGGAGGCAGGAGAAGAATGGATGCCACTTCCCGGGGACCTCTGGCTTTCAGCCAACGGCCCGGTTTGGAAATACTAGTTTTCCCGAGGGGTAGCTGCAGGTTGGTGCTGCCGCTCTCGACAGAATGTGGTCGATGCTGAGACCATGGGAAGCCAACCCCGTGATGTGAAGATCCTGCTGCAAGTGCTAGCTTGCTACAGGCTTGTCACTTGCATCCCTGCTGTTCCTTGTTGTCCAAGCAGAGCTAAGCTAGACATTTACCTCTGCTGAAAAACGGGCAAAAATAGATTGCTCCTGGAAAATGCTGTAGCAGTTGCTCAGAACTTTCGTGTCCTGGGGCCCCTGCGGCACGTTCCCAGCCCACCTCCATCCGCTCCACCGCAAGTTCTTTTGCTTGAAAGTAGCTGAGGAATCGGCCTTCCTTCTCTTTCCTTTTCTTTGAAGGAAAAGCTGCGGCCTTGAGTATCCTCCCTCCGTGCTCGCCTGGCTTCCGTCTCCAGAGAGCCCTTGCTCGCAGGCAGTCACTTCTGTTTGGGACGTGGGAGGTTGGTGTGGGAAAGAAGGTGCTTTATAGCAGCAAGCTCTGACACCCTCTATTTTCCTCTGCCCTCTGGGGCTCCAGACACAGGAGTAAAGTTCACATTGGACTTCCTCAACTTCTTAACTTGCTGGTCACCCATTCAGTTCATGTCAGTAAACACTGACTGTCTGCCTATAGGTGCAGGCACAGTGCTCATTCCTTTATGTGAAGGCCCTCGCTTTCCTGGGATGTAAAATGGGGACAATAAGAGCTCCAACCTAATTGGGTTGTGGTGAGGATTAAATGAATTGCTACACATTGAACAGATTGTCAAACTACAGTGGGAAGGCAGGGGAGGTTGGTGGGGGGCCTGTAAGAGATCAACCGAAGGACTTGTACGCATGCATATAAGCATAACCAATGGATACAAGATACTGGGAGCGGGGGCAGGTAAAGGCATGTACTGGGGGGTAGGGGAGGCCGGGGCGAGGTCAATGGGGAAAAAAAAAAAAAGGAGACATATGTACTACTATTTGTAATACTTCAAACAATAAAAAAAAAAAATAGAGTCACTCCCCCCCCCCAAAAAAAAATAAATGAATTGCTACATCTAAAGTGTTTCAAACAGTGCTTGGTACATAATAAATGCTCAGTGCGTGCTAGTGTTCTTCTCAAGTGGCAGAAACTGACCAAACAGATACTGTGACCCGGTGCTGTGCTGGGGCAGGGGATACAGAGGGGAGTAAGGACATGGTAGTTCATAGAAGCCCCTCATGAAGAGGGTGATAAGTGCCCCTGAACTCTGACATGTGTGATCAGATCTAATAAAGTGAGGGACAGTGAATTTGAGAAGAGTGGGGCTTTGAAGGATGAGGAGGTGTTGGCAGATGGTGGGAGCATTTCAGGCAGAGGAAAAGGAAAGGTTCTTTGTGGCCAGAGCACAGGTTGCTGAAGGGAGGACCACTCTGGACCCTTTTACTGTCTCGGGGCTTTCCCAAGCTCTCCTGTCAGGCACTTCACCCTCTTGGTCCTCCCCGAAGGGTCCTCTGCTTCTCCCACCACCTTGTCAGTTCTTGATGTATCTTTGTTTCCCTCTTGCCTGCTACAGTGGCCGGCACAGAGTAGGCACTTACTGCGTTTTCAGCGTTCTTTCATTCCTATTCCCTCTGTTTGGCTGATTCTGTTAGATGTGAGAATTGTTATCTCCTTTAAGTAATCCACAGTAAGTTGTGAAGGACTGCTTTATTTGGGGATTATATTTGCATTTTGAAAGAAGGATGTGCTGATACCAGGGAATCTCTAATTTACACAGTATATGGGGGAGACAGTTTTGACTTCGGATGTCTTTCTTGCCCCTCTCTAGCCTTGCACACATCATCAGCGGGGAGTCTGTTTGAAACAGGTGCATAGCACATCTGTTCATTCATTCATTCACTCAGTCGTTCAGTGTATCTTGAGTGCCTCGGCTTTCTGAGGTTACAGTAATGAATGGAAACCAGCTCCCATTCTCGTGGGACTTAGGGACTAGCCCAGTGCTTTCCGGACTTCACTGTGCATGTAAATCACTTGAAGATCCTGTTAACGTGTAGATGCTGATTCAGGCCCAAGGTTCTGCATTTCTGGCAAGCACTGGGTGATGATGCACGGTTCATTGACCCCACTTTGAATAGCAAGTGACAATAAACAAATAAATGTGGGTTGGATGGTGCTAAGAAGAACGTCTTACTACAATGATTTCAAGAGAGAAAGGAAGAAGAGAACTCAAGAGACAGAAAAAAACCCCCACCTTAAAGTCTTTTATCTACAAAGGAAAGCAGAGTAATAGGGGAGGTGGGTCAAGAGAGGGGTATGATGGGATATAATTAATTATGTTTATATTTTCTCACTTTTTAACATTAATGATGTACATAACGAGTGTTTATCTGGCTGGTGTGGCTCAGTGGTTGAGCATCAACCCATGAACCAGGAGGTCATGTTTGATTCCCTGTCAGGACACAGGGAGGGGGTGGATTGCAGTCTCGATCCCAAGTGGGGGGCGTGTGGGAGGCAGCAGATCAATAAGTCTCTCTCATCGTTGATGTTTCTATCCCTCTCTTCATCCCTCTGAAATCAATTATATATACATATATATATATATATATTTTAAAAAGTGTTTAATTTGTTTTTTCCCCCAGATGTAGACAACCCAGTAAAATATCCTTGCACTTTTTACTGTCAATATTAATTATTAGTGCTTTGAAATATTTGCAAGCTGTCCCAAACCTTGCTTCTCTTTCCTTCCCCACCCCACACACCAAGTGAAGATTTGGGGAATAGAACACTATATTTTTAATATTGACATCAAACAGAAGTCAGAATATCCTCTTCCTGCCGCACATCCTTCCTTAAAACTGAATCTCACTGTAGAAATTTTGAGAAACTGAAATTCGAATGACAAACAGAATTTTTCAGCTTCCTTATCTCAAGTCTTAAATTACTAGAAATATGATCGGAGAATATTCAGAATGAATGTGCACCCTTCCGTTTTTCATTGTCATTAAATGTCAGACCCTTATTGTGGTTTTCCTTCCTTCTTTTTCTTTTCTTTTTTTTTAAACAAACAACAACTCTACTCTTCTCTGGACAAAAATGAATAGTTGGAATGACCCGAAAGCATTTTCGTTGCTTGACAACATATTACAGGGGTTTCTAAACACACAGAGGGACACATTATTCTAGGTCATGGGATGACTGCCTTGGGTGGTGACTTTGGGGACTCCAGGACCGAAGGAGCCGTTAGCAATCTGAGTATTGTAAATGTCAGTTATTGTAGCTGGTGGGAAGGTGGCAAAGGAGCCAGACTTACCTGGCAGTATCTATCAATCACCTGGCCTACGCCAGGCCAACCTTTCCACTAGACACTGGAGATCTGTGGAGAACAGGCTGGGCTCAGCTCCTTCCCTCCAGCTGCCCACAGCCCAGGACAGGAAACCCTTATTCACTGGGGTGAGGCAGGTGGGTAACATACCGCTGTGAATAGCGCTGAGTGAGGGAATGTGGCAGGACAGAAGGTGCCTGTGTTGGCTAAAGAGGTTGTCTCCACTCAGCTGCAGCCTGCAAGAGAATGGGGCTCAGGGCGCCAACATGCTTACTTCTCAAGAAAGGCGGGATCGCTTCTCGGCCTTTTGGCTAAGATCAAGTGAAGAAAGGCGGGGATCTTTATTTGAAATCTTGTTGTCAAATGTCCCCAGCTAATTCAGATTTTTGAAATGTAATGTTCTACAAAGAGAACACACCCATGAGCCGCCAGTTTTTTTCTTTTCGAAGGTAAAGGTTTATTCAGGTATAATTTACATACAGTGAAAGTCGCCCTTTTTTTGGGTATGCTGCATGCTGAGGTTTGACAGAATTATACAGTCATGGATCCACCACCACAATCCAGATATAGAACATTTCTGTCACTTCCCGTCCCTTTCTCTAGCTCAGTTTCCTAACCTCGGCGCTGTTGACATTGGGGCTGGGTAATTCTTTGTGTTGGGGACTGTTTTGTGCGTTGTAGGATGGTTAGCAGCATTCCTGGTGTCTGGCCAGTAGATGGGAGTAACATAGCCCCTCCAGTGGTAACAACCCAAATGTCTCTAGATATTGCTAACTGTCACCTGGGGGCGGGGGGCAAAATTGCCCTGGGTTGAGTTCTACTCTAGCTTTATAATAACTCTTGAAATCAGGTAGTGTGAATCCTCCTTTTTTCTTTATTTTCAAAATCTTTTTGGATATTCAGGTCTTATGCTTTTCCATATAGATCTTAGTGTCTCCCTGTCAATCTTTCTAAAAAAAAAAAAAAAAAAAAGCTTGCTGGAATTTTGATTGGAATTTTATTGAATCTAGCTCAATTGGAAAAGATTGATATCTTAACAATATTGAATTTTTTTTGATCCATGAACATATCATTCTCTATTTTATTTAGGTATCCTTTCTTTTCTTTCACCAGTGTTGTATAGTTTTCAGCATATGTGAAGCTTTGAGAGATTGTAGGAAAGTCTGAAGCATGAGCCAAGACAGACCATTTGTATGGAAAAGCCACGAAAGAAGCTTGGGTGGGCCTGCAAACTGGGTGGTCAGGGTTTCAGGGAATCATCAGGGTGGGGCACACAGTGTTGGACAGGTTGATGGTGCCTGCCTGCCTGCCGGGCCTGTTGGGGAAGGGCTCAAAAAAGGGACAATGGCCTCTGCTAGCACTTTGGTCTGGGAGAAAGCTGCCTCTCCAACTCTTGTCCCAAAGCCAGACAACTCAGTTTCTCCCAGGATGTCCCTGGCACCTTTCAAGCTGCTGCCCCGCACTAGAGCTCAGAGGGAGCAGGTCCAAGTAAATCCATGCGTGGGCCCTTTAAGAGGGACTGCTGTGACTCCAGCAGCCTTCTCCCTCAGCCAGTGTACACTCTCTGCTGGTTTTTACAGCCAGAAGTCATGGGGACATCTCCTCCTAGCCCTGGAACCTTGGGTTGGGGGTGTCTGGTGTGGGGCTCTGGGGTTTCTCGCTCCTCAAGGGTGACCTCTGCAGCAGCCAGGATATCCCTCCCGATTTGTAACCACCACGTGTGGGTGTGGTACCTGCCCATGCCTCTGTGCTTCCTGCCAGTCTCGATGTGGCTTCTTCTGTATATCCTTAGTTACAGGACTTCTGTTCAGCTAGATTTCATGTGGTGCTCAATGATGGTGGCTCTGTAGTTTAGCTGCAATTTTGATGTGGTTGTGGGAGGATGTGAGTACCAAATTGACCTACTGCTATCTTGGCCAGAGTGGTTTTGTTTTTGTAGAGGTCCTTTTGTCAGGTTGAGGAAATTCTCTTCTATATCTAGTTTGCTGTGAATTTTTATCATGAATGGGTTTGAATTTTGTCAAATGTTGTCTCTCTTGAAATAATCACGAGGTTTGTTTGTGTGTTTTTGTGTTTTTTTTTTTTTTTGTCTTTAAAATATAGTTGATTTTAGAGTGTTGAACCAACCTTGCATTCCTGGGATACATGTCTGTGTAGTCATGATACATGTTTCAGCTGGGTCTGATTTTCTAATCTGTTAGGAATTTTTAACATCTTATGTTCATGAAAGATATTGGTCTGTAGCTCTGCTTGTTCTGAAATGTTTTTTAATAATGGTAATGCTGGTCTAAAAAATAGTGCGGAAGTTCTCTTTTCTGTTTTATGGAAGTGTTTGTGTAAAATTAGTATCATTTCTCCCTTTAGGCATATGGTTTTATAGGTGAGATTGAAGATCGTTCAAGGATTTCTTAGTAAAATAAAAAGTATCAGGTACTTTAGTACATTTCATCATTCTCAGGGTTGCCAGTGGATACTTCCTAGACATTTTGACAAAAGGTTGGTTTCAGGTCTAGGAGAAAAGCTTGGGTGAGGGGAAATGGCCTTGGATATATTCAGAAAACAGGTCTTCCCTGGCTGATTGTTGTTTATCAAGTCACTTCACTCTTCAGGGTCTTAGTTTTCTCATCCATGCATCAGAGCCTCAAGATCTTCCCTTTCCTCATTTCCTCGCGAGCCGCGGTTTGCCGCTCTGCTGACTAATGAGTTTGCCGACCACTGTCATATACTACCCTTTACCTCTTTGCACACAATATGCCACAATTGCCTAATCCTCACAGCTTCCAACTACACGGTAACATTTAGTCTAGTCCAGTGGTCGGCAAACTCATTAGTCAACAGAGCGGCAAACCGCGGCTCGTGAGCCGCATGTGGCTCACGAGCCGCGGTTTGCCGACCACTGGGTTAGACCAACTGCATTTCATACCTCTTCCTACATTAATGGCAAGCCCAGTCAAGTTCCCATTCTGAAAAGGGAACAGTTTGCCCATATTTTGCTGACATGGTTCCAACTTGAAGCCCATGTGAGTATTGGCTTATCTTTAATCTTCATTGGCTTTTTAAGAATTATAAAAGTAATATGTACTTTATCAAAATCAAACTAGAGGCCCAGCGCATGAAATCGTGCGTGGGTAGGGTCCCTAGGCCTAGCCTTGCGATCAGGGCCATCTTCTGCCCGCGTGCCAGTCCCCATTCCACCCAGCCACCACTTCTTGGTTTGCCCTGGTTCGCCCTGGTTCCCCCATTCGCCATGCTGCCATCGGAGCCTGCGGGTGGGACGGCGGGGAGGGAGATGAGGGACCGAGAGGTGGTCAATGCACCTCATAGCGATTGGTCGAGTGGTCGTTCTGGTCGTTACACTTATGGTCACTGGCCTTTTATTTTATGGGATACTACACAGCATATGCAGTAAAATGGCAAAGGCCCTGTTGGCTCCATTGCTTTTCCCTAGAGTTGTGCTGTCAAGCAAGTATGGTGGGTCCTACCAGACCTTTTTTCATACAAATATTTATATACACATCATTTGTTGTTGTTGTTAATCCTTGCCTGAGGATATTTTTTTCCACTGATTTTTAGAGAGTGGAAAGGGCAGAGGCAGGGTGAGGAGAGAGAGAGAGAGAGGTATATCAATGTGAGAGAGACATGTCAATTGGTTGCCTCCCAAACATGCCCCTACCAGGGCCCGGGTTGAACGTGCAACCAGGGTACATATGTGCCCTTGACTGGGAATCAAACCCAAGACCCTTTTGTGTGTAGACTAATGCTCTACCACTGAGCAACACCAGCAAGGGCTATACATATGTTCATTTAGTCTTTTTTTTTTTTTAAAGAATTAAAGGGTACAATATTTAGTACCGTGCTTTTTTCACTCAACACTGTGTCATGGCCCTCTTTCCATGCTAAGTACATTTTGTCATAAGAGAATCTGAACTTCTCTCTGAAACATAAAAAAGCCTTTCTTATGTAAGAAGACTGTTTTAAAACCACAGATCAAATTCAAACCTACAGAGTTAAAATATCTCCTTAAGGCCATTTCTCCTCTTTTTTCTACAGCTGGGCTTCTTTCCCTGAGAAATACTCCTTCAGATGTTTAAGAAAAATCATGGACCCTGTTAAACACCAGCCAGGGTGGGGATAAACAACGTGTTTAAACTAATGTAGATGTAAATAAGGTCAAGTGGCTGCCTCAAGCATTTAGCCCAAGGTCACTGCAGCACCTGCCATGTGTCCATTCAGGCGAGACTGCCTAATGCGTCCTAACCACGAGAAGGGATTTATATACGTTAAAATATTTTCTTAGATTTAAATCTCTTGATGTCAGAAACACAAAATGGCTTTGGTATTTATGCAGTACCAGGAAATAGGAAGGTCTCAAATATTTCTAACTTTACTCTTTTGATGTGAAATATGGAAGTAAGTGTCAGAATGAAACCAGGACTCCCAGACCTACCCCTCTGTCTCCAATCTTGCGAATGAATGCTGCTTCTCGGCCACTTGCCTTTCTAGTTGCCAAAGGTCAAAGAGCGAACCAAGGAAAGCTGAAGAAAGCTCTGAAGTCTGAGAAGAAAATGCATGGAAATTAATAGCACAGCTTATAAATCCTTGTTGGAAAGAGCTGGGCAAAAATATCTCTAAACCTACAGACGTCATTATCAGATAATGAGTCTTTGTTTTGAACAGAATAGGACGATCTGGATTCTGAGCATTATTTTGAATATAATTAAACTGGCTAGAAGTATGTTTAAAAAATCAGCAGTGTAGAGCTGTCTTTGGCAGTCTCCCGTTATCATCTTAACTAGAGGCCCGTTGCACGAAGATTTGTACAATAGGCCTTCCTTCCCCTGGCTGCCGGCACTGGTTTTCCTCCGGCACCCAGGACCCAGTCCTTTGCTCTGGCCACAAAGGAGAAGCCAACCCTTGAGGCTTCTCCACTCCAGCTGAAGAGGAGAAGCCAAGCCTCTTCAGTCTTCAGTCATCTTCAGTCTTCAGTCTTCGCTCTGCACCTGTGTATGCAAATTAACCCGCCATCTTTGTTGGGTTAATTTGCATACTCCTGATTGGCTGATGGGTGTCATGGAGGTACGGTCAATTTACATATTTCTCTTTTATTAGTGTAGATAACATTGGAGTGAACACACAAATCAACCTGGTGAATCCTACAGAAGCGAAACTTTTTTTTTTTTTTTTTAGGGGGATGGAGAATTTCTTGTCTCTAGTCCAACAGTAAAGATAACATTTTAAATAAGTGTTTTTCAATTCTTATGGCTAATGTAGTATGATTACTTTCCCCTACAGGGATGCTAATCCCCAGAGTTTTCTATAGCACTTCACAGTTGTTGAAGTTCTCTCTTTTCTTATTTGAATCTCAGTTCACTCCTAAGAGAGGGTTGAGGTTGTAACTTGCTAAAGGTCACACAGTAGTCCGGGGATTTTCACATTAGTCTGTGATTCAGGAGACAGATGACCGAGCTACTCAAGTAAAAAAACTAGCTCACGTAGGGGGCCTAAGGCCACAGGGGGATCGCATGTGACATTCAGTGTAGGAATAAAATATAACTGGGCCATGTGGACACTAACTAATTGAGAGAAATCATAGCTAACAGTTTTGAGCAGTTACTACTTGTGCCAGCTCATTTGATTTTCTTGACAACCATCAAGTAGGTTCTGTTATGACCCCATGTTTCAGATGAGGGAACTGAGGCACAGAGTAATTTAACAGTCGCTGATCCAGTGTCATGTTTACGTGTCAGAGGTGGGATTTGACCCCGGCAATTTGATTCCACAGCCCACAACCTGCTTCAGCAGTAAGAGGCTGGGGTTACTGGCGTTGTGTCTCACAGATCTGGTGGCCTCTTGCCTCTCTCTTTTCCTGCAGGCTGGGTCCAGCTACTGTCCTTTTCTGCAGACTGGCTTTCTTGCTTACCTGTAACTTCTGGGTTCCCCCATACCTAGACCTCACATGGGGCTTTTGCTTGCTGTGGTGCTCGCTGCAGCCAGAGGTGGCAAGCCTTTTCTTTTTGCTTTTTGAAATCCTCACTAGAGGATATTTTTTCCATTGCTTTTCAGAGAGAGTGGGAAGGAGGGCAGGATGGGGAGAGACAGAGAGAGAGAGAGAGAGAGAGAGAGAGAGAGAGAGAGAGAGAGAAATTTTGATGTGAGAGAGATCGACTGGTTGCCTCCTGCACCAGCCCTGACCATGAGTGGGTGGTGAACCTGCAGCCCAGATATGTGCCCTCTACCTGGAATTGAACTCTTGACCCTTTGGTGCTTGGCTGATGCTTTGGTGCTGAGCGACACTGGTCAGGGCTGGCAAGACTTTTCAGAACCATCCAGTTCTATATTGGTCCCAGTTTTGTACTTCCCAGGAGGGAAGATTAGGCTGCCATAGTCTAGCCAGTGGAGTGAGAAGTCTTTCCCTCATCTGATCAGCAGAGGCCAGGGGAGAAGGGTCACGTGGCACAAAAATGATTTCCCTTCAGCCATGGCCTTTAGTAGAGGGCAGTTTTATTTTATTTTTGAAATTCTCACCTGAGGATATTTTTTCACCATTGATTTTTAGAGAGAGTGGAAGGGGGGAGGAGGAGGAGGAGGAGGAGGAGGAAGAGAGAGAGAGAACATGCGCGAGAGGGAGAGAGGGAAACATGGATGTGAGAGAGACATAGATTGGTTGCCTCCTACACTCAGGGCCAGGGATTGAACCTACAACCCAGGTGCATGCCCTTGACCAGGAATTGAACCTGCAACCCTTGGGTCCACAGGCTAATGCTCTAACCACTGAGAAAAACCGGCCAGGGCAGTAGAGAGCAGTTTTAAATGAGGTAGTGTGGATAGGGCAAGCTCTCCCAAATTTGTCTCCTCCCTCATAGCACAGAACAGGTTCGTGTGCTGGTAAGCTGGCTCTGAAAAACAATGCAGCTTGATTTATAGTGTTGGTCAATTTCCATGGAATACCTACTCCCAACCATGGCTGATTTCAAGCTACCAGTGTGACCACGGAGTGGGGAAGAGATGCGCATGGTTGGCTCAGCACCAATATGATCCTGTCCATCTACGGACTGGATGCAAGACAGCTGACGCAGCAAGTGCAGGATGTCTTCAAGGAGTTTGAAGTTTAGGTTTAATAGGCCCATCAATTAGTGAGTTAATAATTAGTCGAGAGGGAATAAGATTTCAAGGAAGAGAGGGTGGAGGTTAGGCACACACAGCCTAGAGTACCTTGAGGTATGTCGTCCCAAGTGTGCAATCTAGTAGGCACCTAGAGATGCTTTCTAAAACATTGCAATTTCCTTTGCCTGTAAGGTCTCACTTGTGATATGGGATTAACCCTTTCACCAGTTTTAAGACGTCAGACCTCATCTTCTGGAGGGGCATCGGTTCCATCTTACAAACCTCGCTAGAGATGCGATGCCCACGTGGTGGCCTGTTAGACCACTTTCAGTTGACTATGCACTATTTGTCTTGATTGGAGGCTTTTACTTATGACCACAAGGCCACTCTCGTTCATGTAATTGTGCTAAAAGCCAAGACAGTCTTGGGACTACCACCTCTGCCAGCCTGTCGGACGTCTTCACAGGTCTCAAGGCCCATCTGGTCGGTTCTTTTCCCTTGCACATCTGGGAAGGGGGCTGGGAGTCTTGGCTTTGGTGTATTACAGTTCTGTTGATGTTCCCCATCTTCTGCCTGGTATGACTATGTCCCTAACCCTGGCCAGCCCTCATGAAGGGTGGTGTTGGCCCTGGGAGACAGAGCGAGGGAGCATTGACGGGGTAGCTCTCTTCTTAGACATGGAGTTTCAAGTGTCCTACTGATAGAGGATCAGTGTCTTTTCCTATAAAAATAGCACAATTAATTTATTCTTTTAATTTCCCTGGGGATGTAGCAAGAGAAAAATTTTGCCACATTCTTCTCTTACGTTACATTGGAGATTTGTCCTAGTTTGTGGATATGTTGACTTCTGAATATGAAACAGCTACTGTTGTGTCAGTCACTGGATTAAGAGTTCAGGGATCACAACTTAGAGGAATGACTTCTGTCCCCAGATGTGTTTTAAAAAATTAGACACTTGTCAAACAGAAATAAAAATTGTTGAAAAGTCAGGAGCTTTTCTTTTTTAATATATTTTTATTGATTGCAGAGAGGAAGGGAGAGGGAGAAAGAGATAGAAACATCAATGGTGAGCGAGAATCATTGATCGGCTGCCTCCTGCACGCCCCACCTGGGGATCGAGCCCACTGCCGGGGCATGTGCCTTTGACCGGAATCGAACCCTGGACCCTTCAGTCCGCAGGCCAATGCTCTATCCATGGAGCCAAACCAACTAGGGCAGGAGCTTTTCCATAAAAATCAGGATTTCCAGGTTGTTCCGAAACAATCAGACGATTGACCACATTGGTCCACCTCAGTCATGTATTGACTTCCAAGTCCGCTGTGCTTGTCTGCATCCAGCAGATAGAAGGGGGAGAGGTCCGAAAGGACTGTGCCTCAGCCTGGCCACATTCCTTGGTTTAATGTGGCTCCGTCACTTGGCCACACCCACCTGGGAAATGTGGAGGAGAACAGGTTTGGAGAACAGCCAGCTGGTATCTGACACAATTCACTTATTTTAACCATTGTGACCCCTTTAGGCGTTTGAGGTTGCAATCCCTGATTTAACAAGCAACAGGTCTTGGAGATAAGGAAACCTGGGTTCAAATCACTGGAATGTCATTTCCAGCAGGACAGGGACTGAATCTGTTTTGGTTCCTGCTGTATGCTCAGTGCCTGGCACACAGTAGGTGTTCCACAAGCCTTTGTTGGTTATATGAATGAATCCTCTTGTGCCCCAGGCAACCATGAAAGCTACCATTTACTTAGTGCTTATTATGTACTTTCTTCTTTCAGTATAGTGATTTTCAACCAGCGTGTTCCTTCAGCTCCAGTTAGTGTTTATAATAGCCTAAGATTTTGGGGGGTACAAGGGGAGAAAGAGGGAAGAGAACACGTCTCTATTCTAAATTTTTTTTTGGCATATGGTCATAAAGCCAAAGAACAGCTTCTAGAAAATAACTCAAATGTCATTACCTTTTCAGGACTTCATACTCATTAAACCCAAGGGTTACAGAAGATGCAGTTTTTGTCTTCTGTTAGTTTTTTTCTGTTTAGGTGAGATAAAATTCTCACAAGTCACCAAGCTTACCTGGTGGTTGAGACTCCAGGCGGTGAGCTGACCATCTGGTGAAATGGACATCACCTCCTACAAATGGCATCTCCCATGGTGGCATGCCATCCAGAGGGTCATCGTCTGGATCCCCCTGGCTCTGTCCACTGCCCACTGGCCATCTGTTCTCCCCGACCCCGGGGTTTATTTTGGCTCTGCAAGCTGATGGATGAGATCTCTTCTGAGTCACCTGTGCCTACCTTGGTCTTAATATTAAAAAAAAAAATCTCTTCTTAAACCTTGGAAATGGTTCCAGATTGTACTGTCTCAGTTTTGTGAATTTAAAATGACAAAGATGAAGACGGAAGAAGGGTGTGGCCATGTTTTGGTCACAGTCTGTGACACTCCTGCTCCTCTTTGTGGCTCATCTGCCTGTGGGCTCAGCGTTTTGGCTCATAGCGTCATAAAGCCAACCCTTGCTGGAGAGAGCTAACCTTACTCATGCTGATAGGAGACTGACTTTTGATTCCTCACTAGTTAGTTGCTTATCTTAAGCCATCACAAAGAAGGATCTATCTATCATCTATCTATCTATCTATCTATCTATCTATCTATCTATCTATCTATCTATGAAGTATGCAAATTAGGCCGGGACTCCGTAACAGGTCACGACCAGACAGGAGGAGGTTGCGCGCACAGGTGAGGCCCGGAGCGGAGATGGAGACAGAGACGGGGCCTGGCGAGCCGGCTTGGGTTGGTCCCCCCCCGAGCCAGAGCGGACACGGACAGGGACAGAGGGGTTGGTCCCCAGCCTCCGTGGCTGAGCGCAGGCCTGGAGAGGAGAGGGCAGGCCTGCCTCCTGTGGAAGCCGCACGGCTCCTGGCGGCGCACTGTGGTTCCCGCCGGCTCCCGCAGAAGCGGCGGGTGGCCTACTGCGCGTGATGGGCTACTAGTGTTTAATAATATGCTATGAATTTAGTATTAATTAACAGGAAATTAATTTCTATTATTTTGACAATAATGTCATATATTTCAGTGGTTATTTTGACAGTCTTATTAGTTTCTGGCCTTTCAGGTACAGCACGTCTTTTAAGAGTCAGCAATACTTGCAAATATGTAGAAGTCAACCAATCAAATATTTACTGAGCATCCACGATGAGTTAAGGAAAGCCAGTGCTAGGTGAGGTTCCAAAGTGGTACCGATAGTTCTTTTAAGGCAAATACACAAGGACATGATTGCATGAAAATAGCTAATTGAATATGGATGGTAAAACATCTAGGTACAAAGTAAGTGGTACAGAGAATAAATGTTAAAAGAACTTATCTCATTTTTATTCCTCATGGACTGGGCTGTCGAATTCAGTATCTCCCTTACTCTGGGTTACAATGGGAATGGACTGGTGGGTCTCTGATGCTAAGAACCTGCCTGAACGGGTAGCGATTGCTGAATGTCTGTGATCATGCTCTAAGAGGGTGCTAGAGGTCCTCAGGGAACTTCTGAATTGTTGATTTTCACCAGAGCAGGTATCATGTACCAGCAACAGAAGCTTTAAAAGTGAAGTTGGCATTTTACTCCTGAAATATATTCTTACCACAGCACACAGTGGACATTGTGGAATAAAATTATCCTCAAACTGTTCTTATCTGAATTGCCTGAAACAGTAGACTGTCTTCACTGAACAACTCTGCGTCATGTAAGTTGCATGAAAGTAGTAGTTTCCATTTATTCGGTCATGTTCCTGACACTCCGCTGGGTGCCTGATGATGGCATTTAATCTGTACAGCCACTTTACGGGATGTGACTGTAATTATTCCCATTTTACAGACGGGGAAACTGAGGCTTGGAAAGGCAATGTAACTCGCCCAGGCCACACAACATAATGATGTTGGGTCTGTCCTTCTGTCCACTCCGTTATGCTAATTGCCCTGCATGATGACATCTGCCCCTTTGCCCAGCGAGCCACATCCCAAGCCTGAGGATGTGATGAAGCAGTTTTATCTGATAAACACGTATAGTCTGCTTTGCAGAGGCCTTTCACAACCACTATTTCCTAGTGATCTCTGGCCACGCATGGGGTATGAGCATGGCTGTGGCCATGAGGATACCCCTGTTTGGGTCTCCTCATTTCAGATTAAAAAAAAAAGTGATTATAGAGAAAGAGGAAGGGAAAGAGAGAGAGATCAACTTGTTGTTCTACTTATTTATACAAACATTGGCTGACTCCTGTGTGGTCCACAACCTTGGCCCATTGGGGCCACACTGTAACCAATTGAGCTACCCAGCCAGGGCTCCTCATACCAGATTTGAGAAGCACACCAAAGGACATTTATTTCCAAACTTTCATTATTTGGGGATAATGAGAATTGAATAGATTGTGTTTTGACCCCCGTAGTGTTTGAAACTTAAGTACCCTGGCAAGAATTCTCAAACATTTTATGGAATTCTTTAAAACTCGCACACAGAGGAGATGGAATCAATTGTGCTTTTGGTCTTGTTTCATCCCTTTAAAAACGCATAGGCCTGAGTCACACTGTGGCTGCATCTAAATAAAATTTAAATGCCGTGGGATATGGTTCTGAATTTGCCCTTGGAGCTTGGCGAGTTATGAATTTGTCTGGGGGACTCGTCATTTTCCCTGCCCTTGGTGACCTCTACATTTCTCATGACGGCAATATTGAATATAATGTTCGGGTTTGCAGCTACCTTTTATGGAATTCATATAAATTTATACCAGAAGACTGAATCTGAGATGGATGTTGAGAATTTCTTGCAGCTATATACTCAGTTAAAAATCTCCAATAGATTTCTTATATCATTCATCTATTCAACAGTAATTATTATTATTACTATTGTTATTTTAATCTTTATTGTTGAGATTATTACAGATGTCCCTGTTTTTTTCCTCCATAGCCCCCCTCCACCCGGGGCCCGCCCCACCCCAGGCCTTCGCAACCCTATTGTCTGTGTCCATAGGTGATGCATATATGCATATAAGATCTTTGTTTAATCTCTTCCCGCCCCCCTTCCCTCTGAGAATTGTCATTCTGTTCCATTTCCATGCCTCTGATTCTATTTTATTCACCAGTTTATTCTATTCATTTGGTATCTTATTTGTTTATTTTGATTTTTAGATTCGGTTATTGATAGATAAGTATTTGTTGTCATTTGGTTGTTCATATTTTTTATCTTTTTCTTGTTCTTCTTCCTCTTCTTAAAGAATACCCTTTAACATTTTATGTAATACTGGTTTGGTGGTGATGAACTCCTTGAACTTTTTCTTGTCTGTGAAGCTCTTTATTTGACCTTCAATTCTAAATGATAGCTTTGCTGGGTAGAGTAATCTTGGTTGTAGGTCCTTGCTATTCATCACTTTGAATATTTCTTGCCACCCCCCTCTGGCCTGCATAGTTTCTGTTGAGAAATCAGCTGACAGTCGCATGGGTACTTCCTTGTAGGTAATTAACTGCTTTTCTCTTGCTGCTTTTAAGATTCTCTCTTTGTCTTTAGCCCTTGGCATTTTAATTATGATGTATCTTGGTGTGGTCCTTTTTGAATTCCTCTTGTTTGGGGTTCTCTGCGCTTCCTGGACTTGTCTATTTCTTTCACCAGGTAGGGGAAGTTTTCTGTCATTATTTCTTCAAATAGGTTTTCAATATCTTGCTTTCTCTCTCTTCTTCTGGCACCCCCATAATGCGGATGTTGGTACACCTGAAGTTGTCCCAGAGGCTCCTTATACTACCTTCATATTTTTGGATTCTTTTTTCTTTTTGCTCTTCTGTTTGGGTGTTTTTTGCTTCCTCATATTTCAAATCGTTGATTTTATTCTTGGGATCCTCTAGTCTACTGTTGAATCCCTGTGTATTATTTTTTATTTCAGTCAGTGTATGCTTATTTTCTGACTGGTCCTTTTCCATTTTTTTGGCATTCTCACTAAGATCCTTGAAAGTCTCACTAAGTCCCTTAGAGGTTTCTAGAATATTCTTGAGTAACCTTATAACCGTGGTTTTGAACTCTGTATCCAGTAGTTTGCTTTCTTACATTTCTTTCATTTGTAACATGTTTTTTTTGGTCTCCACATTTTGGCTGCTTCTCCGTGTTTGTTTCTATGTATTGGGTAGAGCTGCTATGTCTCCTTGAGTTGGTAGAGTGGCCTTGTGTAGTAGGTGTCCTACAGGGCCCAGTGGCTCAGCCTCCCCAGTCACCTGAGGTGGACACTCTAGGTGCACCCCTTTGTGGGCTGTGTGCACAGACTTGTTATAGTTGAGACTTGATTGCTGTTGGTGTCACTGGGAGTAATTGACCTCCAGGCCAGTTGGCTGTGAGGACCAGCTGCTATACAGTGGGAGAGCTGCTGTGCAGGAGACACCCTTATGGGGCAGGACTTGCTTAGTGGGGCTTTGGTGCTCACTGATTCTGCCCCTTGAGTGTGTCGCTTATTGATGTGTAGAGTTGTAATCTGGATGGTCTGATACTGACCACTGGGTTTACTGGCTCTGTCTCCAGGAAGGAGTAAAGTCAGCCACTGCCTGGGGCCACCCAGTAGGAGCTACAGAGAGATCTACAGATTCCTCCTCTTTGTATCGGGTTTGGAAGTGCCCAAACGAGGCCCAGCTGTGAAGCAAGGCAGGCTGGTGCTGGTGCTGGGTCTTATTAGGCCTTTTGATAGGTTTGGGGCTCCCTGACCCAGCTGCAGCTTGTTTGACAGATTTTAGCCTGAGCAGGGACAGGCCATTCATTTGCAAAAGCTGCTGCATACAGGTTGGGTGGGGCTGAAAATTGGATGGGGCGGGGTCTCAGGGAATCACCAGGGTGGAGCAAACAAATGGCTGCCCGTCAACCCTGTGACCGGGATGGTCCCAGCATAGGGACAATGACTCCTGTGAGCATCTCCATCTGGGAGAAAGCTGCCCCTGAGTTCCTGCCCTGATGCCAGACAATCCAGTTCCTCCTCATATGTATCTGTGTACCCTAGAGCCTTGCCCTGATGCTGGAGCTCAGAGGAAGCAGGACCTTGTAAGTTCAGTTTGTGTGCCTGCCTTTTAAGAGGAGCAGCTGGGGATCCAGCAGTGTCTGTGTCACTGAGCCCTAACCTGCACTGGTTTTTACAGCCTGTAGTTACAGGGACTTCTTTTTCCAGCTCTGGGACTCTGGGCTGGGGGTCTGGTGTGGGGCTGGGACCCCTTGCTCCTTCGGGTGGCCTCCACAGAGACAATCTCCCTCCTGATTAAAAAGCGTCACGTGTGGGTGCGGGACCAGCCCGTTTTGCACCTCCGTGTCTCCTACCAGTCTCAGTGTGCTTTCTTCTTTAATTCTCTAATTGTAGAACTTCCATTCAGCCAGCTTTCCGGTGGTTCTGGATGATGGTTATTCTGTATTTTAGTTGTAATTTTGATGTGCTTGTGTGAGGCAGCGAGTACAGGTGTTTGCCTATGCCGCCATATTGGTCTGAAAACTTCAACAGTAATTATTGAGTGCCTACTGTGTGCCAGGTGCAGTGTCTGTCTTCATCCGAAGACTCACTCTTACTCTCATACAGCCCATTCGTCAGGGTAACTGCCTCTGAGTGACCATCAGCACTCACCTGTTCGACAGACATTTGCTGGGTAACGTTTTCTGGCTTTGACTCTCATATTTTTCTAACAGCCAGCCAGAGGTGAAGAGAGTGAGTGTTATAAACCCCATTTGTTAAATGTTAGGGCACAGTTGTAAGTATCTATAATATGGTAGGCTGAGGTGGGGGGAATCTTGGTCAAAGGGACAGGACTAGGCATTGGGGGAATCCCTCAGAAGCAAGCAAACAAATAAAAAACAAAATAAATGCTGGGTGACAGGTAAACAAGCATCTAAATCCATCTCTCTCATTTTACAGAGAAGAGGTTGAGGCCCAGAAAGGAATTATTTGGTCAGATGAAGTAACCACTAGTAGTATTGAAGTTTTTGTTTTAGGACTTGGCAACCTCTTGGGCTTTACCCTAAATAGGACTAAGGAATAAAATTGCCCTTTAAAACATTTTCTGGCTTTGACGCTCATATTTTTCTAACCGCCAACCAGAGGTGAAGAGAGTGAGTGTCATAAACCCCATTTTCTAGATGAGTAACCTCAGGCATCCAGAGATTAAATAACTTGCTCGTGGTCACTCACCTGGCTAACGACGGAGTTAGACCCAGAACCCTAGTGTCCTGTGTTCTTGTCCACCACTCCCTGGCTGGAGCAGCGCCCCTGTGCGTCCCTGGGGAGAATAGACTGTAAGTGGGAGGAGAGGAAGATGCAGGGTGAACGAGCCTGGTATTTTGGGTTCTGCAATGAGGTTGCTTATTCTCTGGCTTCCCATGGAGCGTGAGTGGGAAGCTGTTTGAACTTTTCTACTTCTCCCTGCTACCTTTCTTCGTCCACCCTCCTGCAAAGCCTCCTTTTTCATCGAGACTTCTGCCTTCCCTCTTCTTGTTACCTTCTGACCTTGTGGATACCTGGTTTTGTTTATGGAGGATTTGATATGCTTGAAGTCTTTCTCCCCATTCCAGATTCTGCCATCAGTGCAAGCAACATCAGGACTCAGGTGGATAGCCCACCCTCTCCTCCCACCACTTTCAAAGCTTCTTGACTTCTCAGTTGGAACCATCTTCATTTTCACTTCAGTTCAGCCACTCTTTCCCAATGGTTATACCCTGGACCACCCGAGGGGCTTGCACCCCCTCTGAAGTCTCCGACTCTGGTATTCCATTCTCTGTCCACAACCTCTTATCATGCAAGGGTGGTCGCTGTGCTCACTCCCTTATTCCCATTAGTCTACTTTTTGGCCTTTCAGAGGTGTCAGCCTCCTCCACCTCTGGTTTTTAGCTTAGTCCATCTCCCCCATCATGCTTCTTTTTTCCTATCCATCCAGCTAAGCCCCTGCATGTCTCAGCGCCCCCTGTCTTTCTCAACGTGCATATCCTCAGCCTTGGGATTATCCAGTCATTCATTTCCTCTGCTTCAATCCACAGGCTGCTGAATAGATGACAATACTCCTGGTAAGTTGGTGCCCTTACGATTCTTGTTTCTGGTTTCTCTGTAGTCAGCTGGTCCAACAGTGCTCATCTCAGCAGGGTCATCAGTGCCACTTACCATCCCTTCATGGATTTCTTGTCACCATTTCTCATTTACCCAAGCGGCTCTTCCAAATGCCCATGACTCTCCTTGAGCCTTCTTACCTGCTTCTGGCCACCCAGTCCACATTCTCAATGAATCACCAACTTTCATGGCACCTTCTTCATTGTCTTTTTTTTTTTTTTTTTTTGAGAGCGATAAGGAGAGGAGAGGGAGAAGGAGAGAGAGAAATATTGATTTGTTGTTCCACTTATTTATGCATTCATTGGTTGATTCTTGTTTGTGCCCTAACCAGGGATCAAACCCACAATCTTGGTGTCTCAGGACCATGCTCTAACATACTGAGCTACCTGGCCATGGCAACACCTTCTTCATTTTAAATGTGGGAGTGCCCCATGGTTCTATCTTAGTCTTCTTGTCTTCCAGCTTCACCAACATCTAGGTCTAGACCACTCACAGTGATAGGTCTCTAACAGCGTTTCTGCTGCACTCCAGCCCTGTTCTTCTCTCTTACAGAGTCTTCCAGTTACCACACACTCAGCTGTTTCCCAACCCGATCTCCTCACTGGTCCTCCTGCTGTGAGCCGGGTCTTGGTGAATGGAGCCTTTGTCTGCTTGGCCACGCAGGCCAGACACCAGAGTCATCCTAGATTCTTCCCTCTTTCAGCCTGCACATCTAATTGGTCCTGTCAGTTCTGTCTCCTTAATATTTCCTGTGCCTGCCTCCTCCTCCTCCATTTACTCAGGCCCCTAGGATTTCCCATCTGGCTGATTTCTGGAGCCTCCTTTTTAGTCTCCTTGGCCCTATCCACCTCGGACCATCCTCCATAGGTCTTCCTAAATCATAAAACAAAGTATATCTCCTTTGAGCACTGTACCCAGCCCACAAATATGTTTTCTTTGACACAGCGTTAGCTTGCACCATGTTTAAGAACTGTTTTCTTTGGGCTTTACTTGCGTATATTAAAAATCAGGATGTTGTACATAAGATCTCTTGATTTCTGGTTGATCATGGAAAGCCAGAAGCTCTCGCCCCCTGACTCCTGCATTTCCTCTGCCCACCCTGGGCAGCAGCGGGCTGGACAGGGGGGCAGTTGTGACTCTTAAATGGAGAATGTCCTCTCCAGTTAGTCACAGACCCACCTTCCCAGGTATGTTTCACTCACCTGTGTCACCCACCTGACTTCTGCATCATTGAGTTGATGGCCTTTGGTTTGTGGCTGCCGGACCCATCAGCTTTCTTCCATTTGGTGTCCTCATTTAGATGCAAGTCCTTGTACCCTGTGCCCATCAAGCTTAATTTCTTGGATTATTTCAAATTCGGCATTCTGTTTCACACCTCTGTCTTGGCACATGTCCCTCTTCTGATTAAAACTCACATGAGAGCCGGCTGGCATGGCTTTAGTGGTTTAGTGTTGAGCTATGAACCAGGAGGTCACGGTTCGATTCCAGTCAGGGCACATGCCTGGGTTGCAGGCTTGATCCCCAGTGTGGGGTGTGCAGGAGGCAGCCAATCAATGATTCTCTCTCATCATTGATATTTTTTCTCTCTCTTTCCCTCTTCCTTCCTTTCTGAAAAAACAAAACAAAACAAAACAAAAAAACAACTCACATGAGAGGCAGTATTCCCTTCTGAGATTCTTGGCAACAAAGTCAGGTGACAGTTTCCTCCTTTTTTTTTTTCCCTGTTAATCCTCACCCGAGGGTGTTTTTTCATTGATTTTTAGAGATAGTGGGAGAGAGATGGAAAGACAGAAAGAAACATCGATGTGAGAGAAACATATTGATTGGTTGCCTCCTGCAGGAGCCCCAACCAGGGTCCACGCCGGTTAGGAGCCTGAAACCAAGGTGCATGCCCTTGACCAGAATCGAACCCTGGATCCTTTGTTCCACAGGCCGATGCTCTATCCACTGAGCCAAACAGGCTAGGGCAACAATTTCATCCTTAATCCTTTGCAATGGGGGTCCATGAACCCAGGGTAGTCTTTCCTACATTGTTTTGATGGCAATGCACAGTAAGAACCACAGTTTACACTTTGACCCAACACACACACACACACACACACAACTAAAGAAAAAAAGTGCCAGGAAATAATACTTTTCATTACCCCTTTCCTCTTTTCCTTTCATTTTCAATCTTTTCTTTCCTCCCTTTTTTTTTTAAAAAATAAATCTTTATTGTTCAGATTATTACAGGTGTTCCTCTTTTTCCCCCCCATAGCTCCCCTCCACCTGATTCCCCACCTCACCTATGCCCTTATCCCCCGCCACTGTCTTCATCCATAGGTGTAAGATTTTTGTCCAATCTCTTCCCACACCCCTCACACCCCTTTACCCCTGAGAATTGTCAGTCCACTCCCTTTCTATGTCCCCGATTCTATTATATTCATCAGTCTATTCTGTTCATCAGATTTTTTATTCACTTGATTTTTATTCACTTGTTGGTAGGTATGTATTTGTTGTCATTTTGTTCATAATTTTTATCTTTACCTTTTTTTTCTTCTTCCTCTTCTTAAAGAATACCCTTCAGCATTTCATATGGTACTGGTTTAGTGGTGATGAACTCCTTTAACTTTTTATTGTCTGTGAAGCTCTTTATCTGACCTTCAATTCTAAATGATAGCTTTGCTGGGTAGAGTAATCTTGGTTGTAGTTTCTTGCTATTCATCACTTTGAATATTTCTTGCTACTCCCTTCTGGCCTGCATAGTTCCTGTTGAGAAATCAGCTGACAGTCGTATGGGTACTCCCTTATAGGTAACTAACTGTTTTTCTCTTGCTGCTTTCAAGGTTCTCTCTTTGTCTTTTGCCCTTGGTATTTTAATTATGATGTGTCTTGGTGTGGTCCTCTTTGAATTCCTCTTGTTTGGGGTTCTTTGTGCTTCCTGGACTTGTAAGTCTATTTCTTTCACCAGGTAGGGAAAGTTTTCTGTCATTATTTCTTCTAATAGGTTTTCAATGTTTTGCTCTCTCTCTTCTTCTGGCACCCCAATAATTCAGATGTTGGTACGCTTAAAGTTGTCCCAGAGGCTCCTTACACTATCTTCATATTTTTGGATTCTTTTTTCTTTTTGTTTTTCTGGTTGGGTGTTTTTTGTTTCCTCATATTTTAGATCTTTGGTTTGATTCTTGGGGTCCTTTGATCTACTGTTGAATTTCTATATATTCTTTATTTCAGACAGTGTATGCTTAATTTCTGACTGGTCCTTTTCCATTTTTTTGGCATTCTCATTAAGATCCTTAAAGGTCTCACTAAGGTTCCTCAGAGGTTTTTAGAAGATTCTTGAGTAACCTTATAAATGTGGTTTTGAACTCTATGTCCAGTAGTTTGCTTTCCTCCATTTCTTTCATTCGTGATATGTTTCTTTGTCTCTGCATTTTGCTGCTTCCCTGTGTTGATGGAGTGGTAGGTGTGGTAGGTGACCTATAGGGCTCAGTAGCTCAGCCTCCCCAATCACCTGAGTTGGACACTCTTGGTGCACCTCTTTGGGGGCTGAGTGCAAAGTCTTGTTGTAGTTGAGCCTTGATTGCTGTTGGTACACTGTGAGGAATTTACCTCCAGGCCAATTGGCTGTGAGGACCCGCTGTGTCTATAATGGAATAACTGCTGTGCTGGAGACACCCTTATGGGGCAGGACTTGTTTCAGTGGGGCTTTGGTGCTCACTGAGTCTGCCTCTTGAATGTGTCACTTATGGATGTGAGGAGTTGAAATCTGGTGTGGTCTCACACTGACCACTAGGTACACTGGCTTCTGGATCTCCAATGGGGTGCAGGTCATCTACTGTCTGAGGCCACCCAGCAGGAGCTACAGCGAGAACTACAGTTTTCTCCTCTTTGCTTGGGGTTTGGAGGTTTTGGAGCTGTCTGACCAGAGCTGCAGTTTGTTAGGTTAAGCTGTGATAGGGCAGGCCATTTATATGCAGAAGCCACTGCACGGAGCTTGGGTGGGTTTGTAAATTGTGTGGGGTGGGGTCTCAGGGAATCACTAGGCTAGGGCGTGGCAAACAGTGATGGCTGCCAGTCAGCCATCTCTGCGTCTCCAAGTTTCCGCATCCCCGTGTCCCGCGCCCCAGCACAGTAAGCGATTCCTGCGCACACCTCTGTAAGAAAGCCACCCTCACTTTCCGACCCGATGGCAGACAGTCCAGCTTTTCCCCGTAGGGGTCTGGGTCCCCAGAGTTTCATTGGAAACTGGAGTTCAGAGTAATTGGGAGCTTGTGTCTCCCTTCGGGTTGAAAAAAACAGCGCACCCAGCCGCCAGCCGCCAGCCCGATTTGCGCGCCTGTGTACCTCAGCTTTTCCGCGCTTGTGCACGTCTCAATGCTCTTTTCTCTTTCCTTCTAGTTGTAGAACTTCTACTCAGCCAGCTTTCCCGTGGTTCTGGGTGGTAGACATTTTGTCTTTTAGTTGTCGTTTTGGTGTGGTTGTGAGAGGCAGCACGTACAGGTGTATATCTTATGCCACCATCTTGGTTTCTCTCTTTCCTCCCTTTCTTCCTTTCCCATAGAAGCAGGTCATGACCCCCTGAATTGATTTCATGACCCACTAATGATCCATACTTTGAAACACACTGCCATGGGGATGTGTGCCTATAAGTCTTTAAAATTTTATGTTTAAATTCACTTGTATTTTTCTGGGAGAAAAGAATTTCCTTAGTATTCAGGGGCCTGATGAAAACAGATTTCATAAACACTGATTTAGATATTCTGTGTTCATTGAGAGGTAATATCGCGTGTCATGCACCCAAGCATAGAAATTAGTGGCAATTATTTTGAGTGTGGGCCCTTAGTGTCAGCTCTCTGACATGTCCTGTATTATTTGTTGTTAAATGAAGTTAATATTTGCAGACTCTCAGGGAGGGTGAAATGGATCCTTTAAATCTCTTGCACACATGGGAAGGTGAAAAGCTGGGTGAGGCACCATAAACACAATTTACTTGGTGAAGGAAGTTTAATAAAACCTTCATTTAACGTCAGATAAAATAACAGCCCAGAAAATTATTTTTCTTTTGGTCTATATCAAGTCGTTTGTTCAACAGTTGCCCTTGGGGTTAGGAATGAAGAAAAAAAGTGGTGAACCGAATAATATTCTTGCCTTCATGCGTCTTTCAGTCCAGAAGAGAAGAATGAGGAATGAAAATAGAGGATCACCCAACCATTGCTATAAATAGAATAAATATCATAAATGCATTGATGCCAAAATGTATAGTAGGAAAACTTAAATTAGGTTCGTGGAAGGAGTGGGTAGGAAGATAACAGAAAGACATGACAAGATAGCCAAAATGATTTAGAACTACAACATTCCTTTTTTTTTTTTTAATATATTTTATTGATATTTCACAGAGAGGAAGGGAGAGGGATAGAGAGCCAGAAACATCGATGAGAGAGAAACATCGATCAGCTGCCTCCTGCACACCCCCCACTGAGGATGTGCCCGCAACCAAGGTACATGCCCCTGACCGGAATCGAACCCGGGACCTTTCAGTCCGCAGGCCGACGCTCTATCCACTGAGCCAAACCGGTTTCGGCCCTTTTTTTTTTTTACAAAATTATTAAGCAGTGGTTTTGAGTAACAGAGAATTCAAATGAAACTGCCATAAAAAAGTTCCTGATTAAATACCCGCGGGTAATACCTTTCCCGGTATCCCCCTACATGCTTGGTTTGCTGAAGAACCAAAGGCTAGTTAGGCCTAGCGTCTGCTCCGTGCTCTAGAAGAGGAGGCTCTGTGGCAGTAGGCTACAGACCTGGCCTGCTGTCAGGGGCGTTGATGGTTTCTCCAAGTAGGAAGGTTTGTTATTACCTGTGTGTACCATTTCCTTGGGTGATCTTGGCCATTGGAGGAAAACGAACTCATTGCTATTCCAGTCAAAGAGGGAAAAGTGATCGCTATGATCCTCTTTTACTTCTGTGGCACAGTTACAGTTTTATTAGAATTTGTGTGTATGTGGAGCGGGGGTATAAGAAAACCGCGTTACTCCCCTCACCACTGGCATGCAGAGAAGAAGGAAAAGTAGAATCCAGAATCCCAGGACCTCAATACACTCGCTGTTCCCGTTTCTGTTCGTAACTGAGTGTTGCTTTAATTTGCTGGGCTCGTTTTCAGAATGGCTGGGAGGGAAGGGGGCTCCTGTGGGCTCCCACTTACGCTTCACACGTGCACAGGCCATATGCCACACGGATGTACATGTGCAGAGGAGGGCCGGCTGCCGGACCCATTGGCTTTCCATTTGGTGTCTCTGTTTGCAAGTGATCTTTGGTCCAAATCCTATGACCTCGCATATCTCACAGACAGGTGGACGTAGATAGGGGGGCTGGAGCACAAGCTCACCCTTGCTGATGCCATGTCGTAATCTGGCAGAGAGCAAAGCCCCCCAGAACCCTGAAATTCCAGGAGGCCTGAAATTCCGGAGGCTCTCCATCCTCCATGCTTCTTTCTTTCTTTTCTTTTAAAATATATTTTATTGATTTTTTACAGAGAGGAAGGGAGTGGGATAGAGAGTTAGAAACATCGATGAGAGAGAAACATCGATCAGCTGCCTCCTGCACACCTCCTACTGGGGATGTGCTCACAACCAAGGTACATGCCCTTGACTGGAATCGAACCTGGGACCCTTCAGTCTGCAGGCCGACGCTCCAGCCACTGAGCCAAACCGGTTAGGGCTGCACGCTTCTTTCTTTTTTTTTTCTTTCTTTTTTTTTTTTTAAATATATTTTATTGACACTTCAAGAGAGGAAGGGAGAGGGATAGAGAGCCAGAAACATCGACGAGAGAGAAACATCGATCAGCTGCCTCCTGCACACCTCCTACTGGGGATGTGCCCGCAACCAAGGTACATGCCCTTGACCGGAATCGAACCTGGGACCCTTCAGTCTGCAGGCCGACGCTCCAGCCACTGAGCCAAACCAGTTAGGGCTGCACGCTTCTTTCTTATTTTTTTCTTTCTTTTTTTTTAAAAAAATATATTTTATTGACACTTCACAGAGAGGAAGGGAGAGGGATAGAGAGCTGGAAACATCGATGAGAGAGAAACATCGATCAGCTGCCTCCTGCACACCTCCTACTGGGGATGTGCCCGCAACCAAGGTACATGCCCTTGACCGGAATCGAACCCGGGACCTTTCAGTCCGCAGGCCGACGCTCCATCCACTGAGCCAAACCGGTTTCGGCTGCACGCTTCTTTCTTACGGCCCTCACCCCATGTTGCACTGAAGGGGTACCTCTCACTGAATCTTCACAAACCTAACTGAAAAGGATCAGGGTACTTTCCAGGAAGCAGTTACTCTGCTGCAACTTTTTTCTGATTCCCATTCATTCATTCATTCATTCACGTTTGTAACTCTTTGGTTAACTTTTGCTTTCATATACCCAGGTGTCAGAGGAGGTGTTCTTGCCCCTTAAGCCCTACTTAAATGTCATGCACTGTCCTCAGGAGCTTATGTTCTTACTCTCACTCTGCCTTTGAGCTTCTGCTCCCACGAATGACCCAGTTTATCTAGGGCAGGGGTGGGCAAACTTTTTGACTCGAGGGCCACAATGGGTTCTTAAACTGGACCGGAGGGCCGGAACAAAAGCATGGATGGGTGTTTGTGTGAACTTATATAAATTCAAAGTAAAGGAGCGGAGGGGAGAGCAAGAGAACCCTCTGCTCTTTCGGCTCCGCGGGCCGGATAGAACAGCCAAATGGGCCGGATCCGGCCCGTAGGCCGTAGTTTGCCCACGGCTGATCTAGGGACTCTCGATCCTTGTTCTTCACACATCCATCTAGATCAGTGGTTCTCAACCTTTCTAATGCCGCGACCCTTTAATACAGTTCCTCATGTTGTGGTGACTCCCAACCGTAAAATTATTTTCGTTGCTACTTCATAACTGTAATTTTGCTACTGTTATGAATCGTAATGTAAATATCTGTGTTTTCTGATGGTCTTAGGCTCTACAGCAGGGTCACCTAAGACCATCGGAAAACACAGATATTTACATTACGATTCATAACAGTAGCAAAATTATAGTTATGAAGTAGCAATGAAAATAATTTTACGGTTGGGGGTCACCACAACATGAGGAACTGTATTAAAGGGTCGCGGCATTAGAAAGGTTGAGAACCACTGATCTAGATAATGTGGAGTTCAGTCCTTTTTCTTAATTTCTCCAAACAATCCACCTGAACTCGGCATTCCCAAGTACACAGAAGACTTTATTTTTTTTTATTTTAATTTTTTTACATTACATCACCAGAACTTCAATCTTATACCTAGAAGTTTGTAACTTTTGACCACCTTTACCCATTTTGCTACTCCCCACCCACACCAGCTAGCATGGCTATCATCAAAAAGATAAGAGATAAGTGTTCAGCCACTGGCAACCACCAATCTGTTTTCAATTTCGATGGGTTTAATTTCTTTAAGATTCCACCTATTATTGAGATCATTCAGAGTTTGGTTTTCTCTGTCTTACTTATTTCACTTAGCGTGATGTCCTCAAGGTTTGCTCATGTTGTTGAAAATGGCAAGCTTTCCTTCTTTTTTATGGCTGAATGATATTCCACTGTACATGTACAACACATCTTATCTGTTCATTCATTGATGGACACTTAGGTTGTTTCCATGTCTTGGCGATTGTGAATAATGCAGCAGTAAACATGGGGCGTGCAGATATCTCTTTGAGAGAGTTATTTTGTTTCCTTTGGGTATTTGCCCAGAAGTGGAAATGCTGGATCATTTGGTAGTTCTATTTTTAACTTTTTGAGGCACATGAATACTGTTTTTCATAGAGACTATACCAATTTACATTCCCACCAACTGTGCACAAGGGTTCCCTTTTCTCCACATCCTCGCCAACACTTATCTCTTGTCTTTTGGATGATAGCCATTCTAGCTGGTGTGAAATCATATCTCATTGTGGTTTGGATTTGTATATCTTTGATGATTAGTGATGTCGAACATCTTTCGTGTACCTGTTGGCCATTTGTATGTCTTTTTTGGAAAAATGTCTATTCAGTTTCTCTTCCCCTTTTAAAAAATATGATTTTTTTGTGTGTTTTGCTATTGAGTTGTATGCATGTATACTAGAGTATTTTGGATATTAGCCCTTTATTAGATATGTGATTTGCAAATGTTTTCTCCCTTTCTGTAGGTTGCCTTTTCATTTTGTTGCTGGGCTGAAGTTTTTAGCATGACGTAATCCCACTGGTTTGTTTTTCCTTTTGTTGGCTTTGCTAAGAAGACATTAATGATGGTTGGGGAGTCCGAAGGATTTACACTGCAGCAAGGCAAATGGCTTTAAAAAGTTCATGCTGTGTCCTTGTTCTGAAAGTTCATCAGCCAGCTCTAAAAACCCTTAGTCTTTCTGTCTTTTCTCTTCTCTTTTATCCTAAATCCCCAAACGCCTCATCGGTTTTGTCAGAGCTGTTGAACTTACTCTCAATGATCCCTGCCTGTTGGGTCTCACCTTCTAAGCCCAAGAAGCTCATCATTTCCCCCCTTCCTAAACAAGACAGTTCTCTTCTTAAGAGCTGTTAAGATAATAGAAATTTCACTCAGTTAATTATGTACTTTCTCCAGGAGAGAAAAACCACACAACCCAATGAATTCTACTCTTTAAAGCAAGGAACAGGTTCTTGTTTTATACAAAATAGGAAGGTTTGAAAGTGTCTCTTGCAGCATGTTCTTCTCCGAAACAAGTAATAACTGAGCTAACATGTTCTGGAGCTAGGAGGTATGTTATTTTAACCAATAACTGGTCTGGAGGGAAACTGGTCTGGGGAGAGGAGAACTACATTCGGAGCTGGAAGTTTACCAGCTGCTGGACTTGGATTTGGGCCAATCACTTGCCTCTGTTTCCCCATCTGCAAAAATGGATTCAGTGGTTTCTAATGTCTTCCAAAGCTAAATGTACATGTACATTTTAGAGCTTCCTAAACCTTTAGGAAAGCTTTTACACACAGATACCTTGTATAAGCAAGGATTTTTTTTTTTTTCCCACCTCTGCATTCCATCTCTACAAGTCTAAGATGTTACAGATTTTCTTTTGTTAACAAGTTGGTTGCCTCACCTCAGACACTGCCCTAGAGATTAGGCAGGTGTCCTGTCCTTAAACTGGATTCTGAAAAAGACCAAAAGCTGCTATTGTGGGAAACTCTTTTTCTCCTTTAAAACAACATAATAGTCAGAGGTTAGATAAAATGTGACTGATGATGGGGGTGGAAGAGGAGTGAGCGTTGAGGGGCTGGGATCATAGCATCTGTATTCATTTGTTTTTTTTCTTTTTTGGGGAGGAGTTTGTGAATCTTGGAAAGAATCTCAAAACTGTGCCTCCTTCACCGACACCAAATCGTGTGAACGCCGACAGGAGTGAAACCCTAGACTTTGAAAGGCCCTGGTGTACTAAAGTACTGGTTTGATGGCTTTGCAGAATCCTTTATCAGAGGTCAGGAGGGGGTGGCTCGTAATTTAATGTTCTCTGAAGGGCTGTTTGTAGGAAAGTAAATTGGATGACATTTAGGTCCTGAAAGTTTCCATCGAATTCTCGTTTTTCTTGCTGATTTTCCTGGAGATGAAAGGAGGCAGCATTTTTTCCAAGATAGTTCCCTCCTCCTCTGCGCTTCACTGACATTTTTGTTAATCCACTAATTTCATTAAGGATAGAGGCTCTCATGTCACACACTTTGGATTGTGACTTTTCCCAGGATCAAGAAGGTGAAAGAAAATCAATAAAGATCAGTTGCTAAATCACAGTCATTCTGCTTGCTTTTTCCTTTTTGTTCTCCTTATTTATTCTCCTTCTTTGGAAAATACCCCTTTTGAATGACTTCAGTTGATCATTATCATAATCTTCTTTCTCAATTTTAAATGAAAACTCCCAAAGCTAGCTTTTCTAGTGTGTCCTCACATCTTTTCTTTTTCTGCCCGGTACTTTTATTTCCATAGTGGTTTTCTGTAAGCCCCCAGGGCATTTTGGGATGAGATTGGGAAGGAAAACTCAATACAGGATAAAGTTACCTAACACCCATTTCAGAGTAGGAAAAAGGCTTAAAACAGCCAGGAAAAAACCCAAGGGAGTCTGGGCTAGTGGGGGCCACAAAGGCCATTCTGTCTTTTCTCATGCGCCTCTGTCTGTTATTGCTGCCTTTCTGTCTTTTATTTCTCTTTGTCCGTGGCCCTCTGCGGTGTCTTTCTGCCTCCCCGATCCTTTTTCACAGAACTGTGGAACATTAGGTTTGGAGTGTGGACCATGGGAATCACTAAGGCCAGCCCTGGAGAAGGAAGCTAAGGCGCAGAGAAGTTACCATGAAAGGAGGCAGTGGGTTGTAGCTGAGAGATGTCTCACAAGCTGTGGAAATGCAAAGGAGTGGGCTCAGATCCGGGTTTAGCCATTTACTAGCGGGGTGCGCTTGGGCAAGTCGTTCAGCTGCATCGCTGATGTGCGCTGCATCTGTAAACGGGGGCGGTAATACGTTCCTTCTGGAGTTGTTTCGAGGGTTAAATGAGAGAATGAATTTCATGGAACTCACCCCCCCCCGCCCCCCAAGCAGTAACGATGATCGCCAGCGAGTGAGAGGTACTGCCTGGATTAGTTCTGGTTGCAGGTTTCTTACTGTAATGGACACGGGTAACCATCTTGATTCTGAAACACCTGCCTCAGTGCATCTCGTGCTCTGCTTTCCAAGGTTTTCAATCTTCATGGCGTTTGACGTTGAAGTTGGCTTTTCAGTTCTTGACCTCGTCTCACCCCTTGAAATTAATATCGCGTTTTACATTCTACTGGGTTCCCTGTGGGCCCATGCATGGAACATGGATGGGTGTACGAGTAGGTAGCATTTGACGTTGTCCTTGAAGTAGATGTAGGCTTGGGTCTATGAAGAAGCAGAAGGGAGTTCCGAGAAAGGGGAGCAACAGGAGCAAAACTGGAAGCCAGAACTTAGGGGAATAGTGAATTGTTTGCCAGGCCGGGAGGAGGACGGTTTGAAGGCAGGACTAGCTCGCTCTATGAAAGATTACAAAGATGTAAAGTAAGCGAAATGAGGAAAAGTGATTGCATTTGGCTACACAAGATTCCTTCCTGGGCTTCAAAAAGGCTACTGCAGTGGAGTGGAGAGGTCACAAACCAAGTTCTAATGGGCTACAAATACTAGTAGAATAAGGAATGGGATAGTGCAGCCTGTGGGGTAGACCAGATGTCCCAAATGCTGGTCTTAGGTTGTTAGGGGTGAAATGAGAAGTACAAAGTCAATATAGTGTGTTTTTCATAAGCCTAATTTTATTTATTTTTAAAAACCATCCCGTAACCTGAGATGATAGCCTTACTTGTTTGGTTTTAAAATGTCCTTTCTTTTATGAAATGCGGATGGTCCTCAAACCTGGCTGCACATTAGAACACTTGGGGGTCTTTTAGAGTAGTGTCCTGGCTCCACCTCAGGCAGCTGATCAGAGTCCTGGGGTGGGCCTGGTACTGGGGTGGGGTTCATGCTCCCCAGAGGATTCTCTGGTGCAGCCAGGGTTGTGAACCTCTCTGCTAATGGGTGGTGGGTTTTTGTGGTAGTAGTTGTTTTGTTTTAATCTTTAAATGTCTTTACTTGAAAAAATTATTTTATTTATTTATTTGTTAATAATCACCTGAGGATATTTTTTCCCATTGATTTTTTTTTTAGAGAAAGTGGAAGGGAAGGAGGGAGCTGAGTGATAGAGAGAGAGAGAGAGAGAGAGAGAGAGAGAGAGGGAGAGAGAAACATCAATGTGAGAGAGACACATTGATTGGTTGCCTGGTTGACTCCTGCATGTGCCCTGACTGGGGCCAGGGATAGACCCTACAATCCAGGTATGTGCCCTTGACCTGGAATTGAACCCGAGACCCTTCTGACTACTGAGCAACACCGGCTAGGGCTTTACTTGACAAAATTAAAAATTGTAAACTCTTGGCTCATTGCCCAACCTTATTTGCTTTGTTTTGTTTTCATTTTTACTTACATTTAATTTTCATTCTATTGATTTGTGAAATTCAATAATTCAATAAATTCAAGTGCAGGTAACTTTTTTCAACGACAAGGGAGAGTTTGTTATATTTTTCTTTTAAAGAGGAGGTCTTCTAGTGCTTTTGAGCAGCATTTAGTGTATTCCCATTTTCCAGAACATTGCATTTGTATGATGTAAGGTAATGCTCTCACACATAGGTTGAGTGTCACTGAGGGTTCTTGAGAAATCAAGGTGGAGACATAGGTTTGATGGCTGTAATGCCCACAGGACATCCTCCTCCATTTGAATCTTGTTGTTTGTTGGGGGAGAGGGTTCTTCTCGGGTCCCTCCATGCCTTCTATTCTAGTTGCGCCTAGGATGTCTTGTTCTGCCTAGTCTTTTCTGACCTTGAAGGTGAAACACCTTTTTCTTTACAATTGCAGGTCTGAAATGTGGTGTCACTCTCATTCCTGCTTTGTGGTGCTTCTAGTTATTTCAATATTGAAAGGACAGAGTAGGAAACATATTAAATGCAAAGCATTTAATTTCCATTAAAGGTAAAGGTTTCTAAGCCTGTGTTGGAGCCAGTAAAAATGATGATGTTTAAATCAGCTAATGTTCTATTTCTTACATGAATATTTTATATGAGCTGCACAGAAGGAAAAGTCTGTATGTTTATCCAACATTATATCCAGTGGGTATTGGAAACTGGTCTTCTTGGGTTATTGTATGAATAACTCCTATTATTTACATCCATAGTGTGAAAAGAATTACATGTATTGTTCTTGGAGCTTGTTTTGCAGACTAAGTAGAGTGGCTGAATTTGCTAATATAGGCATTCCCTGAATTGCTAACATCCTTGCAGACTTGCTATAAATAAGACCGTGTGGGCTGGACTCTGCTAGGAAAGAAGCTAGGTTCTACCGTGGGGCAGGAAGTGGTGTTTCTGGGTGCGGCTTTGCTTTAGTATTAGTACTGAAGTATCTAGTGTCGTATAGTAAGGAGTGCCTTGACAGACCTCCACTTAACCAGCGGCTGCATTAATCAGTGTGGTCATTTGCTCTGTGACTGCTGGCGTGGCAGGCACATCACCATGATTAGGAAGTGGATACCTTCTCCCACCAGGGGAGGATCAAGGTTAAACGACTTGCCCGAGCTAGGAAGTGACAGTGATAGGATTTGAACCCTGGTAGTCTGATTCTAGTTATAGGCTTAACGGATACACTCCATTACCAGGGTCATACACAATCCTGGCGTAACCGAAGGCTTTCCCAAGAGGGAATATGCAGATTTCCCATAGTTGACTCAGGGGAACATGAATCTCATGAGATTCCCCATGCAAAAGCATTTCATTTTCAGGTGGCTTAGGGAAATGCTGTGTTGGAAACTGCCTTCCTAAAGATGAATATTCACCCTCACTTTCTAGAGCAAGCATGTCAAACTCGCGGCCGGCAGGCTGCATGCCTCGTTATTTGTGTACTTTTAAAAATATATTTTTATTGATTTCAGAGAGGAAGAGAGAAGGAGAGAGATAGAAACATTAATAATGAGAGAGAATCATTGATAGGCTGCCCCTTGCACGCCCCCACAGGGGATCGAGCCCACAACCCAGGCATGTGCTCTTGCCCGGAATCGAACATGCGACTTGTCAGTCCGCAGGCCGACACTCTATCCACTGAGCCAAACCGGCTAGGGCCGCAAGTTTGACATGCTTGTTCTACAGCTTGAGAAGTTTGGCGGCAAATAAACCAATTTTGCTTTGTTAACTCTAGAATCTTCCAAGCTTATTTGAACATGGAATCCTTTTATCAAGAATACCTTTCAACATTCTTGCAGAGTGAGTGGTCTCCAGAACATGACCTGAATTTAGATTAATTAATTCTAGGAGAAGATGTGTTCCCTTAACAATGTGTGCAGCTAGGATTGTTATGTTGTCATTTAGCATAATAGGTACTATTGAAAACTTCTTAAGCTTTTGTCCAGGGATGGGGAACGTCCAGCCTGCAGGCTGTAGAAGGCCTGTGAAATCATTTGGTTTGGCCCTGCCAAGGCATTAGTGGTCAGTTACTTAAATGTTTGACCAAATATAGCAGGCTAATTTTTAAGTTGATAATTGTGTATGGCCTGCAAATGATGTTATAAATATCCAAATGGCCCTTGGCATAAAAAAATGTTCTCCACCCCTGCTTTAGCCTTTTTACTTTATATTCTAGTACAATCTACGTGATTGAGTATCTTCACTTATTTATTGGACTAGTAGCCCAGTGCACGAAATTCGTGCGTGGGGGGTGGGGTGGGGTGGTGTCCCTCAGCCTGGCCTGCACTGTCTCCAATCTGGGACCCCTCGGGGGATGTCTAACTGTCGGGGGATATCCCTGTGGGATTGGGCCTAAACCGGCAGTTGGACATCCCTCTTGCAATCTGGGACTGCTGGCTCCTAACAGCTCACCTGCCTGCCTGCCCGATCACCCCTAACCACTCTGCCTGCTGGCCTGCTTGCCCCCAACTGCCCCCCCCCGCTGTCCTGATTGCCCCCAAATGCCCTCCCCTGCTGGCCTCATGGCCCCCAACTGCCCTCCCTGGCCAGCCTGATGGCCTTCAACTGCCCTCCCTAGCCGGCCTGATGGCCCCCAACTGCCCTCCCCTGCTGGCCTCATGGCCCCCAACTGCCCTCCCTGGCTGGCCTGATGGCCTTCAACTGCCCTCCCTGGCCGGCCTGATGGCCCCCAACTGCCCTCCCCAGCCAGAGGCCCATTCGCGGCTGGGCTCAGAACGCTTGCCTCGTCGCTGGGGCGATGAGGCAGGTGTTTTCCCCTGTCACCCCCCACCCGGCCGCTCCGTGCCCACTCCCCAGAGGCCCTCTGCAGCCGGGGTGGGACGCTTGCCTCATTGCTGCAGCGATGAAGCAAGCATTCCGCCAGGCCGCTCACGCTGCCCACTGTCAGCGGCTGCCCCCCTGGGATTGGGGGACTCGGGCGGGGCTGAGAGGACTGGGTGCCGCCATCTTGTGGCTGTGGGCACCGCCATCTTTGTGATGGAGTGATGGTCAATTTGCATAATACCTCTTTATTAGATAAATTTTAACCTATCCTAATTTAACAGGCCAGGAACATTTTCAGGCACCGGGAAAACAAAGAACATGACAATTATAATGAAAAATTATAAAAGTATATAATGAAACAGTTCATCTAAATACACTGCTGGCGTGGACCTCTGCGCCGCACCAAGGTCCAGATGCCCCACTCCCCTTTGCTGGGCTGTCTTTTGAGCCCGCCTTGCTGTAGAGGGTGAGTTCGTGTATATGTCTAGTGCCTCTTGTTAGCCGGTTTACATTTACGAAAAGAAAAGCAGAGCAGGGATCTGACAAAGAATGTGTGTGTGAGGACATGTAATCTCTGGGATCTGGGTGTTTCTGGAAACAGAATATTTGAAATGCCCTAGAAAACTCTGAGATAGCCATTGGCAAAGCATCTGTGACATTATAATTTCTTAATTCAGCAAATCTACTACCTGCTATTTTTATTAACTGCTACTTGCAATTAGCACACAAGCCAAGAAGTCTATTAAAATTGTAATGGGGAGTTATGAAGACCATCATTATAAATGAGTTCTGCAACATCCTTAAGTGCCTTCAAAGTCACACCAAAATTAAGCTATGTGCAGTCTGGATTTAGCATGAAGTATATTTTATAGTGTGGCAATTTACAAAATGGATAATCCATGCATGATTAGGAAATCTTGTAAAAGGGCTTTTAAAAAATTATGGTAAAGGATGAGTAACATAAAATTTACCACCGTAACTCCTTTTCAGTGGACGGTTCTGTAGTGTGAAGTATATTCACAGTGTTGTGAAACGGGTCTCTTAAGTTTTTTCATCTTGCAAATTTTAAACTCTGTACCCACTAAACAGCTTCCCTTCCCCTCTCCTACCAGCCCCTGGTAACAGCTATTCTACCATCTGTCTGTGAGTTTAAATACTTTGGATACCTCATATAAGTGAACTCCTACAGTACTTGTCCTTTTGTGTCTGATTGATTTCACTTAGCAAAACATCCTCAAGGTTCATCCATGTTGTAGTATGTGACAAGATTTCCTTCCTTGTAAAGTCTGAATAATATTCCACTGTATGTGTACACCACTTTTTAAAATCCATTCATAAGTTGATGGATGTTTGGGTTTCTTCTCTCGGTTGCTGTGAAAATTGTAAAAAGACTTTAAAAAATGATGCATCGTTTCTATCATAGGCTAGTAATATAGTTCACTTAACAGCCCTTCTACTGATGGATTTATAGGTGACTTCTGCTGTCCCCTACCATAAACATCTGATGAATGTCTTTCACATAAATAATTGCTTATGTCTCTGATTACTTCCTTAGAATAAATTCCTGGAAAAGAATGACTGGATCAAAAGGAGTGCACATGTTTAAGGCTTTGGGCACATGTTATCAAACGATCTTTCATAAGTGTATGAACAGTGTAGGAGGGGACCCATTTCTCCACACTCTTGCCGATGTTGAGTATTGTCATTAAAAAGCAAAACAGCAGAAGACCTTTGCCAATTTGATAGTTGAAAATGGTTTCATATTATTGTTTTAATGTGATCACCAGCAGAGAAGTTGAACTTTATTTTTTCATGTGTTTATTAGCTGTTTGTGGTGTGTGTGTGTGTGTGTGTGGTGTAGAATCTATTCACATCTGTTGTCCATTTTCTGCTAAGGTACTTTATATCTTATCAATTTTAAGACCTCTTTATAGAGTCATAATATTCAGTCTTTTCATGTTGCAAGTATTTTCCCCAATTTATTATTTGCCTTTAAAATTTTTATGGTGTTTTTTGACACTTGACATTTAATATAGTCAAATCAATGAATCTTTTCCTTTATGGTTTCATTCCTCTGTGCATTACGGATAAGACTGGCAAAATATTAGGTAAGGCAAGTCTACTTTTCCATGCTTCCTGCTCCAAATGAAAAGACAAATGAAGTTGTAGACAGATTAGGTTAGTGCAGAACATTATATATTTTATACTGTATCCTTCACTTATTTGCTCATTCAAAAATATTTATTGAGTGCCCCCCCCCATGTTCTAGGCACTGTGTTAGACACTGGATTGCACCATATGCACGTGGATTGCCTGAATGTGATGCCCATACATGATGGATTTTCACAGACGTCCCAATTTCAAATATTCCACTCCATTGTCAGTCTTAGGTGTTAGACTACCTGTTCTGAAATTGGCTTTCGAATGGATGTATTATCCTTTGGTAACATGCTTACTGGGGATCCTCCTTTGCCTGCCTATACCTGGACCCAGAAGGCAAGTACATCACCCAGAATGCAGCTGGAAGGGCCAAGGTCCTGCGGCCATGGAAGGTGTGACCGTAAGGTGAGCATTGCTCCTGTTGGTTCTAAGAGGGAGCAGCATCGGTTTGGGGAACCCTGTGGACTAGCCAAGCCCGTGTCGTCTATCCCTGGACCATACAGTTCAAGCTGGCACAGTCATTTAGCCTTTCTAAGCTACACAGCAAGTCAAAGCCCGAGATAGGACCCTTTCAGCAATAGGCTTCCTTACACTGTTGCCATTGGAGAGAGCCGGAACGAAGGAGCTGCAAACACGTTTAAGAGACCCTTTCCAGCAGCAGCCAGCTGCAGACAACACAGCGTGAGCACCCATCCTGAGGTGGGGTGGATACCTGAGTTAGGGGTCCCGAAAACCCTCCATGTGATGTGTCCCTGCCTCCTCGGCCTGTGGGACTTCTCATAACACTGATTGGTAACCATTAGAGCCCCATGTGGGGGTATGATGCCTTCACTGGATTTCGTTTCAGCCCTTTTTACAGGGCCAGGAAATGGATTTTTAAAAGTCACAGTTGGTCAGCTGCCCATTCCTGAAGTGCCTTCCTCTGGGGTTTTATAATTCAAAACAAATATTAATAGTTGCTTTGTGGAGAAGGCAATCGAGGCAGACTGATCCCTACCAGCCCATGCATGTGGCTGGTAGGTGTCAGGGTGACTTTCAGTATATTTTGGTTTTATCTGCAGCTGGATGCCAGCTGGATTATGAGAAAGTATAAATCCAGAGCCTTCTATGCAGAAAACCCATTCAGCTGATCATCTTGGACACACTTGTAATTCTATCGGGGGACAGCGGGGTCACAAACTCAGAGAGAGAATGACCTACAGCTGTGCTCTTCGGGAGAGCTCTGTTCTGTTGGACATGTTTTATGTCTGCTCTGTCCAGCACTTTAGCCACTGGCCACATGTGGCTACCGAGCGCTTAAAACGTGCCTCGCGCGACTGAGGAACTGAATTTTAAATTTTGTTTAATTTTTGTTCATTTAAATTAGATAGCCACCCATGGCTGGTGGATAGCATATTGCACAGTGCAGATCTGTAAAGTACTACATGCATGTTTTCAAACTTTTTGACCATAACTCACTGTGAGACGCATACTTTATATTGTGCCTCAGCACAGACGCACATGTATGTGAGCACATGCACATACATGCAGCGCCAAAGTTTCACCAGACAATGCTTAGTCTTACTACAGGCAGTGCACACGGGTACTTGCTATTTGATTCTGTCCTGTTTCATTTTTAAAGGTGTAGGTTGTGACTTGACAAATTGCTTTTGTGACTCACACGTGGGCTGTAACCCCCAGTTTGAAGAACATTGCCTTGTACTATCTGCTCCCCACCTCCAGCCGTTTCCTCTACCTCATCTGCTGTTTCTGCATCTGGCCTCCTTGCTGGGTCTTTGCATTTGCTGTATGCTTTCCCTATATCATCTCTTGACTGCATTTTTTACATTCTCGGGTTTCTGCTCAAAAGCTCACCAGAAATTTCCTCCTACTCTAACCGTCCTACTTTGGGGAGCTCCCCATCTGTTTTATCCTGCTTTGATTTTCTCTATGGCAACGTTCACCACCTGACATATACTATTTGTTAATTGTCTGCTTTCTCAGCTCCTTGAAAGCGGGGACTGTTTTGTTTATTGGAATATCCCAGCATCCAAACCAGGAGTTCAGTAAACATTTGTTGAATAAATGAACAGACCTGGTCCGTGACCTTTCTCAGAATTTTCATCATGGCTTTATATGATAAGTGGCTTGTGGAATCTTTCCTTCATTACTTAGAGAGACTGAGTCCCCACCAGTGGCCTGGTTCAAGCTCTGGCCACTGGGAATAGGTGTACTAGAGGAGAAGGTAGACACATCTCTGTCCCATTGGAAATTTTAATTGGCTTTTGGGCCTCTGCCGTATAGGGGTCCAAGAATGTTGTGGTGGAGGTTGTCTGGGTCGGTGCGCAGCGATGAAAGGATTCATGGGGAGAGTTTGTATTTTTCAAAAGTATAAGCAGCCCTTAGTAGGGCTGCAGAGGGGTGGGGACAACACTGCAGGAAAATAATGGCAAACAGAATTTTACATGAAGCCCTGGCGAACTGGCCATGTGCCCCGTCTGAGCTTCTATTGTAGACTCTCTGAGAGTCTGAGACTAGAATTCAGGTCTCTTATCTCCCATGCCAGGACCTTGCCCTATATCCTTGATGGTTTTCTCTTACATTTGCCTCGAGAACTGAGTAATGGATTTGGTGCATAGCTATCTAATTATAATCATACCTTGAAATTTTCATTAGCCCATCTTTATACCTGATGGTTTCTGCTTACACTACGGATATGTTGGTGGTTCTTGAATCCATTTTGGAGGCGCAAAGTGTTTCTATTCTCAGTCTGTTTTCCCTCATCTTTTCAGATTTATTATTCCTTAGACTTTTCCCCTCTCCTTCCTTAGAGAGTCATTGGGATGGTGCTATTTTTTTTCTCCTTTGTTAAGTGTACAATCAAATAGAATTTGTTGAATGGCTTTTTTTTTTTTTCCAGCAGGAGAAGGCAATTGAGGCAGACTTGATTCTTCAAAGAGAATGTATTATAATATTAAACCTCCATGTAATAAAGCTGGAGCTGGGCCAATACGTCCAAAACATCTGAGCAATCTCTTTATATTGTACACTCGAGCTTTTAGCTGCATAAATTTTTACAGTGCATTGCCTGACAGTATTGTGATAAATATTCCCCAGTGATTAAATCGTTTTACGATCTCGTGTACAGAAAAAGCATCCACAAAGCTACTCCCCACTCATCCACCTCAAATGGTAAGACTCTTGATTTATATCTCAGAAACCTTTTATTAATTTTAGTGGAGCTGTTCTTATAGAGGTCATGTGGATTTTCATACAGCAGTTTTTTAACTAAGAAATACTTTTCTTTTTTAAAAATATGGAACCCTTCACGAATTTGCGTGCCATCCTTGCCCAGGGGCCATGCTAATCTTCTCTATATTGTTCCAATTTTAGTGTATGTGCTGCTGAAGCGAGCACAAGAAATACCTTTTAGGGAGAGACGGAGGGAGTGGGAATTGAGCTACCCTGCAGGGAAAACCAGAAAATGGATCCTGAAGTGATAGAGAAGCTGTGTCTCATGGTTGCAGTTAATAAATATTTACAGCGGAGACTTGAGCTGCAACTCCGAAGTTGTTTTTTTTTTAGCAGAAACGTTTCATAACCATGAAATATTTGATGAGCTCATGGAGCAGCACCTGGCGCAGTGTGCAGCAGGCTGACTCCGCGTTCCCACGACGTAGGGATGTGCTGTCTGCAGGCATCACGGGTCTCCACCGAGTCAGTGCAGTGGTCTCAGCTGGGATTTTGACTGCTCTCCGCTGATGGAACTCACGGGAGTGTAACGGGGGCCCCTCCAGCCCTGAGGAATGATTGTTAATTTGCAGCCCCACACGCAGCTCAAGCTGATGGTTTATGTCTTAAATAATGGATAGTTAGCTCTGCAAACAAATGAGCCAGAGCCTGCTGACTGCCAAAGCCCCTCTGGAGGCGCATGGAGAGTGCTTGGGGAGGGCCATTAACTCCCTCTGTGGGCATCATGGGCACAGAAAGCCCCTCTTCCCACTCGGGATTGTGCCCCTGGAAGTGGGACTCAGTGGCTGGCTAGGAGAAAGGGAAGACACGGGGTGTTGGCAGAGGGGCTGGGGACCAGATCTGAGAGGAAAGCCCAGCTGGTGGGGAGGTGGTGTCCTAACACAGGGGCTTTTAAACTGCTGGACTCATAGGATTTCTTGCTACTCCCAGTGTGGGCTGTGGACCAGCAGCAATAGCATCATCTCGAACCTTGCTAGGAATGCGGAGTCCTCCCTCAGACTTACGGATTCAGGATCTGCACTTTCTCGAGATCTCTAGGTGATTTGTGTGCACATTCAGGTTTGAGAGACACTGACGGAACACCATCATTGTAATACAGTTACAGACCCTTGGTCAAACGTTAATGGCACGTGATTGATAAAGCAGATTAGTAAGTCACTCAATTACAAGCTGGTTTGCAGCACACCACCCATGTTTTTGGGGAGGAAGGGCTGATACCAATAATAATGTGAAGTTAGCTGGGAATGGAACTGGTGGGAATTTTAATACAGTTTTGACCATAACACACTATCAACAATATGATTCAGTATATTTGAGGTGGGGTCCGATAATTTGCATTTCTAACAAGTTCCTAGGTGCTGCTGCTGAACTGTATGTACCACACTTTGAGATTCACACTCTTCAAGTGTAATTCTGATGGCAGGACATTTGTCCATGTAATCCCTGCTCTATGAAGTATGTGTCCTGGAGCCAAGCATGCATGCCCCCCCCCCCCCCCCCCCGCCAGGTCTCTCACCATGCCTCTTGTACTACTGATTCCCAGAGTGTCATCCTGATCCACCTATACCTGCTGATTCCCAGGACCCACCCTTTTGATTTTCTGAGTCAGAATCCCTGAGAGTGGGGTACAGGACTGTTGAAAGCATCCCCGGGTGACCCTTAGTCACACATACGATAAACAAGCATTGCCCTGTGTGCTTCCTCCAAATGCATTGCATCCTTAGTTTCCAGGGTGTGTTTTGCCCTTTTCTTGCCCGTTGTCACTTTGCTTGGACCACTTAGGAATGCCCTCCCACACCAGCTTGCCTGCTAGGATTCTTGCCTCCTTCCAGGTCTCCCTCAGAAGCTCCATCCTCCTTGAGACGTTTCTTCTCCTCTCCCACCCCCCAGCTGAACGTGATCCCTAAACATGCGTTTCTTTTAAAATAAGCTTTAAAAAATGAGATGCCAGTCCTTATATTTTGATCAATTGTAATACATCCTTTTCAACCACCCCATCCCCCCTCCTCTTTCTGAGTTAAATTTATGGTATGTGACACATGTGGCTTATTGTGAGATGTAGACCAGTGGACGTTGCCATGAAAAACAAGGAAAAGCTTATGGCTTCTCAAAGTTGTTTGGTGTTGAAAAACCCAATGGCACGTTGCACAAGCAACACTGCCCCTCTGGTTGTTATATATGTCATTATAGCCCCTACTCAATGCAGGCTCCTAGACTGCTGTCTTATATTCATTAATTTGGTCACCCATGTACCTGGCTTATAGTAAGTGCTCAGTAAATATTAGCTGAATGACATAAATGTGATTCATTTATCTTGGGTAAAGTTGGCACCATTCCTTTTCTGGTTTTGTCTTTTATTACATGTGGAAATACATACCCTGCTCTGGATACTAATGAGAAGGGCAAACAGAAGGGATTCAACCAGGATAAGGACGATCTTCACTCAAGCTTTAAATACACAGTGCCCTTAGCAACCACCCACAGCCTGCTTTTGCAGAATCATGGATGTCTGTGGGACTCAGGATGGGGATTCGGTGAGAGAAGGTGTTGGGGAAGTGCTTCCCTCTTGGACTCTGTGCAGGGTGTGGGGAAGCTTAAACCCCTCTAGTCCAGAGACCTTGGGTCTCCAGTATCTCTATATGTCCAGCACTTAGAATAGAAAGCGGGCAGGGAGTCAGTGCTTGTTGAATGAATGAATGAATGAATGAATGAATGAAATCTTGGCTTCAAGTCCCATCCAGGTATCACATCTTGACCTCTTTATGTCTCATTTGCTCCTGTGTAGGGTAGGGGTGTTAATATGTGATCTAACTCTATCTCAAGGAAATTTTGAGAGCCTAGGACGGATTAATTAACACAAGGGCACTTTTTAAAGTGTTCATAGGCCTTACTATCTAGAGCAGAGAGAACCTTTTCTGTTTCTTACAAAATAGCTCTTCTTGGTCCTCAAGGTCTATTGTAAAGATGTGTCACTTAGGGGACTCTTAGTTCTCTTGGTTGGCCCATTCTCTGCTGATTTTCTCTCTGAATTTGCAGCAAAAGAAGTGCAGGTGTTGAAAGTGTTTCTCTGTCACCATGGTGTATCAGGGGATCTTCCTGCTAATACTTGTTTCTCTAATGGCTATATTTTGTGCTTTGTACTGTAGCTTCAAAGAAGAATCTTCGGGAGTATAGGAATGATTTGTGGCATTTCCTTTTGGAATATAAGATTTGAAATGGGATGAATATATAGGAAAGACATCAGTTGCAGTAGCAAGAGTGGGAGGAAGACAACATTTGAACTTGAGTCACTTGAGTTCAAGTCCCGATTCTGCCCCTCATTTGTAGTATGTGTGATCTTAGACATTTTTGGGGTAATATTTTATTATGGAGGATTTCAAATATACACAAAATATGAGGAATGGTATAATGAGCCCATCATTTATTAACTAATGCCCAATTTGTTTCAACTATAGCACCATCTGTTACTCTTCCCCAATACCATCCTAATATATAAAAGCCAGGGGCCATCACAACTGAAACAACTGGACAGATGACTGAACAGCAGGCTGCGTGGGGCGACCAGGCTGGTGTGTGTGGGGGGGCATTTGAGGGTGACCAGGCCAGCAGGGGGGGGCAGTTAGGGGCGATCAGGCCGGCAAGCAGAGGCGGTTAGGGTTGATCAGGCTGGCAGGGGGGCAGTTAGGGGCGATCAAGCAGGCAGGTGAGCAGTTAGGAGCCAGTGGACCTGGATTGTGAGAGGGATGTCCGACTGCCAGTTTAGGCCTGAACCCCTGAGGGGTCCCAGATTGGAGAGGGTGCAGGCTGGGCTGAGGAGACCCCCCTCAACATGAATTTTGTGCACCAGGCCTCTAGTTTTCAATAAAATCCAAGATGTCCTATTATTTTCATTCATAGATATTTCAACATGAATCTGTGAAAGATAGGAAGTTTTTAAAAACAACTAAGATATCACTATCACATCTGAGTAAATTAATAATTTTTTAATATCAGATTTCTGGGTACATTCCCAATAGAATCAAAACGTTATACATTTTCTTTTTGTTTTTACAGTTTGAATCAGGTTCCAAATAAGGTCCACATCTTGCAATTTACAAAAATGTCTTAAGTTTCTTTTGATCTATCGGTTCTTGATCTCTATTTTTTTCACAAAAAAAGTGTAAAGAAAAGGGAACTAGGTGGTTTGTCTTATAGGATTTCTCAGCTTGGATTTTGCTGGTAGTCTCTTTGTGTTGTATTTTCTGTAAATTAGAGGTGTGGTCAGGTTTAGGTTAGGTTTTTGGATTTGGTTTTGGTTTCAGATCTCGGGCATGTGCTTTGCTGTTTCTGACCTCTGTGAAATGGGGTACATGCTGCCCGTCTCGTAGCTGTTACAGAATTTAGAAAGAAAAGGTCCAGGGAAGGACCACATACCCACCATAGGAAGAGTAGTTGTCATTATGATAGGATTACACATTTTTGTTAGTGTTTGGGGAGTTGGATCGCAGGGAAGCTGTTTCCTCTCACATTGATCAGACTTAATATTGCAGGTTGGTATTGTGTCAGAAGGCTGAGCATCAGATGGCCGTGAGTGTGAATTTCTGCTCTCCCACCTACTCGTTTTCAGATCTGGGGTAAAGTACTTAAACTGTCTGAGCTTTCTTCATTCTCTCAAAAGCGGCTAATAACACATATCTTGAAAGTAGTGGGAAATAGAGATGATGGTTGTAAAGAGCCTTGAATGTGAGCTCATCATGGGCGGAAATTTTGATACCTGAGTTCTGATAGGGGGTTTGGGGGCCCTTAGGGAGTGAAGGGATGCTGGATGTGGCTGAATGAGCAAGGGAGCAGGTGTGATGGGCTGAGGATGTAGTTAAAATTCTTGTATTTTAAACATATTTGAGGGTAAAATACTCTAGAATATGATTAAAAGAAGAAACAAAAATAAACCCTTTGGGTGCTGGGCTCAATTGCATCTAGCAGTATACAGATGTGAGAATGTGGATGAAAACATGTACTTATTTCCATATGGTCAGGGGAAAGGCTGGGATTCTATTTCACTCTGCACCAAATGTCATATGGGTGGAGAAACCCAGCAAGACAACACCTTAGCCAAATGGTCAAAGGGGACAGCACCAGTAAGGAGGTGTAGCGACGTGTACCCCCTCTTGTGATGCACTGAGAAGGGCAAACACATCAAAAACATCTGGGGGATTTTTACTAAACATGCACAAACTCACTCGATCATGAAAAAGTATTAGAGAAACCCAAGTTGAGGGACATTCTACAAAATACCTGACCAGGTCTCTTTGCCAATGTCAAGGCTCTGTGAAACGAAGACTGAGGAAGTGTCTCAGATCGGTGGAGGCTAAGCAGACTTGAGAACAAACTGCAGATTGGGTCCTGCAGGAGAAAAGGAACATCAGAGGCAAGGCTGGCAGCTTTCAAATAAGGTCTGTGGAATAGCTGATAGTTTGTATCATGGTTATGTAAGATGTTACCATGGGAGAAGGCTGGCTGAAGGGTACTGAACTCTCTGTAGCGTTTGTCTAATTTTCAGCAAGTCTAAAATAATTTCAAAAGTCAAAAACGTGACCCTGGGCTACATGGCAGCTTTTGTGAAATGTACTGTTTTATAGGAAGGGGAGGGGCCTTTATTTGTGGCATATAAACCTAGGAGCTAGAGACACTCATTTACTCTTGAGCAAAAGCAGTCCAGGTACATCTCGACTGATGCAGTCCCTGACTGCCAGTGAGAGCAAGGTGTATTAGCTCTGAGATTCCGGCGGCCATCCTGGTGCGCAGGTGGCTGGGTACCTGGAGCTGACAGGGTTTGGGCTGTGCCACTCTTCACTTGGCCCATTTGGCAGGGCTGACTGGCTGATGGTGACGATTATACCTCCTTACACTGGGCGCCTGTTACACGCAGGAAGCTGAGCGCTAAGTGCTTATCGTCATTAATCCTCATGGCATCCTTGAGAGGCAGGTAGTGGCCCCTCCCCCATCTTTATGATCTAGCCCAGAGATTCATTGGCCTAGGATCACTTAGCTGGAGTGGGAATCTGACTCCAGAGCTCAGATTCCGGCAGCTGTGCCACTCTGCTGTCCTGTCCTCTTACCGGGTGCTCCCCTGACCGTCTGATGCCTGTGCTCCCCTGCGGGCCTCCAGACCTGGCCCCTCCATCGTCATTTCTGCATTAAAAAAAAACGAGGAATAAGGGATACCGGTGTCTTTTTATCCCCTGTTATCTGTTTAAGCACAGGACTGTCTCTATAGATTTCTTATTTTGTATATCTTATATAAATGGAGTCATACAATATGTTGACCTTATTTCACTTAGCGCAAGGTTTTCAAGGTTCACCCATGATGTAGCATGCGTCAGAATTTCATTCCTTTTTATTGCCTAGAACATCCTATTGCATGTATATAGCACATTTTGTTTATCCATTTAACCATCCTTGGACATTTGCGTTGTTTCCACCTTTGGCTGTTGTGAACAGTGGGGCTATGAACCTTCATATTTAAGTATTTGAATATCTGTTCTCAATACACTCAGGCATATCTGTAGGAATGGAATTGCTGGGTCAGATGGTAATTCCATGTCTCACTTTTTGAGGAGCATCAGACTATTGGAGGCTTGGACCAAGTGGTTGGACCATTTTTCGTCACCACCAGCAATGCACAAGGGTTCCGATTTTCTTGCACCCTTACCAACAGTTGATATTTCTTGTTTTTTTTTCTAGCCACCCTAGTAGATGTGAAGTGGTATTTCGTTACGGTTTTGATTTGCATTTCCCTAATGGTTAATGATATTGAACATCTTTTCATGTGCTTTTTGGCTGTTTCTATAACTTTGGAGAATGTCTATTCAACTCCTTTCACATTTTTCATCGGGTTGTTTGTTTTGTTGTTGTTGAATTTCCCACTCTCCCTCTCTGGAATCTACTCTCATTGAGTTTTTATCCTTATCAGTCCACAGAGTTGCTTTTATCAAGTTCACCAATGGCTTCCTACTTTGTCAAATCCAGTGGTCCATTTTGTTTGAAAGGAATTTCTTTAAAAATTGATTTGAGAGAGAGAAAGAAGGTGGAGGAGGAGGAAGAAGAGGAAGAGAAGGAGGAGGAGAAGGAGGAGGAGGAGGAAGAGGAAGAAGAAGAAGAAGAAGAGAGAGAAATTTGTTGTCCCACTTATTCATTCATTGGTTGATTCTTGTATGTGCCCTGACTGGGGATTGAATTCTTAATCTTGGCATATTGGAAGGATGCTCTAACCAGCTGAGCTAGCTGGCCAGGGCCCAGTGATCCATTTTAATTCCTTATTTTATTGTCCTCACAGCAGCATTTAAGGAAGAAGCACTTCTTCCTTCTTGAGATGCTTTCTTCGCTTGGCTTCCCAGATACCATTATTTCTTCATTTTTTTCAGCAACCATTGCTGATTCCTCCTCATCTTCCTGACCTCTAAACATTAAACTTCCTCAGAGCTCAGCATTCAGACCTCTTCTTTTTCTATTTCCACTTCCCTGGGTGACTCCATCCTTCTAGTTGCTCAGGCCAGAAATCTTGGAGTTGTCCTTGACCTCTTTTTTTCCTCATGTACCTGGTTCTACCTTCAATATCTCTCCAAATTCTGATCGTGTCTCACAACCTTCACTGCAGTCTCCCTGATCCAAAGCACCATCATTTGTCTGCTGGAATTTTGAACTTGTCTACTAATTGGTCTCCCTGCTTCTCCCCTTGCCTCCACCATCTATTCTGTGTAAAACACAACAGCAAGAGAGATGTTAAATTGTGAGTTAGATCATCTTACAGCTCTGCTCTGAAACCTCTAATTGCATCTCATTTCACTCCAGGTTTGAGCCAAAATAGCTACTTGATTTAGCTCTGGCTTCCTCTCCCATCTTGTCTCCTATCACTCCCCCCTTTGCTTATACCACTCTAGCCGACACTGAACTCTTCCCTGTACCCAGTACCTGTCAAACACACTCGTACCCCAGGGCCTTTGCACATACTGCTTCCTCTGGCCGGAGTGCTCTTCCTCCTGAAAGCCACATGGCTTTCTCCCTTCTAGTCTCTGCTTAAATGTCACTTTGTCAATGAGGTCTCTGCTGACCTCTCTCTCTCTCTCAAAACAAACAAACAAACAAACAAAAAAACCACAGACAAACCACCCAATATTCTCCCTTTTCTGATATCTCTCTGCTTAATTTTTCTCCTTAGCACTTATTTATTGCTTGATATCCCCTATTAGAATGTCAGCTCCCTGTAAGCAAGGACTTTGTTTTTGTTTTTCATTCATTGCTGTAGTCCCAGTGATTATAACTATGTCCAATACAGGAACAAAGATATGTGGGACTTATAGTTTGTAATATGCTAATGTTCATTATAAATCTCTAAAAAGAGATTTTTTTGGCCATATTTCTCTCTCTCTCTCTCTCTGCCTATTTTTTCACAAAATATTTTTGGGAAATGCTGGAACAGACTCTTATTTGTAATATGCCATGTTTGGGGAATGTAGGTGGGATGAATGTTATGTAACAGCTCTTTTCCCTTGATTAACAATAAATTTCAGCATGTAGGAAAATTGTACCTCCAAAAGGCCTAAACTTACCCTGAGGGTGTGCTTTGGTAACTTGTTAGGTAAGATCTGGACAATTATTTCTTCTTTGATTTTGAAAAGTGGTTTTCCATTTCCATTTATTTCTGCATAGTTTCATGTTTATAAGCAAAGTGTGCTGTAACTTGGAAGCAGTTTCTCCTAGAGCTGTTTACACCTGCTCTTGCTCTGCTTAAAAAATTTTTTTTTTTTAAATTGATTTCAGAGAGGAAGGAAGAGGGAGAGAGAGCTAGAAACATCAATGATGAGAGAATCATCGATCAGCTGCCTCCTGCACACCCCTCTTCGGGGATCTGCAACCCGGGCATGTGCACTGACCGGGAATTGAACCATGACCTCCTGGTTCATAGGTCAACGCTCAGTCACTGAGCCACGCTGGCTGGGCCCTTGCTCTGCTTTTGTCTCAATCTCCCCAGATCTCCGCTGTGCCCTTTGGGATGTCAGCGTCCTGCAGGGTCCCATAGGCAGCTTCTGTCATGTCATAGGATCAGGCTTACTGGGACCCTGTCAGAAGCAGCTCTGAGAGAGCAGGGGCTGTTCCTGTTTTGCTTACCACTGTAGACCCAAGCACCTATCACCATGCTGTTCACACAATGGGTGGCCAATTAATATTTGTTGAATGAACCTTTGAAGTAGCACCAGGGAAATCTCACTGCACTTGACCTTGCCTCATGATGACTTATAATTGGAGATCACCTGCAATGACTTTCCTTTGGAAAGGTGTTTGAGAATCCAGTCCCAGTGAGGTTTCATAACTGGAAATTGTTTTTGTGGTCCTTTGTGGGCACAATGATAGTTTTGTCCTCTGTAAAGCTGCTGAGATCCTGAGTGGAAAGTACCTTTCCTCCTATATTTGTGATCTCAGCTTAGAGGCATGGAAAATATGGGCATTTTTGAAAAGATTCTTTAGGTAGTTTGAATAGTCTGTGGTAAATAGATTTTAAAAATGCCGTTTGGGTATTGAATTTGAAAGCCACCAAAAATATATAAAGCCGTTTGTGTGATTGGTTCCCAGAAGAAAGTCGCTCTGCTGAACTGCCCATGTCATCTCTTGATTTTGAAAAGAATCAAGGAGTGATGCCAGCTTGCAATGTAAATGGTGGGTTGGTGTTTTATTTCCTAGAAATGGTCAAAGGAAAAGCTGTGTTATTTCTGGAAACTGGGCAAATAAAAGGTTACTTGGAAAAGCTCAAGTTTTTTATCTTTCAGCCTGTTCCCTTAACCACAGAATGATATGTATGACCTTTCCTTTTAGCTTTTCCAAGGGTGTTTCTCTGACTTGCCCAGTAAGGATTGCATTGTATCTGGCTAATTAACTCTGAGTGCTAATGTCTGAGTATTAGTATCTTGACTTGTTTTAATTAAGTTCAGCAAATGCAAAGGCCACCTGAGTAGGGATGGGGCAGACATTTGCTTTAGGAAGAGGCAGTAAGTCCAAAGATGAGGAAGCAAATGGGGCTGTAATTGAGACCCTGGCATCAGTCCTTACTTTGTAGTTTTTCATAGATTCACCATCGTTACAGTGTCGCTGTAAATCACACATCTGTCCCAGTAAGGAAGATGAAGAAACTTATGGTTGCATGTGAAGTAACCTAAATTTTCACAATCCTGTAGCTTTTTTAAAAAACCTCTTGTTTCTACACATTTTATGGTTCTTTTTAAAAGACTCATAGGACTAGGATGCTAAATGTCTAGAGGCTAGCTATATTTATTGAGTTCTCATGATGTGCCAGAGTATTAGCTAATTTGATTCCAAAGTAACTCTGAGATAGTGTATTCGTCTGGGTTCTCCAGAGAAACAGAACCAATAGGAGATATCTATATATCTATCTATACTTATACCTAAACCTATACCTATATGTATCTGTGGAGAGGTTTATTATAAGGAACTAGAGGCCCGGTGCACAAATTTGTGCATGGATGGGGTCCCTCAGCCTGGCTGGAGATTCGGGCCTGATCGTGACCCGCTGGCGGGGTGGGGGGGGGGAGGGAGGGACCGTGGGAGGTAGGCTGGCTGCGGGAGGTTGGCTGTGGGAGCGCACTGACCACCAAGCGGCAGCTCCTGTGTTGATCATCTGCCTTCTGGTGGTCAGTGCGTGTCATAGCAACCGGTCAACCAGTCATTTGGTTGACTGGTCATAATGGTTGCTTAGGCTTTTATATATATAGATTGGCTCACACAGCTATGGAGGCTGAGAAATCCAAGATCTGCAGTTGGCTGGATAGAAACTCAGGAGAGCAGGCGGTTTAGTTCTAGTCTGAGTCCAAAGGCAGGAGAAGACCAGTGTCCCAGCTTGAAGACAGGGCAGAGAGAGCGAATTCTTTCTTGGCCTTTTATTCCATTCAGGCCTTCAAAGGCTAGGATGAGGTCTACCCACAATGTGGAGGGCATCTTCTTTACTAAATTAATCTCACCCAGAGACACCCTCACTGACACACCCAGCATAATATTTAACCAAATATATGGATACTCCATGGTCCAGTCCAGTTGACATGAAGAATTAACCATCATGGTAGGCGCTGTTGTTATCTTTCGTAGCGATGATGGGAAGTATGTGCAGAATGGTTAGGTAACTTGTCCAAGGTCACACACAAACACAGGCAGTCTGGCTCCCCAAATTCTCACTCTTTTTTATTTATTTATTTTTTTAATCCTCACCCGAAGGTGTTTTTCCATTGATTTTTAGAGAGAGTTGAAGAGAGAGGGAGAGACAGAGAGAAATACTGATGTGAGAGGAATACATCGAATGGTTGACTCCTGCACGAGCCCTGACCAGGGCCCAGGCCGGGGAGGAGTCTTCAACCGAGATACCTGCCCTTGACCGGAATCAAACCCAGGATCCTTTAGTCCGCAGGTCAATGCTCTGTCCACTGAGCCAAACCGGCTAGGCTCTCACTCTTAATTGGGACCGCAAACCACCTTCCAGAGAAGGAACTGAGATACGGGAGGAAAGATGGGAAAGGAGGGAAGTGAAGGAGTCTGGTATCACGCCTACCCACAGCCAACTAGCTAGGGGCAGGGCTGGGATTTGAGCCCAGGTCCCTTAATACTGTCCCCACCCCCCAGGAATCCTTCAACCCCAACACAGAGTATCCTCTGGAAAATGGACATTTTGCTTGTGAAAGGAAGAAGGTTTTACTTCTACACCAGAATTGTTGACTTAAGCCTCTATGCAGTAGTTCTAGCTGTCTCACCTTATCAGCACTAAAATTTTTTGTCTATAACATTCTAGTCTAAAAATACTCTCAGATGAGTTGGCCTGCATAAACAAGTGTGGTAATTATTTAATAACACTATGTTCCATTTGTAAAGCATGTTAAAAATTTTAGAGCACTCTTGTGTATATGTATTATTTTAAAAATGGAGTAGAGCTTGACAAAGTAGATTTATTCTGGGGTGGTGGCCTTCTGTGGATGTGAATGGGAAAAAAGACTTTTATCTCCTCTTAGCCTAGGTTAAAAAAGGAAAAATGACATATTGAGAAGATGCCGGAAGAGAAAAGGTGTTTATTCAAGCAGCGTGATCACTGGCAGGCAGCTCTGATGGAGACTGAAGAGCCATGGACCAGGAGATGTAGAGCCTCAGACACTTCTGAGCTCTGCTACTGACCAAAGATACACACTGCATCCTCTCTGAACTCCCCTCATTTGTAAGGGAATTACACTTCGGACCTTACAGAATGGTTGTGAGGATGAGAGTGTTTGTCCAGTACACAGCACATACTAATAGGAAAACCTTGATAAATAAGAACTATTACAACTTCCCACCTCCTGCTGATAAGGCTCGCCTTTGCCAACCCCGAGAAGATGTTCACCCTGCTTGCTCTTTCCCATCCAGTTCCTGCACTTACAGTGATCAGATCTGACTATTTATTACCATTCTTGTCCCAGGGGGTCAGCTGGGAAGTCATCCTGCTCTAGGCCAGGTGTGGGTACAGAGCACCTGCCCCTCACCCCCATGCCCCTCACCCCCTCATGTGTGTGCCCAGGCTGGGTCAAGGGGCCTCTTCCCTGGTTCCTTCTCTGAACTCGGCCTGCATTCCTTCTCTTAATCCAGATGATTCTCTCTCATCTGGATTCCTTCTCCCACTGCCACTGGCCGACCTCTCTCCGGCCCTGTCCAGGCACTCTCCCCTGTGTGGTCCCTGTCCCTGTTCTTCCACTGTTGGCAAACTGGGCAGATACTTTTTCCTTTCTTAATTTTTTTTTTTTTTTTGGACAAAAATTTGGTTCAGATGGATTGTTTTAGAAGGAGCCATACTATTTCAAGAGAGATAGTAAATTTGATTGAGTCAAATTACTGGTCATTTTTGGGGAAATATTAGTTAAGCTGATGGTTTACTGGCTGTTGGCTTCACTAACTGTCTTGTTTGAACAGAAAAGTCAACTGGCAACCACTTAAGACCCACACTTAAAGTTCTATTCCTGGTTTTCACCCCCATTTCTCCTTATCTGATGCCTGGTGTATCACAAAACCCTTTGGACCTAGGTCTGTCTTGTCTTTGGCTGGGACACTTCAGGAGGAGGGAGTCAAGACTGGAGAGGTCACCTGTCCTGGGGGTGACAGGTGGAAGGCTGCTGCTTCTAGCAGGGGCCACGCTGGCCAGCACACCCAAGGAGCACCTGCGCCTTTCGTGACAAAGAGAGGGTAGCTCATTCAAGTGGAACTTGTGACATCCATTATTTGATTCCTTGTAACTTTCTAGAATTACTATCATTTGAAGTTTTTGACTGGATTCAGTTCCAGAAACATCCCCCAGAGACCTAGGTGTACGAGTCTTTGCTGTCAGTCAGAAGATGCTCCTCACGCTGCTGTAGCTCCTGAAAGCACCATATGGGGTCAGAAGGACTCTTCCTCTATTGACTTTTTCCCTTTATGCCTCTCTGTGATCAATGTGCAGGGATTTGAGGGTCCTTTAAGATGTACCTTTGGGCTCAATTCCTGGTCAGGGCACATGCGCAGGTTGCGGGCTCAATCCCCAGTGTGGGGCGTGCAGGAGGCAGCCGATCAATGATTCTCTCTCATCATTGATGTTTCTCTCTCTCTCTCCCTCTCCTTCCCTCTCCCTGAAATCAATAAAAATATATTTAAAAAAGATGTACTTGGGGTGCTCAGACACTATGGTTCTTGTCTTGCATGGGACCATCAGATCCACTGTATGTTGGTGACTTCGGTAATTTCTGAACGTGTTCTGGTCAATTAGTGATTTAGAGCTGAAAAAGATCTCCATGCTGAACTGGTTTTGTTTTGGACTCTCCCTGTCTCTCTCCCTCCTTTCTGAAATGGATGCTAATACCACGGAGGAGAGTCTCCATGAGTTAGCTTGTGGGACTGGGAAACTTGAATCACCATGTGCCATTCATCTGCGAGAGAACCAGTCTCAGATAGTCTCAGCCGGAAGGTGGGAGTTATTGAATAAGATGTTTACAGAAAGGGGCCTAAGAATAATCTCTCAAAAGGATTTGGTGAAATTACTGTTCCCTTGAAATTTTTCATTTGCATGTAAAATTCTCTCCTGTGAAATTGTATTAAATTACAGCACTATAGTTTGCATGAAAATGAAAGAATAAATTATGTCCAACATTTCTCAGTTGAGTAATTTATGGTTAGCCATGTCAAATTTATCTTTTTTGTGTGAGTAATAAGCCCCCAGCTCCCCTCTCTTTTCTAACTAGCATAGTTTGGTTCAAGTCTCAAAACACACCCAGGTTGGACTCAAAGAGAGAAAACTTGTTCAACTGTACCTGTTCACATGTCACTGCTTAGCTATTCCTTCTGACAGCTCAGATCTTCCTTCACAACCAATTTTCTTCTTCTGAGTACATTGCTTTAAAATTCCTCCAGTGAGAATCTGTTAGTAATGGCTTCTGTCCATTTTTGTTTGCCTGAAAATGTCTCTCTTGGCCTTGTCTTGAGAGATAGCTTAGCTCATTCTAGATTGACAGTTATGGTCAACTTTTTGAAGACATCATTTTACTTTCATGTGTGAGGCTGAGAAGTCAGCTTAATCTTTGTCAGTGGTCTGCCTTTTCTCTCTGGCTGCTATTATTCTCTTCTTGATTTTGGTTTCTTCAATTTTACCAAATGCTGACATTTTTAATGTCTAGATACTGATTTCTTTTTATTCATTCTGCTTTGGATTTATGGCACTTCTTTAAGCTCATAATTCATGTCTTTCATTTAAAAAAATGTTAGCCCTTATTTCTTTTTAATATTGCCTCTACCTCAGTCTCCGTATTTTTTTCTTTTCTGGAAATCTGGTTAGACCAGTGGTCGGCAAACTCATTAGTCAACAGAGACAAATATCAACAGTACAACGATTGAAATTTCTTTTGAGAGCCAAATTTTTTAAACTTAAACTTCTTCTAACGCCACTTCTTCAAAATAGACTCGCCCAGGCCGTGGTATTTTGTGGAAGAGCCACACTCAAGGGGCCAAAGAGCCGCATGTGGCTCACGAGCCGCAGTTTGCCGACCATTGGGTTAGACAAATATTAAAACTATGTGCTCCAGAAAGAGCAGGTTAAATTATTTCATGTATTTTACTTTGGGCTCTCTGTGCTACATTCTGGGTAGTTTCTTCAAGTCTGAGTTAAGGTTCATAAAATCTGTTTTTTGCTATGTCCAATATATTACACTAGTGGTCCGGTGCACGAAATTTGTGCACACTAAAAGGGAATTAATTAGAGGAAATATTTTAATATTGCTATTTGCCCTTTCTCTATAATAGAAATGTCAGAGATGAAAGGAAATCAGTAAAATGTATATGAAAATCTCCCTCCTGTCAGAGTCTGGGGTGCGCTGCAGGACCAGGAGTCAAGTCCCTGCCCACCCACGTGTGCCTCAAAATCACGTGAGACCCAGACCCGGCCGGCCCCACCCCTGTCAAGCTCCGCAGGGTCGGGGATGCAGCCTCAGATCCCCAAGCCCTGGCGCTGGGGTGGGGGGCGTGGCCTCAGGTCCTCCAGCCCCAGTGTGAGGGCGCAAGGGTGTGACGACCATTTTCATATTAGCTCTTTATTATATAGGATACCCTTTTTTTAAAAAAATTTATTGATTTTTTACAGAGAGGAAGGGAGAGGGATAGAGAGTCAGAAACATCAATGAGAGAGAAACATCGATCAGCTGCCTCCTGCACATTCCCTACTGGGGACATGCCTGCAACCAAGGTACATGCCCTTGACCGGAATCGAACCTGGGACCTTCAGTCCGCAGGCCGACGCTCTATCCACTGAGCCAAACCGGTCAGGGCATAGGATACCCTTTTTTTGTTTGTTTTCATTATTGTATTTTATATTTAGAAAATTCTGTTTAGCTCTTTAAAAATTATTTAGCCAGTTGTCTTCATCATATCTTTAATCACCTCTATTTTTTTACACATATTAAATATGTATTTTATATCTGATCATTGCAAAATCTCCAGTTTTTGGATGACTTTCACTTACTCTTATTTTTCGTGTTTTTTGTTTTTTGTTTTTTTTTTGTGCCTTGAAACTTTTTCTGTGGGAATTATTAGAGACCTGTGTTTGAAGTGTCTTTCTCTAGAGAGAAAGGATTTGCATCTATTCCAGACGCAGGATAATGACATCTAAGCGCTGCTTTAATCACATTTTCAGCTTGGTGGTGGTGGTGATTATTCTTCCAAGCAGTGTGAACTCTGGCCCTGAAGTTATGAGTGTGGGCTTTTGGTTAGAGTCTCAGAAGAGACTTTTTCTTTTCTCTGCCTCACGATGTGCCAGGCCAGTATAGATAAGTCTCCTGAAGGACAGGTTGTTTTTGTTTTTGTTTTTTCCTGCCTCATTGCCTGAGGTTGTACCATAGAGGATTGTGGCGTTTTGGAAAGGGGCAGTTGACCTGCCTGTGGCTGTGACCAGGCCCCCAGCGTTGTTGCTCGTTGTTGCTCGCTGGTCCCCTACCCGGGCAGCGTAAGAACCCACGCTCTTTGGTCAGCTGACGTCCTTGGGGCGAGTGCCAGCTCTGCATTGCACAGTGAAATTACACTTTCTTCCAGTTTCTGGCTTCCAGTTTACTTAATTGCAACCTCAGTCATGTTTTAAACCAAATTTAACAAAATTGTATCCTTTTCCGTAAACGATTTGTATTAGAAGAGGCTTCTCCACCCACCTTGCTGCAGAAACCAGGGGTCTGCATGTGCGAGGCACTATTTTAGAGGTTTGACTACAGTAATGAACAAGCATGACAGTAAGACCCCTTGTCTCACAGAGCTCCCATTTCCGTGGGGTAGAGAGAGGGAGAAACATGGATGCCCCGACGAGCCCCGACCCCGGATCGAACCCTCACCCTAGGTATGTGCCCTGACTGGGAAGTGAACCCACAGCCTTTTTGTGTGTGTATGTCCTCGGGATGCTGTTCCAAGCAGCTGAGCCAGGGCTGTACCTCAGATAATTTTAAATAGTGTTAAACACTATCATCTTTTTAAATACTCATAATGATTCATGCAAGGGATTTGGTCCTGAACCTCTTTATTTAATCACCCCATCACCATGTTGTAAGATGAATCTACCCATTATTCTGTAGGAGTTGATTAAAAAACCAACCTCACTGTTAAGCAATTGGTTAATTCATTGATAAGGACAGCGTGGTAGAGAAGCCCTTGAATTTGGGCTCAGAGCTAAATAGCATCTACATCTAATTAAAGTAGTTGTCTTTATGTGACTTGTTAAAATACGTGTGATATTGAAAATGACTGTTTAATGACAAGCTAAGAACACTCTTATAAGGCATGAATGCAACTCTTCTTTGCAATTAACCACACTTTAAAGCCCTGTTTTCATTAACAAAATATTTTGCCTGATTTTTATCAATGGCATGGACAAGTCAAAGAGTAATAAATAATTAGTTCCTTCAAGCATTCAAATGAATACATACCTTTAAAAATTGGTAGCACGGAGAGAAAAGACAAAGCTGAAGATGTTTTTTCTTAAACAGTGAGATAGTCAGCACATCTGATAATAAAGTTGATGCAAGAGATTTTGATCACCCAGTGATCTGCTTTGGAGCCAAGTGCTATTTGAGAGAAAGCTATTTTTGTAAGGAATATCTCAAAAAATCACATCAAAGAACCCAATAAATGAGCTTGGTTTACTGAGCCTCTTACACCTGACTTGGAAACAGCTTCCGCTAATGAGATATGCCAGACAATTTTAAAGGTGTAAATGGTGGATGGGTAAGATGCTGTGCTTTTCAAAGTTGTTGATTTTGCTTGACACCTCAACATTGGTTATAATTCATTAGTAGTCTAAGTAGTCTTATCCTTTTTGGGCCCCTTTGGTAATCTGGTGAAATTTATAGATTCTTTTCAGAATGATAGTTTTAGTACTTAAAATCCATAGAATTGAAAAGAAAGCCAGATCTATTGAAATACATCTTTATTTACAGATCCTGAAGAGGTATCTACATTATTAACCTCTATAGCATATTTAAATTACATCTTTATTCTTGATGGAAAAAAGTAGTTGATGATAAGACTAATTTCCTCAATTTCTTAAAAGAGGAAGTGGAATTGGTATCAGTTATACAGAGACACTGTAAGCCAGCAGTCTTATCACACATGCATAGGTTGTCCCCCAAAAAGTACACATACACTTTGAATAATTATAAAGGCAGTGTTTATTAAAGTAAATCTAATTTTCAAAATTGAGCTATCAGCTGTTAGAGTGTGTATACATTTTTTGGGACACCCTGTATATACGAATAAAGCATTTCTGCTGTGATGATAACATGGCATTTTGTAAAGGAACCTTCTAAGTTCTTAATTTTGTACTTGTTGGGTTTCCAGTAAAATATAAAATTGGGTAAGATCAGGGTTATGGACTTTATAAATTAAAGATGATCTCAGAAAACAAAAAAAAAAAGGAAAAATAAAATCACTTTATTTTGGAAAGCTGTGATTTATTCATTAACTGCCACAATGGAAAGAACTATTGTTTATTCCCTGTTCTTTTCAGTATGAAGGAAAACATTGAACTGCCTCAAATCATTGGAAACAATCTGATGAACATTCTTAGAGGACTGGTTCATTATGTTATATTCATATACAGTAATACAATTCTACGCAACCATTAAAAAGAATAGAGATACACGTACCTTTGTAGAATGAACTCTTAAGGTATGTCATTACATGGAAATGGAAAGGTGTAGACAAGTGCATTGTCTGTTTTCACGTGTAAAATGTGTCCATTCATAAAGCAGGATGTTTCTGGAAAGAAGCACCAGTAATCGGTAGCAATGATTATTTCTGGGAAGGGAACTTGAGGTCTGGAGGGTGATGGGGCGACTTACTTTTCATTGTCTATTTGTATTGTTCGAATGTTTTGGCATGTGCATGTATTAGAGGTTCTAATTAATTCGTTAAAAAACCAACTGTCCTTGCTTTTAGCAGCTATTAATAATCAAATTAAAGGAAAGCATGTAAAGAATATGTACTAATTAAGCCTGTCAAGAACACATTTCACTAGCTAATACATGACACTCTGCACCGAAAAGAAATTCTCAATAACGAGGCCTGCTCCAAATAAGACCAACTGAAACTTGAGTTCGGGGTGCAGATGGTGAGGCCCAGGGTTCATGGTGTTCTCCATGCCCTGAGTGTGCTGGGGCCTGGTCTCTCCCTGCTACACACACTGCTCTGTAGCTGTCTGTGTTCTCTTCTGTTCTTCTCCTTGGTCTGTCAGCTTCTGGAAGTGCTGTCTCACACAACGCCTGCTGCAGAGCCGGCCCAAAATAAATGGTGAAAGCGTGGGAGAGAGGTCTAGGGATGTAGAAATAGGTAGGGGTCCCGGAATCTTCCTATAGCAGACCAGGCGGTTGTTCCCAGCTGGATTTGGGGGAGGGAGAGGGAGGATGAGGTGATGAGGGCACCATTCCTTGGCAGCTCTAATTTTATCTCTAAACCGCTGTTGTGGGGGTGGGTGCTGGTGGAGCAGACAAAGCCAGCAGAACAGTAGGAACAGCAGAGGGGAGCGAACCAGAGAGAAGTTGGATAACAGCAGTTGTTCAGTGAAATTTCAGTGCCTTTCAAGAATGAAATTCAATTTATATTTAGAATTTGACTGTAATCCAGAAGGAACACACAAGCTGGTTAATATCAAGACTGTAAGAAATAATTTGTGTCAGTTATCGAAAGGATTTGTAATTAAGTGTGAAAGGGATGTCTGGTCATGCTCATTCATTCATTCATTCATTTACTCCATATTTATTGTTGAGGCATTGAGTCCCATGAGGGGTACAGAGATGAATGATGTGAGTCTTCTTCCTTAAGTTGCTGATCACCAACAAATAATTTTGCATAATGGCTAAGAATGGATTCAGATTCCTGGGTTCAAATCCTGGCTCCATTGCTTGCCACCTGTGCGACCTTGAGCACATTGTTTAAGCTTTTTGAGCTTCAGTTTTCTCATGTTAATATGGGGGGGGATAATAGTTCCTAACTCATAGGGTTAAATGTGATAACAGATATAAAGTTCTTAGGACGGTGCCTGGAATGATCAGGATTCAATAAATGTCATTAAAAAAACCCAAAAACATTCGTGGATTCATTGAACATTTTTGGAGCTCCTGCTCTGTGCTGTGCACTGCTGTAGGGTGGACGGGAGAACTCAGCTGTTGGTTGATGTATTAGTTATCTCTTCCTTTGCAGCAAATAACCCAACACTTAGTGGCTTGAAACCATGATAGACTTTGCTTATGTCTCACAGTTTCTGTGGGTCAGAAATTCAGGACCAGCCTGGTTGGGTGGTTCTACTCCGGTTTTGCGTGAGTTCATGGCCAGCATATTGGCCAGAACTGCAGTCATCTGAAGGCCCCACTGGGCTGGAAGATGCATTTGTAAAGTGTCTCCTTCATATGACTGTTGTGTGAAACCAAAAGTATAATTACAAGGTAAGAAAACCATTTCCCAGAAGTTACTTTTATATAATTTATTTTAAAAAACATACATCAGAGGAAGCATTTTCTATAGGTATTTCTGAACTGAAAACACCACTAGTTATAGATATTGCTTGTGCTGCAGCTGTAAACATAGACTCAGAAAAACAAATACCAGAGTTGCATGTCCTTCCCATTCTTGAGCCTTAGCCTCAATATTGTATTGTATGCGCTTGTCTTTAAAAATACATTTCTTTGCTGCAGTGGCAATACATATAGCTTTCCCTATAGACTTGACGCGAGATAGCTTTTTGGCATCTGTCTTGACCTGGAGATGTTTTTAATGTCACATTGGTCCTGGATCAAGACACAGTTCAGGATATTTTACAGTAAAGGTGGTTGCAGGTCTGTGATGAGGATAGGTTGAGTCAGATATTATTTATACTTCTGTACTCTAGAGCTAGCTTGACAGTTTTTTAGGTTATTACTTTCCCAGTCTACTTCAGTGCTTGAAAAAAATCTTGGCATGCTTGAAAGTGCTTTCTTGTGGCCCCCTGTATATGAAATGTAAGAAACAGCTGCTCAGAGAAAAGAGAAAACCTTCATAGACTTCCAGGTACTGTCTTTATGAAATTTCTGCTCCAGGTCAGCCGTGTTCAGGTAATCTCAATGTATTAACACCTTTGAAAACTATTTCAAAAGAAGCAACTTGGCCCCAATAATTTTTTCTTAGTAACTCACGTTGACATTTTTTTTTATTGTTATTCACCTCTACTCACACTTATATATGTAAATGTTCATTAACAAAGAATAAACCTTCAAATGTTACAGAAGCAATTAATTTTTGGTTCTACTGAAAAAGTAGACCTCAAACTTGATCTTAAATTGGAATAAAAAGTTGACAGTAATTGTCTCTGGGTGGTGGGACTATGGGTATTTTTTTCTTCTACTTTTCATCCTCTTCCCCTCCAATGCCAATAATGAACACGTATTATTATTTTATAGTAGGTTTAAAACCAATACATTTGGTTTTCAACATTTCTACTGTATGTTATCTCTAGGTGTTCTTTTTTTTATTTTTAAATAAATCTTTATTCAGATTATTACAATTATCTAGGTGTTCTTTTTGTAAAATGGATCCTGGTTCCTCACTCCTTTGAGGCTCACTTTTCAGTGTCTGTAATGGTGGATTGAGTGATGGCTTCAAATAGCAGAAGACGATTCTCATTTATTAACCAAACGTTGACTGGAGGTTAGTGGGGCAAAGCAGAGTCAAGCCAATGAGACCACTGGGGCCAAGGAGGAGACAGTTAGTCCCACCCCATAACTCTTAGTTCTTATCAAGAAAGTCCAGCAGTTCCATTTTTCTGGAACTCTCTGTGATTGGCTGTTGGACATGTGCCCAGTTTTGCCCTGGCACATGACTGCCCATGTGCCTTTCTCCTGGTGTTTTTGAAATACCATCTCCATCTCATCTCACGGTTGCATCTTCCTCTCACCGAAATCACAAACATCGGGTGTTTGTCATCACACTATCTCTGCCTGGGTAACCAGATGACTCTGTGATATGTTAGATGCTTTGCAAGGACTTGGAGGCTGGGGTGAGTGAGGTAGGTGGTGGGGTCCAAACCTCTGTCTAATCCTTTTATGAAATGGGAGTTTTTCCTGCATGCTTCCTACTGCTCATTCCGGTGATTTAAACCTGGCCAAAAGAGACGCATGCTTACACTGAAAGAGATCTTTCCAGCTGGATGTGCACTTTTAAGATTGTTTTGATGAATCTGATTCTATCCTGGGAAGCCACATGCGTTCTCAGAGTGGCTCACGTAGGATGGCACCGCTCTTTCAGGTGGAAGCTGGCTCCTTGCAAATGTCACAGGATATCTGAAGAAAACGAGATAGTGAGTTGCAGAGCTGTGAAAAATTGAGATTTTTGTGGAGGAGTCATATTATTTCTGGAAAGAACATCTGCAAGGATGGGAGGGTCTCTAAATTTTTCTGGAGAGGGTTTTAGCTTCAGCTTCCTCCAAATCCTAGGATGACTGGCAAGGGTAGAGAATGGAGGGTAATAGTTATTGAAGTCAGACTGCCACAGGGGGAGCTTCTAGTTGATTGCAAGTTCAGATATGAGTCAGCAATGTGGTATGGCTGGCTGAAACTGCTGATTCACTCCTAGGCCTCATTCATAGGAGTATGGATGGCATCTAGAATCAGAGATCTAATTGTTCCACCCTACACAGGGATGCTGGGGAGACATTCCTAGAGTATTCGGTTCATTTCTGGAATGTCACAGTTCAGTTCTGTTTTGTTTAGGGAATTCTAGAAACTTCCTGGTTCACTTCTGGGGGCTCAAAAAGCAGGAGTTGTCAGAGGTGACAGCATATGATCATATCATGAATATGATTGAATATGGCCACGGCAATTAAGTTTCAATTTAAATTCCTCACAAACCAGATAAAAATAGTTAAGAAATATTAATATTTAAACATTGCTGAGCACCTGCAGTTTTTGCTTTAAGTAATGTTTAACTTTGAAAACCATTTGTATTATGCATAAGCTGTATGAAAATAAACTCAAAAGGAAAACACAGGATTAGTTCATTCAACATTCAGTTGATCTTTTCTAGATGAACAGTGTCAGGCAAAATATTATAGGGAATACAAATAAGATAAGCCCATTTTTTTTCCCCTCCCTCTATTTCCCGAGGTTTTTACTCCTCCATTACCAAAATGTTTACATTCTATTTAGGGAGACAAGTAATACTGAGTAAAACGTCAAATAACAATTAAGGGCAAGAATAGGATCCCTCCGAGCTAAGACCTGAACTATCTGCAGGCTGCTCTTACGAAAGCTCTCTGCCTGGAACCAAGCAGTAAGCAGAAAAGGCTCTGAGCTGATGAATTAGATAGGAAGAAGTCCTGGCGTTCAAACAAGTTTACTGCAAATTCTTCATACTCTTGTTCATGCCCTAACTGTTCTTTCTTTACAAACATTTCTAACGAACTCCAGTTCTAGCATCCCGGTGTTAGCAAATCAGAGGCAACAAATGACTGTGAGAAAAAGGGGCTACCATTGACACAGGCAACTACCTTTTTGAAACAAGCGAGGCAATGCATAAACATAGGTGAACAGCCTGACAGTAATGGGGCTTGACATCAATAGCGAGGCAGCAGATGTGATGGAAAGCCATAAAAATCTGTGCCGGGGGTAGGCTTAAATAGCCCCGTAGACCCTAGTGACCCCGAGGGCTTCACTGCATTAAGATGCACTATAGTAATTGATGTGTTTCTTCTGAGTCTGCTAGCCTGTGTTCATAACAGTGACCCCGAGACCTGCAGGAAAAATTAAATTGTGCTCAGTGGATGCTGTTGAAGAAGGTATATGGGTATATATTTTATTTTTTTCCGTAATTCATTTTAGAAAGACATTCTAATGTCTAAAGCATTGGCACTGTCGTAGAAGAATTATGTTTTGAAAAGAAAGGAGAAATAAGATGAAGAGGCACTGCTGCTTTAAAAAAATGTAAAGCCCTGGCTGGCGTGGCTCAGTGGTTAGAGTTCTTGGGTTCGATTCCCAGTCAAGGGCATGGGTCTCTCACATCAATGTTTCTCTTTCTCCCCACCCCTTTCTCCTCCTCACCTTTCACTCTCTTAAAAAAAAATCAATGGAAAAATATCCTCACTCCTCGGGTGAGAATTCAAAAAAAAGGTTTGAAGACCATTTGGCGGCCTAACCGGTTTGGCTCAGTGGATAGAGCGTCGGCCTGCGGACTGAAGGATCCCAGGTTTGATTCTGGTCAAGGGCATGTACTTGGGTTGCGGGCACATCCCCAGTGGGGGGCGTGCAGGAGGCAGCTGATCGATGTCTCTCTCTCATCGATGTTTCTGGCTCTCTATCCCTCTCTCTTCCTCTCTGTAAAAAATCAATAAAAATATATTAAAAAAAAAAAAAAAAAAAAAAAAGACCATTTGGCAAAGCAAAGGTTTAGTGTTTAGTGATTGTTGCTTAGTTTTCCAGAAAGCAAGAACTCATTCTCCAAGGGAATTCTCTGGGTTGCCAGCAAAATAAATGTTATAGAACTGTTTAAACTTAAATAAAATGAAGAATTCAGTGCCTTGGTTGCCCTAGCCACATTTCAATGCCCACTAACTACGTAGTAATGGCTATAATACTGGACAGCGCATCTATACAATATTTTCATCATTACTAAAAATTCTTTTGGACATCATTGCCATAGAAAGTCAGGAGAATCCAGGCTTCATGGAGGGATTAAAGCAACCATATAGAGACACTTCAGTATCCGTTTCTTGTTTGGCTTATGGTTTTTGAGTATTTGAATTAACTTCATATTGGAATTCTAGTTAGATTTGGTTCTGAAAAATCATGGGCAGAAAAATGCTGTATCTGAGATGATGTCCTTAAATGTTGTCTGGATAATTTAGGAGCAGCAAGACAAGTTATTTACAAATGTTATGCTTCTGAGAACCTTTTTTAAATAAATGGACACAGGGTTCTGGAAAAACCACAGAGGTCACAAGGTTTTTGGTTAACTCTGGACTACGTAATTGATGTACTTCATTTTTTTTTCAGAGTTCATTTTGTAAGCTATATGTTGGAAGCAGTAGGGAAAAATGTCCATCCATTCTGCCAAACAGATTTTAGGGAGCAAAACTGTTTCTTCTTCACAAACCTTTCAGCTGAAACACTATCAAGAAATGTTCACCAGCTCACCCGTCTGATCTGCCAGTGATGGTTGAAATAAAGAAGACCTCTCTTAGGAAAAGTGGAAGGCCAGTGAGTGATGGAAGATAAAGGTACTCAGTTCCTGACCAGGGGGCCTCCTCTTTGCCTGGCTGATTGACTTCATCATATATGTGGATTGAAAATGAAAAGATGAGAAACTAAAATCAGTTTAACAGGTAGCTTATAATTTGAGCAGGGAACTAAATGACTTTCTCAGTCTTATAAAACTGAAATCAGTGGTCAAATTTATTTCTCCCCCAAGGACAACTGATACTGTGTTGGAGGTGGGGGGGGCGGTCATGAAAATGTCATATGGTCTATGCGTGCCTTTAGTAACCTAGGTATTTTATACATGTGAGTTAATGAAAACACATTTGTTTATTGAGCATGCTGAACTTTGTAGGGCTCTTTCTTATATCTTTCCCTTTCAATCCTTTAGCTTTTCTAACCACTCTCGGATAATAAACAAATAGCCTCTTTTCCTATGTATTAAAAATGTTGGTGCAATGTAATATCAAAATCCAATTAAAATTTGTTAAAAATCTATTTTAAACACTCAATTAACCATCCCCCTATCCCCAGGTCTCCCCTGGACAGGAAGCAGGCACAGGGGAAGAGAAATCTTTAATGGGTTTCATCTCTACTTCTTGCTTTTCCTCATCCTTCCTTTAGCTGCTGTAACGAGGGGACTTGGGGGTGCGGGAGAGGACGGTCAGGGTCGAAGATGAGCAATGATCTTACCTGATGTTGTAGTCTGATGTCAGGACCTGCTGGGTTGGCAGGTGCACAATTGCTGGCTCATCATGAGGCACCTGGGAGGGTTCTCGGAGGCTCCCATTGCTCAGGCTGCTCATTTTTCCAAGTGAGGAAAGAATGTCAGGCCCCTCTCCAGGGGAGTTGTGGGGTGTGTTGAAATACGCAGCGCACAGATAACTCTTCTCCACAGGAAATATCTTTGTCCTTCCACTGAATTCTTCTCCTTCTCTTACAGAGCCTGGGGGTGGGTGCTGGGCTCAAGCTGGCGGAATTGGCCACTCAGTTTCTTGGCCGGTCCTGCCGAGGTGGTCCAAGAGAAGAGGGTTCTTGGTGTCTGTTGAATGGTTTTGCCTTGTGGAGCCTCAACAACTCTGAGACTACAACAAGTGGCCTTTAACATCCTGTTACAAAAGCATCTGGACCTCTGGGCCAGGAGGAGGCCTAGTTTAACAGACTGCTCAGCTGCTGCCTAATTCCCATATACTTGGCAATGAACCCAGGAGTTCATGGCATTTTTTTTTAAATAAATCTTTATTCAGATTATTACAATTATTTCTCCTTTTTCCCCCCATAGCTCCCCTCCACCCATTTCCCACCCCACCTTCTGCCCTTACCTCCCCCCCACTGTCCTCATCCATAGGTGTATGATTTTTGTCCATTCTCTTCATGAACCCCCCATACCCCTTTCCCCCTGAGAATTATCAGTCCACTCCCTTTCTATGCCCCTGATTCTATTATATTCACCAGATTATTCTGTTCCTCAGGTTTTTAATTCACTTGATTTTTAGGTTCGCTTGTTGATAGATATGTATTTGTTGTTCATAATTTTTATCTTTACTTTTTTCTTCTTCCTCTTCTTTAAGAATACCTTTCAGCATTTCATCTAATACTGGTTTGGTGGTGATGAACTCCTTCAGCTTTTTCTTATCTGTGAAGCTCTTTATCTGCCCTTCAATTCTGAATGATCGCTTTGCTGGGTAGAGTAATCTTGGTTGTAGGTTCTTGCTATTCATCACATTGAAAATTTCTTGCCACTCCATCTGGCCTGCATAGTTTCTGTTGAGAAGTCAGCTGACAGTCGTATGGGTGCTCCCTTGTAGGTAACTAACTGTTTTTCTCTTGCTGCTTTTAATATTCTCTCTTTGTCTTTTGCTCTTGGCATTTTAATTATGATGTGTCTTGGTGTGGTCCTCTTTGGATTCCTTTTGTTTGGGGTTCTGTGGGCTTCCTGGACTTGTAAGTCTATTTCTTTCACCAGGTGGGGGAAGTTTTCGGTCATTATTTCTTCAAATAGGTTTTCAGTATCTTGCTCTCTCTCTTCTTCTGGCACCCCCATAATTCTGATGTTGGTACACTTGAAGTTGTCCCAGAGTCTTCTTACATTATCTTCAACTTTTTGGATTTTTTTTTTTTTTGCTTTTTGCTTTTTCGGTTGAGTGTTTTTTGCTTCTTTGTATTCCAATTCTTTGACTTGATTCTTGTGTTCCTCTATTCTGTTTCTGGGTCTCTGTATAATATTTTTTATTTCAGTCAGTGTATGTTTAATTTCTAGTTGGTCCTTTTTCATATCTTCGAGGGTCTCGTTATATTTATCGGCCTTTTCTAGGATATTCTTGAAAAGTCTTATAACCGTGGTTTTGAATTCTATATCCAGTCGTTTGTTTTCCTCCATTTCTTTCGTTTGTGATCTGATTCTTTGATCCCGCATTTTCACTGATTCCCTGAGTTGGTAAGGTAGATATTTGTGCTAGGTTTCCTATATGGCCCAGTGGGTCTGCTTCCCCAGTTAACCTGAGGTGGAGACTCTTGGTGCACCCCTTTGTGGACTGTGTGTACAGCCTTGTTGTAATTAAGTCTTTATTGTTGTTGGTATCACTGGGAAGAATTGACCTCCGGGTCAGTTGGCTGTAAGGATCAGCTGTGTCTATGCTGGGAGAAGTTCGGTGCTGGAGACAGCCTTATAGGATTAGACTTGCCAAATTGCAATAGCCTCTGTGCTCAGCTTGGATGGGGTGGAGTCTCAGTCTTGGCTTCCTGTCAGCCTTGCCCTTGCGCGCATGTGCGCTTTCAGTCCTCCGCCTTCCCCAGCTCGAGTCTCCGCCTGAGAGTCCAGACTCCCCCCACAAGAGCGTGGGTCCCCAGGGGCTCGCCTGGAACTGGGGTTCACTGCAGTCAGAACTGGGGCTCAGTGCCGTCAGGATCCTCTGACTCCCTTCCACTAGGGAAAGCCTGTGGCAACCTCCGCAGCCTTTGTGCGCACTGGCACGCGCGTGCGTGCGCGCTTTCAGTCCTCCGCCTTCCCTGGCTCCCGAGTCTCCGCCTGAGAGTCCAGACTCCCCCCACAAGAGCGTGGGTCCCCAGGGGCTCGCCTGGAACTGGGGTTCACTGCAGTCAGAACTGGGGCTCAGTGCAGTCAGGATCCTCTGACTCCCTTCCACTAGGGAAAGTCTGTGGCAACCTCCGCAGCCTTTGTGCGCACTGGCCCGCGTGCGCCTTCAGACTTCTGCCTTTCCCAGCTCGAGTCTCCGCCCGAGAGTCCAGACTCCCCCCGTAAGAGCGTGGGTCCCCAGGGGTTTGCCCGGAACTGGGGTTCAGTGCAGTCAGAACTGGGGTTCAGTGCGGTCGGAGGCTTCCTTCCCCCTTCCGCCAGAGAAAGTCAGCCAGGCTCTCAGCCACCTTTCCTCTCTGCGCGCACAAAGCCCCTTTGCCGTACCTCCAATTCTCTGTGAGCTTTTCTCTTTCCTTCTAGTTGTAGAATTTTCACTCAGCCAGCTTTCCTGTGGTTCTGGATGGTGTCCGTTCTGTCTTTTAGTTGTAGTTTTGAAATTGTTGTGCGAGGCAGCAGTTTAGGTGTTTACCTATGCCGCCATCTTGGTTTCTCCTCGAGTTCATGGCATTTTGATTTAATGCAGCTCACAAGAATCTAAATCTCTTTTGGGAGAAAAGACTGATAAACACAAGCTCAGTGTGTATTACAGGTAATCCATGCTCATCTTGGTGTTTCCGCAGCATTGGTTTAGTAAGCATTTACTGAGTCTACTGGGTTTAGGGGTGGGTGGTCAGGGAGGACCTCCTGGAGATAGTGAGCTCTTCTGAAGTTGGCTTTGAAGGAGGAATAGGAAATGCCTACAAAAATGAGTGGTACCATCTTTAGGCCTGGGCAGTGGGGACTCACTTTAGCCCTTCTCGGTCCGCACGTCCCCGTGAGGAGAGAGGATATGCAGGGCCAAGGGGCCAGGCCCATCCAGAGTCCATGACATTTCTCTTAGTATCTAGAACATGTGTCCTACCCTGGATACCCAGGACCCTGTAATTCCCTCTCCACATCTACCTCCATGGCCTGTGTGGGCCTCATTCCCTCCTCCCAACGGCAGACTACGGCACCAGCGAATGTACCCATAGGCCCAAGAAATGACAAAGAAGTAGCTGTTCAGAGTGGCTGAGATAAGAGGATTTCAGCATTTGCATTAGCACGAGGCTGCTTGTGGTATGGGATGGTGCTGGGGGTGGGAAAATAAGATGGGGCCAGCTGAGGGCCAGGGGCCAAGGGCCAGAATGAGAATTCTGTATTTGAAGCTGGCCCTCGAGGTCATTATGAAGGAATCAATAATAAGATAGGATAGAACATACTTTGTGTAATAATTTGTCAGCCTCATTGATAACTTTTAAATATTTACATTTGTAGCGTATGGACCTTCACTTGTATTCTTGCCCCAGGATCTGCAAATGTTAGGTGTTGGACTGAAGGTAAGCACACTAATTTGGGCGGTTGAATGACTTCAGGTCATAGGGGATAGATGATAGCTCTAGATTAATTAGAAAAAAAAATCCTAATTAGGAAGAGATCCAAGAACCAGATGAACTTAGGCAAAACCTTCAATTACAGGAAGGCGCAGTTTGGTAAGGTAGGACCAGCTGGCAGCAGGGAGATGAAGGCATCTGAGGGGAGCTGTGTTAGAGTGGGCTTGTCTTGGACGCTCACAGCTGGTGGCTGGCACAGAGCAGGACTCCAGAACAACCACTGTTGGCTCCGTTTGCAGGACTGGTGGTATTCAGAGTACAGACATCTGAAAAAGAGGGTGACAAAAAAGGAAAAGGACAGGTGGCCCCTACCCAGGTGTGTGTTTCACTGACAGTTTCGCTGCTCGAGTGACAGGTGTCACTGTCCTGCTGCATGTAGTTGGGATGAGGGCTTGAGGTGCACACTGGGCGGGTTGTCCCACATGGGAAGTTCTGCGTAGATTTAGGGAAAGCAAAGAATGAACAGCGTTTAACTTGAGAGCAGAAGACTTAGACTTTGGGAAAGGGTGGCATCTGAAAGTGACAGTTGGGATGGTAGGAGTGGCAAGATGAGGAGTTTCAAGCTTTTAAACAACGTGCTTATTACTTACATTGTTATTTTTAATCCTCAGTTCTTCCGTTTTGATTGTGATTACTAGCTGCTGTGAGCTGGGCTGTTAAAATGGACGGTATTTGTAAATTTGGGCATTTGGGTGCTGGTGGAGAGCTTGTTTCAACTTTATAGCAGCTTGAATTGATCATAGTGTTAAAGGATGTTGGCTTCACCCATTTAGCTCAGATACAGCTATTTCTATCTAACCTTGGCAGGGTGCAGGTGGGATTCACATCTGTCTTCATTCGGAACTACAGACAGTCCTTGGGTTACATCGTTTTGTGGTTATGTCGCCATCTCCTATTTATTTAAAAAAAAAAAATAGTTCCGTCATTTCGACGTATGCACATATGTACTTTATGTTTTTTTATTTTTTATTTACCACTAGTAAAGGTCAGGAATTGTTATCTTTCTTTTAAATTTTTATTACTGTTCCACTTCATTACTGCCATGTATGTGCTTCATGTGAGTGACGTAGGTGCTTATGTAGGTGGGTTCCGACTTACGGCAAAAATTGCATTATGTCGCGCCATAGGAACGGGTCTACTGTATACTCCTTCAGAGGTCTGCTTCCTCCATCTGCCTGAGTGTTTTGGGGAGAGGAGGTGAGCACAGCAGGTCTTTCTGAAGGGTGTTTTGTGTCAGCTCCTTTGGAAATGATCATGCACATTTGGAGCCATTACCCAAACGGATCTGCTCTCTAATGTCCCATTGCCTTCGGCCACTTGGTTGTGCTCTGTCTCCCATAAATCCTGTCTTATCATGCTCATCACAGAAGGGTTTGCTAAATGCAACAACGCCTTATCAGCAGCATAGCATGTTACTTTTTATTTGTCCCTGTAAGAGGGGTGAGGAGTTGGAAATCCAGTGTCCTGGAGGAGGTGGAAAACTGATTCTGATTCATGACCTGCATCCGAACCATCCATCAGTCTTGTCCCTTGTTCAGTTTGTAGAAATAGCCATTGTCCCACACACTCCTTTTATCTTTATTTCTTTTCTTCCTTAGCAAAGCACAGTGTATCTTTTTATGTTCCTCATCCTACTCCCTACTCTTCATGAGAGCACTTCCTTTCAAAGAAAGTGATTAAAATGTATGAGTCATGGCTACCTAGGATGGGGCTACCCGAATCTCTCAAATGCAGCAAATAATTAATCCCAAAGGCTCGCAGGCCCCAGGGAGGGACCTCGGCTCCACTGGAGTAGAGTTAGAAACTTGGCTTTTCAGGAGTACCTCTTGATGCAAGGGGGTGGGCCCACAGCGATTGAGATGAGGTGGGTGGAGGAGGTGGCTGAGCACACAGGAATGTGATTTGGAAGTGTTCAAGAACCAATCACAAAGCACAGCCCAACCGAAGTTGGCTCCCTGGCATTGTGAGGGTGGAGATACGGGATGGAAAAGAAATTCTGTTTGTTGGACTCACATGGTTGTGTATATGTGCATGAGGGGTGGGTTAATGGGTTCCTGGTTTATAGGAGCCAACTGCTGGCTTAAAAACACGGCATGGTATGTATGTGCTGGTACATTCACTCATGTCCTAGGCTTGCTTGAATACATGAATATTGAGTACCTTTGACTTGGGCGTCCATTGTGAATGTGTGTGCATTTGTCTGCCTGGTATGTGCTTATGTACTGTTGGTTGTAGGGAGATGTATGCATATTTGGTAGGCTGTAGGCCTTGGCAAAGTATGTTTAATTAAAAATAATTCCCGCCCGGCCGGTGTGGCTCAGTGGTTGAGTGTCAACCCATGAACCAGGAGGTCATGGTTCGATTCCCGGTCAGGGCACATGCCCAGGTTGTGGGCTCGATCCCCAGTGTGGGGTGTGCAGGAGGCAGCCAATCAATGATTCTCTCTCATCATTGATGTTCCTGTCACTCTCTCCCTCTCCCTTTCTCTCTCTGAACTGATTAAAAACATTTAAAAAAATAATTCCCATACCTATGTGCTCCTGCTAAATAATTACATAAACAAAAAACCCCTCTTAAGTAATGTACATGTTGTTCCTTTCAAAGATTGGTACAGGCAGAGATGACTCTGAGAGAAATGGGATTGCTGGTCTTTGCTGTATGGGATTATTAAAAATGGGTTTGTATGTATATGTTTACATGCAGAGAAAAACATTCTGGAAAGGTAGAGACCAAAATGCCATGTATAGTTATCTCTGCACAGTGGGATTATGAGAGACTCATTTTCTTTCTTCTATTTAATCTCAATTTTCTAAAATTTTTACAGTGAAATTGCTTTGCTGGGGTATTTAAAAACAGGGGGAAAAAGAGCATTAAAATTAAGTTGGAGGATTTATATATATATATATATATATATATATATATACATACATATAAAGAGTAATCAGTTGTACTTTATGTTTTCATAAGAAATCGGGTTTGTATGTTTGGTTTTTTTGCTTAGTAAAAAAGGAAAACAAAACATTCTTATAGACCACCCTTTCAGTAAAGAGGAAAATTGATCCTTAAATAAACCTCGACAGGCTGATGTAATAATGCTATCTGTTAGGGACTGAGCATCTATGGTGTGCCAGGAACTTTACACATATTATTTCCATTTGTTTCAGCAACAAGGCACAGTAGGCGATAGCATTTGCATTTTATAAATAGGATACAAAGAGGTTAACTAGCCTGCCCAGAGCTGCATAGCAGGTCAGTGCTAAGCTGGGATTTGAGCAAATGCCTCATTCTAAACTTCCCATATGCCAAGCTGCCTCCCTCAACGCAGGGCACACAGGATCACCGAAATGGCATCTTGTAGATGTTTGCATTTGTCTCGTGACTGCTGTGCGTCCCCAGGCATTTTATACCTCGTGCCTGAATAACTACGTGGCTCACACCTGTGCAACCTTTTCTCCCCAAGGGCCCAAGTGTTACTACTGCTAAATAAATGATCTCGTTAAAAAAATATCTAGCCAAAAAATAAAACCAGCCAACATGGATGGAGTGTTCACCGTGTGCCAGACATACTAGGTCTTGTATGTGAATGGTCTCATCTCGTTTTCACAGCAGCCCTGGGAGGTAGATGGCATTGTGACCCTCATGTTGCAGATGTAAAAATGGAGACATCAAGACATCTCAACTTGTGCGGGATCACCGAGCTAATGAGTATTAGAGCTGGTTTCCGGATCTAGGCCGCTCACTCTGGAGCTACATCAGGACACAGTGCTGAGGAAAGTGTCAGCTTCCTCCTTGCTGGCTCGCGACTGCTAAGCCTTTGCCAGGCTGAGCCGAGGTGGCGGAGACTCTTTCTGGAGAATCTCAGAAGTGTCTGAGCTCTGTAGTGTCTAGCCAATTCCTAAATCGAGAGTGAATCACTCTATGGGTAGGATGAATCAATCAGCAGTTCTTCCCTTGGGCTTTTGCTGGAGAATATCTTGAACTGTCAAATGAACCAATTGTCTGTAAAAACTGGATGGAGAACACTGAAGTTTAGGGTAGATAATTTAGGACAGTGGTCGGCAAACTCATTAGTCAACAGAGCCAAATATCAACAGTACAACGATTGAAATTTATTTTGAGAGCCAAATTTTTTAAACTTAAACTTCTTCTAACGCCACTTCTTCAAAATAGACTTGCCCAGGCCGTGGTATTTTGTGGAAGAGCCACACTCAAGGGGCCAAAGAGCTGCATGTGGCTCATGAGCCGCACTTTGCCGACCACGGATTTAGGGGATATATTTCTCTTTCTCTGGAGGTGTTTAGCTCCATCTGTGGATTGTAGTAGACTATGAGAAGGTGACCACATACCCTTCATGATGGAAAATTGTTTTTTTTTTTTATTAGCCTTCTAATTGTTTTTGAAGGTTTGAACAAAATCATCAGCAACTTACCACTTATGTAACATCTTTAAGAAATTGTTGTCTGAGTTTTGTATTAGGAATAGCCTTGGCTTCCCTGAGAAGCTAATGTGTTTCTTCCCAAATAATAAGAATTATGTCATTCAACCTACGTTCATTTTTACCATGGTTGCCAGGAAGCTCGACACTAGGAGACAGTGTGTTCAGCCTGAGCCCCGTGGCATCAGATGCTTGAATTCAGAATCTGATTCTTCAGCTTACTGACCAGTGACCTTTAGCAACTTCCTTAACGTCCCTGTTTTTCAGTTTCTTTTCCTATAAAACCCAGGCAGTAATACCATGTCTCCTTGATTCTCAGCCATACTTTTTTTTTTTTTTTCGTATTTTAACATCTCCAAAATCAAAGTGTTTTGTCATAGTTTCATTGGCAGCTTCTTTCCTGATGTCTTTATTCATTGAAAAATAATAAAAAATAATAACCCTCTTCGGCTTATTATAAGAACTACATGAGGTAACACATACATGAATGTCATTACTTTTTTCACACTCGGTCCCAGGAGCCATAGTCATCCTTATTAGTGTTGGCTCATCCCTTTTACCTCAATTTTATTTGCATTGTTTTGTTAGTCCCTTTGGAAAGACAGGGTAAATGAATTGGGAAAAAACCAGGTAGTGTTGTAAGATGCATTAATTATAATTACCACCAATTGGAACCACCCAGAATAAACAGCGACCTCTGGGGCAACGGAACAACCAAGCCCATACCCACATGTGCTTGCACCAGAAGAAAAGAAACGACGACTCTTTGTCAACGAGCTCATCCCCAGGGCACCATTGAGAAAGGGGCTCTGTTGAGGTCCGCGATGATTTTTCTGGTTGATGATGTTTGTCACAGACGTCTGAATCTCTTCAGGAAAGACTGTTTTGTGTCATTTTGTGTTACTCTTTATGACACCTTCCCTCAGTGCTTTACCTTCTTTGCTTTCTAAAGAGTTATTTTAAATTCCTGTGATGGAGTGGCTTGGCAGTTGCTGGAATGACGATTGGCCAGTTTGGCCTTTTATTAACCAGGAATGTTTGTCTTCCACTTCGTCTCAGGTGCAGGCCTGGAACCTCTACTTCGTAGTTTTCTCCTTGTGCTGTGTTTCTGGAACGCTGTGCTCGTGCCGGGAGGGAGGGGGCGAAACAAAACGGAAAGGGGCAGAGGTACGTTTGTTTAGTGCCAGAACCTCGCTTGGCAGTTTATACACACTGTTTCGTGTGATCCTGTGATAATATTGTGAGCAGAGGTTATGACATTCTTTTTTACAACGAGGACCAGTGCCAGAGTGGTGAAGTAACTTGCTCCAGCTCCCACAGCCAGTAGATGCTAGACTTGTGATTTAAATGAAGTCCTGCCTGGTTCCAAAGCCCATGACCTTTCGATTAATACGTCCTGAGGTCCTTGTTCTCTGCCATTTGTTGGTTGCTTCATACTTGCATCCTCTCATTCAGGCACTCAGTCATTCATTCAACCAGCAGACCCTTACTGATTGCCTGCTCTGTGTCAGGCACGGTGCTGGGCCCTGAAGATATGAAGATGAATGGGGGGCGCAGCCAAACCAACAGGAACACATTGTAGATATGCACGACTGCAGAGTCGTGTGCGTGTGTGTGAAAGCTAGTTGGGGTAGGGCCTGTACTTCCCCCCGCTGAACAGCCTTAACATTTACCTGCTCAAAGAAGTTAGCATTTCCATCTCCCCATCCCTGTCATGCCACAGTGATTTTTCCAGATGCTCATTTGCTTCTATGACTTTCCTGCTTAAAACTTTCTGATGGCTCTTGATGGCCCCAGGATAAAGTTCAGACTTCTTCACAAGGCTTACAGCCCTTTCTTGATCGGCCCTGCATGTCCCTCCACCTCAAGGTGCCTGATTCAGCTGCCTGGGAGTTCTGTGATGCACTTGGGATATAGTCCAGACTTCTTAGCCCACCATCTTCCTCCATCCCCAAGTCTTTGACCCAGCACTGTTGAGTGACTTACTCCAGATATGCAAATGCATGAAAGCTAAACATTTTGAGAAGCAGCAGAGGAAGAGATGAGGAGTGGGGAAGGCAGTCTAGAATTTATTTTATTTTATTTTATTATTTTTAATAAATCTTTGTTGTTCAGATTATTACAATTGTTCCTCTTTTTTCCCCCCATAGCTCCCCTTCACCCGGTTCCCACCCCACCCTCTGCCCTTACCTCCCCCACACTGTCCTCATCCATAGGTGTACGCTTTTTGTCCAGTCTCTTCCTGCACCCCCCCACACCCCTTTCCCCCCGAGAATCATCAGTTCACTCCCCTTCCATACCCCTGATTCTGCTATACTCACCAGTCCATTCCGTTCATCAGATTCCTTACTTGATTTTTAGATTCACTTGTTGATAGACATGTATTAGTTGTTCATAATTTTTATCTTTACCTTTTTCTTCTTCTTCCTCTTCTCAAAGAGTACTCTTCAGTATCTCATACAATACTGGTTTGGCAGTGATGAACTCCCTCAACTTTTTCTTATCTGTGAAGCTCTTTATCTGACCTTCAATTCTGAATGATAGCTTTGCTGGGTAGAGTAATCTTGGTTGTAGGTTCTTGCTATTCATCACTTTGAATATTTCTTGCCACTCCCTTCTGGCCTGCATAGTTTCTGTTGAGAAATCAGCTGACAATCATATGGGTGCTCCCTTGTAGGTAACTGTTTTTCTCTTGCTGCTTTTAATATTCTCTCTTTGTCTTTTGCTCTTGGCATTTTAATTATGGTGTGTCTTGGTGTGGTCCTCTTTGGATTCCTTTTGTTTGGGGTTCTGTGTGCTTCCTGGACTTATAAGTCTATTTCTTTCACCAGGTGGGGGAAGTTTTCGGTCATTATTTCTTCAAATAGGTTTTCAGTATCTTGCTCTCTCTCTTCTTCTGGCACCCCCATAATTTGGATGTTGGTACACTTGAGGTTGTCCCAGAGGCTCCTTACACTATCTTCAGATTTTTGGATTCTTTTTTATTTTTGCTTTTCTGGCTGTTTTTTGCTTCTTTGTATTTCAAATCTTTGACCTGATTCTTGCAGTCCTCTAGTCTGCTGTTGGGTCTCTGTATAATATTTTTTTATTTCAGTCAGTGTATGTTTAATTTCTAGTTGGTCCTTTTTCATACCCTCGAGGGTCTCGCTAAATTTATCGGCCTTTTCTAGGAAATTCTTGAAAAACCTTATAACTGTGGTTTTGAACTCTATATCCAGTCGTTTGTTTTCCTCCATTTCTTTCATTTGTGATCTGTTTCTTTGTCTCCACATTTTCGCTGCTTCCCTGAGTTGGTAGAGTAGCTTTGTGTAGTAGGTGTCCTCTAGGGCACAGTGGCTCAGCCTCCCCAGTTACCTGAGGTGGACACTCTTGGTGCACCCCTTTGTGGACTGTGTGCTCAGCCTTGTTGTAGTTAAGTCTTGATTGTTGTTGGTATCACTGGGAGGAATTGACCTCCAGGCCAATTGGCTGTGAGAATCAGCTGTGTCTACACTGGGAACACTTCTGTGCTGGAGACAAGCCTTGCAAAATTGCAAAAGCCTCTGTCTAGAATTTATTAAGATGAGAATGCTGGTGTCTTTTGCTCTGTAATGGAGCAGGTTGTGATTAATGAGTGGGAATCAGAACACAAGCACACCCATGCTAATGAAACGGCTGAAACATCTATCTACATACACTGAGTGGCCAGATTATTATAACCACCCCATCAGTACTTCATTGGGCCACCTTTTGCTTTCATTACTGCAGCTATTCTTCTTGGCATTGACTCCACAAAACGTTGAAAGGTGATGCGAGGAATCTGACACCATTCCTGATGAATAGCACTGTCCAGTTCTGTGAGATTTGATGGTTGTGGAACCAGCTGCCTGATAGCTCTTTTAACTTCGTCCCACAAATGCTCAATTGGATTGAGATCTGGTGATTGTGGGGGCCACCTAAGCAGGGTAAAGTCTCCCTCATGTTCTTGAAACCACTCCTGCACAATACGAGCACCGTGGCATGGCGCATTGTCTTGTTGGAAGAAGCCATCTCCATTGGGGTACGCCATCAACATGATAGGATGAATTTGTTAAGCAACGATACTTAGGTATGTTGTGCTATTCAGACGTTGTTCCACATGAATTAAAGGGCCCAAGTCATGCCAGGAAAACATGCCCCAAACTATAACACTGCCCCCATCAGCTTGAAGGGTTGTACTCATGCATGTGGGGTGCATGCTTTCATGCTGTTTCCACGAAATTCTCACTCTGCCATCTGCATGATGCAAATGGAAACGTGATTCATCGGACCACATGACTTTTTTCCAATGCTCGACTGTCCAATCCTTGTGTTCCTGTGCGAATTGGAGACGTTTTATCTTGGTAACTGCAGACAGCAAAGGTGTTCGAATGGGCCTTCGGCTTCCATATCCCATATGATGCAGTGTACGGCTAATTTGCCTACAAACGTCAGGTGGTTATAATAATCTGGCCACTCAGTGTATATAAAAGGCTAATATGCTAAGTGTCTGACCATCTGACCGGTTGCTATGATGCGCACTGAGCACCAGGAGGCAGATGCTCAACGCAGGAGCTGCCATGATGTGCACTGGCCATTTACAGAGAAACGGCACTATGGACCTGGTGCCCACTAAGCAACACTCAGCTTCCCCCAAGTGGGACACAGGCCCTGCCACCACCCCAGAGCGACAGCCCACCAATCGCAGCCGCCACTGCAGAGACCCCATGGCGTAAAATGCGGCCTATAGCCCAGCCCAGCCCTGAAATGGTGGCTGTGGGCGCTGGGTAATGACATCATGTAGCAACGCCCGGCTTCCTCTCCCTTGTGACAACTAGCCTCCTTGCAGTTTCTTCAGCCCAGGAACACAACTTGCTTTATAGCCAGGTGCAAACATTTCACACTTTAACCAAATGTTTGTGAAGTGTTTTCCCGTGCCTCATCTCATTTGATCCTCACAGAAGTCCTGGAGTAGGTAGATAGGAGATTCGGTGGAATCCTATTTTCTTTTCATTAGCTGGAAAATGGAGATTTAGAAAGCTTAGAAACTTGATCTGACTGAAAAGAAGTAAGAAGTGGTGGAACTTGAAAATGACTTCAGGTTTTCTCACTGTGCAGAATATAGTCAAACACTGCTACAGTTAAATATTTTACCCTTTGTTCTCCCTGTGTGATCTACAATAATAATCTGCTTCATGTTGATATTTACTGCTGTGTTGCTGACAATTACCTGAAAGAGAAGTTGGGGTGCTTCACTGGGCTGGAAAAAGTTTAGCTAAATCAGAAAGCAGGTCTAATTAAGCAAGCTTATCTCTATATATAAAGCTCTCGCTGGTGCCAATCGCATGCGTGTGTTTCCATCTGTCTTTGTCTATCGTAAATTTAGTTGACACTTATAAAGGATGAATAGCGATATTAAAATATTTCTTCTAATTAATTTCCTTTCAATGTGCACAAATTCATGCACCGGGCCACTAATTTCTAATAAGGAAGCATGTCCAACAGCGTGGTGATTGTGGGGGTGGAGGAAGATGGGTAGAGGTGGACGAGAGCATAAAAGGGATAAATGGTGATGGGGAAAATAAAAATAAGATAAAAGATATGTCCAGCAGAGAGAGTGACTGTGGAGCAAATGAAAGGTTCATGTTAGCATTTGAAGGCGGAACATAGGAGGGGGTATGTGCTGCATTAAATTAGTGGTAGGGACGAACATGACCCGGCCACCAGGAGGTTAGTAGGTTTGCCTGGTTGGAGTTGAAGGTCCACATAGGAGGAGAGGCTGGTAAAGACCAAGATGAAGGGTCTTGGCTGCTGGTTGAGCAGTTTGCCATGAACTCTCTGGTTACCTGGACACAAAGCAGAATCCTGATGTCATATCTGAGAACAGTATTGCCATTGTGTACTTTTGTCATCGCTTTCTCTGTCTGGACAGTGCAGTAGACTCAGGTTTTTGTCTCTAGATCAGCTTTAATGAAAACCTGCTGTGGGGTGAGAGGTGCTGGCTTTATTTGGAGAGTGCAGAGTTAAAAATATGGTGACACTCTGCAGTGAATGAGGTGTAACATCTGGAGTTGGTCTTGCTTGTCTCAGTCTACCCCGGAGTTCAGGTGAATGAGAAAGTGAGAAGTCCTGCAGTTTTAAAAGAAAAAAGAAGGAAAAAACCCCCAAACACACCAAAAAAACGTGTCTTTCCAGCTCTCTTAGAGTAGGGCATTGAGTGTTCACATTAATTCCACACGTGTATCTACAGCCTTTTCCAGACAGCCACATTTTCCCACTGACAAAACATTTAATTCTCAGTGACATTTATCCATCATTATAAATAGAAGGGAGTTTTTAATCATTTTTTTTAAGTGCCAAAACTTTTCTTGCCCAGTGGGGGCTATGGCAGTGTGAGCAAAGCCATTTGGATCCCGAAACAGATCAATTGGCAAGTATTACACTCAGCTCTTCAAAGAAAAGTGCTGATTTTAGCACGTTCAGAAGTTTCACACGGATACACAATCTCATACTTTCCTCCTGTCAGTAGTTTCCATGGCACCACAGTTTTGGTGAGTCAGTCGACACTCCAGGGTGGCTCCAATGATCTCTAAAGGTGTCACACCTTTTGAAAAAAAAATTATCAGAAAGAAATTAGTGTCAATTCACTGGAGTTATGAGGAAATCCCAAGTTCTGGCAAAGAATGTTACATCTAGCACTGGAGGTGGCACCTGTGTCACCCCAGACCTGGGACACGCCTGTGACATTACCTGGAATGGTGTGTGTTGATGGAGCACTTATCTTCCTCTGTGCTCCCGCCCCTGCGTCCCTGCCTGTCCACGTTCCTCTTTCACGAGCTGGTGAATGATACGTGCTATTAATAAAACTTGGGAGAAAACATCATGTATGCAGTGAGAAGATTAAATTTTGTGAGTGTTGATTAGCATTCCCAGCACTGCTTTAAAATATATATATATTGTAATGAACTCTTCTCGGCTAAAATATGGCGTTTACATGATCATAATCCTGGCTTCTGTGCTATTGTAATTTCTGTGAGTATGCTTTATTGCTCCCTAGTCCTGGGTGGAATGAAGTTACTAAACTTATTTCCTTTCAAAACTGTTATAGGAACATCAAATAATTTTTAAAATGGCCCCAAGAATATAGAGGTAAGTGTTGAAAGAGGGAGCAGTTAGGTGCTCTGGCTGTGTCGGGTCTGAGCAGAAATGGGCCTTGAGTGGAGTTTGGTTGTTGATGTTCCTTAAATAACAGCTTTATTGATATATAATTTATATCGTAAAGTTCACCCATTGAAAGTGTGCAGTTCAGTGGTTTTTATATATTCACAGGGTTGTCCAACGATCAATACAATCTCATTTTAACATATTTTTATCACCCCCCAAATAAACCCCGTATCTATTAGTCACTTCTGATTCCCCCTTCCTCCCAGTCCTAAGCAGCTACTAGTCTCCTTTCTGTTTCCTGTGGAGTTGCCTATTCTGGACATTTCATGTGAATGGAATCATACAATATGTGGCCTTTGTGTGTAGCTTTTCTTACTTAGCATGACATTTTTAAGGTTTATCCATGTTTTAGAAAACATCAGGACTTCATTTCTTTTTTATTGCTGAATAATAGTCCATGGGTGTTAGAACACATTTTATTTACCCATTCATCAGCTGATGGCCACATGGGTTGTTGCCATGTTTTGGTTATTGTGCATAATGCTGCTGTGAACACCCGTGTACAAGTTTATATGTGTATCTATGTTTTCAGTTGTCTCTAGGAGTATAATTGCTGGGCTGTATGGTAGCTAGGTTTCCTCATTTGAGGACCCGCCAAACTGGTTTCTCAAAGGTTCTAAAAACACCATTTTATATTTCTCCCAGCAGTGTATGATGTATCTATCACTGTAGTAGAGTATCTACCTACAGAATTGTTTCATTGCCTTAAAGTCCTCCATACCCCACTATCCATGGCTCTTGCCCCTTTAACTCCTGGCAACCACTGATCTTTTTACCGTCTCCACCGCCGTCAGGTGTCTTTACCTGTTGACCTTGCCCATTGGTCTTCTGTGAGCAACTTGAGGGCAGGGATGTGAGCTGATTCATCTTTATGTCCCACATGGTGGCTGCCATACACGATATTCTCACAAAAAGGCAACATGGTGGACCACCCACTTCAGGCTCGAGTCTGGGTTCAGTGCTCCACGCTGGCATGGACACTATGCCTTGGGGAAGCCCTTGAACCTCTCTGGCCTCCCACCTTGCCCGTTTTTCGAAGAGAGAGAATGATAAGCCCTTCGATGAGGGGGTTGGGTGATGAAATGAAGTAATGTAAGTGAAGTGTATGGCGTAGAAACGGGCCCGGAGGAGGTGCTCAGTCAACATCTGCCAAATGAAATGGCGTTGCTGCTCCGTTTGTTAGGGTTCTGCTTTTTTCAGGCCAGGGATGTGAGGGCCTGTCATCTTCATAAATGCTCTAGTGCAGCGGTCGCCAACCTTTCGGACCTCACGGACCACCAGTGGTCCCCAGGCCACCGGTTGGCGACCACTGCTCCAGTGTGAGGAATAGCGTAAGAATTGCAATTACTTGGTGCACATGTTTTTAAAAATATATTTGTATTGATTTCAGAGAGGAAGGGAGAGGGAGAGAGAGATAGAAACATCAGTGATGAGGGAATCATTGATAGGCTGCCTCCTGCATGCCCCCTACTGGGGATTGAGCCTGTAACCTGGGCATGTGCCCTGACTGGGAATCGAACCGTGACCTCCGGGTTCATAGGTCGACACTCAACCACTGAGCCACTCCGGCTGGGCTTGGTGCAAATATTTTAAATTTTCAGGGGGATATCCAAGGGAATGGAAAGTCTGGCAGAATATGTGCCAGGGCATGTGGTATTGAAGACACTGAGTGTGTGGATCTGCAGGTCGCTTCTGTGCAGGTGTGAACATTGAAAGCAATGAGGGTGAAGAAGCAGGCACATCTCATCTCCTACGGTGATTTTCTGAGCAGAGGGTCAGGGCTGCCTGTACCCACTAACCCATAATCCTCACCTCCTCTTCTCCTTCTTGATGTAGCCTTGATCCATATAAGGAAGAGATAGTCTGGCTTCTTCTGGTTCTGTGGCTTTTTGTGTATGGATGCATTTTATTCACTTTTTACTTAGCCTGTTTAAAAAAAAAAAGAATTTGCAGTGGTGAGCTTGCAAATATAGCCTGTCAGCCTCCAGTTTAGTGGATCTTAAGCAGAGGTGCAGGTACACCTCAGAATTGCCTGGGGAATTTAATAAGATACAGGTACCACCCCCTTGTGATTCTTAAGTCTGGGGTGGGCCTGGCACATCTGGGACTTTCAGAAACTCCCCAGATGTGTGCATCCCTCCTTGGGGAGCTTTGCTTTAGATTCCCCAGGTGGTCTTCTAAAACCTGGAAACCCACACCACTGGTTGGAGTGACAGCCCGGGTGAGAGATGGCAAGTGTGAATGCCGTTCAGGAAATCTGTCACTGTTCTGAAATCGGCAAGCTGCCGCGCTGGTGGCTTTGAAAGGAATGAGAAGCTGCAGTTTTGTTGAAAGAGAAGTTTACTCTAATCAGGGGACTCAGCTCTTGAGCACGCAGACCATGCTGATTAGGGAATAAGGCATTTAGATGAATGAATGGGGGGTGGGTGCTCATTGAGAAGGCCCATCTTCCCCTCTAACTGTGGACAGCAGAGAGCCTGAGGCCAGATGTTGACCAGAGAGAACCCCAGGGTTAGTAAACCAAGAGTCAAGTTCAGAGAGGTCATCCAAGAAAAGGAGGAGCAGGTAGATTCTATAGGGCCAGAATCCAGAGCACTTTTAATGCAGTGATCTTTTCAAAGTATGAGTCAGATCATGTCACTCTTTTGCTTAAAACTCTCCAATGGATTCCCATTCTACTTAGAATGAAATTCAAACTCCTCCGTACTGTTGGTACCTACCTGTCCTCTGCCCCCTCCCCCTCACCCCAGTGTCTACACGACTGCCTCCTTTTCATGGTTCCGGTCTCAGCTCAGATGTCACCTTAGCTTGGCCTTCCCTATTAGCAATACCTTTTCCAAATGCCACTTTGAAACACATTGCTCGGTTTTGATTGCTCACCAAACTTGTCACTACATAATATTGTCTCATTTATTTACTTTCTTGTTTCCTTTCTTGTGTGCTTATCTATTATCTGTCTCTTCTGCTAGAATGCAGGTTCCGTGAGAGCAGACCTGTGTGTCTGGTTTAATTCTGTATCCCTGGCACCTGGAAAGTGCTAGGCACAGAGTGGGAGGTCCATACATATGTGATTGGAGTGAGTGAATGAACGAACGAATGAATGAATGCAGATTCCAGATCTCAGGCCAGCAAACTGGAGCCTAGAGGGCTGGGGTCTTAGCAGCTCAGAGTCAGCAACCAGGCCCAAGGCAGTAACATGTCAGCCATGTCTACTAAGATGAGAGCAAAATCAGCTCTTGAGGCGTCTCCCCTAGCCTGCTTGGTGGGATCTTAATCCAAGGGGAAGAGAGTGAGGACTGGGTAGATTGGGATTGACCCCCTCACTTCAGAAGCACAGGGGAGTCTGTCTCAGACATCTCAGAGAGTGTGAATGTATGTTTAACAAGATGTAGCGGTCCAGTGAGGTATAATTCACAGAAATGTTCTCTATGACCTTCTGCCCAACGGGCTGGAACACAAGACATTTCAAGATGTAAGATGTGTATGCGGGTGTTTAGAAAGGCACTGTGATGAATAATTTGTGGAGGAGTATACCTGTGTGGGATGCCCAGGGAAACACACACACACACACACACACACACACACACACACCTCCCCGTATGCACACGATTCTCTTCGGCTAAGCCCTCCTCACTTTCCAGTTACATTAAGGTGCCATTTGCTTTGGGAACTATTGGGGGCCAGAACTGTGAGCCCCTCAAAGGACCATGTTTATCCCTTTCGCCCAGAACACTTCCTGGCCCACAGTAGGTGCATAATATATGTTTGCTGAATGCACAAATGTCACTGCAGGAACATATTCCAGCTTTGTCCAAGTTCATGGAACCGGGAAACAGCCCTAGGGGCACAGGGCTCTACTAACACAGTGCGTAGTGCGGAGCCCTGTGACGTACAGGTAAGATGAGCGGGTGCATTCGGACCAGTAGGCCAAGATCCGGCCCGAGGGGGTGTTGGCTTGTCCCATTGAAGGGCAAGGCTTGCGTTTTCCTCTGGGATTTACTTCCCCATAATAGGACACAGAGGGGACTTTGATTCCATTTAAATTCATTGTCTTCGGCAGCACGTGGATCCCCCTGACCTTGAACTCACTGATGCCACGGTATCATGGCACTGCCTCCTGCAGTCCTGCGGCTGCAGCGGCCGTGGAAGCCAGGCTAACGGAGCTCTGGGAGGTGTTTTATTCTGCCCCGACAGGCATCACTGGCTCTGCAGCCCGCACTGTGGGCACAGATTTCTGCAATACTGTGTCTGTAGGGACTGCAGCTTTGTCTTGGAAAAGACACAGATTGGGCTGAACTGGTTAAGGGGAGGAAGAGAGAGAGGAAGGTTTCTCAGGCTTTGCAGAGCTGTTAGGACCATGCGGAGCAGATTTTCCGAGCTAACAGGCTCTGCCTGCAGAAGGCTGCATAGCAACAAGGGAGGGTGGACGGGGAGGCCTCCACCTCTGTCCTTGTAAAGAGCTGGTCACAGAGAGTAATGGCATTTTCCCATATGGTTCTTTGTGTTGACCTTCATGTAAAGAATAATCAATGATATTGATTTATATGGACTGATAGAGTGGCCACGGCCCCAAGCCCTTTCTTGAACTATCTCATTTAATCCTCCCAATATTATTATCCCCATTTTCACACAAGAGAAAACTGAGACTTGATATATAAATACACACACACACACACACACACACACACAAAACTTCAGTCTTCTTTTCAGTGGCGATCATTATGATGTCTTTGTCCTCTTGGCCTTTGTTTGAGTAGAGAGGAAACATAGCCGAGGGCGTGGAAGTGATAGCCTTCTGTGGGTTTGCCAACTGGGGTCAGGATGGGCTGGGGAGCCTTGGGGTAGGAGCCAACAGCTGCTCTTGGGGAGACTGGGGAAGCTCTGAGCAAGGCCAGAGAGCATTGAAGCCATCCACAGACCACCCAGGAGCCACCACCTGGCCTCTCCTCGAAGATTTGTGATTGGTCAGCATTAGGGAAAAAAGCCAGAATGTGGAATTTACAAATGGCTTGCTGCAGGATGAGCTTGGGGGACATCCAGGTTGAGAAAGGGTTGGTGAAGAGTGAAAATAAATCTGGCCCAAAAGGAAGGCAGCAGTGGGCAGGGGGTCTGGGCTGCACAGGTGACAAGCTGGTCCTTGAAGTGGCTGAACCACAGAGAAAGGCTAGGAAGTGCCAGGAATAGAATGGGGAGAATCAGTGGGAAATTGAAAAGTTGAATTAGAAAATCTGAAATGAAAGCAGCGTTGGGGGATAAGAGAAGGCTCTCTGTTGAATTGTCATAAAAGAGAGATCTTGTGGTTATCAAACCTTTCCTCCTGTTGTTAAGAGCATAACCCTACGTGTGGGAATTGAATTGAGGTGTGCGTTTTTCACAGAATTGTTGGGAGGGAAAACAGGAGCTGATGCTGGTCCCATTTTGATTGAGAATTACAAAAGAGATAAAAAGGAACAGGAAAAGGTAGGTGTGTCAAGACCAAGCATGGGTGGGAGAAGAGAAGCTGAGGACTATAGTAAGGTCTGCATTTAAAACGTGTGTTTTTAAAATATTTTTTTATTGATTTTAGAGAGAGGAAGGGAAAGGGAAAAGAGAGAGAAACATCGATCGCCTGCCTCCTGCAAAACTTGTAATATGTTTAGCAGGCAAGAACTTATTGTGAAAGTCTGGACTATAAGAAACATTCTATTAGCCTATTTTTCTAAGTCAAGCTAAATTTGGCCACAAGCCTTCACATATCAGGGTTGGAGGGAGGTTTATATTAATGGTGTATATGTGTGTGTGTGTGTTTTAAAAGCTTTATTGATATATAATTCACATACCATAAAATTCACCCTTGAAAGTATGTAATTCAGTGACTTTTAGTAGATTCACAGAGCTATGCAGTCATCACAATTTTAGAACATTGTCATTATTCTAAAAAGTAACCTTGAAAATAAAAAAGAATAAAAAGTAACCTTTTACTCATTAGCAGCCCCCTAACCCTCCTAGCCCCAGGCCACCACCAACCTACTTTCTGTCTCTATGGATTTGCCTATTCTGGACATTTTAATAAGTAGAAACATATAATATATACTCCTTTGTGACTGGCTTCTTTCACTTAGCATAATGTTTGCAAGGTTCATCCATGTTGTAGCATGTAGCATGTAACATGTGCCACTTCATTCCATTTATGGCTGAGTAATATTGCATTGTGTGGATATGCCTCACTTTATATACCATTCTCCAGTTGATAGACATTTGGGTTGTTGCCGCCTTTAGGCTATTCTGAATAATGCTGCTAAGAATATTTGGGCACAAGTTTTTGCGTATATCTATGTTTGCATTTCTCTTTGGTATATACCTAGAAGTATAATTCTTGGGTCATATGGGTACTCCATGTTTTGGGTGTTGTCTTTTATCTTTAAGGTTGTAACAGAGTTATAAGGTGCCGGGGGTCTTGTCCAGCATCTAGAAGGGTTCAGGAATCTGGAGAAGGGGCTGCTGTAAATTATTAAAGAGTCTAGAGACGAAACATAATTTTGGAAGGCATTTTGGGGGGCCAGAGGAGCTTGGCTGTAGGAACCAAGTTCTGCTTGTCTCAGGACCCCTTGCTTTTTATTAACACAAATTGTCCTAAGGCAAAGTAGATATACAGATCAAAGGCAAGGTTTAGTATATAGAATCCATTGTCAGATTGGGGGAACTGCCTATGGCTGTTCAGGTGTTTGGCCAGTAGGAGTCAATAACATGTAGATTGAAATGCCCTCAGCTGTCTGGCAGCAAGCAATCATTTATGCAAATCTTTAGGTGTGGGGAAATGCCCTTAGCCATTTCCAGCAGGCAATTCTCAAGGTTCCATCAACCTTTTGATGAAACTTCTTGCATTTATGACATGCTGGAATTAGCTTCTGGCAATAAGGAGTTACCCATAAATTTTGGGGAAGGATCTCTGGTCTTTAGTGCACATGAGCAACGTAAGATGCTCATTGCCTGAGTTCATTTGGCCCATTTGAAAGTTACTGGTTCTGCCATTTCCTGTGATCTCTTAGTCATTCTGTGCAAAACTTTGGAATGGACCATGGTTTGGCAAGGTTGGAGTGCTTATGGCTCCATTCCCTGGCAGCCATGTGCCACCCCCATCAGAAGCCCAGCTACCTCCTTGGATATCACAGGGAAGGAGGAATGTACCTTTGCTGCTACTTAGAGGACATGGTACCATCACCATCCTCCACTAAACTTACCATCAGCAACTTGCTCCCCCCCTGTATTATAACTGTATCAGCATTAAGGTTTCCCATTTGTATTTATTTTAATTTAATGTGTTAGCAATGTCTTAAAGTTGTTTTAGTTTGTTTGTCATAATAGCTAGTGCTGGTACATTTCTCTACTTCGCCCTCCTCCTCCCTACCCCCATTTAGATTTTTTTTTTTCAGTTAAGTGGACCATATTCTCTGGCTCACTTAGAATCTGGGCTTTTTATATATATTCATATCAGTTCTTATATATGCTATTTTGAATAGTGAACGTTTTATCAGTTATGCTTGTCATATTTCTGCTTTACTTTAAAAAATATATTCTTCAAACCCATGAATCTTTTCTCTTTTATATCTTTAATAGTAAGATTCTCTCATCTTCTCATTTCTAGTATAATTTAGATAGTTTTCATACATAATTCTTTTTGTGTTTGAAATGTATTATTTTACATCACTAGGACCTACGGTACAATAAATCATTTTTATTTAAGTTGGCATTTAACAGTAGTTCTTCCTCCCCCCCCCCATTTTTGTATTGCTTCTAATATGTCATTTATTGCATGCCTTTTAGAGTTTGGATTCTGTTTCTGAAGTGTACATCAGCCCAGTGACACTTGTTTTTAATGCGGCATCACTGCAGATTTACAGTTTACAGTCCAGTGGAATGGATCTACCTTCATTTCTTTTTTTAAAAGTCTCTGTTATTCCTTATTCCTCCAGATGAGGTTTACTATATACTTGTCTGGTTCTAGAATGTGTTCCAATAGATCTTAGTAGATATTGAATTAATTTATAAGTCAACGCAGGACATATATTCATCTTTAGCACCTGAATGATCGCTAAGCCCTTAACTGTCCCTTCCAAGCCCATGGGTTCATCCCACATCCCCCATAATGCCCAGTCCCCAGGCCTCCTCCACTTTCTCTCAGAGGAAGTTGGACATTGACTCTTGGAGCAAAGAGCATCACTCCATTTATTTGCTTTTTCTTTATTTCTCTTAACAGAGTTTTACAATTTTCTATAAGTCTTGTGCATCTCAAATTAAATGAATATGCAGGCATTTAATATTTTATATTACCATTGCAAATAGCATTTTTCCCTAACTTTATTTTTAAGCTGTCTGGCATGGATATAAGCAAAGGTTATTATTGGTTTTTGAGGATTTATTTAATAGCCACAATTTTGAGCAAGTTATTTTCTTGTTAATTTACTTTAATTTTCTAGGAATAGAAATATGTCATATGGAAATACCGATACTTCTATTTTGTTCCCTTCATCATTTTTTGCACTTTATTTTTTTTCTTGAATAGTTATCTGCTAATATTTCTAGAGCTAGGCTAAATAGAGATGGTGACAATGGGGCATTGTTGTTTTGCTTCCATTGGGTATCAAGTTAATACTTCATAATAACTTTACTTATTTTTCCCATTAGGCTAAGAAGGCAATTCTGCACCATTTAAAAAAATAATTAAAATTAATGCTGAATTTCATTAAGTTCCTTGTTGGCACATATTTAATATATGTATCTAAGGACTTTCTTTGATATGCTACATTATAAAAAAAGTTTTTAAAAGTTTGTACTAGATTAACATGATTGGGACAAACGCTATTTGATTATTAATGATTTTAAATGTTCAGTATTTTTCTGTTGTTTTCATAAGAGAGATAAACCACACTCAGTCATCTTTCCCCATCTCCTCCTTTTGTTCCTTCTCCCCCATTCTATTTTTTCCTTTCTTCTTCTCTCTTCCCCTCCCTTCCTCTCCCCTTCTCCTCCCCACCCCTCCTTTACCTTCCTCTTCCTTTCCCTCCATCCTTTGCTTCTGGTGTGCCTCTGTCCGGTTTGGGAGTCAAGGCCTTTACTTTATAAGCTAACCTAGTTAATAATACTATTGTGCTAGAATATGAGGTCCTTTATATAATAAGAGGGTTGGAGAAATTCTCCTGGGAGTCAAATAGTAATAAATATCTTGTTTGAGGGGTAGATAAGAGAACTGGAGGTTGTGTAGTAAAATCGTACATTCTGGGGTGCCCTTTGGGAAATTAATACCCCAACCTTGAGTAGAATGACTTTGGGGTGATATGGGTGGGCAGAGTATCCAAGGATTGGATACATTTATCTAGAGGGAATAGCTGATTGAGAATGGTGGCATGACACATACAGATGGTGAAAGAGATATTGTGAAGGTAGAATTCATCCCGCTGGCATGCATCTGGGCTTACTTTGTTCCTGGACAGGAGGTTTTTGTCCTGGAGCCTTGGTGCTTCCCATCCTCAGGTAAGGGCTCCTGTCCTACTCAGCCTGTCCATTGGAGAACTTGGACTGAAGGAAGGAGCATTTGGTCATCTTGCCAATTGGCCCTTTGAAGTCAACAAAGCTTTTGAAAACCTCTGTCTTTTAAGGTTGGTTTAGGATCATACCTTGCTTGGTTTTATTATTGTTTCTGTTGGTTTAAGACATTTGACTTTTTAGGAAACCCTTGGGCAATGCTGCTACTCAGCTTGTTGAAAAAAAAAAAAAAGAACTATTTATGCATTGGGTTTATGTGTGAAATTATAATTAATTTAATTATGTTTCTGTAATAAGTGGTATACTGAGAACAGTGTTTTAGCAAAGGCTAATAAATGATAGAAGAGATATCATAACAGCTTTTTACTTTGTCATCTCATGAAGGACAAATTATCCTTTGAATAGTTGCCTACGTCTAGCAATTCTTTTAACATCTTTCAAATGTCAAGGCCTTTCCAGATTTAAAAAAAGACTCTGTGAATAACTCAACCAAGGAGCTGCCTGCAAAACTCAGTTTCTGATGGTGATTAGGTATGTCACAGAAACCTGAATACTGATGATGGAGCAGGTATGCTCAGCCCTTTTCTAGCCAAGACTTACTTTAGCCCATAAGTTCCTAGCAATTTCATTTATGGGAACCACTACATGGCCATCAAACACTTTGTGGGCCCATGAAAGCAAATGGCGTTGAGCATTTTCAGCAGAGCCTGCCCATGATGAATATCAGGAAGTATCACAGGGACCACCATAGTAATTGATTATTTACTCAGTCATACATAAAGTGCATGTCTTCGCTCTGCCTGACCTTTAGGAGTCCCGCTAATGGGGAAAAGATAACATCTAATAATGAAAAGGCTGGTTGTTCTGCTTGATGTCAAACGTTTTGAGGTCAGGTTCCAGCAGGGACAGAGTCATTTGAGAAGATTATTAACCATTTCTTAGCCCCAGCTGTAGATCATTCACCAGACTCTTGTGGACCATGGAGACTGATGTGGGGGGCAGGCCTGTACGGTGGGAAGGTGATATGTACTGACCAAGAAGTCTAGTCCTCCAGATGGAGGCTGTTTGCTAGATAATGAGCCCTGGAGGCAGGGACCGTGATCTATTGCTTTTGTCTCCTTAGCAGCTAGCACACAGAAGAGCCTGACCATGTATCGAATGACTGAGTGAATGCCCTGGGACTTTGGGAAATGGGATGTTCTAACAGAGCTCTAGCATTTCAGTTTTGGAAGCTCTTCTTTCTTCCCTTGCCCTCAAAAGTCCATGAGCGGAAGCATTGGTTTGTGACTGTGAATGCATTTTAGAATCACTTGGGAACTTAAAAAAAAAAAAAAAAGTGGTCCTTGGATTCCATCCTCAGAGATTCTGATTTAATTAACCAGGGCTGTGGCCCAGGCATCAGCATTTTTCAGAAGTTTTTTCATGTGACACTGATGCACAGCCAGGGTTGAGGATCCCTGGGCTAATAGGAAGACTGATGGAATGGTCTGAAGTTGAACATCCAAGGTCGGGTGTATTAGAATCCACAGTTGATCAGGGTTGGTTGGGGAGCTTGCTGATGAGTAAGAACTCTCTGTCTTAGGTGTAGTTGAAATCTTGGAAATTAAATCTAGAATCATCTTTCAAAACTTGTCCTCTTTTTCATTTTCATTGCATCTTATCTTCTCTTTGCTGTCCCCTGTAGCCATCAACATTTATTAATTGTGCTGGATATTCTTTTAGGAGCTCTATGCATATCCAGTCTTTTGATACTTATAACCATACTAGAGGCTTGGTGCACAAAATTCGTGCACTTGGGGGGCGGGGTCCCTCAGCCTGGCCTGTGCCCTTTCTCAGGCCGGGCGCCCTCAGAGGATGTCTGACTGACAGCTTAGGCCCACTCCCCAGGCCTAAGCTGTCAGTTGGACATCCTTAGCGCTGCTGCAGAGGTGGGAGAGGCTCCCGCCATCACCACTGAGCTCGCCAGCCATGAGCCTGGCTTCTGGCTGAGCGGCACTCCCCCTGTGGGATGGGGCTGAAACCAGCTCTCTGACATCCCCCGAGGGGTCCTGGATTGCGAGAGCATGCAGGCCAGGCCGAGGGACCCCACTGGTACACAGTCACAGCCGGGGAGAGACACGGGAGGTTGGCCAGCCGGGGAGGGACCGCGGGAGGGCTCCAGGTGTGTCCGGCCCATCTTGCTCAGTACCAATCAGCCAGGCCCCAGCAGCAAGCTAACCTACCGGTTGGAGCGTCTGCCCCCTAGTGGTCATTGCATGTCATAGCGACTGGTCTACCAGTCAACTGTCTGCCCCTTGGTGGTCAGTGCATGACATAGTGAGCAGTTGAGCAGCCTTATCATATCATTAGCATATTACGCTTTGATTGGTTGAACGACCGACTGGTCGACCAGACACTTAACATATTAGGCTTTTTTAATATAGGATGAGGTAGATTCTATAATTATCTCAATTATACGGAAATGGGATTTGAGGCACATTAACTTGCCTAACGTTATTCAACAGGAAGTAGGAGATTGAATGTTTGAACTCTGGAAGCCAGATTCCTAACTAATGAGTCATCTTGCCTCTAGAATAACAGCTTTTATTTATATGATGCATTCACCTATAATAGTCCATCATATTTGCCTAAGAGCTCATATCTCCATTTTCTAGATTGGCTCAGCTGGTATGAATAATTTATGCAAGATCACCCACTCGGTGTGCAGCAGTGCTTGGATTTGAACTTGGTCGTAACTCCAGATCTGATTTTTTTTTCCAATATCTCTATACATTTTCATAGCACTTCACAGTTTATAATGCATTTCCACATGTGCTGTGTTATTAAATCATCCCAGTATCAATGTAGGTAAACAATGAAAAATTTGGATGTTGTACTGGCCAGGTGTAGTTAGGTGACACTTGCCACTATAATAGATATAACCTGAAATTGCTGACTTAACACAATATGAGTTTGTTTCTCACCTGTGTACAGTCCAGTCAGTAATGAAGGTGACTATGATGTTGGTGATGTAGCTTTGCCCCATTCAGGGGCCCAGGCTGGTGGAGATGCTGCCATCTTTATGCCATGATTTTCAAAGCTACTCTATCCAACATCACATGGGAGAGAGGGGAAGGCTGCATAGGAGGTTTTGATGGAACAGGTTGGAAGTGGCATCTATTTCTTCCATTTCATTGGCCAAGACATTCCATGGCCACTCCAAAAAAGAATGGCGGTCTGGAAAACATATAGATATGTGCTCAGGTCTGAAGAAAAATGGGCTCGGTGAACAACTGGCCAGCATCTACTGCAACAGCTAAAAATAACGAAAATACCAAACATTACTGATTCTTGCTATATGCCAGGCACTTGGTGATCTCTTCTAGACAGTTTATAACCATTATCTCAATACACTCCCATAACATCTTTGAGATAATTACTACTTCTTACAGATGCAGAGTTTGAAAGACATTAGGGGAAATCAAGTGACTTACTCAAGGTTGCACAGATAGAGGAGGATACATGGCGAAGTGTGAATTCAAACCCAGGTCTCTCTGACTCAATACGTTTCACATCTTCCCAGGGCAAGTCAGGAGAAGGGGTTCCAGTGCCACTTTTACCATCAATAGTACAACACAGGACAGGACAGGTAATTGGGCAGCTAAGAATGTTGGGGAGCACGGACTATTTTCCCTCACTCTTACCCAAGGCCCAGGCCATGAAGGTGCTGAGTCTGGTGTGAGAGTTGATAGAACTACTTAATTTCCTTCTACTTACCCAACGTTTTCTAAGTCCCAAATCCATATACATTCCAACAGATGTAAAATGTTTTCCCGCTGATTATTCCTGGCACATCCTTGTTGCAGACACAATTAGGTAAATTAGCAGGGACCCAGGTGCCTGCCTTTTGATTGACATTTAACACTGAGCTTTTCTAACTCTGTATGCCTGTAAGTCACCTGGGAGCTCACTGAAATGCAAGTTCCACTTCAGTAGATCTGGGGTGGGGCCTGAGATTCTGCATTTCACACAAATAGCCAGGAAATGTCACCCTGCTAGTCCAGCAACCACACTTTGAATAGCAAGGACCTGCTACTTGTATAACAAACAGAAGCATCTGCTCCGTCCTCGGTCTATTTTAGTGCTTTGTTCCTGCCTGTCATTTCACCTGTTATTTTGTACTGCGGCTACGGGGTAGGTTGACTCCTCAACTAGATTCTGAGATATTTGAACGCTGGAACCATTTCATATTTGAAACTTGTATGTCTGGCTCAGGGTCTGATTTATACGAGGTGCTAAATTCACGTGTTTAGAGTGTGATGAATGACCGCAGCGAGAGTATGGAGAGAGGCTTTGTGGAATTCTGCTCTGGAGGCTGCGCTGACAAGGGTATTTACGTCTCCTGTGGGTTGAGATGTGAAAACTGTTAGCTGGCAATCAGCGGGTCCCGTGGGGCTTTCGATGCCTTTGGTTCCTTTACTGTTCATATGGTGCTGCAGGAGAAGGCAAGACCAAATTGTAGGAGCACATAGGAAACTGCCTGGCTAAGGCTAATTTGGGGGGTGTGAGGAGAAGGATCTGGAACACGCAATCCATATAACATTCCAACCAGCCAGACTGACTGGTTCCCACTTGGCTATTTTCTTGTATGTCCTAGATTTGAAATCTGGGAGTACTTTTGCAGCCCAAACCAAAACAAAAGCCCTAAAATATATTCTTCCCCAACGGAACGCTTTGCATATTTTATTTTTCTATAGAAAAGCCCATTTTCTCTAAGGAATTGGAATTTTTGAGGGTCATAGCTGGCTGAAATCAAGGCGGTGTCAAACCCCTTTTAAAGACACTCCTCCTCAAAGTGGCTGGCCCGCGAGGTCATCTGAGGCTGCTGGTCCCTCCAGTTTTGACCAGTGACAGACCACTGACAAGAAAAAGAGGACTGGCAGTCAAGTACGGGAGGAGAGATCTGGTTTCTATTAGAAGTTCAAGATTGATTTGCAGAGGATGAGGCCCAGGAAGGTAGTCAAAATAGTCAAGAAGAAGAAAAAGGTAGAGTTTCTGTACACTTGTGGGTCTAAGTCTCCAAACCTCAAATATCTGATGGGACCGGTGGTTTCTATGCCAGGGAGACATACACATGCAAAATTTCCCGTCTGATGTCAGTGAGTTCACGGTGTCTTTGGACCCTGGATTAAGAACGCCTGGAGTGAAGAGAAATGGAGACTTAGGGTATGGATAGGATGGGGCAGGATTTAAAGAAGTCCCCTCCCCTCCCCACCCCTCCCCTCTCTTCCCCTCCCCTCCCCTCATCTCTGTGTTTCTCATCTGTTCCCAAATAGAATTTCACATGGGTACTAGTCATGGACACGGCTCTCTACCTTTTGTTATTTAGACTGCTCAGAGAAAGCTTGACTTCTTTTCAAACACTGAAACAGTCTCAGGCGATCAGAGATGTCAGCAGCCATGGTAATTGTGCGGCAGAGGTCACTGTGTTAGTTCTGCTTCTTTAGCCACGTTAGATTTGATTGTCCCGGGCACAGGCACTTCGTTTCCTATCCAACGCTATCCCACATACTCTATTCATTACCCTCTCCGCCCGCAGTACTGCCGCCAGACGAATACCAATCACTCTGGTGGCTAGTCCTCAGTGCTGTTTGGAGTAACTGTTCCAGCTTGGTTAGCATTAATATTTGCAGGAATAACGCAGAGTGGGGGAGGGGGATGATGCAGCTCATGTTCACCATCAGAAAAACAGTGTTTTCTCCTAGTGGGAGTCCATGCAGTTGTCAAGATTTTTTTTTAATATATATTTTATTGATTTTTTACAGAGAGGAAGGGAGAGGGATAGAGAGTTAGAAACATCGATGAGAGAGAAACATCGATCAGCTGCCTCCTGCACACCCCCTACTGGGGACGTGCCCGCAACCAAGGTACATGCCCTTGACCGGAATCGAACCTGGGACCTTTCAGTCTGCAGGCTGACGCTCTATCCACTGAGCCAAACCGGTTTCGGTAAGATTTCTAATTCAGAGGTAGAAAGAGCAGGATTCCTCATTCTCTGACCTGCACCTCCAGTTCGTGAAAGTGTTGACAGAAGGTCTTGGTGCATATTCATGCATGCCAGGGGCGTCGTACAGCTATCTCTCTGAGTTCCTGCTCTGTTGGAAGGATGGTTGTGATAAAACACAAAATTCCAGAGTCACGGGGACTGTTTGTCATTGTTGTGTATGAGTTAAATTATGCCTTTGTATGTGGGGGACGGGGTGGCGGGGGCGGGGATGGTGGAGACTTGTCATTTTGACATTTTGGCTGCCTAACCTCCATTTGCTCTCCTACTAGCACCGCAGTCTCTGTTTAGGGAATTACCTCTTCCCCAATGATGCCATGGTCTGGCAGGGCTGGTCAGCAGGTGCCCTGTCTTCCCCTTGCCAAGGGGCAGGCTTATGAATCAGCCTAAGCCAATGGTACCTTCTGTCTCCTGGGATTTACTAGTAAGTCTTGGTCAGCATGACTAAGGGATTGTAGATGATGGGAGAGCATCATTTCTAACAGCAGGTCTCCGACAAGAGTAGTCCCCTCCCAGGCTAATTAAATCAGAACCTCAGAGGATGGGGTCAAGACATCAATATCCTTTAAAAGCTTTAAAATCCACCCCCGACCCCCGTGTTCCAGCATGCTTTCGGGGTGAGAAGCGAAGTCAAAGAAGCTGTTTCCAGAGCCCGCAGACCTGCCTGCTTTCCACGCCTAATTCGCTACCCTTCTTTGTTGTGTCTATGAGTTCCTGGAAGCCTTCCTTTAAACCCTCATATGTATTCAGTTAACCAGAGTTGGTTTTGTTTCTTGTAGAAGATGACCCCTGATAGTAAAATAAAAACAATTGTAAAGATATATTTTGTTCTGAACCCAATGCAAGAAACCACCTACCAAAAAGGCCAGAACGAATGGATTTGACAGATATTCTTCCTTTTCTAGTGGAAAAGCCAAATCCACTCCTGGGACATAAAGCCATTATTCCACGAACACAAAGACTGGGGATTTGCATGGTGTTAGGTAATTTATTTTGAGAGAATCCCTGGAAGGCTTAAGCAAGAGGACATTCGAAGTACCAGCACGCTCTTTCCCCTTCGCTAGACCTGCTGGAGGGAAGCATGTAGCCGAAGAGCTACTTAGTGGCCGCAGACGTGTAAATCAGAGGTTTTGCAGGCTCTCTGCAAAGGCGTTGGCAACGGGAGGGCTTTCTGGACTTCAAAGAGCTCCTAAGGGCCTTAGGTTTTCCTGTTGGCATTACAGAAGAAGGAATTGCGTTTTAGAGAATGAGGGTGATAAGTGGCCAGTGAAAATGGACATTGCCCCAAAAGCCAGATTTCCTTTGGATCGTGTTGCAGTCCCAGAACAGAGCCACTTCGGCCTCGTGCGTCTCCCCTGCGTGCTCAGCTGAATGTCAGGCTTCTGAACAAAGGTGCAGAGACATGCAGATCTCCTGCAAGAGGAAAGAATGTGTAGTTGGGGGGGGGGGGGGGGTGTGTGCTGTGAATAATTTATCCACATCTATAGTCGCATCGCTTTTCATCGTAGTCAGCCATTGAAGCTAGAGTGATCCTGATAGAAAAAAAAATGCCTTCTTTATTAAATGCAAAGAAAGGAGAACTATACCTGGTTGTAAAAACATTCATACACATCTAGTCCTTGAGGAATATTGTCAGGCGTATCAACAGCCTCCCAGAAATCAGAATGCAGATGTCACTTTAAAATGGGCAGCTGACCTTTCACTGAGAGACAAACAACCCCTGAAGTGGGTGGCCTTCTTTAGAATATCTGAGAAGTAGGGACCCCAGGACAGCGCCGCAGGGGGCGGCAGCAGCAGCCATCCCTTTTGCAACATTGCTTTCCAGTTTAACACATATCTTGACTTGACATGCCCAAAGCACAGCGTTTAAATGCTACTCCCCGACATGTTCTTCCCATCTCAGTAGGGAGGGTTTCCAATTCCATCCCTGTCTCAGCATCTCCACCACCACTCCTCATGGTCAATGACCATGAACCTTACCAGGCCACCGTAATAATTTCCTAACAGGTTGTCTCGCTTCTATTCTTGCCTTCATCTCCCCCAACGCTGCAATTCATTCTTCACAATATAGCCAGTGTGGTCTTTTAAATACGCAACTCAGATTATGCCGCTCTCTCATTTAAAAGCCTGTAATAGCTTCCCATCTCAGTAAAATAAAACTCAAAATCCTTATGGTAACCATAGCACCCTATGATCTAACTCTGCCTCCTTTCTGATCCCCCCTCGTGTAATTCTTCCTTTGGGGTATCATGTTCCAGACAGGGTATCTTTCTTCCTGTCCCTGAAACACAGCAACCTCATTCCCACCCCAGAACCCTTGCAGTTGGTGTTCTCTTTGCCTGAATCTCTTCCCCAAATCTTCCCAGGGTTACTCCTTCTTATCACTCAGATCTCAGCTCCAGAGTCACCTTCTCTGAGAAGCTTTCCCTGACTACTCAGCTTATGGTAGCCTGTCTCTCTTCAGCGCTGCCTCCTACTTTCTCTTCTTCATAGAACTCAGCACTTTGGTGTCCTGTTCAATTGTTCTTCCCCACCTAAATGCCACGGGAGAAAGACTTAAAAAAAAAAAAAAAAGCCATTGTTGTGTCTCCAGTACTTAGAATACTGCCCAGCACAAGGTGGGTAACAATAAACTCTGAAGCAACCCAACATTCAACAAGTAACTTAAAGCGCCACCCCTAAATATGTAACTTGATGCATAAGCAAGCAACATTCTTTTTGAGAAAACTAAGATGTTATTGCAGCCCATATAAAGCCCAGCTGTCTTGTGACCATGTTTAGGTATGATTTCAGTTTCAAAGAAACATCACTCCATTCTCCAAAATAATAAAAAGGAATTAGAATCTTTACTGCAGTCTGAAGGAAGAACTCCAGAGTGCTATAAAACTTCTTCCACACACTTTTTCTTCGTTTTGTTCTTTCTTGGTATCTCTAGGGGTGGAGGATTGCAACCTCTTTATTAACTTTCCTTTTTACCCCATTTATGTTGCAAAAATAAATTTTGAAAATTAAAATATAAAAAATAACAGCAAAAATAAAAAGACCAAAACACATTTTATGTTCACTGAACCTGTCTTCAAAATTACCAATGAAGTTTGTATTGAATAAATATATGCACGCAAAATAAAAGTCTATTAGGACTTAAATATGCGATTGAAGTAGCAGCTGTTGCACTTGCAGTTGCCAGATCTTGATGTTTATTTGAGCTACGGTGCCAGGCTGACCTGGGTTCAAATCCCAGTCCTGCTGTCTGACTATGGACAAGTCATGTAAGCTCCCTGAGCCTTGCTCTCCTCACATATAAACCAGAGATACTAATAATGGTGACCTCGTGACATCCTTTTTGAGGATGAAATGAGATCATGTATGGAAAGCATTTAACACAATCCTGGACTGCTGCTAGTGAATCCTTAATAAAGATTAATTTTAATACCATAAGTTATCTTATTAATGGGATTGAGTCTGATGTGAAAATGTATTAGTATTATATAGGGACTCTCCAGGAAGCTGCCCTACACCGTCTGTCTCCACTATCACCTGACAAGGCCTGGCCCAGGCCCCCTCTGAACTCCTTCGTCTTTTCAATCTTTTCTGTTAGTCAGAACCTGATGGCCACATTGAGAGAAGAATTTTCAGTGGTGCCTTGTGCCCCAGTTGGAACACAATGCGTGGTTTGACTTATCCAGGAATGAGCTGGCTGGACCTTTTCCTCATGTATCCCATTCCACAGGTCACGGTGGCGATGACTCGTATATGTATCATCAAGTCTGGGATGGTTTATACAGCTGGGGGCCAGCTTGGATAGCTCAACTGGGGCCTTATATTTATGAGTTTCTCAATTCTCCACTACATGGTCTCTCCACATTGCTAGCTTGGCTTCCACATAGCAGGGAGGTCTCAGAGTTCTTCGACTTCTTACGTGGTACCTGGCTTCCTCCCAGAGAGAAGCAGAAGCTGCCAGGATTTGTCAAGCCAGGGCTCAGAAGTCCTGGAACATTTCTCCCATCACGTTCTGTTAGTCAAAGCAATTACAAGGCCAGTGCAGATTCAGGGGGAGGAGAAAGAGACTCCACATCTTGATGGAGCATGTGCACGCAGGGAGGGGGGAGGGATTGTTGGCACCGTCTCTGGAGGTAATCTGCCACCGTGAGCGTGTGCCCATTCCCTTTCTGCAAAGGGTCATGGGAGGGGATGGACTCTTCACATGAAGTGCACTCCTTACAGGACCACCACGTGGAGCTGCTGGACCTCTTCGTACATAAACTGGGAGGGTCAGGAGGGAGGAGGGTTGATTCTTCACCCTGGTGACACACACAGACTCCTGTGAGGAAATGTATGTGGTTGACTAGAGTTGGTAGATCTTATAACTTAGATACTTTTTTGCCCCCCAACCCCGCCCCGCAACCACCACATTGAGCAATTGACAGTCCAACTCCCCACTGGACATTCTGCTGCATAGAAAAGAACCTCCTCTCTTTTCCCCATGTTAGCCTCTGGATTGTTTTCTCAGTCTGTTTCAGCAAGTAGGCTTCTCTTGACAAACTCAGGAACTGTGTAGATTTAATTACTTATGAAATAAATCAGTACCATCTGAACTTGGACTATGCAAGAGAACTCTTTTGATGAAGCTTGGAGAGCAACTAATGCACTGGGTGGCATCCCTCACTATCTAGACTTGTATCTGCACTCTCATAGGTTTAACTAGTGAGGGATGTTTATAGTTTATTTATTTGGGCGTTTTGGAGAGAGGGGCATCTGTATTCCCATTCTAGAATGTAAAGTTTATTGACGATAGGCTCCGGAGCTGTCTTAGCCCTATGGTTTATTTAGCACAATGCCTGGCATATAATAAATGCTTGTTAAATAGCTGTTGATGGAACAAGTGAAGAGAATATTATGGGCAGAGGCTTCCTATTCCTCGAAACCAGAATGAACATTTCCATCTCTCTATTGGGTTTTGTGCAGTTGTGTTTTGGACCAAATTGTAGGACCTCAGAGTTACCTCACTTCCATTTCCTCTTATTAGAGCTAGCCCATAATTGCAGCAGGTTGTAATCTTTTTGGATGCCTCCAAGGCCATTAGCTACATCAAAACCATTCTTTGATACATTTGCATTTATTAAACCCTTGCTATGTGGTAGCTCTAGGGTAGCTCGTGTAAGCGGGGAAGGAGTGGAGAAAGAAATGGAAAATGTAGTCTTGGCCACTGGAGAGGTTCTTCAAGGCTTGTGATATAGCTGAAGTTTCTGGTTTGGCTTTCGAGGTCCTCTGAAATTTGGCTCTTGCCCTTTCCCACCCACATATTCAACCCCTGTGTTCTGTTTCTTCCTCTTCATTGGTGTCAGGGTGGTCCTCTCACTATCTCCCACATTTGGCACGTTCATTCTTACCTCTGTGCTGTTCTAACTCCTACCTCCCGTTCAACCTACAGGACGCAGTTATCACCTCAGTGTTACAGATAGGAATACCGAGACTTCTTATAAAGAGGAGTTTTAGACTGGATTTTTCAGACCGATAGGAGATACCATCTCCATTTTATAGATTAGGAAAGAGGCTTACAGGGGTTAAGTAACTTTCCAAGGTGGAGTCAGGATTTAAACCTAGAGCTTTCTGGCTGGCTCTAAATCTAGTATTCTCGTGGTGTTGATATGAGAACTAAATAAGATAAGAAATATATGAAACCTCCAGCACAGTGACTGGCACATGTAGGCACTCAAACCGTAGTTTCCTTATAAAGAAGAAGTCAAATTCATTCCCTTTTGATAAAGCAAACAAACAAAAAAAAGCATAAATTATTCTCTGTTAAAACACAGTGTAGTTCATAGCAAAATAAATGAATTTATGTGGGGTGTTCCTTAACTTTGAACGCCTGCAGTCCTCATCTTCTGAACCAGGCGTCCTCAAACTACAGCCCAAACTACGGCCCGCGGGCCACATGCAGCCCACTGAGGACATTTATCCGGCCTGCCGGGTGCCGCTGCCTGTCCTGCTTAGCAGCCGACTCGTCCCGGGCCCGCAGGGCGCATAGGAATTTGTTCATAGTTTTTTTTTTTGTTTTTTTTTTAAACTATAATCCGGCCCTCCAACCGTCTGAGGGACAGTGAACTGGCCTCCTGTTTAAAAAGTTTGAGGACCCCTGTCTGGGGTATTCGAAATGGCAATTTGCATGTTGCTGTCCACGGTGCTGACACATCGCTGTTCAATCTCTCCTGGAAATTTTGCTCTAAATGTCAGGATAAGGAGTGGCAACAAAGAGGAGAGGGAGCAGGAACAAAAAAGACAATGGAGATAGCTGTTGGAAGGGCCTATTTTCTTGTAAAAATTTCCAGGGAGTTAAAAGAGAGACTTTTGTTTGCTGTTCTTTTCAAATGCAGAAGTCCTTTGTCACTCTAACTCGGGAATCAAAGAGCTACAAATACATTTTTAGATAAATCCTTTTCTCTCCAAACTCTTGCTAGTGGTGCTATCAGAAAATAAGGATCAAACAGATATGAATAACACAGTATCTCTCACTGTGCAAACCTGCTTTTTCAATCTCAAAAACGGAAATAATTGAAACAGTAAAGGACAGTGGTAATTGCAGTTCATTTATCCTATAACGTTTATTGAACCTTCTATGTTCCAGGGCAACCAGACCTGGAGTATTGAATAAGAAGGATAGGGGCCGCTGTTGTCATGGAGATAACGTTTTTGCGGGAGAAGACTGAAGACAAACAAATATAAATAATTTCAGATACTAATAAGTACTATGAAGAGAATAACCAGCAGTTATCAAGAAAGAAAGTTATCTGATTTGGGGGAATTGTATGTATGGAGGATATTATATGTAATTGATAATACAACTACTAACATTTACCTAGTGCTGTATGTCACATGCTATCGCAATAACTTTAGCTGTATTCGCTCATTTAATAATTACAACAACTCGAGGTGGCTACCATTATTATCCCCATTTTATAGATGAGGCAGCAGAGGCACAGGAAATGTAAGTCCTTGTCCAAGGTCATATGGTATTAATCTTTCTCTGTCTGACTTATTTTATTGCTAACCCACACCTCCAGTAATGTTCCCATTATATAAAGTGAAGTATGTCTGGGTGTGTTTGTAACTTTATTGCTGAGAGTTCCTTTTCTTGGGAATTCTTGTGTTGGCTTCCAAAAAGTTATTTGACAGTTTCAAATATGGCAGGGCTTAAAGTGGTTCACTTTTCAGTAGCGCTTTCAGTGTTTATTCCAAGCTTTTCTCACCTCTCAATTCTGTGAATATAACCCTTCAATTATTTACTTCTTCTCGCTGAGTCTTGGCTGGGCTGTTCTGATATGCAGCAGGGAGAGTCATCAGAGCACACCCACTTTTGTTATTCGTCTCAAACAGCATTCACCCAAGTTCTGCCCTCAAAACTGCTTTAAAACTTGTTATTTTGAAATCTCCTTAATCATGTAAGTTTTCCCCATCTGATGTAAGAAGTTTCATGCCATCTTCTATCTTCACCATCACCGACATGTATGACCTGCCTACTGTGGACAGTGAATCCCTTTCCACTGGTTATTTCATTTAATTTTCATAACAAGACCATAAACTAGGCATCGTCACAGATGATTGAGCTGAGGTGCAGAGAGGTTAAGTAAAGAGCTCATAGGTGGTGGCATCAAGGTTCTAACTGTAGTGCCTGGGACGTTGAAGTCAGAGCTCTTTCTCTCTATCACTCACACTCAGGTCTCTGAATCCTTTCCTCATAATAAGTTCGTAAATTATGGAGCAAAACACCCTAAGCACAAAACTCTTTGAAGCGCATTTCTATTCACCCAAGTTCATTAGTTGGTTGTCAGGAAACGGTCCAGCGAATCCCTATTCCCTGTGCTTTCAGCCAGTGAAGGTTGAAACTCTGTAGCTTTGAGCTGTTGTCTCTCCTTGCCAGTCAGCTTAATTCTGCTGCCAACACAACCTCTCTCTCCTATCCCTGTTACATAATAGCCTGTGCTTGATTTACATTGGATTCCAAATCAATTGTAAATTTTAGTAAGTTGTAAATCCATGGTATTTCTCACTTCGGCTCTGCACCCCCTCCCCAGTTCCCTCTGATGATCTATTCCCACTGTCATCAAATTGAGATTTCACCTATCACGTCTGCTCATCTTCACGTTATCTCAGGTCTGAGCAAAGCAGTGGGGACAGTTCCTTTCTTTCACCATCTGTGCTCTCTAGGAGGTTAATGTAGCGATATTTGTAACAATTAGTGCAAAGGCATCTTCTCTGTGATCCTTCCCACCTGTAGAAACAGTTCTGGGTTTGTTTTTTTGAGGCCATATTTTTGGGATCTGAGAAAAAGATTCCAAGACGACAAAATACTCCAGTGGCGAAGTGCAAAGATTTGAATGTCCGACCACCACAATAATACTAATAGCTTCTATTTATTGACCATGTCTCATTTATTGAGCTAGGCATTATTCAGGGAAAATTATATTATGGCACGTGACATTTATCAACACAACAACCCTGTGATTTCTGTTGTTATCCCCATTTTACAGGTAAGTAAATCTAGGCAGAGGGGGTTAAGAAGTTTACTTATGGTTATCAGCTTAAAAACGGCAGTGCCAGGATTGGAACCCAGGCAGTCTTCTTTCTGTCCCTCCCTCCCCCCGCCTGCCCTGCCCAAGGGTGGATGTGTTCTGGAAAGGGCTCTGTATCTGATGTTAAAAACGGGATGGGTCCCGGCCCTACCCTTCCCTAGTTGGCTATTTACAGGGGAGGACGTTTTGTTTTTCTGTTTGTAAAATGAGGACACAGCGGGTTGATGGGACAGTAAATGAGCTGTGTGTAAAAGTGCGTCGTGAGCTACAAAGTGAAGATCAGATGCAGCATTATGATACTGTCTCCTCTCATTACTCTCCTTCAGCTGCAGCCTCCATTTACCTAGGTTTGATTCAAAACACATGATGGGACAGCAAGGCGCTGGCAGTAAAAAGTCACTCCATATTTGGTCGAGCTCATGGGCTGCTTCATCACCATATCTGCTACATTCAAACAATGGAAACACCCAGGTTGTGGCCCACTAGAGGAACACAAACTGTTTGAAGGGTTTCTGCACTTAGACTTCACATGATATTGGAGCTCTGCCCTCATAAACCCACCGTGCCACAGTCCAGCCTGTTGCAGGAGTCCCACCTCCCCCAGCGTCGGGCCCTGATGTAGAGCAGACGGAGCCCGGGAGGTGTGATGCTCGGGAGGGACAGGGTCCAGTACTGCTAGGTGTTCTGTGCCAAACTCACGAGCAGCTTGCTTCCCAGGGGAAATACCTCGTTGCTGGTACAACAGCACCTCAAATGGGAAGCATCAAGGTGTAGTGGAGAGAATACAGGGAGATCTGGGTCTGGTTGAACTCTGGCTCCCAAAATGCCACCAAGTGACCTGCAGCCGAGGCCACGCTGAGCTTATTGCTGGCGTCAGTCCAGGGAACACTGCCTTGATGGAGTCCTGGTATCTTGGAGGAGGGAGAGTAAATTATGAGGTTTTAGGGTGTCTTAATTACAATTGGGCAAAGATCAAGATATAATAGTTGAAGATTAGTGAACACAGCAAGCCAGTCATTTCAAAGGCTATTGGAATGTCAATAGCCATTTGATGCTATGCATTGAAAAATTGGGCACTTTTAAGTAGATTTTTTTGGGGGAAGTCCTCGAAGTGAATAATGGAGTTATTTGCAACTTTTATCTTCCTGGCTAAGATTTTTCTGGAAGAGCTAAGTTATGTTGGTGAAGACAGTAGAATAGTTAAAGTCCTGTCAGTGAAATCAGCTGAACAGTCTCATGAATGTACAAAGTGAGCTGTGTGGTATAGACAGTGAGCTGTGTGGGTGTAGACAGCTGTGTGGGTGTAGACAGTGAGCTGTATGTGTGGGTATACCAGGGATGGGCAAACTTTTTGACTCGAGGGCCACAATGGGTTCTTAAACTGGACCGGAGGGCTGGAACAAAAGCATGGATGGAGTGTTTGTGTGAACTAATATAAATTCAAAGTAAAGGAACAGAGGGGAGAGCAAGAGAACCCTGCGCTCTTTCGGCTCCGTGGGCCGGATAGAACAGCCGAAAGGACCGGATCGAACAGCCGAACGGGCCGGATCCGGCCCGCGGGCTGTAGTTTGCCCACGGCTGGTATAGACAGTGAGCTGTGTGGGTGTAGACAGCTGTGTGTGTGTGTGTAGACAGTAAGCTGTGTGGTGTAGACAGTGAGCTGTGTGGTGTAGACATTGAGCTGTGTGATGTAGACAGTGAGCTGTGTGGTGTAGACAGTGAGCTGTGTGGTGTAGACAGTGAGCTGTGTGGTGTAGACAGTGAGCTGTGTGGGTGTAGACAGTAAGCTGTGTGGTGTAGACAGTGAGCTGTGTGGTGTAGACAGTGAGCTGTGTGGGTGTAGATAGTGAGTTGTATGGGAGTAGACAGTTTTGGGGTCTCAGCCTGACCCCTGGCAGTAACTTACCAGCTGTTAGTCCTTATATTTGTGAAATAGAAACACTCATACCTACTTTTCAAGGTATTTTTGAGGGTTACATTGTATGGTATGTGTAACATACTATGATCAGAGTGAGTACTCAACTACTAGTTCCTATTCTTCATTCGTTAGCACAGCCAAGCTCCTTACAAGCTAAATTTTATTGCATTGCTATATGACTCTTTAAGGGTTCAGTTGCAGATCTACTCTAGATAGTTCATGAAGAAATGAGATTTCTTATAAGTGTTAGTACTAAATTACCTTGCTGAATATGTGCGAGGGCTATAGAATAGACACGAGGCTGAACTTTCAGGAATAACTTCTAAAACCACCTTGAAGAACGGGGCCTCTGCACACTCACGAAGCTGCTTCATAGCTGAGGGCTGGAGAATTACACTGACGTAGCCATGACCCACGGCAGCAAAACAGATGCGGTGCACCCTGCCTTCCTCTGCACGTGACTTCACTCCTGATTAAAATCGTGTGCAATGCATCTACTTGCCAAAACTTAATTCACACACAAACCCAGCTGCAAGGGCATCTGGGAAGTATAGTTTTGGGTTTCCCAGCCTCTGCATCCTAGACGAAGTTGGACTTGGTATTGAGCAAAACAGTTCACGTTACCTACCACAGCATGCTGCTAAAACTCTATCCTGCAAAGCATGGTGGCTTCCTGGGGGCGGAGCCCAGGCGCTGGCCTCTGCTCTTAGCCCATCCTTATCACTTCACTGCCCATTAGATGCCCAATCTTCAAAAGGAGGAGAGATCAGGAGAGGAGGAGAAATAAATTGCTCTGCTTTGCTCCTTGCAGATAAAAGAGAGGAAAAGTTAAATGTTAATCATGCCATGTCGCATCTCTATTGTGCAGGAGGACATTTGTCACCACCAACATGCAAGTCTTTTTTGAGACCTGTTCGCTGAATGAGAAAGGGAAAGGGTGGTGTTCAAATAAAGTGGAAGCCTGGGATTTTGCCCGAGGCCAGCCCATTTCCTTGCTGTGCGTATTTGTTAGCGCTGGCTGCTGTAACAAAATGCCACAACAGAAACTAATTTTCTCACAGTTCTGGAGGCTGGAAATCCAAAAATCAAGACGTTGGCAGGTTTGGTTTTTCCTGAGGCCTCTTTTCCTGGCTGGCAGATGGCCGGCTTCTTGCTGTGTCCTCACACGGCCTTTCCTCCGTGTGGGCTCATCCCTGGTGTCTCGATCCTCTTATAGGGACAGCAGTTCTATTGGATTAGGGCCCCACCTTTATGATTATTTAACTTTAATGACCTCTGTGAAGACCCTGTCTCCAAATACAGTCACATTGCTTTGGCGTCAATATATGAACTGGGGAAGGGGCACAATGTAGTCTGTAACACTGTGTGATCCTTGGACAAGTCATTTAACGTCTGGCTTTAGTTTCTTCCTGTATAAAATGAGAGGACTGGGGCATATGGTCTCCTTTCAGCTCTTTATTCTATGATCTCTTCGGGAGAGTTTCACTCTTAAGTGACAGCCACGGGGGTAACTTGTTTTCCAAAGTGAGACCAGTGTGGTAGGTCACTGTAGAGGGCCGCCTGGGAAGGCACATGGGCATTTCTTTAAATTGTTGTCAGCTGAGCCCGAGGAGACTGGCAGAGCCGCGTCTCGGTTACGCCCTCCCCAAGAAGGTGTGGGGCGTTATCAGTACTGACTTTTTTTACCTTTGTCCAGGTGCCAGGGAGCGGGCTTTGATATGTAAATCCAGACAAGCACCAGGAATACTAGGGCCTACTCGAGAATGCAAATAAGCTCCTTTGATCCTAAGCTTTGGTGATACTTCCTCGTATTTGGGGGTATAAAATAAATGTGCTGCGTGGGCTCCGGGGTCCCTGCCTCTCCATCAGAGAGGATGGCGTCCCACCTGGCTCCCAGCTTTGTTTCTATCTTTCTATCTGGTCTCTTTCTTTTATTTCTTAATCCCCAGCTCCTCCACTCAGGAACCGGACCTGTTCCTTTTCCGTGCTGGACGCGGAAAAGAGAGAACACCTCTACAGGTCACCTTCTCTGTGACCTTGACACCCCACTGCAGAGTGCCTACCTATTCCGTGTCCATCGCTCTTCTAACATTTTCCACACTCCCCGCCTTGTATTTCTCTCTTTCCCACAGTCTTTTCAGACAAGGACTCCTTCCTTATCTTTGTACCCTGATCTGTGTAATCCATTAAAATGTCACTTTTTAAGCCCAAACCTACCCTGCATGTTTGTGCAAACAGAAAAAAACAACAACAACAAAGCTATCTTCGAGGCCCCACGTTCGCTTCTGCTTGTGGATTTTACCTCCAGCGAGCCTTGCGCCTGCTCCCCCTTATATCCTCACTCCTCCCTCCATTAGCAGAAAGGACCGCTTATTTTATTTCCAGGGCTAATGGGACCACATCATATAACACTGGTGATGTGCAGCATGTACAAAGGCAAGCCAGCTCACGTGTTATCACAGAGACGAACTATTGCCTTTGTTAAGCAGCAGAAAGAGGCCTGTCTGAAAGGGAAGGTTAATGTTCGTTTTCACAGTGAAGTATGGAAAGGTCAGAAGGAGCGATAAAATTTTCATAGTGTTTATGCTGCCTCCTCTTCCTGCCTGTGCCTGGGATCCCGCGGAAGGCAGGCGGCGTATGATTTACAGCCTTAACCGATCTGCGTAATCCATTAAAATGTCACTTTTTAAATTGCCGGAGCTCTTCCTCTGCGGCGCACACCTGCTGCTGCTGGGATTTATAGCCAGGGCCTGGGGTGATGTGTGTTTGGGGTGAAGGTGGCCACCTCTGCCATCCTGGGCTGCCCTCGGTAATGTCGCTCTGATCATCCTCACAAACGGGAGGCAAGTAGAGGTGACTCCCCACCAGGAGGTTCTGTGTTCTCTCCTCCTCGCACCTGGGGGGCTCGTTTCTCTGTTTCAGAAATGGCTGTGCGGCCGCCAGGTTTACTCGGGGGTGGGGTTCTATATGCAGCATCAAATAAGAGCAGGTTTTTGGAGGGCGGTTTTGGGAAATGGATAGCTTATAGCGAACGGGTGATCACAATGGGTCCCACAACTACAGAAGGACCTTTTATTATTGGACATCGTAGGTACTGGCTGGATTGTACAGAGTGGCTTGTTTTCAGAATCCCAGGACTGTTTGTCTCTAAAGCAGGGGTCCTTAAACTACGGCCCGCGGGCCACAGGCGGCCCGCCGAGGACATTTATTTGGCCCGCCAGGTGCCACTGCCTGTCCTGCTTAGCAGCCGACTCGTCCCGGGCTCTCAGTGCGCATAGGAATTTGTTCATAGTTTTTTTTTTTAAACTATAGTCCGGCCCTCCAACGGTCTGAGGGACAGTGAACTGGCCCCCTGTTTAAAAAGTTTGAGGACCCCTGCGTAAGTAACCAGAGTTTAGGGACCCTGATATTGGACTCGGGCCTCTGATACGCTCACCAGAAAGAGGAGCTCCAAGAACTGGGGCAGGCCGCCGTGAGAGCAAGGGTGGGGTGATGCCGGAGAGGATGCGGGCCTGGCCAGAGAGGAGAGGGAGGCGGAGGTGCTTATGGAAATCACAGTACATTGTGGGGGTGAAGACCCTGAGCTCCTAGCGGGTAAGAAACAGGAGGAAGCACCTGCAGGGGTTGCTGAATCAGCTGTGGCACTTCTTCAAGTCTCACTCAGTCGGCGTAGAGCGGTTGTGGCCAGATGCGAAGCTGAGTTCAAGAGCAACCAAGACAGGGAAACAAACAGAAGGGAAAGTAAGTGGGGGCAGCATGGCTCTGTGGGAGCAACACCAGCTTAGGAGTCACCCAGCCTGAGTTCAAGTCTCACTCTGGGAAGTTTCCACTGGAAACTCCATTTCCCCTCTCCTCTTTTTAAAAAACAAAAATATTTTGATTTCAGGGAGGGAGGGGAAGGAAGAGAGAGAGAAACATCAATGATGAGAGAGAATCATTGATCCGCTGCCTCCTGCACGTCCCCTACTAGGGATCAAGCCCATAACCCAGGCATGTGCCCTGAAGGGGAATCGAACCGTGACCTCCCGGTTCATAAGTCCACCCTCAACCACTGAGCCACACCGCTCGCGTCCCCTACCCTCTTTCCAAATGTGCCATCCAAGGCCTCAGAGCTAGGAAGTTAAAAATCATATTTCTCTGGCTCCAGTACAGGTAGGGTTCCGGGTGTGAGCGACAGTCAGCCACGCAGAGGCACTTCCACGATGCCAGGAGCAGAGGCCACATTCCTGCAGCCGCCGTCTCTCCAGGCGAGCACAGGCATAGCCGTGTTGGCTCCTTTGCTGCCGTATCCCAATTCTTTGGTGACTTTGGATGTGTTCTTGGAAGCTCTGTCACTAGAGGCCGTTTCTGCAGAACTCGCAGTAAGACCCTTAAGCCACTTATCATCCCTGGTAAGCCCTTTCCTGCGCACACTGGCTTAAACTGTGCAATGGAAGTCTGACGGGTACACGGGGACGGTGATAGCTACTCCAAGTGTTGTTGGGAGGATGAATGCGGTAACATGTGAAACCTCAGTAAGTAGCTGGTCCTCAGTACACTTCACTTCTTTTCAGAAAGGAACAGAATTTCAACTCGAAGACATTGGAGAACTTCCTGTTAACCAGGAAATCAGTCATGCAGTGTTACTGAACACCTGCACATACTTCCATCACAACATTGCAATTCATGGTTGCCCAGGTGAACCCGAGCTATCTGGTCACTCCTACCACACAGTGCAAAGCCTTGGTGCTCAGGATGGACCACCATAAAATCTGAGTCCCAAATGCATGCTGGCATTGGAGTGTTCTGTAGAGTCCATGGGTGGAAACTCCTTGCATAGATGGCATAAGTCAAGGACATAGGCTCAGGGATTTGATTGCACAAGTTCAAATACTTTGTTAACCTTTCTAGCTTAGGTTAAGTCATCTCAGCTGTCATAGCTCTCACTTTCCCACCTGACCAGGAATCGAACCTATAACCTCTTGGTTCATGGGTTGATGCTCAACCACTGAGCCACACTGGCTGGGCCAGCCAATTATTTTTAATGGTCACTATGTACCAGGCACTGTTCTAAACCCTTTAATGCATTGTCTTCTTTAGTCCTGTCAACGACGCAAGGAAGGGAGTTCACAGGTAAGAAAACAGGCATAGAGCAAGGTTAAGTGACTTGCCCAAGGTCACAGTGAGTTAAGTGTAGAGCTGGGATTTTCATCTGTGTCTGTCAGATTCCAAGGCTCTCTGTTCATACCCACTGAGATTGAAGAGAGAAAAGGAAACTAAGAAAATTGCACACATTGGCTGTGGCCCCTCCCCCGTGCTCTCATCATGTGGTGCAGTTGACCTCAGGCATGAGGGACAGAGAACATCGGCAGCGTTCTCCCAGGTGCTCCCCACACCATGCTCAGAAGTGTCAGCTGGGAAGCTTTCCTTTTGATCTCTAGATTTATAATAAAATCTCACCAAGCATCATAAAAAAAGCAGATACCAGATGTTATGAGGTGTTTGGGACTGTACTGAGCTGTTCACGGATAAACTACAAAAATAGGGTAAAATGAAAATAAAACAAATATTTTCCAACTCAACAGAAAATCCTCTGGTGGAGAAGTGGAATCTCACACTGGAGGGATGGGCATTTTTCCTCCCGGAGGTGAGGTGGAGGTGGCTTGAAGCGTACGTAAGATTTGGATGGTTATCATCTTTGGTTGCTAGTATCTCTCACACTAGCTGGATCAGAGATGGGGGGAGGGGGTCTTATTGGAAGGCTGCAGGGTTACCTTGTGGTGAGAAGAGAGAGCACAGCTGCTCATGATGAGAAAAGAACCATCAGATCCCGGGCTGGCCCTCTCTGTTTCTGTTGTTTGTCTCTGCCTCTCTCTCCTCCTTTCTTCTCCCCCATCCCCCCAAATTCTCTCATTTCATTTTCTCTGGTCTTCTCCTATATGTGTATCTGGAAACTTCCTCTGTATCCATGGGACAAAGGGCCAACCTGAAAAGGTAGTATGGAGCCCAGTGTCCCACACACAACTAACGGAGTGCTCTGTGGCCCAGGGAGGCCCTGTTTGCTGGGAGGCCAAGGGTGATTGGCTTCCCCTGGTGCAGGCATTCACTCTTGGGACAATCAGAATTGGAGTTGGTAGCGAACCAACTTCATGTTTTCAGGAGAGGGCATTTCTAGAGAAGGGACCATGTGTTGGACAGATGCTCAAAAAGGTGTCTTCTACATCTGGACAAAATGATGTCTGTATTGGTCATTTACCTTGTACAAGGCTTTCTACTGCTGAAAATGAAAATTAAAACTGCCCCAACTATTTCATATTATTTTATTTATGCCCCAGTCTAAGGAATCTGGACAGGTAGGTGTCCAAGGAGGTAAAGGACAAGGGAGGATGAAGCTACAGTTCTCTGCACCAGTTACAAGGGTACCTCCCTTAGACAGGGTGAGCCGTGTTGCAGTGTGAACTGCACATCTGCTCCTCACGGTTCCAGATATCTTTTCTCAAGCACCTAGAAGAGCATTGGAGGCTTCTCTCTTTAGAGACTAAACATTAAACTAAAGGAAGAAAAAACTCAGCAAAACCAGGGTGGTATTTTATGCAGAATCACCAAAAAAAATTTTGAAACAGTGAAAAATTTAGTTTGGAAAATTGGTTTTCCTAGAATGTGTACTGGAAGCAAGCCATGGACCAGTGAATCCTTTGCAAGCCTCGTGGCTTCTGCAGGTCTGCACTGCCCAGTGCTGGTCGTGGTGACATCTCCACGTTCTCACGTTCTGTGCCACCTGTGGAGGATTTCATCAAAAATCCAATCCCCATAAAAGTGAATTGTCTTCTAAAAGAGTTTATTTCTCCCGACTTCATATCATTTGCCTTCATACAAGGAGATTCTAGAGTTGTCTTTCAACAGGCTTTGCCTCATCACTTGCTGGTGCTTTATTTATTCATAGTTTTAGGAGCTCTTCATATACCACCAGCCAATTTTACAGGCCCGGAATCTGGTCAGACACTGATTTTTCCTGCAGTTGATTTTAAAGGCTTTACCATGTGGGATTTTTAGTAATTTGTGAACAGCAAATGGGTGCCATGTTCTCAGGATTTTGCAGCCCAATCTCTGGGGTTGTTGTGCATGAAATGTGTGGTAGTAAATGAATAACATAAACGTGTTTCACATTTATTTCTGAAGCTAATCATCAAAATAGATTTTAAGTAGCCGGTATCTTGTTTAATTTGATCTGTTGCCCAAATGGCTTACTTGGTAGATAAAAGTCAGTACTATATCTTTGCAAAGGTTAGCATATATTCATTTGGATTTTTCTGAGAACATTTGACTTTTAAACTGATAAGAACAGATACTACACTTGATCTTAGCCAAAAGGCCGAGAAGCAATGAGAACATTTGACTTTTAATAGGGTACCACTTCTCATCTCTCCCTCTTGCTCACACACAGCAGTATTACTGTGTTCATTGACAATGATAACCAACCAGGGTTCAATTGGCCTAACCAGTGGTCATATTTGCTTTCAGGGAACAGAACCCACCTGAGCTAATTGAAGCAAAGTGCTGATTATATTTTGGAAAGCATGAGGTACCTCACAAAACCCAGTGGTTCACAGTACAGCTGAGTCCCCCTAAAATGTGGAACTGGAGCACCTAACCTCCCTGACTCTCTCTCTCAGGGTCACATGGTCGCTTGCCCCTGCTGCTCTTGAATCTGTCTCATTCTTCTCTCTCTCTCTTCACATCGGCATTCCCTGTTGTGGTGTGTATGTGTGCCAAACATGGCTTCCTGCTTGGCATCACATCCCTCGACAAGTACCCAATATGGAATGACAAGTGTCTCCAGGTCCCAGTTTCAGATTCCTGCGGGGAAAGTTCAATTAAACCAGCTCAGACCAGTTATCCGATCTGGGCCCAAGCGTCTGGTCCACATTCACACGACCAGTGGTGTGCTCAACCAAGGCTGTAACAGCTGCTGCTCAGGGATGGAACTGGGAGGTGTGTGTGTGTGTGTTACACAAGTAGATTTTCTCAGGTGGGTGGTGAGGAAGCATCAGTATCTTTGATTTCCCAGGTGTGGAAAGAGCTTTATTTGTGTACCAGTTGCAGCCTGGAAGTCACACCTGTTTGCTGGCCCAGTCCTGCTCATCTTTTCCTCTTTTCCATTTGGTCCCTTCATCATTGTTTCACCTTCTCCCTTGGCCCTCCTCACTTCATTTTCTCTGTCTCCCAGTTGCTGCTTCAGGAAAGTAACATGGTACCTCTGGTGGTGGAAGGAACACTGTCATGGGGAAGCCAAGACCTGCCTCTAGTTCAGACTTGCCCAGTGCTCATAACCCTTGGGCAAGTCACTTAACCACCCTTGGCCCTGGTTTTATCTGAAAACGAATGGAGCTAGGCTAGATGCTGGAAGAAACCTTAGAGCTCATCTTGTCCAGGATGCTAGATATCTGTCCACTCCTGCTTCCATTCTACAATACAGCCTCCATGGCAGACGTAACTAATTGATCCCAGCACACTTACCGACTGATTTGAGGTTGTGCTTAGAATCCTCACAACAGTCCAGACAGCCAATCAGTTGGAGGTGACCCACCTTTGTAATGTAACCAGTTGGCTATCTCTAAGCAAGAAATCTAGGCCCACCTCCAGAGCTTCAGGACCAGGCACAAACATTTCTAAGTGGGGAACCCCAGGAAGAGGAGCATCCAGGACTACTGGAACCGCCTCTCAGTTAAAAAGAGTTCAGGTTCTGCTGGCATCCTGTAAAGATGACCAGGGCCTCAGCTGTAGGAGGAGGAGGGCATCAGTCCTTCCACCCCAAAATGGGCCTCTTTTCCAGGATTGCAGATCCAGAGTGACAGGACGGAGGAAGATCCAGGAGAACTCACCATTTCAAGGAAACCCAAAACGTGTTTTTCCATCTCTGTTCTGTGGGTGGCACTTTATTGCCTCAGTGATCATTGCCAGGCTCCACAGGGCCTCTAGAGGCACCGTGAGTGCCAAGAGGCAGATGCCCAACGCAGAGTCTGAATGACAACAAAAAACTCTCATGACAAAGTTGATCTCCTCCCTGCCATGACCACCAACTGTGCGGCCTGGGCAATCCCAGAACTGAAGCCAAAGCAAGGCAGGGAGAAGAGCGCAAGAATAACGTCTCCATGTGGATTTTTGTTCTTGCTGAGGTCAGGTTGGTGTGTGTAAAAGGAGGGGATCCTACAGGTCTTGAACATGTGAGTCTAGGATTATGAGTGCTGTCAGAACTGGCATAGGCAATCAAGTATAGCTTTAAACTCTGCCTGTGAATGATTGGTTTAAAGGTGAGGTTGAGCAGACCTGCGTGGCTCAGTGGTTGAGCATCGACCCATGAACCATGAGCATCGACCCATGATTCTCGGTCAGGGCACATGCCCAGGTTGCAGGCTTGATGCCCAGTAGAGGGCATGCAGGAGGCAGCCACTAGATGATTCTGTCTCTTCATTGATGTTTCTATCTCTCTCTCCCTCTCCCTTCCTTTCTGAAATCAATAAAAATATATTTAAAAAATAAAAATAAAGGTGAAGTTGATAATACCAGGGAGTCTGTGTATGTGATTTTTCCTTGGAGCATCTAAAACATAAAGACTATGGCAGGTAAAGAAGATACAATAGAAACTAACTCTAAGCAAACATGAAATTGTCATAATTTCGCTCTTTCCATCATTCTAGCATTTTAAAAAATGGATGGGCGTGCATATCTGCCCATTTTTGAAGAGTTCTTTTAAGAAGAAACTGTAACTTATCTCTGAACCTCCTGCTGGTCTTCCTTCATCTGTGTCTCCTCCCTTCCTTTCCATTATATCTTTGAAAAAAGCCTCTTGGATTTTTAAGCAGAATGTGACTCTCCATTGGTACAATAAAACTGTATTTGAAAACTCAAAAATAAAAGTTGAGGTCCCGATGTCTACCAGCTTTCCTCCTACCTTTCTTAGTGGGATGGGATATTTCAAGCCATTATTCCTAAGTCCCGGAAATGTTGAAGGGAATCTAAATGCTCTCCTCTGCCTTTTCTTCCTAGTTAATCATCCTTTTACATCATGACCTCCATCCAATCCAGCCTTTCATTTCTCCTGTGGCTGAAGAATTGCCAGTTATTCCAGCAAAGATGTGGAATCAGCCACGTTTATCTAAGAGCCTCAGGATTGCACTGGATGGTGGCGGGCAACAGTGAGAGTTATTTTACTTCTTCAAAACATGTTTTCTGCAGTTATATTTGGACTGGAAAAAGATCCTTACATTCTTAGCTTCAATTATATTCAATGTTCTCATTGCTGCTACCCTCAAATATGATATTGAATGAGATCACATCTTTAATTCACATCTCTCATCTGTATTTACAAATGATACAGCTTTTGGAACATCTGCTCTGCCTACGGAACACTCATTTCTGCAGATGACCCAGCTGTAAAGGCTGGTGGCGGAATTGTTTCCTCAACGATGATGCTAGGAAACATCTCTCCCTTTCTGCCTCTCCTGCATGCTGCTGCTTCTTAAGGCGCCTTTTGGAGTTCATTTTCCCAGGAGAGATGGGCTTAAACTTCTAAGGAGGCATATGTCTATTATTTCTGCTGAAAGGCTGCCTCCTGGAAGAGTTACTGATGCAGTCTCCACATGACAGGGCCACCTTCTGTAACAGCTCTGTAGGCAGGGGAGCTGAAGGTCTAGAAAGAAAGGAGAGGAATGCAAATAGAAAGATGAAGGGAAACTTGCAAAGACCAGCAAGGGATAAAACCCATATCTCTAATGCTTAGGAGCCCAAAGTTGGCTTTCTAGTAACAAGAATCCTTGGTGTTGGTAGAGAACGGGCCCTTCCACTTGATTCTTCCTCAGAAAGGGGTAGCGCTCTAGGCGAATGAGGAAGAATGCAGGGTGCCATTCATACAGACTGCTTTTGTTGCTGTTATTTACTTCTCATTTTACAATATTATAAATTAATGAAAATGAGAACTTAAATACTCCCATTTCTGTCATTTGCGGGAAATGCAGAGAGCAAACGCATCTGAGTGTGTATCTGCCCGGTGCAGGCCTTGGGAACGCCGTAGGTTAAGGGGCCCAGGTTCTTTATCAGATGCCTTGTAAGGGAACAAAGGGAATGGAGAGAGGTATCTGGCGATTAAAGAGATTAAAAGATGTAGCAATTTTTTTTTTTCTTTGCTGGGCAAGATCAAACTATGTCTAGGGTGATAAAAACTATTGAAAATCCCTTTCTTGTTTTAAATCAGAGTGTAATTGAGGAACTCTTATGAGTTGACTTGATTTTACCCTCTCATGTTACTGAGGGGGTGCACAGGGACCCAGTCAGGCAAAGTGATTTGCTTAACATCCAAAAAGGAGCAGGCGGGAGAACCCCGATCAGACTCCAGATCCCAGGCCCATGGGTGAGGTTTCTACTACTACCCTCAGCACAGTCTTTATCATCCATTAATTTTATCTGTGTGTTCACTGACGTAGATGAAATCACAGCAGAATCGACTACATAATGGAGACGATGCTGTGTTAATCTGTTCTGTTCATTGCTTTTCAGGCAGAATTGGTTCTGCCTTTGTCCTATATAGATAGTGGCAGTGAGCCCAGGAACTGTGACATTCTCTGGTTTTTGGATTCATAGAATAAAGTTATTCTTTTGCTTTCTACTTGATTATTACAAAGTCAGTTCCATTTTTCAGCAATATTCAAATTAAGGCTAGAAAATAATTTTTAACTTTATTATTAAATTTCATTTTTCCCCATTCTTCTGGCACTGATTGAAATCACTTATTGCTACATGCATAGCACTTTTTCTTAGGGAATTCACTCTTAGGTAGACTGGGTGCTTTGAAAACGGGAACTATCTGATGTAGGTTGTGCTAGTTGAATGAACGTAGAAAGGATAACGTTTCATGTCTGTGGTAGGAGGCTTAGACTGTGGACTCCGGTCTTTCAAGTAGGTGGCAGTTAGGCAGACACACGTGGCATCTCCTTCCTGCTCGCACCAAACGGTGTCCTAGACCAGCGGTCGGCAAACTCATTAGTCAACAGAGCCAAATATCAACAGTACACGATTGAAATTTCTTTGGAGAGCCAAATTTTTTAAACTTAAACTTCTTCTAACACCACTTCTTCAAAATAGACTCACCCAGGCCGTGGTATTTTGTGGAAGAGCCACACTGAAGGGGCCAAAGAGCCGCATGTGGCTCGCGAGCCGCGGTTTGCTGACCACTGTCCTAGACTTCTCCTGGAATCTGTGTTGGATAGGCCAAGTTGCAAGAGAGCCAGCATCCTGGCTCCCTCCTATGGGCACCCCTAGTTCCAGCCAGGCATCTGGAAACTCTGTTGCTAGGCATAGATAGGCCTGGAGGAGACTGGAAGGATAAAGGAAAATCCATTGCCAATACTGAAAAATCATGTCTAGTGATTTTGTTTATTGCTAGGGAAGCACTGGGAAATAGAAATGGAACTTTTGTTAATTGAATAAATTGAAACTAAATATAGATAGATCTTACTAATGTATACCAAGTGAAAGAAATTGTAGTCTCAGAAATTTCTAAATTATAGAATTTTAAAAAATAAATGCTATGTTGCTATGGCCACATATGTAAACATTAAGGCAAATAAAGTATAAATGAAAACTTTCAAAAATGGATTTTTATTGATTTCAGAGAGGAAGGGAGAGGAAGAGAGGGATAGAAACATCAATGATGAGAAAGAATCATTGATTGGCTGCCTCCTGCACACACACACACACACACACACACACTGGGGATTGAGCCTGCAACCCAGGCATGTGCCCTGACTGGGAATCAAACTGAGACATCTTGGTTCATAAGTCGACACTCAACCACTGAACACAGCAGCTGGGCTAAATGACATTATTTATTATGAACATACTGGCCATCTTTTTGAATTTAGGTGCTTCTCAAAGGTTTGAAAATAAACATTTTTAAAATTTTAACGTCAATTTGTTTAATCATTATTCAGTCCTGCTAGAATTGGTTGATAATTTTTATAAGGATATGAATGAACAATCCTGAACTAGTGATAGTTATAGACTTATGCCTAAATCAGTCATCAATGAATATTCATTAAGAGTTAATAATATTTGTTATTAATATTGGCAACATATTCTGCTTCTTTGGCTCCCACATGGACACTTGCAGGTTTTTAGTGTCTGATTGTAAGAAAATCAGTATCTATGAAGTATCATACAGCCTTTTCCAGTAGAGCATTTTTCTTGTATGTCTCCAGTGAGGGAGGAAAACCATCAAGTTATTGATACTATCATTTTACCTAAATTAATTTAATGCCCAAGATGGCATGAGAGCCAACCAGTATAATAATGCTGGTACTTTACATTTACAACAGCACTTTACCGTTTTCCTGGTGCTCCAATGCTATCTCAAGTGATGGGCATCGAGGGAAGAGGTCATGCGTACGTCTGGTAAAATACACTGAAACAAGCAAACAGGAGCAGAATTTGCCAAGCACATAATGACAAGGAAATTCCATAGTGGATTCAGCACACCCATCATTTCTCCTCTGGGTTTTCTCTGTGTCTGAAATTGCAACGACTTTAAACTCTGAAATGACCTACGCTAGAATTTCCTCAAGGTGTTCTTCCGAGCAGCGGCTCCTGGGGACATTCACTGGTATCATGCAGAAAAGGAAAAGAAGAAAGTTCCACAGTCAGCTAGTTTGGGGATTTTCTAGGTTAAACAGGACTTTGGTTTACTACCAGGCCTTCGTACTGTCTGCACTGTCACTCCTATAAGAGATTTCCTGAATGGTTTCGAATACAGAACTTTTCCTCCTCAAATCATGGCTTGGGGCCAGTATTTATTGGAACAGGTGTTCTGACATGGTTATCTTTGCTTATTCTCAGTTTTAGAGTATGTCAGCTTGTCTGGATGTCCTTAATACAGGTTTATTATTTTTTTTTCAACCTCACGAAATATTCTGTGAGATGCAAAATGAATGAGAAGGTCTCTGCCTATTGTGAGCCACACTGTAGATGGTGCAAGGTTGGGGTTGCAAATGATAATCTTCAGGAATATATTAAGAGTCCAGAGTTTGGCCTAGGATCAGACCATTTGGCCCTTAAATGCAGTGAAAAGCCTTACATTCCCCTTTTGTGTGTATGTATGTTTTGTGTATGTGCTGGTACATGTGTCTGTGTTGACTGTCACAGACTTTATAAGTATTATTTATTGATAATTTATGCGTTGAATAATTTATTATTTACATACATACATACATAATTTTTGTGTAATTGCATAAATGTGATCCTGGAGTACACATAGGTTCCTATTTTTTATTATAATCTTCCCCCTACACACATACATTTTTGCTTGGCTGCCCTGTATTTATTTACATATTTTGATTATTGTTTCATGTATCTTTATTGGATTTTGCTATTAAAGCAGGACTGGTTTCATAAAACAAATTGGGAACATTATCATATATTTCAAAGGCCTGAATTGATTTAATAACATTAGAGTTACCTATTTTTTAAAAGTTAGATAGAACTCAGTTGAGTATTACTAGTCCTGGTGCCTTTTTCAATAGTGGCTCCTCCTTCATATTTTAATTTGTGTGGTTTTTTCATTTCTGGATTAATTATCAAAAATATTCTCATATACACAAATGAGAATATATATGAGAAGCTCTTGTTCTCTCTCTGCTTTCTCCTCTCAGCATCTCAGCTAGAGTTGTAGTTAGATTTGTAAGGAATCTTAATAGGAAAGCGTTCACTTTGCCACTATACTGAATAGTTATCTCCAAAACCACGTGCCTGCTTGTGGAACTAGGCAGACTTCAGGAAAGAAATCTCATGCAGGAGTCTTACTAGAGCTAAGAAAGCCAGTGGGATTACCCAGGTACGGTGGAGAATTACAGTCGGAGAAAAGGGATTCATCGTAAGAAATGTGAACTGTTCCCGAGAAGATAGAAACGTGTGTGACAAAAGTGGGATTATAAGAATTTCTTCTTGTCATAGTTTAGAAAAAAGATATGACTCCAACACCTCTTAATTAGATCTTGTGCTCCTTGATGGTAATCATGATAACAGCTACTGACTGCTGACCACCTACCAGGGTGTGTTCGTTCCAAAGACTCTACCTGGATCAATGCCTTTAAGCCTCAAATAATCACCTGTGAGACAGCGATTATTGCTATCCCATCTTAGAATAGGGGAAGCAGGCACAGAAGGTGCGTAACCTGCCTGAGTTCACACAGCTGGAGCAAGGCAGTCAGTCAGGCAATGAACCCATCAGCTCTGACCCCAGGTCCCACACCCTAAGAGGCATCAACCACCTTTTCTGTGAGGATTACAGCTTGGTACCCTTTGTAAGGGGGTGACCATCACATAAAGCATTCAATATGTATTTGTGGGATTCATGTTAAGTGATTGTCCCAATAAGGGAGATAATCGGCTATAACACTAAGCAGAAAGGGAAAGTACTCTATAAATAAAGATCGTGCGAAGAATGATATCTTAATTCTGGGACTATCCCTGAGAAGTGGTTTATGTCTAAACCTTTCAACATGGTGTGGAGCCTGGTAATACGCTGTTATTTTGCCCAACTCTCTAAGCCCCGGTTACTGCTTTTCACTAGGTACAGATTTTCCTACATCTCCCATCTTTCTTGCCTGATGGGTTTTATTGGCCTCAGCTTCCCTTAAGGCCATTAGAATGAAATGGTAAAAATTAATATGAAAATTTGGAAAAGTTTGCTGATAGGATTGTCCTAGTTATGAAGGTCAGTTATTGGTGGTCAGTTGTAGGTGTTGTGTGTGTTTTTATGGTTGAGTTTATGCCATCTTGTGGGATGAAGTTTTTAAACTTACAAATGACCCCATCAGAAATATCAGAAGGATGCCAGGGCATAGGTGAAGGAGAGAGAACCCCAAGTCCCATTGGTTTACTTGTGTGTGTGTGGTGTCCTAGAGCCTAAGAGGAGGTCACTGTGTCTGTCCCACCTGCCACATAGGGTTTGTGATGACAACATTGGAAGGGGGTGAGGCCATCTATACTAGTAAAAGGGTAATATGCTAATTAGACCGGACATCTTCCTGACAAAGCTGGGCCCGGGAGAAGCCACCTGCCCATGGTCCTGGGCGCCAGCGGCTGTGGCTGTGGCCTGGGCAAAGCTGGCCCAGGTCCCGGGTTCCTGTGGCCGGCCAGAGGAGGGAAGCCTGGGTCCTGGGGGCGGGGCCGAGGCAGAGGTGGTTAGGGGCGATCAGGCAGGCAGAGGTGGTTAGGGGCTATCAGGCAGACAGGCAGGTGAGCGGTTAGGGGCCAGGCAGGCAGAGGTGGTTAGGGACTATCAGGCAGACAGGCAGGCGAGCGGTTAGGGGCCAGTGGTTCCAGATAGCAAGAGGCAGTCGGACATCCCCAGCGGGGTCCCGGATTGGAGAGAGTGCAGGCTGGGCTGAGGCTCCCCCCCATGCACAAATTTCATGCACCGGGCCTCTAGTTATTTATAATACTGAACTTTTATAAACAACCTGTACCTTGACAGTTGGGGGATGTTTAAACAAGTAAAAATACATACCACATTGTAGTGGAAATAATATGCATCCTCATCCAATATGGAAATATGCTTTAATATACTGTTCAAAGAGAAAGAGCAGGTGCAGAGTGGGGAATGCAGTGTGGTTACAGGTCTGTAAAGCAAGCAAACCAAAGCTTTTCCAAGGGTGAGGTCCAGGCGTGCAGTTCACCTCCGTGTGAAACCTGGTTTTCTCCCTGTGGTGGGACCTGCATGTGGAGAGCGCTGAGGGAGGAGTGGGGTTCTTTTTCTTTCCCTTCTACTTCTCCATCTTTGCTAAATTTTCTGTAATGATCACATAAACCGAGGTTTTAACAAATGAAAGTGCCATTGCATAGAATGGGGGGAAAGTCAACTTGATTTCTAAACCTGTTTCACAAAGGATTCGAAAGCCGTAAACTTCTTACAAAAAGAAAACCTCTGTGAACAAAAACGTTGAATGTCAAAGCATTAAACAGAACCTTCTTATTTGCTGGCAGCGCTTCAAGGAATGGCAATTTGATTCTATTAACCGGTGCATTTTGTTTTTAAAAAGCCCCAAGAGAAATCATCTTAGGCAAGAACGTCCCCGGCGCCAAGCTTCAGCGCTGTGGGGTGTGGGATGGATGCCTCAGCAGAGCAATGGCGCTTCCTCCATCTCTTCTGACCTTCTGGGAGTCAGAGCCTGACAGGCCTCTGTGATGTGGAGCTGTGCTCAGTGATGTTTGCCCAAGCAGCGCCAAAGAGGGACACGCCATCAAACTCAGGAGGTGTGGGCTCCCGTCTGTGGGGGTCCCTCTGAGAGGACGGAGCCCAGCCCAGACCGGGAGGTGGAGGAAGACCTCCTTCCCATGCACAGCACTGGGGAGACTTGGACTTGAAGTTGGAAGAAGTGAGACATACTCTCTGTGTGACCTTGGCCAAGTTAGCACTTGATCCCCGCGAGCCCTGGTTTCCTCAACTGTCAAATAGGGATAATAACCTTTCCTCTTCCTCAAGGTGGGATTAGGGTGTGACAATATTCTGCAGACTATACGTGCCCCCACAGATGTGTGGGATCGTGACAATGAGTTCTAACTGGCATCGGGTTCTCTGAGGAAGCCTCTGAGTGCATCCGTGTCTACCTTGGGCTGAACAAATAAACAGTAACAACACCATCAATAGCTGGCCTTTTTGGAGCACTAAGCACTGTTCTAAGGACTTTAAATGTATCACTTCACTTTAATCCTTAAGAGAATTTCATGAGGTAGGTAGGTACTGTAATTGCCCCCATTTTACTGATGAGGAAGTGAGGCACAGAGAGGTGAAGTAACTTGTCCAAGGCCACACAGCTAGCAGATGGAGGAGTGGGACTTGAATCCCGGCAGTCTGACTCCGGGACCTGATAGAAACTGCAGATACATTTCTCTGGCAGATGAGGAAGAGGGGTCTGGGGTATTCATTAATGTTTATTAGTTGGTTGGCTTAGTTTCCTACACCTGAGAGCTGTTGGCGATTGGGTTTGCTTTTGTGTAAGGGCTGCAAGTAAGAAACCCCGCAGGTGGGCAGTGAGGGGCACAGAGGGATGGTCTCGTGACCATGGTTGGAAACCTAGGCTGACTTCTCCTCGGGGTCCCCAGCAGCCAAAGGAACAGCACTGAGTGGGAAAGGACGGCCCTTGTCTGGGTGACAGGAGTCGTTTTGAGGAACCCAGGAGGCAATCGAGGCAGTGTCGGGAGGCCCCTTGAACCTGAATGGAGAACACTCCTTAAGTAACAGACTCTGGAAAGGAGGGTGTCTGCTTGGGGTTTGTGATACAAACAGCCATGAAGAGTGAACTGACACAGCTGTAGGGACTGAAGAGAGAGGCTTAGAGGGGAGAGGCAGCAGCAGAGGGGCCTTATGGACCTGTGGGTTTTGGTGAGGTTAAGATGTGTTTGCCACGGGGCAGGGATGATTCAAATACACCCAGAGCATCACAGCCGGAGTCCTGAGAATTAGCGACCAGCAGGCTCTTGGGCTCAGGAAGACGGAGGCCTGACCAATCCATCATTATGCATCGTGGTGTTTACATGGGGCTCTGAGCCTGGGGAAGCAACTCTCACTATTTTGGACAATAGTTCATGACGGACTGCACCCAGCCTGGCCAAGCCCTTTTGAAAACACTTTATGTTTTACTGTGTTAATGATCTGTTTCCTGCCTCTAAGCTCAAGGCTAAGTTTAGCTTTCATAGGACTCGATGCAAACTTGGTAAGCAAGGGAAGAGTTTGATACTTAACCTGGGTGTGCATACGTGTGCAGGTCATTGTGTGATAGTCTTACGGGATTGACTTACCACTTTCCTGAAGCTCTGAGAACTATGGTTTTATTTAAAACTGTCTCAACAAAGCTGAGATTAAAATGTGCGTGTCTCCATTCCTGCCCTGTAGGTCAGCTGCAGCATTTGCATATTTCTAATTACTGAACGTATTGTTTGAGTGTTTAATGTGTCCTCGTCCTCGGTGCCGGGGTGGAAGAGGTCTGAGCAGTGCCTTCCTGCCCCCGCCTTCTCTCCAGGACCCACCACCGCAGGCACTTACTGTCTGATGTCTGACCGCTTGGTGTTTTATTTCACAGGAACAGACAATCTACAGATAACCGTCACCCCAAACCCAGAGTCATTTCCTCCCGGGAAATTGTCACCGATTTCACCAACATGGCCTTTCTCAGAAGTCCAGTCTTCCTCGGCAGTGTACAGAATCAAGAATGTGCTGGGCCCGACCCCTGACAACACCAGCGTGCTGCAGTTCACCCGAACACCTCCTCCCAAGACACACCGCAGGCCCAGGGCTCACGGGGACCTCTCTTCTCCCCCTCACCAAGGAAGCGGACATAGCGCCTCCCTCGAGCCTTCCAAGGATTCCACTGAGTCGCCGGTCCGGCCAAGACCGCAGGCGGGGAGAGAAGCAGCCGGTGTGTCAGGTTTGCCTCACACTAGCACGCTCCCCGCACTGCCCGCTGTCCCCTCGGGGACGTCCTTGAGCCCTGTCCTCCCATCTCAGCCAGTATGGGTAGGGACTCCTTCCATCTCAGATCGACATTCTCTGAGGTCAGACATCCTCCCGCTTCTCCCTCCATCTCCATCCCCTTCATTGGCTCCTGACTCACCTCATTCCATCATCTTTTCTAAGCCAGCTGGGCCACCCACCACGGTGCCTTCAGTCCCCCAGACAACTCCAACTGGCTGCTCTCCAAGTCAGAGCGTGGCTAATCCCCTAAACCCACTTACTGACGAAATGAACCACACTCCATCCCCAAATGCCCAGGATTTAATAAGCATCCCCCGTCTAGGTTTCCCTGGATCTTCAACAAAGCAGTATTCGGAGCTGTCCCCCACGGAGGATCCTCGCGCAGCAGGCTCCCCCACACCAGAGTTTCTGAGGTCCGGGCCAGAACTGGCCCATTGGTCTCCCCCTCCCCTAGCACTTGGAAGTCTTCACCTGCCCCGTGGAACTCCCTCCTGGTCAAGCTTGGAAGCGGCATCAAGTCCTGCATCCACCCAGCCAATCACAGCTGAGGTGGCTGAAACAGTGCACAATGGGGTGTCTCTGCCAGCTCTGAAGAGTGGGGCTGTGCCCTCACTTTTCCAGACCGCTGAGTCAGGGGGGGTGGAAACGACCAGCAGGACGCTAGCCGCCGCCACTGCAAAGGACTCCGCTAACCCACTGCACCTGTCAGCAGCTCCAGAGACTTCAGAAGGGCCCGTCCTTTCAGCAGAACACACATCTTCCTCTTTGGTGCCTTCTCCTCTGCCTCCTACTCCAGCCGGCCGAGGACAAGCCATCCTTTCTGGGGCAGTTCCTGCATCACCCTCGAAGGGCGCAGTGGCAGACTTTCCCACTGTCCTGCAGCCGGCACGGAACCATGCCTCTCCGTCCACCCAGCCCCGCACGCCAACTCCTCGGGGAGAGGGCCACAATGGACCCCCTCCTACTGCAGCTACTGACTTCCTCCTCTCAAGCAAATTTCCTAATCTCCTTGCCACCGCTTGGACATTTCCGCTGCAGAAGGAAGATGGCGTGACAGCTGTCCTAAGGAAAAACGAAAAGGCAAATTTGACAGTTGCTCTCCAGACCCTCCTAAGTAAAGAGATTCCGAGTCTTCACACTCTAAATGGATTCGCCTCTGCTTTCAGCACTGATCCTGTTTCATCCACCGTCCGTACAATGCCGAGAACAAATCTCGCTTCCGAATTACCTCCACGTTCCCTCCCCTCCACACGAGCCGCCCAGACTGTTTCCCCATCTCCCGGCTTTTCCAGCAGCAAGCCAGAGACAGACGCAGCTGCGACGGGCCTTTCAGAGCTGCCAGTTGCAACTTCCAAACAGGTGACAGCATTTCCCTCCTCCACCGAGGTCTATGATTTCTCAACAATGGGAAGCTTGAAAAAGCCAGCGGTCACAGATGCGTTCTGGAGTTCCCTTTCCGCAGAAACTGGATCCCTTTCCACAGAACCAACGATATCTGGCTTGCTGCAGCAAACAAATTATGCTATAAATGGGCACACAATTAACTCCACAAGTTGGAAACCTCATTCAGCTTCCTCTCCTGCCCCCAGTGTTTTAGCTTCAGCTGTTAATACAATAGACTCCCACCATCTCAAAGACACTGCTGGGCATGGAGCAACTGCAGAAGGCTTTAGCATTCAGGATTCAGTCCTTGAATCAGGCACCAACCAGCCCATCCAACAGTCAGACGTTACCATGGTTGGAAACCATACAGCTGTCTTGTCTACAAGTAATAACAACCATTCCAGAGACTTCCAAGCAACTGAAGTTGAAGATTTCCCATCCACAAGTCAACAAGTCAAGTCTCATCCCCATGTACAGCGGCCTGTCCATCCAACATGGCTTCTCTCGCTACCCTCTCCAAGTCTGCCTTCCACAGCTGGCTTGCAGGAGATGTTTTCAGATGGAATGGATACAAGTTCCCAAGTTTCCAGCAACTTCTACCCATCTCCTGTGGTACATGCTTCCACACCATTCCAGAGTATCCCGAGATATCACTCTACTGCTGAATCTCCTCTGTCAACCAGGGCCTCACTCAGGACCCCATACAGAGTGCTCCCGCCTTCTCAGCGCCCCAAGAAATGGACAGGTGCAGCCACTAATGCAGGAAGTTTGTTTCCTGGTACCCAGAAAACAGGTATGACTGCTCCTGTGGCCAAAACATCTTCAAGCTCAACACAGATACCCAGCTTTGCTCAGGAGCAGACACGCCCTTCCACGCTGATGAAAGACTCAGCAGCCCCAAAGAGTCGTGTCCTTGACCCTCTGCTGACTTGGTGTTTTTGAAAGTATTCAGAACTTAAGTGTCCTTATTACCAACCATAGCTTTGCTGTAACTGGCATTCTCATTATGCTTACTTGACTTAATGAGCCTAAGCTATGTGGCCTAAATTTCAGAGCACAGCGACTTTTCATCCCAGCAAACCCATCAGTTACATCCGTTCGTCACCACAAGTGACGTGTGCACTGTGGGCCAGTGACAAACTTTGCTTTCTCTCTCTTTACAGTGGACTTCGCTGTGTCGTCCAAGGCAGAACCAACAGCAGCAGCAGCAGCAGCAGCATCCACGTTGCTCCTGAGGAAATCAAGTCTGCCGGCACTGTCTGCAGCCCTGGTGGCTAAGGGCACTGGCAGCAGCCCTTCGGCGTTGGCCTCGGGATCAGTCAAGAGCAGTTTGACCACTGCTCTCGCTAGACATGTCACAAACAACACAGCATCTGGCCCAAAGGCGACACCAGGGCCAGGCCACCCAGCCTTCTCGTTCACGCCAGCCAACATGTTTGCAAAATCACACACCACGAGCACTCACACAGCCATGCAAGGGAACACGGGCACCGCCTCCGGCCTGTTGTCCACAACACACCTCCCCAGGAAACCACAAGCCATGTACACGAACCTCCCAAACCCCACCAACCCAGACCTGCCCAGGGCGTCCACCACACGCTCGCTGACCATCACGGCAGCCTGGACGTCCATCACCGCACCGGTAAGGGCTACCCGGTTGCCGCCTCTGCTGGCAGAAAACCCAAATGCCGCCCTTCCCGCTGTATCGACGGCTATGGCCACTACTGGCAAAATGGCGTCCAACCTGGAGTGCCAGATGTCCAGTAAACTCCTGGTGAAGACAGGTAAGACTCCACTCTCCTGATTTTACTGGGAAGCAGCAAGCACATGATGGCTTCAGAGATGCAACAGAATTATTAGATTTCTTTGAGATTAGCGGTTCTCACCAGGGGCAGTTTAGCTTCCCCTCCCCCCAGGACATTTGCACATCTGGAGATGTGTGGGGGTCTTGAAGGGTAGGGAGGGTGCTTTGGCATCTGGTGAGGTCGAGACGAGGGATGCTGCTAAACATCCTACAAGGCACAGGATGGTTGACGACAAAGAACAGTTCAGCAGCCCAAAATGTCAGTAGTGCCACAGGGTTGAGAACCCCTGGTCTTTATCCAGTGACGGAGGCTAAGACGAGCATTTTGTGGCGCCATCTAGACTCGGGATCAGTCCTAAAATCAGAGGCCCCTCGGAAACCAGTTCGGCCCGGGGTCTGAGGAAGCACAGGTTTTGCCGGCAGTGGTGTGTCACATGCATGCATGATGTGTTTGTAAATATACAACTTGGGGAAGTACCACGGAGTTCAGAAAGGCTCTGTGTCATGGGTTTTCTCGATCAGCAGGTACTAAAAGCACAGCTACGGTACACTGTGTGGGCACCCGGGATTTCTTCTGATGTTAAAAAGGAGACCTTGAGAATGTTGGGTGGTGGATGCTATCTCTCAGTGGCAGCAACGCAGACCAAGAAGGCACAGGGTCCTTTTCATAGTGTGGTGGTGTCTGCTCCAAAAAGCATCAGACATAGTATTTGAAAGAGCATGCCAGTGTTGAATGCCCGCATCCCACCTTCCTCTTCGCCCCACAAAGAACTAAATGAAATTATTTCTTGAGACCTATCCTATTTTACGATGGGAAATTGTGAAACTAGCCATAGCAGAAAGTACAGTTTCTCTTCCTATATCTGAAGAAATTAGACCATCTGGTTTCCCACTTTCCCTTCCCCTTGCTCTCCAAATCTATGCCTCCTCCTCTGAATGACAACCTCAACCACCTGGATGCAGAAGTCTGGAACATTCTCGCCCTCTCATCTTCACCAACCCCCTGGCTCCCCAGCCACACCCTGTCAATCACCAGTTCCCCAGCCACACCCTGTCAATCACCAGATCCTTTCAGTTCTCCTGGAATACTCTTTCTCTCCACCACAGCTGCCACTTCCCTAGTTCACATTGTCGAGATCGCTCACCTAAATGTCTGCAACAAATGGCCAAATTTATCTCTCTCCCTTCAGACTCCATCCCACTCCCCCCACCAACCTGTTCTCCAGTCTGCAGTTAAAGGAACCTTCTAAAATGGGTGCCTTCATTCAAAACCCTTCACTTCCCGTTGCCCTCGGGACCAAGCCTAAACACATAGACTGAAATATTTCACTCTTCTCCCCTGTGTCTTTGCACTTGGTCTTCCCTCCGCTGGGAGTGGGTGGGAGTGGGTTCCCCCCCTGGCAAGCTCACACCCATTATCCTTCAGGACTCAGCAGAAGCACCAGGAAACCTTCGTAGGTCCCCACGCCCGTGCCCAAATCAGAGCTGGAGGCTCCTCGTAGGGCCTCCAATAGCATCCTAGGCTTCCCTTCAAATAGCACCTGTCAGTCAGTCACAAATGCCCATTTTCACCCTGGTCTCCAACCCCGTCTCTGTCGCTCTTGTGGGGTGGGGCCTGCCTTCCTGATTCAGGCTGCAGCACCTAGCTCAGCGCCTGCCCCTAAGTCAGCTCTTGGGAATGCTGTGAGAGAACTCCCTTGCCTGCAGACCCACCAGGACCCGCCCCACCTTTCCAAGTCAGAAGCAGCGTTGGTCTGAAATGAAGTGCCACCGGCATGACGGCTGTCTCGCCCGCACAAATGGCGGGCGAGGGCCTTCTTTCCTTAGGACTTGAGTGGGGCCCGCAGAGCTGCTACCCCAGCCCCGCCCGATTGGACCTGCACTCACCAGCTTCGCTCAGAACTTGTGGGAGGTGTTGGCTGGGGAGGAGAAGAGGGCTCATGTATTGGGACGCCTGCTGCCTTACCCCGATGACCATCCTTCGGTTTTGTCCCACAGTTCTCTTTCTGACGCAGAGGAGAGCGCAGATCAGCGAAACCTTGAAGCTCAGCATAGCCAAAGGGCTCACCCAGGCATTGCGCAAGGCTTCCCACCGGAACGACGTCTCGGCTCACGTAAGCCCCTTGCTTTGTCACCCGTCTAATCCGGCCTAGTCTTCCTCTGGGGACCAGAGTAGGTTCAGATCATTTTCCTTCCCCCACCCCCACCCCCCCGCCCGGGTACCATAGCCACGTAGCATCTTCTTTTTTCTTTTTCATTTTGGCAAATAGTTCATGTGTTGTTGTTGGAGAAAAAGGTCAAATCTTGAGGTGGAAAATTGAGACTAATTGCCTTATGTCCAGATTTTTCTTAAAGCCTGGGTATACTGTTTTAAATGGTCCTATTATCCCATTGTCTGGGAAAAGTATTTAGTAATTGTTCGTGTAATTCTCCAGAAATCATCCATTACTTCTTCCTTTATCTTCCCTGCCATTGTAAATAGTTAATGATTAATTCGGGACATTTAAAAATTACTCTGACTTGTAATTGAGTCCAACTTTGCTCAAATTGCCAGCAGCAGACGGGGAAGTAAACACTTTTTTCCCCCTCCAAACGCTCTAATGCCAAGTACTATTTAACAACTGCTCGCCGTGATGGAGGCCTCACTTCACACGCTTTTGGTTTGATCCCAAGTTTTAAAGCAGCAAATGCAATTGGCAGTCGGAGGGCCACCCTCTTCAACACTTGAAACCGTTGCTCTGGCCTCTTCCTTTGATGTTTTGTTCTGCAGCTGCAGTTGGCTTGGTGGCCCCCTTCCCCCCAAGGACTAGGAATAAGGTTTGGCACATAATTTGCTGGCCATTGTCAGTCTCTTTTATATAATTCTGAAAGAAAGAAAAAGAAAGAAACGCATTCCATGTGAGGCATCTGTGGTTTATGCAGCAGAAACTTTATTTGAAAGTGGAAAACGTGGCTCAGCCATCGTGGCTCAGTGGTTGAACATCAACCTATGAACCAGGAGGTCATGGTTCAATTCCTGGTCAGGGCACATGGCCGGGTTGCGGGCTCGAAACCCAGTGTGGGGCGTGCAGGAGGCCACGATCAATGACTCTCTCTCATCATTGATGTGTCTATCTCTCTCTCCCTCTCCCTTCCTCTCTGAAGTCAATAAAAATATATTTTAAAAAAAGAGAGTGAAAAATGTGAATGTTTCTATTAGTTGCCTGGTACAGGTTCCACAAAACTTCTCTCATTTGCAAACGACCTTCATAGTTTTTGCCTTTTCTGCATCTCATCACAGACTGCTGTGACAGAATGTATTTTTTTTAATTGGCTCATTTTTAAGAACTTCAATACATACCTTTTGAAAAGATGTTTGATATTACCACCACAAATGGAAGTCCCTAAGAAAAGGGAATCATAAAAGTGAGAATAATGGAAGCAGCTTGTTAAATTCAAGCTAGACATGGTTGGCAAAAATGTGATTGTAAGGATCAGAGGGGTATTAAAAGTAAGTAACCCCCAAACTGAGACTTGGTCCTTGGGGTAACGAGAAGGACTGGGGCAAGAGTCACTTTCACTCTGGCACTCCTTACCCATACTGCTGTGTCCATGCTCCATCCAGACGTAGCTTGTTCCACCTAAAGCCACCTTTAAAATTTTATTTTATTTTCCAGTGACAGTTCACATTCAATATTACTTTGTATTAGTGTCAGGTGTACAGCATAGTGGTTAGACAATCAGACACTTCACAAAGTAATCCTCCGATATTTCCAGTACCCACTTGGTGCCATACGTAGTTATTACAATATCATTGACTGTATTTCCTATGCTGTTCTTCACATCCCCGTGACTATTTGTAGCTACCAATTTATACTTCTTAACCCCTTTAACTCTTCCACCCAGCCCCAGCCTCCCCTCCCCTCTGGCAACCATCAGTCTCCTAAAGCCGCCTGTCTGGAGCACCTCCTTTGGAAACAAAGTGTGGAGGAACCAAAGGCATACCCAGCCTACTGCAAAATCAGTTTTCTTGATCTCTTTGGCAAATGCATGTGACACTACTAATGGAGATGCCAAAATAAGGGGGGAAAGTGGGTGTTTAAAACACCCTGACTTATAATGAACAACATAAACTGATGAACAAAAACAGATCCAGAGACAAAGAACCATCATTCAGACTGTCAAACCTCAGAGGGAAGGCAGGGGAGGGTGGGGATAAAAGGGAGAGACCAATCAAAGGACTTGTATGTGTGCATATAAGCCTAACCAATGGACACAGACACCAGGGGGGTGAGGGCATGAGCTGGGGAGTTGGGAGGGGGAGGCAATGGGAAGATAAGGACATATATGTAATACCTTAATCAATAAAGAAAATAAAAAAACACCCTGGCTTGTTAATATAAAATATGAAGAAAGCAAGAATAAATAATAAAATCTAAAGCCTCAAAACCTTCCAATTGGGTTAAGAAGAGCTCAGATTATCATATCGCTTAGGACTCAGCTGTAAGAGAAACTCTCTTTATGGCCCACCCCTGCCTCAGTCTTGAACCAACTACATGTCAAGAATGGGGTGACATCTAAACCATTGTTCTCTCAGCTTCTAGAGAGAGGAAGTCACCTCATATACTGTTTGACTCCTGTCCTGAAGGTGCCCCCACTTGATGTCTCACTTCTGCCTTTTAATTTTCATAAATGATGAGAAATATAATAAAGCTATTTTTTTTAGCACGCCATTCCCTGAAAATCTGTTTTGCCTGCCATCTTGGGAGATAATTAGTGCTCATGGGATTATCCTGAGCCACTTAAGGAATAAAAAAATACGCAGATTTAATTCTGTTTCATGTAGGTTCAATATAGTTTATATTTTGTTGTATTCTGATATTTTGAGACTTGCCTGCTTTATAGGGCTGTTAGAATATTTGTTGAACGAGAACATCCTCTTCCCCAGCCGTGCTAAATGGTCCCTAGGAAACACCAAGAACTTAAAGTGGAAACAAACACTGAGTTCTGTGGGTCCATTTGTTTTTCAGGTGGACATTCTGGAACATTCTCACAACGTCACAGTTGGTTATTATGCTACCAAAGGGAGGCTGGTGTACTTGCCTGCCGTGGTGATCGAAATGCTGCGTGTTTATGGGGTCAGCAACGTCACTGCAGATCTGAAGCAACATACCCCAAGCTTGCAGTCCGTGGCGGCTCTCGCCTCCCCATGGCATCCCCAGCCTGCAGGCCACTTCCAGCTGAAAACAGGCAAGTAACTCAGGACGAAAGGATTCCATCCATTCTGGGATCAGGGGCAGTGCCAAGAAGACACCCGTTTAAAAACTCCCTTGCTAACTGCTCTGTCATCTCTTGTTCCTTCCCCAAAGGGTGTTCTAATCAAATGTCCAAGTGCCCTGTACATCAGCCTAAATTTTTCCTGGATTTATTAGACATATTTGTTCACAGGAGCCTTTCTTCCTACTGTATATAGTTGGTACTTTTGTGCACCAAGTACTGTAGTTTCTATTTTTTTTCTGCAGTATGGGTACTGATAAGAGCCAAATAGCCATAAAAGCTGTGCTTTGGACCAACACATTGTGGATGCCACTGAATTAGAATCTCTGAGCTTGGGCCTTGGGATCTTTCTTCCAAGCTTCCTGCTGACTCCAAACCACAAGCATAGAGAAACCACTGAAATGGAAACACTTCATCAACTTAGCCATGCAGGTCATTTGATTATTTTCCCCCTCCAAAGAATCAGAAGGTATTTTGATGCCTTAGGTTATTTTTTTTTTTTTTTAAGCATCTTGGAGCAGATGTCTACATATTCCAATCAAATGAAATCACAAAGTCCTTTGCATTCCAAGGCATCTCGGGTCTCATCACACTTTTAATTCTTCTAGGTTATAAATCATGCTAAGTGCCACTTCTACTAGTAAAACTACAACCAAAGCTTGTCTCCCTTCCTTGCCTGATTGCTCTGATGTAAAAATTGTGGTTTTATATGATGACTGCTATTAAGCCCGAGTGCGGATTTATTACTCTCGTTCTAGTGCTTCAGTTTGTGAGCCAGTCCGACAACATTCAGTCCTGCAGGTTTGCTCAGACAATGGAGCAGAGGCTACAGAAGGCCTTCCAGGATGCCGAGAGGAAGGTTCTGAGTGCCCAAAGCAACCTGACGATTCAGGTGAGGAGGGCACTTGAGCCGTGTGGTTGACCGAGGCCAATCATAACTCAGATAGACGTGGGCAAGAGGTGACTTGGTCCCCCGTTTCAAAGCTTCCTGGGGTGAATGTTACTTTGTACTTTGGGCGTGTGATGTAGGCAGGACACAGGGCCACTCTGGGGCCACTGAGTCGAGTCAGTCCCGGCACTGATGAGGCTGTCTGGGATATGGATGCTGTGTCGCTCTCTACCTGCTGTGGTTTGGGATTTTATATTTATTTTCCCATGTGAAGATGCCTCAGGCCTTTCCAATACATTTATTATTTTTAAAAATTGAACTAGAATATACTATATAAGATATGTCAACTGTCTCATAGAAAATGAATCATTTTTAAAAGTAGCTAACTCACTAAGATGTGCCTATTCTGTGATTTTCATTGAGTCATTCTCCAGATATCCACATGAACAGTCAGTCACCTTACTTCACACACACACACTGTATATTTAGGGCTTCCTGTGTGCCAGGACTGTGCTAGGTATTTAACGAATGTTTTGCTACATAATACTTAAAACTTCCTTCTGAGGTTTATCATCACCATTTCACAGAGGAGGAAACTGAGAGAAAGGTGAGGAACTTCCAGAAGGTCACATGGTTGGTACAAAATAGAACAAAGACTTGAGCCAAAGCCCACACTGTTACTCATCATGCTACACTGGCATCAATGCAAAGTAGAAATGGGGCCCTTGGTGAAACTTTTGACAAACACATGGATTATTTCCCGGGAAAACCCCGCTCCTGGTTTACTGTATTTCAGTTTCCTGGATTTTCAGTAGATATGCTATCAGAGGCCTTTCTCAGACCCATTTTTTTTTTTTTTTTGCAGTTGTGTATATACCATCCCACTAAAGACAGATGCTTCTTAATGGTATTTATCCAGCCACCAAATTTCTCTAATTAACTGAACTAGCCAATGTCTCTAAACTAAAAGCCTTTGCAATGAAACTCGATGGTTTTGAAATTGACATTTAGCATAAGTGAATTATCAGCAAAGCTAATATGATGTAGAAAGCATTCAATTGAATTTGAATGAGAAGCTTTCCTTTTCTAGATCAGTCCAAAGTGGAAGTATCTCATTATGATTTGGTTCATTTTAGACTAAAATCTAAAAACGTGTCACAGACTTACGATTTATGTAAGGAGTATGACTCAGCTCTTTGGTGGGAGAGCTTTTTTTTCTGATGGGATTTGGAACTTCATAGGTAGAATCTGCGTGGAGCTAGAATATACTCTATTCAGAAGCACAGACGTAGTGAGCACCTGCTATTCATCAGGCACTGGGAGGGACACCGACATGAGAAAGTGGTCCTTGGCTTTAGCAAGTAAGAGACCTTTCTTGGAAAAGACTACAACAGGCAATTTGAAAATTGTATCTAAATAGATTTTGGATGCTCTTGAGATTATCAACAGCTCTTTTTTTAAAATAGGTTTTTATTGATTTTTAGAGCGAGAAGAAGGGAGAGGGATAGAGAGATAGAAACATTGATGAGAGAGAAGCATCATTGATCAGCTACCTCCTGCCCCCTCCCTTCTGGGAATCGAGCCCACCACCTGGGCACGTGTCCTGACCAGGAATGGAACCCTGACTTCCTGGTTCATAGGTAGATGCTCAACCACTGAGCCATGCTGGCGGGCAATAGCTCTTTTTAAAAAATCTTTATTGTTGAAAGCATTACATAGTTCCTCCTTAATAGCTCTAGAAATGAATGGCTAACTGGGTGAACCCCATTTCTCTTTTTGCCTTGGCCGATGGGAAGACCAGAGACAAAGATGTTGCCTGGCTTTAGTAACCCTCTTAGCCCCTGTATCATGCATACATAGCTGTGCGATAGACATTCCCCTGGGATTGTCTTTAACCTGTTTTTCCAGAACCTGGTTTTGTAATTATAACTTCCCATTTCATTGTATTAAATATAATTTGTGAAGCACTTTGAATCCTCTGTGGAATAAGACCACATAAATATTTAATTAGTTTGTTTAGAGAGTTATTGAAAATGTGACTTACAATTATTTTTTTACTTGTATAGCATTGATATTAGAGGGTAGATTACAGTTGACTCAATTAAGAATTTTTGGTACAGCCCTAGCTAGTTTGGTTTAGTGGGTAGAGCATCAACCTGTAGACTGAAGGGTCCCAGGTTTGATTCCGGTCAAGGGCACATGCCCAGGTTGCAGGCTCGATCCCTAATAGGGGGCATGCAGGAGGCAGCCAGTCAATGATTCTTATCATTGATGTTTCTATCTCTCTCTCCCTCTCCCTTCCTCTCTGAAATCAATAAAATAAATAAATATATAGATTTTTAAAGAATTTTTGGTACAAATGACAATCCCAGCTCACAGGGGTAAGCAAAAAGAGGAAGTGATTGTTTCATGTAACTGAGAGGTTGAGTTTATTTCAGGCACAATTAGATCCAGGTGCTCACATGATTTCTTCATGCAGTTCTCTCTTCATTTCTTGGCTTGCCTTGCTCTTGCAGCATCCTTAGGCCCTGTGGGGTGGCCCCTGGCACCTCCAGGTTTACCTCATCCTTATTGCTCCAGTCTCATGGAGCCAAAGTGCTCTTTTGTGTCATTCCAGTAACAATCCTAGGATTAGCTCTCATTGGACCCACTTGGTTTCTGTGCTCATTTCTGGACCAGTATCTGTGGCCAAGGAGATGAAATGTCCCAATCAAGTGGGCCTGGTTCAGATACCCCACCCAAAGCACATGAACTGATAGGGAAGGTGTTTCCCCAAGAAAAAGGGTGATGCTGTCATGGAAGGGATAATGGGTGCTGGGTAGGCAAAATAACAGCTTTCCATTCGGTCAGCCTTGTAGGTCTAATTATTATTATTATTTGTTTCTTTTTAATATGTTTTTATTGATTTCAGAGAGAGGAAGGGAGAGAGAGAGAAGATAGAAACATCAATGATGAAAGAGAATCATCGATCAGCTGCCTCCCGCACACCCCTGACTGGGGATCAAGCCTGCAACCGGGACATGTGCCCTGACTGGGAATTGAACCGGGATCTCCTGGTTCTTGGGTCGATGCTCAACCACTGAGCCACAGTGTCCAAGATTGTAGGTCTAATTAGGTAAATGAATTGTGGCATGAGGGAGAGATTAGGTCAGAAGCCACAGGAGTCTAAGAGTAAAGAAATGATGAGGAACAAGGCATGATTTTCAGGCAACAGTGATATGACCTTGGTCTCAGGCCTGTGTACCTCTTTCTATTTATGAAGCTAGTGTTAATCAGCTACCAATAATGGTCAAACTTTTCTTAGCCATGAAAAGTGACTGTATGGAAGAAGATACACATATATGGGGAAACATTCTGTTCTCATGAATTGGAAGGCTTAAAATTGTTAAGATATCAATACTACTAAGAGTGATCTAGGTTCAATGCAAACCCCATCAAAATCCCAGTGACTTTGTGTGTGTGTGTGTAAATCCTAAAATTCATATGGAGTCTCAAGGAATAGCCTGAATAGCCAAAACAATCTTTAAAAGTTGGAGGTCTCACACTTCGTGATTTCAAAACTTACTGCAAAGCTATGATAATCAAAACAGTGTGGTACTGGCTTAAACACAGACATATAAACCAATGGAATAGAATAGAGAGTTCAAAACAAATCCTTGCCGTATATGGTCAAACGATTTTTGACAAGGGTGCTAAGACCAATGGAGAAAGGACAGTCTTTTCAACCAATGGTATTGGGAAAACTGGATATCCATAAGTAAAAGAATGAAGTTGGACCATATATATAAATTAACTCAAAATGGGTCAAAGATCTAAATGTAAGAGTTAAACTATTAATCTTAAAAGAAAATAGAGGATAAAAGCCTCGTGACATTGGATTTGGCAATGATTTGTTGACTATGACACCAAAAACACAGGCAATAAAATAAAAAAATAGATCAATTGGACTTCATAAAAATTAAAAACGTTTGTGACCAAAGGACACAATCAAAGGGCACCCCACAGAATGGGAGGAAATATGTGCAAATCTAATAGTATGTAATAAGGGGTTAATATCCAGACCACATAGAGACTCCCACACCTCAACAACAAAATAAAACAAACCAATTAAGAAATGGGCAAAGGACTTGAATAGACATTTCTCTAAAGAAGATATGCAGATGACTAATAAGCATGTGAAAAGATAGTCCATATGACTAATCAGTAGAGAAATACAAATCAAAGCCACAAGATACCGCTTCACATGTATTAGGAAGCTATTATTGAAAACATAGACAATGTTTTGGTAAGGATGTGGAGAAATTGGAATCCTTGTGCACATTGCTGGTGGGCATGTCAAATGGTGCGGCTACCGTGGAAAACTGTCTGGCAGTTCCTCAAAAAAATTAAACATAGAATTACCATATGACCCAGCAATTCTACTGCTGGATATATAACCAACAGAATTGAAAGCAGGGACTTGAACAGGTATTTGTACACCCCATGTTCATAGCAGCATTATTCACAACAGCCAGAAGGTAGAAGCAACCCAAGTGTCCACCCACAGGTGAATGGACAAATAAATGTGGTATATAGAAACAATGGAATGCTATTCCTCCTAAGAAAGGAACTTAATTCTGACACATGCTACGACATGCATGAACCTTGAGGACAGTATGCTAAGTGAAATAAGTCAGACACAAAAAGGACAGACCGTGTATGACTCCATTTATAAAAGGTATTTAATTTTGTCAAATTAATAGAGACAGAAAGTAGAATGTTGTTTGCTAGGGGTTGGTGAGAAGAAGAAATGGGAAGTTGTTATTTGATGGGTACAGTTGCACTTCGGGGTAATGAAAACGTTCTGGAGATGGCTGGTGGTGATGGTTGCACAATGATGTACATGTACGTATTGCCACCACGCCGTACACTTAAAATGGTTAAAATGGTAAAGTGTATGCGCTTTACCACAATAGAAATGTATGAAACGGATATAATGTTATTGGTCAGTTATACTTGCATAAAAATGTTCTTAGCTTAAAAAGGTATACACGAATGGTTACCAGAGGGTTACACACGCGGGATTCCTCCGTTGCAGTGGGACTGGGATTCTCGGGATGCTGTGGATGAGTATTTCTGGAGGTCCCCCCGGGAAGGTGGAAATATGGTGAAAGGCTTATTTTCGTGGAGTTACGTTCCTCGGGTTGTATGAAGTCCCATGTCCCTTATCTCAGTCCTGAAAATGGAGCAGCTGGGGCTTTGTAGAGCTAAAAGCAAAGCCAGTGTCCAGAGTTTTCATTCCATGGTGGAGGGGGGTCTGAGGTAGCATCAGGCTAGATTCAGTCCGTCAGTCAATTGTGTGGGTCCCACATGGCCATGAGCCACGTGGGTGAATGCAGGGTGTGGGAGCCCCTGCAAGCCAGGAGTCGGGCGCGAGCAGCAAGAGAGGTGCGGGGAGCGGGGGCTCCTTTGTTCAGGAGCTTAAGTAGCAAATCTTCTCCAGCTTGCAAGTGGCCATGCCTATTCTAGCCACTGACTTGTTCCCAGGTGTGACTGACAGGTAAGCACCTTCCCTCGTCACCCAGACCTTACTGGGCGTGTGTCTATTGTCCAGTCCCTCCCCCAGCGATCTGCAGGGAATAGACTTGGAGAATGTTAATTGCAGCTTTCTGGCAATGCTGCATAAATGGGATGCCTGTATTTTCTAGCCTCCCTTTTACTTCTTTCCTGTTACTAATAAACAGCTATTATAACGGTATCATAATTACCTGGTCAAGTACAGTGTGCACAGTGGCACTCGTGCTGCAGGCCGTTTGGGACCCAGTGGGTTTTATTGAAAAGCGGAAAATAAAATGTTCACAATAGAGATAAAGGTTGGAGATAAAGGCTGTAAAGTTATTTTAGTGATTACTTTTATGGGTGACAGTGCAGTGAGGTCTTTTGAACTGTTCAGAAAGAAGTGCCTTTCTTTTTGGTAAGTGGAGAACGAGGCATGAATACCTGTGGCTAAGACCACATTCCAGAAATACTTGCAGAGAGGAGAGTTGTAAGAGCTGACCAGCAATGTTGACTCCCTAGGTCATTAGTCATGGGACTATATTATATACTCTGTGACTATATAAGAGAATTTAAAAGGAACTTCCATGCATGGGGAAAGGAAATAACGTGAAGAAGGTATTCTTGACCGTCTTCTTCAAAGTAAGGTCTAAAGGAAAGTTGCAGGCATATGGATGTCTGAGCACACAGAGGTCCGGGAAAGACGGAGAGCAGCCAGCCCCTGGCAGGAAGAAAGGGCACTCACATGAAGACAATTTGAGGAGAGTTCTATAGAAGGGACTCTTTGCAGAAGCCTGACAGGCACTAGGGAAACCACAGGGATGGTGCAGTGCCTGAAACAGGAACAACTGGGGCTCAGGGGGCAGGGAAAGGAACAGTTACAGGAAGCCAGAGGCCGGAGCTGCCTAACGGGAACTTTGACCCCACAGGAAGGGAGTCCCCAACACCAATACTCTGATCTCACTCTCCCTCTCTCACATCCTTCTGATCTCCTTTTTTTTTTTTTAAAAAAAAAAAGGGGGGGGGGTTTGAGAGAGGGGAAGGGAGAGGAAGAGAGAGAAGCATTGATGGGAGAGAAACATCGATTGGTTGCCTCCCATATGTGCCCTGACTGGGAATTGAACCTGCAGCCTTTTGGGGCATGGGGTGACGTTCCAACCAACTGAGCTACCCGACCAGGGCCTGACCTCCCTTTAGCTGAAGCCAGAGGGCAAAGGAGCCCACTGGGGTGGTCTGGTCCACAAGGGTCTGCCTCTGGGGGTGCTGAGCAGGACAAGAGGGGGTGGCAAGGGGATGGGGAGGAGGAAGGAGCAGACAGATGCTGTCTCACCAAGTGGAATGACTTCCTACTGCATCTGTTTTTCCAATCTCATCTGTGGGATATTTTTGTCCATACCCTGACCCAGAAAACCTCGTTTTCCAGTAACGAAAAAACCGACTTGGACAAAAGGAGAGAAGAAAAGCACACCATCTCATACTTATATTTACATGTTCTATATTGAACTCAGAGGCCACAAGAAACTGTAATCACTCTCTAAAGAAGCTATTGATGTTTCTGAATTTCTTTGTAATCACTATTTGTTACTGGGCTTATACATTCCCTGTCCTTCCAACTTGAAAATCCTCCCCCGCTCCCAAATTTTACTTGAACTTTTTCTATCTGAGCACGTGAGTCCTCCTTAAATTGAACATATCCGTGCTGTAGGAGTAATCTGAGACAATCTAGCCCCTGGGGAAAATACACACCAGGGGTTAGAACCTGAAAGACTGCCTAGGTTTGAATCCTGGCTCTGTCACTTCTTAGCTGTGTGACCTTGGGCAAGCCCCCTGATCCTCCCGGGCCTCAGTTTCCTCCTCTGTAAAAGGGAATCCTAATTCGATACACCTCCCGGGGTGGTGGTGAGGGTTAAATGAGATCAGGTGCCCTTCGCACGATGCCTGGCACGTAGCCCGCGATCAGTGAGTGACGACCGTTGTTATTCTTGTCTCTTCCTCGCTCTTTCCCCACCTCCCTTTCAGTCCTCCCCTCAACTTCTGCTGAAACGTCTTCTCCCACGGCCTCCATGAAACAGACCCTCATCTTATTAGGCATGTCTCCCTCCCCTTTCCTCCTGTGTCGATTCAGATTGTGAGCACGTCCAACGCCTCCCAGACAGTCACCTTGGTGTACGTGGTGGCCAATCGGAGCTCTTTCCTCAATGGCACCGTCGCCAGCAGCCTCCTCCGCCAGCTCTCAGCTGAGCTGGTGGGGTTCTACCTCACCTACCCGCCGCTCACCATTGCTGAACGTGAGTACGTCCCCGTGACGCTGAGACCCTGCACGTTATCCTGGGGGGCCTTTCTCCATTTTGCAAACACCCATGGTGCCAGGCTGCATACTAAATCTTTTGTCATAAAAGAACTGGAATATGTGGTACCACGGAGAGGGAATTGATGATAAATTTATTATTGCACATTGGAAAAAAAGCACTTGCTGGGTGCCTTTGCTCTTCACATAGCTCTTACCTCATTTACTCCTTACAACCACCCTATGAGGTAGGTGCAAAATTATGAGCACCATTTTGCAGATAAGAAAACTAGAGTTTGTTCAGTTTAATAAAGCGTCCACACTTACGCGGCTGGTCAGACGTGGAATTTGAACCCAAGCCGTCTGCCTCTGAGTTCATTGGCCCCCCTGGTAGGGCACTTGTCCTTGTGGCGATACGGATTCCTATGATTTCCCCCACTTCTACCATCAGCAAATGTCCCGGGGCCTTCAGCCCCTGCCCTGGCTACAGATATCAGTGCAGCTAATTTGCCATCAGCATCGTGACTTCCCTTGATGAAGTCCCCAGGGCCTTGTGGCCTCGTCTTCCGTTAATGCCTCGGTTACATAATCCTCGCCACCATGCAGCAGGCACAGGCTTTGAAGACGATGCAGCCTACATTCTGTCTCCAGACACTTACTTGGTACCTAAAGGAAGTAAAGATTTGTGCTCTTAAATGTAACAATTGATCCTTTCCCAAGGTCACTGAGCAAGCTTTTTATAAAACACACTAGAGGCCCGATGCACAAAATTAATGCAAGAGTAGGCCTTCCTTTCCCCGGGTGCCAGCACCGGCTTCCCTCTGGCACCCGGGACCGGGCTTCCCTCGAAGCCCCGGCTTCATCCGGAAGGTCATCGGGAAGGACATCTGGTCTAATTAGCATATTTCGCTTTTATTATTATAGATATTAGCAAAATCCTTTCTATGTCCTTCTGTGGTTGCTTTTGATAGTGTAAACAAAGGAGATGATGTGTGTGGCTATGCTTTAGCACAGGATAGCCATTCCAAATTTTTTTGAACGCTTGTTTAATAGCAAGCTTTTGCGAATTTCCACGGAGTGAGGAAAGATAACTGGGTTTAATGGAAAAGGTGGTATCATAAAGGAAGGCATCATGTCGCCTGGCAGCAAGTGAAGAATTTACTTTCTTTCATCTTGATATTTTGATAATCACATCAGCTGAGGTTTGCTGAGCACTTACCGTGGGCCACTGCTGTGCTAAGCCCTTTACACGTATTAACGCCGATGGTCACTGCACCTGTCAAAAAATGTTCGTTAATGAGCGTTTGGCCGCTAAACTTCATCCTTGACGTTGGAAAAATACATTCGAGAGAGAATCATTCCTAAAAATGGTAGTGCCGGTGGGGTGTTTTACAGGAGAAAGCTACAGTTAAGACGGGTTCCACTTAAGAGGTTTTGATGGAAAAACTGAAAGAGCAGAAATCCACAAACCCTAGGAAACTCTTCATCTGAAAGTGAGCCCTCTACGGAGCATTTTCGTTTCTGAACAGCAAGGCAGTCCGGGCCTGTATGTCGTAGAGCTCCTCAGAATGATAAAGCAGGACTCAGCCACTCCATCTCGTCACCTATGTCCATGTCCCTTAACAATATTTACATGTAAAACTCGTGACAGTAATTTGATGTGTTTCTTACTTGTTTTAGCGCTGGAGTATCCCAACCTTGACATATCGGAGACAACCAGAGACTATTGGGTAATTACAGGTAATCTCTTATTTCCCCTTTCACTCTATCAGGTTGGTTGGTGGTTGTGTTTTTTTAAAACTGCGTGTCAAAAAAAAAACCTAAAAAATTAAAAATGCATGTTACTCGGTGATAGGGTTGGCATCCTTTTTTTTGGTCCTGTCCTATGAGTCAGGGAGTCACTTTCACAGAACCAGGAGTGGGTGGAGTAAGCTGAAACAAGAAAACACACACACACACACACACACACACACACACACATCACCCTGAAGATGAACATTAGATAAGCCATTCAAAATAGCAAGCTGCAAGGCCCAGCTAGCGGCCCCCTCTTTGCAGAAAGTGGACCGATCGGAAGGAACAGCATTTACCTGTGGATGTCCAGGGCGTGTCCATGTGAATGGTTGTCTGTGTCAAGACTGTAGGCCTTTCTGCGCTGCCCTACAGAATGCCAGTGGGAGTCAGAGGAATGCCAACGTGCACTCTCCTCTCTCCCCAGCCACGAGGCCCACGCCCACAGCAATCCTGTGGAGCCCAGGCGTGTCCTGACGGGGAGGGCGGGTGGAAGTAGAAGGGTGTTTGGGTGGCATTTTCTTTTTTTCCCTTGACATTTCCCAGCTGAGCTTTAGGAAACAGCAAAACAGTTCTTGTTTTTCAAAATCCCAACAGTAGTTCTGAAAAGCCAAGAAGCAAGGATTGGCAGCAAAGAGAGAAGGCAGGTGTTTATGAGGAAGAGTGAGCAGGCCAGCCATCAAGGGAAGGGCCAGGAAGGGGGGGAGGGAAGGGTCTGCTAGGGTTGCCACGGAAACTCCTTCAGACTGGGGTGGGTGGGGGCTTCAATGGTTCTAGAGGCTGGAAGTCCGAGATCAAGGTACCCGCAGGGTTGGTTTCTCCTGCAGCCTCTCTCCTTGGCTTGCAGATGGGCGTCTTCCCTCTGGGCCTTCACGTAGTCCTCCCTCTGTGTGTGTCCATGTCCTCATTTTCTCTTCTTGTAAGGCCACAGTCATAGTGGATTAGGGTCCACTTCTATGATCTCATTTTACCTCAATTCCTTCTTGAAAGGACCTGCCTCCAAATACAGTCGCATTCTGAGGGGCTGGGGGTTAGGACTTTCGGCACCTGAATTTGGGGAGGAAACAGTCCAGCCTGTAACAAGGAGGGAGGGAGGTCCTGTAAATCATGGAAGATGTGCATGGGCGAGCAAGCCCATCTAAAACCCGCTTCCTCCCTCCCATCTCCTCCCTCACACGCTGCGCAGGCGAGATGGGCCACTGCCTACACACGGACACGGGAGCACAGCCTTGCAAGGGAGCCGGCTCAAGACCTCTCCTAAATTGCAGAAAATTGCTTTTCTTTCTCTCCTGCGGGGCCATGGATTTGCAGAGATTTTTTTTTTTTTTTTTACCTGCTAAGACAAACTAAAGAAATGTGTTTAAAAATTAAAAAAATAAACCTCACCATAGTTTATGCCCAAGAGAGAGACAGTGCTAACACAGCAACACATTTTCCAAACCAGCAGGTTATGGAACATTTACAAAATCATTTTTTTTCTCCACCAGAAATGCTGCTTTTTAATTTGCAGAGGTTTCCCCCCTTCTGTTAACTTGAAGGTTTACATTGAATGGTAGCACATCCACTCTTGAATACTGGATGCCTGAGACGACCTCCTGTTTCAGCCTGCCCTCATGTGCCTGTGCCTCTACTGTAGTGACTTAACCTTAATAAGAAACTCCACACATGGTCTTGTTTTCAGGATCCTCCTGGGACCTAACGCCTGTCCCCCTGCCCCTGCCCCGCCCCCCCCCCACCTCGGTAATCCTCATTTCTTATTGCTGTTGTGGCTGTTGGTGATCAGAAGAAACAGCGGCCTCCATCACTGTGTTTGGGGCAGTTGGATTAGATAGTGGGGTTTTTTTTTTTGGGGGGGGGGGGAGGGGGTGTCGGGGGACCGAAACCAGCCTCAGAACAATCCTTCGCTTTGGCTCTTTCTAACCCCATGGGCAGCCACCATCAACCTTTTACCATTAGTTACAGAAGGGGTAGGAGATTGGGAACAGAGAGACGAAGAGAGCTCTGTTCATCCTGTTCAAACAGCCCCTGGAATAACCAACCACCCTGCCGTTCACTCCCAGACATCCATCACGGGCACCCTACCTACTGCCCATGGATAGCTTGGAGCACCTTTCCTTTATTTCGTTTGTATTATAAAACCCTGCCATGCTTTCATCTGCATGCCCACTGAACTTATATTACATATGGTTTTGCACACTGCATACTTCTCCCCCCTCCCCGAGTGTGGGTCTCTTTTTGGTGGAAAGTCGTTGGCTGAGGGTGACTCCTGTGGTCAGCCCGTCTTTACAGAGAGCCCAGGAGCTACGCTGCTGTCCATGTGTCTTACAATCCAGCAGAATACAGATGTACGGCCTTAATATATTGCTGCCTGACAGGTGAGAGCCCAGCTTAGGTTTGAAATCTGTCTCTATTTCACCCACCAGAGGCAAAATGCTCCAGACCCAGCAATCGCAGGGTTTCTTCTGGCCTCAGCTTTTCTACATACAAACAGAGCCAGTCACTCAGACCCTGTGGGCGTCCCTCCCTCCCTTAGAATCAGAAGATAGGAGATGAACATTCAAGTTCTTTTGGCTCTGAATGTGTGGGATTCAACCACCAATAAAACAGTTCAGATCGAATACAGGAAGCTGAGCCAGGCCTGATCATTGGAACTTTCAGGCCTGGCTGCCTCCTACGGACACAGTCTCTTCACACGTAGAACAGGGAGGCACATCGGAGCTGTCCAGGTGCTGATTCCATGTAACCCTGTGGGAGGTTCCCTCAACCTCCTGCACTTCCCTGGAACACCCCCCACCCCCAACTTTTAAAATTGCGGTAAAATACACACAACATGAAAATTTCCGTTTTGGCCATTTTTAAATGTACAGTTCAGTGGCATTAAATACATTCACAGTGTTGTACCACCGTCACTGCTATCTACTCCTGGAGCTTTTTCATCACCTGGGTATCCCTTTCTTTGATGTCACTGGGATTCTCACAAAGTAATCAACCCGTGATGAAGTTCTCCGTGTCCCGTGTCCTCTCTCCTACTCTGCCCATTGGTCAGGAGAGGCCAACTCAGAAGTAACCCTTCAGTGGTTGATTATGAAATTTTACCAGAGAGGCAGCTCTGAATGAGCAAGAGCAGGGGCTCTCCTGCCTGGGGCCCGGGGTAGGCTGTGTCAGGGGGATGCCCAGGGGCCTCTGTGGGGCCTGCCCCAGTGGGAACGGCACCTGAGTGTTTTCTCTTTGTTGGCAGGAATTCCGCTGCCAGCTGAGCTGGGAGTCCCTCACAAGGGCCCTAGAAAGAGAGCTGCTTTATGCCCTCCATGGGGATTATTCGGTATTTATGGCCTCAGAGAAGTCATTTCTGAGACTCAGCTGTGGGTTTTCCTTCTCTCTCAATCAGTTAAAAATAATTCTCCGTAGCTCAGTGTCCGTTGCTTGTTCTGGCCCTGAGCAGAATGCCATCATAACGGCATGTTCTTTATAACCAGGCTGTGTCCATATCCCAGTAGATGGCTGGCGTTAATGGTCCTTAGCTGGACCCTGGTAGGACAAACTCCCCAGCCCACATAAGTTTTGGTTTCTTTAAGATAAGGATTGTTTTTAGCATTTTTTAATTTCAAGGATGGCTGTGTTTGAAGGCAGTGTTTGTGTGTTTGGGATGAAGTGTGCTTCCCAAGGGACTTGGAGGAAAGCCTAGATTTGGGGGGTTGACAGCAAAAGACAATCAGCCACTCCCATAGTAAGTGACCACTGCAGTCCTAGCCCTGGTGTTCATTAAAATCCTTCCCCAGGCGCCAGCCACGGCCTGGAATTCCATCACCGACGCCTTGCCTGTTGATTGCATGTGCCCTGGAGTAGATGAAGCTCAGCGTGGAGGACAATGGAAAGAGGAGTGTCGTGTGCCTTCCCATGTGCTGGGCACTGTGCTAAGCTCCCTTATACACCCGGTCTCATTTCAACCATAGATCTCTTTAGGAATATATTTGCTGTGATGTGGACTTCTGCCCTTTCTACTGAGGAGGACTTGGACGCAGACAGGGCCAGCTGCTTGCTGAAAGTTTCACACTGGCAAAGAGCTCGCTCTTTCTGTCCCGCTGTCCTGCTCTCGGATGGAAGAGTACCCAAGGGGCCAGGGGCAGCTTTGGGGTGGCTCTCAAAGTGGCTGCAGAGGAGGGAGAGATGAGGACATTGAACAGGGCGGTTTGCCAGGTTGTAAGGGCCCGATTTGCAGGATGGAGCTTAGATTCCTCAGCAAAGCTGTTGGGGAGGAAAAATAAAATAAGGGTAGCCCAGAGTCTGAGCTTTTCTGAGTGGGAACCAGCGGAAAATCCAGTTAGCCAGACCTGTAGGCTGTGTTCCCGTATGGACTCTAACAACATGTAATCTTCAATAAGGTTTGGATTTACTACAGCAGCGTTAGACATGTCTCAGCCCATGGAGGAGAGAGTCCAGGCTTTGTTTGGGTTTGAACCCTCACTTTTCTAGTTACTAGCTGTGACCTTGACAAGTCACTTAACCTTCTAGCATCTATAACATGTGGATAGTGATTCCTACTTCCTGGGACTGTTGTTGAGAGCAAAGTGAGGTCAGGATGGTCAAGCCCTCACATGAGGTAGGGCCTGTGGCGCCTTGTGGCTGGGGCAGGGATGGAGGCGGTTGTGGTTCTGAGTTAGCAGGGAGCCTGTCCGCTGAGTAGCCCCTCTGCCTTCTGCACCCACAGTGCTGCAGGGCGTGGACAATTCGCTGGTGGGTCTGCACAACCAGAGCTTCGCCCGGGTCATGGAGCAGCGCCTGGCCCAGCTGTTCATGATGTCCCAACAGCAAGGCCGGAGGTTTAAACGGGCCACCACCCTGGGAAGCTACACCGTGCAGGTGGGTGTTCGCGAAGCCTCTGGGGTCTTCTCATACCTGTGGGGGGGGGGGTGCTGCCTGAGACTAAGTCATCATGCTGCGTGCAGCAGAGCAGGGACGCTGAAGACTGACTGAGCCATTGAATCAGTGCTGCTCTTAGGGTGCGGGGTCAGGGGTCATAACATCAAACTGACGGGTGAGAGTTAGCTGCTCTCACTACTAGATGATAAGGAAAGGAGGTTTTGGAACAAATTCTGCACGCACGCAGATGTTTATTCAACAGAAAGTTGTAAGGAAGCAGGCACAGGCTACTCGGCAACCTGTTCCGTGGGCTGGATGGAGTCCCAGCTCTCGGGACTCCCAGGCCCTCTCGCCACCAACGCTGTGAATGGCAGATGCACCCATTGGCATTCTAGGTGCCGGGTTCTGTTTTCCTTATTTAGTCAGTTTGGACAAGTAGAGCCTTCGGGGATTATAACGGACACATGGCCACACAGGGATTTAGGTTAAGGAGCCGTAGCAGACGCTGTTGGTGCTCTGCCCAGATCCCCTTTCCATTTCTATCAATGCCAGCAGCCACCTCTGAACCTTTATGTAAGGACTAGAGGCCCAGTGCATGAAATTCGTGCAAGAGTAGGCCTTCCTTCCCCCAGCTGCTGGCATCGGCTTTTCGCTGGCACCCAGACCGGCTTCCCTCGCAGCCCTGGCTTCCTCTGGAAGGACCTCCAGTCTAATTAGCATATTACGCTTTTATTATTATAGATTGCTCTGGAGATGCAGGAACCCACATAGCCCACACCATGGCTGCCTGAAGTGCCTGGGAATTAATTAACCTGGGGGGTGTGGTATAAATACCTCAGCTCCCTGGTCTCCAAGCTAGGAGAATTCAGAAATGTATCTTTTCCATCACTTCCAGAGCTTTCCCACTGAATTAAGCGTTCATTACCCACTGTGGTAACTGGCTTAATAACACCCTTTTTAGCTCCCTCCCCACCCCTGTATCACCTACTCACCTTCTTGCCAGTTCCTTTCATCTCTCAAATAAACTATAAACACTCAACTCTTCTGAGTCTGTTCCTCGGGACCCTAAGAGCAGACAGTAGCCATCCCCAAAGTGGGGACTCTAAGCCTCTAGATTCTTTACCTGGTTCAAGCAAGAGTGAGACTGTCTCTAGCGTATTCTAGCCAATCCACATGTCTTGCATAGCCCTAATTTCACCAAAGGAGAACCCATTTCTAACATTTGTGAGCAAGGTAACACATTACAGAAGGGCACTCCCGGTAGCTGCCTCCCGAGTGGAATTCCCCATTGGAATCTAGCCCACTGCCCTGGGGTGTGAACTCCTGATTGGCAATTCACCACTCTGTGGGTGTAAGTTAACCCAAACATACATGCATGGCATCGCACTTGTCTGCGAGGAAGAGGAAGCGTTTGAAAGGAAGTTACAGTCATGGCCACAATCTGTCTGCAGATCATGCTCCAGGCATTCTTGTAAGTACAAAGAGCCCCTCTCCTGTTGGAGTCAGCTGTGCCCCCGAGGGCGACTCCAGGCCTCACGTTCACAGTGGGTGACTTGGGTCCCTTGCCCTGTTGGATGTGGCTTTGTTTCTAAAGTTCTTTGTGGCCTGTGACAGCCTGGTCCGAGGTAAAGTAAGACGGTTAATTTCACGTGCCTGGCTGGTGATTTCCCCTCTGTGGGTTCCACTGAGCCCTGTAGTTCACACTTCTCCAAACAGCAGGAAGGAAGTCGCTCAGAGGACAGTGACATGGGATTTGCCTCCGCTGAAGCGGGAGGCAAATTATTTACGAGTCACACCTACAATCTCGGTGTGGTTAGTAAAGCTAACAGTCTAACAACATCTTCTGTGTTGAAGGGGGCCCCAGTGAGATGTGCTTCTCTCTCTTCTGAGTACCCAGGGTGCTTGGCCCCTCTAGTCTCCCGAAAAGTCTGAGCGAAGCAAGTTGGGATTGATTTCTGCAAATCCCTCATTTGCAGGGGCTGTAGAGCACCTTCTAACATTACCCTTGGAGAAATCTTGCAAAGAAGGATTTGCTAATAAATTGAAATGGAGTGAAGTTATTAGATATTTGAAAGCTCATTCACCTTCTAACTGGTTGTACTGACACTCTCCCCACCTCTCCCACGAGGGACAGGAATAACGTGCCCAAGTTTCCCAAGTAAAATTCACTCCACATATCTGACACCATCTTTCCACACAGAGACCTTCCGTTTGGGATCCGATTATTTTAAAAGATGGGCCGCTTTCATGGAGATTTAGAGGTCTAGAATTTAAAGCTATTTCTCTAGTAGGTATATTTGAAAAAGTGAATCCAAAGAAGAAATTCACTTATAAACATTTTTTTTTTTTTTTTTTTTTTGTTAATCCTCAACCTGAAGATATTTTTTTCCAGAGAGTGGAAGGGAAGGGAAGGGGGGGAGGGGACAGAAACATCGATGTGAGAGAGACACATCGATTGGTTGCCTCCTGCGGGCACCCTGACAGATTCGAACCCCACGATGTGCCCTTGATTGGTAATTGAACCTGCGACCCTTCTGTGCGCAGGCTGACGCTATCCAGTGAGCAACACCGGCCAGGACCGAGAAACATTTTTAAATGTTTGACTCCATTTGTCACAGAAGTAATGCAAGTTTTAACTACCACAAGATTACATTTTCACCTACCAAAGATCAGTAAAATGGTACTACCCAGTGTTACGGAGGATGCAAGGAAATGGGTACTTTCCACGGGTAAATGGGTCTGACCTTTCTGGAGGGCAAGTGAGCAATTTAGACAAGAACCTTTTAGATGGTCACAAACTTACTCCTAGCGACTCATTTTGAAGATAGAGGTAAACCCTGAGACAAAGGGTGAGAGCAGTGCCTTTCAGAGGTGTCCAGAAAACGGTCCCGTAAGGTGCCCTGACAAAGGTGCTCTGGCCAGGTGAGTGTGGGTAAGGCTGTTTCCCATAGCCCCTTCTTGATGAGTCCCAAGGCATATTGGCAAACCAGACACTCAGTGTATATCCTATATAATAAAAGGCTAATAGGCAAATTGTCCCCTTGACCAGGAGTTCAACAGCAGGCTGGCCAGCCAACCGCCCATGTCCCCTGCCCCTGGCCAGCTGGCCGGACCCCACCCATGCACAAATTCATGCACCAGGCCTCTCATACATATATACAAACACACACACACACACACACACACACACACACACATAGAGTGGCCAGATTATTATGCGTTCAGAGATCATAATAATTTGGCCACTCAGTGTAGAAATCTCCTTTCCACATATTATATGGTTTCTACGATTAAATGCCAACAAGACCCTTGTTTTTAGTAATGTCTACATTCCTCCAACATTTTATTGTGAACATGTTCAAACTTACAGAAATGTTGAAAAAATGCCATGGTAAACACCCATATACTCACCATCTAGGTTCTGCAATTAACGGTGCGGACTGTGTTGCTGTTTTATATGGAAGATACATGGAATTTCCACACTACTCTAGAATTTTATAAAAATGGAATCCTACAATATGTTCTCTTTTGTGTAAAGCTTTTTTGACTCCGTGTAATGTTTTTGTTCTTGTTTTTAATCCTCATCCAAGGAAATGTTTTTTTATTGACTTTTAGAGAGAGAAGAAGGGAGGGAGGGAGAGAGAAAGAGAAACATCGATCGGTTCTCTCTCCCAGATGTGCTCTGACTAGGGACCAAACCCACAATGTAGGTATGTTCCCTGACCCGGAATTGAACCCATAACCTTTGGTGTACGGGATGGTACTCCATCCAACTGAGTCACCCGGCCAGGACTCAGCGTAGTGTTTGTGAGATTCATCCATGTTGCTGCATTATTTGGAAGTTTATTTTTGTTATTGTATGAATATACTACAGTTTACTCATTCTTCTGTTGATGGATACCAGGGCTTTTCCCAATTTTTAGCTATTTTAAACAAAGCTGCTATGATCATTCTTCTACAGGTCTTTCTCTGGCCATGTACTTTCACTTCTCTTAGGTATATAATAGGAGTTGAATTGCTGGTTCATGGGTTGGTGTATGTTCATTCTGTAAGAAACTGCCCCATCTTTTCCCAAAGTGTACCATTTTACACTCCCACCAACCAGATGTGGAGTTCCAGTCACTCCACAGTCCCATCAACACTTCTCATTTTAGCCATTCGGGGGGGTGATAGTGGTGTCTCAGGGCTTAAATTGAATTTCCCCACTGAGCATTTTTTTATATGCTCATTGTCTACCTTGCTTTGTGAATTATCCTGTCAGAGTTTTTTAAACCCATTGTTATTGGATTGTAGTAACATCTATTTTTAATTGTTATATATAGCATATATACCAAGGGGTATAAAAATATGTAGAGTTTAAAGACCACTAATAAAAAGAACACACGACCCAAAGGATGAGAACATTATTCTTAGCTTACTGGGGGAGCTTTTTATATGTCTTCTTTTACTATGCACATTTCCTTTCGTTCTATCAGAATTGAATGTGCCTGTATTTTCTGTATATATTTTACCAATCATGTGTATCTCTAGACAGTATGCCATTTGGTTTTGCCTGTTTTTGAATTTTATATTCTGTGGTTTGTTTTTTGTTTTGGGTGAGTTTTTGTTTGTTTGTTTTGTTTTGTTTTTGCTCAAATGTCAGACTTTTGTGTTCAGCCAAATTGATACAAATAGCCAGAGTTCATTTATATTACTCTGTAACATTCCATTATGTGACTACCCCATAGTAGAATGTCCATTCTACTATTAGTGAATTTTGACTTTTTAGTTTTTTTGCTCTTAACATTGCTGTTGTAAACATTTTTGTAATATCTTTCAATATCCTATAAAACTCGTAATCAGCATATATACTTTGGAAAGACACTATACTGTACCATAACGTCTATTAGTTGTTAATTGTAATAGTGAAAAGTTGGTAGCAACCGAAGTGTTCAAAAATGAAGGTTAGTTACGTGTATGAGGCATGCATACAGTAGAACATGATGTCAGTATTAAAATGTATGTTTTACGTATTTGTAATGATTTACAGTTGTTAATCACAGTGCTGAAAAATGAGTAGCAATTTAAGTGTTTAACAAGAAAGGATTTGCTAAATAAATTTATGAGGTCTGAGTTAGAATGTAGGAATTGACATTTATGCTTTTGTTATATTTAAGGTCATTTAAAGATATAAGTAAAAATAGCAATATGTTATACTATCGAGAGAGTGCTAGAAATAATTTTGTAAAATAATAAATAAAAGATTTGTGTGGGAGAAAACAAAGAATAGAAGCAAGTACTCCAAAATGAAAATAGTCATTAGCTTGTGGTGGAGGGAGTACAGACTGTTTGTATTTTGTTTTATTTCTGGATGCTTTTCTGTATTTTCAGATGCTCTGTAGTGATATGTGTACCTGGTACAGTGGGGAAAGCAACAAAGGTTATTTTAGAAAGAGAACTTTGAGTCTCCAGGTACTGTTTTTATCATCGGTCTTTTGAATTGCCGGCATAGAAGTTCATTCCCCACCCCTCTCTGGCAATTGCAGGAATTTATGTGTGTGTTTTTTTGTTGTGGTTGTTTTTTTTTTCCTCCCAACTCTTTTATTTTTTTAAGGAAAACGATTTTAACTATAATAATGCAATCAGCATTAATATTTTAAGAAAAACAATTTTAAATGTAATAGTATTACATGCAATAAAAATTAGTATTTCAAGAAAGAAGGACTTTAAATGTAATAATATTACCAAAGCTCTAACAGTGTAATTTTGCAGGAATTTGAAATTAGAAATCTTGCTCGAGAATAACCTGACATGCCCTGAATTAATGTGCAGGCCTATTTTCAAATGAGGCCAGCGTTCTCGGGAGGCTGGGAGACATCTCCATTTCAGCGTTTTCTTCTGCAGCCTCAAACTGTGCTGTCCAGATGTTCATATTTCCTCCTCCCTGCCTCCCCCCGCCAGCGACAGCAGGGCTTCTCGCGGGTTTGGTGATAGGGAGGCACGTTAAGGTTGGTGTCTCAAATGTACACCGGGGGTCCACTTGGCCTCGGAAGGCGTCAGCAGTCAGGAGAGAGCCTGCTGATCGCCCGAGGGATTGCAGGGTCTATGCAAGATGCCCTATAAACATGGCCTCTTTTTTCCTGAAAGATGGTGAAGATGCAGCGGGTGCCGGGACCCAAGGACCCAGCGGAGCTGACTTACTACACCCTGTACAACGGGAAGCCTTTGCTAGGGACCGCGGCTGCCAAGATCCTGAGCACCATTGACTCCCAAAGGATGGCCTTGACCTTGCATCACGTTGTCCTCCTGCAAGCTGACCGTAAGGGAATAGTCTTTCCTTCATTCATTATTTTTAACGCCATTAAATGTTTCCTGAAAATGAAAGTGATTCCCTAAGCTCCTGTTAACGGACCCAGAGATAAACATTTCTGTACTAGAAGGTTTTTAAATCAATCAGCTGTGTTTGAAGCAGTACGTTATGGGTAAGGGATATGTTTTCAATATTAGAAAGATAGTAATGATATTGCTACACCCAAATTCTATCCACTCTTCCTCCTCAGTGAATAGCTAGAGAAATCGCCGTAGCTGAGATCGTAGTCGTCTGCTGGGGAATTGAAGATAACCTGATTCACTAAGAATCGATAGAGTCCTACACGAACTGCCTTGGTTCTGGAAGACATACAGAAATGGGCAAGAGCTGGGCCCTGCCTTTAAGGAGCAGAGAGGGAGCTAATGCAGGATACAAAGGCGTGGACTGCGGGAAAGTGCTACAAGGGGGCAGTGTGATGCCGGGGTCAACCCAGGGAGGTTTGCTCTGAAGGGGCTTCTGAAAAGAGTGAACAGAGAAGGGAAATTAAAAATAATAGCTGCTTCTTTGAATACCTTCCCCTGTGGCAGCTGCTATTTCCGAAGGACTTGTATGCATGCATATAAGCACAACCAATGGACACAAGACACTTGGCAGGGGAGGGGCGTGGGATGAGGGCACGCGACGGGGTAGGGGAGGCTGGGGGAAAGTCAATGGGGGAAAAAGGAGATATATGTACTACTATGTGTAATACTTTAAACAATAAAAATAAAAATAAATAAATAAATATATTTTTATTGATTTCAGAGAGGAAGGGAGAGGGAGAGAGAGATAGAAACATCAATGATGAGAGAAAATCATTAATCAGCTGCTCCCTGCAGGCCCCCTACTAGGGATTGAGCCCACAACCCAAGCATGTGCCCTTGACCTGAATCGAATCTGGGGCCCTTTAGTCCTCAGGCCTTCGCTCTATCCACTGAGCCAAACTGTCTAAGGTGCAGCTGCTATTTTCATTGCTTTATATAGACTTTCTCACTTTTTCCTCTCATTGGGACAACTTTATTCAGCTGCAAATTACAGATGAGGAAACCGAGGCTCAGAAAAGTTAACTAACTTGGTCAGTCCTGCAGAACTAGTACCGAGATCGCCAAGATACGAATCTGTCTGACTGCAAACATGTGTTCTTAACTATCACTCGCTAAGGTTTCAACAGAGAGAGAGGAAGGGTGTATTTTCCAGAAAGAGGGAGCAGCGTGAGCGAAAGAATGAAAGTGAAAAGCATCAGGTGTGCTTGAAAAGCAAGGCGTTCCAATAGCCTGGAGCAGTGGTCGGCAAACTGCGGCTCGCGAGCCACATGCAGCTCTTTGTCCCCTTGAGTGTGGCTCTTCCACAAAATACCACAGCCTGGGCGAGTCTATTTTGAAGAAGTGGCGTTAGAAGAAGTTTAAGTTTAAAAAATTTGGCTCTCAAAAGAAATTTCAATCGTTGTACTGTTGATATTTGGCTCTGTTGACTAATGAGTTTGCCGACCACTGGCCTGGAGTGCAGAAACCTGAGGAGGAGTTGATGGCTTGGAGACGCTTACTGCTTCAGAGAGTCCGGCCTTGGTGGGCAGGGGAAGGAGACTGTACATAATATGATTCATGTGCTGGAGATTTTTACCTGGCTCGCTGTCTCTTCTTCTGCATCGCCTCTCCTGTCCTCGTCCATCCTCTCCTTTGACCTGTCAGTGCTGTGGCCTCCTCCCTGCTGTTGAAGGCCTTGGGAAGGGGCAGAAAAGCGAGAGCTGGCTTTATGTAGAGCAAGAGGTAAATGGAGTGTCAGGGGGAGTGGTTGAGGCGAAGGGGACTGGGCTGAGGGCGGTTGAAGGGGAGCGGTGGAAGGTGTGAGAGCACAGGTGGGAGAGAGATCATATCCGAGTAGAAGATGCGTGGAGCCTTTTGGAAGTGAGAGTCCGGGGGCCATGTGGGGGGTTGCCCAGAAGTGTGGCTACGACTCCGAGGGCCAGGCTCCCGACCCTGCTAGCCTGGCTCTCAGGCTGCTGTCCCTCAGCCTCGCTTCTTTGTCGCCTCTGAGTCCACTTGGTCCTCTCAGATCCCTTCTACAGGAATTCACAGTTCTCTCTCCCTTTCTCCTTTCATAGTTATGTCCTCTTGGACTTTGCAGGTGCTTCCCAAATAACTCAGCCTCAGTCACTTTGTCGTTAATGCACCGTCCATACTGCAATTAGAGTCACTATCTATACTTTGGAAAACACAGATTCTGCTCTTACACCTACTCCATTAAAAGGTATATATCTGCCGAAACCGGTTTGGCTCAGTGCATAGAGCGTCAGCCTGCGGACTGAAGGGTCCCAGGTTCGATTCCGGTCAAGGGCATGTACCTTGGTTGCGGGCACGTCCCCAGTGGGGGGTGTGCAGGAGGCAGCTGATCGATGTTTCTCTCTCATCGATGTTTCTGACTCTCTGTCCCTCTCCCTTCCTCTCTGTAAAAAATCAATAAAATATATATATTTTTAAAAAGGTATATATCTGATGGGTCTTCACTGTTCACAGAATAAAATCCAGACTCTGTAACAGGGGTCTCCCAAGCCCTTCACAGCAGGCACTCCATCAATGTCCAGCTCACTTCCCAACCCGGTCTCCGCCTACTTTTCTCTCCTTCCTGTCTAATGCTTCAGCCACACAGGAGCATTCATCCCTCACTCTCCCCATTCCTCTGAAGCCTTCCTGGACCCATGAGTCAGACCCCCCTTCCCCCACTCTTTCTTAGCTCCAGGGGCTTCCATTGCCCTCATCACATTGAGCAAACGAGTTGTTGTCTCTCTCTCCCTCTTGAGCTCTTTAAAAGCAGCTACCACACCCCCTTTATCTTTGGATATCCAGCCCCAACTACTGTCTGGCTCTGTTCTGGTGAAGGCAAAAAACCAGCCTTTGCTAAATGCCTGTGCCAGGCCCCGAGGGAGGCATGCAGTTGGAAGACACCAACACAAAGCAGTTGCGAGCAGAGCCTTTGCAGTAAGGCAGACCTGGATTCACCCCACGCCCTGCTCTTCCACTTTGTAGCTATGGAGCTCAGAGACCAATGAATGATCCTCCCTGGCCTTCATTTTCCTCATCTGTAAAGTGATAATAAAACAAACAAACAAACAAACAAACAAACAAATGTAGTAGAGCTACTCAGATGACTAAATGAGAGAATTATTGCATGGAAAGGGCTTAGTACAATCCTACTAAGCACTTTTATTCAGTGGTAGCTGAATGTCTCATTTATCCATAAGGTAGAAGGACTAATGGAGAGAGGGAATGAAGATGGAAAGGTGACTTGAAGGTTAAGAACCCATATACTTCACGGAATAGGGTGCTATTAATGAAAGTAGAAAGGGGATTGGAGAGGAAAAGCATTTTTAGAAGGGAGAGGTAATTTATTCTGTCTGGGCCACGTTGAGTTTAAAGTAATGAGATATTAAGGGGTGCTTTGGGGGTATCGAGGAAGTGCTAATAAAATATTGAGGGGGTAGGGATGGGATATTGATGGCTGAAGTTAAGAAAGTTGGAATTCAAGCCTGGCTCTCAGGACAGAGGTTGAAGTTAACAGTAGATTTTGAGAATGTCGCAGATACAGGATAGAGTTAAAATCCCAGAGACAATCCGAGTGCACAGGGAGAGAATAGTAGAGGACAGACCCTGGGAAATGCCTCCATGCCCGGGATTGGATGAGGAAGAAGCTGCGGCCAGTGAAAAAGAGAGTCACTGAGGGAAGCAGCAGCGAGGCCAGAGGCCCCCATGAGCCTTGTGGGCCACACCCTGAGTGGAGTGACAGCCATGGGGTGGTTTGGGCGGGAGAGTAACGTGGACGGAGCACTCACAGCTGTTGGGCCCTGGGCTAGGCCCTCCTCCCCACCCACTCACACCAGCATGAGCTTTCACAGCCACAAAAAATGAGCAGGAAACATTTGTGAATAGATTTCTTCTCCTTTCAACATTTGTTCCATGTAAGAATAATTTATTTTTAGTTTAGATTATGTGCACCCTTTGACTTCATTCTTTCTGACAAATACGTGTGTGCGTGCGTGTGTGTGTGTGTGTGTGTGTGTGTGTGTGTCTGTGAACTCAGAACTGACTTCACCTGTGTATTTCAGGGAAATGATTTTTCATAAAAGCACCTAACTCCTTGGGACTCAGTTTGCTCACCTGCAAGTTGGGGATAAGAACAGCCCCAGGCAAAGGTCCCATCACAGTGCCTAACGCACATAGAGGCTCAGAATGTTGTCTCCTTTTCCTGTCCTTCTCTACTGCAATTCTTGCAAGTTAAACAACCATTTGTTTCTTTTCACCTCTGTACATGACTTTGTAGTTCTAGATCATTATGCCAATGAATATATTGTGTTTGGATGACTTCAGTTGACCTCACTTTACTGTCTCTTCGACTGTTAAATCAATTTATTAATGTACATAAGATAAATCAATTCTCTCCTCATTTAAGTAGAGGTGAAAGGATTTTACAGACTGCTTTGAGAAGGAACATATCCACCAAAACCATAAAGCTGAGTAAAAGCAGAACACATGTCGATATTTCATTCCTGCTAATAAAAAAAATTAGATGTATATTTGGCGTATCATGTTCTAATGCATTTGTCTTTATCGGGATAGAATAGCACAGCCCCAAAAGAGGCATATTGGTGTTTTTCACAGCGGGTCTAAGCTTTAAAAAATGTTGAAGGCATACAACTATAAATACCAAATTACTAAAAGCAGCAGCAATTAAATGTTTAATGTCAACAGAAGCACATTATCTAATGAGCTGTTTTCAGAAGTTAATAATGTGATTATTAATCACCGATTGACAGAAACTGGGGAAAAGAAGTTCTTTTGCGCCAACAGCACTTCAGAGCTAAGTGCTGCCTGGTGAGAGGCAGATCTTGGCTAACACGACACCAGTTGAAGTCGGCGGTGGTTGCAGTCAGAGAGACAGGCCGGCTGGCTCTCCAGGCAGGTCCTCACCACAGGGCACTTACCAGCGGGTCTTCATATTCCAGAGTCTGGTCCTCAGCTCTGCCAGTCTAGTTCAGCAGGATCAGGAGGGTCAACTCATGCCAACCAGACTTGCCAAGAGCTTGGTATATAAACCAGATTGGCAGTATGTCTATTTAAAATACGGATTAGAACTATCAAGGAGAGGGTACTTCTCCCTTTAACTGCCCATTACTCTATCCTGTATGAAAATCTGCATGGGAAGCCAAATTGTAACAGGGGTAAAGGTGATTCATTTTTAGATTGTCATTCAACTTTAAATATATATCTATATCTATATCTGTATCTATATCTATATCTGTATCTGTATATCTGTATCTATATCTATATCTATATATCTATTTCAGAGAGAGGAAGGGAGAGGGAGAGAGAGATAAAAACATCAATGATGAGAGAGAATCATTGATTGGCTGCCTCCTGCATGCCCCCTACTGGGATAGAGCCCGCAACCCAGGCACATGCCCTGACCAGGAATCGAACCCTAACCTCCTGGTTCATAGATTGATGCTCAACCACTGAGCCACACCAGCCGGGCCAGCCGGATTCTTTTGACTAGATGGAAGCATTTCCAAGTTTCCCCAGCCAGCCATTTGGGAAGGTGGAAGGGAGGTTTCCACTGGTTACACTTTAATCATTGCTCACTCAGAGGGTGAGTTCACAACAGTATTTAGAGTCATCTCTCTGTGGCCTTTGCCTCCTGAGTCCAGCACTACTCTAATGCTCAGATTTATTCTCTCTTCTTCTCTTTTGATTCATGGACATCACCGATGAGGAAAATTGGTATGTCTCCATCTTCCTCCTCCTCCTAGCCATAGTGAAGGCTGGCATTTTATTGAGCAGCTACCAAAGCACCACATGTGTCTCACTGACGCCTCTCAATGTGATAGCCCCATTTTACAGATGAGGAAACTGAGACTCAGAGACCTTGAGTCCCTTGCCCAAGGCAGGAGTCTTTCTATCTTAAATCCTCTTAACCATCCCACGACTTGGGACTGGGGGGTAGGGAGAGATTTCTCTCCGGTGGCCTTTCCCTTCCCAGTGCTCCTTGTCATGTGCTTCCCGCTGGCTCTTCCCCGCAGCTGTGGTGAAGAACCCACCCAACAACCTGTGGATCATCGCTGCGGTGCTGGCGCCCATCGCCGTGGTCACGGTCATCATCATCATCATCACTGCCGTGCTCTGCCGGAAGAACAAGAACGACTTCAAGCCAGACGCCGTGATGAACCTGCCTCAGAGAGCAAAGGTACGTGGTGGACGCGGGGCGGAGGGGAGCCGGCGCCCGCCCTGCAGGGCTGCTCCGCTGTCTTCCCTCTATTGGCTTTGGAGACATTGAAGTACCTCCAGAAACATCCTAACAAGCCCTGCTTTTGAAGAAGACCCTTTATTCATTGATTTATGTGTTTTCATGTTTAAAAAATTATGGGAAGGCGTACATAACAAAATTTACCATCGTGACCATTTTTAAGTGTCGTTAAGTAGTTACTTTATTGCACACCCTTTAATTTTATAATCAGGACACGATAGCTAATGCTTATCTCCTGCTCACTCTTCGCTGGAAGTGCTTTACATAGAGCAGCTCAATCCTGCAGCAGCCCTAGCAGAAGGGCCCTTGTTTTACATAGGAGGAAATTGAGGCACGGAAATCTAGGTAGACCTCATCTCTGACACCCCCTTTTTACAAAGATGTGACTCCTTCAAGATCACACAGTTAGTAAGTAGCAGAACTGATAGAATTAGGTCTCTTGGCTCATAACACACAGCTCTTTGGGGCACCTTAGACCCTCAAAGTGTTCCTTCTTCCATTGGCCAGAGTGGTTTATCCTCAGAGGCTGCCGTGATGGGCAAGCTGCAGAGCCTCGGCCAGTCCGCCGTCAAACTCCAGTGGCTCCAGTGAAGCCCGGCCAGGGGCCCCATCCACTCTCCCAGCCTCCACAGGCCTGCCCTGGCCACTCTGCTGACTGGAAGGGAAGTGGATGGAGGAAATTCCAAAGGCTAATTTTCCGGTCACGTAGCTCCCTCCATGATAATTCTGTAAAGGAAAATATAATAACCTTCAATACCCGATGTTTAAATAATGTCTTAAAACTTGTGGGGCTCTTCTAGGTCTATCACCTCATTTGCTCATCACAGCAACCCTATGAGTAGGTGGTAGTCAGGGAAGGTTTTATTTTATTGCTAAAGAGAGACTGTGGGGGCCCAGCCAGTGTGGCTCAGTGGTTGAGTGTCAACCTATGAACCAGGAGGTCACGGTTTGATTCCCGGTCAGGGCACGTGCCTGGGTTGCAGGCTCGATCCTCAGTGTGGAGCCTGCAGGAGGCAGCCGATCAGTGATTCTCTCTCATCATTGATGTTCCTATTTCTCTCTCCCTCTCCCTTCCTCTCTGAAATCAATAAAAACATATATAAAAAGTTTTTTAAACTGAGGGACTTGTCCAAAGTCACATAACTCTCCGCAGAGAGGCGACTGAGGCCCATGTCTGAGTCTCTGGGCTCTTTCACTTTACACACCTCTCTGAACCCTGAGCTTTGACAGGTAGAATCCCCTTGCAGCTCTGAGCTCCTGAGCTTTGTCCATCGGCGCAGGAATGAAGCAGTGAATGGAATTGCATATCCATTGGAAGGCATGTCATGGAGATCATTCCTGTAGGGAGTCACACATGCCTCATTCTTTCTGGGTAATCACCCCTCACTTCAGCCCAAGAAATGAAATGAATTTGATTATTTATTAAACCAATTCACTTGTTGAGAATCTGCAGCCTGAGTAGACTCCCTGATACTGAAGAACCAAACCCCGAAGAATGTTGTTCTGATTCTGTTGACACAAAGCAAGCAGCTTCCCAGATGCATCCCAATGTTGGTAATGATCCAAGCAGTGAAAAATGAAACTGTTCCAAGTAGGGGTACATTTCCATCTGAGCTTACTTACAACCTGAGCCTCTCAGACACAGCAGTAATCACCAGAATGTAATTGCAGCCCAGTCCAGAGATATAAAACATGCCACACTGAGGTTGTAAATGCCACCTTTGTGTTATAGGTGAAGCCAAAATTTTATTAATTTGCCAAGATGAGTTGGCCGACACATGATCTCAGCATACCTTCTGACTTGAAAGCCACCGGCAGTGGAAACAGATTCATGTTTGTGGGTTCTCATAGCCCCTTTTTATGTTTCTACCTGGTCACTGTGCTGATGTTGAAAGTCATGCAACTCTCTGTTGCACGCGATGATTGAATTCACTTGTGTGTGGTGATGCTGGTGGTTTTCTCCCATAATGAAGCTGGATCATGCACTTGGATTGCCGAAGCCCTTTGAACAAGGGAAACCAGCGGGCCAGTGGGGTGGAACTCTTTCTTACTGCATCCTTCTGCCCTTGCGACCCAGCAATGCTGCAGTGTTTGCAAGAGGAGAGCCACCTGCATCACTTCTCATGACCTGTGTGTGAGCAGAATGCATTGAATGCCAAGGGACAAGGTGGAATGAGAACATTAGCCTTTGCCACCAATCCACAGACCAGGAGGGTGGTCTCCCAGATTTCTGGACATCACTGCGTCTTTAGAATGCAGGCCACAGTGCCAGAGGGCACGGGGGATCCTGGCTGAGACTCCATGATAGACTGACCATGCTAAGAGGAGGTGATGTGGCTGTCCTGGGAGCTGAGGCCAGAGTGTGAGGCCCGTGCCCTTCTTCAGAGACAGACCCGTTACCATTGTTATCAACTGGGCTTTTGCAGGTAGAATGCTGAGAGGATGGTAAACGCAGGAGGGCCAGGCAGTCACCTCTTTTCTTCCTCGCTCGCTTCTCTTTACTCTTTGTCATTGAGGTCACAGCCTTTTCCCATTGTTCTCTTCATATAGTTGAAGAGAACATGGTTCCGAGGGACAGGCAACCTTAAGAGACACTAGTCAGGGCCGTATCCAGGTGCACGTGGAGCTTGGAAGGGCCTGCAGTGGTTGGCATGGTCATCTGCTCAGGTCGGGTCAGTCACCTCCAAAGATGCCCAACTGTTTACTCGCTCTCACATACTCTCTGTATGACCTGTACTTAACCTCTTTGTGCCTCAGTTTTCCCATCTGTGGAAGGAGGATGGTAGGTTGTTGTGAGGATTGTGTTATGTAAATTACTTTGAGCTGTGCCTGGTATATAATAAATATTATGTACAAGTTGGCTTTTATTATCACAACTAGAGGCCCGGTGCACGAAATTCGTGCTTGGGGGGGGGGGGGTTTGTCCCTCAGCCCAGCCTGCACCCTCTCCAATCAGGGACCCCTCGAGGGATGTCCGACTGCCCGTTTAGGCCCGATCCAGGTAGGATCGGGCCTAAACGGGCAGTCGGACATCCCTCTCACAATCCAGGACTGCTGGCTCCCAACTGCTCACCTGCCTGCCTTCCTGATTGCCCCTAACTGCTTTTGCCTGCCAGCCTGATCACCCCCTAACCACTCCCCTGACAGCCTGATTGATGCCTAACTGCTCCCCTGCCAGCCTGATTGCCCCTAACTGCCCTCCTCTGAAGGCCTGGTCACCCCTAACTGCCCTCCCCTCAGGCCTGGTCCCCCCCAACTGCTCTCCCCTGCAGGCCTGGGTCCCCCCGAACTGCCCTTCCCTGCAGGCCCAGTCGCCCCCAACTTCCCTCCTCTGTCAGCCTGATCACCCCTAATTGCCCTTCCCTGCAGGCTTGATCGCCCCCAACTGCCCTCCCTTGCAGACCTGGTCCCTCCCAACTGCCCTCCCCTGCTGGCCATCTTGTGGCAGCCATCTTGTGTCCACATGGGGGCAGCCATCTTTGACTACGTGGGGGCAGCCATCTTGTGTGTTGGAGTGATGGTCAATTTGCATATTACTCTTTTATTAGATAGGATAGAGGCCTGGTGCATGGGTGGGGACCGGCTGGTTTGCCCTGAAGGGTGTCCCGGATCAGGGTGGGGGTTCCCTTGGGGCGTGGGTCGGCCTGGGCGAGGGACCTGTGGTGATTTGCAGGCTGGCCACGCCCCCTAGCAACCCAAGTGGAGGCCCTGGTATCTGGGATTTATTTATCTTCTATAATTGAAACTTTGTAGCCTTGAGCGCAGGCCAGGGCAGGCCAGGAAGTTTGGCTTCCTCCATTGCCGGGGAAACCCAAGCCTCCTGCTCTCTCCAGATCCATGGCCACAACCATTTTTGTTGGAATTTATTTATCTTCTATAATTGAAACTTTGTAGCCTTGAGTGCAGGCCTAGGCCTGCCAGGGTGTTCGGAAAGCTTGGCCTCCTCCATTGCTGGGGAAACCTAAGCCTCCTGCTTGCTCTGTGGCTGCAGCCATCTTGGTTGGGTTAATTTGCATACTCGCTCCTGATTGGCTGGTGGGCGTGGCTTATGGGTGTAGCAGGGGTTTGGGCAATTTGCATATTACTCTTTTATTAGATAGGATGCTTTCTACTTAAAATATCTCGGTAATGTGTCTTCTTTTGGAATTGTTAGAGATAATTTGATGTGATAGTTTTATAAAATTAAATGAAGTAACTATAAAGACTTCATGATGATGTATTGAAGGGGTTGGGATCGCTAGTTGTATCTAATGGGCAATTCATCTCGGGCTCTTTCTATGTTGGAGGTTGAAAGACCACTACCCTGTCAGTCAGAAGAGTAAGGGACTAGGAGTCGTTCACCACTTAGCCGTGTGATCTTGGGCAAGTCACTGAACCTCTTTAAGCTTTTGTTTTCTTACGTGTAAAATGAAGACTGTGATGTTCGCCCTGCTTACCTCATGGGATTCTGTGAGGACAAAGTGATGTGTCAGAGTTTTGCAGGCTCTAAGTACTGAACATATGCAGGGGCTGTTATTAACCTAATAACTACGACCACTTCTTAAGCTTGTCATTCTTTAATGTCTTTATTTCTGCTTACCTGTTATCAGCCCAGTCCCAGCAGGGAACTTCAGCCCAATGTGAAGTGTGAGGAGCCAAATCCAGAGAGAGTTGGGGGTAGGGTTAGAGGGCCAGAGACAGCTTGTCCTCCTCACTCGGTTCTTGGGAAATCTTGGCTGCCATTGGAGACTCCCAGCTACTCACTGACATGCCAGGAGTCTCAGCACAGAAGCAAGGCCAAGTCCAGTAGGAGATGCCCAACCAAGATGGCAGGCTGCAGAAGGAAAGGAGAGGCCGTGGGAAGAATCATCAGCAGTGGTTAGGTATTCGGGCTCTGGCTCCACAGACCAGCTGTGTGAGCCTGGGTAGTTGCTTAACCTCTCTGAACCTCAGTTTCTTCATCATTAAAATGGGGAATCATAAGAATACCTACCTCTTTGAACTGTAGTGGGGATAAGTGACAAGTTTATGTAATGTGTTTGGTACTGTACCAGCAATAGCAAGTGAAGCTGCAACTGTGAAGTTCTTGAGGGTAGGGGGACAGTTATTATTCATCTTTATATCTCCAGCAGCAAGCACAATCCCTGGCACAAGCCACTGCTAAATAACTATAGCTGGAACAAAATCAAATAAGATTTGGCGGGAGGGAGAGCTGAGAGTATTGCAGAAAAGGGGCCAGCAGGAGATGAGGCTGGACAGGTGGGTTCAGCCAGAATGGGAAGGACCTTGAATGCCTTCTCATAGAGATTAGGTGCCATGAATCATTTTTAATGACCTGATGTGGTTTAACGGAGATAACTTTGGAGGCTTGTTAAGGGCAGGCCTGCCAAGGAGCAGAATGGAAGTAATGAGACCAAGGCAGGAGTCAATAAAACAGTGGACTTGGAGAGCAAAGGTCAGCTTCTAGAAACATTTCAGTTGAATGCAATTGGTGACCAGTTGGTTATAAGAGCTTCTAAGAACACTATCAGTCATCCAAAAGCTCCATTCTGTTTCATGTAGCCCTATGGGTGGGGAGGGAAATGAATAGACAAACACTAGTTCAGAAACATTCCCAGATCCTGGCATAGAATGTCAGTGGCTTGTCAAGGGCGGGCTACAAGGGTCAGAGTGTGAGTGTCTCAGAGAAGAGGGAGGGATGAACACACTGCCCAGAGAGAGTTTCCCTGGGAATTGGGGGAACTGTCTGTGGCAAAACTATAGACAGCTTAAAATAAGGAAGCTTTACTGGATTTAACAATAAAACTCCATTCTGTTCTGAGATTCGGTTGCAAGATTTGACCAGTTGGCCACAGTCCTAGAATGTTAAATGTAGCTGGAGCCTTCCTGCTTTATTTCTCAGCTAAATTAGATGATGAAGGAAGAGCTTCTGATCAAATCAAGTTCTGTTAGAACTCAAATGGTAGAAATTGAGTTTTATCCCCACATTTTCATGAAGAGATTCACTGACGTCAATTCCATCTGGGCTAAGATTTAGTAGCAAGGCAAACAATACTGGCTAATATTGATTGAGCACTTACTATGTGTCAGGCACTTAGCTAAATGCTGGACTTAAATTTACTTATTTAATCCACACATCATCCCTTCGAGGATGGTTAAATATCACTCTCACACCCATACACATTTTATCCTGTTTACACTGTTACTATCTCCATTTTACCAATGAGGAAGTTGATTTGCAGGGAATCTCAGTAACTTACCCAAGGTCACCCAGCTAATAGGTGGCAGAGTCGGGATTTAAACCCAGGCAGTCTGATTTCGGAGCTTTCGCTACTAACCACCCCATTGTCCTGCTTCAAATGTGTATTGTGCTCCTTTGGAGTGTAGAACAGGATGGAGACACTCCCAGGAATTGTTTAAACAGGCCTCTTGGTTTTTTATTACCACACTAATAGATGTCTGTTGGGTTTTGCTCACAGCTGCCCTATTCACTTGGGCTTTCAGACATGGTGCAGTAAAAGCCTTGCTAGTGTCCCCGAAGCAAATGCTAGGACAGCCAACTTGCTTAAGGGAGTACTCTGGATTAAATAGTGATCCCGTAAATGCCACAGGGTGGCAGGTTTCTCTCCCTCTGTTTTCAGTTCTGTGATTCCCCTTTACTACTGAAGCGTGGTGGAGGTGAAGCAGATAGGATCGTCTTCATTTCTCAGATGAGAAAATTGATGCTCAGAGTTCAAGTTACTTGGCAAATCAAGTGACTTCAAGTCACGCACCTTTTATTGTACGGGAGTTAAGGGATGATGGAATATTCCCAGGTAGGAGATGACAGGACCTGTTTAACGTATCAGTTAAGGGTTTCTAATTAGTCATATCCAGAGACTTAAAATTAGTGGTCTAAAATCCTTAAATGAAGTTTTTTCTCATACACATTATTTGCATCTTGTTTTCACTCTTCATTTTTCTGAGTAAGTCTTATATAGAGATTCCGAAGCTGGGTGGAATCCACACGGAATCTGATTTTGCAAAGACAAATTACGATGGAGATGAGTGAGCTCCTGTTGATTGGAAAGCCAAGTAGGGTCCTAACTCATGCGCTTTCCCGCCCGACTTCTCCTGAAGCTGCTGTTAGAGTCACACTTTCTCCGAAATGTGACTGTAAACCTGTTTCCTCTTTGCAGCCTGTGCAAGGCTTTGATTATGCCAAACAGCACCTGGGCCAGCAAGGGGCGGACGAGGAGGTCATCCCCGTGACCCAGGAGACAGTGGTCCTCCCGCTCCCTGTCAGAGATGCTCCGGCCTCGCAGGAAAGGGACGTCGCCCAGGACGGAAGCACCATCAAGACGGCCAAGTCCACCGAAACCAGAAAGAGGTAGGCATGGGGCCAACTTTGGCCTCTCCGTGTCAACAAGAGAAATAATTGATGGTGAGAGGAACCAAAGCCCTCAAGTGAATCCCACTGTTCTCTTTAAACATTCCCCTTCATGCTCATTTTGAATATTTGAAAAGGAGACTGAAGGAGATGAGGAGAATCATAATACCTGCTTCTCCTGAGCCAGCCTTCGTAAGGTTTCGCATTGCAGATCAACCACGACAGCAGAGCTCTAGCTCTTACGTTTGTTATAATAAATTTGGCACCGACGTCACCCTTACACATTGTAACTTACGGTAAAAGCCGTTCCTTTGATTCAGCATGTGTAGTTGTAGTTTATCTGGCAGGTTCTCAGTGGTTTATGATTTTAGTTCAAGACCATTTATTGAGATTTCACTATGAAGAGAGTTCATTGACCTGCATTGGGAGGACTACAGAGAGGTTTACGATTGATTCCTGACCCCATGAATCTTGTGATGGAGAGACAGAGGGATAAATAGCTGGAATCCAAGCGCGATGTGCCGACGCCCGCAGTGGAGTCTGAACAAAGTGCTGTGGAAAAGAGAGGAGGAGGAGCTTAATTTTGATGAGGGTGGGCAGCGTGGAGGAGGTTATGTTTCAGCTTGGCCTTGAAGGGTGTGTGGAGTGTCAATAGGTGGAAAGAGATAAAGGCATCCAGTCTAAAAGAGCCAAGAGAGATAAGGGACAGCCACATTCACTTAATGGTGAATTTCCTTGAGTTTAGAGTTCATGGGGGCCGGGATGTAGTGAAGGATGAAACCAGAAGACAGGTTAAAATTGTAGATGATTTTAATTTGCAGGCTCAGGAGTTTGACCTTTGTGCTCTAGCCAATGGGAAGCCATGGAAAGTTCTTCAGGATGACAGTAATGCCCAGCCTGAAAGATGACTCAGGTGGTAATGTGGAAGATAGATGGGAGAGTTAGGCTAGAGGCCAGGAGACTCACAATAAGGACTTTGCAATTGCCTTGTAAAGAGGTAATGAACCCTAAGGCAAGCCCTGTTGGCTGGCTTAACAAACTCCCATTGCCAACCCCCTTCTCCCTTGCCTGGAGACCACAATGGTTGGAAAAGCTATGTCCTGCCTGCCTCCTTCCCTCTTTCCTTCCCTTCACCTCACAGATATTTATTAGTTGTTTGCTGTTTACCGGGCACTGGGGATACTGCAGTGAACAAGACAAATTTCCTACTCTCTTGGGATTTACAATCTAGGGAAGAGATAGACAATAAGCAGACAGAGAACGAGATATATAGTATGTCTAGTGGTGGTGAATGTGAAGAAGAAAACCGAAGCATGGTAAGGACATAGAGAGATGGAGAGGGGGCTGTGACGCTATTTTAGCAGAAAGTCAGGGATGGCGTCTCTGATAGAGTGACATTTGAGAAAGATCTGATGGAAATGATGTGTGAGCCTCAAGGCTATCTAGAGGAGGAACGTTCTAAGCAGATGGAACAGTATATGCAAATTCCAGAGGCAGGAACTTCTTGATTTGCTTAAAGGAGAGCAAGAAGGTCAAAGAGGCTGATGTGAACCTTAGAGGAAGTGGTAGTGGATGAGTCAGAGTTTAATAAGTTGTTATGGCCCTAACCGGTTTGGCTCAGTGGATAGAGTGTCAGCCTGCAGACTCAAGGGTCCCAAGTTTGATTCCAGTCAAGGGCATGTACCTTGGTTGCGGACACATCCCCAATAGGGGGTGTGCAGGAGGCAGCTGATTGATGTTTCTCTCTCATCGATGTTTCTAACACTCTCTCCCTTTCCCTTCCTCTCTGTAAAAAATCAATAAAATATATTTTTTTTTAAAAAAGAAGTTGTTATGGTAAAAGAGATCTATAGCAAAATAAACTAGGAAATGCTGAATTAAACAAAATGCAATGAGTCTCTTTATGACAGGGCAGATCTGAGCCTTTGACGTGCTCGTGTGCATTAGGAATAGAGTAAACATTTCCCAATCTTAGACTCGTCTGTGGAACTTCGACAAGAACATCCCACTTGGACTATGAGTTCCCTCTTGGCAGACTCTGCCTTGGCCCATGGCTGTGAGTGGGCACTTCCAGTGTTCACGATTTTTGGGGTGCCGAAGTACATGGAGGTGTACAGAACTGAGAATTCCAAGTTCCCATAGGATGAGGGGGGAGGAAGGAGGAGGAGGAAGAGGAGCATCCACTAGCAAGTGCTGCATTTTATCCCAGTCCATTTCCATTGAAGGGGTCGGGTGCCATTAGGTTCTGAATCTGGACAATTGACAATAGATGAACAAGGGGTTGAATGAGGCCTCTGGATACCTGCCCCCTGGTTGTCTCCCACAGAGGGAAGGCCTTTATGCTCAGCCCACCCACAGGCTGGTGTGATCTAAGGCCCCAGGGAGCGTGAACTCACTCAGCATGAACTCAGCAGGGGCTCTCCAGAGCCCATTTTTCCACTGGGTCCAGAAGGCCAGAGTCTAGCCCCTGAGGGAAGGTGAGAAGGCCCTGTGGCTTCCCTTGTCTAAACGCAGGAGAGACTGTAAAGAGAAGGTGCTGCCCTAGCCGGACTGGCTCAGTGGATAGAGCGTCAGCCTGTGGACTGAAGGGTCCTAGGTTCGATTCCGGTCAATGGCACATGCCCAGGTTGCAGGCTCAATCCCCAGTGTGGGACATGCAGGAGGCAGCCAATCATGGATTCTCTCTCATCATTGATGTTTCTCTCCCTCTCCCTTTCTAAAATCAATAAAAATAAAATTAAATTTAAAAAATAAATAAATAAAAAAGAGAAGGTGCTCCGGCATGTGGGGAAAGCCACTAACTGCAGGGGGAGCTCTGGCTTCCAGGGCTGATTGGCCACCTCCCTCTATACCTGTATACCTGGCACAATGCCCAACACAGTTGGCGCTCATAGTGTATTTCCTGAATGAATGAATGAAAATAGCTCAAATTGGTAGTTTCAAATGAAAGTAGTTAGCAGTTAGCACAGTTAAGTGTGTGTGTGTGTGTGTGTGTGAGAGAGAGAGAGAGAGAGAGAGAGAGAGAGAGAGTCAGAGTGAAGAATTTAATGGTGCAGTGACTTCATCTTCAGTGGCTAAGGTATAAGGTATATTCTGTATAGAGAACAGCCAAAGAGAACTGTGAGCCCTATGTGTCCCTGAAGATGCCACGTGAATCACTCGGCAACACTCTCTGAAGTGCTGTGTTTTAATAAGAGGGCATGCTTAAAACCATTTCCACAGTCACTGGGGGTTAATGAAAAAGAGATGGGAACTGAGGGCTGCGCTCACTGAACTTCTCTGCTGAGCTAAGCACCGGTCAGCGCACTTCAGGACAGCCAGCTACGTAACCCCTGCTGCAGTATGGGTGTTTTTTTAAATTTCCGAATCATTTCTTTTTTGTAGATGAAACCGGAAAGAAAGGCTACAGACATAAACTGTGCAAATAAAACAACCTTGAGAGGAGGCTGTGCTAGTCGAAACTTACCATCTCCTTGTTGCTATGGTTACCTCCAGCAGGTCACCCAGTGAGAATGGCTCTGTCATCAGCAACGAATCAGGCAAGCCCAGCTCAGGGAGGCGCTCGCCCCAGAATGTAACGGCACAGCAGAAAGTGACAAAGGAGGAGGCACGGAAGAGAAATGGTGAGAAGCCTTCCCTGCCAAGTACCGCCCTCGAGCCTGTCCCACACACGCGTGCACACACGTGTGCGCACAGGCCTGCACACACTCACACACCCCAGTGTGCCACCCTCATTTTTTCTTTCTGTTTTGTCCTACAAAGGCCACGAGTCAGTTTCCTGCCTACCTGTTAGAGTATTGCCTTACCCCCGTCTCTGAATTATTCTGGCTCCTGTTCTTATGGAATTGTGCAGGCCTTTAAAAAACTCTAATGCAGAATGAACTGATGTTTGCTTAGAGATTTTTTGATTCTGGGGTGAATCAACATTTCTAGCACCAGGTCCTCTTGGGTGGCAGGTCTCTGAAATGCTGCTTGTCTTGGAGATTCCCCCCATTTTACTTCCCTGACTCCCCTGATATGTTCCAGGGGTTCATTCTAGGCCGTTGAGTCCAGATGCTGCAAATCCACCTCTCCCAGGAAAAACAGCACAGTAATAAATATTATCGTAGACATCAGCCTATGCTCCTGCCTTTATTTTCCAGGGAAGCTTAACTGTTGAGTTTCTCAAACAGATCTTCTCCCTCCTTATAAAGGTTTGGTGTTGGGGTTTGTTGGTAAGGCCTCGGAGCCATCTGGCTGTGCTGTGGCACCATCTATACATAGCTCACATCTGCCGGACCCCATGGTGCAGCCTCCCTGTCTTCCCAATCCCACCTTTGTTCTGATCCTCCTCTCCACTCGGTCCTTCCATGAGTGATGCTGGCTTCCTGGAGACCAGATTCAAGTACCCCATGCCGCCACCCAGATCAAGGAAGGTTCCTTTTGGAGTTCCAAGGGTTGCAGGCAGAGTCCTACAGAAATGCCAGCGGGAAAGCCCAGTGATCTGGCAGTCGGCTTAATTGTGCTTCCTTTTTAAAGGAATTGGATGAGGTGTGGCCCAGGGGCTCTCTCTGGAAGCTAGTGCCAGAATATTCTTTTGCTTTCAAATGTCGCTTACTTATTTCTTTGTTTCTGACAAAATAAAGAAGAGAGACAGAAAAGAAAGAATGCCACAATGGACCCCATGCCCAGCTATCATATAAAACACTTGTTTAAAATGTCAAGCTGATTTGATCCTTAAATTTTTTCTTCTCCTGAACTCCCCTGCCCTGTAACGCGGAGACTGCTTTCCACACCAGAACCAGGCCATGACATGTGGGGTTTTCCTGGGACGTCTGTCCTCCTTGGGGCCAGAAATCCTGCCCATCAGCGCTCGGCCAAGCCAGCTCACCGAGGGCCCGAGCTCTGACATGTGAAGGGGGACGTGAACTTAGCAGCTTTCTTCTCTTCCTTCCCAGAGCAAGGTGCTAAGAGAGAAGGGGAGAGGAAGGGGGAAGGGAGGCAACACAGAGACAATGGACAGTGAAGACACAGGGGAAAGTTGTTTTAACCAAGTGCAGAGACTGCCATCACCACCCAATCAAGGGACCCTCCCTGCTTCTCTACTCCCTCCCAACCCTCCCTACCTGCCTTCCTTTATATTCTTCCTGGAAATGTATAAGGTCAAGTCAAAGTCCACCTTCCCCCCCCCCCCATCCCCCATTACCCACCCTAGTCCTCAAATGACCTTGAATAACTTAGCGTGTCTTTCTCAGACCTTTTTACTATGCATATGACAACACACCCATCTCTTTGTTTTCTGTTGTATAGCTTCGTTTTATTTTGTAAAATGGGATCAATGTACATACTGTTCTATGGCCTTTTTCTCGCCTAAGAATGTGCAGCCTACAGACTCCTCTGTCAGTAAATACACACATACAAGATGATGCCTTTCCCCGTCCCCGCATTTATTTCATAGACAAGGAGCAGCAGGGCCGGTTTCAGATCTCATCGCTCCCCACTCCGCTGGGGAGACACGGACATGCTCGAAATGTCCCGGCTGACCTCCCCCATCCTGGTTCTGCCACCCGCTCTGCCTGCCTCCTTGTTCTGTTTAGGTCACTGTGCTTATTTAAACATCAGGTTCAGCAATGACAACAGCACGGCGCACAAGCAAAATGCAGTTACTGACCAGGTTGAGGTGTTCACGCAATAGCTTTACTTCAACGCCACCTTTCTGCCGGTTCCCAGTGCTTCGCTGCATTGTCTTTTTGCCAGAAGTCAACCCAGTGGATTTTCAGGGTTGGTCGCTTCTGTTTCACCACTGGTTCCCACCCAGTGAGGTTTCCGTTTGAAATTTTCAAATAGAAGTGATAGCACCAACACACTTAATGTAAACAGATGCTGAAGCACCTCAGAATTCTACGATGGACCTTAAATGGAACCTACATTTACTTGTCCTTTTTATCCAAGGGCTCCACTTTATCATAATGCTAGGTGATAGTCTACCCCCCAAAAATCAGGAGTGTATTTTATTGGATTGGAAGATGAACCTACGGAATGGAAGAAAAGAGGGGAGAGAAGGAGGAAGGAAAGACATAACATTGAAATTGTGGAGAAATACAGAAAGGTACCATATTGTCAGCTTGCGAAGGGTAGTTTAGTGTGTGACTGTGGTCTCTGAGAATGGACTGTTCTCTTGGTGTGGAATATTCAGATACCGTTGTTTTATGGCTCGGTATCCATTCTGGAGGTTAGAGTTACGAAGGTTAGTTAACGAATGTTAATGTTCCAGGCTGTCATTCTAAAACTGTTCGTTTCCCACCAGTTTTGTTGCATGTGTACCTTGTGATTTTCCACTCTTGTGACAATAAGACCTTTAAAAGGGAAAGACATTTTCCCTCCAGGAATGCAGCTGAGTGGGTCCTTGTAGCTCAATGGCCTCATTAGCTCCCTACTTTAGAGTCTGTTTCAGGACAATCCTATATAATAAAGAGGTAATATGCAAATTGACCATCACACACTCACAAGATGGCTGCCTATGACCAGGCCGGCAGGGGGGTTAGTGAGGGACGACCAAACAACTGAACAAGCAGGCTGCGTGGGACGACCAGGCCAGTGGGAGGGCCGTGAGGGGCAACCAGGCCAGCAGGGAGGCAGTTGGGGGCAACCAGGCCAGCGGGGGGGGGGCAGTTGGGGGCAACCAGGCCGGTGGGGGAGGTGCAGTTGGGGGCGACCAGGCCAGCAGGGGGGGCAGTTGGGGGCAATTAGGCTGGCAGGGGAGCAGTGAGGGTGACTAGGCCAGTGGGGGGGGGCAGTTGGGGGTGACCAGGCCGGCAGAGGGGGCAGTAAGGGGTGACCAGGCGGCGGGGGAGGGGTAGTTAGGAACAACCAGGCCGGCAGTGGGGGGCAGTTAGGGGCAACCAGGCAGGCAGGCAGGTGAGCGATTAGGAGCCAGCAGTCCAGGATTGTGAAAGGGATGTCCCAGATTGGAGAGGGTGCAGGCTGGGCTGAGGGGATGCCCACCCACCCCCGTGCATGAATTTCATGCACCGGGCCTGTAGTGTTTAAATATAAATGGGAAAGACAGAGATGACAGCTAGGATTTTGAAAGCAAAAGAGTTTGGAATTTTTTTCAACCAAATACAGACACTTCAACTTCTGAATTAAAACCAATGTCACCCAGCCAGTGTTGCTCAGTGGTTGAGCATTGACCCATGAACCAGGAGGTCACAATTTGATTCCTGGTCAGGGCACATGCCTGGGTTTCGGGCTCGATCCCCAGTAGGAGGCGTGCAGGAGGCAGCCAATCAATGATTCTCTCTCATCATTGTTGTTTCTATCACTCTCTTTCTCTCCCTTTCTCTTTCCGAAATTAAAAAAGAAAAAAAGAACCAATGTCACCTTGGAAAAAGTGTTTCCTGGGAAACGAGTTAAAAATGAGTTCCAGATGAGGACATAATATATATATTTAAATGTTCAGTCATTTAAGAGCAAAAACTTCCATAAACCCTTAACTGTGGACCTTCCTTTAAGTCACCGAGAGACGTGTCAGAGATAGTAGCTCAGAAACACAGCTTCAGTTTTCATTCTTCCTGTGCCTTCCCAGGGAGGTGAAGGCTTGCTTATTATCTGATCAACACCAGAGGGCAGTGACGCTAGTTATAAATAGTCTCTAAGCTTTAAGGGAAATTCCAGAAAGGAAGAGCGTTATCTGCCTCAAATGGGAGGATTTCCCTCCTCCCCCGCCATGCCAATGTAAAATACACATCAAGAAACGCAATCTCCCTTCCTAGCCTGATTTGCAGAAGTTCAGACCAACACTGCAACTAAGGCACAACCAGATCCGCGTGGCGGCACTTACTGTGATGGTGGCATTTATTGTGATGACGGCGATGGTATCTAGGACACTTCAGCGGTTTAACTGCGGCCCTTTTGTTTAGCATTCTCTGGTGCTTTTTCTTTGGGGACTAATTATGCATTAAATATTCCCATGAACCTGCTGTACTCACACAGCATTTTAGTATTAATATTTAATGTAATGCCCTTTAATGTATTTTTCCATATAGTCTTTGGGGGTGGGGGGGTTTGAGGATCACTAATTATTTTTCTCTTAAACCAAGAGGAATTATTGTGCAAATCTGAATTTGACTATTCTGACAGTGAGAATGAAAAAAGAACTATAGTTTGTACAGTGCCCGGGGCATCCTTTTTCTGTCTCCTTGGAGTTATGCTCCTCCCCTTATCCTGTCCATGGGGCGGGAAGTGAGGATGTCACAGCCCAGAAGCAATAAAAATATGAAGTACCATCTCTTCACATGTTTACCTGTTCTGCAGGTACGAACATCTCCTTTCCAAGTCAGGAAATTTTAGTCATTCCTTTATTCATCATTTACTCAGCAAATCCCTACTGAAAGCCAGCTACCTATGAGACATTATTAAAGGCAATAGGTATTGCCTTTAAAAATATGGGCAAGAATGGGGCTTATATTCTAGTGTCAGTACACAAATCAATAGCATTGCATGCTGTGAAGAAAATAGAACAGGGTGACGAGGCAGGTTGTTTTAGACGAGCGGGCAAGGAAAGTCTTTTTTCAAACAGCAACTTGGAAACTGAGAAGGAACTGGGCATGTAAAGGACTGGGGAAAGAGCTTTCTGAGCGAAGTGACCAAAACCCCGAGGCAGGAACAAGCTGTGTTCGAAAAGCTGCTGTAGCTGGAGAGGGGACCAAGGGGAGAGGGAGGAATGAGTTCGGGAAGGTCGCCAGGACCAGATTGTACAGAACCTGGGCGGCCTGAGTTTTATTCTGAGAGACACAAGGCCTCCAGAGGGTTCTGGTCAAAGGAGTACTGTGACCTGGTTGTCTTTTAAAAAGATGATCCAGCCCTAACCGGTTTGGCTCAGTGGATAGAGCGTCGGCCTGCGGACTCAAGGGTCCCAGGTTCGATTCCGGTCAAGGGCGTGTACCTTGGTTGTGGGCACATCCCCAGTAGGAGGTATGCAGGAGGCAGCTGATCGATATTGCTCTCTCATCAATGTTTCTAAATTTCTATCCTTCTCCCTTCCTCTCTGTAAAAAATCAATAATATATATATATATATATATATATATATATATATATGATCCATCCTGGCTGCTGGTGGAGTATGCATTTTAGGGGTAGGAAGACAAGACTGGCAGCTTGGAGGAGGGGGCTGTTTAGGAGATGTATTAGTTACTTATTGCTGCGTAACAAATCACCCCAACACCTAGTAACCAAAAGCGACAGTCTACATTTATGGTGTTGGATGATGTCTGTGGGTCAGGAATTCAGGAGTGGCTTAGCTGGGTGATTTTGGCTCAGAATTTCATGAGGTCACCGTCTGGGCTATAGTCATTTCTAAAGACTTGGCTGGGCCTGCCGAATCCACTCACAAGATGGCTCATTCACAGCTGTTGGCAGGAGTCTCATTTTCTTGCCACATGGACCTCTCCATAGGGCTACTTGAATGTCCTCATAACATGGCAGCTGGCTTTTCCCAGAGTAAGGGGTCCAGGAGAGAGCAAGGTGGAAGCCACAATGTGTTGTAATGACCTAGCACACTGTCATTTCTTCAATTTCCTTTTGGTTACCCAGGTCAGTCCTATTTACTGTGTCTGTGACTCTGAGGAGGTAATCATCTGGGAGGCTGGGTACCATAGGTGGCTTTCATAGCAGGTGTCTGGGTGGGAGGTAATGGGGGTCAGACAAGAGTGCCCCGCAAAACTCCTGTGCATCTGGTAACATGTCTGAGTAGATTGTCCTCTGTCATTGGCAGTTTGGTGGCCTGCTATTTGCCAATAAGTCCACAGAACAAAAAATACTCCAATTATAGCCATCGTTAGACTCTGAAGCGTTTTAGCCACAATTTACTTGGCTTAATTAGACAAATGTTCTGTGATTATGGCAAGCGACAGAATGATACAAACTATGTGTTTCTCAATGATTTAAATAACATCCCAATCTCTTGAGCAGACAGGAGGAAAGATAAATACACTTCTATTACATTTGTATTTTAATAACACCTATTTTGTTCCTAAATTGCCTGCTGGTTTAGTTGCTTGAACAGGCTTAATTTATCTCTTGCCCAGCCATGCTCAATAAACTGTCATTCTTATAGTCAGTTAATGGGAAGATGCTTTAAGGAGAAGTAAATCAGCAAGTAACACCGGCCCTGGAACTCCTCCTGTCAGCTTAGTTCTGGAAGCAATCGCAGTAGAATTATTATCTGTCAGAGGCGAGAATTAATGCAAAAGAGCGTAGGTGAAAATTGCTCTATTTAATTAGGGGAGTAGTTTGTAGCTTTAAATTAGTTTTTCGGGTAGTTATTTCTTAGCTTTCTTTTGTTTTAGACAAATGAAAGAAACTAAAACTGAAATCATTTAGAGGCAGCCTTTAGGGGGAAAAAAAAGTGTCAGCTACAATTACTGTGGCTGGTTGACCTTAACATCGTGCAAAAATGGGTAACTCTGGTGGCAGAGATTGAACTGAATGCTGTTATTCAAGGAATTGTCATATTTTAAGAAGAGTTCCACATTTGGCCAAGTGGCATTTTTTTCCATCTCTGACTCAAACTTGGAGAAAAAAAAATTTACTTCTTTTTTTTTTAAAGGTGTTTGTCACAAGTTTGAAAAAAATGGTTTTTACCATTTAAATTTAGGCTTTTAAAATTCTTTCCTACCCGTGGATAACACAGCAGGCCTTACGTTTAAAAGAAATACAAGAGTAGCCTGAGCCCGTGGCACAGAACCAGACCCTGTTGTTTCTGAGGTCGTTTTGAGTCAGGTAATGTCCTTGGGCTGTTAGCATCACACATAAATCCCCCCCTGTTCCTGGGGCTCCCCTCCGGCCATAAAACCGATGTGTTTCTTTGTGCTTTAGTGCCCGCAAGTGATGAAGAGGAAGGCGCAGTTCTGTTTGACAACTCTGGCAAGGCGGCTGCTGACCCCTTTGACTCGTCTTCTGGATCCGTGCAGCTCATCGCAGTCAAACCCACAGCCCTCCCCGTGGTGCACCCCACCCCGGACCGGAGCCAGGAGGCCGCAGCGCTCAACGGTGAGGTGAGCACCTGAGCACCCAGCATGGGAGAGAGCCCAGGCGGCCAGGAGCACCACCTGGGAAGGCCGGGGGCAGGCTGCGTCCCGGTATATAGGGCTCCTTCGGCCATTTTCACCTCTGCGTGCACAGGCCTCAGCGGAATGAATCAGGGCATAAGTCACCCAAAACAAATTCATTAGGTGATGTTTTCAGAGCATCTTTTTTACCTCCATTCTAGAAAGTCTAGATGGGGCTTTTTAAAAACAGTAGTTATGAAGAGAAACATCAGAAACTCCTCCCCACATACAGTCTTTTACCTTTCTTGATAACGCTCCTAAACTGCGCATTATTGGATGCCAATTGTAGTGGGAATGCAAGGGGCTTAATGTGAGGGGGCACTGGAGAAGGTCCTGTCACTCGAACAGGGATGTGCCCACTACATAGGCTTTGAAATGAATTTCACTCGTTGGAGCAAGATTGAAACAACCCTTTGGCTGCTTTTAGAAGGATGTCTATGGATATCATGTGGTCATCAATTTTCCTAAGAGTCTGAAAAGAATTGTAACGTATATAGAGAATGATGATTTCACAAAGGTTATTTTAAAGAAAACATAGCAACATAGAAAGTTCCGAAAATAAGAGAGAAAAATCACTATAATTTCACTACTCTAGCATATCCTCTGTTTTCATTCTTACAACTTTTCTTCAAGCTTTTGATCAAACTCATTTATATTTTAGAATCCATCATCTTGAATGTTAGACATTTGCTCTGTTGCTATTGTCTTGCTGATGATCATTGTTAATGACTTAGTTGAGAAGGTATGCCAGGGATTAAAAATCTCATCTCCCATTGTTCAAACCTTCCAGGTATGTTTTTGTTTCCAGTTTTGGTTTTGGTTATTATAAATATCACTTCAATTAATAATTTTAAAAACTTTTATTTTGAAATAATTTTAAGCCAAAAAGAAAGAGAGTTTTAGTAATAGTACAGAGTTCCTATACACTTTTTAAAAAAATTTTATTGATTGGTTTTGAGAGAGAGAGAAGAAGAGAAGGGGAAAAAATATATCACTTTGTTGTTCCACTTGGTTGATTCTTATATGTGCCCTGACCTGGAATCAAACCTATAACCTTGTCAGATCAGGATGATGCTCTAACCCAGTGGTCGGCAAACTCATTAGTCAACAGAGCCAAATATCAACAGTACAATAATTGAATTTTCTTTTGAGAGCCAAATTTTTTAAACTTAAACTTCTTCTAACGCCACTTCTTCAAAATAGACTCGCCCAGGCCATGGTATTTTGTGGAAGAGCCACACTCAAGGGACCAAAGAGCCGCATGTGGCTCGCGAGCCGCAGTTTGCCGACCACTGCTCTAACCAATTGCGCTACCCAGACAGGGCCTTCTATACACTCTTTACATAGCTACCCTAATGTTAACATCTTACAGAACCATAGAATAATGATCAAACCCAGGAAATTAACATTGGTACAATACTCTTTTAAGTTTTACTGGTTTTCCCACTAATGTCCTTTTCCCATTTCGGGATCCAGTCAAGGATTCTACATGGCATTTAGTTGTCTCCTTAGTCTCTTCCAGTCTGGGATAGTCATTCTTTGTGACCATTCTTTGTACTTCGTGACCATTACTCTTTTGAAGAGTACTGGCCACTTGTCACGTAGAATGTTTCTCAATTTGAGTTTGTCTGATGTTTTCTTATGACGGGATTGAGGTTATGCAATTTTTGGCATAACCACAGGAGTGATATGCTTTTTTGTGGGCATCATATCAGGAAGTACCTGATCCTGATCTGTCTGATTACTAGTGATTATTAACTTTCATCTCTGACTTTGAACCTCTCATGGAATGTTGCTTTAGTTGAGGTTCCAGAAACGGGATTCCTGGCCCAGAGGATGTTACCCTAACTTCCTCCTTTACTAGCTTTTGCAGTGGCAAGCAGAATGAAGGAACAGTGAAATTCTTCCAACCTAAAAATAGAATTAGGGCCCCAATTGGAGGATTCTTTGCAAAAGTTAGGGGTGAAATGTCGTCCAGTTATTATTTCTTCAAACATTGTAAAACTAAAATATCTAAGATAGTGAACCTTGGTCCTCATATTGTGTAGGTTGATATATGCACCAGGTGAGTTTTCCTTTTACGAATTACAGGAAATTCTTTTAAAGATTATTTTAGCCCTGGCTAGCATTGCTCAGTTGGTTGAGCATTGTCCCATACACCAAAAGATTGCAGGTTCAATTCCCAGTCAGGACATATGCCCCTGTTGCTGGCTCGATCCTCAGTGGAGGGCATGTGGGAGGAAGCCGATCAGTAGTATTTGCTCATCAATGTTTCTCTCTCTCCCTCTCCCTTCCTCTCTCCATAAAATCAATAAAAACATATTTTTAAAAAAGATTATTTTAAAGAAAGTATAATAACAACACTACACATGGTTATATTAATATAATGAATACTGATTACAAACAACACTAATAGTTCTCCATGTCATCCAATAAGTGTCAGGCAGATTTCACCCTTCAGTTTCATTCATGGGTGTAACAATCTTCATCCTTTGTTGTTTATTTAGCATAGTCATCTGTTTGTATCTTTTTTAAAATATATTTTTTATTTATTTCAGAGAGGAAAAGAGAGGGAGAGAGAGATAGAAATATCAATGATGAGAGAGAATCATTGAATGGCTGCCTCCTGCATGCCCCCTATTGGGAATCGAGCCCACAACCCGGGCATGTGCTCTTGACAGGAATCGAACTTGGGACCCTTCAGTCCGCAGGCTGATGCTCTATCCACTGAGCCAAACCAGCTAGGGCTGGTTGTATCTTTGAAGGTCAAAAGGTATATTCCTTTCTAGAAGACCAGACTGGCTTTGCCCTTTAGAGCAGAAACTGGTTGGCATTAGTGTCCATACAAGGCTTCAAAATTCCTTATCTCTTGAGAAAAATATAAATTGACAAAAATAAGCACTCAAATGCAGACTGATAGTGTGGAAAGATCTCGGGAGCAGGATGTCTGCTGCCCCTTCCCATCCTGTTCGTCTCAATTCAGCCTCCTCAGGAGCCGCCTGTCTCATCCAGGTAGGCACCAACTAAATGGCCAAGGGAGATTATTGGGTTCCTCAGGGCTGAACCTAGATTTGGGCACCAAGATCCAGCTGGGCTGCTAAGTCAGAGGCTCTCATGCAGGGAGGACAAAAAAGGTTTAAGGCCCACACCACAAAGCTAAAAGAGTGGACTCAGGCCTATGTCTGAACAGACTCCGGTAGATTAGGGAGAAGGGGGCTTTGGTGAAAGGTCTCAGGCAACATCGGTGCAGGCCAGACTCCACATTGTCTGTGGCCCACTGTTGTGAGCTGGTAATGGAAGGGATCACAGTTGGTCTGGCTGGCTCGAAGGCCAGGACATGAAGCCTAGGATTACTTCTCCTGGAGTTGTGACCCTCCGCTGTGCAAGGTCAGGTGTGGACTTGAGACTATCTCTCTCCCCAGGTGAACAAAGCCCTGAAGCAGAAGTCAGACATCGAACACTATCGGAACAAGCTGCGCCTCAAAGCCAAGAGGAAGGGGTATTATGATTTCCCTGCAGTGGAGACAAATAAGGCTCAGACGGAAAGAAAAAAGATGTATGAGAAATCCCAAAAGGAAGTCGAGCACGTGTTGGATCCAGACCCAGAACTGTGTGCCCCATTTGCCGAGTCTAAAAACAGGTGCAGTCTGTAAGGGAATTATTTGAAGGTCGCTGTGCCATTGGTGGGGTGAGGGTAGAGGGTGCCTTGGGCAATGCAGTCCTGGTCCCTTGATCTGTTAGCTTAGGACTGTCATCTTTGAAGGCCACTGAGCCAGACCATCCTCTTGTGCGAGCACGTGCTCCATAATGAGTCTGGAAGAGAATAAAATTGAAGCCACAAATACTTGGGCAAACAACCATAATTGTCCTTTCATTTAACGATATTTTCAAACTTTAGCTGTTTCAGAGCTGGGTGAAGATATAATTATCACCTACCTGGTTATGCAACTTCCAGATCAAGGAACATGGTATTTTTCAATTATTTTAGAGGCTCTTGCATAAGAAAAGCAAATTTCATGCCTCACCTTTTCATTCAGCTGCAGTATTTACCACATAGCTACTCGGAGCTCCGTGCTGGGTTCATCTCTTTAATTCATGGATTTGTTGATGTATTTGACATTTGTTGTCACCTACTATGTATTAGCCACCACGCAAGATGCTGAATACTGTCACAGTCATGTTGCTTTTTCTCACTCATTTATTCACTCATCCATTCAACTCATTCAACATTTTATGACAGAAAAGACAGCCCAATTGCTGCTCTTAAGGTCCGAATTGGGAGAGAAAGATAACCACCTCAAAAGTTTTTACAAGTGTGATGGGAGTTGAAATGTGAGGTGCTATAACAGTCTATCAGGGGACCCGGCCTCTCAAGGGCAGGTTAGACCTAGCGGTTTGAATTATCATCCTTCCAGGTTTTGTTGCCAGCCAAACAGAGAGTAGTCTCACCTGCTGGGTGAAGGAATAGAGGTTCTGGCAAAGCTGTGCACGCCCATCTTTCTTCTTTTCCTCCCCACCCCGAAGCACTTCTTCAGAAACACTCTTTCATGATTTGAGACCATGGCTCCCAAATACACATTCTCCTTGGTGATGGCCCCTTGGCTGAGAGCATGCTGATGCTCTGACCCACTCCCTAGCCTTGGCAGACACACCCTTCCCAGACTGGGTGGGACAGGACCGTTCCCTGCCTGCGTGGGTGTTTATTTTTTTTTAATTTAATAAATCTTTATTGTTCAGATTATTACAATTGTTCTTCTTTTTTCCCCCCCATAGCTCCCTTCCACCCGGTTCCCACCCCACCCTCTGCCCTTACCTTCCCCCCACTGTCCTCATCCATAGGTGTACGATTTTTGTCCAGTCTCTTCCCGCACCTGCCACACCCCTTTCCCCCTGAGAATTGTCAGTCCCCTTCCTTTCTGTGCCCCTGATTCTATTATATTCACCAGTTTATTCTGTTCATCAGATTTTTTATTCACTTGAATTTTAGATTCACTTGTTGATAGATATGTATTTGTTGTTCATATTTTTATCTTTACCTTTTTCTTCTTCTTCCTCTTCTTAAAGAATACCTTTCAGCATTTCATATAATACTGGTTTGGTGGTGATGAACTCCTTTAGCTTTTTCTTATCTGTGAAGCTCTTTATCTGACCTTCAATTCTGAATGATAGTTTTGCTGGGTAGAGTAATTTTGGTTGTAGGTTCTTGCTATTCATCACTTTGAATATTTCTTGCCACTCCCGTCTGGCCTGCATAGTTTCTGTTGAGAAATCAGCTGACAATCGTATGGGTGCTCCCTTGTAGGTAATTAACTGTTTTTCTCTTGCTGCTTTTAATATTCTCTCTTTGTCTTTTGCTCTTGGCATTTTAATTATGATGTGTCTTGGTGTGGTCCTCTTTGGATTCCTTTTGTTTGGGGTTCTGTGCGCTTCCTGGACTTGTAAGTCTATTTCTTTCACCAGGTGGGGGAAGTTTTCAGTCATTATTTCTTCAAATAGGTTTTTAGTATCTTGCTCTCTCTCCTCTTCTGGCACCCCCATAATTGGGATGTTGGTACGCTTGAGGTTGTCCCAGAGGCTCCTTACACTATCTTCAAATTTTTGGATTCTTTTTTATTTTTGCTTTTCCGGTTGAGTGTCTTTTGCTTCTTTGTATTTCAAATCTTTGACTTGATTCTTGCATTCCTCTAGTCTGCTGTTAGGTCTCTGTATAATACTTTTTATTTCAGACAGTGTATGTTTAATTTATAGTTGGTCCTTTTTCATATCCTCGAGGGTCTCGCTAAATTTATCAGCCTTTTCTAGGGAATTCTTGAAAAACCTTATAACCGTGGTTTTGAACTCTATATCCAGTTGTTTGCTTTCCTCCATTTCTTTCGTTTGTGATCTGTTTCTTTGTCTCCGCATTTTTGCTGCTTCCCTGAGTTGGTAGGGTAGCTTTGTGTGCTAGGTGTCCTATAAGGCCCAGTGGCTCAGCCTCCCCAGTTGCCTGAGGTGGACACTCTTGGTGCACCCCTTTGTGGACTGTGTGTACAGCCTTGTTGTAGTTCACTCTTGATTATTGTTGGTATCACTGGGAGGAATTGACCTCCAGGCAAATTGGCTGTGAGGATCAGCTGTGTCTACGCTGGGAGAACGTCTGTGCTGGAGACACCCTTATGAGACAAGACTTGCAAAATTGCAAAAGCCTCTGTGCTCAGCTTGGATGGGGCGGAGTCTCAGGGCAGAGCAGGCAGCCTTGGCTTCCCCTCAGCCCTGCCCTATGAGGCCCCTGGGTCTCAGTGTCCCTCAGTAATTGCTGTAAGCACCTCTGAGAGAAAGCCGCCCTCGAGTTTCGTCCGCTGCCAGACAGTCCAGTTTCTCCTCGAATGAGTCTGGGTTCCCAGAAACTCGCCTGAAACTGGAGTTCAGCGTAGTCGGGAGCTTCCATCTCCCTCCCGCTTTAGAAAGCCAGCCGCGCACTCAGCCACCTGTGCACTCAGCAGTCAGTCCTCTCTGTGCGCGTGTGCCTCCGGACCTCTGCCTCCGCAGCTCCCGAGTCTCAGTATGCTTTCTCTTTTCCTGACAGTCCAGTTTTTCCCCGAATGAATCTAGGTTCCCAGAAACTCACCCGGAACTGGAGTTCAGCGCAACCAGGAGCTTCCGTCTCCCTCCCGCTTTAGAAAGCCAGCCACGCACTTAGCCGCCCGTGCACTTAGCCGCCCGTCCTCTCCATGCGCTCACGCATCTCCATACCTCAGCCTTTTGCAGCTCCTCTGATTCTCAATGTGCTTTCCTCTTTCCTCTAGTTGTAGAATTTCCACTCAGCCAGCTTTCCTGTGGTTCTGGATGGTGTCCGTTTTGTCTTTTAGTTGTAGTTTTTATATTGTTGTGCGAGGCAGCAGTTTAGGTGTTTACCTATGCCGCCATCTTGGTTTTTCTGAGTGGTGTTTATTAAAAGCAATCATGACCATGTGACAGGCTTGGATGGAAGACACAAAATCAAGCAGGAAGGTGAGGCTAAAATTTTTGAATGGAATTGACAGAATTTGTTTTCAACAAAGAAATGAGGGATTGTTAAACCAGTACTTCATTTAACATGCTTCTCGTTAGGCTTGGTAGGGATGGCAAACTATTGATGTGACATCACACTGTGACAGGGGACACAATGCTGGTGTCACCGTGTTGATAACTGTAGAAAGAAGAGAAGATATGGATTTTATGGGGAGGCTGGGGACTTCTTTAGTGTTTACTTTGCATGTTGAGACCTTTCCATTCAGCAGTCTTTTATAGACAGGGTGGGAAGTTGTTTTTTCTGGGTTTCCTGCTGACACTCAGAAAAGGAATCAAAGATCATGAGCAAATGAGAACTTAACTTGGAAGCTATTCAAGAAATTAATAAAACTTTCCGTTGAAGCTTTAAAATTTTTTTTTAAATTTTTCAATTATAGTTGGCATTCAGTATTATATTAGTTTCAGGTGTTCAGCCTTGTGGCTAGACATTTGTTTATATAACTTGTGAAGCGATCCCCTTGATAAGTCTACTACCCATCTGGCACCATACATATTTATTCCAATATTATTGACTGTATTTTCTATGCTGTACTTTACATCCCTGTGACCATTTCACAACTACCAATCTTTACTTCTTAACCCTTTCACCTTTTTCACGCAATCCTCCACACCCACTTCCATCTTGCAACCATCAGTTTGTTTTCTGTATCTATGAGTCTGTTTTGATGGCTCGTTTATTTTGTTTTTTAGACTCCACCTATATGTTAAATCATATGGATTTGTCTTTCTCTATCTGACTTATTTCACTTAGCATAATACCCTCTAGATCCATCCAGGCTAGAGGATATTATATGGTAAGATTTCATTCTTTTTATGTTGAGCAATATTCCATTTGTATATATGTACCACATTTTCTTTAGAACACAGTTTGGGAAGTGCTTTCTTAAACTATAGTAGGATTAAAACGCTCCTAAAAATCTAAACAAAATTTATCATTATCTACCCACCTATATTTTCAGAGGTAAAAAACAACAACAACAACAAAAAACACCTTACTTCTCAAGTTTTCAAGTTTCCAAATTTGTTGACTTTTAAAGAATATAGCAAAATAACAACAAGAAATTAATACCCCTCTTGGAACTCTATTTGGTTAAAATAAGTAATCTCTCTACCTAGGAGCCTAATTGTTTCACAGTAGTTGCTTGCACACCGTGCACACTGATGGTCCGCTCAGTTGCGGTCCATACTCAACAGCAGCCTAGAAGCTGTGTACCCTAAAGGCGGCTGGCGGGCACTCCAGCGTCTAAGCTCTCACCCACACTCATGGTTCTTGAAAGGGCTTCCACAATCTCACTTTGTATTTCTAATGCTTCCAAAATAACCTACTTTACTAATCCTAGGGTTTTATTCCCTATTTTATTCCCAACCACCCTTATTAGTCAATCTTTTCTAAATGGGCTAATTGGCAATCTCAGGGCAGCTGTGAAATCTACTTTTAAAAAAAAGGTCTGTAAGTAGGTCAAGGAAGAGAGTTCTGTGGGGTCTCTCTTAAAGTGTGAATCACTCAGGACGGATTCTGTTTTACAAAGCTGTGCTCCATTCCTAAAGGAAGCCTCTCATTGCAGACAACTCTAGGGCACGTTTTATTATGACCGGCTTTACACTCTTATATTAGTCAGGATTCTTTTGGTTGCAAGTGATGGAAATCCGGCACAAACAGGTTAAATAAAAGGGAATTTTTTTATTGAACATAATTGAATGGTCAAGGCTTCTGGTGTGGCTAGATCCCAGGGATCATGCAACGTCTCCCCTATTTATCTTGCTCTCTCTTCACTCTTTGCTGGCCCCTTCTCAGGCAGGCTCTTACCTCTTAGAGGGAGCAGCACCTCCAGGCTTATATTCTGTCTTCTTGGAAACCTCAATGCCAAGAGAATGCCTGTTTCCTGGTTGCTCTAGCAAAAGCCCTGGGATTCAGTGTCCTCAGACCAACTCCCTCCGACCAATCTATGTGTCCACGGGGGTGCGATGCTGTGATTGTACAGCCTGATTCTCATGCCAACCCCTGGAGTAAGTGAATGCCACAGAGAACGGCATGTGAGTACCAGGCAAGCAGAGATCACAGGTGCTCTCTAAATAGGTGTAAGCCCTCGTGGTGAGGGAGTAGGTCTATTGGTGTCTGTTTCATTCCCTGGGCTCATTGCAAGGGTAGTGTTTTGCTTTGGGAGTCCTATGTCTGTTCTAGATTAGCAGGGTGTGACTGCCACGCTTTGACATTCGGGGGGGGGGGGGGGGAGTGATCTTGAAAAGGCTTGTATGCGTGCCAGATTTCTGGTTTCCCACAAAGCCACTGAGAACAAATAAAGCAACCGTTTTACTTTCAACCCGTGAATAGAGAGCATGTTGGAATCAAGACATAAAATAGGTGGTATCTGCGGAGTTCTCTCAAGATAGATGCTCTGAAATGCAAGTTATTAACGGAGGGAAACTTCTTGTTGGATGAGAAGGAAGTTGGTGATTTTGTCACTCAAAGGATCATGTGAAAGTCGCCTGTCCCCACTGGGCCTCACTCCCCACTTGTGTTACTTCCTGTGGAAAAAGCAAAGCAAAGCCACAACCCTCATTCGTTGCTGTTGTTTTCCTCCTCTTCAAAAAATTCCTCTCGTGACAAGTGGAAACAGGATAGTGGTGGCAAATGCCGGCGTTTCCAAGGGGGAGCCGGGTGGGGCCTCTGAGCGGGCTGCCCCTGGGACTGACGTGCTTGGTGCCCAGGTGGGCGTGTGGCTGCCTGTAGGTCTCGGCTGAACTGTCAGCTCTCCTGAGAGGCCTTCCCTGACCATCCTATCTAAAGTCGTCCCCCATCCTCATCACTCCCGACATCCCTTTGTTGTTTTTCTGAACATTATTATAAGGCTTTTATTGCCAACAATACTATACTTTATCGTTGATTAGACACACACATATGAATATCACATATATAGGGTGTCCCCCAAAAATGTATACACACTAGTACACTGAATAATTATAAAGGCAGTGTTTATTAAAATGTGTTCAAAATTGAGCTATCAGCTATTGAAGTGCGTATCACATTTTTGAAGTCTAGATGAACAGGTATTTGTGTGTGTTTTTATTTTGGCTTTTAAAATTTTTCTCAATCACAGTTTATTCGATAGTATTTTGCGTCGGTTTCAGGTAGACAGCATAGTGGTTACAGGGGTGGGCAAACTTTTTGACTTGAGGGCCACAATGGGTTCTTAAACTGGACCGGAGGGCCGGAACAAAAGCATGGATGGAGTGTTTGTGTGAACTAATATAAATTCAAAGTAAAGGAGCAGAGGGGAGAGCAAGAGAACCCTCCGCTCTTTCGGCTCCGCGGGCCGGATAGAACAGCCGAACGGGCCGGATCCGGCCCGCGGGCCGTAGTTTGCCCACGGCTGGGTTAGACAGTCATATGCTTTATAAGTGTTCCCCCTGGTATTTCCAGCACCTAGCTGCTACCATACGTAGTTATTATTATTGACTGTGTTCCCTGTGCAGTACTTTACATCCCACAACTGTTTGGTTGTGCTTCTCACCTTGTTTTTCTTACACAAGGGGCTTGCACTGTGTGGAGAGCATGTGCCCCTCTGAAATGACCACGTGGTTTATCCGTCTCTCTCACTAGAATGTAAGCTCTGTCTTGCTCACTGTGGATTTCCACCATCTTTCATGGTGACTGGAACATAGTAGGTACTCAGTAAATATCAGATATGGATGGACAGATGGACCCATGGATGGAGGAGGCCTGAATTGCCTCTAGTTTATAACTCCTTCGGCCAGAGGGGAAACCACTGTGGAGAAGGCAGAAAAGAAAGCCTATCCAAGTGGCAGTATTAAGCATCCCATTAGCCTCAGGGTCTATTAACACATCATGGAACCCTGCCTGCAGAATCAGAAAGATTAATAGGAGCAGGAGGCTGCTGAGTCAACAGTCAACAGAAGCAAGTTTGTTCTTCCCGTGTTAGCTCTTTTAAAGGGTCCAGGGAAAGCCTTTGGCCTAGCCATCAGCAGGATTTTAGATGAGGTTGCAGTGTTGCGATGGATTGTAGTTACCAGATGAAAGAGCATTTACAATTCAGCCAAATGGTTATAACATCTGGAGGGGGAAAAAAAAATCTTTATTCCACTATTTCTATGGCCCCTGGTGGCTGGGGAGCAAATACCATCAATTCTGAGATTTGCGAGGCGAATCCAACCAAACCCTTCATTGGTTGCCTGTATTTTGGATCAGTGGAGAATTCCATCTGTCAGGGCATTTGCTGCATCATAACAGTTGTTGGATTTTGTACAGGCAACAGACGAAGAACTCGGTCTACCGAAGCCGGCAGTCTCTGAATAGCCCAAGTCCGGGGGAAACAGAGATGGACCTTCTGGTGACTCGGGAGCGACCCCGGCGTGGAATTCGTAACAGCGGATATGATGTGAGTCTCTGTTGGGTCAAGCTTTTCTTTCCCTGAAAGCAAAAGGCATAGAGTGTCCCATATGTTTCAGTTTAGTGTATAGCTGTGGAATTTAAAAATGCAATAAAATATTTTCTGTTTATTTCTTATTACCTATTTGCAAAGTAAGGCTACTTGGAATTGCCAGAGTAAGAAATGATTGGTACAAGGGTCTTGATTTCCAAATGCAGTCATTTAGAAATAGTACAGCATTGGCCTTAAACTCAGAGATTCTAAACTCTCTTCTTAGAAACTCAGTAAGAACTATGGCCATGGGTTAGAACTCATTTGAGTACCGGCTGCTTTTAATCCATAGCCATGCTGAGGAGTTGGATTTGTTGATTGCATAACTTCTCAGTTTGCCATGGACACGGCGAGGTGTCAACAGAGAGAATTGGTGATTTCATGTGATGAAGTACATGCGATGTGCAGTGACATCTCCAAACTGCAAAAATTCTGCTAATGCCATCAAACTTCCCGAGATGATCAGTTATGATTTGGTGCCTCCTGTCACATTGTGTATCCTGTCACATGTCACTGCACCCGCTGAGTTGCGCTCACATGACCGATACCCTGCTGAGATACTCAGTAAGCTTCACCCAGCCCTGGAATTTCAAATGGTCTTGAATATACTCTTAGGTCTTATGAAAAGTGTTTCTTTCCCATTCTCCTAAAGTGTTTCTCTTATTACAAATAAAAAGTTTTCTGTAATCGAGCTATGATTGAAATATGTCTGGATAAAGCTTTGTCATAATTTGTGAGGTTGGCATTTGAAAATGACACTTGATTTCTTAAATATACCATACTAATTTAATGGCAAGAATATTTCCCCTCCTCCCCCCCTCGGGATTGGTCATTGTTTTCTACAATAGCTAAAAATGGAGTTTTTTAATGGTCCAATTAAAATCAGAGATAGCCTACCTAATTTGAATTTCTAATTACCTTCCTTATATTTAAACTTGATGTTTGCGTTGGTGGTAATATCCTTCTCTCTTGTTTCTTTTTCCTTTTTTAATATAAGACAGTTTGATAGTTTCATTTTTTTTTTTAATTCTAGATGCTCTGGGCAAATCATTTTTTCCCCTCCAGATTAAAGTATTCAACATTCATTTTTCTCCTCATAAAAGTATTTCTTATACCAAACTCGGTCATCACTTTAATAGTCAGCCTGTGGTTGAATATTGGGCATTGGACTTTTCCTGTCAATCTCTTCCTACCACCAGTGCCTGTTCTTTCTGGCTGCTTGTAGTTGGGAGAGCTTTTTCTTCTGCGAGGGCATCTCTGAGGTATGACAGGATTCTTAAGTTATCTCAAGATGAGTATTTATAGGTTTCTTGTGAGATTCTAGGCACATGAATTTTACTATTTGAGGAAATAGGCCAGAGGTTTCCGTATTTTGAAAAGAGAACATTTGCATATTTTTTTTTAACCACTGTACCATGCGTGAGAGTACTCACTTTTGGAATGTCGTGTTAGTAAATTACCTGGGAGGAGAGAGATGATTTTTAAAAGGAGGTTGCTCACCCCTCACAAACATGTATAAATATTCCAATCATAGATTACATTAGGAAGACACTAATAGACTTTTTAAAAATATACACTTCTTTGAAGTGTGCACATGATCTCGGAAGTAATAAGCAAACACGTTTCCTTAAGAGAAAATGATCATCGAGGGAACAATTTTTAAGAATATGGACTGTTGACTATGAGAGAGAAATTGCTTTCTATGTCTCCTCCTGGGTTTTTCATTCTAATCATATGAAAAGTAGCCATCATTTACTGACTGCACCCTGGAGACCGGCCCCTATTCCAGTCTTTCCCTGCATTTTGTCTAATGGAATTTGCAAAGTCACCTAGGTACTCTCATTATCCCCATTGCCCAGATGGGAAAACCAAGGCACAGGGCAGTCACATAATTTGTCTGCCCACCTCCGGAGCCCATTTCCTTAATCACCATGCAATATGACTTCTCTCTACACCCGCCCTGCTAAACATCTGTCCTCACCTAACATAATACTAGAAGATATTCTATATTTCTGAATCTCTCAAAGAGGCTCAATGTCACGTCTCAAGAGAATTCTTGCATGGATAATTCACACAAGCAAAAAAAAATGAACCAGCAGATAAAGTAGAAAAAGAGAAGAGTCATCGTTTTAAACAATGCATTCATTTTCTGAGCTCTTGATTTTCCAAAAAAGTCAAGGCACTCCTGGCAAAAGAATCCGCCCAGCAGGGAGCAGGTCATTCAGTTGGAAGCATGTCAGTCTTTCTGCTGGGACTGGGGAACTCGAAGCCGGGCCAGAATTTCCAGTCATTTCTGCCAGATTAGGAAACACCAGGGGACCTGCTCCTTGACATGGTGGGAACAAAAAGCCCTGGGAGATTGATTTAATTGTGAATTTTCCCAAAGTTGACTACGTTAGAGTCCCAACAGAAAAGCCCGCATGTGAAAAGCAAACAAACAAACTAATACATGTTCCACAGACACATCTTAGCGCCAGGACTGATGGAGGCCTGGACAGTCCCAGGTTTTCCCATAGGCTCCCTCGGGCCTGCACGGCAGAGCCTCTTGTCTCCCAGGGTTTTGGGAATCAGTGTGTTTTGCAAGAATTCTCAACCTCCAATCACGCTAACGACGAAGGGATGTAACACACTCCTGGCAGGACCTGTGGCTCATTTGGGTAGTAATTTTCTAGGAAGAAGCACCCCCTTTAGAAGAATGCATGATTTTAGAAAGATGTCCAAAACTGATCACTCCTAGATGGCCAGACCATATCATCCAATTAAATTTTGGCATTGAAATGAATTCCTCCCAGTGCATAAAATGGGTACAAGAGATCATGTCAGCCTAATATTTAAAAGCAAAAAAAGAAATCTGTATTTCAAAATATTTTTTAAATGTTATTTTCCAAATGAAAGTCATAGAAAAAACAATGAGCCGAAACCGGTTTGGCTCAGTGGATAGAGCGTCAGCCTGCGGACTGAAGGGTCCCAGGTTCGATTCCGGTCACGGGCACGTACCTTGGTTGCGGGCACATCCCCAGTGAGGGGTGTGCAGGAGGCAGCTGATCGGTGTTTCTCTCTCATCGATGTTTCTAACTCTCTATCCTTCTCCCTTCCTCTCTGTAAAATATCAATAAAATATATTTTAAAAAAAAAAGAAAAAGAAAAAACAATGAAGCAGTGAGGAAAATAAAATGGCCCAAATGTGAATTCTAGGGCAGAATAAAAACCCAAGTGATCCCCACCCCCCCACCCCCGGCCCCGTCGGCCAAATTAATAACCTCTGCCTGTGGCTGATGAATCAGACTTTGCTTCCAAAGGGCAAGTAATAATCCGATCGTTCCCCAGAAATAAAAATCAACCTGGATCTGTGTTTGGAGTTTAAAAATCTATGACAGGAATGGGGTCAGCTATGTGCCTTGGCTGTGAAGGAGACCAAATGGATTGTCTGAATTACAGCTTTGCAAATGAACGCTGCCGTGGCAGAACGAGAGACCTTTGTAAGCTACTGCCCTTAGGTCTCTCTGGGAACCTTGTCCAAGGTTCCACGCCCCAGAGGCATTCAGAGAGCATTCGAGGCAGAATGGCGGGCTCAGACCCTAAAAAAGTGGGCATTGGGTGGAGAACATGAAGAAGGGTGATGGGTTCATCGATGCACCTCAGAAGGGAGATCGAAGGCTCTGCCACAGCACCCAGCCATCGGTTCTCATCCCAGAGGCGTTCTTTCAGGGAAATGGTGTGAAATGTTTGGGAACAGCAGCTGCTTTTCCATCTGAGAAGTTCATGTTAATCTACACGAAAAGGGGTGCTACACCAGAGAAGGTTCCGCTGCAGAAAACATGAAGCCATTGAAATAGACGAAACATGATTACGAGGAATTGGGTGCTCCTCAAGTCATCAGAGGGCTGGAGCAATGTTCCAGAACATTCCTGAGGAGGGGCCGCTGCCTCTGCCCCTGCCTGAAGCAGGAAGATGGGGAGGTGGCTGCCCTGGATCTGACGAGGAGCAGAAAGATGGGTGCTGCCTCACATCCTCAGCCCAGACTGCACACTAGTGCACGTAATTACTAGAAGCTCGTGGAGGGCCTGACGTGCATGTAGCTTAACCGTCAGCCTCCGCACTACAGGAGTGCACGCTGCAAAGCGGTTCCAAGTGCCGTCCACTGTCCCCAGCACGGCACCACGGGAAAGGGAGATGAGAGCAGGATTGGGAAGCAGTTGGGGGAATCGGTGGAGGAAAGCAAAGCAAAGGGGAAGATGGAAGCACCGCTCCGCACGCAGGCCCCAGCCGCCTGCCGGAGGCCGGGTGCACTGTGTTGTGTGTGATGGGGCGTTAGTCTTGCTGCCCTCTCTGGGCTGACAATGCAGCCGGTTTTCCTTTGATCCAGGTGAGCAGTGGTTACTGGAAGGAGGCCAAGGAATCGGAACAGTTATTTGGATGGGTTCCATTTGCAAGGGGATGAAATATGATCTGGAAAGTTCCTCCCTCCCTCTGCCCTCCTCTCTCCCCGCCCCCTCACCCCCCTGCCTGCAATAGCCTATAGCAAGTCTGAGGCCTTCTAGATACATTTGTAAATCCCATTAGTAACAGGACTCTCTCCTGCTCACCCACTCCCAGCATCTTACTGCTTCGGCATGATGGTCGGAGGCCAGGGCAAAGCACAGGAATGTCCTGGCAGCTCATGGTGTTCCCAGGGCAAGGTACAATCAACGTCCAGTTTCATTGAGAGGCAGATGGTTGGATTTGGAGGCTTTGTCCTTCGCCTCAACCTGCTGCTGCCCCGAGAACTAGGTGCTCTTGTGTTGACCCCACTCCCCCCACCGTCACCCCCTCAGCATCCCACCTAGAACCGTGTTACCTGTGTCTCCCATCTCAGCTTTCAATTTCTTTATCCTGCCTCTGCCAGCTGGTTTCAGCTATTAATAGCCCTGGTTTAATCTGTTATCTTAAATTAATTTACAGCACATTGTATTTTAACAGAAGCTTTTAATCCAAAGGAAATGCATGATCATCTGAAATCAGGGTCCCCCATTGAGCCTGAGGCAGACGTGAGGTGTTTGGTGGTGAAGAGGGCCTTTGGGTGTGTTTGGTGGTGAAGGGGGCCTTTGGGCGTAGGCAGTATCTCATCTGGCTGGTGGCTGCCCAGAAAGATACTTGTTCACCCCACAAAGATGGAGGCCCCTTGGCAAGTGGAGTGGGGGGGAGGGAAGGGGGGCAGGAGGCAGGTTTAGGAGGGAGCAGGCCAGCATTCAGGATGGCCTGCCTAGTGGCCTCACTCAGAGCCAGGCCTTCCCTGCAGGCCCAGGACCTCCCCCAACGCGGGCAGTTTCCCACTGGGCAGGAGACAAGCAGCTTCCCTTCTGTCGTGAGCGCACAGTGCCATCTGCCTGCCCGTTCTCTGATTCCCTCGGATCTGGATGCCGCCTGCTCCTACTCTTTACCTGTACCCCCCCACAACCACCCCCCCGCCCCACCTCTTGACCAGTGTAACCACTTATTGCAGGCCAGGGTCCCCAGCATGCTCTTGGTATGAATACCTGTAGGAGAAGGGAAGGAAGCAGGATTGGCAGAGTTCAAAGCTGGGCTATGCACAGATACCACAAGGTCTCAGCTCACCCACGGGGAGCTCGGGAGCTCGCATGGACCTGCAGAGTTGTCCTGAGTAACAAGGTCAATTCCCAGTCGATAGCTGAGCAGCTGGCAGTGTGCCCGGAGCTGGGGGAGTGCGCTCTCCGGTCCTGAGCAGCACAGCACAGCGTCCTCTCTGCACTAGTCCCCTAAACCTGGTTCTCCTCGGCCCACATGTGGCCTCCAAACCCCTACAGGAGCCAGAGGCCAGCAGGCAAATGAGAATCCCCCTTGGGAACTGCTGTCCCTTTCATTTCCTCCAGCAAACATGTATTGAGTGCAGTGGAATCATTGCATCATATCTGCAATGAACATAGGAAAATTCAACAGCATAGGCCCTGAAAGACAAAGGAAAAAGAGAATTTAAATATTGCAAAACAAAAACATTTGCATATATTCTGTTCATATTGTACATTGCAGATTTTTTCGTATATCCTTTCTAATAAAAGAGTAATATGCAAATTAACCATCACTCTGCTACACCCACCAGCCACGCCCACCAGCCATGCCCACCAGCCAATCAGGAGTGAGTATGCAAATTAACCCAACCAAGATGGCTGCGGCCACGGAGAGAGCGGGAGGGAGGCTTGGGTTTCCCCGGTGATGGAGGAAGCCAAGCTTTCAGCACACCCTGGCCGGCCCAGGCCTGCGCTTAATGCTACAAAGTTTCAATTATAGAAGATAAATAAATTCCAACAGAAATGGCGGCAGCCACGGAGCTGGAGAGAGTAGGAGGCTAGGGTTGCCCCCGGCGATGGAGGAAGCCAAGCTTTCGGCACACCCTGGCCGGCCCAGGCCTGCGCTTAAGGCTACAAAGTTTCAATTATAGAAGATAAATAAATTCCAACAGAAATGGCGGCAGCCACGGAGCTGGAGAGAGTAGGAGGCTAGGGTTGCCCCCGGCGATGGAGGAAGCCAAGCTTTCGGCACACCCTGGCCGGCCCAGGCCTGCGCTTAATGCTACAAAGTTTCAATTATAGAAGATAAATAAATTCCAACAGAAATGGCGGCAGCCACGGAGCTGGAGAGAGTAGGAGGCTAGGGTTGCCCCCGGCGATGGAGGAAGCCAAGCTTTCGGCACACCCTGGCCGGCCCAGGCCTGCGCTTAAGACTACAAAGTTTCAATTATAGAAGATAAATAAATTCCAACAGAAATGGCTGCCGCCAAGGAGTGAGCAGAAGGCTTGGCTCCACTCCAGTCTACAAAGTTTCAATTGTAGAAGATAAATAAATTCCAGATACCAGGGCCTCCGATTGGGTCTCCAGGGGGCGTGGCCGGCCTGCAAACCACCACAGGCCCCTCGCCCAGGCCGCCCCACGCCCCAAGGGAACCCCCACCCTGATCTGGGACACCTTTCAGGGCAAACCAGCCGGCCCCCACCTGTGCACCAGGCCTCTATCCCATCTAATAAAAGAGTAATATGCAGATTGACCATCACTCCAACACACAAGATGGCTGCCCCCATGTGGTCAAAGATCCTGCCCCCATGTGGACACAAGATGGCCACCACAAGATGGCCAGCAGGGGAGGGCAGTTGGAAGGGACCAGGCCTGCAAGGGAGGGCAGTTGGGGGCAATCAAGCCTGCAGGGGAGGGCAGTTAGGGGTGACCAGGCCGGCAGAAGAGGGAAGTTGGGGGTGACCAGGCCTGCAGGGGAGGGCAGTTGGGGGCAATCAAGCCTGCAGGGGAGGGCAGTTAGGGGTGACCAGGCTGGCAGAAGAGGGAAGTTGGGGGTGACCAGGCCTGCAGGGGAGCAGTTAGACATCAATCAGGCTGGCAGGGGAGTGGTTAGGGGGTGATCAGGCTGGCAGGCAGAAGCGGTTAGGGGCAATCAGGCAGGCAGGCAGGTGAGCAGTTGGGAGCCAGCAGTCCTGAATTGTGAGAGGGATGTCTTAGTGGGATCGGGCCTAAATGGGCAGTCGGACATCCCTCAAGGGGTCCCAGATTGGAGAGGGTGCAGGCTGGGCTGAGGGACACCTCCCCCCCCCCCCCCATGCTCGAATTTCGTGCACCGGGCCTCTAGTTTCTTTATAAGGTTGTATACCTGAGCCATGTATGTGTACTGTGTGGACCATTTAAGGATTTTCAAAGGTTTTACTATGCATGATATTTACCTCTCTGCTGGCATTAGCATCTAAGCCCCACATGTACTACCTGTGGGAGGCTCTATGGAGAAGAGAAAGATGGATTAACTCTAGTGCTTGTCCAAGGTGCTTTTACAGACAGACAGGTACACACATTCTCTCTCTCTCTCTCTCTCTCTCTCTCCCCTGTGGCAGTGACCTTGGGTGGGAGCAGGGAGTCCTCCTGAGGGTTCGAGCCTGTCTGTCCCACAGCCTCCGCCGGTTCCAGTCCCCAGTACTCACCTGCTGAAGCCGTCAAGTAACTACCAGAGGAATTCAAAACCATACACCCTTGTTTAACATCCTTCAGTAGCTCCCACAGCTTTGGGGAACAGACTCAAACTCTCCGTTTCTGGCTCAGCTCGCCCTCTGGCTGGCCCGGGCCTGCCCTTCTGGCCGAAGCTCGCCACCTTTGGCTCCAGCCCCATGTGCCCTTTCCAGATTCGTCATGTGGTGCCCCATCTGTGTGTGTGTGTCTGCACATGCTCATCCCTCTGCTCTGAACATTCCTTCCAACCTGCTCCATGCAGGACAAGGTTTCTCAGCACCGGCACTATTGACATTTGGGGCTGGGTGATGCTTTGTCTGGAGGGCTGTTCTGTGCATCACAGGATGTTTAGCAGCATCCCTGGCTTCTACCCACTAGATGTCTGTAGCACCTCCCCATTGTGCAACCAAAAATGTGTTCAGACCTTACCAAATGTACCCTGGGGCAAACCCCTTTCCCAGGGGAGACCCGCCTGTCCAGGCACTGCTTTCAGAACTCGGTTGAACATTATCTCCCCCAGAATCTTTCCCGACACCTTATCGCCATGGGTCTCACTTCGATGCCTGTCCTTTGTGTTCCAGTAGCGCCTGGGACTCAGTCCAATCAAAGCTCTTACTCCCGGTCTTCCAGCCGGGAAGCAGGTTTATGTACATTATTCCCCCATCGGACTGCTCAAGGACAGGAATCATGTTTTATTCATGCTGGAAACCTCAGCACCCGGAATGGGAACTGGTGCGTAGGAGATGCAGTGTCTCTCTTTGCTGAGCAAATGAACAAACAAGTGTGTCGACCAGAAGAGGTGACTCCTGAGCTGAGACCTGAAAAGTAGGGGGCAGATTTATAACTTTGAACTATGTAGACATTTGCTTTGACTGGCCTGTGAAGAGTATAGACAAGAGGATGTTACTACTGTTTAAAGTTAAGTCTAAAGGGTGCTTATCAGTGAGGATGCTTTGGCTCAAAAAACAGAAAGCTCACCCAACTCAAACTATCCTAAGTCGTTAAGGGAATGTGTTGGGTACCGTGACTCCGGGCATGGTGTGGTTGGGGCTCCGGTTCATTTCTCTGCCTCAGGCAGCACTGTCCTCTGCATGTGTTGGCTTTATCTGCAGGTTGCTTCTCTCTGGTGGGAAATGGGTGCACAGCCTCGGGCTTCACATCTACATACTGCTTTGACCAACGCAAGAAGAGAATTTCTCTTCCCAAATGTGAAACGAGGTTTATGGGTTTTACTCTAACTGAGCCGCTGTAGGTCAAGGGCCCACCCCTGTCTCAATAACTGTAGCAGTGAGGGTAAGGGGAGGAGGAGGCTTACACGGATTGATTTAACTCAGTCAGACCTCACCGATGGAGCTGGGCCAGCTTGGTCCCCCCGAGACACAGGGAGAAGAGTCTAAACATGGATGTGGAGGCCATCCACAGCGCCCCGTACTTGAAGAATATTGATGGTTGGGCCTCTCATCTTGGGTCGACACTCCCTCCGTAAAGGGGCGGATCAGCATGGTGATGAGCCAATGACCACTGTTCCCGGGGGCTTGGGAAGCCCTGGCTGAAGTTAGAGATTGTGTTTCAGAGGCAGATAGAATGACAAAGAGGGGTTCTGTGAGTCTGTGGATTTTTCAAAAGGAGGAAAAGCAGGTGTGCGTTGGCGGTGGGAGAGGCTGTTTGGTTATGGAGCAGTGTTGACTCTCAAGACTGACCCTCTGTCTCCAGCCACCTGCAGTGCCCACTCAGCTAAGAGGGGGGAAAAAGCAGGTGATGAGTCACCTCAAAACCAAGAAGCAAAATAGCTTCCCATGAGAGAAGCCACTCTTTTGTGTTTACTTTCAGGTTGATTCCTTTTTAAAAGGTATTTTTAACTAATTGACAGTGGCTCATAGATTATTCTCAGCGTTCACAGAATTACTATGGAACGGTTATGCTCACGGCCTCTGGAGCTGGGCTGCGTCCAAGTTCCCGCTCAGTCTAGCAGTGTGAATTGGGCTAGTTACTTCACCTTCTGCACTGTGCTTTTCCATCTCGAAAGTGGAGATACATATGGTACCTGCTTATAGGGTCCTTGTGAGAATTAAATGAGCTGTCACACCTCTGGCTAACAGAATCCATGGGGGAGAGAGAGGGATACACTTTTTTCTGTTTCTTTTCCATTCTAACACTTTAGACATCTCGGAACGGATATGAATTTTGTCACACGCCAAAGAGAGGATTGTATTTTTCAAATGGTGCCTTTCTCCAGCATGAGGGGACTACAGAAGGGCTCTGTAAAAGGTGCCAAGACCTTCTCCCCATTGCCCCCACACTGGCCGCACTTCCAAAGGTGATCGCTAAGGTCACACGGGGCAGCCAGTCATTGTAACTTAAGTTAAATGGGGTGTTGTGACTTGCTCAGTAATTGCGTTCCCACCGCTCTGTGGAGGGCAGCAGGGTAAGGGGGAAAGACAGGAGGACGGAGCCGGACGCTCCTCCTGCAGGATGGGGAAGGGTTGCTTTGGGAGCAGTGAGTAATGCTGAGACCTGTCCACTTGCCAAGGACCTGGAAACACGGTCTTTTACTCTTGACTGTCCACCCCATAACCTCAGTGTGATAAAAAGTGCCACTCCGCTTAGAAATCTACGCGAGACCCCGTACTGTCTTTCCCACTCACCTAAGAGGCAGAAACAGCATGCTGATGTCATGTCCTTCTAGCTCCAAAGTGGTTGTGGGTCATCCTTTGGAAAGTAATCAGAGTGAAATTAGAAAATCTGCTGAGAGTTTTTAAAGTTCCATTTGCACACCTGTGGCGGAAGGGAAGTCATCAAATCCTTATTTTGACCCCCCCTCCCTATTCTGAGAGGCAGTTTCCCTTTATTGTCAGAGAAGCTTTGAGATGCAGGCTCGGGAGGAGCTGTTGGGTTCCCCCAGGCCCTGAGAGCCCCTCTCCCCACAGAGGAGGTGGAAACTCCCTGAAGCTTGGTTTCCACAAGCAGCTTTGTAAATATGTCTCTGCTTCCTCAGTGACAGGCAGCACTTGCCATGAGGCTGTTAAGCAGCCCAAGCGGGCATTAAAGGCAGAGAAGCAGCACTGTTTTATGTTGCTCAAAGGACCTGTTTTGGTGGGGAGAAAAAGGGGCCTGGAGCCAGAGTCATCCATCATGGCCAGATGGGCCAGAAATCTGTCTCGCTGAAACCCCTACTTGGCCTTTGCTCTGAAGTGGCAGAGTTTATTCAGAATCTGTTCTCCTTGCTGGGTGAAACTGTGGTTGACACTGAGCTGAAAATCGCTGCCTTGAGGCACATTTTGGAGAGAGCCTTCAGATTCCTGTGCTCCAGAAATGAAGTGCCTGGGAGAGGCGATGTGATAATGCACGCACGTGTGTATCCTGGAAAAGAAGACTGTGTAAGACATCGATCCACTTTGGGGCTCATAACTCAAGAATTTCTGGAATATATAGCTTCAAGAGTCCTTTATTCTTCCTCTTCAATTCCATCCTATATAATAATAGCCTAATATGCTAAGTATCCAGTCATCTGTTCAACCAATCAAAGTGTGATATGCTAAGGCCACTCAACCACTCGCAATGATGTGCACAGACCACCAGGGGGCAGACAGTCGACCAGTAGGTTAGTTTGCTGCTGGGGTCCGGCATATCGGGACTGAGTGAGGTGGGCTGGACACGCCCTGGAGCCCTCCTGCAGTCCCTCCCCATCTGGCCAACCTCCTGCATCCCTCCCCGGCCCCAATCATACACCGGTGGGATCTCTCAGCCTGGCCTGCACCCTCTGGCAATCCAGGACCCCTCAGGGGATGTCGGAGAACTGGTTTCTGCCCGATCCCGCAGGCCAGGCCGAGGGACCCCACTGGTGCACAAATTCGTGCACTGGGCCTCTAGGCCTATCTAATAAAAGAGAAACATGCAAATTGACCGTACCTCCGCTACGCCCACAAAGCCATGCCCACCAGCCAATCAGGAACGAGCATGCAAATTAAGCCAACCAAGATGGTGGTTAATTTGCATATCAAGGCGCAGAGCGAAGACTGAAGACCGCGTAGAAGAAAGCCAAGCGCTGCAGAAGGGAGTGAAGCTGCAGAAAAGCAAGCAAGCAGGGCAGCGGAGAAGGGAGGGAAGCAGGCAGGGCAGCGGAGAAGGGAGGGAAGCAGACCGCTGCAGGAAGCCCTATTGCAGGAATCTTCCTGCTTCGGGCCTCTAGTTTTAAATAAAATTGTCTCATTCATTTTAGACACATACAAATGTCTTTTACTGTTGAAGACTTTTGAGCAGAAATTCTCCAGGCTGTATTTTTTTTTTAATATTTTTATTGATTTCAGAGAGGGAGAGAGCGATAGAAGCACCAATGATGAGAGAAAACCATTGATTGGCTGATTTCTTAAAGTCCTAGTACTTTCCATTCTGGGATACAACAGGAAACATGACAAAGTCCCTGTCTTCATGGAGTTTATATTCCAGTAAGGATACAGATAATGAACATGTGGACACATTGCTGTATTCTGCAATGTCAGAAATGCCATGGAGGAGCATAAAGCAAGGCAGAGGTGGAGAATAACAGGAGGTGCTCTTTACAGGTCGGCCAGGGTAGGGCTCTCTGAGGAAATGACTTTTGAGCAGAGACCTAAAAAGAGGGAGCCAACCAGGCTGACCCTCAGGGGAGAAACATTCCTGGCAGAGGGAACTGCAAGTGGAAAGGCCCAGAGGAAGACCTATGCTTGGGGAGCTCAGAGAACATTCGGAGACCCATGTAGCAAGATACCTGGCCTCAATAAAGGGTCTCAGCCTTGACTCCTTTTTTTTATTTCATCCCCACACCTCATCTAAACTCATCTACTGAGTCATGTCAACACTCTTCCAAAATATATTGTGAACTCACCCACATCTTTGTCCATGTCCACCTCACCCAAGCCCCTGCCATCTCTTCTTGCCTGGATTACTCTAAGAGTCTTCTCACTGACCTCCCATGAATTTCAATCACATTTCTCTGCTCAAAATTCTTCAAGAGATTTCCATGGCCCTTTGAAAACAGTTTAACCTTCTGGCCATGGCCTTTAAGATGGTCTGTAATCTGGCCCCTGCCTGCCTCTCCAGCCCCATCTCCTGACAGCCAGGGCTTTAGCCACATGGTCCATGTATTCATCAGCTCGAGCTACCGTAACAGAGTAATACAAACTTGACAACTAAGACAACTGACATCTGTTTTCTCACAGTTCTGGAGGCTGGAAGTCTGAAATCAAGTCAATGTTGGGTTGGCAGATTGGTTCCTCCTGAGGGCCATGAGGGAAGGTGTGGCCTCTCTCCTTGGCCTATGGATAGCCGAGGTCTCCCTGTTTTTACACTGTCTTCCCTCTTCATATGTCTGTGTCCGAATTTCCTCTTAGAGGTCATAATGAATTAGGTCATACTGATGACCTCATTTTAACTTACTTACCTCTGTGAAGACCCTGTCTCCCAATACAGTCACATTCTAAGGTGCTGGTGGTTAGGACTTCACCATATGAATTTGGGGTGGGGACACAGTTCAGCCCATAACAGTCCACTTTTCTCTTTCTCAGATGCTACAAGCTCTTTCCCAATTTAGGATTTTTCATAAGCTATCCTATGGTCATCCACAATGGTATCCACAGGCACACTTGAAATGGTTGTGGATTAACTACTCTCCCACAGCCTCACCCTTAGGTGGTCACAAAAGCCAGTCTCAGACCAAAAAAAAAAAAGCATTCATTAACAGCCACCACCCACAATCCAGGCCGAGTAGCTCAGTTGATTAGAGTGTCATTCCAATACACCAAGGTTATGGGTTCAATCCCCAGTCAGGGCACATACTAAAATCAACCAATGAATGCATAAATAAGTGGAACAACAAAAATTGATGTCTGTCTGTCTCTTCCTCCTTACCTTCTCTCTCTGTAAAAAAACCAACCATTAAATAAAAATCAACCATAAAAATAAGCATTCATGGACAGGCAAGCACAAGACAGTCCATGCAGCCTGCTCTGGAAGCTGATAAAGTCCTAGCTCTCTGCCCATGTAGATGCCATGGCTACTCCCTAAATGAAAGGTCCCCTGGAGAAAGGCGGGAGAACATTCTCAGACTTCACCAGGCATCAGGATCTCTGGGTGGGTTTGCTAAGGTACGGATGCTGTGTTCTGCCCCCAGAGCTTCTGATTCAGTGTGCACACCTTGACATCAGTGATCTAGAGGCAGGTTTTGTTATTCTTTCTGAAATTGCCATCAGGCAGCCAGCAATTGGCTAACCAGTGGCTGGACCCAGGACCATGGAGAGAGTTAGTCTAGATCTAGAGTGCCAACCCTTGGAGCATAAACTGCAGAACGCTCTAGATTCTCGTACCTAACAGGCATAGGGGCAGAGAATGTCTCTAAAAGGTTTTAGAGAATACCATTCATGTCGTCAGTGAAAAGCCATTTCTCACGGTCATTATGCTCATTAGTAAAGCCGTGGCACTGCTCGAGCTCTGGATAAGTGAGGTGCACAGGGATAGCTGAGTGTGGCCTTACCGATGCAATGATAGCTGACTACCCATCACATGAATCCCTAGATAGGGCACACATGCCTCTAGCACCAGTCCAAGCTGGACAGTTGAGAGCACATTACAGGCAGCATTAATGGAAAGGAAAGTGAACTAACAAATCCGTGGGCATTTGTTTGATCCCACAGACCGAGCCTGAAATCATAGAGGAAACCAACGTTGACAGAGTTAACGAGCCACGGGGCTACGTCAGATCACGGCAAGTGAAGGGCCACTCTGAGACGTCCACGCTGAGCTCCCAGCCCTCCATCGACGAGGTCCGGCAGCAGATGCACATGCTGCTGGAGGAGGCCTTCAGCCTAGCGTCCGCGGGCCATGCAGGCCAAAGCCGGCACCAGGAGGCCTACGGCTCAACACAGCACCTGCCCTACTCGGAGGTGGTGACCAGTGCCCCGGGGACCATGACGCGGCCCAGAGCTGGGGTGCAGTGGGTGCCAACCTACCGCCCAGAAATGTACCAGTACAGTCTGCCCCGGCCGGTAAGTCAGACATCCTGCCCGCCGGCTATTATCAGGTCAGTCCTGCCCAGGGTGTTCCAACAGGGGTCTCCGAGGGGGGCGTCTAGTGATAAGTCACCTTGGAATTTGGAGATGGGACTTTGCTGGGCTCTCATCCTGTCCTCCATCCATGATCCAGGCCTAAGCCTTTGAGTGCTCTGAACACACGCCCTTATTCCAACTGTAATACACTTCAGGAAGAATTTCCTTTGCTACTATCCCTCCTGTGAAGGGCTGACCTCATTCTTCGTGCACTGATGGTTTCCTATGTTTCCAAGTGCGAGGACCCATTTTAAATGTCAAAACGCATCGCAGAGCTGCTTGTTAGGGTCCCTGTAGCCTGGTGGGTCAGAGCAGACGCTCTGGACACAGGGGGCTGGACTCTGAATCCCAGCTCTGCCACTCACTGGCTTTGTCACTTGGGGATGTCACTTAAATTCTCTACAGATGAAATCAGCAAATGAAAATGACCTACTTCCTAGGGTAATTGTGAAGAGTAAACCAGTTGATATATGCCAGATACTAGAAGAATGCAGGCACACATAAATGCTATAGAGGTGTCAGTCACGTTTATTTCATTTAGTGGTAACTGCACTTCAGTAACTGAGAAAGCACCCAATGACCAAAGCTTCCATGGATAAACAACAATTTTAATTAGTTTGCATTGTGCTCATTATCATAGTGTCTACATATATCTTTTTTAAAAAATATATTTTATTGGTTTTTAACAGAGAGGAAGGGAGAGGGATAGAGAGTTAGAAACATCGATGAGAGAGAAACATCGATCAGCTGAGCTGCCTCCTGCACACTCCCTACTGGGTATGTGCCCGCAACCAAGGTACATGCCCCTGATCGGAATCGAACCTGGGACCCTTGAGTCCGCAGGCCGATGCTCCATCCACTGAGCCAAACCGGTCAGGGCCATATATCTTTTAAAAAAAAAAAAAAAAAAAAAAAAAAGACTTAGTTTTAAAAGGCATACACCATAATAGACGATGCCTTGTACATGTATAGATTCCACCTTTGGAATATTTCATGGCCTATCCCCAAGGATTACTCATTAATAGAGTTTTATAAATCATCATAGTGATATGTAATTAGATAATAAAAGCTAACATTTGCTGTGTTTCAGTGTTACGAGGTACTGATCTCGGTGTCATGTGTACGTTAACGCATTTATTTCGTTCTTACTACAAGCCCTGACACAGGTACTAGTTTTATCCCTATTTTACAGATGAAGGAACTAAGATTCCACAGTTTGTTCAAGTCACACCGCCGGAAAGGGGCAGAGCCAGGGCCCAAGGCCAGGCAGTATGGCACCAGAGCCCATATTCTTAACCACCGTGTTTTTCTGCCTGCTGCTGTGTTACGCTGCCATTCGTATCATTTCTCTCATTTTCTGTAGCCTATGGGCTGGCAGAGCCTTGTGATGACATCAAACATGTTAGCATGTCATTCCTAGCATGTCATTCTCTAGCCGAACCTTTCCCTATTGATTAAGCATTCGCAGGAGAGACTAAAGTTTATTTGAAACTGAACCTCTGAGGCTATGCTTGGGAGAGGTCATCATCATTGCAGAGCCTTGACCTTAGGCCAGCAGGTACAGAATTTCTGTTTCGTCCATTTGTTCCACTGTGGTCAGATCTGGGGACTCTGACTCATGCCGATTAAGCTCAGAACAATTATTTATTCACAAACCTGCAAGGAGAAGCCAGATGGCCAGGTGGCCAGAATACTTGTTTGCTGGTCCACAGGGTCTTCTCATTAGTAAAAGCCAAGTTGGACAAAGTGAGACATTATCCGAAGAACTGGTAGGTGTCAAAGTCAGCTTTCTCAGTCTGCAATGTGCAAATCCAGAGAGTGTAGTCAATAAAGGAAACAGGATGAACACGGGGCATCTTTTGTGCATCCCATTTTCTGAGAGATGGGTGGAGTAATGCAAAATTTTTATACAAATTTTAAGCTAAAACAGGGCCTTAGGGCCATGTCCAGATCTCAGGAACACGACTTCGTCTCTGCTGTCAGGGAACCTTGCTGGCTACGGTCAAGAAGCGCTGCCTTCCGGAAGAGTGACAGCAACTCTGGGGCCACCACTGGCCCAGCTCCCATCAGTCTAGAGTCCCAATCCTTTTTTTCAGAAAATTTAAAAAATTCTCACTGAACCTTACAAACCTGTCACCTTGATATATTTTCCCATGGTAGTCATATTATAGTTTTCTACTAATTGAGCATTAAATTAGTACCCACTTTTATGGGGGAAGAACAAATCTCCTCACTGAGATTCAGAAAACACTCTAATCTATCACACACAGGGTTGGAAGTAGGCTTAAGGTTGTGAGTACTCAAAACACAGTTAATTCTTGTCTTATTATTTATTCATGATTGTATTACTTTTCATAAAACAACTGTAAACTTACTTTTGCCCCACCCTGGATATACTACCTCTTACGTGTCTGTCCCCTAAGAAAACCTACCTGTATCCATTCTATAGTGATTCACACTGACTTCAGTTTCATTGGTTCATCCCTCCTGAGCTCCATGTCCCCGGATTCTGCCCCCAGTCCAGAGTAGAATGGCACTCTCCAGCTGAATGACCTTAGCCAGTGACCACATCTCTGAGCCTCAGATTCCTCAGTCATAAAGTGGTGAGGACAAGAGGGCTGCAGAGAGGATGAAATCCAGGTACCATGCTTAGCACAGTCCTGGCACCTAGTCAGCGTCCAATAGTCATTTGCCGATATTAATTAAAGTGCTTTACATGGCCCCGAGCACATTGAATTACTCAATAAATGCTAGTCATTAATATTAAAAACATCCTCTCCTTTGCAGTGGGTCCTACTAGTTCTATCCCTTTCCCCCGACAGTTCTGAGATGACTGTGAAATTCCTTTCAGCGCATGCTCCGGGTGCCCCCACTCAGCGTTCCAGAGAAGCTGCACTTATGTCTAAAGATGGTTCTCAAGAACATTGGGACCTCTTTGGCTGGAGGCCAGATTCTGGGAGTCCATGCAGAGGTCCGGGTTTCAGAGAGAAAAACTTAATCAACAGGATGAGCCTTAAAACCAATGGCAGGCAAGAGGATGCCACAAACCACATCCATTATGCTCGGTTTAACAAAATCACCTAAAAATTTCATTGTGAGACATATGAAAACTTAGGTGGTTCCCTTTGTCATAACACGGGGTTGGCAGTTGTGCCAAGAAGGGCAAAAACATCAGCATGATATACTTTTAAAACGACAACACCAAAAAAAAAGGGGGGGGGGCTTCAGAAATAACACAACAGAGAGGGAGGCCATCCAACCGTAGGATATCAAAGGCAGCTCTTTTGTTATTAAGGTGTGTTTTTTTTTCTAATAGCACGTGTGTCCCCTATTTTCATGAAAGGAGAAAATAGCCTACAATGCACAATAGCCTACAAGTCAAAATGATGGCTCTTAACCCAGGTTCTTGTGGAGCCCCCTTGCACTATGGTAATGAGGAAATCAATAGGAAAGATGGCAATTTAGAAGGATAACTGTGATTACTTTTCAGCTTCCCCAAAGGAAGGGCTCTGCGCTCTGCCAGAGGATGATTGGAGGCTGGTGGTTTTCCTAGTACGTGCACGGGGCCACGCTGATGGCATTTATACCATGGAAAAGGTGACTGCTGGCAGCGTGCGATTTCTGCCCTGCATTTTAGGAGACTCTTGACTCTATTTTACCCCTTAAGTCTCTGAAGAAATTGGATTCGACACCTAATGACCAATCGAATTTGGCTAGCAGCTGTAATGGGTCTGTGCCACGGGGAGGGAGACCATCCTTCAGCCTTCCTGTGGGTGTCTGGGAAGGGGTTTCCATGAAGGTAGCAGGTGAAGGCATCTCCCTCTACAATTACTAGAGGCTTTACAGATGGAACTGACAATAATGATGATGATGATGATGATGATGATGATAATAATAATAATAATAATAATAACAACAGCAGTTGCCATCTATTAAGCTCCCTGTGTACCTGACACTGAGCTAAGTGCGGTGTCGACATTATTTCTTATCATCGAACAACCACCCTATGAAGTCAGTATTATGACTCAATGAAGAAACTGAGGCTTGGAAAAGTAAAGAAACTGGTCAAGGTTACACAACTATAAAGGGAAGAACTGGGGTTAGAACCTCGAGCTGTCCAACTTCAAGGCTCACTCTCTTTCCACCCTGTGGCCAGGCCGATCATAAGGATGCCCTCCAGGCTCCGATGAGAACTCGAATCTCCAAAACTTCAGTGTGATCTTCTCATAAGGAGGCATACCCCAGTTTGAGGGGATTTTGTCCATTCCTTTCATTGCCCCTTGTAAGGAAGACATGTTTTCCTCCTCTCCCCTCAAAAACAAAACAAAACAAAATAAAAAGAGCACTCCCAAACCTTTGCTTATGGTGAGATAGAAAGACATCATTTCTTGTGTTCAAGAAATGTTACGTTTCTCGTGTTTCTCCAAATCAAATTTGAATCTGTCCTGAGTTCCCATCTGTCCAGGTAGGTGGGAAATTCAATGTCAGTTGTTACTGAGCTCCCTTCACCTCTAGTTACACCAAAGTCATTGGTGGTTTGATGAAGTTGAATCACCAGGAGTGGGTCTTCCCCAGGGTGGCTCATGGGGCATTGTCCCAACTCAGGAGTCATTGAAGGTGGGTCACTGTCATTCCCGGGCCAGTCTGAGCAAGGGATCTTTGCCTTTGGAAATTCCTTTTGCCTGAAAAATTCCTTTTGAAAACCAACTGAGCACCCAACATCTGGCAAATGCATGCCCCCCTGAGTTTAGAAACATGATTCGCGCGAATAAAAACCCTTAGTCGATACAGGAGGGCTGCGTGGGAGGAGAGGAAGTCCGGAGAATACTTATTTCAGCCCACAAACTCAGGTGTGTAAGACACATGACCTTCGATGTTTTTATGTAATCTTCTCCACATGCCAGAAGCTTACTGTCAGTCAGGGCAGTCTCCCTCCATATCCCTGGGTTAAGCTTATTGGGGTTGGGGTTCCAAACCATGCTGAGGGGGTGGGGAGAAGGCTTCAGTATCTGGCCCCAGTCTGTCCTCATCTCACTGCTTTGGCTGGTGTCCCTGAGAAGTCCTTGTTTCTGCTAGTCTCCAGGTGATAGTCCAGGTAAGCTGTGTCCTGGTCCTCCTGCTAATAAGCTCTCTCCAGACCTCTCCATTTCTTACTCGCATGCTTCTGTGTTCTGGGGGAAGTGGGGAATTCTGTGCTGCTGGTTCCTGGGCTTTCCTAAAAGTGGGTACAGGCCCCTTGTCTTTAAGATTCCAAACATTGCTATTGTATTTGTGTCCTCTCTTCCCTTCCCCTACCCCTCCCTCCAGAGCGAGGCAGGACACACAGCCCCTTCATCAGACTCATCAGCATCTAAGCTCCCTTGCCTCCTTCTAACTCTCCTCTCGTCTATCCGAAGAGAGTTTACCTAATCCAGGGGCAGAGTCGTCTAAACGTACCTCACTTCTTCCAAATCTCTTGTTTGGGCATCAGCCTTAGACCTTGAGCACTTTGGGGCTTAGATTTTTGATAGAATCCTAAACTCTTGCTGTTCAATAGCTCTGGCTTTTGAAATACCAATAAGAACTGGCTCTTGGACCATCTTCACTGGCCGTGGCCTTCCCTGGGGCAGGAAGGTGGGATGCCCTCACTGCTTGGGGCAGGGGAAGGGCCCTGGATTCAAGAACTGGGGCGGGGGGGGGGGGGGGAACGGGGGGGATGAGGACCTTAGTTGCTACAATTACTATATCAAAATATCCTGTCTCAGCCCTAGCCAGTTTTGCTCAGTGGCTAGAGCATCGGCCTGCAAACTGAAAGGTCCCAGGTTCGATTCTGGTCAAGGGCACATGACCGGGTTGTGGGCTCGACCCCAGTGGGGGACTTGCAGGAGGCAGCCGATCCATGATTCTCTCTCATCATGGATGTTTCTATCTCTCTGTCCCTCTTCCTTCCTCTCTGAAATCAATAAAAATATATTTTTAAAAAATCCTTTCTCAGAAGGAAGGGAATATCACTTCTCGAGTACTTACTATAAGATGTGAAATGAGTCTTTCAAACAGCCTTTGAAATGGAGATATTATACTAGTACCTTCATCACCTAATGAGAAGGTAAGTTGCTCCAGGTCAAACAGCTGGTAAGGATCAAAGCAGGACTCAAGCCCATCTTTGTCTGACTCCAAACTCCTGCCGCTGATGGGAGCTGGGCCAGTGGTGGCCCCACTCCACCTTAGCTCAGAATTATAAGACAGTGCCCTTAACTGGCTGTGTGATTTTGATGAGACAGTTTACTTCTCTGGGGTTCAGTATCCCTTCTGCTAAGGTAAGGGGTGTGGTCTCAGTGTCTCCTGCTCTCTTTCCACTTGAACCTTCTATGGCTCCCCAGGCCTTGGGAGCCTCAGATATTCTCTCATTAGCTCTTGGTGAACTGACAGAACCACAGGATGTAGTTATTTATAGCTGCATGTGGCTTTCGGGGGACACCTGTTCTGCCAGGCGCAATATTCTCAGGGTCAGCACAATGCAGGGGAAGGGGTCCCATGTGGTGAAACCCAGTGTTGTCAACAGGTATGGGAAGATTGGCACATTTATTCTGAACTGGACAAGGGCCTCCAATGAGGGTGGGTTGGCATTGGCCTGTCTGTGCTCCTTCCCTGAGGAAAAGCCTGAGACCTTCTGACCTGTTCCTCTAGCCTCAGGCTGCCCCCTTTGACTATTACCCCTATAGTGCTACCCTTGACGTTGCTCTTGACCTCTTGACCAGATTCCTCTTCCTGGATGCATGCACATGCACAGGAGGGACCAGCACAGGTAGGTCTCACCTGGACTCACTCTCTACTGGGATTGCTAGAGGGGTTGGCCTTGGCCCCTCCCCCTCTCCCCTTCTCCAGGGACATGAGGACTGAAACTTAGAGCAGACTGTGCACCTTCTTTCCCTCTACTTGACAACCAAAACTTCTGGTCCCAGGGTGTCTGACTTTAGTCATACCCAGGCTCCTTCCACCTCAAAGATCTAAGACCAAGTTACAAAGACTGCCTTGAGTCCTGGATCTCTGAACTCCTTCCTAGGAGAGGGCAGAGATTCCAAATCCTTGGTCACCAAGCTGGGCAACCTATGCCACCATCATGAATCTTGGAACCAGGCAACAGTTTTGAACAATAGCTTCCAAGGGGGTCTCAGTCACAAAGCAGCCAGCAGGGAGCCAGGTTCCAAATACATGAGAAGGGAAGCCATTATTAAGAACCTGGAGGACTGTGAACCATGGGGGACTTGCACAGAGGGGATGTAGGAAGACGCTATGTGGGACACAGGACCCAGGACCCAGGTTGCCTGTTTGAGACCCTGAGGATACAGCCCAAAGGGGACTCTGATCTCTTCTATAGTCTTGCTGTGTACCTGGATATTTTTTTCCAAAGAAGGGAATTCCCTTAGTACTTGTCCAAAGTTCAGAACTTTTCATCAATTCTCCTGGTGAACTGGTACAAGACAGCCATGGACATAGAAAGCTTTTTCTTGGCTGGAAACTGTATTGACTAGAGAGCAAGCCTTCCAAGAACCAGGGACAAAAATAGGTTGTCTGCCTCCTCTACTGGTTGTGAGAGGCCAGAAGAGAGAAGAGGGACTATCAACCCCTTGCTCTCTTTTGGGAAAGGTATGTCCTTACTTGTTGGTTTATTGATAATAATAGAAAGCAAAGAAGGAAGGACACCTAGGACAATGATTTTTAAATTCTCAGCAAAACTTGAGGGTTCAGGGAAGTCCCCACGCTGTCATTGTGCAGGTAAGTGAAGAGCCAAATTCACCAGGGTACACCCTCCCCCCGCCCCCGCCGACACACACACACACCTCAGCAACCTAAAATAGAACCATGAACTGAAACCAGAGCTGGAAATAGTGAGTAGTAAGCAAAAATGAAAGGTGGAGTGGAGTCCTTGAGATTCCTCTTACATCTTGCAATTGCCACTGTGCTTAAAAGGTATGTTTTATCCAGGATCAGGTTGTTATTTAGTGAGCTGGCCCTGATGAGTATACAATCTGCCATAATGCTGAAGGGAGGAGACTCATTCAGTTTAAAGATTCCCTCTACTGCTGCTTTCGGTCCTGATGCCTTCAGTTTCATCTTGTCATCTGGTCATCGAGAGATCTGGCAGGCCATGGTACCTAAAGAAAGAGAAGCACAAGTTAAGCTTTGTCTCCCCAGAGAGCATTTCTAGATTTGCTCTTGCTAAGAAGGCTGTGGCCTGGCTCTCTGATCCTATCACCGACTGTTGTCCTCTTATCCCCTCAAGTGTTGATTAAAGTCTTCACGTTTGTGACAGTTCCAATCATTTATCTTTGAATAGTGCTTTATAGATTGCAAAATACTTCACACATACACTCACTTGCCTGATTTTCACAGTACCCCTCTGAGCAAGGCATCTTCTCTCCATTTCAAAAGAGGACACTGAGGCCCAGAGAGGTCACCTGTCTTGCTTAGGGACATAAAGTCTATTCATCAGCAAACTAGGCCCTCCACTCATACGTCCTGATTCCAAGCCCATTGCTTTCCCCCCGTTAAACCTCATTTCCATGAGTAAGAAAGTAAAATGCAATCCGTGGCTCATTCATCTAATATTGATGGATTGTCTTTAATATACCAGGCATTGTTCCAGGCTCAAGGAGCTAGCTGGCAACAAAGCCCCTGCCCTCATTACAGTCTAGGTTGGTGGCAGATAATAAATAAACAAGCAACATTAAAAGCACACCAGGGAGAAAGAGCGGCATGTACAAAAGCCCAGGCGGGAAAGAACTGGGAGTATTCAATTGCCAAGAGCACCTTTGCAAAGAACAATTGAAGGACTCTGTGACCACAGTGGCCTAGGCAAAGGAGACAGTGATAGGAGATGAGATAGAAGAGGGGGCTGGGGGACATCTTAAGGAATATCTTAAGGGGGAAGTTTGAGGAAGGAAGAAAAGCCTGCCCCTCCGAAATTTGATTCCATTTTAAATAAGAAGACTCTCTGTGTTGACTGACCCTGGGTTTTAACAGATCTCCCTCTATTTGCTGTTTTTCACAGGCCTACAGGTTCTCCCAGCTTCCTGAAATGGTCATGGGCTCTCCGCCTCCGCCTGTACCTCCCCGGACTGGCCCTGTAGCGGTCGCTTCTCTCAGGCGGTAATGCTTTCCTGTGTTTGCTTTGTTTTGAGTATTTGGAAAGGATTTGGACCTGTGTACCCCGACCTGACAGCCTTCCTTCATGCCATGCCCCATTCTGGTGCATCACCCATACAGACAGCCGTGTGCCTGGGGCACCCGAGTACCATGAAGGACGTGGGGGGACATAGAGGGCTAACCAGCTTTCCTGTCATTGTAAATAGAAAGTCCTGGAGAACCCACAATTGAAGAAACCCAGTGTCATTGCCCCATGCCCCGAAAGCTCCGTCTCTGATCTCGAACATGTAAAACGTACCCCAGCGGGGGCCACCACAACAGGTGCCTCACGTCTAGCTGCCTCCTGCCATGTGTGCACACCCCTTTGTTATTAGGGGTGGTGTCCAAGAGGCCAGGGAGCAGCGCGTCTCAGCGCTCACCCCAACTCGTGACTTCCAAGAGGGAGAGGCTAAAAGCACATGAACTCGGATATGTCCACTGTGAGGCACATTCACTTTGTGCTGTGATATAAAAAGCACATGTTTTTGTTGTTATTGTTTTCCTATCCTCCCTCAATGATATTTTTTCCATTGATTTTTAGAGAGAGTGGAAGGGAGGGAGAGAGAGAGAGAAACATTAATGCGAGAGAGACACATCGATTGATTGCCTCCTGCACTCCCCGACCGGAGCCGGGAATTGAACTTGCAACTCAGGTACATGCCCCTGACTGGGAATTGAACCCCCCTTCAGTCTGTGGGCTAACACTCTAACCCCATGGTTGGCAAACTGCGGCTCGTGAGCCACATGCGGCTCTTTGGCCCCTTGAGTGTGGCTCTTCCACAAAATACCACGGCCTGGGCGAGTCTATTTTGAAGAAGTGGCGTTAGAAGAAGTTTAAGTTTAAAAAATTTGGCTCAAAAGAAATTTCAGTCATTGTACTATTGATATTTGGCTCTGTTGATTAATGAGTTTGCCAACCACTGCTCTAACCAATCCAAACCAGCCAGGGCAGACCTGTTTTTAATAAAGATAGACGAGAAACACAAAGGCCATGAGCACTGGGGGAGGTCGAAATACTCATCATGTCCAGGGCTGGGAGAAACAACTGGTCCCAGAGGTATGTACGGGCCACTGCCCTGGCCTTCCGACACTAGCCTCCCCCAACACACTAGTCGCACCCTATCTGTGGACCACAGGTTTGAATTTTGTGAAAACAGTAAAGAAAAATGGCTTCCCCTCAGAAACAACCCTGCCCTCAATCCCAGCGGTTTAGGATCCCCGGCTGTGTGTAGACCCCACCCCGTGGCCCCAGCCGAGCTCAGGGTCGGGTGAGAAGCAGCAGACCAGGGTTCCATCTGACTTGCCAGTAACCTGCTGTGTAAATCCAGGCAAGTTGCTTCGCCCCTCTGGCCCCTGGTTCCTTATCTGTAAAATGAGAGCAATACCCTAACTGTTCTCAGAGGCTCTGAGATTCCTCAAAGGGGACCAAGTGTATGGTGCAGGCATTCTCCTGGGAAGGGTTTTCTGAAGGAGTAGCAGATGCTGGGAACAGTATGAGGGAGGCCAGGGCTGGGGAGTGAGCCAGCCAGAGAAGGAGGGAGGGATTGAGAAAGAAAGGGAGACCCACCCCACACTGCTGAGCCTCCAGCAGCCACCCTCCCTCAGTTACTCCCCAGGGTTCTGGCTGGGAGGAGCGTCACATCCACCCTTTGTGGTAGGTTTACCAAAACCCAGCATCTATTTCATCTCTTCTCTCAACCACCCGTCTCCTCCCCTGTCCTTATGCACTGTCTGCCATCCTTGCCAAATAGGAGGTCACCACCCACTCTCTAAACCCAACGGTTTCCATCTCTGCTTAGAAGCCACCTGCTGTGGCTTCCTTTGCCTCCCGGCCATGTTAATGATAGGGCAGCCTGGAGTCTCTGTGGCTAAAGCACCCTATAACAATGGGAGAGGCCGCTGAGCCCAGGCTGCCCTCTTGGCTTCCTGAGCACTTGGTGGAAATACGATGTGTCAAATGGGCCAGATTCTCTGCTTGCCTGGGACAGAAAAAAAATGTGTTCCTATTCATTATGCCCAGGAAGTGCCCGAGTGCTTGGCTCCTGTGCCTGGAGCTTCCCAGAGCCTTGGGCATCTTGTTCCTGCCAGTAACTAGTCCTCAGGACCCTCTAAGTCCCCATCCTGGTGTCAGGAGAGGGGAGCATCCTTGCTCTTCAGATGGAGCCTTCTCATTGGCTGTCGATGATGTCATCACCTCTCAGATCGACAATACTCAGCGTTAATTGCTTGGTTTAATTTTATGTAGGAATTAAGTACTGAACTCCCCAGAGACACAAGAGCCACCCTCAAGGGGGTACTGACCTTGACTATCTAATAATGTCTCCAGCGCCCGGTCAGTATGGCTCAGTGGTTGAGCTTCGACCTAGGAACCAGAAGGTCATGGTTTGATTTCCGGTCGGGGCACATGCTCAGGTTGTGGGCTTGATCCCCAGTGTGGGGCATGCAGGAGGCAGCCGATCAATGATTCTCTCTCATCATGGATGTTTCTATCTCTTCCTCTCCCTTCCTCTCTGAAATCAATAAAAATATATTTAAAATAAAAAAAAAATGTCTCCAGCTTGGGCCACCATGATGACTGTTACTGGTCTGGGTGTGTTGGCCCCCTTTGTTATTTGGGGGCAAATCCTCATGGGGCTTGGAGGCTGCTGCGGTTCCTCAAGGTGACTGCCCAGCCAGCTATGGTCCAGAAGCGGCTAACGTAGCCCCTCTGCCCACCCAGGTCCACCTCCGATGTTGGCAGCAAGACCAGGATGGCCGAGTCCACTGGGCCCGAGCCGGCCCATCTGCATGACAGCGCCTCCTTTACGCAGGTGTCCAGAGGCCCCGTGTCCGTGGCGCAGCTGGATCAGTCAGCTTTAAATTACTCAGGTGGGCAAGAGAAGAAAAGCCTGCATCGGACCCTGGTCCCAAACGCACGCTTGCGCGCACACACACACACACACACACACACACCCCGACGTCCACACTCTACCTTCTACCTGCTGCCCTCAGGAATCCAAGAGCTACTCCTTTTATTTTTCAAAAAGATCTGAAATCTGACAAATATTAAGATATGTTTCAGTCAGGGTATATGTTAACATTTTGCCAGATTTCTGGTTTTTAAAAATGATATGTTTTTAAAAGCATTACAGATAACAACGATCCATCTCCATCTAAATTCCCTTCTCCCCAGAAGTAATCATAGTCTTAGATCCTGGGTGTTAACCTTTTGCTACATATGTATGTATATATCAGCGATTTTCAACTTTTTCATCTCATGGCACACATAGACTAATTACTAAAATTCTGCAGCATGCCAAAAGAAACGTATTTTGCTGATTTTGATTCATTCGCACCAGACGGCTATTTTTGTGTTGGCTGTCGTCATTTTTTTAATTTGGCCATCTAAGGGAAAAGAGGGCAGTGCTCCTGACTAAATAGTCGGGTATTACATGTTTCAAACATTCTTATAGCACACCCGTGTGTTGCAGCACACCGGTTGAAAATCGCTGGCATATATTAATGCTTTATATATTTGACATCTGCATCAGTGCTATCAAGCTATACATTTCCTCTTGCACTTTGTTCACTGGAGCCCCCCTCGCCTCCAGGTTGCTGGATACACATAGAGCTAGTTCATTCCTTTAAACTGCCATGTGATCTGCTCGTACAGGATCTGTCACAGTAGATCCTTTCCCCTAGGGAGGGACGTATTGGTTGTGTCCAGTTTTTTATTATTACCAACAGTGTTGAAATGAACATGGAAGTCTGTACCTGCCCTGAATGGTGTTTTGTTTATTCAAACCTTACTTTGGGCTAAACTGCAAGCACCCAGTTGTCAACGCTTGTTAAAGCATTCACTGTGCCCAGAAATTTCACCGGCGGAATCCATGGCTTTTGGTTTCTTTTCTTAGCTCTTTAAAAATACCCTTCCTCCTGGGAGGGCGACACCTGGACACTGAGGTGCCCTTTCCTCCTGTCAGCAGGTCTGAGGTGTTGGGCTGGGGGTGGGGGAGGTGGTGAGGGCTCAGCCAGGGGAGTTAAGCGATCATTTCTCTAGAAAGACAGGCTGAGTCGGCGGATCAGGCCTTTTTTTTTTTTTAATTTCTTTATTGATTAAGGTGTTACATATGTGTCCTTATTCCCCCATTACCCACCCCCCCAGATCAGGCCTTTCATACTGACTGGGCAGTGAACAAGGCTGAGGCCACAGGTGGAGTTCTGCTGCTCCCCCATTACCAACTCCCCCAATGCCAGGCCCCCCACCCCCTGTTTCCCAGCTTCCTCAGCTTGTGCAGATGTCAGCTGAGTGGGTGGGGTGCTGGCCTAATCTCCCCCATCCATCTTCTCCCTGCCAGGCAATACGGTGCCCGCAGTGTTTGCCATCCCAGCTGCCAACAGACCAGGCTTCACCGGCTACTTCATCCCGACGCCCCCCTCGTCCTACCGGAGCCAGGCCTGGATGTCCTATGCAGGAGAGAATGAGCTCCCGAGCCAGTGGGCCGATTCGGTGAGACCCTTGCTGATTCCCCACAACGTTACCTGCTTGACACACTTCAGGGAGAAAAGGGGTGAGAGGTTGAGACGAGTGCGTTGTTATCTCACTCCTCCTTCCACCAACCAGCTGGCTAAAGTCAGCCGTTTTAAAGGAGACGTGGTAAGATGGGTTGTCCTTTGACAGAGGAACTTGAGACCTGCCAGGTTCTACATCTTCCTGAATCAAAGAAATGTTTATAATGACTGCCATTTGGGGGATATTTTCTATGTGCCAGATACCATGTTAGATATTTTATGTATATGGTCTTATTCAGTCTTCACAGCCATCCTATCAGGTAGGGGTTATTAGTCCCATGATGCGTCCCATTTTGCTGACAGGGAAAACTGAGGCCTAATCTAAAGCCACCCAGCTTTTGTAAGGTGCTAAGGCCGGGATTCAAACCTGCCTCTGTCTGGCTCCAACGTGTTTTTAAAGATGTTCCTTTTAGCTTTAAAATTCTGTAAAAATTTTTACATGAAATACCAGAAAATGGAGTATTAGAAAGTCAAGACTGAATTATTTTGCATGTACCTCCTAAAGCTTCCTGCGTGACTTTCAGCCAAGGACTGGTTTCTTCCGTCATGACAACTAGGAGCTGTGGCACAAATATCCACACCCAAACCTGCCTCTGAGCCACCTGTCAAGGGCTGCTAAGTGGAAAACACAGACAAAAAACACCCAAGGGGAAAAAACAAACAGCACATGGATGGCCCTTAGAGTGGGGAGCCCCCTTTGTGTGAGTCCATCCAACATGGATAAGAAAGACTGTCTCAATTTAAATTTTAAAGAAAGAAAGAAAGACTGGCTCTCCAGGCTGACCCTGAGGGCACCCAGTACTGTAGGTCACTTTAGGGTTTGGTCTCAGCATTCTAGAGTTAGAAAACATGTTGACACCCAAGGCCCGGGTCACTCCTGGGGTCCATACTTTCCACCCTTACAGATTCAACTCAACCTCACAGTTGGTGTCTATTCTTATTGTAGCGATGTCTGATCTAAGTGACGTCATCAGGGGTGAAGTTATTCTACATATATTCATTTTCCTGGTGATCAAAGCTTACCCCTTGAATTTCTAAAATGTTTTAAAATATATGCCATCTTGCATTTTTTAAATTCTGGAATGAATTCTATCCTTCCGCCTTCTTCTTTAAAAGAGGAGCATAATTGAATTTGTCTTTAGCCAATGATTCAGCATCATTATTATCCCTCACTAAACTAAAATGACATCTGTAGGAAGGTCCCTGGTGGCTCGTAGGATTCTCTCCCCCCTCGGATACCTCCAAAGTACTGTAATTTTTGGATTATAACCCTTCTGTTTGCTGGATTCTGCTTATATTAAAAAGGTAGCCACGTAGATTCATATGTAGACACAGGTATGTTCCCACCAGCATATCCAGTGAGAATATTCAAATTACCTACTTTCTATCTAACCAGTCTGACTCCAGGTTTTGTATCTGTACAATGGTACGTGGCCTCCGTTTTCTCCCTAATTTCTTCCCTCCTGCCTCCAGTGTCAGGTGCATCTTATGACGAGCCCCTTCCTAATCCCAGGCCCCTCCTCTGTCTCCCAACATCCTCTGCAGGTCCCCCTCCCAGGGTACATCGAGGCTTACCCCCGGTCACGTTACCAGCAGAACTCCCCGTCCAGGCTCCCTCGGCAGTACAGCCAGCCGGCCGGCATGCACCCCAGCTTGGAGCAGGGCCCTGTGCCCTCCACGGCAGCCTCCCAGCAGAGCCTGGCAGAGAACGACCCTCCCGACACTCCCCTGACCAACATCTCCACGGCGGCCCTGGTGAAGGCCATCCGGGAAGAGGTGGCCAAGCTGGCTAAGAAGCAGACAGACATGTTTGAGTTCCAGGTCTAATGCCTTAGCCCCGGGGGCTCCCAGACTCTGAGGAAACAGTCTTCGGGCTTCTCAAGCCTAATATTAGCGTTGGGACTTGAGGCATAGACAGTGGGTAGAGTCTTCCTCATCCTTAGTTTCTGAAAAGGTGAACCATGGGGCTTCTGGGAAACAGAGGAAACTCTTGAATGACTGGATTCTCGGCCTCTTCAACTGATTGTATGCCAAGAGGTCCCTGCTTGGGACCGTATGCTTGATATTGTTATATTCAAACTGCCGGTGTATTTCCCTACGGAGCCTTAGTCGGGAGAGACACGAACTAAGCTACAGATTCCTGTCCAATGCCACATTTCAATAAGTCACCAGAAGGCGGAGGCCGTAGCTCTATCTTTGGTGACTCCTGCATGTTAACTGTTTCTGTGTTAAAGGCAATGCAGGCGTGTGATGATGCACCAGACTGAACTCTCTCTCATTCAGCCATGACTGTAACTCGTTAAAATCACCTCCTGTCCGGAAGGGAGGCACTGACTCCAGCCAAGAAACTTGAGTCCTTTTCTTTTAGAGATTCATATGCAAAGTCGGGTGCATGGGATGAAAGCCAGTGCTATCGATGACTGTACCTCTCCCCCGCCCCCCATTACGCAAAGGCCAGGAGAGGGAGACGATGAGAGGGAATGGTTGGTTTGCGATGACAGGTTTTTGAAAAGGTGTTGTTATTTTGGAACCGGAGTACCCTGTGAGCTGGGATCCAACTGAAAGAGCAGCGGAGCTAAGAGCTTATAGGGTCCTACAAAAGGAAAACAGTTCCTGGTGGAGCTTTTTCTTTGCCCTGCAGTGAAGGTGGCCTGAGAATGAAGCTCCTCTCTCTCCTGGGATAAGAGATACATCATTGACTTTTATGAGAAACATCTCGGTCATTTCAGCAATGACGTCCAGCCTGGGCTGCTGAGTGACACAAAAGGAACTAGTGATGGATGCCTGCTAGGAGCAGGAAGAGTGGGTCCAGTCTCCCCAGCCTGCAGCCTCTGTTCATAGAAGCTTCTGAATGTAGAAAATCCGTTGATTTACGTGTAAATGTAAATAACATTTTAAAAAGTGTATGGAGGTAGCCAGTCCCCTCCTTCCCCACCCTCTGTGGTTAATGGACACTGGAGGACTTTCGCTGAAATGGCCGGGCTGCTGGCCTTGTGGGGGTGATGTTGCGAATCACCTGCCCCGCCATGGCGAGTCGGCCTCCAGAGCTCTGGGTGGGCAGCGTCTCCCAGCCCCGAGTCACCTGCCGCACAGTCAGCGCAAAGCCGAACAGCTGCTGACCTCATTCAGGTGGCCTCGGGGAGAAAACGCGGTCCCCTCCCCCACATTGAGGGCTCACTTGGCGTCTGTTGGAGAATGAGGGCCTGTCCTACCTTCACCCAAGATCCATCTCGCTTCAGCTGTATCCATTCCCTGAACCCATCTTTCCATTCTCCTCACGAGTTTCTTTGGTCTTTACTGAGAGAAGGTGGCAATTTAAAAGTTAAGAGAAGAGTGGGCGTGGAACTGATTAGAATGGGAGATTCGACTGTCAAAGCACAGACTTTTCAAAGAAGCGGTTTTTATTTCCCAGTGGCCAGTGGCTCTTTCTGGGATGTTCCGGAGATGACGTGTCACGGAAGTCCCAAGCAAGCCTCTTGTTCGGATGATGTGAGGTAGTGTCTTTTGGTATGCTGGTTGATCTTTCATAGTGTTAGCTTTTTGTTACTTAAAAAGAAAAAAATCAGCTATAAATAAAATGTATTTTTGTAATTTCCATGTGTATATATATGGTATATTTCTACCAATGGCTAGTTGTTGTAATCCAAAACTTAAATCAGCTTGCAAAACACTATGGACAGTGTAAGATTTTATCGACAGATTAACACAATGCCTAAGTCTATCTAAATTGGTATTCAATGCACTTGAATGAACAAAGAGCCAAAGAAACTCAGCCTTTTCATGCAAATGGTATGAGTCTGATAGAGTCCGCTACATTGTCCCGCCTTATCAATAATATTAATATTTCATCAGTGCAATGACATCAGCCCAGTACTTTGTCTGCTTGGTAAATGCCTGGAAATGTTACATGTGGAAATGAAGTTTTAAGACCTTAGTGTAATTAAAATAGATGCACATGCTTCAGAGACAGTGTCTGAGCTGTAGATGTGCCAGTAACTTACAGAGAGCGAGCCTGCGGCCCCAGCTTGCTAAGAGGATGAGAAACAAATCATTGCAGTCTTTACAGAGCCCATGAAATATTGAGTTAGTCAACTGAAACAGCTGAACACGCAGCATGCTTAATCAAACCCTCCCTTAAACTAGACACCAGCGGTTTAACAAAGTACATGGGAGGAAAACCTTAAATTGAAAAGAGGTCAGTCTGTTCATGGTTTCCCACCCATGAGCTGACAGCCACCATTGTTTGATATCGTGTGACTAAGATGGGGTCCCTTCTCTGAAGAGTCTTCTGACCTCATGGATGGGACAGATACCTGGGAAGCTGGCTCAGAGAAAAGGCAAATGTTCAGAAGTGCCTCGTGGAAGTTAAAATAGAGTTCCATGAGAGCCCAGGGGCTTTGTGGTCCTCATGACCCTCCAGACAGTTGGAGAAGCCACAAGACGGTGGTGACCTTGAAGAAGGAAGCAGAGTCCCGAGAAGTGGAGTGACCTGCCCAGGGCTCCGGCCCAAGCCTGCTGATTCATGACCCACCTTGCTTCCCATTTCACCATGCTGCCTGCATGCTTGTCTGTGGTTTCTTGAACTATGCTAGGAGGTTTAAAAAGTAGACAAGGGTCATCTGAGACATTCCCTATGTTCCTGTGAAGGAAAAAAAAGATGATGGAATGTGTAAAGAACTTCAGATAAAGTGTATAGAGGACAATGCCTTTGTAGCATAATAAACATTTTTTTGGAACTCGTTTTGACGTGAGTTTCCTACAGTCTGAAAAGAAATGCATTTTGGCTTTTTCTAGAGAACACTGCCAAGGAAATGGTGTTCTCAACTGCTGCTCAAGAATAGGGGTGTATTCCTCTCAATGCCATGGCCCCAAACAGGCAGCCAGAGGGGCCATGACAACGTGTCACTGGGAGGCAGCAGATTCCATGCTCTGCGTTGGGGAGGCAATCCCGATGTTCAGGAAAATGTCTAAACGTCTGGTGTGTGTCCTGGTACCTGTGATCTGAAGATGGCAGTGTTACTGGAGCAGGAATTGCCTCTTCCATGGTGTGCAATGGACTGAACGTTTGTGCCTTCCCCCCACCCAATTCATATGTTTAAATCCTAACCCCCAATGTGATGGTATTAGGAGGTGGGGCCTTGGGAGGTACTTAAGTCATGAGGGTGGAGCCCACATGAATGGGATTAGTGCCCTTATAAAAGGGATGCCCTCTTTTCTGCCTGTGAGGATAAAATAATCAGTTGGCAGTCTGCAACCCAGAAGAATCTCCAACAAAACCCTACCATGCTGGCACCCTGGTCTGTACTCGCAGCCTCCAGAACTGAGAAGTACATTTCTGTTGTCTATAAGCCACCCAGTCTGTGGTACTTAGTTATGGCAGCCTAAGCTGACCAAATCAGACTGGATTATGTAAGACTCAATTCTCTGGACCCAAGACAAATTGTATGGTACATTTGTTAATTTAGGAATTCAACAGAAGGACATGTAATTTCTGAGCAATCTTGATGGAAGAATGGATAGAATATTGTTAGATTTGTGATTAAAAAACAACAACATGCCAAAACCGGTTTGGCTCAGTGGATGGAGCATCAGCCTACGGACTGAGGGGTCCCGGGTTTGATTCCGGTCAAGGGCATGTAACTTGGTTGCGGGCACATCCCCAGTGGGGGGTGTGCAAGAGGCAGCTGATCGATGTTTCTAACTCTCTATCCCTCTTCCTTCCTCTCTAAAAAATCAATAAAATATATTTTTTAAAAAAACACACAAAAAAAAACAACTTCTGAGAGTGCAGATTGAGGTGGAAAGGGATTTAAATACCTGACTAAAGGAAATGCTTCTCTAGCCGGCAGAAATTTGGGAAATGGATCAAAGATTTAAATATTGATTACGGATAAATAAGCTGCTTTTTTTTTTTCTACACAACAGACAGGTACTCCGAGTTTAATAAATAAAATAACAGATATTATCTTAAAATGTGAGAATGGAAGTTAAACTTAATTCATTCCTTCGGCCACACACCGGAAAGTAATTTGGACTCTCCTTGGGTCAGGTGTCTATCCAACCAGCTACAACAAGGAGGCAGGGACATGTAATGCGAGCATGGTCTCCTGGGCCAGCCCTCTTAATGACGGCTTTTGTTGGGGGCTAGTACCCAAAGAAGGGAGTATGAGTGGACAGAACCTTTAAAAGGAACTTGCTACCGACTGGAATTGACGAGAGGTCCCAGGATGCCAGCCAGCAGGTGAGCAGTCACTACAGATACTGCCACAGAGAGGAGAAGGCATCCTTGATGTGCACATCGGTGAGAATGCATGAGCTTGAAACCTTGGCGGACTGGCCAGACCCGCCCCAACCACCTCCCACTCACCAGCAGTGCTATTGATACTGCTGCTGGGCCGCAGAAGGGATTTCTGACCAAGGCCCGGTGAGCACACTGTCTTGCTCAGCAGACAATAAATACTTGTAAATCGAAATGCATCACCTCAGCTCAGGTGCTATTAATGTGGCTCACGGCCACACACTTACATGAATGAGGAAACCCCTGAGCCTCTCAGCAGTGTCTTTTGAAACAAAATTGGTTTCAGGGGAGACTGATATTCTTGTGGCTCTGCCCTTCTAAATATAATAAATTAGTGTTCGCAAGAATTGATAGGTCTCTTGATTTCTTAAGGTGAACATTTACAGAATTCTAGCCTGTGTTAAGTGCTAACATGTCGAAAAGGACTATTTACAAAATAGAATGAATAGTGCTGGAAGCAAATTCTTTTAGAGGATATTAAGTTGCTTTGATTATGCAGGTTTCAAAAAAAGGGGAAATTCGGAAATGGCAGAATTTGTCTCCATAGGTCAAACCCACACTTCAGTGAAAGCCATTATATAATGAAATCTAGAAATTAATTATTTTTATTCTCTGACCTTGGCCAGGCTGTGGCCTCACCTTATGTTCCCTCATCTGTACCTGATGTCTAAATGCCGCGACCTTGGCGGCAGGGTTCAGGATCTGAAGGAGGGGCCAATGCACAAATGAAAATGCTATGCAAGAAATATGAATTTAGAAGGCATTGGGGGCCAGGAGGGAGCCTCTTTCTTGAAGAGACACACCAACTTCTGGCCTGGTCTGCTTTTTATTTACCTGAATACACATTTGTCCTTTAGCAATGCATACAGGCATATCAAAGGTAAAGTTTGGTAAACAGTAAAAAGGATTATCAGGTTAGGGAATTGCCATGAGTCTTTGAACCCACAGCAGGGCAATATGATGATGATTTTCAGCCCAGCCCTACTGAATATCAAAGTCCATTGGCTTTCCAATGATTCTTTTTGCATTATACATGCTAACTGCTGTTGGCTTTAGTCTCTGGCATCTAAACTCACCCTCAACCCACACACGAAATGAGAGAAGGTTTATCATTGGTCTGGGGATTTTGAAAAAGGTGTAATAAATGGTCAAGGCCTTGGTCATCTCACTATAAACCAGCCTCTGTTTCCTTACCTGTGAAATGGGTATAACAGCATCAGCACTTCCTTCCTCTGGTGATGTTTGTGAGGAACGTGGGGCCTAATGTATGTGAAAATGCTTTGAAAAGTGTATTCTTACTAAAGTATTAGCTTCCTAATTCAGTTTTATCAAGCAAAATATGTCAGCACCTTCCATTCACAGAACTAATTTGTCACATGTTCTATAAAGTTTTTATATTCTATAACATTAAAAAAGAAAACACAAAGACTTTTTCCTAAGTGTTTAAGTGCCCACCAAAGCCAGCCTCTCCTAGAGCTGTGTTTTGCTGCCGTTGTTGTCAGTGATTTGAAGGGTGTGTAACCCGGACCGCGATTCCTTACCAACCCCCTGAGACACAGTGTGCAAACACAGGCACTGGACAGGTGCTCTGGCGGCCGCTTGTCATTTAAGGCTTTGCTTTCCAATTAACTTTGTACATCCTTGGCCACTGCCGGGAACAGTGTTCTTATGCTGTCAGAATTTTTTATTGTGAAATAAAATGGCAAAGGCTTTCCTACCCCAAAACCTGCCTGCTTCTCATTCTGCCTTGGCCAGTGGGTGAGATGGAACCCCCTTCACAGCACTTGCAGGCGTGGTAGACCCTGTGTGGTCTCAGAGGCTGTCCCAGCCTGGGGCATGAGCCAATGGGCCATCTGCAGGTCCCAGAGAAGCAGCCTATCCATGGCTGTGTTCTTGGGGCCAAAAAGCCAATGCCAGCTCACATGCCTTTCTCAGAACAGAAAGAAAACCCATCCAGGTTAGTGGCTCCCAGGAAATCCAGGGATGTCATAGTATGGACACAAACGCCCACCCCGTGCTGCTCCCAGCACTCACGATGCCTGCCCAATGTTCAGCCCGTTCCGGAGACCATGTGTTACGCTCCATGCTCAGCCTCTGGCCTAAGCTGCGTGGACAAGAGAGACACCCGACCCAAGAGCTACACACATTCATAGACTGAGCAGCCACAAAAACCAGCTCCGCACGTGGGGCTAGGCCAACAGGATTCTCTGTAGGAAATACCAAGAAACAGAGTCTCTTAGCCGTAGAAACTCTGAAGGGTCAGGACTCCCAGAGGCCATGATGGGCCGTATTCAAAGCAAAAATCTAGGAAAGCAGAATATTGAGTAATAAGTAGCCTTGAGGCCAAGGAGATTCTGAGTACAGGAAAGAGGGCCTGTCTCCTGTAACAAAAATCTATAATAATAAAAGCGTAATATGCTAATTAGACTGGACGACCTTCCGGATGAAGCAGGGAAGCCTGGGTCAAAGGTGCCTGCCAGCGTCCAGAGGGAAGCCTGGATCCCGGGTGCCAGAGGGAAGCCAGTGCTGGCAGCCAGGGGAAGGAAGGCCTACTCTTGCACAATTTCATGCATCAGGCCTCTAGTAGACAAATAAAAACCAACTCAGTGCTCTCAGGAGGCCGTGTGCCCTGACGGAGAGCCACCCCTGGGGCTTTCGTGGCCCCGTTGAGACGCGGCAGCTCAGGCAGCAGTGCAGTGTGTCACGGGAGCTTAACCTACTGAAGTGCTCTCTACAAGCACTTCCGGAATCACCTCGAGACCGAAGGAGTGGTTTTGTCCGCCTCTGTCCCTCTGTAAAGAGAGCTCAAATGTGCACAAAGGAACACCCCCAAAAGCCAGTCTCATTGCAGAGGTGAGAAATAAACTTGGAGCCGAAACCAGTTTGGCTCAGTGGATAGAGCGTCGGCCTGCGGACTGAAGGGTCCCGGGTTCGATTCCGGTCAAGGGCATGTACCTTGGTTGCGGGCACATCCCCAGCAGGGGGTGTGCAGGAGGCAGCTGATCGATGTTTCTCTCTCATCGATGTTTCTAGCTCTCTATCCCTCTCCCTGCCTCTCTGTAAAATACCAATAAAATATATTTTTAAAAAAATAAATAAATAAACTTGGAGTCTCCACAAAATGCTTTGGTGGGACATCATGGCAGAGAATCAGCCAGGGGGCCCAGGAACGAAGGGTTCCCTGCTCGTCCACTCTCTTTTTCTTTCCTCCTAGACCCTGGCTGCTCTTATTTTTTCAGGACAAATGAAATGATCAAGTGAAAGGAAGTTCTGGTGCCTACTTCAGTCCCAGGAGTGGCAGACGGACACAGACCCAGGAAGGTGGAAAAGACACACGGCAAACCCAGCCTCTCCTTGCTGGGTCCCCACCAGAAGCAGGAGGGCAAAGCATTCCGAAGGACAACCTCCGGACGTCTGTGCGTAAACGTCATGCATCCGACTCAGGAGCTCTGCTGGCTACTGGAAGTCAGAAAGAGTGTGCCTAGGAAGGCGTGTGGAACCAAGCAATGGGAACGTTAGTGAGGGTGAGGTCGATGGCCCATTACCTGTAACAGGTGCACAGATAGCGAGCTGGACACATCATTGCTTTGGGTCTCTCTCTGACCTCTGGGAGGTGCGCTCATGACAAATACTGTTTGCACAATTGGGTACTTTATCTTACCATTTCAGTGCCTGTGTTTTCACTGGACAAACCCACATTTATGGAGAAGCCATCTGACTCCTTGGACCCGAAATAAAGTTCTGTTAGCATAACAGTTTCACCACCAACCTCTCCTCCAAGCCCAAGAGCTCTGGCAAATGCTTGAAGGTAGAAGCACTGCTTGCCTCTGAAATGGGCTATCCGAGCTGGCTCTGGACTCCGATGGGCCTTCACGGAACGTATTAAAGAGCTTGCTTTTTGCCCGGCCGGCGTGGCTCAGTGGTTGAGCATCAACCTAAGAACCAGGAGGTCCTGGTTTGATTCCCAGTCAGGGTACGTGTCCAGTTGCAGGCTCGATCCCCAGTGTAGGGCATGCACTTACTAGTATGTAGGGCATTTACCATGAATGGAGCTTGCAGAATTGGAAGTTGCTCTGGGTGAGTCGTGAGTGGTGAGTGAACATAAAGGCCTGGGACATTACTGGCCGCTACTGTAGATTTTACAAACACTATTCAACAAGCCCTCCCCCGCTTCTTTCTGAGAGGGTCAGAAATAGAGCATCCTGCTCCATGAACAGGGATGTGGGCTGGATTGATTGGAAATATCAGGGAGAATTGGCTGGGTAAGGCGTAGATCACCATAATGGTGGCTGTCAGGAGGGCGTGAAAGGTGGCCTGAAGAATAGAAATAAAGATGGAGAGGAAAAGGAACATAGGGGATTGTCGTGGCAATGTGGTTCTGGCTATTGCATATTGGGGCATTGGTCAGATTAAGGAATTTTTGGTATTCCTTAAGAAGAGGAATTTTTTAAAAATATACTTTATTGATTTTTTACAGAGAGGAAGGGAGAGCGAGAGAGAGTTAGAAACATCGATGAGAGAGAAACATCCATCAGCTGCCTCCTGCACACCCCCCACTGGGAATGTGCCCACAGCCAAGGTACATGCCCTTGACCGGAATCGAACCTGGGACCCTTCAGTCCGCAGGCCGACGCTCTATCCACTGAGCCAAACCAGTCAGGGCAGAAGAGGGATTTTTAACATGTAAGGGTTTTAGAACCGAGGACTCAATATTTTGCTTTGGAAATTGGTTCTTGGTTCACTGACCCTATCAGGCACAGAGGCTTCTCTCTGGCATTGAATTGACGGAAGAAATAAAACGTATCTATACTTTACATCGTTACAGTCTGCAGATATTTTCAAAGTACGGGACAGGCTGGCTCCACACGACCACAGGAAGCTTTTACGGAAGTGGCAGGGACACTTAGTGCTTTTGGGGGTAGCTCCTGTGGACCTGTGTCCTTGCACAGGGTCTGAGGTGCTCAACAAAGAGTTCACAGCAACGTTCTCTGAAGACCAAGCGAGGACTGGGAGGGCTGCGGTGCCCTCGGAATATGTAGCAGGGGTGGGACAACCGCCTCTGTGCTGAGACAGGCCTGGTACCTGGATTGCAGGTTCAATCCCCCAAAACCAATCGATGTGTCTCTCTCACACTGATGTTTCTCTCTCGCACATCGATGTTTCTCTCTTTCCCTCCCTCCCTTCCACTCGCTCTAAAAAAAAATAATGATGGGAAAAAATATCCTCAGGTGAGGATTAACAAGAAAAATAATAGAAGAAAGAGGAATAAGTAGGAATTCATTGTAAATGATACCATGGACCAAATTGTGTCTCCCCTTCCAACCCCGCCCTCACACGTTGAAGCCTTAATCCCCAGTGTGTTGAGATTCGGGGTTGTAGGTTTAGATGAAGTGATGAGGGAGGGTCCCTCTTGATGGGATGAATGTCCCTGTAAGAAGAGGAAGAGACACCAGGCTCGCTCTGGCCCTGCCACGTGAGGACACAGCGAGAAGGCAGCCACCTACAAACCAGGAAGAGCGCTCCCACCAGGACCTGAACTGGCCAGCGCCTTCACCTTGGACTTCCCAGTCTCCGGGACTGTGAGGGGTAATTGTCCGTTGTTTAAGCCACCCAGTCTGTGGTATTTTGTTACTGCGGGCCAAGCACGCCAATACAAATTATATATTACTGCGTTCAGCCCAGCTTGCTCACTCCTGGGAACTGGAATTTTCACCTTGAAACTGGCTCTGGGATTTTTCCTGGTACTGACACGGCTCCCCAAGGGCAGCCACCTGCAGCCCCTGGGGAAGGCGGGGCTGCACCTGTGTTTATCTTTCACGACGGCTGTTAATCACCGCAGCGTCTCCTCCTCCCGGAAGGCTTCAAATCGGATTTTCTTCTAGAAGATAATACGGAACAAGCGGATATGTCAGCCCTGGATGCGAGAGGCCTGGGAAGGGAGGGGGCTGTTCCATCCCACTTCTACGTCCATGCTGCCACCTGGTGGATCCCACCGCGAGAGAACAGGAGCATTTTGTGTTCATGACCAGGAACCTTGATGCAAATTTGTCCTAAGGGGCAAACGATGGTGAACATCGGCTGTGTGTCAGCTGGTGAGCTGAGCACTTGACGCACATTATCCCAGTTACTTCCCAACCACCCGGGCAGGGGGAGTTGTCATGCACATTTCCACGTGCGTTAGGGGCTCCGAGAAGTTTAGAACCAGCTTTGTTGAAAACAACAATTGGATGGATAAATGAATGAACATAAATGAGCACATGAACGCAGGCTTCATGTATGTGCACTGTGTCGGTGACAGAACGTTTGTGCTGCATTCAGATAAACTCTGAGATGAGAGTAATGGTCCTGGGTGAGTCTGTGAATGGACGGATGGGATAGCTCATCTTTTTTCCTCCTTTCGGAAGAATCGTCCCTCAGACCCCTGTTGAATCATCAGCCGATTATGTGACCTTCGCTGCTCCCTCCCGCCTCTCCCCCAACTTGTAACCCAGCTGGGTGAGTCACTCCATTGTTCTCTGAGGAACTGGACCTGGCAAAGAGTTCGTTCTGGAAATTAACATGGTTCCCATGAGTCAGTGGCTAAGTTATGAGGAAGCCGAGTGGGAAAAAAAAAACACAGGAGAGAGCATGGGGTGCAACAGGTGTATGTAGCAAGAAAGAGGTAAGCGGGCAGCTGCCCAGGCTCCTGGCAGCTTCCAGGCCCTGGTGTCCCTGAGGGGGGCTACAATCACAGGACCCTGGCCACCTGCCCCAAACAGGGACAGACAGGGACATGTCGGCCAGGTAAGCCAGTCACCGCTCCTCTCCGAGGAATGCTGGTTGGAGCTGAGCTGTCCAGCGGCAGCGCCTCCTTCTTTCCATCCAGAGGCCTGGAGGCCTCCTTTTTGTTTCTCTTGCGTTACTTTCTGAGCTTGTAGACGAAGAACCCTGCTGTTGGCCACTCTTGTTATTTGAGCAGCTCGTTTGACTGGCCTTCGTTTTCCTCCCAACCAGCTGTGTCATCGATGCATTTTCTGCATTTCTCTCTGGTCACTTTCCCTCCCTCACTGCACAGACACCTTCTTGGATGTGCTGATGCTCTGGTGTGGATGGGATGAAAGGACTAGGTCAGTGGTCGGCAAACTCATTAGTCAACAGAGCCAAATATCAACGATTGAAATTTCTTTGGAGAGCCAAATTTTTTAAACTTAAACTTCTTCTAACGCCACTTCTTCAAAATAGACTCGCCCAGGCCGTGGTATTTTGTGGAAGAGCCACACTCAAGGGGCCAAAGAGCCGCATGTGGCTCACGAGCCGCCGTTTGCCGACCACTGGACTAGGTCATGACTAAAACCCTCTTTGGGGCACCGGCTACGCTACGGGGAGGTCGAGCCCTCGGCCTTGCCTGTCGGCTGCGGGCGATGTGATTCTGCCTGGGAGAAATGTGGTTGGCCCGCCCTAGTAAAGAGTCCAACTGCCTCCCAGCCAGCTCACCCCCCTGATCACTCTTGGGCTCTGCAAATTCAAGGCTTCTCCCCACCTGCAGATCGGGCCTCCCTCCAGCTCAGATCCTGTGGCCTCCACCCCTCCAGGCACCAGTAGCTCAACAGTGAGGGGTGTCCTAAACACACTGGGAAGAAATAACGATGATGACTCCCGAGAGCCAGTGGTTAAATTTTCATGAAATCTGTAAGCTGGCTGTTAAATGCTGCCATTATTAAAAATTACACTATGTCAACTTACAATTAAGCTTTATTAAAAAGTAAGGTCATAGATACTCAAAATCCATCACGTCCTAAGCATTTTGCTACATTTTACAATGACCTATGACATGTTCTTGAGATTCTTTCTATTGGTATCTGTGTGGTGGTGGGCTAGGGTGCATTACCTGCTAATAATGTCATGCTGGTGACTAGAAACTGGCTGAAATGGGAGTTTTCATGCCCTGAACTTGACAAATGCACAGATTAGAGTTGTTCCTTCCCCCACCCTCCTTGGGGGAAGTTTCACAGCTACCACTCTGTGGTCCCCCACCCAAGCATCCTGTGAGAGTAGTGTCTCCATGTTTCAGAGGAGGAAACAGGCTCAGAGAGGTTAGATACGGTAACTTCCCCAAGGGCGTGTATCTGGTTGGTTACAAAATCAGGACACGGTGGAAAGGCAAGGGGCAGCGTTCCATGAGACAGAAAGCCCGGAAGTGGTGACCAGCTCTCTCTACCTTGTTCTTCAAGGAGCCAGGCCTCTGCTGGCTCTGGGTCCTGCTTGACCCCCTTGGCCACAGCGTGGGGCACAGATGACTTGGATAAGGTAGTTGGAGGTTTTCCCATCACACTTAACATTTCTATGTCTCTCGGACTAGCAGATCGTCGATGAAAGGGTCATGCTATAAATAGCTGGCTACGCGCTATCAGGTTTCATAATCCATGCTGGGCAAAAAGGCTGCCCCTGGAGAGGAAGTGAGAGAAGTCAGAGACACCTAGACAGAAAAGGACAGGGGTCAGGTAGAAAATAATGAGCAAATAACTTCAGATGAAAAATAACTAACAGGCAGCTTGGCCAAACCTCAAAGGCCAAACGTCGGGCTGCAACAGGTGGTTTCAGAGTTCTAAGAAGCAAGATACGCAAACGGGGAAATGACAGGAACTGGGGTGGGGGAGAGTGGTTTAGCTACATGGCCAGAGGAAGTACAAGGCAGAAAGAGGCGAGGGGCCTTGAGAACCAAGGGGGGCTTATTGGTGAGCAGATAGATACCAGTATATCCCCAGACCAGGGAGCCTCATTGGCAACCTTTTCGGGGCCCCTCCCCTCCCCTGCTGGGCAGCTTTGTAAGCTTTGTGCTTGCTTACAGATAAATCAGCTTCAAAGGCACAATCTCACTTGTCCGTGATTTCAGTCGTTGACTTCACTAGATGATCCTGGGAAAAGATCACTTCGGAGATCGCGTCCTGACTCAGAAGGACCTCAGGCCTACCCGTGCCGGCTGTTACCTCTGCCCTCCCTCTACCCTGATTTCCCCAAAGTAGATGCTGCTAATCTGATTGGTCAGAGTCCAGGACATTCCTTGGGCCCTGCTTCACCAGTGGGCAGGCTTACTCCACCTTTCAAGCCAGTACACCTGTGCTCCCTGCGGGCCTGGTACAAGGGAAAGCCTGCCTTCCTGAGCAGCTTGGGCAGGTGCGTCCCCTCCGCCAGGTGTGGACCTGAGTGGGCGCATGAGCTAGAGGCAGCAAGAGCTTCATTTATACCTTCAGCTCAACTTGCAAGGCTCCGAAGCAGCTCACCTTTAGTTCAGCTATAAACAAAGCGGTATTTTTATTTCCTGTTTATCTGGTGGAGCACTAGTAAATGTTTAACAACCAACGCTTTGGCTGAGGAGGGTGGGGGAAGGAACAACTCTAATCTGTGCATTTGTCAAGTTCAGGGCATGAAAACTCCCATTTCAGCCAGTTTCTAGTCACCAGCATGACACTATTAGCAGGTAATGCACCCTGGCCCACCACCATACAGATACCAACAGAAATAATCTCAAGAACATGTCAGAGGTCATTGTAAAATGTAGCAAAATGCTTAGGACGTGATGGATTTTGAGTACCTATGACCTTACTTTTTAATAAAGCTTAATTGTAAGTTGACATAGTGTAATTTTTAATAATGGCAGCATTTAACAGCCAGCTTACAGATTTCATGAAAATTTAACCACTGGCTCTCGGGAGCTGTTCAGGCTGGCAGCATGCCCCTGCGTTCATCTGTTATTCCTGCATACGGTGTTCTCTCAACGGGGACCCTTCCTGCTCCATCCTTTTCTTTGGGGAGCAACCTCTTCCACGTCATTTTGTTTGGGAGGGGCTGACAATCACATGACCTGCCGCCCCACTGTCCTGATAACAGGACCTGCGACCGAAGCCATGGGATGAGGAGACAGGTGACAGGGTTGAGTGTGGGCATTCCTGGGACCTTGGCTGTAATATCATAACAGTGTCAACCCCAGTCTCACTTGCAAAGTTGTGGGAGACAACCCAGCCAACCCCACAACCACGCCCTAGCACAGCCGTGGGCAAACTACGGCCCGCAGGCCGGATCCGGCCCGTTCGGCTGTTCTATCCGGCCCGCGGAGCCGAAAGAGCGGAGGGTTCTCTTGCTCTCCCCTCCGCTCCTTCACCAGCAGCAGTGTTAACATGGCAACGTCGGGAAACACGGCCGCAGCTCCTTCTGAGTGGATTTATATCCGCCCATTCAGTAGAAGGAACAACCTCTCAATCTTCCAGAGGCTCCTTGTAATGCCCGCGGACGCGTCCCCGGACATCACCCTGGGAATGCGTAGACACGTTATCGTGGTGATGTAGGGAGACACGCCCCTGGAGACCACAGTATCAGAGCATTAGCTAAAAAGGACACCAACAACACTGTTCCCACTGAAGTTGATGTTTTAAAGACCAAAAACCTTTCAACCCACTCTACATTGCCATCTACATCTACGTCCCGGGCATAATTTGGAAGTTGCACTAAAGAAAATGTTTAATTTACTGTTTACACATTTTGTTATTTTCTATTTGTTTTAGTTTTAAATTACTTTATTATATTTAAGTTTAATTTGAAAGGCTTTTGTACCTTTCCTTTGTTAGGCAATTTTATTTTGCCTTTGCCATCTTCAATATAAGGTATGTTATTGTGCTATGATTCCTCCATTTTTTGAAGTTTCAAATTATAATAATTAGCATTTACATTCTTCTTGTTAAAATGTTTGAAATGAATAAAACTATTGAAATAAAAAAAAAAGACCGTACCCTTTTATGTAATGATGTTTACTTTGAATTTATATTAGTTCACACAAACACTCCATCCATGCTTTTGTTCCGGCCCTCTGGTCCAGTTTAAGAACCCATTGTGGCCCTCGAGTCAAAAAGTTTGCCCACCCCTGCCCTAGCAGCATCCAGCCAGGTGCTTCTTGCCGAGGCTCACCTGGGCTTCCCCCGAGGCTGTGCCTCACCCAGCGAGAGAGACCCTGGGAGAACGTGGCCGGCCCCGTTCCGGGCCAGGGTCTGCCTTTCCCCAGCTCTGTGTCTGTGGGCAAGTCCCTTCATCTCGTGGCGCCTCTGGTCCCTCATTTGTACAACTTGGCAAACCTTCTTCACAAGGTGCAGATGAGGATTAAATGAGGTTGTTCATGCCAAGGCCTCCCGCTGTGCTCAGCACAGGGTGTGCCCAATCTTATGAGCGTGGGGAGGGGGGGGTGGAGGCCATTGGGACTCTGGGGAGGAAATGGGAAACAAGACCCCACTGGATATAGGTGCTGGATTTTCCTGATGCCTGGTTTATTCTCATTAAGATTCCCCAGCCCGCCCCTCACTGGCCTGGGCAGCCTGAAGTTTTCTGGGAGAACAACATGCTCTCTAACAACAACCAGCCTGGCCAGCAAGCCTCTGGCTTCTTCCTGGGGAGGGGAGGCAGAGCCTGGAGCCCCCGCCCAAGGTGCTTGGACTGCCGTGGGTACGGCAGAAGCTGCAGACGCTGAGGGACCGTCCAGCTGGCTTCATTTGGCCTGAATTGTGCTTGGAAACCTTTGAATTCATTGCTGATTTCAAAAGCAAGAGCTTTCACCTGACACTGTGCCCGCCCCCCTGGCTGGACCACAAGCAGCTGGAGCTGGTTAACAACTACCCACCCACCCCAGTCACGTGCGCGCGCTGCCTTTTGCCGGGTTCCACCAGGCTCCGCAGTGACTCACTTCCAGGGCTTCCAGCCGGACCTTGTCCGAGGGCATGAGCACCTGGAGGACGCTGCAGACTTTTGGGCACGTGTATGCAATTTCCAGGGCTCCCACCACCACATTTACCCTCACTGCACAGACGGGACCTCCTGTGAATAGAGATGAACCATTTCTTTTGCCATCTGTAGCCAATCCCTCTACCAGGGGTCCTCAAACTACGGCCCGCGGGACACATGCGGCCCGCCGAGGACATTTATCTGGCCCAACGGGTGCCGCTGCCTGTCCTGCTTAGCAGCCGACTCGTCCTGGGCCCGCAGTGCGCATAGGAATTTGTTCATAGTTTTTTTTTTAAACTATAGTCCAGCCCTCCAACGGTCTGAGGGACAGTGAACTGGCCCCCTGTTTAAAAAGTTTGAGGACCCCTGCACTACAGTAAACTAGATCCCACCCCTCCGGTCCACTCAAGGACAACATTCTAGCACTTCTAAGACATCTGACTCATTGGCCAACTCCTTTTCATTCTCCTTTTGCAAGAAGCCCAAACTTCACAAATTCTCTGGCTCCGACCTACAGTTGCTGCTGGCAGGGCATCTAGATGCCAAGTATCAAAATGTTGTACTTGAGCCCGGATGGCGTGGCTCAGTGGGTGAGTGTCAACCTATGAGCCAGGAGGTAAGAGTTCGATTCCCAGTCAGGGTGCATGCCGGGTTGTGGGCTCGATCCCTCGTGTGGGGCATGCAGGAGGCAGCCAATCAATGATTCTCTCTCATCATTGATGTTTGTTTCTCTCCCTCTCCTTTCTCTGAAATCAATAAAAATATATTTTAGAAAAAATGTTATATTTGATTGAAGATTTGTTTCATAAAATAATTTTTTCTTTATTTGCGTGCTTGTGTCATGGAGATCTCACTCCTCCCCTTTATTCCTCACCAGAGAGACAGCACCTGGCAAGTGGCGGCGGGGTTGGTGGTGGCAGCAGGTGCCCCACAGGCACCTCTCACCAAGCAAAGGGGAAAGGGAAGATGAGGCCGCCAGGTCACTTCTCACTCAGCTGGATTATTCACTACTGCAGCCAAAACTGCTGTCCCTGCTTCCTTCCTTAGTCTGTTCTCAACCCAGCAGCATGGTCAGATCCTGTCTCTCACTGGCTGAAAATCCTCCCCACGCCCCCTCCCACTTGGAGTAAAACCTGGAGTCCTTACCATGGCTGGAAGGTCCCACAGGAATGGGCCCTCTCTGCAAGCAGCCCTTCCACTCTCCTCTCACTCCTCCTCCGTTTAAGATGGTAAATCGTGTTTATCTCCACCTGGGCTTTTTGCAGACCTCAAACATCCCAGCATGCTCCCACTTCAGCCTTTGTACTGGCCCTTCTGCTGGAACATTCCCAGGATGCCTCGTGGTTATCACCCTCAACCCCCTTCAAACCTTGCTTACACATTAACGCTTCAGGAAACCATATTTGAAATTCTATCCTGCTTTCTGTTGACCCTCCAGACCATCCTTACCCTACTCTCGCCCCCGCCTTAGTATTTTATCATCTATGATACCATATTATGATTTACCTCTTTATAACAGTATCTGTGTCTCCCCCATCCCTGATCGCAAGAGCCCTGGAGGGTGCCTGGCACAGAATCAGCTCTCAACTACTTCTTGATTAATTTCTAGGAAGGACCTTGGCTTTGATCAGATCATCAAAAAGTTTTGTGGTCCAAAAACCACTAAAAAATGAAATACTTCCAAGGACTAAAGCTATTGGAAAACAAACAAATCCATTATTCCTGTCCTTCAAGAGCTCCTCTGACTAGGGACACAGCAACAGAACCAAATATACTAGTACATTGCCCTTGGTTCTCCCCAATTCCCTCCTGACTTGGCAGTGTTGGGAGTCCCCTCCCCTGGTGTTGGGAGCCCCTGAATGCCAGCAGGGCAGCAGCTTCCAGACCCCGTGAGAAAGCTCCCCCAGCCACAGCACAGAGAGGAGAGACACCATGAGATTTACCGCGTACGTGGGCACTGTATGTGGAGTACGTGCTGGGAGCAACAAGAACAGCAGTAAATACAGAACAGAAAATAACCATTTTTGAAATGACAACAAACAGGACACATTATCTAAGCACTAACACCTAAGGAGGTGGCTACCCAGGCAGCTCCTCAGGAGAAAGAGGCTGGCTTCTTTCCAGGCTGCCTGGTCTTCAGTCCTTGTAACTTCTCATCTTTCAGCGCCTTCAAGAACTTATCTGCAGGAGAGCAAGATACACTTAGCCTGAGTAGAGATAAGGGCTTTTTTCTCACACTGCTAATGCAACTGTGTGCTCCCTACAGAAGCCACAAAACTATTATGATCCAAAACATGTATAAGTGGAGAACGTGTCGTTGAGAAATACAGGACTTAGAAAAGTCCAAGTTTTCTAAGAATTGTTTCTAGAGACCCGCTGTCTCATGGACCTAAACATGTGGGTTATTTCATACCCCCTTCCCTGTGTGGGAGGGGGGGCAATTTTATAGAATAATGGGGATGGCCTTTCGAGAACCATCTGCTGGCCTTCAGGGGTTAAGTGCTAGCCTTTGTCAGAACGGGTGATGGGAAAAACAAAGTCTGCAGAACAGCCTATGGCTACTGAATATTCTCCAGAGCAACAGTCCTCTGGGAGGAGAATTGGACTTTGTGTGAGTTTACTCTCCCGCAGTCAGGAGCTTGCATGCTCCAGGAATCCCACCCACACCAGCACGCCTGGTCTCCCTGGTTAAGTAAGATCCATGAGACTTCAAAGCTAAGATCAGATGGCAGAGTCCAGGTCCCTGGTGAGACGGCTACAAGGGGGGTGGGGTAAGGGGGAGCTGGGAGTGTCACAGGGAAGCTATCATCCAGTATTATCCTTGGGCCTCCTGGGTCTTGCACAATTCTCATCTGCCCCCTACAGACACTCCAACCGGCCCTCCCCTGCTTCCCCCAGCTCCTGCCCAGGATCCCAGTTGAAGATAAATACTAAATCTCGGGTCTCTAGAGAAAAGGGCTGCCTGAGGTGGGTGGAGCTCCAGGGGTAGTTGTGTTACTGTGCAAGAGGCTTAAGGTTCAGGAGGGGGGTTGTGGTGGCTGGAGTTCCAGGTTTGGGGGCTCAGGGTCCAGATTACCGGAAGGGCTCAGGATGGAGGGAGGATGGAGTTTGAGGAAAAGAGTCGGTTGAAATCCAGGATGGGGGGGAATCTGGGTTCTGGGGGATCAGCTTGAAATCTGGGACACCTGGGTGCTGGAGTCTGAGCCTGAGGCCACATTTGCGGGGAACCTGGGGAGGGGGACAGGGAGCCAAGAATGGTGTCAAGGCAGCCTAAGGGTGGGCTCCGGCGGCCCAGGGAGGTCACGCACAGCGCTGAGAGTCGAAGCCATCCCCAGTGATGGTGAGCAGCTCCAGCTCCTTAATCCGGATCTCCAGTTCGCACAACTCCTCGGGGTGGGAGGCAGAGACGAGCCGGGAGGTCGTGGGGCCAGGGGTCAGAGGCGAGGCAGCCACCTCGGGCCCCGGCGGCGGCGAGTAGAAGAAGCGCAGAGGCTCGTAGGGGATGGAGGCCAGGCCAGAGGGCCAGGGCGGGGGGCAGGGGCGCTCGCTGGGGGGACCCAGGCCCGGGGGTGGCGGCAGGGGCATCGGGGCCGGGGGCGCCTGGGGCAGGGACCTGCCCCCCGCCGCCCCGCCCGCCTTTAGCGGTACAAAGAGCTTCTTCCAGATATTGAAGTCGCTTAGCGGGGACGTGGAGATCCCGCGGTCGTAGAGGGACGGGAAATAGAGGGGCGGGGCTGGCCGCTGGCTCATCGTGGGGCTCTGGCGGCCGCGCCGCCCCTTCGGCATCTTTTGAATGGGAGGCTGCGTGGGAGGAACCCCGCGCCGGGAGACCCGCGCCTGCCTCGAGTAGCCGGGTTCTGAGATTCCACGGGCCACGCCCCGAGGGAGCTCGGCCCCACCCCTTCGTGTTAGCCCCGCCCCTAACAAGCAGGGCTCTAAGATCCGGTTGGCCACGCCCCAGAATGCGGCCCCGCCCATTGGCAGGTGGCAGGCCGCGCCCCTGGAGTGAGAAAGGCACCCGCAGTGGGGCGCGAGTGTGAAGTCCAGCAGGTGCGCCCTAATGCCCGGCCCAACCCCTTGGTTTACGCTGGACCACAGCACCCTTCCCCTCCAGCCCCAAGCCGGGCTCAGCGCCTCTGCTCTCCCCACGCCCCCTAAATTCCACAAGCCTCGCTCCGGACGGAGCATCAAACAAAAGCACCAAGTGGAGAGCTGGCCAGAACTGCAAGAGAAAACATTCCTCAGTTTTCCTCTCCGTTTATAGGAAGAAAAAAAAATTATGCTCTGCTTTTAGGCTGAGTCTCCTGTTTCTCAATTACCTTCAATTTAAAATAATCCCTATGCCAAAATGGCATATTTGGGGGTGGTATATTCTGATCCCTTTCAGTTCCCATAACACTGTTTTTTTACTTTTTAAATATATTTTTATTGATTTCAGAGAGGAAGCGGGGGGGTGGAGAGAGAGAGAGAGAGAGAGAGAGAGAGAGAGAGAGAGAGAGAGAGAAACATCAATGATGAGAATCACTGATCGACTGCCTCCCGCACACCCCACACTGGGAATCCAACCGTGACCTCCTGGTTCATAGGTCCATGCTCAACACTGAGTCACACCGGCCAGGCTATAACACTGTTTTTAAAAGCTCCCAAATATTTATTGAGTCCAATTATATGCTCAGCGCTATAAGATCCTTGGGCTGGATCCAGCTAGTATGGGGAGAAAAAGCTGCTCAGTGTTAGACAAGCCCTTTACGCTAGGACAGTTTCTAAGCTTCCAAGTGGTCACACACAGGTCTGCTCCAACCACGAAGACAAGAGGAGAAACAGTCCAGAGATGGAAGATGCTGACGACGCCTTGCCACGCTAGCAGTCAGCAGCTGTGCATCGCAGCAGGTTGCCTAGGACCAAACCAGAGAGGGTTGGACCTGCATTGCCACCATGTGCCCACCATCCAGATATCATTGCTGACATGTACACATAAGGAACTGTTTGACATTGAAACGGGGACTCAGAACTGTTGGACACTGAAATTGGGACTCAAACATTTTTTGTTATTATATGTTTATTTCTAGTCTGCAGAGGCAAGATTTTTTAAAGGAAAGAAATGGGGGGAAAAATAGATACAGAGGCAAAGAAGCATTGAACAGACTGTCAAACTACAGCGGGCAGGCAGGGGAGGTTGGGGTCGGGGGGTCTGTAAGAGATCAACCGAAGGACTTGTACCCATGCATATAAGCATAACCAATGGATACAAGACACTGGGGGGGGCAGGTAAAGGCATGTACTGGGGGGCAGGGGAGGCCGGTGGGGGAGGTCAATGGGGGAAAAAAAGGGAGACATATGTACTACTATTTGTAATATTTCAAACAATAAAAAAAAAGTAAAAAATAAAAATAAATTATTCTCAAAAAAAAAAAAACAAGTGGTCACACACACCTTTCTGTCTTCTGTCTGGTCATCACAAGCAACTGTAGGAGGCAGCCTTTTTCTCTAAAACGTCAAACAACTTGCCCAAAGACATCCAGCCTGGATATCTGACTCCCTTTGCACGCGCGCACGCACGCGCACACACACTCACTCAAGCACACACATGCACAGCTGGTACTGACTCAGATCTTGACTGGCCAGCAGCCTAAACTGGCCTGTACCCATCTTTATTCCTTCACACCAATGATCATTAGATCATGTTTAGGCCAAGGCTTTCAATGGAAATTGGCCTCCCCTCAGTCTGACTAATCCTGGCTACTCATGTAAGAGATCTTGGTGCCTCCCTGGCAAGGAACCCAGGAAAGGGTGTGGGCTCTTTGGCCAGGTTCAGCAGGATTTCCTTTCAGTGGATAGTTTGTTGCCTGTTAGTTTCTGATAATGAATGCGTTTGCAGTCACTGAAGTCACTCTCCCTTCAGATTTATTACAATCCATACCAGGCTCCCTGTTCCTGAATCCGCCGCAGCACTGGGAAATGTGGCAGGAACATGGGTTGGCTCTGACAGCCATTCGCAATCCACCCTCTTCTCCTTTGTCTGCCTCCCGGCTGTTTGATCATTTGTTGCTTTGTTTTTTATCCCACAGATGAGTGACTTTTTCCATCTGACTTGTTTCGCTCCGCATGAGAGTCTCAAGATCCATTCATGTTGTTGCAAATGACAGTATTTCATCTTTTCTAATAGCTTAGGAATATCCCATTGTGTATTAGACCTAGAATCACTTAGCTCCTCTCTCTTTGCTTGTACTAGTCAAGTCCCTCTTCAAACCCCTCGTCTTCTTTTTCCTCTTGGGGAGATGGATTGGGGCTTTCAAAACCCTCTTTCCTTGTGTGGCTGCCTCTCAAAAATAAACGCTTCCCTTGTTGCATACTCACTGCTTTACCGATTGGTATTACTGTGTATTGAGTTTGACTACACTTGCTCCCCTAGAAGCCTCACTTCCTCTCCATCACTTTAGCTCTGCATCTGGACAGAATGCCAACGATCACACCTTAACCAGATCCTCTGCCTCTTTAAGGGGATGTCACAATTGGCCATACCCCCGCCCCCTGTTCTTATGTTGAAAACCTAAGCCCCGGTGAGATGGTATTAGGAGGTGGGGCCTTTGGGAGGTGATTAAGTCGTGAGGACAGAGCCCTGACGAATGGATTAGTGCTCTTACTAAAGAGACTTCAGAGAGCTCCCTTGCCACTTCCACCATGTGAGGGCATCGTGAGAAGACCACCACCCATGAACCAGGACATGGGTTCTCACCAGGCACCAAATCTGCTGGAGCCTTGATCTTGGAGTTCCCAGCCACCAGACCCGTGAGAAATGTTTCTTGCTTAAGCCGCCCAGTCTATGGGATATTTGTTATAGCAGCCTGAACATACGAAGACAAAAGTCATGTATGAATCCAGGACTCGTTGTGACGCTGGGAAAGTCGTGTCAGCTCTTGGAATCTGTTTTCTGAGCTATAAAGGCAAGTTCTACCACACAAAGTTGATGCATGTGGTGAAAATATGTATAAGCAAAACCTGGGACACATAGTAGGTGCTCCTGGGACACATAGTAGGTGACTGTGATTATTACTAGTAAAGAGTCTTAATCTCATGGTGGATTTCTTGATTCACCATTAAGTGCTGGCAAATTGATGAGGACAGTGGAGCAGGGGAGGGGGTGTCCCTCCCTTACCACTGAACCTACTCCAGATAATTTAGCAAGCCCTACACCCAGAAGCCGATTACCTGCTGCCCTGCGGAGGACAGTGACATTAAACGCCAGCCGAGAAGCTATTGTGAGCAGGGCACTTGTCTTAACTCGTCCGCTTAATTCCAACGAACCTAAGCAGTAGCTGTTTTCCCCACTTTAGGAGGCACGGAAGGTTGAGTAACTTGCCTGAGGCCCTGTGACTGGTTAGCATCAGACCTGAAATTCCAAACAGGTGGGCTGGCCCCAGCTCCCAGCCTCTTGGCCATTCCCTCCTACAGCCTCCCACCAGTTCCCCCAGGCTCTCAGGGCAGGGTCACCTTCACGTTGGCTGGCTCTCTCTTTCTGGCAGAGGGCGGGCTCTAACTGGAAGCTGTTTGTGTCACAATTCAAGGGTTTGGCTATTTGAGGAGCAACAACAGTCTTTATTCCTCATCTGAATTCACCATTGTGTTGGTCAGGAGCTGATGGCCCACACATTTCCACTTTCCTTCACAACACCCACTATTTCAAGAACTTTTCTAAAAAGAAAAAAATGCAGCCCGCCCTTATTCCCATCTCCCTGGGTGGATGTTTTCCCATGCACTCGCAGAGTAAGCACATTTTTTAATGAACTGCAGCTGAGAGGCAGCAGTGGCATGGAGAGTGCAGGGGCTGGAAGATGAGAGAGCCGAGTTTAGTCTCATCAACCAGAATCAACTAGCTGTGCAACCCTGGGTAAAGTAATTGTAGCTAACACGTACTTCACCACTTACTACATCGTCTTCTCAAGTTATCCTGGCAGTAACACTTACAAGGTCGGTCTGTCCGAATTTTTCTGCTCACAAGCAAGAGGTTGATACGGAGATTTTATACAGAGGGCAATGAGATAGTTTGTGGAACTGAAAGCTTAAGAATTAGGTTTTGAGCCCGGCTGGCGTAGCTCAGTGGTTGAGCATCGACCTATGAAAGGAGGTCACAGTTCCATTCAGGTCAGGGCACATGCCCCATTGCAGGCCTGATCTTCAGTAGGGGGCGTGCAGGAGGCCGCTGATCAATGTCTCTCTCTCATCATTGATGTTTCTATCTCTCCCTCTCCCTTCCTCTCTGAAATCAAGAAAAATATATTAAAAAAAAAAAGAATTTGGTTTTGAGGGTTCAGAGACCAGGGCAACTTTAGAAATCCAGGTAGCAGGAAGGAACCAGCGGCCTCTCCAGTTGGCTGTTCTCAATTACTAGTTTCAACCCTTTTCCCTTCAGTCTTCCCTATAGAGCAGGGGTCCTCAAACTTTTTAAACAGGGGGCCAGTTCACTGTCCCTCAGACAATTGGAGGGCTGGACTATAGTTTAAAAAAAAAAAACAACTATGAACAAATTCCTATGCGCACTGCGGGCCCGGGACGAGTCGGCTGGTAAGCAGGACAGGCAGCGGCACCCGGCGGGCCGCATAAATGTCCTCGGCGGGCCGCATGTGACCCACGGCCCGCAGTTTGAGGATGCCTGCTATAGAGGCTGGAAAAACAGGACAGCTTTGCCAGTCTCCCTTTCAGCGAGGGGTGGCCAGGAGGCATCTCCAGCCAGAAGGTATAACCAGAACATAGCTGGAAGCTTTCTGGGGAAATTTTACTTTCCTGGTAAGAGGGACAGAAACAACTGAAGCTTCCCCTTCATCTCCTCTTTCTGCCTTGGACCTGGCAGTCCGCAGTCAGTCTGTGATCATGAGGGAAAGACCAAGAATATGCCATGCACCCCCCGCGATGGTGTTGAGCAGCTGAACCAAGGCCAGGAGCTGCCTTCCTTCTTATGCAGGAGAATCCGACTCTGATTAAGCTACTCTAAGTTGTCTGTTCATGGTAGCCTTCCTGAGAGACTCACAGCTTCAACCGAAAAACATCTTCAGTCCTTGTCTAACTCCACTCTAGACTTAAATTGCAGGAGAGACCCTGCCCAGCTTCCGGCGAGAGGAGGCTAGACCACCTTCATGAAAAGTCCCCCCAAGACTGCACTTCCAGGGTGGAAGCGATTCCCCAGCAAATGGCGGTTGTTATCAGAAGGGAGGGGGAACAGAGGCCCAGTGGCTAAAAAGCCAATGTCCATTATGGCAGGTGCCATGGTTACAACTGATGGTGACAGAGGGTCAGAGGGGTGAGGTAGCATGCACAAGGCCTCAGAGCTCAGTGAGAGGGGCATGAGAAAGGGCCTTTACAACTGTGTTGCAAATGTATTGCATTTACGTAAAGGTGTATTGCAGAGAGATCTTACTGTAAACCGAAATTTTTTTTTTTAAATATATTTTTTATTGATTTTTTACAGAGAGGAAGGGAGAGGGATAGAGAGTTAGAAACATCGATGAGAGAGAAACATCGATCAGCCGCCTCCTGCACACCCCCTACTGGGGATGTGCCCGCAACCAAGGTACATGCCCCTGACCGGAATCGAACCTGGGACCCTTCAATCCGCAGGCTGACGCTCTATCCACTGAGCCAAACCGGTTTCGGCATAAACCGAAATTTTTAAAAAATCTCAAAGCTACTTTATTCACAATGTGTGTATGTTATTTCCAAACCAATCATTAGTGTGTTTTCAACTTCTTCCCATAGCTCAGGGGAAAGGGCGGCTTGGTTAGCATTTGTCAGTTAACTCATCCGGTAGTTATCTTGGTCAGTGACGTTTAGTTACAAAGAACAGAAACTTTCTCAAACCAGTTCGAGCAACACAGGTCTGAGGGAGTTACGACATGGAGACCTTACTCCCTCCAAGGGCAGCTGCCCAGGCACACAGTGCCAGTCAGTGAAGTAAGTAGAGGACAGTGGTTTGTAAACACTCTGATGGATTTGGGTATAGGCAATGCTGTTCAGTTAAAGCAACATGAAGTCATATACATAGTGCTTCAAATTGTGGCGGGCTCACAGTAAACCCTCAAGTTGTGACCACGACATTCCCCTTTGAAGAATTTAGTGCCAGGTCCTCGTTTAGCTATACTAGTCGAGTTAATGAATTATAATGTTGAGTGTCCGTTCTGGCCATAGCATCCTATCACACCACCACATTCAAGGGCCACATCAGTATTCAAGGTTGGTTGATGTTGACCTATCTGTAAAAGATATCGCCAGACTGAGCGGGGCGAGGTGAGCCAGCATGAGCACTAGCTGAATATATAGGCCCAACATACTGGGGCTGGCTAACTTGCATGTAGCCAATAATAGCGAGGATGGGAGTGGCAGCACGCCTAGAAAAGCGCCATCACAGAAAAGAAGCTCCCCACTCCACAATCCCAGAACCTTGACCCCCAGTTCAGTGCACCCACCCTCTGCAGGGTGCATGCTGTTTCCCGCCCCCCTCCCCCCAACCCCCCACCCCCCGATCCCAGAGGCTCTGGACCCAGACAGCTGCTGGGGAAAAGGACATCCTTACCTACAATGGACCCACAGACACCCACCTAGAAGTACTGTGGTCATTTATTTTACTCCAGAATAATGTAAGTGTGCACAAACAGGAAGCTTTAGTTTAGACAAAGACAAGTTTTATGGCGGATAATCCTACACGCCAGTGGCTGTATGGCCAGTACTTCCTCGGGCAGAAAAAGTCCTGTTAAGGAAAGAGTCACAACTACCACTTTGTCTTGGAACAGAATGAAAGATGACGTAAGGAAAAGCACGGAGCCAACAGGGAACACAGCGCAAGGGAATGCCGGGTTTGGATGAGGACGTCTTTATTTGTCTACGGCATCAACAGGAGACAAGTGGCACCGCCCACACTCTCTCCTGGCATTGGGCATGTTGCATATGCTGCTATCCTTCCAGGCCCAGGGACCATACGCATGCATTTGATTATATTTTATTTTCAAAAAGGCATCATTCATTCCGCTTTATCTCGCAGATTACATAATCAAGGCCTTTTTTTTTTTTTAAATGTTAATCAGGAAATCTCACTTTCATCGGCAAGTCAGGCCATGCTGTTAAAAGCAGACAAGGTTATAAGAATATCAATGTTATTAAGTCTACCAGATCTTGAGAATTATTCACCAGTATCCACACATACAAACAAGGCAGCTAGGAGACCACAGGCTTGATGGCGGCAGGTAGAACATCCCTGTGGGCCTGTTGCTGCTCGTGATGACGTTTTCCCACTGTATTTTTACAATACACATACACATACGGGTATTCCCACTGATAATACTCAAAATAAGCACACGATATTGTAAATCACTTGTAGCAAAGCATGTCCAAATATTTAGTCTTGAACTGTGTGACAAAGCGAAAATATGCCATCATTCCAATGAAAAGGGGAGGGGAATAGTTTTAACACACCATTAATTGTTTACGTTGTTTTTAGGGAAAGACAGCAAAGTCCATACAAAATTTAGGAAAAGAAGAACATTCAGATTTCAGCCACTGGTACCTCTCTAAAGGCAGACCTGGTGCCTCAATGCCTTGCCACCTAGAAAGCCTATCTCCTACTCTGCCAGCCACCTTCTAGTTGAGAATATAGCAGTCATTCCAATCACTCTGCATTTAGAATCTCGTTGCCCCTGACAGCCCACATCTGGAACATTCATCATGCCTACATGGCAACACAGGGGCCATAAAAGGAGGGAGGCGATGAAAGCATCCTGTGAAAGAGATTGGTGAAAAGAACCCCTCTGCTCCAAACCACGCCTGCCCCCCCGCCCCCATAAAAGCACTGATCATACCGGTAACTACATCCAAGGAACACTCGGGGAAATAAGTGCCGATTGCAGAGAATCTAGTTAAGCTATTACTGCAAGGAGCAGAGGAAGCAGCAGGCAACTAACCCAGCTAACGTGGCACATGCTTCACTCCTAAACTTCTTCCCTCAGAGGGGCCTTCTCTGCAAACAGGTCTGGTTTTCCAGCTCTCACTCTCTCTCTCTCTCTCTTATCCAAGTTGCTCAAGCTAGTTTTGGTCTTTCCCAACAGGATCCAGTAAGAAAATAGAAAGCTTTTGTGGCAGCACAGGAAGTAAGGAATACACAGAAGCCGGGAGTGAGGAGAATCTCTCCTGGTATTGATTTAGAGAAGCCTCCAGAACGCTGTGAGCAGCGGGGTCACCAGCAGAGCGATGGTCCCTGTTATGCTTGTACCGTTGCTTTTGTTACACAGGTCCTTCTGGCAGCATTCGTACTGCAGAGTCTTCGCTTCTAAGTATTTTGAGAGGTAGTTGTAGTTGCAGTTATCAAACTTCCAACACTGGTAGTATATCTTTGTCTCTGTGGGAGAAACACACACAAGGGTAAGCAAACAAGTGGGTAAAGTTCCATACCTGCCTTTGAGCCCTCAATTCTACTCCTGGGAACTGACCTTGTGGAGTAGAGACATGTGGGCAAGAATGGGCATCCCAGTTGGGTTGCAAAGGGGAACAGTTAAGTGATACAGCTCTCAATGGAACTTTCCCATAAAACCAAAGTCTCATCAGAGCCAGTAGGATTGTGTGTGGAGGGGAGGCAACAGGCAATCATACTGATGTTTTAAGAGACTTACCAAGATTTTTAAACACATGCCCACAACATGATCCAGCAATTCCACTTCTAGATTTTACTCTATGACATTACTTGTAAAAAAGGTTAAGATACATGCCCCCAAATGGTTATTGCAGTACTATCTGTAACAGCAATCCTCCTATATAATAAAAGCCTAATATGCTAAGTGTGTAGTCGACAGGTTGTCCGTTCAACAAATCAAAGCGTAATATGCTAATGATGTGCTAAGGCACTCAACTGCTCGCATGATGTGCACCGACCACCAGGGGGCAGACGCTCTGACCGGTAGGTTGCTTGCTGCTGGGGTCCGGCTGATCAGGACTGAGCGAGAAGGGCCAGACATGCCCTGGAGCACCCCCACGGCCTCTCCCCAGCTGGCCAACCTCCCGCATCTCTCCCCGGCTTCAATTGTGCACCGGTGGGGTCCCTCGGCCTGGCCTGCACCCTCTCACAATCTGGGACCTCTCGGGGGATGCCAGAGAGCCAGTTTTGGCCCAATCTCACAGGGAGAGCACCGCTCAGCCAGAAGCTGGGCCGGGCTCATGGCTGGCAAGCGCAGTGGTGGTGGCGGGAGCCTCTCCCGCCTCCGCAGCAGCGCTAAGGATGTTCCCCTGAGGAGCGGGCCTAAGCTGTCAGTTGGACATCCCCCAAGGGCTCCCAGACTGCGAGAGAATGCAGGCCAGGCTGAGGGACCCCCGCACCCGAGTGCATGAATTTTGTGCACCGGGCCTCTAGTAAACTATAAAACCAGCCCATTAATAAAAGAAGTGTCTAAAGAAATTACTGTAGAGCTCCATACAATGATATTCATATGGATAGTAATGACATACGCCTGTAGGTGTTGATGTGGAAGAGCCTAAGTTTTAAAAACATGCAAGAAAATAGATAAATTGGACTTCATCAAAATTAAGAACGTTTATGCTTCAAAGAACACTATCAAGAAATACACAAAAGAGGGTAAAAGGTATGCAAATCATATCTGACATAAGAGGCTAGTCAGAATATATAAAACACAACTCAACAATAAAAATACAAATAACCCAATTAAAAAATGTACAAAGAATGTGGATATTTCTCCAAAGAAGCTATACAAATAGCCAATAAATGCATGAAAAGATGCTTAGTATCATTAGTCATCAGGAAAATACAAATCAAAACTACAATGAGAAATTCCAGTCTTGATGGTGGAGTAGATAAATGCTGTGCTTGCTTCTTCCCATGAACACATCAAAATTACCACTAAATTACAGAACACACACCCTGGAGAACTATCTGAAGACTAGTGAATGGAGCTCCTGTAACTAAGGATATAAAGCAGCAGCCACGTTGAGACTGATAGGAGGACAGAGATGAGAAACAGGCTGGTCTCACACCCACATGCAGCAGCTGAGAATCAGGAGGGATATCTTGGCTGCAGAGGTACCCCACGAGGGGTGAGGGGTCCCAGCCCCACACCAGGTCCCCCAGCCTGGAGCCCCAGTGCTGGGAGAGGAGTCTCCACTACACCTGGCTGTAAAGATCAGCGGGGATTCCATCTGGTGAGATGGAGAGCTGCTGGCAACCCAGGCACCCTCTTAAAGGGCCCACACACAGATTCACTCACTTGCAAACATTCACCCTAAGCTACAGCAAAGAGCCAGCAGCCTAAAAGGCACCAGGGCACATAGAGGGGAAAACTGAATTGTGTGGCTTCAGGACAAGGGCTTGGAGGGACAGCTGCCAGTGTTCCTGTGTTGAGCACTCCTCCCACAGTCTGCAGAGGTGCAGGCAGGTGCCAAATCCTGATAAACTCCATTTGCCCCACCCGGGTGACTCACTGAACTACACCCCAGGGGTAGTTCGGGCTGTTCTTCACAGGTGGCTTAAAACCTCTGAGAGGCCCACAGTGAAGTGTGAGCAAGTGTAGCAGAGGCTCTACATGCTTGGATCATGGGTTTTTAAGTGTATTCTTCTAACACTGTGCTACAGGATGCTGTTGAATAGGACAAGTTACTGCTTTATGTAACAGTGGTCAGGCATTGGAACTGGGAACGCATTAAAGCTAACAGAATTTTAATTAGGGAAGCCTAAAGGGTTGGGGAGAACAGAGAGTAATGAATTAATCATTGCTACCGATGAACCACTTACGGAGTGTCCTGCAGTGAGCCAAGCACTTTACTTGAATCATCTTATTTGCATAATAACCTTATGAGAGTTCGTCTCTCACCAAAGCCACTATCAGAATCACCCAAATAAAAGTGGATTATATCCAAGTCACTGGGATGTTAGAGGTTTTCTCGCTCTGCTTGGCACACCCTCCCCACTCTCTTTGAAGATTTGGCTTGAGCTACCTTCACCGGGCAACAGCGCACAACCACCCCAGTGTGCCCGCATTCAGCAGGCCGTTACGGCAACGATCACTTGACACCGTCACCAGACACTTCTGCCAGACTCCAAGTACATGGTTACACTTCCAGGACCCGGCCAGCATGCCAGTAAGTAGTGTTTCAGGGAACACCCGAACCTGCCTCTCTTCTAGACGGAATCTGCACAGCACTATGATACCATTCTCTCCTCTAAGTGCTTCACTGACCTCAGGAGACAGGCATTCCCATTTTACAGCGGGGGATTGGGTGGGGGTGGCTCGAGTAATTAAATGCCTTCTCTAATGCAGTGCCTGGCCTCTGACTGTGTTTATGTGAGTGTGCCCTGCCTCTCCCAGGCTGATGTCTCCAGAGCTGGAGGGGGATTTAGATGCTCTGTTAGTACCTGCCTTACGGTAAGGTCAGAATATACCTGTTCCAAAATGTCTAGCTTAAGTAAGGGGACTTACGTTCATGAGAAGAAAATTAAGGTTCACGTTATCCTTCTTAAAAAATAGATTCATCCTTGAGGAGTTTTAGATTCACAACAAAATTGAGCAGAAAGTAGAGTTCCCACGGCACCCCCACCCCAAACCACCTCCCACACGTGAACATCCCACCCCAAAGCGGTACATTTTTTCCAACTGATGAACCTACAGCGACTCATCATTATCACCCAAAGTCCGTAATTTACACTTGGGTTCACTCTGGGTTTTGTACATTCTAAGGGGTTTGACAAATATGTGACATGTATCCACCATTATAGTATCAGAGAGCAGTTTCATCGCCCCAAAAATTCTGTGCTCTAGCACCCCTCCCTCTTTTCAGCTAACCCCTGGCAACCACTGACGTTTTACTGTCCCTTAGTTTTACCTTCTCTAAAATGTCCTATTGTGGGAATGATGTTGGCTGTAGCCTTCTCAGACTGGCTTCTTTCACTTAGGAAAATACTAGTATATTTCAGTTCCCTTCATGCCTTTTGTGGCTTGATCACTCATTTCTTTTTAGTCTCCTGTCTGGATGTGCCCGTTTATTTATTCATTCACCTACTGAAGGCCATCTTGATTGCTCCAAGTTTGGGCACTCATAAATAAAACTTACCAATCTGTATGCCGGTCAAGGTGGGCATATATGCTTTCAACTCGTTTGGGTAAATATCCAGGAACACAATTTTTGACTCATATGGTGACAGTATGTTTAGTTTCTTGAAGAAACTACCGAACTGTCTGCACCATTTTCCATTTTCACCAGCAATAGATGGGAGTTCCTATTGTTCCACATCCTTGCCAGCATTTGGTGAAGTCAGTGTTCTGGACTTTGGCCTTTTTGGAAGTGTGCCTCATTGTTTACATCAAGCATTTTTAAAGCTTAACAAGTCATTCTAAGATGAGTAAGTTCTGAGGGTCCCGTGTACAGCATGGTGACTATAGTTAATAATACTGTATTGTATACTTGAAGTTTGTTAATAGATCGTAAGTGTTCTCTATCACACAACAAGGTGACTATGTGGGATGATGGATGTGTTAATTAGGTTGATTGTGGTCACCATTTCATCATAATGTATATGTACATCAAATCAGCACCTTGTACACCGTAAATATACCCCATTTTTACTTTAATAAAGTTGGAAAAAATTAACATAAAAGCCTAATAATTGAGGTAAGAAACAATGGGATTTGAGAGCTGGAAAAAATACTTTGGCTCTAGTCTACTTCCCTTTTCCCGGCTCCTCCCCACCTCTACCATCAAACACACAACCTTTTATAAATAAAAGAGGGGCAGAAAGAACCTATTGGTGGCAGGTTAAGAAAGAACCAGGTCTCTGTGCTCATATACAACTGGTGCACATTACCTAACTAAGGAGACCCAGACATAGCCATTCCTCAGAAGTATCATTTCCACACAGATTCAACCCAGAACCACATCCACCAAGAACAGAAGAGGGCACGCCGTTGCTGGTTTCTTTCCTCTGTCCACCACTTCCTAGATCCTATTTTAATAGATTTATGGAGACAGAGATTCTAGAGCCTGACCAATATGGGAAATGCAGTCTTAGCAGTCTCCACCCCCGTTTCCCTGAGCGTCCTGCTCTCTGAGGCCACAAACCTTGGGTGGTACCTGCCTTTGTCACTCACACTCAGGAACACTCTTCCCCTTTTACATTTCTGACACAGCCAATAAACAGGCCTCTGCCATAATCTTATCACCTTTCTTCATCTTTGCATTCCTAACCACTTGCTCAGACTCTGACACACAGGAGGCTCTTAAAAGACGGGGAGGCAGCCAGCATTGCTGTTAAGAGAATAAGCACTGGAATAGGGTTTCCATCATCCCATTACCGTTAGGAGAGAGAGTGGGGGAGGCTCTTACCGGTTTTGACGTAGAGACATGCATCAAAATTAGCGGTACAGTTGGTGACGACATTGCACGCACCTCCTGGGTTGAGACAGTTGTAGCACCGCAGGCTATGACCTGGAATCAGGAAGAAAAGCCATCAGAGTCTGGTAGACCAGCACTGACTTGCCCTCCTGGCTGCAGCAGAAAGCCCACCATCTCCATGACAACAGGGCAGAGGTCAGCATGCTTGCCTTCCCACACACACTTGCAGCAGGTAGATTTCTCCAAGCTCAGACTGTTAGAGTAGGCAGAGAGAAAGATATGAGCTGAGAGAGGCTGGGAGAGGCAGCTGACCTCTGAGCTGACCTCTAAGCTGGGCCTCAGAGGAAGTAAGTGTGAGATGTAACAAACTGAAAATAGACAATGGAGGCAGCAAGCCCCTCTGTGAGCTGGAAAGATTCAGAGCCCCTCCACGATGGGAGCTAAACCGTGGCTTAGACCTAGATCAGAGGTGGGAACATCTGGCCTGCAGACCACGAGGCACGGGAAATCACGTGGTCCGGCCCTGCCAAGGCAACCACAGGTGGGACTCGAAATTCAATACATCTAGGAGCTTCTTTCATGGCAACGTAAATTTACATTAAGTGACTTATATTAAGCAAATGATGTTATAAATATCCAGATGGTCCTTGGCATAAAAAAGGTTCCCCACCCCCAACTTAGATGAAGGAGGCTTATATCTTAAAGTTCCCTTTTTTTTTTTTTGAGATATGAGGGAGGGTGTGACTAGCTCCTTGCCTAGGGGCATGCCAATCTAGGGGTATAAATCCTCTAAACTCCCAAATATCAGGGGCACTCAGTTTGGTCTCAGCCAGCTAACCTGCCCGCTCAGGTCCTCTCTGAGTGTATCGCTTTCCTACAAATAAATACTTGTCTGCTTTTCCTGTTGTTGTCTCTTGTTTGAATTTATTCCCATAAGCAAGACAAGAACTGGGGGTGCAGAGTACTGTCTCAGGCCAGAGATCCCCTTGTCCCCTGCTAACAAAACTACAATTCTAGCAACAGTTTTTGGACGCTGATGCAAGTGCAAAGGAAATTTCTGTATTTAAAAATCCATATAACTGTTCTAATTAAGCATTTCAACTGGAAGTTGAATAAGCTAACGAAATTCTATAAATGCCTTCCCAGCAACAAATATGCTCTATGAAATCACATTTCCATGGATTAGTAATCAGTATTTGGTGGTAGCTACCTGTGTGAAAAGACATTTTCGAAGATGAACTACAGAACGTCTCATTACGGATCAGCACTAACAGATGAATACTTGCGACAAATTGGATGAGAGGGAACACTAATTTCTGAAACCCAAGTTAGCACAATGTTATTCTCCCAAAAAGAATTCTGTTCTTCCCATTAGTAGATCTGTATTACAAATAACTGTACTCAGCGATAACATTTCCAATTTTGTCAACTGAAAATCTGTATTAATTTTATTTCCTCTTGTTATTTCTATAAAAGCCGACACGATATCCTTGAATTTGTCTCTTGGCCTGCAAAACCTCACCATTTGCTCTGGCCTCTACAGAGAGGATGACCTCTGGGTCAGGTGCCCTCACTGAAGCTGCTCCCTGCTCAGCAGCTGACCATCACCAGCAGCACACACATTATCAAGGGAGAGATAACACCTTAAACCAGGTAGGTGGGGCACCCAGGCGTCAGCAGGGACACCGAACACGAGAACCGGCTACATCGGATGCAAACTGCCTTTGGTTCTCTGATGTGAAAATCAGTTCTGCTCCTGTTCGTGTTCTTAGGGTTCCTCTTTGCTAGCTAGACTTCAGCTTTTGCTGGATTATTTTTCCTTTTTCACTTTATATCAACAGTGACAAGAAAAAGATAGTTCCTATTTCACAGTCTGTAACGGGGAGAGGCAGAGAAGAGTTGCAAGACGATGCTCCAGATTCATGCGGACACACCCTCTTCTAATTAGAGAAGATGACCTTCTTCCTCCCACTGGCCTTCTGCCATGCCTGGGGCAGGGCTCTGTTATCCCACTCTGCCTCTTCTCCCCAGGAAGGGTTTGTCATGCCTGCGTGAGGGCGAGCTACCATGAGAAGGGACAAGAGGCCGTTTTTCTCTTCTCTGCTCTGCTCCCGATGTGTGCGCCTGCAGGAGCGGAAAGAATGGAAGAGGGAGGGGTTGTTCTAGCCTGGCTGTTTGGTTGCCCATGGCCTCGAATTTTCTCTCGGCTAGAGCTAGAGTTCATTCGCCTTCTTGAGCATCCTTGAGACAAGAGGACCGGAAGCTCACGCTTGGAAGTTCAGTGGTGCAGAAGTGTTCAGAGCTCACACATTCGTTCAGTGTTCACACATCTGGGCACCTCCGTGTGACGCTCAGTCTTCACAGAACTGTTGTAAGAGGCAGGCTCGGTGATCCCCATCACCATTTTTTCAAGAGGAAGCTAAGACTAAGGCGTTAAGTAACTTGCCCCGGTTCACACAGCTGCTAAGTGAGAGAACGGGCCTCAAACCAAGGCTGCCAGTTCTGAAACCACAGCTTGGTCTAACCATGTCATTCTTCTAATCGTCCTGAGTGGGAAAGAGAAGGAAATAGCACAAATTATGGGGGAGACCCAGGTCAGGGACCAGCAATAAGTCAGCGGTCGACTGTTTTGATCTTTTCACTAAGCCTGGGTAGAAGAGTCTGCTCCAGATGCCGACTCTCGGATGAGGGGCCTGCCACAGAACAGCTGATGGCCCCAGACCCAGGCCTGTGCCATCAACAGCCTTTGGAAACGGGGCATGACCAGGTTATTCTAACTATAGAATATACACTGGCTAGAAGAATCCAGACAGTAACGTAGTGTTGTCATGTAGGTGAGCCACATTACAACCACCCCTGTCTAGAATCAGCTGAGGTGGGGAGGGAGGAGGGAAGGAGATGAGTCATCACTTCTCTTCCCCTTCTCCCCCCACCTCTGCCCCTGCCCCCCAAAAGGAAGAGCATATTCAAATGTGTCCTTGTGCTGGTTTCTTCTTTGCTTCAGCTTCAAACTATAAAATGGGTTTAACAACACTAACCCCTCACGGGATGGCTGGAAGGATGCAATCAGAGCGGCCTTGGCACAGTCCCCACTACGTAACAGGCATGCAATATACGGTAGCCACTAAAGCCACTAATATGTGAGACATGCTCCAGCATGGCAGGTTATCTTTTTTCTTTTGCTCATGCGCTGCTATTTCCTTCTCTGTCCCCTCCCCCCCACAAAACTGGCGGGACCACTACGGCACAGGCAGAAAATGAAAAACTTGATCCTTAGGATGAAGCAAAGCAAGTCACACTGGTGTTTCCAGTGTCACAGAGGCTAAGCCTCAGAAACACACGAATACCTCCAGGAGCCGGGGAGCGGGGGCAGGGCGGTGCAGGAGTTAAGAGCAGATGGTCTGGCGCCAAGCTGTTTGGGTTCAAATTCGGGCTATGCCACTTCCGTGGGATAGTTTACAAGCTATTTAATCTCCCTGGGCCCCCGTCTTGTCAACCGTACTAGTAAAATGGAGATAAAAACAATACCTACTCCATAGGGCTGACATGCGGATTAAATCAGTAAATACTGTGAAGTGTTCAGAACAGCGATCGGCACATAAATGCTAGAAGCATTAGCTGCTGCTAGGAGCACCATCCTCTCCATGGCGCAAAAGGTCGGGGCAGAAGGACAGAGCACAGCACGCTAATGATGGGTCCACTGGTGTCCCAGCAGCTTGTGGGGAGAGGGTGAAACTTAAGCTGCTGAGCGTACCCCCTCCGCCCCTCCCCCACCCCAAAAGCAGCTCCGTAACCCGGAATGGCTGTAACTCGGGAAGGTGCTCCGCTGCGGGCAAGCCTGTAACACAGGAAGGAGCTGGCACACAAGCCTGGACCTGTAACACTGGAAGGCAAAGCCTCCAAAGCCAGGCTGAGGCCAGTGGCATCAGCTCAGTCTTCTGAGGCCTAAGAAAAAGGCAGCGTGGGGCCAAGGGGGCCCAGATGGTCGAGATCCATGTCCCTCGGGACCACTCACCTGAACGATAGAGGGCAGAAAGGATGATCAAGATCCCGAGCAGCGTGAACCCTCCTTTGCTTCCCATTGTCTACTGAATCTGGAAGGAGGACACACAAAGAATGGTCATGAACCAACAAATGACTACTGACTGGTTATCGCAGAAACCAGGAATTAGAAGGTCTGGGGGGCGGGGGCGCTTCAGGAGACATGGGGAAGGAGCTAGCAGGCCAAGAAAACACAGGAAATCTACCAGGTGGGGTGCCACGAACCAAAGGATGCTCTCAGAGGGGGCAGCACTCGGTCCCCTCTCCTGCCCTAAGACCTCAGCTTACTAAAAAAATGCTGTCGATGCTGGTGAGAGGGGCAGCCGTGGGGAGTCACAGCACACAGGGCCCAGAGTCAGGGCCGCCCGGGCCCCATCCCAGCTCTGACCTGTAATAGCTTCGCACCCTGTCTCCATGCAGTGGAACAGCACTCTTTCCCCATAAAGGTTGTTCGGTCCACTGAGAACGTGAGGAAAGTACCTAACGCAGCGGCTGCCATCCCTGCTCTGCGGTAATTGCACCCAATGCTGTTGGCTGCGCCGGAGCCTAGGGAAGGCCACTTCTCCAGGCCATGCCACGAAGGGCATCCGACCAAACGAGGGACTCTGGAGGGCACCAACCTGTATCCGGGAGCAGAACAGGAGGCAACAGCTCGGCGTGCTGGAAGCTCCCGCTCCCCACTTTCGCAAGTATAATGGGAACACCTCCTTGCTCACTCTGGGGAAGTGAATGGAGTTCCAGGAGTGAGAAATGCTCACCTGTCCGAATTCAGATAACGGACTCAGAGACATGAAGTGTGGTGAAAATGAGACCTTCAATGCAGTCTTGCGAGACTGGGTGTCTGGTTGAGCAGGCACGGCAGAGCAGCAGCGATCACAGGCAATTTATCCCTACTGTGTGAGAGTCCATCCCCCGGTTCCTCATTGGCTGAGTACTACGGGGTTAACAGTCCCCAGACCCTCCCATACCTCCCCTAGGTCTTACTGTCTCCTATTGGGGCATTTAAAAAAATGGGTTGTCTTTTCTAGTTGTCTCCACCTCCCTTTGTCTAGTTGTGACGTGACAGGCGGATTTTCCTGGGAAATGTGCTGCTGGTCACATACACAGCCTTTGTTCTTAGACTCTTTGCCATCTTTCCTAATCCTGTTTGCCCTGGGAAAATTCAGTAACTGACTGGCAACATGCTGTTGGTCTTCTCCACTAAAAGTTGACTATGCTGAAGATGGAACACAGAGGCCTATTTCCTCCTCAGGTAACTCTGATGACTAGTCCTCACCACATGCATGCCTAGATGTGTAGCAGTGGGCATCAGGGGAGAGGAGGGAGGGCTGGAATGCCTTAAACTCTCTTTTGTCTGTTAAGGAAGTCAAGACACAGGGAGATTTTTAATTGTCTGTGGACAAAAAGGTGACCACATGCTAAACCTACAAACTTGGGGGGAGGCCTGCGTGGCAGGCCCTACAAATTCAGAAACCGAAGTAACCATACAGGATGTTCTGAACATGCGGCTCTTTGGCCCCTTGAGTGTGGCTCTTCCACAAAATACCACGGCCTGGGCAAGTCTTATTTTGAAGAAGTGGCGTTAGAAGTTTACATTTAAAAAATTTGGCTCTCCAAAGAAATGTCAATCGTTGTATTGTTGATATTTGGCTCTGTTGACTAATGAGTTTGCCAACCACTGCCCAAGAGTATAGTTACTGTTCCTAGAAGCCTGGGGCCTCAAAAGCTGATGAACTTTAAGACTGGAGGCAGAGTCCTCAAAGATAAAACCGAAGTTCTTACTTTATAGTTCATTAATGGAGGCCCTGGGGGATGAAGTTACCTGTCCCAAGGCAACAGATTAGTTGCAAAGCCACAGTTGGGTGGATAACACTTCTATTCACCAGGGTCTGGTAACTCACAACTTCCTTATTAACATTACCTGGTGACTAGTAGTGTCAAGGGCTTGGAGGTTTGCTACATCAGTAGGGAGAGACAAACAAAAAGCCACATCATAATGAACAGCCCCTCCCACTCTGAGGTCCTGCTGCCAGAGTCAACCACCCCAGACCTCCGTGAACTACGCAAACCTGATGCTTCTGTTACCAGGGCCTTCTCGGAAATGTGTTCCAGGACTTTCCAGAAGGCCTATTACAGGGAGTCTACTCATGGCCCTGCTCTTGGAGATTATAACTGCAGAGCCAGCTATTTAATGAAGATATTTCGCAGAGTCAACCATTTAATGAAGATATTTCACAAAGCTATGGGGGGCAGGCAAAAAACATCTTCTTTAGAAAAACTCAAGCACCTCTGGGCTTGGGTTTGTTTGTGAACGCCTGGCTGAGGTTTAAGAGCTGGCCCAGAATTTTTAATGTGATCCTTTTAAGAGGTTGTACTTGGAGCTGTTCAAATTGAATTCCATTAGATAACCACTGTCCTCTCCTAAAACCCATTCCATTTGGGCTTTTATCTTCCAAGTCACTCAGCCTAATGGGATGTTTTCGTACAAGCAAGTTCAGCAATCTCCTGTTTCTACTTTGAAAATACAGAAGCCACAAATCTCAAGCATGTTTGGTCCACAGTAAGGCAACTTCCTATCTGCTTTGGGGGTCACAAATTTCCCCACATTTTGGGGAAACGCTGCCACCTCCCTCTGTTAACATTCTGAGCTCTGCGTGCCTGCCTTGGAGAACTGGGAGTCAACTGTCCGCAGTGGGCAACATGGGTACCTGAACTATGAACAGCCACATTTGGTCCCCACATACCAGGTGCCAAACTGAACCCTTTCCATGAATGATCTCATTTAGTCCTTGTACCATGGAATAAAGTAAGCTCTATGGTTTTACTGATAAGAAAACGACAGTAAGTAGTTCACTCAGGATTATCCAGGGTGAGGGCCCAGTGTGAGGCTTGCATGTGCACAAGAGTTTTGAAATACATTTTAATATAATTGTTAAAAAAAAAAAACACACCACACACATAGGGAAATCTAAGTCTTGGAGTTTCTTTCTTTCTTTTTTCCCAATAACAAATTGAAGGACACCATAACTTTCCTAGGTTTTAAAGGTCTTGATCAGTTGGTTAAAGCGTTGGCATAGGCCAAGGTTGAGGGTTGATTCTCATTCAGGGCACATACAAGAATCAACCAAAGAATGTATATGTGGAAGAACAAATCGATCTTTCTCAAAGAATCAATTAAAATTTTTTCTTAAAGGTCTTCATCTCTAGCCCTAGCCATGGACCTTTTCTGAACCTGGGCCAGGAGCTGGGGCCATGGGCCTGGCGCCCTAGCCAGGGGGCCTGCAGCCCGCACTTGCGCTGCAGACCCGGAGTCGCCAACCCCCCGCGCGCAGAGCGGGGCAGGCGCCCGGGGCGGGGGCGGGGCCAGCGGAGGAGCCATTTTTTTCTTCAAAAAGGTTCCTACGTGTCAGAGAAATGGAATATGTGAGTGGGCACATTTTCCAGGGTCCTTAAAGAACCTGCTTCTCCTTAAAAACCATTCAAGTCACGATTTAACGTTTCTTTAAAAGCCGGCTGTCAGATCCTATTTAGAGCAAAGCCCAAGCCGGCCCAGGAAAAGAAAACCTCCATCGGGAACAGTGTCAACAATAAAAATAACGTTAAAAAAAAGAAAACAAAACAGAACCTCACACCAAGCTTGGACTTAAAATGTCTGGTTTTCAGCACTGCCCGGTTTATTAAAGTTCAAAGTTTAGACCTGTCCGTTAAGAGCAGAAGGTCAGTGACCATTTAGGGGTGGCGTTAACCTCCTTTCAAGGCGCAATTTCTTTTTCCTAAACTGCAAGGGCTTCCCTTCCGTGGTCAGGGTTCGAGGAAAATATTCCCGAGGGGATAGAGGGCACGGCCCGCGGAATTTGGGGTGTTTCGGAAAGAGTGCCCGCGCTCCCCTTTCTTTGTTGTAAACAGGGAAAGCCGGGGTTCTTCCGGGCTCTCTGGGGAGCTTAAAGGGTGCAACCAGGCGCCTCCGGTGGGAGAAGGGCAGGGCCTCGGGAGGACACCCGGCCCCGGGGTTTGGGGAAGAGCTGGGGCCGTCTCCAGGGCGCGGAGGCCCGCGCAAGGGGGCACGGTGGCCCGCGCAAGGGGGCACGGTTCGGGCGGGGGAGGCACGGCCCGCTTGGGGCGGGGGGCGGCCCGGGCCCAGCTGCCCCGGGGCGCACGTGCCTGCCGAGCTCCACGCGCGGTTCGGTCCACCGCCAGGCCTTACCTTACTGCGCACGCAGGGTCCTGCTTCCAGAGCCGCGCAGTTTGTGCGGATGGGCCGCCTTTATAACTGGGCGCCCACGGACTCCGCCTCCTCGCGCTGGCCCCGCCCCGCCCAGGCTCCGGCCCCGCCCTGCGCGCCCCAGTCCGGGAGTCCAGGTTACCAACACAAGCGCAGGCTGCAGGCTCCACGCCCCCGGGGGCACCGCAGGCGTCCCGGGGACCCTGGGCAGCCACTGGCTTAGGTTCAGAAAAGACCCAAGGCCAGGGCTGGATTAAGATAAAACTCTGTTACGGGCTTAAAAGCTTACATTGGCCCTGGCTGGCGTGGCTTGGTGGTTGAGACTCGGACCTATGAACCAGGAGGTCACGGATGGATTCTGGTCAGGGCATGGGCCCGGCTTACGGCTCGATCTCCAACAGGGGACATGCAGGAGGCAGCCCATCAATGATTCTCTCTCCTCAATAATGTTTTTCTCTCTTTCTCCCTCTCCCTTCTTCTCTGAAATCAATATGAGAGTGTCATGGGGGGGAGAGGAGAACAAAAGGTCATTGACCTGTCGGGGACTGCGAGACATTCTCTGAGGATCACGGTAAGCAAATATTGCATCTCACGGCTGCTTATGCTGAATCGGGAGGGGAAGGCCAAGGTAAAATTCAAGCAGGGCAAATCATAATTGATCGTGATGTGTTCCTCCTGCCACGATCCTCTGATGGCTTACAGATGTCAGGAAATGAGCTTCAGTTGGCTCCACTTAAATCAGCTGAACATGCATTTCCAATGAGAGCTTGTTTACAAAGCTCTTTCAGATGCATTCTCTTATATGCATTCTATTAGCTGTTCCCTCTTTGAAACTCTCATGCATTTCCAATGAGAGCTTGTTGACAAAGCTCTTTCAGATGCATTCTCTTATATGCATTCTATTAGCTGTTCCCTCTTTGAAACTCTCGGGATTCTGAGATGCCAATCTCTCCTGATTTTGTTTCCAGTTCTTTGACCTTGTAGTCTGCGATTCTTTTCCATGACCCACACATAATCTAATCTCAGTCCCCAGGATGGGACTGAGGATCATTGCTATATGTGCTCCCTGGGAGACTCTAGTGCAGGGGTGGGCAAACTTTTTGACTCGAGGGCCACAATGGGTTCTTAAACTGGACCGGAGGGCCGGAACAAAAGCATGGATGGAGTGTTTGTGTGAACTAATATAAATTCAAAGTAAAGGAGCGAGGGGAGAGCAAGAGAACCGGAAAGAACAACAGGATCCGGCCCGCGGGCCGTAGTTTGCCCAAGGCTGCTAGTGCGTCCACTTTGTTTGCAGATGGTTTGCTATTATTTATTCTCCAGTCCTGACCACTCTCTCAATCTTCATATCCATATCCAACTGACCACTGGACATCCCCACCTACATGTGGCACAGCCATCTTGAACTCAAATGTGTCCAAATCTGAACTCATTTCCAATGTTCCGCTGTTCTCTGTCCCCTCTACCCCCAGTAAATGAAGCCAGAAAGCTGGGAATCAACTTTGATTTTTCCTACTCCCTCACATCTAATCAACTCCAGTCTGTTTCAGCATTTAGTTATCTCAATTTCACAGCCTCTTCACTACTCCTGCACTGCCCTAAGTCAGACCTTCAGCAGGTCTTACTCGGGCCATTACAACTAGGTCTCCATGCTGCCTGTTCATTCCTGCATCCTCAGCCCCTTCTCTAGCCATCGTGCTGGAGACCTGCTGCTTTACCTCTCAAGTCTTATGTTTGATATTAAAAAAAAAATTTTTTTTATCATCTTTCCTGGAACACTATATAATCACAGCTTCTATTTTGCAACCATGAGGTGACCTTCAAGATTAGTCTTGTGCTAAGGATGGTAGAACAGAAAAATGGAAGGGATCTGGAATGTTGACACCATTAGGCCACCATATCAGCCCTGGATTGTTACCTCTGACTTGTCACAAGAGGAAAAAAACCCTAAGCTGTTTAAGCTGTTAGGTACCCATTTCATCCTGATGCTTGAAGCGTTACACAAATGGATAGGTGTTCTCAAGCAAACTCAGAGCCAGAGATAAATATGGCTTTCATCAAGTCTAACCAACGATTAAATCCCATTTATGTGTGAAGATGTGTTTTTGCCAATGAAATAAAAAAAGCTGAGCTTGTTATTAATACCTTAGTATGAACTAGAGGTCACTCACCCAACTAAGAATGTGAATTTTGATGAGAGGATAAGCAAGCCTAGAGCTTTCTGAGAAGCAAGGATTGGTGGAGTTGCAGGGGAGAGGTGGGCATCGTGAGTGCTCTGGGAACTGGGAAAGGAGAGGTCATCCAGAAAAAGGAAACATACACATGGCAAGGGATCCAGGGGCCAGCTCTAACTCCCAACATTAACTAGTTTTAAATTCTTGCTTTAGCGGGAAAGTTTGAAAATACCATGTGATCTCACTTGTATGTGGAATCACATGAACAAAATGAACGAACAAAATAGAAACAGAGGCATGGCTACATGAAACAGATTGACAGCTGTTGGAGGGGTGGAGGTGAGGGGACTGGATGAAAGAAGGTAAAGGGATGAGCCAAAGAACATTCATGGGTAACCCAAAGACACAGACAATAGTGTGGTGATGGCCAGAAGGAATGGGGGCTGGGGGCTGGGTCGAAGTGGGCAAAGGGGGTGGGAGGATAGAGACATCTGTGATAGTGTCAACAATAAAAATAAAATTTTAAAAATCAGTGGGTTGATTAAAAAGAAGAGATAGACATAATAGGAGGATTTAGCAACCAGATAATACTCCAAAAAAAGAAGCAGGAAAAACTATTCACTCCATTTCAGAACATTTTGACATGTGCCAATATGAAAGGGTAAGTTTGACTTCACGGTCTCTGATGGCAGCTGCTTCACCCTGTCTACACAGCTCCGTCTTCCTACAGTTTTCTCTACAAAAGAGCTGTTCCTGGGAAAAATGGGAAGTGGGGCACCTGACAGGGTAAAGCCAGGAAGTGGCTTTGAATGGACCTCTAGCAACAGGCCAACAGTTTCCATCTCCTCTTCCATCTTACCAACAAAAGCTACTAATACTAGTTTATGGAAATAGGCAATTATACAAAATACAGCGGCAGAACCAAAATTTGTTTTCAAAATGTGAGTTTTTGACACTTGGAGAACTTCATTCCAAACTTCCAATTATATAATTACAAAAAAAAATTCATGTTTCAGAAAAACATACTTAATCTCAACATAGAATTCATGTCACTTATCACAAAGTTAGACAGTCAACTGGATAAAGGAGAAACAAAACAGAAGCAGTATTTACAAATGTAGACTACATGAGACATTGTGAAGAACTTTTTGTTAATAAACACAATACATACTTTTACACTCTACATTTCAAAAATGATGCATCTGTGAACAATACGATAGAAGTTATTAATGTTGGTGACTTTAAATTAAATTCCAGGTTGCGGTGTTGAAGGTTTTAAATTCAAGGGTGGGAGAGTTGAAGACTAAATTCAAAGTCAAGGTTATAGTGATAAAGACTTTAAATTCAAGGTTATAGTAATAAAAATTTTAAATTCAAGGGCAGATTGTCTAAGAAAGGACAAAACAACCAGCATTCAAACTATTTAGTCAATTAGTTCCTTGTGAGTACAAAATATATAGGAACCACTAAATGGATTAGCCTAATTACAAATTATGTTCATTTCTAAATAACTCACAACTGCGAGAAATTGTTTCACAGAATTTTTTCAGTCACAGTTCCTATCCTTGGGTAGGTATTTCTGCTATATTTAAATCTTCAAAGCAATTCCTTCCCACTTCCCCATTTTTAGAAGTATAAAACATGTTAAAAGAGATAGCCATTCCTTAGCTAGGGAACTATTCCCCCATTGACTTCTAGAAGAGAGAGAGAGAGAGAAAAAAAAAAGATTTCACTTCCTCCTCTACCCCCAAAACATAAAGTAAACCCAAACAATCCACTTCCTAATTAAGAATCAGTTGCATAGAGAACCCAGGGCCTGGAACAATATTTCATGCTAGTTTTCTTGCTATATGCTGAGAACAATTTAGTTATTTACATTATTGAGAAATCTATTTGACAGGCTGGATTCATTCCAGTGCTCCCATTAGCAGCTTTGCTAAAAAAGGCGAGAGTAGCGGCGTCTGCGAATGGGGACATCGAACAGTCTCCTGGGCCTCGCCTCCTCCTCATCCTCATCAGATTCCTCCATATCTGCCGAGTCATCATCATCTTCCTCCTCTTCTTCTGCATCTTCCATCTCTTCATACTCATCAGGACCCAGTTCCTTGAAAGAGAAAACAGTCTTTTGATAAGAACTTCCATCAGTTTTTTATACTTATTTCATGCAAGTATCTCCTTTATCTAGACTCTGAACAACCAGACATGCCAAATATGAATCTTTATCGGCTTGAACAGCACATTTCCATAATGCACATACCGATTCCAGTGTATATCCTATTACATGTTTTAAAAATGCTCAATGTGGTTTTCATGGTAAATAAATTTCATTAATATAGTACTTATGTTTACATGGTAGTTGTTATTCAGATACAATGTAGCAAACAGACCACTCCTAACAACTCAAAATAAAATTGTACTGAATTTATCATATTAGTGACTTCAGTAACAATTCTTAATCCATATACTTACAGAAAAGATGTGAGAATATTAACAAGGTATGACATGACCTCTACTGGTACTTTTATGTACTGTCAACAAGAGGTGTGATTTCTATTGAGTTCCTACTATAAAGACACATCATTTCCATTCAACCACCATTGGTAGCTTCTACTTTTAAATTAACTTGTCAGAGGCTCTCAGCATGGGGCGATGGTGACGTTAACTATGCAATATCTGAACATCACCTGCAGACTTCCTCTTAAGCAGTGCCTCCTCTATCAATCATGACTTATTCTGCTGGCAACTTTCTCTCACGCTTTTGAAGACCCAATGAGAGGAGCCGCTCTATCGAACGGAATTCTGGACAGCAAGGAGCTCCTGGTTGGTAATGTGGGAAATGCTGGGAAACTTTGGATGTGGGGTCAGCGACAGTCCTTCCACCAAGGCTTTTATGACATTTCATGACGCAGCACCCTCTCTACCTTTCTGATCTCATCTCCATCCACTCGGATTTCCCTCCCTCCAGTACGCTGGCCTCCTGGCAGTTCCTCAGACATACCAGGCACATCCGTGGGTCGGCACTTCTGCACTTGCTGTTCTTTAGCTTGGAACACCCTTCACCCATACATCCAAGGGCTCCTTCTACTTCTTTCCAGTCTCAACTCAAATGTCACAGAAACCTTTCTTGACACGTCTTTATGTGATACAACTCAACAGGACACCCCTTATCCCCTTTATTCTGACTATTCTCCAGTGCACATGTTACTACTTGACCTAAGTACATGTGTTTATTTGCTAACCTTTGTCTATTCTAACTAGAATGTGAATTCCAAGGCAGAGATTTTAATTGTATTGTTCACTGCATTTTAACCAGCACCTGGTAGGTACTCAGTAAATATTTGTTGAGTGAACAAATTAATTAATGTGGGAGAAAGGTATTGTCTTTTAGGATTTGTCAAAGGAATAGTCACTGGGCTTTATTATAACACAAACAACAACAATCAAAGATATGTAAATATGATATAAGATAATCCATTATTTTAATCTCTGGATATTTTTTTAAATCTAGGGAATGAAGACTTTGAAATCCAATACCAGGTACAAAAGGGACTTGTGAAGAGGGGAAAAAAGGGACCAGGGAAGGAGGAAAGGATTAAAAAATTATGAAACAATAAATTTAGGAAGTATGATTATTAATTACCTTAATGAAGAAAACAAAAACTGTTAAAGAAATCAATGTGGCTAAAGAAGAAGATTGCTGATGCTCACAAATAAAATTGTACATACACAAACAGCAGATGGAAAGAGGAACGCACAGACAAAAAAGAAAATGAATCAGCAGTAGACACCGCTAAAGTGTCTAAAAACCAACAACAAACCACCTAGACCAGGAAAAGACCAACTAAAAGTATATTTAAAAGTGGCATTCCGAGTATAAAGCAAAAGAAAAGAGTAAGCCCCCCAGTTAATCATATTGTTAAAGGACACAAAAGGAGAACAATTCAATTTCCATATCTAGAAAACTATTATTTGTCCTAGCCAGTGGTCGGCAAACTGCGGCTCGCGAGCCACATGCAGCTCGTGAGCCGCAGTTTGCCGTTCTGTTGACTAATGAGTTTGCCGACCACTGTCCTAGCCGGTGTGGGTCAGTTGGCTGGGCGTCGTCCTGTACACCAAAAGGTTGCTGGTTCGACTTCTGGTCAGGGCACATGCCCAGGTTGTGGGCTCGATCCCTGGTAGGGGTATGCAGGAGGCAGCCGATCAATGTTTTGCTCTCACATCGATTTTTCTCTCTCTAAAAGTCAATAAAAAATATTTTAAAGAAGAAAATCAATATTTAAACAGGAAAGGTAAACACAAGTACAACCCCCCCCCCCGCCACAGCCTCTTCATGTTGCTTAGAAAATAAGTCCAGAATTTTCATCTTTTTATTGTTTTCTCATCCCTGATAGAAAAAAACATTTTCTGGAAGGCAGATAAAGATTTATACTATTATTTGTTGTTGGAAAGACACTAGAACTCTAAATAAGTAAGAACATAGTTAAGAGAGGGTTGAACATGTAATGAGTTTATTATTGTAATTTTAAATTATAAATTTAAAAATTGTAAACTTTAAAAAAGGAGTAAGTAAATATTATAAAACTTCTCAGTTTTAATTTCTAACATGATAAATATCAATATAACCCACATAAGCAAGAGTTCTTTGGAGTCCTCATAACTTTCTTTTAATTATAGATGACATACAATATTATATTAGCTTCAGGTATACAACAATGTGATTAGACATATATATATATATATATATACACACACATTATGAAGTGACCACCACAGTAAGTCTAGTAACCATTTGTCATCATACATAGTTATTACAATATTATTGACTATATTCTCTATGCTGCACTTGTGACTTATTTTATAACTGGCAGTTTGTACTTCTTAATCACTTCACCTTTTTGCTCATTCTTCCACCCCTCACCCCTCTGACCACTGTGTATCTATGAGATTGTGTTTAGTTTTATTTGTTCATTTGTTTTGTTTTTAGATTCCACATATAAGTGGAATTATATGGCATTTGTCTTTCTCTGTCTGACTTATTTCACTTAGCATAATACCCTCTAGGTCCATCCATGATGTTGCAAATGGCAAGCTTTCATTCTTTTTTATTGCTGAGTAATCCTATATAATAAAAGGCTAATATGCAAATTGACCGAACGGCAGAATGACCAGTCGCTATGATGCACACTGACCACCAGGGGGCAGATGCTCAATGCAGGAGCTGCCCCCTGGTGGTCAGTGTGCTCCCATAGGGGGAGCGCCACTCAGCCAGAAGCCGGCTCACAGCTGGTGAGCACAGTGGCAGTGGCAGGAGCCTCTCCCACCTCTGCGGCAGTGCTAAGGATGTCCGACTGATGGCTTAGGCCCACCCCGAAGTGGGCCTAAGTCATCAGTCGGACATCCCCCAAGGGTTCCCGGACTACTAGAGGGTGCAGGCTGGGCTGAGGGACACCCCCCCCCCAGTGCATGAATTTTGTGCACCGGATCTCTAGTGTGTGTGTGTATACACACACACACACACACAAACAAACACACATATTCTTTATCTGTTCGTCTATGGATGGACACCTAGGTTGCTTCCAAAGCTTGGCTATTGTAAATAACACTGCAATGAACATACGGGTGCATATATATTTTTTAAATTAGTGTCTTTTATTTCTTTGGAATTGCTGGGTCATATGGTATAGTTCCATTTTTAATTTTTTGAGGACTCTCCAATAACTTTTCAAAGCTTAAGGGGGTCATGAGACTGGAAAGTTTGAAATGACTGTCCTTAAGTAAAGACTACTTTATACCCACCCTAACAAACATTTTAAAAAGCCTCAACAGGATCAAGTTGACCCAATATAACTACCTGTCTCAATAAATCTCAGCACTCTACATTTTATGTCAGGAATAGTAGCAACTTTAGGACAGGAGCATTTTCAGAGATAGATAAAGATTTTATAACAATAAAATAAGCACTTCATTTAAAAGATGGCACAATCCTAAGTATATTTGCACATAATTACAGAGCTTCAAAATACATGAAGCAAATCTGATAGAATTAAAGAGAAGTAGACAACACTTAATTATAATTGGAGATTACAACAATCATCTCTCAGAGAATAAAGACCAAAAAAAAAAAAAAAAAAAGATCAGTAAATATATAAAAGACCTGAAAAACAATCAACCAGTTCAACCTGTCATTTATAGAATAATATTCCCCAAAATAACAGAATATACATTCTTTTCAAATACACAAGTATTTACCAAGATAGACCATAATTCTGGGCCATAAAACATTTAAAAGGATTGAAATTATACACCATGAGTTCTCTAAACATAACAAAATTAGAAATCAACAACCCAGAGATAACTGGAAAATCTCCAAATGTTTGGAAATTAACACATTTCTAGAAAAGTCATTGATCAAAACTAAATTACAAGAAAATCTGAGAATATTTTGAACCAAATGTTAATGAAAACATAACGTCAGAATTTATGAAATGTAGCTAAAACAATGCTTACAGAGAAGGTCTAAAATCAATAATTTAAACTTCTACCTTAAGAAGCTAGGGGGAAAAAATCGATGAAAATAGAAATGAGTAAACAATAGAGAAAATCAGTGAAGTAAATAATTGTTCCTTTAAGTCAGCCGTGGGCAAACTACGGTCCTCGGGCCGGATCCGGCCCGTTCGGCTGTTCTATCCGGCCCGCGGAGCCAAAAGAGCGGAGGGTTCTCTTGCTCTCCCCTCCGCTCCTTTACTTTGAATTTATATTAGTTCACACAAACACTCCATCCACGCTTTTGTTCCGGCCCTCCGGTCCAGTTTAAGAACCCATTGTGGCCCTCGAGTCAAAAAGTTTGCCCACCCCTGCTTTAAGTGATCAATAAAAATGATAACCCCCTAGCTAAACTGATGAACAAACGATATAAATCACCAATATGGAGAACAAAAGAGGACATATGACTATCTCTTTTACAGCCATTAAAAGGATTATCAATATTGTAGGTAACTTTATGCCAATTAATTCAGCATTTAGACAAAATGGACAAATTCCTTAAAAGACACAAATTAACCAAAGTGGACAAGAAACAAAAATATGAATATTAAAGAAATGCATATTTTAAAACTTTTGCACAAAGCAAATTCCAGCCCCAGATGACTTCACTGATAAATCATATGAAACATTTAAGGATAATAACAATCTCATACAGAACTTGGGCTGGTCAAAATGGAAGACTGCCATCAGTAGCAAACTCCTAACACTGGAAATAAACAGTAGAAAGCACTCCTCCACTGGGAGGGAAGCTAAACTTCACTTCCACACCCAGCCTGTAGGTTGTTTCCACAGACATCCACAAGTATCATGGCCTAAGTCTCATCATCCTCCTTCTTTCTATAAATTGGAGTTGTGAATGTGTCAACTCTGCGTCAGCTTCATATCACGTCCATCTTCCCAGACTTACGTTAGAGCCTCCCCTCAGGGTCATCCCAGGAGCCAGAGGGTTTTGGTGAACATTTGATGCCTACAACTCAATTACATTCTGGGTATATAATTCACATTTTATTCCTATTGTATAACTAGAGCCTCATCATTGTCTCTAATCATTTTATAGCCCGTAAGATTGGGGTCACTGCTAAACCTGCCTTAAGGTAACCCTAAAAATGAGATTTAAAAAATATACCTAGTTGACTTAGGAAATGATCCCAAAGAGAGACTACTAAAAGTACAAGTCTACCCATGAAATCCTTTGTAATAATTTCTATAGGATATTTGTATTATTTTACAAAATGCGAGTTTTAGCAAAAACACTGTAAGAAAATTGTTTTCCCTGTCTTAATGAAATAAAAGAAAGCAGATATTAACTAGTCTAGTGTGTTTCTCATTAGGCAACATACGTATTTAAAACGAATAATTACTCTATAGAATACTAATGGTAGACTCATGTCATTATACATCTGTCCAAACCCACAGAATATACAACAATAAGAGTGAACCCTAATGTAACTTATGGACTTCGGGTGATAATGATGTGTCCGTGTAAGTTCCATAGTTGTGACACTGACACCGCTTTTTTTGTGTGGGGATAGGGGGTATGTGGGAAATTTCTGTAACTTCTGCTCAATTCTTCTGTGACTCTAAAACTGCTCTAAAAAATAAAGCTATTAACAACAAACTAACCAAGAAAACCAGGTGAGAGCAGAGCTTCTCTGACTGAAGAGTACAGAGCCTCGCTTACTTCTTGTCTGCCTCCCCCACTACATGTTCACATATCCCACCCACCCCAAGGTACTTCCCTCAAAATTCCTAGGGTTCTCTGGAACACAATTTATAAACTATTTGTCTGGCTAATCAACAAAGACCCTCTGTGGAGTCAATTCTAAAAAGTTATGTAAATCAGCACCAGAGGAAAATTTAACCTACCAATCGAGCTATAGACACCCTGAATGTCGGACATGCCATATGGAACCGGGGAATGGCGACATTAAAGATCTTGTCTTTAAAGTAAAGAAAGTGGAAAGTATAATATCCTTCCATATATCCCGATGTTGTAGAGAATGTGGTACAACTTGTGTATTCATATACCCGACCAGGGCTGATGATTGGAAATTCACCTGCAGAGAAAATAGTAACAATTAGTTAAAGCATAAAATTCAGTTCTCCATCACAGCAAATTAGATATGTCCTCTATGGGATTATGTAAAGTATGTTAAAGTAAATGCACAATTACAAACAAAATCTAAAAGGAAATATAACAAAATGTTAATAGTGATGGGATTATGAGTATTTTGGCTTTTTTGGTAATCCCTCTAATTCTCTATAGCAGTGTGTGGGTGGGGTTGGGGAATTCTAGGAGAATAAAGCAAAATAAAAAAGGAATATTTACTTTTTCAAAATGCTTTGAAACATTTTAGACACCATCTTTAAGATATGGGTAATAAGTGTCACAGACACTAGTTTAAACAGTGATAAGGATAATCTAAATGTTTAAAAGTAGCAACAGGCTAAAACATAAAATTCTGCCCTAACTGGTTTGGCTCAGTGGATAGAGCGTCGGCCTGCGGACTCAAGGGTCCCAGGTTCGATTCCAGTCAAGGGCATGTACCTTGGTTGCGGGCACATCCCCAGTGGGGGCTGTGCAGGAGGCAGCTGATCGATGTTTCTCTCTCATCGATGTTTCTAGCTCTCTATCCCTCTCCCTTCCTCTCTGTAAAAAATCAATAAAATATATTAAAAAAAAAAAAAAAACATAAATTCTGAGCATGCAGCTTAAGCATTTAGCCCAGACAAAATGGCAGTCACAAGGGATAGTTCTTACTCCCAGGGACCAAATTATTGAAAAAGAAATACAGCTTTAATAAAATTGTTTAGCACTAGATCCCCAAATCAATTCAGGAAAAATTCCTTAAACAAACATGCAGAACATGACTTTATTCATGGCAAAAAATTAGAACAACTTTAATCTAAACTGAATTCGGTACATGCTTAGGTCCGATAACAGAAGTGCATAGCTTAAATAATGTTATTTTTCTGAAGCACAATACAAAATCTGAAGAATCTAAGGGTTCAGAAACTTAAGATAATTATAAAGTCAATGGAAATCAAGCTAGAGATGATTGAAATCCACAAACAAAAAAAGCTGTTATTAATTTTAACATTTCTCCCCTAAATTCCAAAAGATGACAAATATAAAATTTTTTTCTCTTTCTGCTCTCTGCCTACAGAGTATTACAATGAAAAATTATTCAGTGGGAAAGAAAAGAACTTAAGAAGGAAAAGAGAGGAACCCAGGTGATTCACAGAATGTAAACTCAATCCCTGAGCTATAATTTTAGCAAAGTTCTGTTGAAGATTCTAAACTGATAGAATAATGACATTTATACATTATATTTATGAAGCAAAGTATTGTAGTTAGGAGAAGCCCAGCATCTATGACACCTTCCACATTGTAAACACAGCTATTAAAAAGATGCAGTTATATCCACCAACTACATCATGCATTTCTAAGCTGTGCCACATATGTGCTCTCCAAAAGGTCTTAGATGCAACTGATGTATAAACCAAATCTTGCGTTACATACCAACTACTCCAGGTCCTTGAACTTCTTCTACATCACCTTTAGCATTTGTTATTCTCCAATAGCGACTGTCCAACTGACAAGCCTTCTCAGGAAGTGCATCCTTTGACATTTCAATCCTAGAGAAGGAAATGGGGTGGTAGAGACACAAATCAGCCCTTTTTTTGTTTGTTTGTTTGTTTGTTTCTTTTGTTTAAGAGCTACAACATGTGGGTTAAGAACATAAAGAGAATTTCCAAAGGAAGTTAAGAAACACACCCCAAAGTCTGTGTTCATCATCTATTTCCGGAAGTTCTCAAAGATATTGGCCTGATTAGCTAACTCTCCCATGGGAATGCTTTCATGCAACTCCCACATCTGATTTCAGTGAGGATCAACGGTAGGAAGGGCAACATAAAAATTCACAAACACCGTGCTTACTACACTCTTGTTGTTCAAATAAAGATCAGTATGGGAAACACTTTCTAGAACACGGTGCCATGGAAAACTTCTGCTCTAAAAACCTGGCAGGCTTTTATTCACTGCAAGGCTATGCAACCCAGTTCCCTTTTCTCCATTAGCTTCTGCAAAGCTCAAAGCGAAATGTCACTACTCAGTTATGGGATCACCTTGACTCTGCTTCCCAATACTACTATTTCCCTCCTCCCTCCGGGAACCTGCTGTCTCCTATTTTCATTCTGAGTACCCTATAAGCATATGTAGGTATCATTAATTAAGCATGTCTCAGTCCTAGGCAAGATCTAAATTAAACAACACACATCTGTGCGTGTGTAACTAGACACGTCAAAGGCTACATACAATACTAAAATTCTACGATGCTCCTGGTAAGTATACATTCCTCTATATAACATCATAAAGTACATAAAAATATATCCAAAGACAAATTATCCTTAGTCCCTTTGATCAATGAGTTGTCTTCATGTCATAGCAGAGAGTACTTCTAATCAAAGTGAATTTAATATTTGTTTTTTATTTCACCAAATCCAGGGCTTAACACCCTGTTTGATATCCAGGCAGCACTGAATAAATATGTACTAGACTTTTAATTGAATATGCACAGACCACATTAAATTTAAAAAGCATGATATTATCTTGGGCAATGTGATAGCTTTCTGAAAACATTGCAACTCTAATTCTGACCTTTCCATATGATTACAACTTAGTGGTCCACCTTGAAAAGTACCTGGCGCAATACTTGTATTTACAAGAAACAACTTAGGGGTTAATATAAACTCAAGGTATTTTATAAACTATATTGTGCTCACTCTTCACATAAACAGCCTGAAGTGACCTTTGAAAATGGTTAATTCTTCACTTGACCCAGAAAACCCCACAAAATTATGCAAATCAGGAGGTTAAAATCTTCGTGTTCACTTTAACAATACACATGAAACTGCTCATGCCACTAAAGGTATGCATATCTTAAAAGCCACCATGTATCAGAAGAATGTCACTTTACAGAAGCAATGTGTGCCATTCCGTCATTACAGTGGTGGAGTTGGTGGGTGTGCCCAGGCTGGACACAGTGGGGCTGGACACAGTGGGGCTGGACACAGGGCTCATGGCCGAGAAGTGCTGAATTTTGCTAAAAATGCAGAAGTTATGCTGAACTTAAGGGTGCAGATGTAGATTCTCTGGTCACTGAGCACATCCAGGTCCATGGAGCAGAGTTTACAGCGCTGTGGGCGGATTAACCCACACATCAGCTCTTCCTGCCACACTGAGGTGATCCCACAGAAAAAGAGCAGCTTGCTCCTAAACCAGAAAGATACCCCAGAAGACACTGGAGAAACAAAAACTTGTGGCCCCAGAGTAAATCAGCCTCAATAAATACAAATGAAAGTAAAAGCAGGGGGGGCGGGAACCTGACTATACTGTAGAAAACTTTGTTACCCACCTTCCTCTGTATCAGCAAGAAGCTGCCTTTCAAAATGTGTTTTATATCTTACATCAAATTGGGCAATAACAACAACACATCAGAGGATATGTCCCATTCCTAACTGGAAGGTGACCCCATTTAACAGCCTCACCTGATTCGGTATGTGAAGAAATAGTGAGGTGGATGTACAGAGCTAAGTTCTGGCAGAAACGACGTGGAAACTGAAACTGTAATATCTCCAGTTGTTGCTACACACTCCGGATCATGAACATATCTAGGTAAATAAAAAATTAAACATATTTTAGTCAACTAACCTCAATTATAGACGATAAAAGGTTTAAAGATACAATGCAAAATAGCTTAGACTTCACTTTAGGATTGAACATTTAAATCACATTTGAGATCTTAAAGGTGTAGTCCTATTAAGCTTAGAAGAAAACTAGAAATTATAAGCAAACCAGAAAGCTTTGAAGACTCCGGATCAGCGATGGTGGCAGTAAAGTAATTTACTTGGAAACTAAAAAGAGTCTATCTCTGTTTTCAGAGCTGAGGAAATTCAGGGGACCATCTGAAAACCCAGCTATAACTGCAAATAGTGGTTCTGATCATAAAAATGTGTTAGCATATTATTATAGGGACCTCTAATGTATACTTAATGTATCATTTCTGCCAACTAGGCTACTGTAAACCAATATTACCTCTAATACTATCTATCATACCTGGATGTTCCATTTATAGATAATAAATATTTGCTACTCATACTAAAAATCTACTAATTGGCAAAGAGCTTCTTTTCTAAAAAGAAACTATATAACTACTATAAATCCATAACTTCTATATCAAATCAGTTTTTTTCTTTTGATTCTTCAAAATAAGAAAAATACTGGCTGTTCTAGTGTTTGGATGTTTTGGCCTTAAAATGAGAATAGAATAGATTTATGATGATGAGAGGTTCGGTTATTAACCTTCCTGGGAAACTTTATCTTAGGATCTGTAACTGATGATTTTTGCTTATTACAATCATTCCATTCCAAAAAGCCCCAAGTGAAATACCTGAAAATTTGGTCTCTGATGATAGGGAAGCCACCTGATACAACACTGTTGACATAAGAAGTAAACCAGTCAGTAAAAGTAGCACCTGTAAACCAGAAAAGGGGGGGGAAGGACAAATAGTTTTTGTAAAATCCATGCAGGAAACAAGGAAACAATTGTAATTTCTCTTTGTGTAAGGTGTGATATCAAACCCAGAAACATTTATAGATCTAATTCCTCTAGTCCTTTATTAGGACAATTTCTAGTCTCAATTCTATCCCTCTTCTTCCTAACAACCTTGCTAGGGAATCCTCCAACTAACTTCAAAGTACTTTTCACACTTATATATAATCAAATAACAGATTCCTAAACTTTACTTTGTTCTGGTGCAGGAATGAAAAGCTTTCTGTAATTCCTTGAACAAAGGAGACATGGCTACATCTAGGAAGAAACTACAGGAACAGTATCAGCACCTATCCTCCAACAATCAGGGAATACTCCGGCTCCAGGTACATACTGACTCATGCTCAGTCTGAACATCTAACAGGAGTTATGGGCATCAGACCAACCCCAAAGTAGTTTAGGTGCACTGCTACAGGTTCAAACGCACAGCGGTCCGCCGTATTCTCAGTGAGCAGCTCGAAGCAGAAGAGAATGACTGGAACAGTCCAGTCCAGACCATACATCTGTGATCTAGTGATTGGGTCAGTAACAAGCATTTACATAAATTATGCCTGCCCCCTCTAAGTAATACAATATAACCTTCTCAGATCCCCTTACTGTTAATACCTCTCAGTGACTAGTGTACATTAGTCCCTTAACCAGTGATGCCCAATGCATTTATTTCTCTGTAATCTTATTTTTATCAACCCAGTTCCTATACTCCCCCATGCCAAATGTCAGATGCTAAATTTACAGCATTTACTTCATATTCTGCTTTGAGAATGATAGAAGATATAATTTAGGCTTGGGCCTGAGGGTACATAGCTTTAAAATTTTAAAGGCATCAACTGAGAGAAAGTACACTACAATAGTTGGTTCTTAATGTCTATAAATGGCCCATTCTAACTCCCTATTTATTAAATGTTATTGTATTCAAAATGAGCACTGATCATCTGTTTACTTGGAGCAAGATATTAAGAAGCCTATCTTTAATGACATTAACAAAGGCATTATAATTCAAAGAAGGTACAATTTTATGTCATGAGAACTAGTAATTTTCCTGTAGAGTTTTAAAGTCATTTTTCATATTTCATGGTTTACATAAAAAAGAAATTGGCATAGTGTATTTCCATGTACCTAAATTTATTGTAATACATATTAGAACAAAGTGTGTTCTTTAAAATGAGGATAGTTTCCTATGTAGTCCTTACTACTAAACTTATTTGAACTGAATACAGAATCCAGTTTTCTTAAATATCTATTAATAATGCGCTGAAGTGCTCACTTCGGCAGCACATACACTAAAATTGGAATGATACAGAGATTAGCATGGCCCCTGTGCAAGGATGACATGCAAATTCGTGAAGCGTTCCATATTTTAAAAAAATGCACTGAACACCAGGAGATTCCATCTTACGTTTTATTAAAAATACCAAGACAGTCAAACCTAGTTGGCCCAAGATGTAATTTCTATGTTCCAAGGTGGTTTACCTTTCAGAGTAAGCCTGCATCTTGGAGTCTCTTTGGTAGCTCTGGGGCTTTATCAAGGCGGCCTAAAGGAAAATGCTTTCTCATCTTTCCTCTTAGCACTACCTTCCCATCTCATCTCAAATCGTTCGCTTTGCTCTCCCATTCCAGGAGAAATCCCAACTACCAGAATAGTATTATCAGACCTTGGTATTCCGCTGCAGTGGGGGCTCTCCCAGACCATGTCAGACCAGCACCATACCGAGAGCAAGAAACTCCAGGAGCCTAGCCGGCAGCTTACTTCAGAGCTCAGGCAGCCTTTAGTGTATAAACTCAGTAGCACTACTCACCATAGCATGATGATCACCTCTGAAAGTATGTGCTATGCGAAGATGCCACAGAGGGCAATGAGCAGGAGCAAAACCCAGCAAGTACTTCACTTAGAAACCACAGGCCACGTGAGTCAGGGCGAGCTGACAGCCAGGGACTAAGTGTCAAAGCTTTTTATAACTTACTACGTAGGGGTGAGAGCTTGATATTGTGAAGTGTGCCACAAAATCTAGAATATGCCACAGTATAGACTCTGTTCAAGCTTCCAATTAGAAGAAATAATTAAATACAGATGCCTTAGCTTGCAAGGCCCTTTTGCTATTAGTCTATGACTCTATGGGGATGTTTGACATGTGCCAGGAATACCTTTAAAAACCTGAGTGGATAGTCAGCAAGCTTCTCTTAAGTGAGCAAAATCTAAGCAAAACAAGACTAACTGAATAGCAAAGAGGTGAATAGCACTTGCATACAATTTAAACTGTTCTCAAATCCTGAGAAATACCCCTTTAAGGCCTAGAAAAACTAGTTGTGCCAAGGAGTTCATGAAGCCCAGTTTATACTGGTTTTCAAAGACGGCTGTTTGGAGGTACCGAGTGTTATTTATCAGTGTTCTGCTACAGCATCGGCACCAAAAGAGAAAAAGTACTGTCCTGGCCAGTGTAGCTCAGCTGATACCGTCCCATGCACCAAAAGGCTGCCAGTTTGGTTCCGTCGGGGCCCATGCCTGGGTTGTGGGCTTGATTCTCAGTGAGGGGCGAGCAGGAGGCAGCCCATAGATGTTTGCTCTCACATTGCTATTTCTCTCCCTCTCCCTCTCCCTCTAAAAACCAATTTTAAAAATCTTTTTAAAAAAATGCAACATTCAAAAAGAGAAAAAGTACAAAGTAATTTTATATATCAACATCTCTAATTATATATTAATATGAGTGATGGAAAATACCATGTGCGTGTAAGGGAACTATATACTTACTCATATTAATTCTATACATTTTAGTGTTCCATAGCAGAGTCCTAGAGCACAAGATTGTATAAGGCATGGCTTTTTTCCAAATAGAAACCAAATTCAAATAAAGTATTAGGGCTATTCTAATGAGTGCCTAGATATAGTACTTTTTAAACCAGCAAGCCTTAAGAAATACAAGTATAAAATTGTCAGCTGGCTAAGTAACTAAAAAGTTTCTACCAATTTAATATTTTTGACAGGAGGAAAAAGGAAAAAATAAAACTTTTTTTTCTCCTACCTATGATAAACATGTCAATAGCAGCTGGATTCCGAGCCATTTGGTCCTAGGCGAGAAAAAGAATATTTTAATTAAGAAAAATACTCTCCACCATGTCTTTTGTTTTGTTTTGAACAAATTCACAATTTTTTATTAAAAACAAAACAAAACAAAAAATGAGATACGCCTGTACTCCCCGAAGAGTCCAAGGCAAGAGGAATCATCTTATATTAACTAGGTTCTGAGAAAGAAAGAAGGAAGAAAAGAATAAGAAAAATACATTTTCTTAATTTCCCATTGTTCATTATTTGTATTCTTCCCTGAAGAAAAGGCAAAACAGATATAAAATAACTTAAGTGCTCTAACCAATTCTTGGACATTCCTCACACTTGTCAGCTCCTGCTTCATGATTTTTTCTAGAAAGTCCAGTTAAATGTTTATATACTGTTAATACTGTGACAATGAACCAAAAAAACTGTCCTTCAGGAAAAGAATTAGGAAGTTATGGTTAAGAAGAAATACAGCTAATTATCCTAGGAGAAAAGGCTTTGGATTCAATCAAGAAGCCTGAAGAATTCTAGATTAGTCCCTTTTCTCTATAAATAAAGAGATCAAGCCATCATTCTATAACCCTATAGAGCAGTAGTTCTCAACCTTTCTAATGCCGCGACCCTTAATACAGTTCCTCGTGTTGTGGTGACCCCCAGCCATAAAATTATTTTCATTGCTACTTCATAACTGTAATTTTGCTACTGTTCTCAACCTGCGACAGGTTGAGAACTGCTGCTGTAGAGCCCAAGACCATCGGAAAACACAGATATTTACATTACGATTCATTAACAGTAGCAAAATTACAGTTATGAAGTAGCAATGAAAATAATTTTATGGTTGGGGGTCACCACAACACGAGGAACTGTATTAAGGGTCGCGGCATTAGAAAGGTTGAGAACCGCTGCTATAGAGGTATCAAGTCAAAAATGAGATAAAAGATGTGAAAATGCTTAGAAAAATTAAAAGCTATAAAGGCTCTTAAAATATTATTTTTTTAAAATATATTTTATTGATTTTTTATAGAGAGGAAGGGAGAGGGACAGAGAGTTAAAAACATCGATGAGAGAGAAACATCGATCAGCTGCCTCCTGCACACCTCCTACTGGGGATGTGACCGCAACCAAGGTACATGCCCTTGACCAGAATCGAACCTGGGACCCTTCAGTCCGCAGGCTGACGCTCTATCCACTGAGCCAAACCGGTTAGGGCCTCTTAAAGTATTTTAAATGTTTTAAGGAGTCACATATCTCAGATAACTATGAAAAGTATCTCCTATTTTAAATTTCTCTTTTAAGTTAAAAGTTCACAGCTAGGTAAAAATGAAAGCAGAAGTTGTTACTAAGAAATTACTGAAAACTGAAGAAATAAGACAAACAAAATACTAAAGTCATAACAAAAGTCTTCTAAAAAGGATCTTCATTTTTCAACAACTCAAATACCTACTGAAGAGTTTAAAAAGTTCCTACTGCACTTGGATCAAATGATGTTCAAAAGCTAAATTTTTAAAGTTAGAAATGTATATTATAATGAATTACTTCAACAAAAAGCTCATTAGTTTTCCTTAAACTTAAAATACCTTCACACAAGTCACAGCTTTGGGTCTGCATGAACCACAGTTTGCATGTCTGTCCACTGGTAACATTTTCTTTTGGCATTCCATGCCACTTGTGTCTGGTTAGATAGGTCTATATTTAAATTGCATAATGCCCTATACCCATTCAACAACCCTGAAAATTCCTAATGCTCACAGTTATACGCTCATCAGAACACATCTTAAAGCCACTCTTAAGCACACTTCCTACTTACTGGGCATTGGTAGAAAACTTCATTCTTGTTTCGGCCCTCTGCAGCTTCCACTGCTATGTACTGACTCAAACCAGTGTGTATGCAGAAAGTTAAAGGGAGACAGTATTTCAGTCCCTGTCTCTGCTGAAAGCCTCCAGCAGCCGTATCCACGTCTAACAAGTCTTCCGAACGATAGTGATTGGACAGCGCCATACTTCCCAACAATCTGAGAAGAGACTCAAAAATTTAATCAGTTGCAGTGCCAAACAAACATCTGTGCTTCATCTTCTTAATGAATAATAATTTCATATTGACAACTTTATAAGAACTGGTTAACATGTCGATTCTAAACCAGAAATGCCCAAAACACTGTAATTTATATATTACAGCCAAACTCTTGAGTGGAAAGATTGATTTAAATTAAAAGCCTAAATGTCTAAAATGTGTGTCAGCTTTATAAAAAGAAAAATGGTTTTATTGCGTTCAGGAACCTATCTTGCCATGATAAATTGATTTGCTGATATTTTGTTATATATGTGTATGACTAATTTAATGTTTCAAGGAATGATTCTCTGATACCTTTATGCTGTTACAACCTTTAGATTACCCTATCCTACTAGACTAGACAGTATAAATGTTAATCAGCCTAAAGCTTGACCAAATTTTCATTAACTTAGAATGCATGGGGTCTGAATTCATCTCACTGCATGTGCCTGAGAATACCACAGGTGTGGGCCCTTAGTGAGATTCCTATCCCACATCCCACCACTGGGCGGCGGACAGATAGAAATCCCTGTGCTGAAATGCATGACCTTCTTGTCATGTCACTTCTGGGCAACTCTTTTAATAAAATTCTCTAATTATAGGCTGTGCTCTGGAAGTGTGACAGTTTTTCAATTCTGTCAAATTTCAGTTTGACAGGAAAATAGAATAGAAAAAAGAAAAGCCAATAATTCAGGGTTATCTAGTCCGAACTGCCCATATTTCAGAAATGTACTCAATGAGTGAGTACAGGGAATGTGGGAGGTGATCATACTGAGATTGCAAGGTAGTATTCAGACCTGAAATGGAAACAGAGCCTCATATGATTCTTCACACACAGAGACATCATGTTCCAATAAGAACAATGCAAAGTTCTCCCTGAATTCTTATTGGCATTGCACAAATGCAATGTCTCTGAAATAGCTTAATTTCATAAAAAAAAACACACAAAAACAAAAAAAGGAGTAGACTCGTTCAAAGCATATAGTTTTTAAAACTGTGAGTGAATTTGACAGCTACTAACTACATGGTCTGCTTTTCCCGAAAGGTTCCACAATGAATACTTCATCTTTTCGAAGTTTAAAATAGGCCATTTAATTATAGGCCATGCTTGAATAGGACAAAACTGTGTATTTTTTTAGTTTAGTACATGTAGTTCTGAACAAATTATTATTTTTACATGTATGGTACACAGAATTTGCGCCAGGCTCTCCAAAACAAATGCTCTGGCTGTAAACAAGATAAGCACTTGAAGGGTGCTGAACAGTTTCAGTTAAAATGTACCTCCACATGCATTTCCCTTTTGTTTTTGTTGCACTGCCCCACACCCAACCAGACTTCATTTCATTCTAAGGAGGTGTGGACAAAGATAAGGTTTTCCTGAGACACATTTATTTTGGTAAAGTCCAATTCAAGCTGTAGACTTTGTCTTATGGATTGCTACAAGGAAGAAAAGGGAACTCCTATACTACTTTAATCTACTAAGAGCAACTACAACTATAGTTTGTTTATTTTCTTTCTGGAAAATAAGTTGATAATTAAAAACAACCAAAACAGCAAGCATCTTACCCAGGAACCACTAACTTCTGCCCATTGTGGATACGATATGAGCATCGATAGTCATCAGGAAGTTTGCAACCGATCTGAGCTTCCACAGCATCTAGGTCTTCCTCTCGAGCACCCTCTGCAAACGCACAAAAAAGCCAATTATGAAGAAACAATAAGGCTTAAATCTAAGATGAAATACAGTCTTCCTGCTAGCCAGCGAAACAATCTTAGAGCAAGTGAGTTCTGCCCGAAATGCACTGCTGAAATATAGGGAAGTGAACTGAAAATTCAGAGAAACTTATCACTTTAGATTGGCTGACATTTGAAGCCCCGGGCAAGCATATTCAGTAGGGAAACACTGGCACTAAGTAAAATGTGGAAAGTTATGCGCCAATGAAATCCATAATAATTTTTCACATTACAATGCAAACATTAGGGCATATCTCATTTTTCTTAATCTAACATACCCACGCTTCTCATGAAATACAATCTCCAGAAGTTCTCTAAACTGACGTTGTTCAAGTGTCTTAAAGGAATCTCTTACTGAACTTTGGTGTATGTTCATGCTGTGAGGTGGCCACTAACTTAAATTCAATTTTGCACATTGGTAAGCCTGCCACATATTCTAATTTTAAAAAGTAGGAAGGAGCCCTAACCGGTTTGGCTCAGTGGATAGAGCGTCGGCCTGTGGATTCAAGGGCCCCAGGTTTTTTTTTGTTTGTTTGTTTGTTTTTAAATATATTTTATTGATTTTTTACAGAGAGGAAGGGAGAGAGATAGTTAGAAACATCAATGAGAGAGAAACATCGATCAGCTGCCTCCTGCACACCCCTCACTGGGGATGTGCCCGCAACCAAGGTACATGCCCTTGACCGGAATCGAACCCGGGACCCTTTGTTCCGCAGGCTGACGCTCTATCCACTGAGCCAAACCGGTTAGGGCAAGGGTCCTAGGTTTGATTCCGGTCAAGGGCATGTACCTTGGTTGCGGGCACATCCCCAGTGGGGTGTGTGCAGGAGGCAGCTGATTGATGTCTCTCTCTCATCGATGTTTCTAACTCTCTCTCCCTCTCCCTTCCTCTCTGTAAAAAATCAATAAAATATATTTTTTTAAAAAGAAAAAATAAAAAGTAGGAAGTAATCACAAACACCAAGAAAAGAGGTTTACTTTCGCCCTGACCGGTTTGGCTCAGTGGATAGAGCGTCGGCTTGCGGACTGAAAGGTCCCGGGTTTGATTCCAGTCGAGGGCATGTACCTTGGTTGCGGGCACATCCCCGGTGGGAGGTGTGTATTCAGTAGGAGGTGTGCAGGAGGCAGCTGATCGATGTTTCTCTCTCATCGATGTTTCTAACTCTCTATCCCTCTCCCTTCCTCTCTGTAAAAAATCAATAAAATATATTTTTTAAAAAAGAACAAAAAGTAGGAAGTAACCACAAACACCAAGAAAAGAGGTTTACTTTCAGCAATGGTCCACCAGGTTGTTGGATCAAACCTCTGCTGGGGAACTAGAAAAACTGAACAACACAAAATCGGTTTCAAGGCTTTTGGAAATCCTCAAAGACAGTGAGGGGTGAGGGGTCCAAGAGAGAGAGAAGCTGAGAGGGTAGCCAGGCCTCCAAAGGAGTCACCTTGTCTTTGAGGCAATTGCCAATTCTGAAAGCAAACACGAGGCTGAGTGGCTGAGAAATTGAGCAATGCTTTCAACAGTATCACAGGACTGAGAGAGTTTTCCAAAATTGATGAAAACTCCAAACCACAGATTCAAAAAGCACTATAAACTCCGTGGAGAATAATTACAAAGAAAATCACATCTAGACACACAACTGGAAAACCGTGGGAAATCAGAGACAGAGAAATTTCCAAAGCAGCCGGAGAAGGGGAAAAGCCACACAGGAACCTTCAAAGGAACAGTAAGACTGACAACAAAATCCTCACCAGGAATGGCACCTTCAAAGTGCTCAATAAAATAGCTACTGACAAGAATTCTATATCCGGTGAATATATACATCAAAAGTGAAGATGAAATAAATACTTTTTTAGGCCAAAAAAGATCTGAAAAAATTTAGCCGTAGCAGTCCCTCATTAAAAAAACAAACACAAAAAAAACAAAGGAATTCTCGGGCAGAAGAAAAATTGTCCCAGGTGGAAGCATGAAGGTGCAGGAAACAATAAAGAGCAACAGAAAAGATAAATCTAAGATAATATTAAGTAAATAAAATAATAACATTTCCAGGGATATAAAATACACTAAAGTTAAAATCACAAAAACTGTAATACAAAGGTAATTGGAGTTAAAATATTTTAAGATTCGTTGTCCAGAAAATGGTAAACATACTAATTTAAAACAAACTTTAATTAAATAAAAAGCGGGAGTACAGAATAAAAGTAAGAAGAATGCAAAATAGAAACACCTACTCAGTGACACAAATAGAAAAACATATAGAAACAGCATATTCAAATTCAAATATATTAGTAATCACATTAAATATGGAGTAACTAATCTAACTAAAAGACAGACTGACATCAGATAAAAACAAACATGCTCTTATACAAGAGGCACATCCTAAAGATGAAGATAGAGGAAAGAAAGCTAGAATAGCTCCACTGAAATCACACAAACTAGCCAAAACCGGTTTGGCTCAGTGGATAGAGTGTCAGCCTGCGGACTGAAAGGTCCCAGGTTTGATTTCGGTCAAGGGCATGTACCTTGGTTGTGGGCACATCCCCAGTAGGGGGTGTGCAAGAGGCAGCTGATCAATGTTTCTCTCTCATCAATGTTTCTAACTCTCTATCCCTCTCCCTCCCTCTCTGTAAAATATCAATAAAATAGATATTTTAAAAAAAATCACACAAACTAGAATTTAAAGCAAATAGCATTGTGAGAGGTAATGAGGACTTTTCTAATGGCAAAAAGGTTCAATTCACTACACAAATATTATAATTCTCATTTCGTGTACCTAATAACACAGCTTCAAAATATAATTTTTAAAATGAAGAACAAAAGTGGAAAAAGATACATCTATAATCATAGCAGGTGTATTCGTTTTCTAGTGCCACAATATTAGCAGCTTAAAACACTCCTTTATTATTTCACAGTTTCTGTAGGTTAGAAATCTGGGCGTGACTGAACTGGATCCTCACTCAGGTCCCACCAGGCTAAAACAATGGTGTCAACTGGGGCTGCTATCTCACCTTATGCATCTCATGCTTGCGGTCCCCTTCCAAGCTCACTGGTTCTTGGCAGAACTCAGTTCCTTGCAGTTGCAGCTGAGGCCTCAGCTCCTTCAATCCTAGAAGCCGCCGGCCATCCCTATCACCTAGCCTCTCCACAACATGCCAGTTTGGTTATTCAAGGCCAACAGGAGAAATATCCATGCTTCCAATCTCTTTGACTTCAAAAAGGGCCCAGTTCCTGTTAGGACTTACCTGATTAGGTCAGGTCCACTCGGGATAATTTCCTCAAATCAACAAATTTGGGACTTTAATTACCTCTGCAAAACCCTTTCATCTTTGTCATATAACGTGACCAACCACCGAGCTGAAATAAATTATATCCACCGTCTACTCACACACCAGGGGAGACTTTACACCATGCATGTGACAGTGACTACGGGAATCTTGGGAAGTCTCTCAGAATTCTGCCTACCACAGTGAGAAATTTCAACACACCTCTGTTAGTAACTGGTAGAACAAGTAGCCCCCCAAATAAACAAGAGTACAAGATTAACAAGTTTTGCCTAATTTTATATATATGTAAGTTTTTATGTATATATGTATTGGTATGTGTATATCAATGGTAAAATATACACTCTTTTCAAGTGTACACAGAACATTTACCAAGATAGATTATACACTGGACCAGAGACCAAATTTCAAATGACTAGAGTCATAGAGTATATTCTCTAATAACAGTGGAATTAAAATATAAATTATATAAAAAAGACTACTAAAAAAGCCCCACATGTTTGGAAATCAAGCCATATATTTCTATATAACCCATGGGTCAAGGAAAAAATCAGAAAATATTTTGAACTGCATGTTAATGAAAATACAACATATTGAAACTTGTGATATGAAGCTAAAACTATGTTCACAGGAAAATTTATAGCCCTAAAAACATTTGAAAAAAATAAGAAAAACTGAAAATTATCTAAGTCATCTCAAATCAGGAAAAAAGTGACAGTAAACGCAAAGAAATCAGAGAAATTAATGAAATAAGAAATGACTTGGCAAAGGCAGTTCCAGTTCTTTGAAAAGACCATTAAAATTGATTAGCCCCTACCTAGCAAGACTGAGCAAGAGGAACAGAGAGAAAGCACAAATAAGTCCAGAAATGGGAAAATGAAATCACTACCCTCCAACGAGCATTACAAAGGTAAGAGGATCTTATGGAAAACTTCATGGCAATTTAAAATGTAAATAAAGTGGACAATTGCCTAGAAAAACACAACTTATCAAAACTGACATAAAAATAAAAAATCAGAGTACCATTTCTAATAAAGAAATTGAATCCTTAGTTTAAACCGCCCTACAATAAAAGCTCCAGGATTGAGTGGCTCCATCAGTGCATGCTATTAAACATTTACGCAGGAAATAAGATCAAACTTACATAAACTCTTCCAGGAAACTGAAAAAGAAGCAACACTTCCCAACTTGTTTTACAAGGCCAGTATTATCTTAATACCAAAACCTGACAAGGACATTTATGAAAGGGAAATTACAGGCCAAACTCTTTCATGAACATATCTGTAAAAACCCCAGTCAAATACTAGCCAATCAAATCTAACAATATAAAAAAAGGATAATACATTACAGCCGAAGTAAGTTTATTTGTGTAATGGTTTAACATTCAGAAAACCAAGCAATGTAATTCAGTGCATTAACAGAATGAAGTAGAAAGATCATGATAATCACAAGACTGGAAGACATTTGATAAAAATTCAATTATCAAAAACACAAAAACAAAACAAAACTCTTCTTAAACTACTATCAGATGGAACTGCTTCAATCTGATAAAGAACTTGTACAAAAAACCTACAGCAAACATCATCAGAGAAAGGTCGGAAGCTTTCTCTCTGCAAACAGAAAGATAAGGACGCTCCCATCATCATATCTTTCCAACATTGCACTGAAGGCCCTAGACAGTTTAAGAAGGCCCTAGGCAGTGCAATAAGGCAAGAAAAAGAAATAAATAACATCTAAGGATTGGAAAGCTAGAAATAAAACTGTTGTTAATGTACATACTCAAGGAAATGCAAAATAAAACCATCACTACATGCCCATTAGAAAGGTTAAAATACAAAGAATGACAACATTAAAGTGCTGGCAGGAATGTAAAGTGGTAGAACCCCTTTGAAAAATTAACAGTATCTTTTGAAGTTTAATATAAGCACACGCTACAAGCCAGTAAACTCAATCCCAGGTATTTACCTGATAGATATATGCTCATATGTACATAAAAAGTGATTTACATTTGTATTATTTATAATTCTTTTACACTGCATTATTGGTACTACCCAAAAACTAGAAATAACCCAAATATCCATCAACAGAATAAACCTATAAAATGTGGTCTGCTCAAACAATGGAGTACTATATCACAACAAGAATGAACAAACTATTGATAGAGACAACACAGTTGAATTTAAAAAAAAAAAAAGGAAATAATTCACAAAAAATACATACTTAATCATACAATTTACATAAAGTTCAAAAAGAGAGAAAATTACTCAGTGCTAATAGCAATGAGGAGAGTGGTTACCCCTGAGAAAGAGGGAGGGTTCTAGGTACAGATTATTCTACGTCTTGACCTGTAGGGTGCTACAATGGGTGTGTTCACTTTATGATAATTAACTGATCTGTGCATGTTTCTGGAGGCTAGTTAACATCACTAGTGAGAGCGTGTGGATATCACATCCCCACAGGTAAGTGATGAGAGGTGCCCCGCGCCTCTGCAGTAACTTCTGAAAACCCATTACTCCAGTCTAGTCATGAGTAACACCTCAAACAAAGTCAGTATGAGGGCCATTCTACAAAATACCCTACCAGTACTCCTTCAAACTGTCAAGGTCATGAAAGACAAGGAAAAACTGAGAAACTGCCAGAGACCAGATGACACTAAGAAGACATAACCACACGCAATATGGTGTTCTGGGTTGGATACAGGACTTGAAAAGGACATTATTGGAAAAGCTAGTGGGATCTGAATGAAGTCTGGAGTTTAGTTAATAATAATTTTCCAATGAAGACTTTAGCTTTGACAAATGTCCCACAAGGCAATACATCAGGGGAAACTGAAACTGGGTAAAGAGTATACAAGAATTCTCTGTACTGTGTTTTTGCAACTTTCCTGTAATTTCAAATTACTCCAAAATGGAAACTTCATTTTAAAAAGTTTAGTACAAAACAAACTGAATAACTGCCTGGACCATACAACATTAAGAAACTACGAATTTCTTAAAAAAGAGGCAGCTAGAGAGAAAGAAATTTTTTAAAAGCCAAAAACTAACCAAACAAACAAATATGGCAAAAGAAAAATATAAAGAAATACATGCTCACAAGACAGTGAAGTCAAGGTTTAGAGAGGCAGCTGCTACAAGAGAACCTGGGAGTCAGACCAGGTGAACGCTCAGCTCTGCGCTTACCGACTGACTCAGGTTAGCGCATCCCTTTAATCCCGTTTCCTCGCCTGTGAAATGGGAGATGCCACCTACCTGAGAGGATTACAGCGAGGATTAAAAAAGCTCCAAGTGCACAGTAACATGCTTTACTGGCTCTCAATAAATATTCATTTACTTTCCTTGCCCCCGAGCTTGCTTGTATGAGGAGACCGTGAAAAAGTTACTAGGAGCCACGAAACCTAGATGAGAGTTCTCTCACTTACTATTATGTGACCTTGCATAAGTCACCTACACTCTCTGAGCCTGTCCCTTCACCTGTAAATGAGGGACTGGTATACATCAGGAAGCAGCAACCTCTAGGCTGCAGGCCAAACCCTGGCCTGCCGCCTGGTCCTGTGAACAAAGTTTTCTTGGAAAAGTGCCACTCCTGTTTGTTTATGTATTGCCTATGCTGCCTTCTGCAACAACAGCAGGAGTTACATAGTTAAGACAAGACACCATCTGTCTGTCCCTCAACGCCTAAAATATTTACTATCTGGTCATTTTTAAAAAAACTTTGCTAACCCCTGGTCTAAGTGATCTCTAAAATCCCTCCAACTCTAAAAATTTAAGCCAACATGTAAGGTAAATATGAAATTTGAAGATACATGATACATACCATTAGACAGGTTAATAAAAGATATACAGGGTGTCCCCCAAAAATGCATATATACTTAACAGCTGATAGATCAATTCTGAAAATGAAATAGCTTTTAATAAACGCTGGCTTTATAATTATTCGAAGTGTGTGTATACATTTTTTTGGGACACCCTATATTAATGTATCATAATTTCAAGATACTTATAAAAATTTCCCCAAGCCCAATACTTACCTGCTTTCCAAGTTTCCTTTCTAGGTGCCTTGAAAATGAGTCAGGGACTATGACCACTGGGGTAAGGAGGAGGTTCCTGACTTAGTCCTAAAACTCATAGCCCTGGCATTCCTAGAATCCCCTGCATTCTAGATATCAAGAGCCTTTATCCTATTCCAACTCATGGCAAAGCCCCCAGAGAACTGACACCTGAGAGTAAAACAGAGGCTGTCAAGGAATTCTCTGCCAACAACCTCACTTCCAATCACCAGAAACAGAGCGGTGAGCAGGGAGGCCTCGGAATACCAAACTGAGTGAAAAAAAAGAAGCTACTCTGTATCCTTGTTTCTTGGTAACTCTGTACCTGAAAGGAGAAATGTCTACATTCTCATATTCCAAATGTCCTAATATTGGACGAGCTCTCTAAGGTCCTAAGACATTTTAAATAACAGGATGAACAGGTCCTTTCTGCCTTCAACTGCTGTTAAGACCATAGCTCTGAAATCAGCCTGATATTGAAATCCTGGTTCTGCCTTTTATTTTGTGATGGCAAACAACTTACTTAGCATCTTGGGTGGCTCACCATACCTTTAAGAGACAAAACCATCCGAGGACATCTGGGCTCCAAATATCTCTTGAGATCATCCCAGGCCTTTTTAATAGCAGCATAATGGTCAATGTATCTTCCTACATCAGAATAAGTATCAATGAAGAGAGACTTCCAGCACTGATTCTTCTGTGTTTTCTCTTCCCTAAACAGATTACAAAAATGAGATATAAAATCTTTTGAAATAAAATTAGTACATATTCTAGACATTTACCAACAAACTTCATTGGAAATTTTTGGTAACTTTTGCCTTCCTTTTCATTTGTTTTAGCTACATATGAAGACTAGCAAATAGTGACACCAAAAAATTTAACAACAGGAGTTATTGCTGGCATGGTGGGTATGAACCACTTATTTCTTACTTTCTACTTACCTATTTTCTAAATTTTCTAGTTTCAGTAAAATATGTGAAGAAAATATGGAGTGTGAATCTCAAGTACTTCTAAAAGCATACCAATTACAAAATTATAAATGTGTACAGTTGACCTTGAACAATGCAGGAGTTAGGGGTGCAGACCTCCCTGACCTGCGTCCCAGACAAAAAGACCCAAGTAAAGCCCTGGCTGGTGTGGTTGGGCATTGTCCGGGGCACAGAAAGGTTGCTGGTTTGATTCCCGGTCAGGACATATGCCCAGGCTGCGGGCTTGAGGAAGCCAATGGATGTTTCTCACATAGATGTTTCTCTCTCCCTCTCCCTTCCTCTCTCTCTAAAACCAATAAAAATATGTATTTTTTTTAAATTAGAGTATAACTTAACTAATAACTACTATTGCCCTGGCCTGTTTGGCTCAGTGGATGGAGCGTCAGCCTGCAGACTGGGGAGTCCCGGGGTTCGATTCCAGTCAAGGGCATGTGCCTTGGTTGTGGACACATCACCAGTGGGGGGTGTGCAAGAGGCAGCTGATCAATGTTTCTTTCTCATCAATGTTTCTAACACTATATCCCTCTCCCTTCCTCTCTGTAAAAAATCAGTAAAATATATTTTTAAAAAAATAACTACTGGCCCTAGCCGGTTTGGCTCAGTGGATAGAGCATAGGCCTGCAGACTCATGGGTCCCAGGTTCGATCCCGGTCAAGGGCATGTACCTTGGTTGCGGGTACATCCCCAGTAGGAGGTGTGCAGGAGGCAGCTGCTCGATGTTTCTAACTTTCTATCCCTCTCCCTTCCTCTCTGTAAAAAATCAATAAAATGTATTTAAAAATAAAAAACAAATAAATAAAATAAAATATATTTTTAAAAAAATAACTACTGTTGACTTGAAGCCTTACTGATAACATAAACAGTTGATTAACATATATTTTGTATATTATATGTATTATATACTATATTCTTATGATAGTGTAAGCTAGGAAAAAGAAAATGTTAAGAAAATCGTAAGGAAAATAAATTTACAATAGTTATTGAAAAAAATCTGCAGATAAATGGACCCGTGTAGTTCAAACCCAAGCTGTTCAAGGGTCAACCGTAGTTGTTCAATTTTAGAAAATATTTGGATTCTAATGATACAATATTATTAATCTAATTTATCTACACTGGATCAGCAAGAGAATCATATAGCATCATAGTAATCACATAATTCAACATTCAGATTTGATACAATTCCACAAATATTTATTGTCTACTTAGCCACTTGAGGACATTAAAAATAAGGCGTACTTTTTGCCCTCAAAAATGCAGTCTTATCAGGAAGAAAGAATAATATCAGACAGAAGTGATACAAGATAAGACAGCCACAAAGGGCCTTAAGGTAACATGCTAATATCCTGCAGGAAATGAAAAACCACTGAAGGGTTTTAACAGGGTAGTTCAAAGACAGAGTTGTGGCTATGGTGTGGGAGAGGTGTAAACTAGAGGCTCAGAGATGAGTCAGGAGGGTTTTGCAGTAATCCTAGTAAGAGATGATGAACTGAACTCAAACTGGTAGCTAGATGAAATGAGTAGAATGATTCAAGAAATATAGAGGCTAAAATCAGAAGGGCTTAGTAATTGAATAAATGGAGGGAGAGAGGGATGGAGGGAAGGAGAGAAGGAAGGAGGGAGACAGGAAGGGAGAGAGGAGAGGAGAGATGTGGGATGATTCCTGGTTTGGCCTTAGAAGCTCAAGTGGATGGATGGTGCTGCCCCGAAGACCAGGAATGTAGGATGATCAGGTTCAAAGATGGAGAAAAGGACAATTCAGGATTTGTTTGATTTTTTGTGTGCTTTTTTTTGGTGGGGAGGGTTAGTATTTTTTTATTAGTGTAAATAATATATACATACATATTTATCAAAACCAAAAAAAGTACTAAAGAACTTATGAAGTCCAACTTCTCAAAGGAAACTTTAGTTATTTCTGGAAGTTACCTCTGTAATTCTAAATGTTTATGCCTCTAATTCTTGATTTATCAATTTCACATCTGCCTATTGATACCCTAAAGTAAAAGATCAGGATAGCTCTAGATGGTCTGGCTCAGTGGTTAGAGCGTCGGCCCTCAGCCTGAAGGATCAGGTCACATACCTTGGTTGCAGGCTCGATCCCCAGACCCTGGGCAGGTGTGTGTGGGTGGCAACCAATTGATGTGTGTCTCTCACACTGATGTTTCTTTCTGTCTCTCCTCCTCTCTTCCACTCTCTTTCAAAATCAATGGAAAAATATTCTCAGGTGAGGATTAACAAAAACAAAACAAAACAAACAAAAAAGATCAGGATACAGCAATACTTAAAATTCTCTCCTCTCCATTCTCCCTCCTCCCAATGTTTGATAGCTGTTATTAATATTCAGTTCTACTGAGTAGCTTGCAACTTTCAATAATACACTTAAACCTCTACTTCTTGCTTTACAACTTCAGTCACGACCCAATTCCCCTCAATCTAAGAAAAAGATAGTAGCAATCCTACCCTCTTTCACTTTTCCCAACTCCCACCTTCTGTTTTCTACCCTTTTATTCTGTCCAATCTATTAATATTTACTGAATTCATGAGCCCGTGTGGGTCATCCAATGGAGAGGTTCAGCGGGAGGTTATGCAATAAGTCTGGAGCCCAGTGGGGATGTCAGGGATGCCATCCAGGGCTGGGAGTGAGCAGCACAGAAGCAGTCACTGTAAACGGCCACAGTGCATGCCGGGGAGTTCAGAGGGGAGAGAGCAGGGGCCAAGGACAGAGGCTGGGAGAACTCCAGCACTTAGTGGCAGGCACGGCAGAGCCACCAAAGGAGACCAAGAGAGAGGGGTGAGAGAGGAGAACCCGGATAGGCTGGTGTTATAGAAGCCGGGGCCAGGTTTCAAGAATACATATTTCCTGAATACTCACTCGGATATCAGCCAGTATTTTTTGCAATGTCTTCTCCACAGAGGATCATGACTTGATAGCTGGCTAAGTCTTCGACTGACGTAGCAACAACTGACAGTAACCAGATTCACGGTTAGTATTAAAAAAAAAGAAAGAAAGAAAGAAAGAAAACAATTTAAAAATCAAGATGAAAATATTCAATGTTAAGATTTATTCTATTCCTTTTGCTTTTTTCATTTTCCACGTTCTACCCTTATAATTACAAAACAATATTTTCAAAATCTGTTTAATGTGTTAGCTAGTATAAGTACCTTTTGAGTACTGAAATCTTAACTATTTGAGTTCACAAATAAACCCCCAAATCTCTACAATTGTAATTTTCTTATGGAAGTCTACAAAATATATAAATCACTGGAGTTAATTTCAAATCAAAGAGCCTTCCTTCACTCCTTGTGACGATAATCATTTCTGCACACGGGAAGAGTGTTATTCAGTGTGTGTATTTTTAAGATCTGTGAGACCTTTTATATTAATACACAAGACTTTCGTTTGTTTTGTTCTAATTTTTCTTAAAAGAAATAAACATTGCAGCTAAAACCACTTTTTAATTATACCAACTACTGGAGAGCCCATCTATAAAGTGTCACCATCACAACAATTCTATTTCAATAGCCATAGCTATTCAAGTTAGTATCAAGTGCTCAAAAGCATGGAATGTTAGAAACAAATAAATTCCTTGCTACATATTATATTCTACATTGTGTTCTTTTTAAAACTATGTTTTTAAACCACACCGGCCAGTGCTATACTGTGTCCTAATACAACAGTGTTCCTATCCTGTAAATCCAACACTACATATTTAATTTGCAAAAGGTTGAACCTAAGACTAGGAAAATGGATTTCTATCTTTTCAGAAGAGGAATCACAAGTTATAGAAAGTAGTATTCAAAGATCTCACTTGGGCCATGGCTAACCAATTAATGGAATCTTAAATCACATGGGGTTTGTCAAGGCCATGTTACAAACTTTTCCTCAATTTTCAGATTTTACACAAAATTCTACCTCACCCTTTTCTGCCAAGCTCACAAGATGCCCAAACGAACATTTGCAAACACTGAATCTGTCCAGTTTTGTAATTCAGAGTCCTCTTTTCTTGATCCTTCTCCTCCTCTGTCTCAAGAGTTAAACAACATAAAGGAATCTCTGAAATAAGCACCAAAGGTGATTCTGATGCACAACAAGGATGAGAACTACTGTTCTAGAGATTCCGACTCAGTTTGCTTGGGGCGAGATCTTTACCTCAGGCACATGTATGTTTAAAAAGTGCCCCATGTAATTCTGATACACACTGAGGGTTAAGAATGATTGGTACATAATAAATCACCCTGGAATGGAGAAGGAGATTCAAACTATGCAGTTGCTATTACTATTACACAATGACCCTAATGAACGAATCCAATCCAACCTAATCCAGTTCAGCAATATGCACCAAAAACTTCAGAGCTTAGCAATGAGCAGGACACTTGACAAAGTTGGGCTGTATTTTTCTTAAAAGAAATATAGTGTAGGAAAGACGCTGCAGTACATTGGAAACTTTTCTGTGGATGAAATTCAATGGTTTTTGTTAATGTTAGGTGTCAGCTTGCTTGGGCCCAGGGATGCCTAGATAGCTGGTTAAACATTACTTCTGCGTTGTGCCTGTGGGGATGTTTCTGGAAAAGATTGGCGTTTGAATTGACAGACTAAGAAGCCAGATGACCTTCCCCAATGCGAGTGGACATCATCCACTCCAGGGCGGGCCTGACTAGAACAAAAAGGCAGAGGAAGGTTAGATCTGCTCTCTGACTGACAGCTTGAGCCGAGCCAGGGATCTTCTCTGTCCTTGGCGTCCCTGGCTCTCAGGCTTTCCGACCCAGGCTGGCATCTACACCGTGGGCTCTCCAGCTCTCAGCCCTTGGAATGATACCACCAGCTTTCTTGAGTCTCCAGCTTGCAGATGGCAGACAGTAGGACTTCTCAGCCTCCATGATTCATGAGCCAATACCTTATGATAAGTCACACACACATTCTTTTTCTCTCAAGAGCCCAAATATGGTATTCAACTCAGCTCACTTTCATAAACATTTATGGAGGGATCCTGTCACATCTGTTTACAACTTTGATTACTACCTAAAGCATTTAAAATAAAATCTGATCTCCTCACCTTGGCTCCCGAGGTCCTGCATGAGCTCACCAGCTTCTTCTCAAGCCACTCTGCCCGAGTCACTCCCTACCTCCTGCAACACCAGCCTTCTAGCTCCTCCAACAGGCCATGCCGCTGTCCAATCAGCTTCTGAGCACACTGTTCTCTCTGCCAGGACTGATCTATGGCGTCCTTCATATATGGTAGCCCCTTCCGATGTGAATTGTCTCTCCTCTCATTCCCTAACAGAGTAGTTGATTTATTTCCTTCATAGCACTTAGTATCTCTTGTATTTGCATTTGTTTGTTTTCCATCTTTCCCACTAGACCAGTGGTGGGCAAACTGCGGCTCGCGAGCCATATGCAGCTCTTTGGCCCCTTCAGTGTGGTTCTTCCAGAAAATACCACGTGCGGGCGCGCACATGCAGTGCGATTGAAACTTCGTGGCCCATGCGCAGAAGCCGGTTTTCGGCTCTCAAAAGGAATTTCAATCGTTGTGCTGTTGATATTTGGCTCTGCTGAGTTTGCCGACCACTGCCCTAGACTGTAAACTTCATAAGAGGGGCCTTATCTGTCTTCCTCACTATTGTATCCAAGACATTTAACAGACTGGCACACAACAGGCATTAAAAAAAAAATCTGTGAATAAATGATGATTACAAAGATAAACAAGACAGTCTTTACATTTATTGGCATGGCAAATAAACAGAGAAAAAAGTTAAGAGAAAGGAACCAAGTGAGGGGGTCTTAAATAAATTTCACCTTGCCAGGATGGGAAGAGGAAGACAAGGCATTTCCGGCAAGGTCAAGAGCTGAAGTCACGGAACACAAGCATGTAGTGTCTGGCACAAGTCTGATTTGGCTGCAATGCACTGAACCAAATGCTCAGAGTCTTAAATGCCTCCAGAAATTTAGGTTATAGTCTGCAAACAAGAGGTGTCTAAGTTTTTAAGGAGAATGACAGCAAGGTCTGTCTTAGAAAGTTCACCCTGCAGCAATGTAGTCCATAGATCACCAGGGTGTGTGTCTGTATTCTATTTTTAAGAGGCTACAGCAACAGAATATTTCAGATGAAGACAGTCTGCCGCTGGATCAGCCTTTCCCAGAGAAAAGATAAACTTTATCTCTGCTTTAGTACCCAGCCTGTAGACAAAAATTTGTTTTCAGGAAAAAATAAGTGTTACAGGTACTACAGCCAGACACTTATCCCTCTGTCACTACTTAGCTAGACCAACCAACAGCTACCAGTAGCTCCAAAAAGGCTCTATTTCTGAAAGGATCCCTGATAACACAGGGCACCATCATCAAACGGCTAGAATCCAATAGTTAATCCAAAAAAACACACACAGAAACAAAAACCCTGAATCTCGCCTACCCATCCTTAAGAGGGCGACTTCACCTCCTCTTCAATAGATGTGGCCGCACAAAAAAAGACAGAGCCATGCCACCAGCTGTCAAGGGTGTAAACAGCGCCATTTCTTCCCCCATCCCAGACAGTCTCGAGCGCTGAAGGAACTGGGCTGAAGGAACTGGGCACTGAACCACCCCGACCGGCAAGCCGTGTTTATTTTTGGAACAGATGCTAGTAATCCGGGCAACCCAACGCGGACAGGAGGGAAAGCGGTCACCTGTATCGCACCAACGGAAGTCAGTACCAAAACACAAAATGCAACATGTAACAGCGAGGAGGAAGGCTGAAAGCAAGACAATTTTTGCAGCAGAGAAGCCCGAGAGTGCGCTGCGCCCCGCCAGGTACAAAGGTGTGCGGGAGTCGCACCTGGGATCAGGGGGTCGCCTGGCTCCTTTCTCGCCGGCGCCCTGCCTGCCTATTCCGGGGCCCCTGCGGAGAAGAGCGCTCGGGCCAGAAAGGGTCTTTCCAAAGCGGCCGGGGCTGGGGACACATCGGGTGCAGGCCGGGGGGTGTGGGGTGCGGGGGTCCTGGGGGCGGCAGAGGGAAGCAGTACCCCTCTCGCCCCGGAAATGAGCCTCACCAAGGCCTGGGAGACAGGGCTCCCGTCGCTCCTCGGGTCTGGGTCCCGGACAGAAGACCTCAAGGCGGGGCCCTGACTGCCCCTGTCTCGCCCCGGCCCCTTGGGTGGCTCTGCAGGAGGGCGGCCCCGCATCACCTCTGGTTCACGCAAGGTCCAGGTCCAGTCGGCGAGCCGGGCCCCCGTCCCTCCAGCCTCACCGCCTCCTCCCGCCCCCGTGACCCCGCCCCTGCCACGCGCGCCGCCCCATTACTTGATTAGGTCCCGGTAGTCCAAGAAAGATAAGATCAGGAGCAGGGGGTCGGTGGGCAGCGATTCTAGGGTCAGAGGCGCGGACTCCGGCTCCACGGCCGCCATCTTGCCTGGCCCGGTGCAGGCCTGGCCCCGCCCAGGCCCGGCTATGCCCCGCCCCCGCCGCCGGCACGGGCGCCGCTCCTCAGCGACTCACTCAGGTTTGTTATGTAACTGCCGGGGCTGGCCCCGCCCACTGGGCGGGAAGTGGGGGCGGTGCCAGGGCAGGCTCCGCCCACCGCCCCTCCGGTGGGCGCCCGCTCCGTAGGATCCCTCTGCGTCCTGCATGCCGGCTCCTCCAGGATGCGTGAGCTCTGCAGCACCTGAGGTCGCTGGTCTCTCCTGTCCCTTTCAGGTCTCTAAACTGGCCCGGCCCGGCCCGGCCCCCTTACAGCCTTTGTTCCAAAATTTTCAGCCTCCAGTCCCTCATGCGAAATTTTACACCTCGCATCCTCAAAGCTTCGCCCCAAATCTCACGCTAAATCCTCTCCGCCCTTGGCCTCCAAGTCCATTGCTTCTCTTCGTTTTCCGACCTGGAAACCCTTCCTGTCCCCGCTTCAACCTTCCTCGATCCCGCGTGTCCCTTGCGTAGAGCTAGGCGGCTCCCAGCCACGTTCCACTAAGTAGGGGCCGGCGGGCAGCTCTCCTCCCACACTGGGGACGTGAGCGTGGAGGGCGTCATTGCAACCCCAAGTGAAAGGTGTACCGGGACTGAACCTAAGGGTCAGCCGCTGTCACTTGGTCGCCGTGGTTACTTTACGGCAATTGGAGCAATGCAGAGTCTGTAGTCGATGGATTTTTGTTTTGTTTTTGCCAAGGCCTAATCTCGGAGGGTTAAGCACCCAGATGTTACAGGGTGAGTGGAACATTCCCCTCCCCCAACACCACCCAGGGGCGTAATTGAGCAGGATCCGCTTTGCCAAGGTGGTAGGTATGAAAGCGGGACTGGGAGAGGGAGATGTGTCTGAATTGTGAGCTAGAGAGTACATCATTTATCTTGCCTGATTTCTTATTTTTCTTTGCTTTTCCAAAGGCAGGAGGGTGTAAGGGCTTGGGGACTGCAGTCAGACCTCTGCTTCACACAGGTCACGTACTTGACCAGAAGTGGGATGGTGGACTGGTTCCGAATGCCTAACTCTAAGGCCCGTTTACTGTAAAAAACCAGGTGGCTTATGGACGGCAGTGAAGCTAGAGAGCCCATAAGTGTTCATTTTTCAAGCCTATACATACATACATACATCACTGAGTTTTCCAAATTTTTCCACATGCTGATAAAGTTTCCTCCCAATTATTTGGAAAAGTGAAATGATCCTCCCAACTTCCACCCCCCACCCCCCTAAAATAATCCCACTCCCTTTCCTCCGTTCACCAAATCATTAATGCTTTATGGTTTTGTCTAATATTAATTACCCTTCCCTCCCCCCTCCACAGGATGATATTAACCGTGTTTATTTTCGGTATCTTACGATTTTGACATCCTAAAAATGGTGCTGACCGGGAATAGACTACCCTGCTAGGGCTAGCTAATTCCTAAAGATACCAAGCAACTTACTGGGGAGTACACCTCTCATAGGCAAGCAACCACCCCCTTTATCTAACGCTCACACACCCGGCTAATACTTCCCCTGCTCTCCGTCATCCCAGGGCCAGGCACCAGGCAACGGGAGAGCACCCCTGTACCCCCAAGCCCACATGTATTCTTCCAACCAGCCAATTCCAAACTGTTTACTCTGCCCTGCCTTCCCAGTGCAGACCCCAATGAAGGCTCCAGCCTAAAATTCCCCCTTGCTCCCACTCTGCCTCCTGACCAAGGCCTGATGCTCCGCTGTGGCCCTGCGTGGCCTGGTTGTGCCCCAGGGAAATGTGAGTAAGACCACTCTTTCCATGGCAGGGGCGTTGCCATGGGGACACTCCGTCATCTCCATACATGAAAGCCCCTCGGATACAAACGAGACACTCCCAGCAAAAGCCAAACACAAACCCCTCTGCTTATATCTCTGGACTTCCAAACTCCAGGCCGGTGTTTAAAGCATGTACGGAATTGGACTGAAGTCAGTTGTTCTCTGCTTGTCTCTCTCACCAGACTCAGCTCTCCGTCTTTCCCAGCCCTGTAACCCCACGGCCTAGCCTCGCATTCAACAAGCAGAAAGTTTAAACTCAAGTTGAATGGGTGGAGACAGTCATCGCTGCTTACAGGGAAAATAGAGACACATACACACACATATGTTTTTATAAAGGCATTTGCTCCTAATTTATGTTTGTCTCTACTTCTCCCTCAGATGGGCTACTCTACTTGTTGTTGTTTTTTTAAATATATTTTATTGATTTGTTTTTTTTACAGAGAGGAAGGGAGAGGCATAGAGAGTTAGAAACATCGATGAGACAGGAACATCCATCAGCTGCCTCCTGCATGCCCCCTACTGGGGATGTGCCGGCAACCAAGGTACATGCCCTTGACCAGAATCGAACCTGGGACCCCTCAGTCCGCAGGCCGACGCTCTATCCACTAAGCCAAACCGGTCTTCTGCTGGAGGAGGCACAACTCTCAGGGAGAGGACTGGATGGGGAGTGAGGTTAGGGAGAGGGGCCATGTGCACTCTCCTCCTTCTCTGCTTGCAGCGCCCCCCCCCCCCATTTTGCATTTATACCCAATGGCATTGGTGGTGCTAGTAGCTGCATGAAGGTCACATGCCGCTTTGGCTCATACTGTTTTGGGAAATGGTCTTGTCCAACTGGGCCTCCTAGGGGCAAGAGACATTCTCAGGAGATTTTGGGGGTGGGGGTGGGGAATGGGTGTCCTCTCGGGCCCCAGGGTGGCTCTCCGGCTGTGAGAGAGCCCAGGAGATGAGGGGGTGGGACGGCCAGGACGGAACTGCCAGACACCAACTCCCCCAAACAAGTGTGTCACCCAAAAGAAAGACCCCGGGCCTAAAGGCTGCCCCTGTGGAGCCCAGGGAAATCCAGGGGGTGCTTCCGCTTTGTGGTTGAAAGCAGGGAGAAGGATACAATTCCTGGGATGTGTGAAGGTTGGGGGCTGCCGCGCTCAGAATGGCAGGCAGGCTGCTGGGTGCACGCAAAACTCTGGGATGGATTTCGCTGGTCCTGTGGAGCACACACACAGACAAACCCACGGCTCATCAGAAGCCTGGAATGGATAGGGCATTTAAAGGTACAGTTCCTAGTTATTCAAACCAGGTTCTGGGACTTGGTCCCCTGCTCCTTAGGTGAGACTAAATATTCCTTAACTTGCTCAACAAATGTCAGCTGTTTTGTTTGGAACATGCTTGGTGTTTCCTGGCAGCCTACTCGACTGAGATGAACCTTCTTGGATGGTGGTGAGTAAAGCTGCTAATTGGATACATTTAAAGTATCCCCTGTGGCTGATGCTAAGGTCGCAACACTGACACAATGTAACACAGGCCAGGGCGCCACCCACCAATTCAGTAGCCTGTAGGGCCGGGGAAGCCACTGGTGTCGGAGTCTCCCTGTGTCCTGTTGAGGATTAAACAGGTCAGTCTGTCCACTGTCCTTCCTGTAGTATGTGGCGGACATGGGCATGGCTGAATGAGGGACCCTGGGCAGCCAGGTTTGGGTGGGCTAATGCTGGGCTATTTGGGGGGAGGTGCTGGGGGTGAGAACACGCTCCAGGAGGAAGGGAAAGATCAGTCTGTGTCCTAGCTCTGCCCTGGGCCCCAGGAGGCTGGGAGCCCCTTCGCTTGGTTCCCTTGTCACCTGGCTTCCGGATGGTTCAGCCGGTGGGAAGCCATTGAAGGAGACCGGGGAAGGGGCAGAAAAGAGAAATTAGGGTGTCTAATCTCCACCAGCTGGGGTTGGCCATGGCGGTGCCCTCCAGCTCCGGTAACACGGTTCCCTCCCCTTGACTTTTATTTTTATTTTTTATTTTTTTAACATTTTACATTCGTCTTAGAAGAAGAACCTGAAAAGCATTCTTGGTAATCGGACGGGACTGGAAGAGACCGAGCAGGAACTTTATAATCTGGATCGGAAGTTCAGTGCTGAGTTGCGGAAGTTCAGAAACGACTTGTTTTCCAGCCAGGGAGAAGCGGGTGATATGGGAGATCCACGCAGATCCATAAGGAGGCGGGGGAAGTTGCCAAGGACCGGGCCGGGGGCTGGGACCCACCGCCACAGTGGTGGTGTGGGGATAACAGCGGTGATGGTGGGCGCTAGCCTTTACCTAGCATTCTCCGTGCGCCGGGGTCCGCGCAAAGAAGCAGTAAAGGCGGGACCAGAATTGCAACCGAGGAAGCTACCCTGGCCTATACCACACCAAATAGGCCTGGAGTTTGGACAGTCTGAGTCTGTTACAGTGCCAGGACCTGACAGAGCATTTTGTCCACAAACACTCTGGTGTTCAGAATAGTGCTGTGAGGTGGCCAGTGGTCCCCGAGGCTCAGAGAAATGATCTTGCCCAACGTTACAGTGACCAGTGAACAAACAAAGCTACATGGAGATTCGTTTTCCAGACCTTTATCTAGATTATCTCATCCCTGTAGAGAGCGCCTGGGAAGGCACATGGGCATTTCTTAAATTATCGTCTGCTGAATCCAGTGGCGTTGGCAAAGTCACGTCCTGGAAACACGCTTTGCCAGAGGCAGGAGTGTTGTCAGCTTGACCTTCAGCCCAGGTGCCAGGGGTGGGTTTTGTTATTTAAATCCAGCCAGGCACCAGGAAAGAATATGACTCGGGCCCACCCAAGAATGCACATAATCTTCTTTGTCTTGACTTTCAGTAAAACTTCCTGTTTTTTGCTGTATAAAATAAACACGCTGTCTTGGCTCAGGGTCCCTGTCCCTGTCCCTGTCCCTGTCAGAGGACAGTGGTCCCACCCGGCGCCAGCTTTTTCCTTCCATCTCTGTGTCTGTCTCTCTCGTTCATTTTCTCAATCCCCAGCCGCCCCTACTCAGGAACCAGACCGCTTTCTAGCCACGCTGGACACGGAAAAGAGAGAAATATTTACACATCCCCTCAAGTCTCTCACTTGGCTTACAGGAGAAAAAAAGGAGTTCCTCTAAGCATTTTTCCTTCTGAATCCCCCTTACAGGGTCTAGCCGCGGACCCAGAGGGAGATTTTTCATGATTAACGCAGATATATGTGACTGCCCCCAGGACTCAGTCTCTGGGAATTTCATTTGTCGTAGGGGAAAGTGGGGAGGGAAATGCCTGTGAGTCTGTTCACCCTTGGGTCAGGGAGAAGCCAGGTCTTCTTCTTCTCCTCCTCCTCCTCCTCCTCCTTCTTTTCTACCCTTCCTCTTCCTCTTCTCTGCTTGTCCTTAATTAAATATTCCTGCCCCAGGTTGAAACACTTGGATGTGGAAAGCTGCCTGTAGTGCTCAATCTGACCACCAGAGGGAAGCACGAGACCGTAGCTTTGTCTGTCTGACCAGGACCAGGTCCTTTTAAATCAGCAGCTCCCCTCCCAAACGGGATCTTGGGTTCCCAGTCCTGTCTGCACATTAGAATCATCTGATGACCTTTTGTAAAACCACGGGGGGCCTGATGTTATATAATTGGCCTGTGGTCTCCACCTCAAGTCAATTGCATCTTCTATGCCTGGGAATAGGGCACAGGTGTTGCTAGTCTTTTAAGTTTCACACAGATTTGAGAACCACTCATGGAGCACATTAAATCCTGAAAACTGTAAAGGCTTTTAGGAATCACCTAACCCCGTGGTCGGCAAACTGCGGCTCGCGAGCCACATGCGGCTCTTTGGCCCCGTGAGTGTGGCTCTTCCACAAAATACCACGGCCTGGGCGAGTCTATTTTGAAGAGGTGGCGTTAGAAGAAGTTTAAGTTTAAAAAATTTGGCTCTCAAAAGAAATTTCGATCACTGTACTGTTGATATTTGGCTCTGTTGACTAATGAGTTTGCCGACCGCTGGCCTAACCCTTTTCCCTAAAGAGGTACTGGGAAGCGGTAAGCAACCAGTGGGTGCATTCACAGATCCCAGCAGGCTTTTTTTTTTTTGTTTTTTTGTTTTTTTTCACTTATAAACAGCAGGATTTTATTTCTCACAGTTCTGAAGGCTGGAGGTTCAAGATCAGGGTGCCAGCACAATCAGGTTCTGATGAAAGCCATGTTCCAAGCGCGGACGACCATTCTCTCATTATATCCTCACGTGGGCGGTGAAGAGGGCAAGATAACTCCTGGAGGTCCCTGAGGCTGAGGTGCAGAAGAAGGGGTGGAGTTGTGGAATCTGGGGAGAGTAGGCAGCGGATGGTTCAGGAGAGGTGGAAGCGAGTCTGGTGCTCAGTCCCAGCAGGTTTGTTTTTGCTCCCGAAGTTGACAAGCTGATGCTAAAATTTATGTAGGAATTCCAAGGCCATGGAATAGCCAAACAATTTTTCCAAAAGAACAAAGCTGAAGAATGTACCCTGCCTGACTTTAAGACAATATAAACATGCAGTAGGGAAGTAGATTTACGTATGTGTAGATTTAATAGAATTCATTAGAATAATATATGCATAAGGGCTATTGTTTTTCAATTAAAGCGCCAGGGTACTTTAATTGAAAAAATACATCGAGAGGGAAAAAGGAATGACGTGGTGGATAGAGGTCAACTGCAGGAGGGATGTCCTAGACCAGGAAGTGGGGAGGGCCCGGTGCTTAGCAGGAATACTGGCTCCTGGTGGAATCAGGGGCAGTTTATCTGTCTTCCTGTCTACGGGAAGCCCTGCAGCAGCGGAGAGGGAGGAGACCCAGGGCTGGGGAGGTGTGAGGAGAGATGAAAAGGTGTGGAAGTCATTCCAGAGAGTGGGAGGGGAAAATGGGCCTGCTGCCTGCCGCTCACGCCTTCCCACTCCCACCCACACCCCCACATTCTTCACCTCTTGGGACTCTTTCCCCCGTGTTCCTCTCCCCCATCACTGTCTTTTGGAGCAGCTTGAAGAGGCAGCAGTTTCAGATTAGCATCTTAGCCTGGTTACCATCGCTATGGAAACTCCAGGCCCTGTGGCCTGAGGGGCAGGTCAGGCAGGGGTTGGCAGGGTGGGCTCCGTGCTCTCCTCCCACCTCGGTGCTCACAGTATCCTGGGAAGCCTCTGTTTCCGAGGTCCTTGCCTCTCCTGGCCCTGGGAGCTTTGGGCAAGCAGTGGGCCCTCAGAAAGCAGGGAGCTGGAGAAAATGGCCACAGAAGCTTCTAGAATGGGTGACAAGGGCCCCTGGTGATGGGCCCTAAGAGGAGGGAATTGGCTCAAAGGCCCAGGGACAAGGCCAAGCGGACAGGCCAGACTCATACAGAAAAGTCTGGGCTTTCCTGCACCCCTGCCTGCCTTTTCTCCTCAGCACCTTCAAAAGTGACCCTGCGGGGGGGGGGGGGGGGGGGCCTGCGTGTACCCCGCCCTGTTTCCTGCCTCTCAGGACCAAATCTAGGCCCTAGTCTCCCCGCCCATCTCTGCTTCTCCCTCCCCGCCAGGACCCCCCAGCTCCTGCACTGGGATCTTCCTGCAGATCCCCCCCCCAACCCCCCGCCAGGGCCCAGGGCCCGCCAAAGCATCCAGGGAGCCGGGGAATCTGCCGGCCACTTCCAGCAACAGCAGTTACCCACTTGGTCTGAGTGAGAAGATGCCAACTCCAGCCTCAGATGGTCCAGGGCCCGTCTCCTCCACTGGGGACCTTATGGACACGCCTCATTCGTCACCTGTTAGTCTTGTCATATCTCACCCCGAAGGGACTCTCATGTCAGCTAAAGGCCTGTTTGTCCCTGTGGACACTCAACCCGCCGGAGTCCACGCTCAGATTTGTGGTTTTAAAAAACAAAACCTCAGGCTAAAGAAGGTCACCTCTCCTGTCGTCCGAGGAGCAAACGCCTACCTGTTTCCAGTGGCACCAGCCGACTCCCCGGGGGTGGCAGACGGGCAGCCGGAGCTGACTGTTTCGCGTGGCCATTGCGGCCATGCTCCTATGGAAGAGCCAAGGGCGAAGGGCGAAGGGCGAAGGGCGAAGGGCGAAGGGCGAAGGGCGCTGTTCTTGCCCCGTTTGCATGCCTATAGCTATTGGGTGTCACAGAGATGGGAGATTGCACATTTATCACAATTTCCCTGCAGATGGCAGCAAAGTGTCTTAAGAGGTTTCACATGTTTTGTTCTGCTTTTGCTCATCAAAGCCAACAACAGACATAAGGTCGGTCGTCTAAAAGCATTTCTGCTTCTGAACAAGAAACTGCTTTTCTAACCGATCTGCTGGTAGGTGAGGATTTCACAAATAATGTTAAAACCCCACTGTGGTGAGTGCCCAGCTACTTTAGCGGTTCAGGTGGCTTCTCGCCGTCTGCTGTTCACTGGCTGCACTCAAGGCGCTGCTGACGGCCCCACGCGAACCTACAACTTTCATTGTTGTAACTCTCCATCGCTCCACACATGCACACATAACCCACAACGTAAATTATATGCACATAAATCAGAAATTCCCCCCTTCAATGACCTGGTAATCACATAATAGCAGTTGCTCATTGTTACAGATATCCTGTTAGTAAGAATATTAACACCTAATATTTAGCAGCTAGTTAACTATATACTTTGTACGTTACATACATGTAGGTTCTAACATAAAATACTAATTATTTTTTTTGCTTGACTATTATGAGTTTTAAAATTAATTTCAGAATCAGAACACAGAGAAGAAAATGAATACTTTTTTTTGTTTGTTTTTGAGAATGGGGGCAGCAAAGACTGCTGGACTAGGATGGGAATTTACCATCAATATTTATGCTGCACATGAACTGGTTAATTTTGAGAAAAAGTGGAAGAGAAAATAAACACATTAAACTGGATGTAGCCAGGTACATGGCTATATAATTTGAATATTTAAGAATCTGAATATTAATAACACTCTAGTTGAAATTTGTCTGTTTTATATAACAAATTTAACTACCGTAAAATTTAATCAAATTTAACTACCATCCACATAGGTAGAAAATTTTCAGAAATTATTTATTCATAAATTCTTACTAATGATCAAAACCCCCAAATTAATGTACCTTCGTTATTTCTGTGCTTTATCTATGTGGCAAATTCTTCGGGGATGAAAAATAAACTGAAGAATGAAAATGTGAGCAAAAATTGGCAGCATATATCACATATTACTAATAAAAAGAAGGCAAATGTACTCTAATAATAGTGTTAAAAAGTCAAAGTTGAATTTGAGAATGTTCATTGAGAGAGCTGCAGGTAACAAAGATGCTGTGTAGAGGAGAAACCACATTGGAACACGTGCTTTGCACACTCAGCTTTTGGCAAGGCCACATGTAAGGGGAGGATTTATCCAAAGAACCATGAGTACAATGATGAGACTTGTCTTCCTTTGGTGGAGAGTATACAAAATTGGATTACATAATGGCACATCAATTTACAGATAATATTACACATTTTAAGGCATGAAATGTAAAATCAAATAAAGTTATAGCAGATGCAATGAATGACCTGCTTTTGAAAAAGATAAGAAATGCAAATATTATTATTATTATTATTTTAATATATATTTATTGATTTTTTACAGAGAGGAAAGGAGAGGGAAAGAGAGTTAGAAACATCAATGAAAGAGAAACATTGATCAGCTGCCTCTTGCACACCTCCTACTGGGGATGTGCCCACAACCAAGGTACATGCCCTTGACCGGAATCGAACCTGGGACCTTTCAGTCTGCAGGCCGACGCTCTATCCACTGAGCCAAACCGGTTAGGGTGCAAATATTATTTCATTATTTTAGATACAACTCCTGGCATCAGCCACTTGGAAGTTATTAGATTTGTGGATTTCCAAAAAAGTAAACATTTTGGATGAGACCATTTGGACAAAAGGGTTGTCCAGTAGACGGCAAAACAAAAGAAAGGGTATGTGTATGTTCAGAAGACTACTTACAAAAACGGAATCTAAAGAAAAACTGGATAGAGCGATGCCGGAAGTAAGTGTAGAGAACATAATGGACTGCCACAGATCCTCAAAAACAAAAACAAAAAAACCTCGAGGGCATTCTATATTTTTTGTTGTGCACCCTCTTTACGTTCGGTATTGAACCATGCAGCAAACATCTATTTTGCCAGCACTGAATTTTTTATATCAGCTAAGAAATTATAGAACAACTCTTTTTGCTTTAACCAAGTGGGGGAGTATATTGAAAGTGCATTTATGGACCATAAAATTTAAGATCATGGTTGAATCTGAGATGGGAAAATTGAGTAGCTGCCATCTTGCTACTGAAACGTCATGAGCGGGAGTCTGCCGTGCCTGTTGATGATGTGAACACAAACACAGGCTCTAAAAGACAAGCCAAGGGCATGCATGCCTTTGAAACACGCTCTTTAAGAAGCACTGCTCAGCGGGCCAGGGAACCCAGCATGCGGGTGAGCCCTCCCTCTTCTTAGGGCGAGGTCTCCCTCCAGAATCCCAGCTGCACCTGGGAAGCAGGGCCAGCCCTTTTCGCCCTTCCCACCAGCCTCCAGGTAAGTCCTTCACCTGTAAATCCTTGCTATGAGACATCTCTTCAGCTAGTCTTCCGTTGGTCATTCAGATTAGTTGCTCTATTTTTTTGCTTGTAATTCCAGGTTGTACCTAAGAGGTGATAAGTGTAGCTTGCACCTACTCCACTGCCATCTTTGATCTCTTCATTTGATTTCTGAGTTTTAGTTTTTTATCTGTAAATTAAGGATATTTGGGCAAGATCATCTCTGGGGTCCCCTCTACCTCTAAAATGCTCCATTTTACTGTTTTAAGATGAGGAAATGCTGGCAGTGGCATGAAGGGCACCGGGTGTTAGACTGGTGTGGTCAGGCCAGACCTGGGTTCAGCAGCTTCAGTACTTGAGTTCTGGCTAGGGAAGAATTCAGAGCCAAGACTCCAACTGTAAGAGAACATTTATTTATAAAATCACAGAGGTGGAATAAGTAACTCAAAGAGGGAATGGACTGAGGAAACAAGTTATAAAGGCAAAGGAAGGGCCCTTGGAGCTTAAAAGTGAGGAAGGTAAAGGTGGCACACCAGGGGGGATGGGGAGAGGTAGGAGGAAGGGGAAAAAGAAAGAAAGAAAAAAAATGCACTGCTCAGGACTAATTTGGAATGAAGGTAAAATTAGTGTGATAAGCAAAATTAGATGGGAACCAGAAGTCAGTGTATATTATTCCCTTAACAGCCTGTAATGGGCTAAAGAAATCTTTCAAGAAAAATTAATTTATGAGGAGAAACCAAGATGGCGGCATAGGTAAACACCTAAACTGCTGCCTCGAATAACAGACGGGAGTGGCAAGAAATATTCAAAGTGATGAACAGCAAGAACCTACAACCAAGATTACTCTACCCAGCAAAGCTATCATTCAGAATTGAAGGTCAAATAAAGAGCTTCACAGATAAGAAAAAGCTAAAGGAGTTCATCACCGCCAAACCAGTATTATATGAAATGCTGAAAGGTATTCTTTAAGAAGAGGAAGAAGAAGAAAAAGGTAAAGATAAAAATTATGAACAACAAATACATGTCTATCAACAAGTGAATCTAAAAATCAAGTGAATAAAAAATCTGATGAACAGAATAATCTGGTGAATACAATAGAATCAGGGGCATAGAAAGGGAGTGGACTGACAATTCTCTGGGGGAAAGAGGTGTGGGGGGTGCGGGAAGAGACTGGACAAAAATTGTACACCTATGGATGAGGACAGTGGGGGGAAGGTAAGGGCAGAGGGTGGGGTGAAAACCGGGTGGAGGGGAGCTATGGGGAAAAAAAGAGGAACAACTGTAATAATCTGAACAATAAAGATTTATTAAATTTAAAAAAAAAAAGAAAAAAGAAAAATGAGTTTACAACCACTACAAAAGGATGTTATTGCTAATAAACATGTCACAGTTACTTGACATTGACCCCAACTCTTCCAACGTGAAAATACCAGCGAAGGGAGGGAGATTCGTTTCAAACGTTATTTCCACAGACAATCCACCTACCCAAATTCTATTTCTATTTCTTCTCTATTCTCTGTAAAGGAAAAGTTTACATTGCTGAAAGACAGCACGGCCTTTCCAGCGCCCTAGATCAGTATTTCCCGTTTCCACGTGTGAACGGAGCACCTAGGGATCTCATGAAAATGCAAATTCTGACTCAGTCACTGGGAGGTGAGGGCTGAGATTGTGCCTTCCTCCCAAGCTCTGGGGGTCCTTGGAGAGCACGTTTCTAGAGAGCTCCTTACTATCAAAATGGGTAAAAATGTACCATTGAGCCTTCTTACGAAGGTGGCGCCAGAAGCTAAGAAGGAAGCCCTGCCCTGCCCAACGCCAAAGCCAAAGCAAAGGCTTTGAAGGCAAAGAAGGCGGTGCTGAAAGGCGTCCACAGCCACTCAAAAAAGATCCGCACGTCACCCACCTTCCGAGGCCAACGACACTGAGGCTCAGACGGCCGCCTAAATATTCCCGAAGAGCGCACCCAGGAGAAACAAGCCTGCCCACTGCGCCAGCATCAAATTCCCCCTGACCACCGAGTCCGCCGTGGAGAAGAGAGGAGACAGCAATACACTTACTGTGTTCACAGTGGATGTCAAGGCCAAGGAGCACCAGGTCCAACAGGCTGTGAGGAAGCTCTATGACACTGAGGTGGCCGAGTCAACACCCTGATCAGCCTGATGGAGCGAAGAAGGCATATGTTTGACTGGCTCCTGACTAAAATTGACACCATCTACACTGAGTCCAGCTGCCTAATTCTGCGTATAAAAATTTTACACTGGACAAAAGAAGTACAATGGAAATTGAAGAGTGTTACGCCTCATTCATCATTGTTTAAAGAACTAAAACCTAAAGTTGTCTTTGTACAATCTAGTATTCTCTCACCAAAATTTTGCAACACTTTTATGACAATAATTTACCAGATCCATTTTCAAACAATTTTGAAACTTTCAAGGTACAATTAATCCGACGAATACCATGGTCGGTGAAAATGTGGCCTCTCAAAATTAAATGTGTTAAAACCAATGCAAAGTCCACAATACCATAAGAGAGATGACCAATCTGGTGACCCTTTCTGCAACATATGAGCTATAAAAAATAAAAAAAAGTAAGTCTTAAAACTATCAAAAGAGTCATTTCTACCAAGAAAAGACGTGTATCTATCTTACAACAAATTATTAGATCCAAGTGACTTAAGTTTCTAATATTATAATTAAACGTTTGAATTTTCCATTATTTTTAATCAATCATTTATTTGTATAATTTATATACAATTACTTTGTTTCCTAGTGTTTGTTATTATTGAGAAATAAGTAATATAACTTTTGTGTTAACTTGAGGAAGGGGTAGCTTTTTCAAATTTGTATAAAATGCCACATGGGCTGGGGGTAGCCTTGGTTTGGGTAGTGTACTTAATAAAGGATAAAATGACCTGTGGAAACTATTTGCCTGTTTTCAGGGGTCTGATAGCCTGAAGTTCCTACCTTGTGTGATTAGAAGGATCAAAGTACAATGTGACCCCAAATAGATGGTTATGAGGATACCCACGGTGCTAAGGAAAACAGGATTCTTGGCCATGGTTCTCTCCCGAGACACCCAGGAACAACCACCAAGACCTCATGGGAAAATAGAAATGATGGGTCTGCATGGCATAGAACCCTAGAACCGAAAGCTTGTCCAGGGCCATGGCAGCGCCAACGATCAAGTCCTGCATTTCTTCTCAGCAGTCCACCTCTAGCCACTCAAGTGGCTCATCCTTTCCCCTCTTCCTCTTCCCCTCTGTTCCCGCCTTCGCTGTTTCCTCTGGGTCGATCCAGAGAGAATTCGCCCTGGCTGGATAACTCTGTTGGTTGGAGCATCGTCCTGATACACCAAGGTTGTGAGTTCGATCCCTGGTCAGGGCCCATGCAAGACTCAACCAATGAAAGCATAAACCAGTGCAGCAGCAGGTCAATGTTTCTCTCTCTCTCTCTCTCTCTGGACTGATGTGGTCACTGATGGTCCTGCTGGACCAACTCCTCACTGGACCCCAGACTTGTGCTTAGAGGACCCCCTTGGGGCAGCCCCTCTAAGCAGGGGGCAGCGGGCAGGAACCCCTTACTTTCAGAATGGGGGCTTTATGGACTGAGGTGTAGTGAACCTTTTGAAAATAGTCCTTTTCTTTTAAAACACACCCTTGATGGAAATTTTCTTTCTAAACAGCATTTACTTTCCTGGGTATAAAAATAACACCTGTTTGTTTTTACAAAATATAGTCAAAGATAAAGAAAAAACCAAAACGATCACTGTTCATTTTAACGTATTTTCTTCCGTTAAACATGTATGTGTGTGCATACTCACACGCATAGATAAAACATATATATAAGATTTGGGATTATACAACATTTATTTTTCCATTTATGTTGTGAGACTTTTTCCTAGGTCATTTAAAAAAAAAAATCTCCCGAAACTCCCTTGCTAATGCTTCCCCCACCCCTCCCCACCCCATCCAACAGGAGGCGGGCCATTATCAGCTGCTTCACTACTGTAGGACAGATGTGCATTTTAAACAGACTTCAGCGATATGCAAATGTTGGGGGGGGTGGTGCTGTGTGCTGAGCTTCAGGGCTCTCACCCCAAGGCTGGTCTGAAGCCAGATACCTGGCTCTGTCTCCAGGTCGCCTCTGGCAGCCCCGGCTCCATCTGCAGGAACAAAAGCTCCCGGAGCTGGGACACCAGCCCGGGGATTTGTTGCACATGTTTATGGGAAGGAGCTGGGGGTAAAGGGTTACAGGATTAGAGAGCTAAGCTGAAGGCCGCACCTGCAGGCAGTCCTGCACGCTGAATTTACAGCGGGAGCCCGGGCGTCGTATAAATGAGTAATGCTTCCTGAAGCTCTTCTCCAAGCGAGCTGCACAAATTGGCAGGGGCCCTTCGGTGTGCTGTCGATGCGTGTGGAATTCCAATAATCTGATGCCGAGATGCAATGACAATGGGAAGCAAGGCATTACCTTGAGAGATGATGGCAGAGCCGGCGGCTGCAACCAGTATTCATGGAAAGTGCGGCCTAACCACCTTCTCCCTGAAATCTCTCTCATGCCTCGCTGCTGTCATCCTGATCAAGGGCATTAAATTAAAAAGTAATGGAGCTGCTAATTCTGTGTGTGTGTGTGTGTGTGTGTGTGTGTGTGTGTGCGTGTTTCCACTAGTCCAGGCAGTGAGGAATGGGGAAAGTGAAATAAAAACCTTGACTGAAACTGATATGTCTCTTTAAAAAAAAGGATGCTGGCATTAGACACAGCTCAGGAGAGCACATTTGAATATCGGGTGGCTTTGCAACGTGTAGCATCACTTGCTTCTTCTCCTTTGAAATGTGTCTTTGTTGGCTGCACCCGGGACCATTTGCCCAGGTATCATAGCTGGGAGGAGTCCGTCAGTAATAGCAGGAGATCTGGGGAGCGGGGTCCTCTTATCATTCCCATCACAAGGCCTTTTGCTTGTGCTGGCTGTCATTTCCATGAGGGGAACAGATGGGCAGATTCAGACTTTCCTTGTCCTAGGATAGTGCTCACACTGTCTCTGGTTGGTAGAGTGTTTAGCTTTTCTGAAGCACTTTATAAAGAACTAGAGGCCTGGTGCACGGGGAGGGGGGGGGAGGAGGGTGTTCCCCTCAGCCCAGCCTGCACCCTCTCCAATATGGGACCCTTTGAGGGATGTCCAACTGCTCATTTAGGCCCGATCCCACTGGGACATCCCTCTCACAATCCAGGACTGCTGGCTCCCAACCGCTCACCTGCCTGCCTGCCTGATTGCCCCTAACTGCTTTTGTCTTCCAGCCTGATCACCCCCTAACCACTTCCCTGCCAGCCTAATCAACGCCTAACTGCTCCCCTGCCGGCCCGATTGCCCCTAACTGCCCTCCCCTGCAGGCCTGGTCACCGCCAACTGCCCTCCCCTGCTGGCCCCGTCACCTCTAACTGCCCTCACTTGACAACCTGTCCGCCCCTAACTGCCCTCCCCTGCAGGCCTGTGTCCCCCACAACTGCCCTCCCTTGCAGGCCTGGTCCCCCCCAACTGCCCTCCCCTGCAGGCCTGGGTCCCCCACAACTACCCTCCCCTACTGGCCTGATTGCCCACAACTGCCCTCCCCTGCCGGCCATCTTGTGGCAGCCATCTGTGTCCACATGTCTTTGACCATATGGGGGTGGCCATCTTGTGTGTTGGAGTGATGGTCAATTTGCATATTACTCTTTTATTAGATAGGATATGCCTTGTTAGCCACAGCATAGCATTCTGGAGAGCCCTGGGCAGGGACTGTGGGCTGCTGGTCATGATTGCAGGTTTGCTATTGTGGCTTCTTTCTTGGGATTCCCTTTTCTGCATCTAGGAAAGGGAAATGTTGGTCTTGCCCTCGAGGTCCCAATTCCCTGATTCTATGATCTCATGTGATAATGTATACGAATAGTAGCATTGACTGAATTCCCAAGCATCTTGATGCCACATTTCCTGTAAAAATCACACACCTTTAAGGTGAGTTTGGCAAATTTAACATTTTGACTTGTTCTTAATCTAGGGATTTCGTTCTCAGAGTGTGAACATGTAAGTAATAATTGCCACCATTTACATAGCACTTACTATGTGGCACGTGCTGTTCTAATGCGTTATTTACTTTCACAATAACCCCATGAAGCAGGTAGGTAGAAATGATTCCAATTTTACAACTTTAAGAAATGATTTCAAATGTATTTTGTTTCTGCTACCAAAATACATTAGAAAGACGGTCAAAAAGGGATAATGAATAAATAAAAATTCATCAATAATACATCCCCAAATCCAGCCTTTCTCCTGCATTCATGAATTTAGGGTCAAACAAAGACATTAAGCCAATGTCCAAAGGGCAAAGATAAATTCAGCAGCGGTATTTGTTTATTTTCATGAAAACTATCCAGGAATGTGGTCATGGGTCCATACAGGTCTCTGGCTGCAGAGTTAGTACTACACTAGCCAACATTTAGACCACAATTCCTTCCTCTCTAGCAATTGCTTCCTTTGCAGCTATTGGACCTGAGGCCAAGCCATCGGTGTGTTGGGGAACCTGGGTGCACTTACAGTGGGTCTCTATTATCAGTTACAGTTGGGTCTATATTATCAACACCTGCCACCAGCAGCGTCCTGCCATTACTGTAGCATCTCATTCTGGATGTGCCAGGATAAGGAAATAACGAGGAAGCACTAGAAGAAAATTTATTGGTTCTTTGCTACTTGCTCTTTCTGGGAATGAGAATTCAACCAAAACATCTATTTCAGGTCAAGGTCAGGAATTCCCCATAGAACAAAAAAAGAGAATATCATTTATAAACCAGAATAGCCACACAGAATAAGCCAGAGTTATGCCTATTCCAAGAAAATGAAATCATATTTCATTAGTCCCTCCCTCATTCCCTCCTTCATGCATTCCCTCCCTCACTCTGCCCTCCGCCAAACAAGGTAAACTATACTTCTTAGTATCCAAAACTATTTTTTAAAATATATTTTATTGATTTTTTACAGAGAGGGAGAGAGAGTCAGAAACATCGATGAGAGAGAAACATCAATCAGCTGCCTCCTGCACACCCCCTACCTGGGATGCGCCCGCAACCAAGGTACATGCCCTTGACCAGAATCGAACCCGGGACCCCTGAGTCCGCAGGCCGACGCTCTATCCACTGAGCCAAACCAGCCAGGGCCCAAAACTATTTTTAAAGACAGGAGTGCATAGCACATGGGATCTCCCCTCTGGCCTTTATTGCCACCATCTTGAGTTACCACTAAAGCATGATGGTCCAGAAGAGGTGCCAGGGGCATCCACTCATTTGTGCCTCCTTCATTCACATTAGGGAATGAGGTCCTTGGCCTTCCAAGTCTAGACCTAGGATCCTATCTGTGTCCTAGAGGCGATGGGATAGGGGGATGGGGGTGACTCATACTAACCAAACTCATGCAAGATTAAGCTAAAATACACAATGTAATTTTGACATTTGAAAATAAAATTATCTGGGGCACTGGACACTCTTAGGGCCAACTCTCCCTGTAGGAAAACCACCGGGAGCAAGCCCTCACAGAAGCTTGTGGAGTGAGCAGCGAAGGCTGTGGAGAAGGCTGTTGAGTGAGTCCGAATAAAGACAAGAGGCTTAGAAAGTATCTCTGAGCTGGTGATTGAATGCCATGTCAGGCACCGTTCAAATTGCTTTACGTACATCATTAATTTGGTCCCCATAACAACCTGTAATATTCTGTTATTATCTCCCATGTCATATAGCTGTTGTGTATTGTGATTATGTATTGTGTATTGTGTATGGTCAAAAGGCACAGGAATCTATTCCAATATATATTTCTAGTCCTGTCCAACAAGAGACCATGTTCCGTTTTTTAAAATAAGCTTTTTTGAGGCATAATTTACATATGATCAAATGCACCAATTTTAAGTGTTCAGTTCAACACGTTAACAAATGTACACTCATGTAACTATGCCCACAATCATGAAATGGAACATTTACATCGTCCCCAAAGGCTCCCTTATGCCATTCTGAGGTGAATCTATACTCCCTGCCCACGGTCCACCCCTGCCCACCTGCCCCACACCCCAGCTCCTGGCAACTGCTGATTTGTTTTGATTTTGTCACTGTAAGTTTCCCTTTTTTAGAACTTTGTGTGAGTGGAAGTCTTTTGTATCTGGCTTTTTTCACGCAGTGCAATGCTTTCGAGATCCATTCATGTTGCATGTATCAGTGGGTGTATTTTTTTTTCTTTTTATTGCTGAGGAGTCTTTCATTTGCATATCTTCTTCAGTGCCAAGTGTCTATTCAGATCTTTTATGCCTTTTAGTTGAGTGGTCTTCTGTTGTTGAGCTGTAAGAGTTATTTATATATTCAGGATACAAGTCCTTTATCAGATACATGCTTTGCAAATATTTTCTTCCAGTCTATACCTTGCTTTTTCATTTTCTTTTTAAAAAAAATATATTTATATTGGTTTCAGAGAGAAAGGGAGAGGGAGAGAGAGATAGAAACATCAATGATGAGAGAGAATCATTGATAGGCTGCTTCCTGCACACCCCACACTGGGGATCGAGCCTGCAACCTGGGCATGGGCCCTGACCGGGGAAACAAACCCTGACCTCCTGGTTCATAGGTCGATGCTCAACCACTGGGCTACGCTGGCTGGGCTGCTTTTTCATTTTCTTAATGGTTTATTTGAAAGACAAAATTTTAAAATTTTGATAAAGTGCATTTTATCAATTAAAAAAGTGTGATTCATGCTGTTTACATTGCATCTAAGAAATTATTGCCTAGCTCAAGATTGCAAGGTTTTCTCTTATGTTTCCTTATAGAAATTTTATATGTGTTAACCTAAAAATAAAAGGCCAAAGTGAGAAGCAATGATTATTAATTTGAGATTAAAAAAAATAGCAATTCAGGAAGCACTGCTTCATTAAGGCAGAAACCCAAATAGTGTTCCAAGTAGGAGACAAAGGCAAGGGGTGTTTATGAGAACAGGAAAGGGAACACTTACATCAATAGGAGGAAGGCATTTCTATTGGTCAGATAAGCTACGTAGTGATGTTAATTCTAAACAGTGTTTTAAATTTTCAGTCCAGTACTCATCAGTCCTATACTCATAATATTTGCTATTTACATCTGTATCTATCTCTATCCTATCTTCTCTATCTCTATCATCTATATCTATATCTATATCTATATCTATATCTATATCTATATCTATATCTATATCGCTTAATCCCTTCACCTTCTTTCGTCTAGTCCCCCAACTCCCTTCCCCTCTGACAGCTGTCAGTCTGTTCCATCTTTTAAAATGCTAATCAGAGTAGTATATCACTCTCCTGCTTAAAAGATTCCAAATGCTTGCCATTCCGCTCGGAATAAAATCTGAGCTCATCTCCAGACCTACAAGATCCTGCATGATCTGGCCTCCTGATGGCTTGTCTTCTCCAGCTCCTCTGGGACATCTGGGAGTTCTGTGAACTCCCCAAGTCGCTCTTGGCTTATGACCTCTGTACTTGCCCTCTTGTTTCCAAATGTTTACATGGCTGAATGCTTCATGTCATCTGGACCTAGCTCAAAGTCGCTTGCTCACCAAGGCCTTCCCTGACTACCCCCCAATTCTAGAATGAAAACATCACTCTGTATCTTAATTCATTTATCATTAAAATAAACATGTCCATTTCTTTATGTACTCATTTATTTTCTGCTTCCTCCCACGAGAATATAAGGGCCATAGTAACTGGAATCATGCCTGTCTTGCTCACCAAGGTGTCTCTATTGCCATAAACGGTGCCTGGCACGTAGAAGATGCTCAACACATATTTATGGCATCACGAATGCCAAGAACTGATCTTGTTGCTTTACATAGATTACCCATAATGTTTTGCAAGAATATGCTAATGTATGTATTATTATCTGCATTTTACAGATGAGAAGACTGACTAGAACTAGACCCAAGCCCATTTGTCTCTAAAAACTGCTCTTCTACATTACACCCCCTCTCATTTTATCAGGTATCATTAAGTGCAATGAAAAGATTCCAGGTTGGCAAATGCTTTGGACATTTTACTTTCATTGGTTATATTAGGATTTGAATTCTGTGCAAATGAGGAGACTGGGGTCTGCTTAAAGACACCCCTAACTAGTGGCCAAATCAGATTTCCATGTCCATTTTAATGTTCTTTCTATGATATTACAATGCCTTCATACCTACTGCATATGAAGGGGGCATTTGCCTTGAGCTACTCATTAAGTAATGAGAGTGAATGGGGCGGGGTAGGAAGACTGGGGTCCCCAGAGGCTGCTGCCAGGGCTTTCTTAGGCTCACCACAAAGCCATCCTCAAGGTGGCCATCAAATCGGATAATTCAGTGAGCTCAGTTCAAAAGCTTTACAATATGACAATGGAAATTGACTTGATTTAGCTTCAAAGATTCTATTAACTCAGAGAAATGATGATTTTCTGGGAGAATTTATACACAGCCACTGGTAGAGAACGGAAATGACTTTGGCGCTTTGAAACATCTTTTAACTCAACTCTTAGATCTAGGTATAAGACATAAAATATTATAGCTTCGATTCCTGGCCCTCTGATACGCACATTTCAGAGCCAGATGATTACATCTTGATCCTAATTACAAAGGAAATGCAGAACTGGCAGTAAGCTCATTTTATAAGGTTTCGAAATAACCTGCTTCAGACATTGGCACGCAGTGAATCCTCCTAAACACTCTATGTGCATGTGTATCTGGTGTGTGTGTGTGGGGGGGGGGGAATTACTTGCTTGAGACACATGACCTTCACTTCCAAGGTCAAAGTGCATTGAAATTATGAGAAATGAATAGTAGTATATTACTGAATTCAAAAGTATATTTTCTCTCTCTTTATCTCCTTGTTCTTCTCCTAATTGAAATGAAAACCCAAAACAAGAGAAAGTCCAGCCCTGGCCAGTATGACTCAGTTGGTTGAGCATCGTCCCATGTACTGAGAAGTCATGGGTTCAATTTCTGATCGGGGCACATATCCGGGTTGTGGGCTCCATCCCCAGGAGGGGGTGTGCAGGAGGCAGCCGATCCATGTTTCACTCTGACATTGATGTCTCGCTCTTCTTTCCTCTCTCTCTAAAATCAACAAAAAACATATGAAAAAAGAAAAAAATAATCCAAATTCCTGATTTTTTAACAAACTTCTTATTTGAAAGTAGTTTTTAACTTACAGGAAAACTGCAAGAATAAAACTAGCACACTTATGTGTCCTTTCCCTAGAGTCTCCTGTTAACATTTTTACTGCATTTGCTTTAACATTGATTCTCTCTCTTTCTCCACACACACACACAACATCCACATGAATTTTTTCTCACTCATTTGAGAATAAGTTCTACACATCATGACCTTTTCTCCTACATATTTCAGTGTGTGTTTCAAGAGAACCACACAGTGCAGGTATCGGCTCCACTGAATTTATCAGCTATGCTTTGAACAAATCTACCCATTCACATTCCAATTTTATCAATGAACCCAAGGATGTCCTTCAGAGAAATGGCCCCCGCTCCAGCCCTGGATCCAGCATAGGGCCAGGTGTTGGCTTTAGGGGTCAGGTCTCCTCAGCTTTCTTTGATCTGGAACACAGCCCATCTTTGCCTTTTACAATGTTGACATTTTTGAACAATAGAGTCCGCTCCCGGCCTTTTAAAGTACGAAGTTCATGATTTTGAGTTTGTCTGGTAGTTTGTCTCATAGTTAGATTACAGTCATGCATTTGCAGTCAGAATACTAAAGAGAGTGGTCCTGTGTCCTTGGCAGGATATCACATCTGGGGGCGCACCGTGTCCATCTGCCCCTCACTGACCACCTGCTCAAGGTGCTATCCAGGTCTCCACTGGGTAATGACTGCCCCCTCCCCTTGCAACTAATAAGCAACATATGGGAAGGCACTTTGAGAACATCCAAGTATCCGGCTCTTTCTTTGCAGAAATGTAGCAGCGATTGATGATTCCTGTTTGATTCTGTCATCTTACTGTGAGAGTTGCAAAATGATTTTCCTACTCCCACACGCTCTTCACATTTACCAGTTGGGGCTCAAGATTCTGCTGTGAGCAAGAGCCCTCCCTTCTCTCCATTTATTTATTTTTGGCATTAACTCACAAATTACCTCTCCCCCCAACCCCAGTGGTTTCTGGCTCATTATTGTCCTTAATTATTTCGGTAGTCAAGTTGTTCCAGATTTGGCCATTGATAGCCCCTACAAGCTGGCTTCTTTGTCATGCCTATATTATTCTTTTGAACACTTCCTTACTTCTGGCATAAAAAGATGTTCCGGGCCCATCTTTTACCTCCCTTGCTTCCTCCTTCTGCCCCTCAGAGATTCCTGGGTTTTGACTTAGATTTGTGACAAACGCATCTCCCCTATTTACTTACTCATTGGCCCCTCTCCGACCAAAGCTCAGCGCCAGCACAGTCAGCGTGAAGGCCCTGGGCTCCCCAGACACCTTGCTCTGAAGGTCAAGGTCTCTGAGTTTTTGCCCTTGCCAGTGTCACCTTCTTCCTGGTCCAGGGTCATTTCAAATGTCATTTCCACTTTACTCCAGATAGCCACCCCTGGGCCAATTTAATTGTTCCCTTATGTGTGTTTCCATAGCACTTTTTACATATCATCATTATGGTGTTAGTCTTGTATTATTGTGCTTTGGTTACATTTCTGGTTAGGCTAAACTCAGATATTTTCAAATAACCTGGGGACAAAAGTATTAATGTTTATTCTGCAGATGGTAAACCTGAGGTTCAGGTGAGTGCGACCGAGAGAGGCAGCAGAGCACAAGGTGAAGGCCCTCCCTCGGTTAAAGCCGACCCCTGTCATTTATTAGCTGTAGGGCCTTCGGCAAGTTACATAACCTGTCTGTGCTTCAGTTTCCCCAACAGTAAAATATGGATGATAATAAATAGAAGCGGCCCCACAGGGCTGTTATGCGGATTAAAGGAGTCAATATTTGTAAAGCACCTAGGGGAGTGCCGGCACATGGTGTTATATAAATGTTCCTTAAGTGAAACAGTCCTGTCACTGCAATTCAGTTCCAAGTCTTCACATGGTGAAGTTACTAACCACTGCTCTATCTTAACTGTGGAATTTTAAGATTCCCGGAGAAGCAGTAGTAATATTAGAGACAGCAATGACAGGAAGCTGGTTCTGGGCATACGATTACTGAGGTGAGAGGGAGCAAACGTTTCGGCAAACTGCTGACTTAAGGCATGGACCAGGGAAGGGGGCAGGCCCTGGTTCTCCTGGCTCTGGGGCTAGGGCACCTGGGTTACACACTCGGGCAAAAATCACCAGGGTAGACTCTGGGAGCTGGTCCCCTGGAAGTCTCCCCCCACCCCCCAGAAGTCTCATAGTCTCTTTAAGTCAGTTGTGGGTTAGGCATTTGAGCCCCTGGGATGACTTACCATAAGGACTCTCAATCCTGCAAGATGGTGCCATTGACAAAAACAAAATGTTCATCATTGCTTTATTGAGGATGGCAAAGGTATTGGCTGAGTTCTTTTTTTTCTTCTTCTAGATATATTTTTATTGATTTCAGAGAGGAAGGAAACAGGAGAGATAGAAATGTCAATGATGAGAGAGAATCATTGATCGGCTGCCTCCTGCAAGCCCCCTACTGGGGACCAAGCCCGCAACCCTGGCATGTGCCCTTGGCCGGAATCGAACCTGGGACCTCTCAGTCCGCAGGCCGACGCTCTATCCACTGAGCCAAACCAGCTAGGGCTTGGCTGAGTTCTTCAATCTTCTGTGTGTTATACTGCCAAGGGGATGAAGAATGAAGTTTACATTTCCAAGGTGAGAAACATTTTTATTTTCACCTAACACTGCTTATAAAATAGTTGCATAGCTAAAATCTACTGCTATTGTCATTACAATTAATGTTGGTATAATTAAAAATAGTGGATTGAATTCTGATTATAATTTGAGAACCACATCCCCTTTGTTGATTTATTTTTTTAAATATGTCTTTATTCATTTTAGAGAGAGAGGGAGGGAGGGAGAAACATTGACTGCTGCCTCCTGCACACCCTCTACTGGGGATTGAGCCCCAAATCCCACCATGTGCCCTGACTGGGGATTGAACCGACGACCTCTCTCAGGTGCACAGGGTGATGCTCAACAAACCGAGCCACACTGGTTAGGGCCCCTTTGGTGACTCAGAACAAACATCCCCTCACTGGCAGCACCCTACTACCACCTGAGTTGAAATGCAGTATAGATTTGTTTTAAATTGGCCACCTTAAGCAGCCAGATTTCCCAAGCACTTTTACAGACCAAGAGAGCCATCTCTTAATTATTTCTCCTCTAGAAGAAATCAAATAACCCTGAGTGATGGAAGTTCTAAAGAAATATCATCGTTAATTAACTTAGAAATAGATGCGTGTTTCTGATGTCTTAATAACTAAACATATTACGACTGCTTGCCAATTTTTATTGAACAATTGAAAAGAATGTCCATCTAGGTTGGTCTTTCATTAGGACAGTCTTGAGGGGTGATGACCAGCAGGTGGCGCTCAGAGTCAGTTCGCGGAGACCAGAAGAGTGTGAATGAAAAAAACAAACAAAAAAACCGCACCAAGAGGGTGCCTGCTTTAAATCCTCAAAGTGAGGTCCTCTTAACCACTTGTCATAAAATACCCTGAGACACACGTCTGGGAAAATCGAAGTGTCAAGCTCAGCATCTTTGCCACATTTCAAACGAGGTAATTACCTTCTCTCCCGAAGGGAATCTGGTTTATATGTTTGTGTCCTTTCTAGGTTACAGGTTTCCCAAAGGCAAAGATCTTCCGTTTCCTTTATACAATGCTGAAGTGAGATGTGCGTCTTACAATAACAATTTAATTATTCCCCATCCCTCTGAGCTACATGATGACCTGTTATATAATTGCTAGTAATACAGGAATGTGCCTGCCTCGTATAAACCCGAGCAATAAACCGAACTTTTTATTTGACCTAAAAGTAAATTGCTTATTTACTTCTCCTTTACAATATAAAAAGCCATTTCCCCGCCATCCCACGTTGTTAAGTCATTATCAAATAAACAACACTACATTTTAGTCTGTCATTTTTTATTGTCTGCAGAGGTTTGGCGTTTTGTTGTGCTGTTGTTTTTTTAACTACACACAACAAATACTTGGATATAATCTAAAATAACAAAATAGTTGAACAACCTTTTTTTTTTTTTTTTAGATTTACATCTGTATAGAAACAATCTGTGGAACTCCTCACCTCAAAACTAAGGTATCTAAAAACAGGGATGCATCAGTGTTGCTTTAAATAATTGTGTGGTTAAGAGTTGCAGTTCCCATTTTCAACTGAAATGTGTCTCTATGCTGCTTCCCTTGGGTCCAAAGCTTAAGGCCTTGGGAAGGTGGTTGAGGAAAAAAGGGCTCTCCTATCCTTCTCGCCTGTGGAGGACAGTGATTGGAACAGGGTGGTCATGAAAGCCAGGAAGTAAAGAAATCAATTGCACATCTCTAATTGCCAAGGGTCAAAGTCACAGCACGTCTTCCCACAACTCCCTATCTGTAGATGTAAAGTTCCATCATGATGGCCCAAATGCTGTTCCCGCCCCGAACGCTCCTTTCCTTCACTAATCATGTCAGTTATTATGGGTAGGCTGTGGCTACGGTCCATACGTTCTCCCTAACGGCTGGTCATTCTGTCACATTTAGGTATCATTTTTTGCATGATGTCACTTAGATGCTGTGTCTTGTGCCCCATTAGGGTCTGCCACCCCCTAAGAAATGCCTCATCCCGCCCTCGAATCCCCAAAGTGCCTAAGAGTGAAGACCGCTGGAGACAGTGACTTCAGTGGAACACCTCCCAGAGATGCCTAGATCATGCCGTTGATCTTAGTCCACTCGTAGATGTCCTGTTCGCACACTATGTCGGAGTTGATGAGCAGGTATCTGTCGCCCACGCAGAAATGCTTCTGGCAGGCGGCACATTTGAAACACTCCAGGTGATACACCTTGTCTTTCACCCGCATCGTCATCTCATAGGCACGGATCCGCTTGTCACAGGAGGCACAGAGACCATCTTGGCCAAAAAGCCTGGGGGAGGGGGGCGGTGGGCAGAGAGAGAAAGAAGATCTGAGAAGACTGGCAGAGACACTGGAAGAAAGGACTTGAGAAGGAGGCTGAATTTCCAAGATGTCAGGAAGCAAGGAGGAGTTGGGCTCACACAGAGGACTGTCTCATATGGCCTTTCCTGCAAGGAAGAAGGTACTCTGGGATGGAACCATAATCTGTGGCATTTGTGTTTGGCATAACTGGTCCCTCTTCTGAGCTCTCTCCCTGCCTATGGCAACCTCCCCAGCTTCCCCCCGCCCCCACGCCTCGAGGCTGCCCCGGGCCCTCCTCTGTGGAAAAGACTCACTGGAAGTGATCTAAGTTAAGAGGTTAGGCATGTATCCCGTCTCCCCTCCCAGGGAAACTTGCATTTTAGAAGAGAAGATGGAGTAAACCCCTGGGGGACCCGCTGACAGAGAACTGACCAAGAATGTAATGAAATGGGCATCTTTCAGAGGCTCTCAAATTCTATCATGTCAACAGCTACTAATTCCATAAGCTACCAAGGCCACCTCCACATGATTGTCCACGGGGGCCTCCAGCTTCTGGGAGACAGAGGGGGTTGGATCGAAAGCACGTGGTACAGTGAATCAGCCTCAGAGATCTAGAGGACAAATAGCATCTCTCTACATTGAATGGAAGATCTTAATTCAAGGTCCTCGCTGCCCTGTTGCCATGAATCTTGAGAGAAACTTCTCTCCTGACATTGAAATAAAGACTCTCCTAAGTCTCAATAGAGCAGTCAATGAATATTTCACTAGATCAGCTGCTGAATATTTTAAGCACTATTCAGCGACAATGTGGGAGATGCACACAGTGGAGCCAAGCGCAGTGGTTCTCCCAGTGTGGTCCTGGCACCACCAGCATTGGCATCACCTGGGAACTTGTCAGCAATGCACAGTCTCAGGCTCCCCTGGTTGAGACACTCTTTGGTGGGGGTGAGGCCCAGCATGCTCTGTGTCAATGAGCACTTACAGGTGGATTCTGGATGTTAGGGAAGCAGCCTGCAAGAGTGGAATGAATATCCCAAACATTGGAATCAGAAGACCTACGGGTAGTCAGTCCAGGAGTACCCCTGAGCACCTGTGACTCTGGGGAGACCTCTGGTTCCTGTGAGCTGTGAAAGGGCAGTGAGCATAGCATCTACCTCACTCCGCTGTTAAGAGGATCAAAGGGAGTATGTCAAAGTACCAACAGTCAAGGGCGAAGCCAACACTGGTTGTGTCTTAACGCATCTCGCATCTCGGGTCTTCCCAATTGCACCAGTCTTGCAACAGGAAGTCACACGTGCCTGATAACGTGGCATTTTAGCAGGTCCTTTTCACATAAAACCTTTAGGACAATTTTAGGTAAAGAGCTTGTTCTTATTGGAAGTTCTTACTAACTTCAGGATAGCAGGGAATCAATCGGTACAGTCTGAGAGGTTGTAGGGCAGGTAAGGGCAATTGGCAAATTAAGAAACATTTGGGCGAAATTAACGGGATGAAGCAGACCTGGTCTGAGGGCAGAGAGCTCACTGCTAGAGCCAGGGCCAGCTCGTTTCCCTCCAAATCCCGCTTCCCATTGGAAGAGCTCTGAGCGTTTTCAAGGCACCACCTGGGAGCAAACTCATTACTGGGGGAGAACATTTTATCCCAACGTAGCAGATGGTGGAGCGGTAGGGAACTGCCACCTTGGAGGTCACAGAGTGGAAAGGCAATTCTGGTTTCCTGACTGTTCAGTAAGTTGAGTTTGGGCCTGAGCAAGGATAAACGACTCACAAAACAGTGTGCGTGAAATGAAGCCAACCGCCTGGGGTGTGTGACCCTTAAGGAAGGACAGCGTTTATTAAAGGGAAGTCGGGGGTAAATTACAAGACACATCAGGCAGCTAATGAAGGGAAGGCCAAAGGAGTAAGAATTGGGAGACAAGTTCAGGTCTAGTTAGCATCGCCTCTAACAAGCCAGGTGCCCCGGAGCACAGGACTCCTCTCTCCCGGCTTCTGCGGTCTTAAGCTGGACAGCAAGGGGACTGGAAGCGAAGGCCTCTCTGCAGCCCCTTCCAGCTCAGGTACTGGGAGATTCTGCTCAGAGTAAAAATACACCAGGACCTGACGTCTAACGTGAGCATTCAGCGCTGGCACTGAGAACTGGGGCCTCAGGCTGGAGATCCCAGATGCAGAGCCCGACGGGAGGGGGTCCTGAGGGTGTGTTCTTGGGAAATAGGATAGGGGGCTAGGACACTGGACAGAAGGCAAGCGAGGCGTGCACAACCTCATCTCGGGCTGAGTCCCTGGAGGTAGGGAGTCAGGGGGAGCTCTGGCCCGTCGGCAAGGGGACTCTGAGGTGTAAGTTATGTCTCCAGGTCACCCTGGCTCCAGGCAAGGGTGCGGGGTGTTGGTGCTCCCCCAGTGCAGGTCATTGGTTCATGTGATCTGGGCGTCTGGGGGAGGGGGCATGCTTCTGGCTGTAACAGATGCAGGTGCTGGCTGTTGACAGTGAAACCACTGGATTGGTGGGTGCCCTGCACACAAAAATTGGTAAAAAGGGACCAGAAGGGATGTGGGCCAGCACTCACATTAACAGCTACGTGCAGGCTTTAGGCCCTGCGTGGTGTCTCAGGAATATTTGAGGCTAAATGTCTGGAAAAGACTGTAACTGGCGAGTCAGCCATTGGAGATCCTCAGGAGACGTTATCCCAGTGGGAAGAACTGAACCCCATCATAGGACCCCTCGAGTCACTCCAGCATGCCCTTGTTAAGACACGGACAGATACCTTACAAACAAGTTTGTGGCTAAAGGGCCATCCGGAAGCAAAAGTAAAAATATTTTTCTCCTTTGTCAAGAGGTGTCACGTCTTAAGCCTTCTCCTGCCCATTTTAGTAACAATAATATAAATATTAAAGGATGGCTGGAACCGCCTGCACTAACACAGTTAATTAACATGTTGCCTAGGAATGTAGCAGGGAGAAGAATTATTTCATGTCACCCAGACACAAGTTAATTAACATTGGGTTCTCCCAGACTATTTCCTTCTCTCCTTTTTAAAAATGGAAAAGATTAACAAGGCCAGGCAGCACCGGGTTGATGCTTGAATGTTATATAAAGCCGTAGAGATAGGAGAAGCCCCGGCTCTTCTGACCTTACTCTCCCAGCACTTCATTTAATAAGATTCAAATGATTTGACAGGGATGTAGTCAGGGGGCCCAATGGGAATCATTTGCTCGTCTGCCTTCTGCATCGACTTGGCAAACTGGTAGCGAGCAAAATCAGGTCTCTATTTATCCCGGTTCTATTTCCTTTTGCCGCTTATAAGAAATTGACCAAAAAGATAATCATGATCATTGAAAACCCTGCTTATTTTCTTTGAATCACCAAATTTGCAAGGACTTTATCAGGGAATTTGGGGGGGGGGGGCCGGAAGCTTATTCTATCAGTCTCTCGGTAAGCAGATAAGCTTTCTTCACTGTGGAATTGCCTGCAATTTTTTTTTTTTTAATGTCAAATGCTCGGCAGGGTGGGTTGGGGAGGAAGAGCTGGCCTGGCAGCCAAGGGCACTGGAGTCTAAACAAGCTTCGCAGGGTTGGGTGGCCCTCGTGTATTAGGGCTGCATGCTCCACGGACCCTCTGCCACAGGAAGATGGAAAAAAACTGACAGCTACACAGTTGAGCAGATCTGACAGTAGAGGGCTCAGCGTTACCTCCACAGCAGCTAATGTGAAACTGGAAATTCTAGAACATTCCGGGCAAAGACACTCATTGAGCACTGGAAGACTCAAATGGCCAATAGTATATATGACCTGGAGCGTTAGAGAGGTCCTCAGTGGTTGTCTGAGTGTTGTAGAGGCCCTATTTGCCCCTCCATTCTCCCATCTCTTGGTTCTTTAGAGAGAGGTCTTTTTTTATAATAATGTATCTTTTTTTATATATGTATTTTTATTGATTTCAGAGAGGAAGGGAGAGGGAGAGAGAGAGATAGAAACATCAATGATGAGAGAGAATCATTGATCGGCTACCTCCTGCAAGCCCCCTACTAGGGATCAAGCCCACAACCCGGGCAGGTGCCCTTGACTGAAATGGAACCAGGGACCCTTCAGTCCGCAGGCCAATGCTCTATCCCAGGCATCCTCAAACTATGGCCCGCGGGCCACATGCGGCCCGCCAAGGACATTTATCCGGCCTGCAGGGTGCCGCTGCCTGTCCTGCTTAGCAGCCGACTCGTCCCGGGCCCGCAATGCGCATAGGAATTTGTTCATAGTTTTTTTTTTAAACTATAGTCTGGCCCTCCAACGGTCTGGGGGACAGTGAACTGGCCTCCTGTTTAAAAAGTCTGAGGACCCCTGCTCCACTGAGCCAAACCAGCTAGGGCAGCAAGAGAAGTCTTAATGGCAATGTCAGAGGGTCAGTTATGAGAGCAGCTAACATCTATTTGATATTTGTGCACCAAGTCAGGTACCTTACGTGTATTACCCCATCTAACCCTCACCTCCTCCTTGGAAGTAAGCATTCCTATTATCCCCATTTTACAGGTAAGGAAATCGAGGCTTAGGAAAGTTAAGTAACTTGCCCCAGGTCACAGAGCTAGAAAGCAGTGGTGCCAGGGCTCAAACCTACAACTGACTTCAGGGCCTTCCTATGGTGACAGTCAAATTCTTGGAGCACCATAGTGGGAACATGCTTCCTGTTTTTAAGTTTCTCCTCCCGTCATATTGGAGTCATACAAAGGAATAGCTATAACCGATAGGTGTACTTTGAAGCATTGCATGAGCTCCTAAGAGCCCACCCTCACACTTACGAAGTATTCTGAATTTGCGTTTATCGTTCTCTTGCCTTTAAACTGTTTGTATTTTACCGTCCCCCGTACTCCCCCCGCCCCGCCCATAGGAATGGATGAAAACCGGCTTCTCAAACAGGAAGAAATGCCAACTGCTTCTCTGCATGGGGCCGCTGAGACAGCCTCTGCATCCTGAGCTCATTCTGGCAGGAGCCCCGCAGATGGACTCAGACTCCGATGTCTGTGGACACCGGCCTCCCTACTGAGGGCCCCGGAGGGTGGCGAGGAGGGTACCTGAGATAGTCCCTCCGGCAGAGCTTGCGGCCCAGCTTGTAGTAGAGGCGCCGGCCCACCTCGCCCAGCCGGCACCCGCAGAGGTCACAGCTGAGGCAGTCCTCGTGCCAGTACTGGTCGATGGCCTTCAGAAAGTAGCGGTCCCCGATGTTCTGCTGGCAGCCTCCACATGTCAGCAGGGACGGGGGGATCTGCAGCACCTCATCCACGGGCTCCCTAGAAAGAAGGCCAAGCATTAGGGACGAACTCCCTGTGGTGAGACAAGCACCACGGTCAGGAATCACCCTGGGCCAACAAACAGGGAGCCTCACTCAATTGTCTGCCGGTGACATAGAGAAAGGACAGGACAACCTACCCACAGGCTGGACTGCAGAGGGGCCCTGCCAGCCCTGGGTTAGGACAGGAGAGAGCTAGACTTTACATTCTAGACCAGCCGTGGGCAAACTACGGCCCGCGGGCCGGATCCAGCTGTTCTATCCGGTTCTCTTGCTCTGTCCTCCGCTCCTTTACTTTGAATTTATATTAGTTCACACAAACACTCCATCCATGCTTTTGTTCTGGCCCTCTGGTCCAGTTTAAGAACCCATTGTGGCCCTCAAGTCAAAAAGTTTGCCCACCCCTGTATCTAGACCCTTTAAGAAGTAAATGCAGCCCCGCCGGCATGGCTCAGTGGTTGAGCGTTAACCTATGAACCAGGAGATCAGTTCCATTCCCGGTCAGGGCACATGTCCAGGTTGTGGGCTCAATCCCCAGTGTCGGGTTTGCAGGAGGTAGCCGATATATATATGTTGTGTGTGTTTTTTTAAAGAAGAAGTAAATGCAGGGCACCAAGAGGCACCCAAGGCAACTGTAGGTGGTACTATCCCCCTCCCAGCCCAGCACCATTCTCGCACCTCCAGTCTCCCTTCTCTTTCCTACTCTCCCCTCCTATTCTCCTTCCCTCTCTCTACATTTCTCCTTCTTTTCCCTCCTCTCATACCAGGACCCAAGCGCACTGCTGAACCCCAGAGGAGGCACTTGGACTGAACAGTTGCTTGCTGCCGGGACAGCTGACTATCTAGGCTAAAAACCTGCAAATTTCCTATGGAATCTACCTGCCATCCTACCTCAAGTCCTTCCCAACTGCACAAAAGCAGAGGTGAAGAAGAAAGTGACCAAAAATCATTTTACTTTTTCTTTTCAAGATACAAATTCCCTCAGGACATAATAGGAAGTCTCATTATTTTATTTTATTTTGTTGCAGAAATTCCTTATCCCAGTCCTTCTTACCTAACGAATCCTTGGAGAACAATCCCAGGTGATAAGGCCATTGTTAAAGGTACAAAGACATCAAATAGGCCTTCCTGCATGTGAAATTCTTTACAACTGGCAAAACTGATTTGGGTAAAGTTGATTTAGAAAAGAAAATGGGGAGAAGGCAACAATTATTTTCAAGGGAGTGGAAGGCAATTAGACTCTGAAATCTCCATCGAGGCAGTTGTTAACAGCGAGCTCACGGTACTGTTCTTTCATTAAGAAGTCATACAGCTTCTGACTTTGCTTAACTCGAATTTGAATACTTCTGCTTTTACATTTTAAAATAGATGACGTTGTTTGCCAGAGGAAAATAAAGAGAAGAAATTATTCTAGCACCAAATGGAATACAGGAAAGACCCAATACCCTGTTGATTTGTAATAATTAACAAGTACTCTTTGAACCTTACTCAAACGCGAATCTACATTTAAAGTATCTATTATGTTTTCTTGTTTTAATGGACCTGCTTCCAACCGGGAAATTCCCAAAGGGAAAGTACCCCTGGGTACCTTGAGGGTATCAATCTGTATCTCCTAACAGGGACTATCCTACAGGGTGACCTTGTGTCAGTAATGGGTGCTGAGCTCTTTCCCACAGAGCTCAGCACCCATTACACTTAGGGACTATGAGGCCCAGGTCATCAGTGTTGGTGACACCCTGTGACAGCTTCAGGGGGCTCTGTCTGTCAAGTGCACCCCTCCCGGTGACTCTGTGGGAAAACTACAACCAAGCCCACACTTTGTAGATTGAGTGTAAAGATCCTTCATGAGATTATTTCCTTTGAGGACAAGGAAATGTGAAACCCAGGCCAGTTTTCTTCTAAAAACTCAAGACTTTACAATAGTTTTAAGAGTTCACTGAAGCCTGACTTGCTTTTTCTTTGTTTCCACGGGTTAGACATAAGGCTTTCCATTCTTCCTTCTGAAAAAAATAATATCCCCAGCCTTTTCATGTGCATCAACTCAGAACTGCATCTCTCTTTCCACAGTCCCTGGTCTTACTTGGGGCTTTCAGAAACACTAAGGGAACCTCAACACCGCTGGATGCCTTGATGCTGATGCTGCCAGCCAACTGTGAAAGAGGAGAATGTGCACTTAGCTGGTGCAAAAACTGTTGGAATTAAAATGAACTGCTCTTGTTACGCACGGGGAGGTGCTGGGGCCACCCACTGCATAGCAGAGAAAACCTGTGTTCATGGATTCTGGCTTTCTGTCTAAATGTTTCATTTGCATATGCCTAGGCAAGTTTTTATCTGTAATTTGGCGATGCTGGTCACACTGACCCAACTTGGCTTTGATGTAAGTACACAGTGAAGCTGGTAGGATAGTGGTCTACAGTAGAGATATTAAGCAAAACAGCTGTTGTGATGGCCCGAGATAGGAAAGGCCAGGATAAGATATTGGCTATATCGATCTTTCTATAATTAATGACAATACCATATTATCTTTGGTGGATGTTCCAAGCCAATAACTGTGTGGGATTCACCATCAAATTAATATTTTTTTAAGATTTTTTTATTATCAAATTAATATTTTATAATCCCCTAGAACCTATCTGAATATTATACCTGAGGGCACCTCATCCAGGATTTCTGGGATAATTTCCTGACAATTTCTGAGAGAGCGGGGATGTGCTGCAGTAATTCCTCAACAAGCTGGTCCATCTCCCATTAGCGCCTGTCTTCGTCGGGCAAAGGGTGAGGCACAGGATGGAGTAAGCATCCTTCAGTAGGTGCCTGCTGTGTTATGAGGTTAGAATGTTTCAATTTCCTAATCTCAGTGAAAACCCACAAACTTTAAAAAGGGCAAACTTCCTTCAGGGAACTGAAACCGCCAGATTTATCTTCTAATAAAAGGATTAGTGGCTACGTTCGGCGGATGGAAAAGCATTCGGCAGCAATTCATCCAATTCCCTCTTATTGTATTACTATGGTCTTGCCCAGCCTCTGAGAACTCAGAGCTAAGTTGGAATTCTAGGTTTGTAAAAAAAAAAAAAAAAAAAAAAAAAAAAAGTGAGCAAACCACCCTTTAAACCTAGTGTCTGCATATGTATGAAAAGGAATGCTATTTTTCTCCTGAGACTATAAGGAAGCTGGGTTTTTTTGTCAGAACAAACCTTACTCCGTATAGAACTGGTGCCTGAACCTTCAAGATTGAATAGTGATGTTTATATTCTCATTGGATCGTGGCACTTCCTGTGTTTTACGAGAACATGCTGAGCTTTTATGCTGGTAACCTAGGGTAAAACCCAGGTATATAAACACCACAGAAGGCTGAAATTGGGGGGAGGGGGGCGGGGGGGAGGGGGGGCGGGGGGAAGGGGAGACTTCAATCAGGAAAGCACAATTCTTTTAAAGCAGGAAAAGGAAAGAAAACAAAACAAAACAAAACAAGTTCCTCTTAAAAGCACCAATGGACAAGTCATTAACCAGCTCCTTTGGTCTGTGTAACAAATCCCTTCAAAGGATTAGATGGGGGACTTCAAAGGAATAAAAATTCTCCAAACCAGACAGCTAATGAATCTTAAAAGGGCATTTGCGCTGACGGGAAAACGGTATTTTAAACAACCCTTTCTCCCCACGTTAACACTAGGGAATGGGCCGCAGGTACAGGGGCTGGGGACAGGGAAACACTCCCAGCCAGTAAGAGGCTCAGGAAGCAGATGCGGCAAATGCTGATGAGAGCTCTAGTTCTCTGACCCCAAACCCCTCGGAGGCTGTGATGAAAGCTGTGAGGCTCCCATCCCCAGAAAAATTCACCCATACGCAAAGTGTACACTAACTTTCGAGGTTCTCAGACCCCCATCGGAGGACTCCCCTCCCCTCCGGAGGCCAGGGCGAGCTCCGAGGTGGACGCTCACACCTCCTCCCCCGCCGGTCCCCGGCTCTGCTGGCGACTGCTCTACCTGCGGGCCGGGAAGGAGGCCGGGAAGTGAGCTGTCGGGCACTGGGGAAGCCCCCACTGGAATGTCCCCCTTTCCAGGACCAAATGGACAAAGAGGAAGGGTACCGAGCAGGGGCGAGAGGGGCGACGGCGCAGAACCAAGCTCTCAGCGCTCTCGGGACTGCACCTGCGCGCCTCCGCGCTCCCCCGGTGCCTGCTCCGGTGTAAACTTTCTGGCCCGCGTTGGCTTTGGGGAGCCTCCCAGGGAGAGAGGAGCGACCCGCACAGGCGCCAGGCTGACCCCCTCTCCCTCCCGCCCGCCCGCCCGCCGCCCAGCCTCCGTCCCAGTGCCCCCAGGGTCACCGCAAGCAAGGAGAGCCCCGAGCGAGGCAGACGGAGCCAAGGGCACGCCGCGGGCGCGCACCTGGAGCCTTCGCGCCAGCTGCCCGCGCTCCCCGCCTCCGGGGCGCGAGGTCGTGGACACTGCGCTCCCCGGTGGCAGGGGCGCCACACTTACTCAGACGGGTCCAGGCTCTTCCTCTCGATGGCCGAGGACATTGGGGAGGGAGGTGGCGTGCCAGGCGGCGGGGGCGCTCCCTTTGTGGCTCGGTGCTGGCCGGCGGCCGGGACTCGGACCCCCTCGGGTGCTCGGGCGCCGCCGCTCCTGCGCCTCTTCTGGCCCGGGCGCTCCGGCGGCGAGCTCGCCCCTCCGCGCTCAAGGACAGTCACCGCGCTCCCTTCAAACGCCAAAGAGAGAGAGCGAATCACCGGGCTGCCGGCGCGCCGCGGCCGAGGCGGGGACCGGGGCGCGCAGCCTGGCCCCGGCGGCTGCTGCTGCTCAGGACTTAACCTTCCATCCCGGTCCCGCCGGCCGCCGCCGCCACCACTGCCGCCGCCCGGTCCGGCTCGGCTCGCGCGCGGTCGCACGCTCTGCGCCGCCCGCGGGATGGTGCGCGCCCGCCTGGCCGCCCGGAGCCCCTCGCACCTTCCTCCCGGGGCGCGGCGCGCTGCTCGCCGCCGAGGGCAGGGAGGGGGCGGCGGCCTGGGGGCGGGGAGGGGATCGTGCCTCTCTCCCTGGGCTCCCCCCTCTCTCGGGAAGGTCTATTTTCGCTCAGCTTCCCTCTGTCTCTGGTTTCATTTCCTTTTCCTGATCACGATTCAAATACAATAGAAGGAAATCACATTTAAAGGGACAGCTGCCCGGTACCCCCCACCCCCATTTTTTTTTAATGGGGCTCCTGGGGATTTGCAATACAAACAGCAGCAGCAGCAGCAGCAGCAGCAGCAGCAGCAGCACAGACTTGGCTTCTTAAAGGGGCCAGCGTCGGAGACAGGGAGTCGCGCAGTGAACCTCTCTCCTTGGAGAGGCGGCTGGGTTGCCTCTAATTATCCTCAGGGCTTCCCCTCTTCGCTTCCCTTTTGGTTAAGGCTAAAAGTAACCAGCGGGCTGCTCAGGAAGAAAGAAAAGGCAAGAATGCGAAATAAGCACATACAAAAATGCAAGCGTCCCGAGTGGCTTCCGCGCCGTCCGGGGTTCGAGGTCCCAGGTCCCAGGTCCGCGGTTGTGGTGCGCGGGTGCCCGGGACAGCGCGGCTCTGCTGGCCGCAGGCGTGTGACTGCGTCCGCTCTCCAGTCAGGCGACTGGAGCTGTGCAAGCGGGGACTGCGCGGGCCGGGTCTGCCTGCCTGAGCGCTGCCAGGGCTGCTAATCCCAGAGGGAGGGTGGTTGGGAGGGACCACGCTGGTCTAGTCTCCTCTCCTCTCCATCTGCTGGCGGCCGAATTCCCTCCCTCAGCATCTTTCAAAAACCAGACTCCTGCGGCTAACCTGGCCCCCTGTAAAATGCCAGCCATACTCTGCACAAGAGAAAGTGCCTTTTTGATGATGGAGGGCAAGGAATGATCAAGAGACCATTTTGCTCTGGGTCAGGGGAGGAGGCAAAAGCCAGACTTGATTTTGGAGTTCAGCTTTCCCCTCTAACCTCAAGGGCAAATTCTAGGAAGAGGGAGGAGATACAGAAGGGGGAGAGGAGGAGGCTAATAGTCTGCCCTTCTGTATAGAAAAACTTTGGGTCCCTTGGGCCACGTCAGAGTTCCTTCAAAAGGATCACATTCAGAAATTATTATTAAAGGCCTATTTGTGCATGACGCCAGTCACCAGTCTTATAAAGAGGAAACTGCCAAGTACTTTCAGATTCTGTAGGGTGTTTTTTTAATGAACAGTCTGGATCATAGTGATAGTCATTTTACTCCCATTTTACAGATGGCAATGAAGGGCCTGGATGAGTTCGCCTTGAAATGTGACCAACGTCAGAAGTGAATCCCTGGACACTTCATTTTCCCTGTTCAGAGCCAAATCCTCACTGACTTTTTACAAGTAAAATCAGAATTCACTATTGTGTGCATGTCCAAAGCTTGGGCCCCTAATGGGCACAATTAAAACCTGTCCCGGTATGTGAGTGTGGAAAGGAAGCCTTAAGAGCAGCTTTGGGTCCAAGTCAAGCCTTCGTATGTAAAAAGACATTCTCTTGATCAGACTCTTGTGGGTTGTTTTTTTTTAATCTTTCTTTAGATCCTTGTCTTTCATTAAAAAGGAAAACCCCCAGATTTTTTTAGGCAAGCCTAAATCCTGTGATAAACATGTAATCTACCACTCTACGATTAGAAATGAAAATGAACATATAGGTTGTGATTGCAGTTTACATCCTTACAACCTATATGTCAGTGTGATGGTAACATGCCAGGACTTGGGAATTGGACTGCCTGGGGTTTGATTTAGGCTCTTATTTAACAGCCAGCGTGGCCTAGGAAAGTTCCGTAGTCTCAGGAGCCAATATTGGGCCATGGCTCGGTCAGACTGCCTGCATTCCACCTGTGTGAACCTGGGCTCACAGCAGGAATTGAAACTCCCAGGATCCTCATCTATAAAATGGGGGTGCCAGACCTATTGCTTCAGTTGTTGTGAGGACTAAATGAGTGAGCGCTTGCAAAGTGTGGCGCATAACATATGCGATTAAATGCACAGAAAGCACTTGAAGTGCTTATAACTGGCAGCTGCTATGTTAGAGCAAAGACATCATCGGGAGAATTTAAAAAGAGCTTGAATCCAGCAGTTCCACTTCTGGGTATTTATCTGAAGAAAACAGAAACAGCAAGTCCAAAAGATAAATGCACCCCAATGAACATGGTGCCTTATTTACAATAGCCAAGATATGGAAACAATCCAAATGCTCATCATTAGGTGAATGGATAAAGAAAATCCTATATAATAAAAGCCTAATATGCTAAGTGTCCAGTCCGGTCAGCTATTCAACCAAAGTGTAATATGCTAATGATATGCTAAAGCCACTCAACTGCTCACTATGATGTGCACTGATGTGACCACCAGGGGGCAGATGCTCTGACCGGTAGGTTAGCTTGCTGCTGGGGTCTGGCTGATGGGGACTGAGCGAGACAGGCCGGACCCGACCTGGAGCCCTCCCACAGTCCCTCCCCAGCTGGCCACCCTCCTGCATCCTGGCCTGCGCTCTCTTGCAATCCCCCCCCCGCCCCCTCCCTAGTGCACGGATTTCGTGCACTGGGCCTCTAGTGTTATATATTAGTTAGCCATAAAAAAGCAGGAAATCCTGCCATTTATGACAACATGGATGGAACTTGAGCCTTATGCTAAGTGAAATAAGTCAGACAGAGGAAGACAAATACTGTATGATCTCACTTATACTAGTATCTGGAATCTTAAAAACAAAAAACAAAAAACCTAACTCATAGATATAGAGAACAGACTTGTGGTTGCCAGTGGGTGGTGTTGGTGTGTGTGAGCAAAGTGGGCAAAAGGAGTCAAAATGTACCAACTTCCAGCTATAAAATAAGTAAGTCCTGGGTATGTAATGTACAGCATAGTGACTATAGTTAATACTGTGTGTTTGAACATTGCTAAGAGAGTAGATCCTAAAAGTCTTCATCATAAGAAAAAAAAAATTGTAACTACGTATAATGACATGTTACCTAGACTTATTGTGGTGACCATTTCACAATATCTACAAACACTGAATCATTGTGTTGTACGCCTGAAACTAACATAATGTATGTCAATTATATGTCAAAAATAAATACACAAATAAAGCTTGAAATTAAATTTGAAGACAAGAATTTCCCACCCAAATTAAAAACAGTTTTCTATTTTTAAAAAGCAAACAGATAACGAACAACATAAACTGATGAACAAAAACAGATCCAGAGACAGAGAAGCATCGATCAGACCGTCAAACCTCAGAGGGAAGGTAGGGGAGGGTGAGGGTAAGGGGGAGAGATCAACCAAAGGACTTGTGTGCATGCATTTAAGCCTAACCAATGGACATAGACACCAGGAGGGTGAGGGCATGAGTGGGGGGGGTGGTGGTTAATGAGGGTTGAGGATACATATGTAATACCTTAATCAATAAAGAAATTAAAGATTGGGAAAAAAACAAACAAACAGAACAGGGTCTCTTTGCCTCACCTCTGATTGCTGCTCAACAAAACATAAACATTTTCCATTTTAATGTTCACTACCTTGGTGACTAGGTGAGATGCTTAGAACTGCTTGCTCTTATTAAATCTGATAAGTTGCTGACCTCCTTGCTACTGTTTTGCATGGGGCTCAAGTTAGTTGTTCAAATAAATATACCCCTGGGTTCCAGGAGGTAACCTCTGAACAACCAACTTTGGGGCATAAAGTTTCCTTTGCATAATCGGCTCCTGTTTTGACCCAAGGCGTAAAGAAAAGAGTGATTACTGCCTGTGACTTTGGGTCATTTTCTTATCTTTCACAACTCTTTGGGGAGAACTTCCTTAGAGAAAGCGAATATTTGAAATGGTATCTTAAGATTTCAATTTCACACACAGTGGTTGGAAGAAATAACTGCCGACCGGTGGGATTTCATTTCTATTCAACGGGCAATTGAATTGCTCAAATTTAAGTTTAACATTTAGAATCAAGTCGCAAAATGCGCTTTTATTATGCATAATTTTAAAGCCATCATGACCTTATTGTATCTTTCCACAGCAACCTTATACCCTACGCAAAAGAGGGACTCGGTAACGCTGAGGCGACTGGAAGATGTTAAACGGTTCTTCAAAGTTGGGGAAATCCCAGCTTGATGCCTACCCAGTGGGGTTGCAATTTAATTCCTTCTTCCCCTCACTCCTTGCCAATCTTAAATACCCTAAATTTAGAAATTTTCCAAGTTTTCCTTCCTGAACACGAATGTCAGAAGGAAACCAAATCAGTCTACATGATGAATCTGACCCCAGGTGGCTCGCTTCTTTCCTGCTGGCATTTTCCATTCTTCTTACTTATTACATTCACAATTGTTTCCTAGGGAAGCGCAGCTCCAAGTGACCAAGGCTACATTTCTGTGCGAAAATGGACTTCTAATAGAAATAAAAATGCAAATGTCATTGGGAAAATGCCAAGTATGACAATTTACTTCTTTTATTTTATTTTTTTTTCTAAACGTTAGAAGCCAAGTTGCCTCACATACCTGTTAGCTGTGACATTCTCATATAGGAACAAAAATAAAGCTTTGTTTTGATATGGCTTCAGTTCCCGTGCAAAATTCTTAAACTCCTCAATTGTCACAGGCATCTGGCTCCCAAATGTATTTCAGGGCCGGTGGATGGAAATGTTTTCACAGAATGTTCAACCTCTTAGTAACTTACTGATAAATCAATCAGGTTTCCTATATAGTAGAAAAGAGACCCCCCCTCCCCCAAATCTAAAGAAAATCCATATCAACTGAGTTTAGGAAGAATAAGCCTAGGTGTCAGACAGACATGGCTCACCTGTTGGCTGGCTGTGTGACTTGGGGAAGTTATGTCACCTCTCTGAATCTCAGTTTCTCTATCTATTCATGAAAGCAATCATAACGCTCAGCAGGGCTAGAACTAGGGCAAGGCCGCCGGGATGCCAGCTCACCTCACAGGAATTTTGAGAGGATTCGATGTGTGGAAAAATGCTTTGCACAGGGGTGGCATATAGTAAATGCTCAGACATGATAGCTGTTGTCATGACCCCATCTTTCAGAAGTAATCACCGCTGGATCAGGAAGCAGCAGTCCCTCAGCTAGTCAGGACATCCGCCAAAGCATGCTGAGATGGAGGCGCTTTAGAAAGAGCAGTGATGTGCCCAAGACGTCAGCCGGCCCCAGGCTTGGCGAGCCCACGATTTTCAATCAGAAATGCTGGATTGTGCCCATTTTAGGCTGCTGACAGCTTCATGGCTTCCCCCCCACACACTGCCTGCTTCTGACACATCCCTGATTTTACTCATCTGATTTCCCTCTCCCAGTAAGTCCTAAATCACCTTCTACAACTAAGACACGAGGCAACATCCAGTGCTGAAGTAACTGACACAAATGTCACAATTTCACAGCGAGGTCTTAGCAGAGTTAAGCTCATAGCACGTCCTGGTGGAGGGGGGCTCAGGAATGGGATTTCCCAGCTTGCTCTAGTGGGCTTCCCCTGCCGCTGCTCTAACCTCAGCAGCTTCATACTTGACCTTGGACACGTTACTCAGCCTCTCTGGACTTCAGCTTCTGCTCTGTAAAGTGGGCATATCAGAGTACCTGTCTCATGGAGCTGTTCTGACGTTTCTGTGAAGTGAAACAAATCAGGTGCCCGAAAGGAGACTGGCGCGTAGTAAGCTTCTGGGGGAGACTTTGCATATACCAGCTTTAAAACATTTGAACACTCACCCATAATCCAGACACCGTTTGATGGACAAGGCAAGGGAGGTGTAGAGTCAACAGCTTCTTCTTCCTGCTCTGCCACCATCAAACCCTCTCCATTCTCTCTCGTGGGCACTGCACCCTGGATTTATTTGATGCTCCGAGGTCAAGGGGGAGTGAGAGCTGGGTGAGCTGACTCACTGAGCTGCCCTTGTGCCCTTTGTTTATGCAAACTATCCCCTTTCTTTAGCCACTCAGAGAGCCCCACCTGAGGGACACACCACAGTTCCTCAGAAGTCCACGCTCCGTATTGTGGCACAGAAGGCCTCATGCTTTCTCCATCACAGCCCCCTCCTTCTCTCTGTTGGAACCACAGTGGCCCTTTTTCTATTGATTGAAAACAAACCAAGACAGCTCCTACTGGAGACCTTTCTCACTTGCTCTTTCCTCTATTTGAGATGCTCTTCCTCTAGAACAGTGGTTCTCAACCTTTCTAATGCTGCGACCCTTTAAAACAGTTCCTCATGTTGTGGTGACCCCCCAACCATAAAGTTATTTTCGTTGCTACTTCATAACTGTAATTTTGTAATTCATTTGTTAATGAATCGTAATGTAAATATCTGTGTTTTCCGATGGTCTTAGGCGACCCTGCTAGCGACCCACAGGTTGAGAACCGCTGCTGTAGAGTAGCGGGTAAAAGTTACAAAGGACCTGGAAGACCCCTTGTCTTTCTCAAATATCACTTTTGGGAGAAGATAAGGGCCCAGATAGCATTCAGATTTGGGCCCAAGAGTTTGGTTTGGGAAAAAGATCAGGCTCTTGGCTCTTAGGAACATTTAGGTCAGGGGGTGTCGAGGAGCAATGAGGCCTCTCTTTGAAGCTTGCCTCTCTGCTGTAGGGCCCCCATGCCTACAGGAGACACGGCTGCAGTGAGCCAGTGTGTAGAACACACTCAACCACAGGGGTAAAGGCACAGGCTTTGGAAATAGACAGACTTACTCTCTTAGCTACATGGTTTTAGGCAAATTATTTGACTACTCTGAGCCTCAGTTCTGTCACGTGTAAAATGGGGATAATTATATCTTCAACACAGGGCTGTAGGAATAAAATGAGATCATGCATGTCAAATGCTTAATACAATGCTCAATGGATGGTAGCTATTATTAGAATTAATTAAGCAGAGAACCTCAGAGGAGGACAGTCAACCAGGGCAGGCCTCTCTTGGCTGGACATGGGTAGATGATGGAATTCTGCTGCAATGAGGGCTCAGCCTCCTTTCCAGGGGGACTCTCGCCTGATCTGAGCTGCTCTGTGACTCCCCATGGTAAGGTGGGTTAGGCTCACAGACACCTGGCCTGGCCTCATGCTCAAGAAGGTGATAAAGAGAGGGCATTAGGAGGCTGTCCTGGCCACTGGCTCTTCAGAGTTGTGGGGGTGGGGTCCTCTGGTCTGAGACTGCACTGCAGACAGGCCTTCCATTGAAGGAAGGGGCCAGGATGCTTCTGGGGAAGCTTGTTCTCTGGGAAGCTGGCTGAGAGGACTAAGCCTGGTGGGGAAGGCGATTCTGACCCTCCTAAGGACACTTACCTTTTAAATCTTTAAATCTCAGCGGGAAGGAGTCTTGTCTATGATGCTCCCTAGAAATACCCTTTAGCAAAAACCAGGGAAAGAGCTGTGTGCTTTTTTCTGCTTCCCTTCAGTTGCAGTTGCCCCTCATGTATCTTATTGCCAAGCTAACCTCTCTGGAATATTGTTTTCTTCACTGTCACTACTCTGCTCAAGAATTTGCCATGGCTCCCTATTGCTTGTGGCCATTGGTGAGTTGCTTAACCTATTGGGACCTCTATGTTCTCATTTTTCATAAAGGGAAGAGATAGACTGGAAGGTTAGAGCTGCAGTTGGATGTGTGACCCTGTCTTTCTGGCAGATGAAGACCCAATCCCCTGTACTCCCATTAAAGGTGCCCTGTGATCCTGCCCATCCCATCGATTCAGCTTTATACCCCTCAACCCTAGAGCCTGAACCTTCCCATCCAGCCACGCAGCTTGCTCCTCCTTGATCTCATACACCCTGCTCGTGTCCATCTTGATTCATTGTCTTACTGTGTTCTCTCTCTCTCTCTCTCTCTCTCTCTGGGATGTCTGCATGGCCTGTGTTTCAAACCTTTGGTGCCCAAATGGTAGACTGGTTAAGAATAGAGGCTTTGGAGATAAATAAACCTGGTGTTGAGTCTCTGCTTCACAACTTACTATCTGGGTAATTAATCTTAGGCAAATCTCTGAGCTTCAGTGCTTGAGACGATAAAATAGAGACAGTGATAAATGTAAGGTTAGGAGGAGTAACTGAGATAATGTATGCAGCAGGCCAAGCACAGTGTCTGGCACATGGAAAGTACTCGGTAAATGGCAATCATTGCTGCAGTTAGTTCAAAATCCGCCCCAGTCCCTCTGCTGCTCCCAAATGTGTCCATCATCTTGAACCCCGCCCAAGCCTGAAGGTTTCTCTGTTGCCTGACGCTCATGGTGGCTGATCCTTTCCTGAGTTCTCATAGCTCGTGGCTATAGGGCCTGGTTATTGGTAGGTGCTCCCTGCCTCTGTCTTGCAGCACACTGATTTCATGTCTGAGCAGCATCTTGCTACCTCAAAAGCGCCTGATATTCCTGGAGAAGAGTGGCCATGATTATCATTTTCATTAGCTCCCAGGGTACTGATATAAATTTGGAGATCCTCAATAATTCCTTATCAATCAAAGGCTTCAAATATCACATCCTTGTTGTCAATTTTCCAATTCCAAGATTCACATTGACATTCACCAAGACCGGAGGGCCTTCACGCTGGTGAGGAAGGTCTCCCCAGAATCAGCATTGAGGGTGGCTCATGCGTGGCCATTCACAGACCTCTTAAAAACCTGGGAGCTAAAGTTCTAAAACTCTCAGAAGAAAACATGGGGGAAATCTACATGACATTGGATTTAGCAATGATTTTGTGACTATGACACCAAAAGCACGACAACAAAATAGGTAAATGGGATTACATCAAAGTTAAAAATGTTTCAATATCAAAGGACGTTACGAACAGAGTGAGAAAGCAGCCCACAGAATGGGAGAAAATATTTGCCAACCATATACCTGAGAAGAGGTTAATATAATAAAGACCTCCTACAATTCAACAGGAAAACCAAACAACCCAATTAAATAATGGACAAAGAACTTGGATAGACATTTCTCCAAAGAAGATATACAAATGGCCAATAAGCACATGGAAAGACGTTTAACATCACTAATCACTAGAGAAATGCAGATCAAAACCACAATGAGATACCACTTAATGCTCATTAGAGGATGGCTATTATTTAAAAAAAAAAAAAAAAAGGAAAAGAAAAGAAAGAAAAATAGAAATAAGTGTTGGAGGAGATGTGGAGAAATTGGGACCCTTGTGTACTGCTGGTGAAAATGGTACAGCTACACAAAACACAGTATGTATGTTCCTCGAAAATTAAAAATATGACCCAGCAATTCCATTTTTGGGTATATACTCAAAAGAATTAAAAGCAGGGACTCAAACAGATATTTGTACATACATGTTTATAGCAGCATTATTCACAATAGCTAAAAGATGAAAGCAACCCAAGTGTCCATGAACAGATGAATGGCTTTTTAAAAAAGTGGTATATGCATACAATCAAATATTATTTCACCTTTTAAAGGGAAGGAAATTCTGACACGTGCTACAACATGGATGGACCTTAAAAACATTATACAAAGTGAAATAAACCAGCCACAAAAGGACAAAGACTATATAATTCCACTCATATGAGATAACTAGAGTAGTCCAAGTCCTAGAGACAGAATGTAGAATGGTGGTTGCCAGGGACTGGGGGTGAGGTAGGGGGAAGGCAGAGTTATTGTTCAGTGGGTACAGGGGTACAGTGTTTCAGTTTGGGAGAATAAAAAAAAATTCCTGGAGATATAGAAATGTCTAACCACTATGCTGTACCTGAAACTAACATAATATTGAATGTCAACTGTAATTGAAAAATTAAAAAAATAAATAAATGAGAGATTTTTTGGAAAAGTTCTGGAAATGAATGGCAGTGATGGTTGCACAACAGTGTCAATGTGCTTAGTGCCCCTGAACTTGGGTCTGGTGAAAATGGTAAATTTTATGTTACGTGTATCTTACCACAATTAAAAAAAAACACACAAAACTGGTTGAAGACCATTCCCTAGGTACACATCGGTGCCAGCATACAGAAGTTTACCTATCATTTCAGGAAGCTCACAGCCTGCTCAGGTTCATCTATCGACCCATTTAACAACCCCAGTGCTACGGGGAAGCTGGTCCCATGAGCTCAAAGATGTTCTTCAGGTCCCCTAATGGCAACCCTTGCCCCCTTCGGCCCTTGTGAGCGGGGTTGGTCCCTGACTTCCGGATGACCTTCTCTGTGGAGCTCACTCGGCTCCAAGGACAGGGGAAGAGGTACAGTTTGTTACCATGTAAAGCCACATCCTAAAGGAACCCCGTGCTCTTATAGATATCTATCTGCCCTCTCTGAGAATTGGGAGTTAGAGTGTAGCCGGCACAGGTTCTGTTTTGGGGGGAGGGGGTGGAAGAAGGGGGGGCTCCTGTAAGCAGAGCATCTTTAATGCCCCTTCGGGCCACAGCCCCTTTCCAAAGGCCCAGGGCCAGCTCAGCTTCTCTCACGCTCTCAGGCCACACTGCTTCCCACCACACTGAAGAAGGCTGCCTGGGGCCATATCTTGCCAGGAAGAGCTATTAAAAAGCATTCCATTTGTATTTCCTGCATGGCCCTCCATCTGGAAATATCTTTCATCTGGCAACTTTTGCAAAGCGAACTGAATCTGGAAGGAGGTCCTGGCAGGTTTATGCTGGCACCTCTATCACTCCAATAAGTCATTTCCATCCTAACCTTCACGAGGGTCGAGTAATCGTGACTTGGTATCAGAAACAGGCCCGGCAGGGAATGGCAGCAAGTCTTTCGGGCCCTGAGTCCTCCTTTTCATCCTGAAAACACCCACTTGGAGGGCAAGAGCGAAATCCAGCCAAGTACTAAACACACTCTCTCAGCTCAAATATTACTTCTTCAGGGAAGTGCCCCTGACCCCCGTGGCTAGATTAGGACCCACCACTAGAAGATCGCACTCCCAGGTTGGATCACAATTTGTATAAGGCTACGTTTTGTGATTATTAAGGGCTATCAGGCTCCCCCAACGAATGCAAGCTCCTACATTCTCCATATCTAGCATTCGTAAGTGCCCAATCAATATTTATTGAAGGAATGAATGAATGGACAAATGAATGAATGAAACTCATCTTACCTGCCTCTCCACCAGTTCCTTCAAGTCCAGGATGGAAAATAGCTTCTTTTCAGAACCGTTGTTCCTGAAAGAAAATGAGAGGAAGTCTCTGGTAGGAGCTAGAAGTAGAATGGAGAGAGAGAGGGGTGTGGGGAGAAAAAAGGTCTTTATCTTCAGTTAGAGAAATGTTTCCCCGGGTCCTTGATAAACTAGGGACAAATACCCCTGGGCTTTCTGATAGTGTGAGGGTCCTTGATAGTGTGGCTGGGTGGGGCAGGCGGAGCATCTAGGCAAAGGGATGGATTCTAACGGTTTCTCCACGGGTTGAAAAGGCTGCTTCCTGCCAACCTTTTTTTTCTCTCCGTTGTGTACCAGTTTAGCTTATACATGTGAAGGAGTGGCTCACTTCTCCAAACGTTCAGCCGGTGTGTCCGGAGCTGTCCTAATCGCAGCTGCGGTGGCCGCTCATGGGATGCTCCCGCCGGTCTGGGAAGGGGAGTGGTCTGTCTGTGTCTCACACTTTGCAAATCTCACATTCCTTTGGGTCTCAGAAATCACCCCCCTCACTACCACCACCGCCCCCCGCCCCCGTTAGGGCAGGTAGCCAGGCTTCCATTGGATCGGAGAGGAACTTAGGCCAAAGTTATTTCAAATCTTAAACCTGCCTAAACGAGAGACCCAGGACACTTATTCATTGGACAGCTGCACAGACGCAGGCACAGACACAGGCACACAGCTGCATGTCCTGGGCCGTGACCTCCTTGGGGGCCAAGGCCTCTCTGAAGCACTGCATTGGGATCCCTGCCCTCAGTTCATAACTGGAATGTGTTTAAAAATGCTGGCAAGGCCCGGCCGGCATGGCTCCGTGGGTGAGCGTTGACCTATGAACCAGGAGGTCACAGTTCGATTCCTGGTCAGGGCACATGCCCGGATTTCGGGCTTGATCTCCAGTGTGGGGTTTGCAGGAGGCAGCCAATCAATGATTTTCTCCCATCATTGATGTTTCTATCTCTCCTTCCCCTTTCCCTTCCTCTCTGAAGTCAATAAGACTATATTTTTTAAAAATGCCAGCAAGGGCAGCAGTCCCACCTCTTTATAACACACACACACACACACACACACACACACACACACACGTGCATATGTGTGCACAGAGTTGCTGGTGAGATCATGGTAAACACTAGCCTGTTTGGGGGATCAAAATAACAGAATGATTTCCCTTCGTGGCTGGCGTAGAGGAACAAATTAGACGGATAAATTAGCCGTTTCCAAAGACATTAGCCACCACCCAGCTCACACAGTGAGCATCTGACTCACAGGGGTGGGGGCGGGAGGGGACTCTCTAAGTCTTAGCCTATGAATAGACCCTCTTCCTCCCTCTCGGGGAGAGAAGCCAGAGTGCCCGGAACACCAAGGGGGAAGCCTCAGAATAATTTTATTTTAAAAGACAAGCCTAATTACCACTTTTTCTGGCTCCTTGAAGAAAAAGAAAACGTCCCCCTGCAAGTCTCCATTCATCGGTTAGTTAATGAAGCCTACTCACCACAGATGATGTAATCTTGGTAGCTTCTCCAATCAGATCGAGGCTGTCACTCCTCTGCCTCCTCAGCTAATTGCCCTTCTTCACACCTGTTGCTTCTCAGGAGGCCCCGGCACCCTAGGTCCTGGCGCCTATCCCACCTCCTTTCTCTGCCCAGGCACTCACAGGTCCTTGTGGACAGCAAGGCCTAGGGCTGATGGGGTGTATCCTTCCCACTTCTGCTCAAGGCCAGTTGCTGTTTTTTGAGTGTGTTGCAAACCCATGGTTGGGGAGCTGGGCCCCGGCAGCCTGGTTGTCTATCTGATGGGTGGAGCCTTCGCTCCTGCAGTGAGCGCTCCTACCACATGCGCTCTGCGTGGAATCTCCAGATTTCCAGGGGAGGTCCTCCATGCTGTGCCAGACAGCAAGATGGATGGCCCAAATCCTACTCAGACCCTCAGCCTCTGGCTCAGAACATGGAGAAGACTGAGAATCCACAGCCTTGCACGAGCCCCAGTGGGCCCTCCAATTCCAAGAACCACCTCTCACCTGTTCACGCATACCTCCCTCTCCCTCCCACGGCGCCACCCTTTTAACTTCTCTCCTGCACCATCAGCGAGTAAGTATCCACTACTTTCCCCTGCTGCAGGCTGTACAGCAAGTTCGGAGGCTCACACAGCCCTGGACAAACTTAGAGAAGGTATGCAACCTCTCAGAACCTCAGCACCCTCATTTCTAAAACAGGGACCCCGGCACCCATCTGCAGGGTGGTGGAGTGAATTAAATGAGATACTTCGAGGAAAGAGTTTGCGCAAGTGCCAATGTTGTCTTACCCAGCAACACTTTCACTGTACGGATTTGGTCACCTCCTCCTTAGATGTTAAATTCTAACTTGGTTCTTCTTTCGAGCCCCTCAGGGCCTGGGACACTTAGGTGTACAGAAGTCAGGCATACAGAGTTGTTCTATACTGGCTGGATAAAATAGACTCCCGTCTCTCCTTGTCCTTGTTTTCACCACAAAACTCTTATCAGCTGCTCCGCTGGCCCTGCCTCTTTGATCCTGGGCTTTGGGGCCACCCCAGGCTCCCCTTTCCCTGTGCCCCATACCCTAGCGAGCCCACTGACTCCTGAAGTCCTGGTGTGCATGCTACTGCTGCCACCCCCTGAAATGGCTGCACCCCCACGTGGGCCTCGTCTGTCAGCTGCCTCCTCTGCCCCCGCCCAGTCTCCCCCATGTTGTTTGTCTGCTGGGCTGGGCTTTATCCGAGGGTGACAGCTCACCAGACCTCATCCCTGAGTCTCTTCCAAGCATTTGCAGCCCACCCTGGTCCAAAGATATCTTTTATAGCTGATCTCTGCGGCACCTCCTACCTTCCAATTAGGAGCCTGTCAACACCCCAGTCATCACTCTTCCTACAGCCGCTGACAACGCAGGCTGCTCTGGGAGAGGGAAGCAAAATTATTTCCCCGGTGGTGGAGGTGGAGGTGGTGCTGAGCACAAAAGCTAGAATCTAGGTGAATCTGAATCTAGTTCAGCCTTCTTATTCTACAAGTAGGTGTCTTGTCTTTGAATGTGCAGCGCCAAGCACAGTGTTTGACATATAGTAGGTACTCAATAAATGGCCACACGTGAATGGAAAAGGCCAAGGACACATTTATTTTAATATACATTTTTAATGACTTTAGAGAGGAAGGGAGAGGGAGAGAAACATCAATGATGACAGAGAATCATTGACTGGCTGCCTCCTGCATGCCCCCTACTGGGGATCAAGCCAGCAACCTGGGCATGTGCCCTTGACTGGAATGGAACCTGGGACCCTTCAGTCCACAGGCTGACGCTCTATCCACTGACCCAAACCAGCTAGGGCTAAGGATCCATTCTTTAGCTAGCAGATTCCCCTTCTCAGTGCCGGTTGACATCCAGTTCGTTTCTTTCTCTTGTATATGCAAATAATAAAGCTAGCTCCTAATTAGTCTTTCACAGTCTTTTCTTTCCTTTACTTCTGTGGTTGAAAATAAATTTATACCAGAAAAGAGAGATGTCTGATCCCTCTTTCCTCCTTCTTCCACCTTCTCTAAATCTTGGGATCATGGTGAGGCTGTCTGAAATTCAGGGTCATTTTCAGAAACAGGAGCTGATGAGGGAAGTATGACACAATCTCACATTTTTCTTATCTGGCAGTGTGGTCTGGTGGTTTGCATAGGGGCTCTGCCTGTCGGAAGTCAGGCTTTCTATTTCTGGGGCTTAAGGAAACCGTGTAACAACAGTCTTTACAGCACCCCTCACTCTTGCTTTCTCTTTCTCTTGTTCCCTGCAAGGAGCCCAGAATGGAATGACTGAGCCACAGCAGCCGGTATTTCAACCAGGAAAGGCAATGTACCGCCCGCCTGGCCCGTCTCAGCCTCGATGGAGGCTATGAGGGTTTGTGGTAAAGAGATGAAAGATTTCCAGAGAAATGGAAAGTGAGGGCGATGAGCAGGAGCATGGTTTGGGGCTGAGAGTCTGAAGAGGCAGTGATGACAGTCTTAACCACATCAGACTAAACCCTTTCTCTGATGGCAACGGGAGAGCCTGAAGTCTGAGGGCTCTGAGGAATGGAGATTTTCATCGACTGAGTAGTGCCGGGTGTACCTGGGAAAGGAGGAGGGGAGTTACCCTTGCTTTGCCCTCCAGGGAGCAAATCCAGAAGTGGGGATGTGGGGAACGTCTTTGATCTGAAATAGACAAGTGGGGGTGGGAGGGGGCAGAGAAAGAACCAAAGAAACAACAGATTTGATGAAACCAGAAAGGGACAAAATGAAAGGGGGGGTATTAGGATTAGATCTTCGGAAGGGCAGAGAGCTCCATTGACACATCTTCACTGCCCGCCAAGGACAGTTCTCCAAGCGACTTGGGAAAGGCCTCCTGAGGGGGTATCCGTGTTAGACCAGCCTAGCAGAGATAGAAGCATCAAATCTAGGAATTCCATTGTACCCCAGACTTCAAAGTACATAGAGATTTGAACAGCCTTGAAATCAATAAAATCTTTCAACATTTGATCAGATCAGTCTTCTATAACTATGCAAGTTCAGGCTATATCTAGAAAGAACAGGGCAAGTTGGGGGGGTGGAAATAGTCATTTAACATGCCATTTCCTTCCTCATTTCTACCCCCCTGATCTTCAGGCCTCAATTCCTGCTACTGTAGTTGTTGTTTTAACAACCAGGAAGCTATGAGACCTTTCGGGTTATCTTTAGGGTGACACCCTGCAGAAGGTTTTTAAGCTGAGCTGGGGCTGGGCGACCAGATGGCTGGACTATTGCTTTGGAGTTCTGAAGGTCTTCTCTCTACCAGGGCGGTTCAAACAGTAGGTTTTCCGGGTTAGTTGTATGTGTGCCATTCAGAGGCCCAGACCATGGTGGGAATGTGGTGTTTTATGAGATTCCAGTGATTATTGTGTGATTAAAGGGCTTTAAAGAAGAAAAAACAACAACAAAACAATCTCTCCAAAGGGATAGCACTCAGGACCCTAGCTTTGGAGTTAGGAAAACTGGATTTGAATTCTGGCTCAGCCCATTACCCAGGCAAGCTGCTTTCTCTCTCCACCTCTGCCCTTCACCTCCATGCTGTTGGGAGGACTTAACAAGATACACAGTTGGCATACTTTGGGGCACAAAGTACTGGTAAGTTGTAATTAATTGCTCTTCTGTCCCAAAGAGCATCCTGAGACTTAATTTTTAAATATTAAAAAAGGGTTTCAGCCCTAACTGGTTTGGCTCAGTGGATAGAGCGTCGGCCTGCAGACTGAAGGGTCCCAGGTTTGATTCTGGTCAAGGACAGGTACCTTGGTTGCGGACACATCCCCAGTAGGGGGTGTGCAGGAGGCAACTGATTGATGTTTCTCTCTCATCGATGTTTCTAACTCTCTATCTCTCTCCCTTCCTCTCTGTAAAAAATCAATAAAATATATATTTTTAAAAAATAAAATAAAAAAGGGTTTCACTGTGGAGCTATCTCCCCAGCCTATTGACGTTTATGGAGAACACACTTTCAACTGCCAGTTACGGCAGCAGAACAGAACCTTACACCAACAGACATATGGAGGACCTGGCCTCCGCACCTCATGGGCGCATGGCTGAGTAACAGCCAGCACCCTGCGTCCCCCACCTGGGCCATGCCCCAGGTGTGCTCACCTGGCCCAGCAGCTCTGGGGAGCAAGAGCGGAGAGGAAACCTGAGTCTACCTGCAGACAGACCACTGAGGACAAAACCTTTAGAGCAGGGGTCCTCAAACTACGGCCCGTGGGCCACATGCGGCCCGCCAAGGACATTTATCCAGCCCGCCAGGTGCCGCTGTCTGTCCTGCTTAGCAGCCGACTCGTCCCGGGCCCTCAGTGCGCATAGGAATTTGTTCATAGTTTTTTTTTTTAAACTGTAGTCCGGCCCTCCAACGGTCTGAGGGACAGTGAACCGGCCCCCTGTTTAAAAAGTTTGAGGACCGCTGCTTTAGAGGATGCAGAGCTGCTGCTCGCCCACATGACACCTCTGTAAGAATTAGAAAAGGCCGCTCTGTTCTCTCAGCAGACACAGCCATGTCAGGGTGCACAGCGTGGCAAGCAGGAAACACGCTGTATTCCAGCCCGGCTCACCCACTTGCCTGCACGACCGCAGCAATGGCCTGCGTGGGAGCTCCCACTTTATGGGCTGTGGGTAGGACTGCAAGGCGGGGCCTTGAGGGCTCCCTCTACACGCTTGACAATACCGTATGTTCGATGGCGGCCCTGTCAAATACAGTAGCCACTAGCCACGTGTAGCTCTTTAGATGTATATTGAAATTAATTAAAATTAAATAAAATTAAAAAATGTTTGGCCCTAGCTGGTTTGGCTCAGTGGATAGAGCATCAGCCTGGGGACTGAAGGGTCCCGGGTTCGATTCTGGTGAAGGGCACATGCCCACATTTTGGGCTCGATCCCCAGTAGGGGGCGTGCAGGAGGCAGCCGATCAATAATTCTCTCTCATCATTGATGTTTCTATCTCTCTCTCCCTCTCCCTTCCTCTCTGAAATCAATAAAAATACATTTAAAAAATAATTTTTTTTGTGCCTCCATCATAGTAACTTCTTGTTCAGTGCTCATAGCCACAGGTGGCCATTGGCTACCATACTGGACAGTGCAAATATAGAACACTTCCATGTTCCAGCGAGGCCTCTTGGAGAGCACTGCTCTAGCTGATCACTGTCAGTTGTAGCAGCCACTTCTCTTCCACTCCCCATCATGGGCCATCTTCTCTGGACCTGCAGACCATTCATCGTGTTACCAATATTCCAGGGCGTATCCAATCACCATGCTTTTTGTTCATGCCGTCCTCACTTCCTAAAATGTCCTCTTTTCCAATAACTGCCCATCCAATAACATCCTGCTCTCTCTTCAAGGCCTAGATCCTATGCAGACTCCCAGACCCGCTAGGTGGACACGCTCTTCTCCCGCCATCTCCCAAAGCTGTACATTTGTGCTTTGAGACACTTTCTCATCAGGTGTCTGTGAGCCTTGCGTCCCCTGCTCACTGCGTGCCCTGGAGGGCAGGCACCGGCCCTGTTCACCTCTGTGTCTCCAGGGCCTGGGTGAGAAGGCCCCTGGGTGAGGGAGCTGCATCTCTGGAAGGATACATTGCTTGAACACAGTCACGGAGGCTCGGGTGGGACAGCCGTGTGAGATGTTTGGATACAATGCTTTGAGCTTTGCAGGTGGCGCTTTGCACCCACCTCCTCCAGGCCGCAGAGAACTGCTAGATGGGCCCTCTCTTCCCTAACTCCCGGAAGAGGGAGCCGAGGCTGAGAGATGGGCGGTCATCCAAGGTGACCACTCAGCCGGAAATGGCAGAACGGCATTTGGGTAGAGGTCGTGCTGTCTCCAGAGCCCAGGTGTGGGGGTGCCTCTTATGTGAGGGCATGCTCTGAGGACCTCGCCAGGAGCTAGGATGAGGGGCTCCGTTAAGCAGAGGGTCCTGGGCAGCTGCAGGTGGATGCATGTCCTCCCCCGACTCCCGTCCCCCACCTCCCAGGGGGAAGACTTGTCCCTGGGACCCTTTCTTGGGCTTTATTCCTCTGCATAGGGCTGGGACAGGCCAGAGACACCCCCACCCCACCCCCAACTTGTCCTCTCCTTTTCCTCCCTAACTGCTGGTGTTGCTTCCTGCTAACTTGGCCACAGCAGAAAGGCCGGGAGGGGACTCGTACCCCAGACTTTCCTCTCTGCCTCAGCTTCAGGTCGGATGCTCTTGTCTCCCCTCTGTCTTCAGAGCCATCATTTTCACAGCAGGCCGAGGTGAGCCAGGCAGTTTTACGATGGCATAAAAAATATTTTCTTTCTGCAAGAGGCTTGCGTGTCATAACCAACTCGGGGCATCTTATTACTGAAGCTCTTCCTGCCTATGGAGAGACATTTTGTACTCAAAACTTGTTAAAAAAGAGTGGGCAAACGGGGGGTGGGGCGGGGGGGAGGAAGCCTCGGTGGTCTGGCATAGCCTGTTCTCCCATTAGCCCCCAACAGGTTTCTGGGGCCACAGCACTGAGGGGCAAGGGCAGCAATTGCCAAACTTGAATTTCTACCTCCCACCACACTCACCTCGGTTTTCTCTTTTTCTGTCCTTGTCCTCCTTCAAATGCTCATTGTCTTGTTTCCCATTTTCTCCCACTCCTGCACACGTGTTAGATCTCCCAGTGAGTGCCCCAGGCACGATGCGGCCCCCCGGGGTGCTCAGCCCAGAACATACTTTGATGTGGTCTCTTAGGTCTGGCTGACCCCCTTTCTGACTTCTCTGCTTAATGCTTCGAGGTCCAGATTCTACGAGTACAAAGGGGTTGAACTGTGAGCCAAGAAACACACAGAACGAGGGGAACACCGCCTGTGAGGAGCCAGGTCGATTGCCTCCTGGCAGATCTCTTTCTCTCCAGCCTGCCTGCCCCGCCTCGGGCCTCTTGCGCCTGTTAATCGGATGGTGGCAACCTGATTCTGAGCACCGGTGTTCCTGGTCTGGCTTTTCCCGTTTGTGACACTGGCTGAGCCTGATCTCCGGGCCGGGACCAGCCCGAGAACCTAATTACTCCTGGTGCTGCTTCAGCTTTGGTTTGGCATTTTCCACCTGGGACTGTCCCCCAGCTCTGTATCAACCCCAAAAGTGGTCCCCCAACAGCAGATGAGTCATTTGTTCATTCAACTTCTTGCCTACCTTATCCTATCTAATAAAGAGGGAATATGCTAATTGACCATCATGCCCTCACAAGATGGCGGCACCCACAGCCAATAAAGAGGGGGTATGCTAATTGACTGCCAGGCCCTCACGAGATGACGTTGCCCACAGCCACAAGATGGCAGCGCCCAGTCCCCTCAGCGCTGCCTCATCCAGCCTCAGTCCTCCAGTCCCCTCAGCCCTGCCTCATCCAGCCAGAGTCCCCTAGTCCCCTCAGCCCCGCAGGGGAAGGCAGTTGGGGGCGATCGACTGCCAGCAGTCCTGGATTATGAGAGTGATGTCTGACTGCCTAAACCGGCAGTCGGACATTCCCCTGAGGGGTCCCAGATTGGAGAGGATGCAGGCTGGGTTGAGGGACACCCCTCCACCCCCACCCCCGTGCATGAATTTCATGCACCAAGCCTCTAGTTTATCAATAAGAAGTTTACATGAGTTTCCCTGCTTGTAAACGAAGAGCTTCCTGCTACTACAGGCTGCCTCTTACGGAGATTAGAACGTTTTCCCTAGAAACGTTGAGAAATGTATTTTGCGTATAACAGAACAGGTTTTGATTTGTTTTGTTTTTTACAGTACACAGTGGTTTTCTCATTGCTATAATTACAGCCGCAGTCCCTTGTTGGCACTGCATCACCAGGGGCTGAAAGACAGAAACTGGGTTGATGTCCACGAAGTGGTCCAAATAAAAAAAGGCTGAGACGTGAACCCTGAGCCATGCAGCCCACTGCAATGTATATCTAACCACTTTACGTTCAGCCGCGGCCACGGCAGGTTTCCCTGATTTGTGAACATAGAAATAAACCCTTTTCCTGTGGATTATTCCTAACCTGCAGATTTTTTCCAGACTTGCCTTGACCCCAGGGGTGGCCTGCAGAGAGCAATGCTCCTCACTAGATGCTCTCAGTCCCATTGAAGGACCAACAATTAATTATAACAATAAGAAACACATTGTCTGTTCAGGCCTCCCTTCCTGCTCTTAAATTCATAGAACGCCCTGCCACCTGGACAGTTGATGGGCGTGTGCTTAAAATAACCCAACTGAACGTATGTGTAAAAGACACAAGTAAGAAACTCTGAAGGAAAAACATCAAGATAATTACAGTAGCTGTATACGTGTGGTGATAGTAATAAAAGGTGTGTCTTTTTCTTTACTCTTTTTCTAAAATAACTGATTGTGATTTCTAACTTAAATAATTAAGGGTGGTATCTTTAGACCCTGGCCCCGTAGCTCAGTTGGTTGGAGCATCATCCTGATACAGCAAGGTTGCGGGTTCAATCCCCAGTCAGGGCACATATAAGAAGCAACAAATTAATGCATAAAGGAGTGGAACAACAAATCTCTCTCTCTCTCTCTCTCTTACCCCCTTTCCTCTCTCTCTAACAATCAATAAATTACAAAAATAAAGAACAATATCATTAATTCAACATAATAATTTTTAAGTACTCCCCTAGCCAGTTTGGCTCAGTGGATAGAGTGTTGGTCTGCGGACCAAAGGGTCCTGGGTTCAATTCGGGTCAAGGACATGTACCTTGGTTGCAGGCTCCTCCCCAGCGGGGGCCCTGGTCAGGGCTCATGCAGGAGGAGACCGATCAATGTGTTTCTCTCACATCGATGTTCCTCTCTGTCTTTTCCTCTCTCTTCCACTCTCCCTAAAAATCAATGGAAAAATATCCTCGGGTGAGGCTTAACAAAAAAAAACAAAAAACAAAAAAATTTTTTTTAAAGTACTTTATTATTCCTTCATTGTTCACTGAGCGCCTACTATGTGCCAGATTCTACTCTGGGTGCTAAGGACACAGGGTGAAAAAGACAGTTCCTTCTCTCATAGAGCGTCTAGTCAAACAGAGGGGACAGATCAGAAACAAGTAATTATATAGATCTGTTCATTAATGTGTTCAACAAATATTTACTGAGCACCTACTATGTGCAAAAATGTTCCTAAGCACAAAATGGGGACCAGCAAGGAAGACAGCAGGCAAATGTCCTTGCCTTCGTGGAGCTCATATTCTCATGGATGTAGCTATTGATTTATTTTTAATTAGAACGAATACCGTGAAGGAAAAGTATAGGGGGCCTGCCTAGTCTGAAAGGTCAGAGATGACGTCTGAGGAAGTGACATAGTTTAAGAGCCTCAGATAAAACAGGGCTTTGTTTTGCCCTCCGGTCCTGAGGCAGCTTCTGTGGACAGGGCAGGAGGTGTGCTAGGTGACAATTCGGGCGGATGCTCCCTGCTGAGGTCTGTCTCTCAGTTCCGTCTGCCACAGTGTGTAGCCTGGGCACGAGATGCCCCCGGCCGCAGGCTGGCAGTGGGTAGGGGGATTGGGGACCAAGTTTCCATTAGTAGTCTCCGTCCATTTGGGCGTCAGTGCATTCTGTCTGGCAAGTCCCGATACAGAAAAAGCAAGGCCGTCCTCCCTGCCTGGCGCAGACAGTAATTAATGGGCCCTCCTTCCCCAGACAGGAAAACTGGAGCAGAAAGGACCAAGTCAGCCCGAGCCAGAGGTGCCTCTGCATCACTGGTCAGGAGGGAGCAACTGCTCCATTTCTTTGCCCCTCAGACCGCGGAGCCCCGGGTCACCAGCTAAACCGCTTCATGCGCATCACCCCTAGGTCTCCTTGGAAATGGCTGGAGCACTTAAATGGAACGCCCAACCTTTGTCCTCCGCTCCAAAACCACAGGTAAGTTTTTAGGTCTGTGTTGTATCGATCATGCCTCCCACCAGCAGCAGGAAACCCGCCGTGAAGCAAGCCCACTTTCCAGTGACAGGGAAGTCATTCCCCTAATCCGCTCTCACTGGACAATCAGGTTGACAAAAACCATTAAGTTTTCTGAGATTAGAAATTCACTGTCAGAGGGAGCCATGTCTAGAGTTTTCCACTCCATTACACCCAGGACAATAACCAGAGGCCAAGTGACAGAAAAAGGCTGGGGCTTTTTTAAAGTTTCCTGTGTCCTTGGGTGGAGGGAATGAAATTAACAAGTGCCTCCCTTTCGTAGGACACGGGATATACACGGAGTGGCCAGATTATTATGATCTCTGAATGCATAATAATCTGGCCACTCGGTGTATATCCTATATAATAAAAGGCTAATATGCAAATTGCCCCCTTGACCAGGAATTTGACCAGCAGGCAGGCCTGCCAACCGCCCATGTTCCCTCCCCCTGGCCAGGCTGGCCGGACGCCACCCATGCATGAATTCATACACCGGGCCACACACACTGAGTGGCCAGATTATTATGCATTCATAGATCATAATAATGTGGCCACTCAGTATATATTATCTCATTAATCAATGCAACAACCTATGAGGACGGCTCCGTTTATTGCATTTGATGGAAGAATACGCTGGGGCTCAGCAGGATTTGGTCACTATCTGAGGTCACCTAGCTAGTTAGTGTGACATGGAGGTGAGAATCAGAATCACCAGGCCAGAGGGGTCTAGAGGCTAATGACCTACTTTCTTGTAGGCAGAACTGCACTTGAACTATCCTTGAACCCGTTTCGCTCTGAAAGATGCCACCATTCTGTAGCAAGTGGAGGCGGGCTGGTGCAGTGATTAGGAGTACAGATCGGCAGGTACGTGTCCATGCGTCAGCCCCGCCTCTCTGTGTGACTTGGGGCAAGTTCCTTCACCTGTCTCAGCCTCCTTCTCCTCCCCTGATTCATGAGGAGGTAATAACCTAAACTATTCATCCTGTAAGGGCTCTGAGGCTTACATGAGATCACATGTGTAAAGCATTTAGCATACTGCCTGGCACGGGCCAAGTACTGAAAATAAGAAGGAAGTCAGTTGATAATAGGAAGTAACTTTTTTTACTTATATTTTTATTATAAATTCTACAACCACATTGCCAAAGATTTGCAAAATAGAGAAAAAAGGGGGGGGGATATCACCCCTATTCGTAACTACTATCTATATATATAAAAGCCTAAGCGACCAAATGACTGGTTGACCAATCACTATGATGCGCACTGACCACCAGGGGGCAGACACTCAACGCAGGAGCTGTCCCCTGGTGGTCAGTGCGCTCCCACAGCCAACCTCCTGCAGCTGGCCAACCTCCCGTGGTCCCTCACCCCAGCCAGCTGGCCAGCCCCAATTGGGACTGGGCAAGACGGCCCCGATGGCTCCAACCACCGGCCAGGCCAAGGGACCTGCACGAATTTGTGCACCGGGCCTCTAGTTATCCTTATAACATATTCCTTTCATTATTTTTCCAATGCATTTATTTTTCCCTCAGATATGATTATATTTTTTTTGCAATATTGTGTGATTTTTTTCCCACTTAGCATGTATTAAAATCATTTATCCATCTTGCTACAGTCTTTATTTTATTTACTTTTTTAAATCCTCACTGGAGGATGTGTGTGTTTTTTTTAATTGATTTTAGAGAGAGGGAAAAAAGAGAGAAACATCCATGTGAGAGAGAAATATCCATCAGTTGCCTCTCATATGCACCCTGACCGGGGATCAAACCTGCAACTTAGGTATGTGCCCTGACTAGGAATCAAACCCATAACCTTTTGCCCTAACTGGTTTGGCTCAGTGGATAGAACGTCGGCCTGCAGACTCAAGGGTCCCAGGTTTGATTCCAGTCAAGGGCATGTACCTTGGTTGCAGGCACATCCCCAGTGGCGGGTGTGCAGGAGGCAGCTGATGGATGTTTCTCTCTCATCGATGTTTCTAACTCTCTATCCCTCTCCCTTCCTCTCTGTAAAAAGTCAATAAAATATATATTTAAAAAAAACGCACCCATAACCTTTTGGTGTACAGGACTATTCTCCAACCAACTGGACCACCTGGCCTGGGCTATAACCATGATAATCCATCATATAGATGTGCCATAATGTGCTTATCTGTTCCTCCGCTGCCTGACCTTTGTTTTCAGTAATGCTGAGGTAAACATTTTGGTGGCCACAATGTTTGTACAGACTGTACCTCTACCTGAACATTTGCCACACTGGATGGCAATGATCCGCTTACACAGCTGTCTCCCTTAAGAAAACTTGAAGGTTCTGGAAGGCAAGAGTTTCCTCATTATTGTACCTTCAGCTTGTAGATCTGACACTGAGTCTGAACTTTTGGGTCAAAAACTTTCCCCATTTTGAATTTTTATTTCTTTAGGATATATTTCTGGGAATGAAATTAGTAAGTTATATGTCCTTTTTTTTTTTTGCAGGGAGGAGGGGAGAGAAGGGTTCAATAATCAGAGTTTTACCAAATTGTTTTTTCAAAAAGATTGTCCTAATAGGCTCTGCTACCAGTCAGTAGTGAATTTTTACTGTCCATCAACTTCATGTTTTTTGTGAACAAATTAAAGGGGGAAAAACATCAAGAGCCAAAAACAACTGAAATACTAGTGAAGAGAAGAACAAGGTAGAAAGACCCCCTTCACCAGATTTACTATAAAGCTGTAGTAATGAAGTATACATGGCATTAGCACAAGGATAGACAAAAAGGCCAGTAAAAGAGAACAGAAACAGACATATACATGGATATTTGCTCGATGACAAAAGTAGTCCCAAAGAACAGTGGGGAAATGGTGTTCCAATAAGTGGTGTTGGAAAAATTAAGCATCTGTTAAATGGAATAAGGCCCCTCCCTCAGAACAGGCACAAAAAGTCAATTCCAGGTAAACTAAAACATAAATGTGAAAAGTAAAATCATAAAGCTTTTAAAAGATAACACAAGACAATATCTTCATAATCCCAAGGTAGGGGAAGGTTTCCTAAAAAAAAAAAAAAAAAAAAAAAAAAAGTTTGATGAGTTTGTGCCAGACGTTGGGCATCATTTTATGCCGGTGGTCTTGATTCGGCATCTAGAAGGGTTCAGGAATCTGGAGATGGGGCTGTGCATAGATTAAATAAGAGTCCAGAGATGAAACATAATTTTGAAGGGCACTGAGGGGGCAGAGGAGCTTAGCTGAAGAAACCAGTTCTCCTTGTCTCAGGACCCCTTGCTTTTTATTAACACAAATTGTCCTAAGGCAAGGTGGAGATATACACTTCAAAGGGTAGAGTTTCCTACAGAAGCATTGTCAGATTGGGGAATAGCCTACGGCTGTTCAGGTGTTTGGCCAGTAGGAGGCAATAACATGTAGATTGAGATGCCCTGAGCTGTCTGGCAGTAAACAATTATCCTTTTCAGGTTTGGGGAAATGCCCTTAGCCATTCCAGCAGGCGATAACATATGTGACTCAGCCTTTGTTGAGTCCCCAAGTTCCATCAACCTTTCAATGAAACTCTTGCAATTATGACATGTTGGAATTGGCTTCCAGCAAGTTTGGCTATGTTAAAATTAAAAACTTCTGCTCATTTAATAACACCATCCTACGGTGAGAAGGCAAGCCCCAGAGTAAAGGAAGATACTTACAAGACACATCAACGGCAAAGGAATTGTGTCCAGAATGTGTAGAGAAAAGGGCAGACAACCCCAATAGGGCAAAACATTTGCACTGGCATTTCCTAAAATGGAAATCCAAACAGGCGGCCAAAACCGGTTTGGCTCAGTGGATAGAGCATCGGCCTGCGGACTGAAAGGTCCCGGGTTCGATTCCGGTCAAGGGCATGTAACTTGGTTGCGGGCACATCCCCAGTGGGGGGTGTGCAGGAGGCAGCTGATCGATGTTTCTCTCTCATCGATGTTTCTGACTATCTATCCTTCTTCCTTCCTCTCTGTAAAAAATCAATAAAATACATATATACAAACAGGCACTAAACACTTGAAAATATGCTTATTGTCTATTAATAATCAGGAAATTCAGACGGGAACCACAATGTGATACCACTGCACAACCAACAGACTGGTTAAAATTTTAAATCTGACAAAATGAAGTGTCAGTAAGAATGTGGAGCAACAGGAACTTCCATCCACTGCTGACAGTAACGTAAAGGGGTACAGCCAGCCACCTTAGACACTGGCATTTTCTGGTAAAAGTGTTACAGTGCATACTCTTCAACACAGCAAGTCCACCCAAAAGCATATGTTCTAGATCAGGTCTGAACAAACTTATTCGGTGACCAAAAAGTAAAATGGTCTCTGTCACAGCTACTCAGCTCTCCTGAGCAGTAAAGTATTGCCAGACGCTACTTAAGGAAATTGAGGTGGCTGTGTGCCAATAAAACTTTATTCCTGGACACTGACATTTGAATTTCATATATTTTCTATGTAGCATGAAATATTCTTTTTTTTTTTTTTCATTTTCATTTTTTCAGCCATTTAAAAATGGCTCCCGGGATATGGAAAAGCAGATGGGAGGCCAGGTTTGGCTTGTGGGCCACAGTGTGCCAACTGCTGCTCTCCAGTGCTACAAAAGGGGTGTTCCAGCCTCATTATCACCTAATAATTTGTTGCAAATGAAAATATATGGGCACCATCCTAGACTTACTGAATCAGAATCTTTAGGGAGAAGGGCCAGGAATCTACACTTTAACAAGCTCCCGACTATTTTCATACACACTGAAGCTTGAGAATCACAGCTGTGGAGAAACTCGTAGATATGCGCACAGGGATCTGTGTATGAGAATGTTCATAACAGCATTATCTATAATAACCTCACCCTGAAAACAACCCAAATGCCTAGGAATGTCCAACAGCAGTAAAGTAGATAAGTGGGATAATATTCAGGAACGAAAATACATATTAGAATCTTACTCAATAAGGATAAATGTTAAAAAGGTAACACTGAGCACAGCAGAACACATCCAGACACGAAAGACTATAGACTCTCTGATTCTGTACAACAATATAAAGTTCAAAAATTGACAGAATAAATTATACCACTTTGGGGTGAATGCTTAAGGTGACAAACGGTAAAGTGAGACAGGGAAACTGCACTCATTAGAGTCAGGATCATGATCTTTGGGGGAAAGAGGCCCTTGTGTTTAGAAAGGGGCACCTGGGAGGCTTCTGAGGGCTGGCAACGTCCTACTTCTTGACTTGGGTATTGGTTACGTATGTATTCACTTTATGACAATTTGTTAAAGCGCACATTTATGTTTTGTGCACTTTCCTTGTGTGATATACTTCACAATAAAAAATTACAAAGAAAGGTAGCTGCCAGGAATGGCGCCTCTCTGAGCCAGCCCCGTGTGGAACCTGCCAGATCCACTTCACACCCTGACTTCCCGCTTGGTCGATTCCCTGTAGCCCACCCAACTGCAAGTTGCAAATTTATAGGCCATCTGAGCCCAGATGGTTTCCTGTGATAGCTGCTAGGGGCATAATAATGAGTACACGTCTCCCCACACGTTCCTGAATGCGTTTTGGCAGGATTTTTACTGCAGGCGGTAAAACCTTGTTACAAAGTCCCTCACTGTCTGAGGGGCTTGGCCGCAACGTGGTTGAGCCACACTGCCTCCTGTTACCGGCAGCTCATCATCCTCATCCCATACAGCATCTTTGAGAGCTGACTTTCTCTCCCTTGTCCTACAAGGCTGTTGGATGGATTGTTACTGATAATCATTGCCTTTCAGAAGCCCGCAATTCCTGTCCTCACACCTGGAGCTTCCTCTTCGCACGAATTGGAAAAACATCCTCCGGGGAACGGGGCATCTTCATTGAGTGAATCTTTGGTGATGACTCTATCGACTGGTAAGATGAAGTTGACGGCAAGGAGGTAAAGGCTCAGAACCCCGCCCGAACCCCACCCCCAGCCCACCAGGGCACTGGTCCCAGGCCTGAGTCCAAGAAACCAGACTGGCCTGACAGATAACCACATCCCCGTTTGGAAAAACTAAGGGTCACACCAGGAAAGAGCTAGCTTGAGAGGCTGGGGTCAATCCAGGAGCCTAAGCACCATGCCAACTAATGGTCCCCCAGTTTTCTTCCCCATTAATAGTACCCCTGCATATGAGCTGCATAATGAAGATCACATTTATGATCGTGTGACCAAATTCTGAACAAGGAGAACCAAACCGAAGTGATATAAGGAACTTCCTGGAAGGGTCCTTAAAGAGTGCAAGTCCTCTTTCCTTCCTTTCCCAGCTGGAACCTGGCTGGAGCGTTAGCAGGCCCTTTGCACAAGGAGGTGACTTTGGAAATGGAGTCCATGTTGCTAGAGAGCGAAGTGCCACACCAGCCCTGGAGTAACTTCAAAAGAGACATAAACCTCTATCTTATGTAAGCCACTTCTTTGGGGCATTTTCTGTCACTTGTAGTAGAACCCAGATCTTAAGTGATAGCCTTTTTCATAAGCTAACGAAGTGGGAGCAACCTCAGTGGCCCATAGAAGGGACGGTTCCCTCATGTGCTTATTCACTCATCACGTTTTTAATGAGTGCCTCCCACATGCCTGCCTCTGATCTAGGCATGGGGGATCTAGTGGTAAAAAAAAAAAAAAAAAAGTCTCTGCCCTAAGAACTCCGTTAGAAGAGGAGGCAGGAGGCATACATAAATGGACAACTAAAATATGGCTTAATTAGTGGGACCATAGAGGCCGAGTAGTTTAAAAATATATTTAATGAGATGGGGAAAATGCTCATGACATATTGCTAAAAACAGTAGGTTATTAAAGACCATGCAGAGTATGTCCAATTTATAAAACAGCAGATGTATCTGCATGGAGAAAAGACAAAACTGACGTGTGCTTTGAACACCCTGAACAGCATGGGCATTTAGGAGGTGAACGATAAACCGTTAATGAATGAAAGAATCTATTTTAGGGTGAAGGGACTATTTTCTCCTCTGTATGTTGTTATACTTTGCCAATGTTCCCCCCCAAAAATATGTATGACTTTTGTAATAAGGAAAAAATATCACCAATAGGAAACAAGGTGGATTATGAAGTTGAGGACCAAGACGAAATGTGCAGAGCGGTGATTTTTGTTAGGATGCAAACCGAGTTGTGCTAAACAGTCTCCAAAAGAAATTCCAGCTTGGGGTCCGAGTTCGGCCTCTCCCTAATGGGAGGACCCTGGGAGGGTCTTTGCTCCGCCCTTGCACTGTCTGGAAGCACGCGGGGATGTTGGCCCAGGGCTTTGTGCTACATTGTCAGTGGGCCCTGCCCACTGCAGCCAAGTTATTAAGCACTAGCCCTATCACTTCTCCTCCCAGGACTCCTCTCTGCTGGGCCTCCGGCTCCTCCATGAAAGCAGCTGTTGTTGTTTTGTGGCGGCTAATTAACTCCACGCTGCATGAAGCCAGACGCTAATTGGCCCACTCACTTAATCAACTTTAATGTCTCTCTTCTGATGGACCCGCTGCTGCTTTTTGTTCCCTTGATCACCAACAAACGCAGATCTAGGGGAGTGGCAGTACCAGCCTCCGGTGGGCACATGCAGTCCTAACCCCACCACCCACCCAGGGGGCTGTGGAGGCTCCTTTGACCCTCAGTTAGCGCAGGGACAGACTCTTAAGTTCATGATCACCAGAGCATCTTGGGAGCTGAGCTTATTGCTTCTCTTCTAAACATTGCGTGATGATATGAGTCATCAAGTGGTCGGCTCCTCGAGAGAACTGGCCTCATCTCTGTCTGTTGCTGACACGTGTTTAAGGCTCTAAAACTGAACCAACTTACACAGCGGCTGCAGCTACCTTTCACTGAGTGTGGTTGTTTTCAGGGCAGACACTGTGTCAATCTCTTTCCAAGGCAGCATGAGCACAGCTTGGCTCAGGGTAAAGAAGCAATGCATACTTGTCATGGAATGAAAAAGAAACACCACTCTTATTCTCATTTGTCAGGTGAGGAAACTGAGGCAATAATAATATTTGCTTCTGTGATTGAAATGACATACACACTCGTTTCTCTCACAGCCCTATAAGAATAGACCAAGAATTATGATAATCCCCATTTTGGGGAGAATTGGAGGCTTTCAGAGAAAAAAAAAATTTCCTAAGGTTACAAAGTATGATAGGCAGGACCCTCACCTCCTCCCAAAAAAGATGTTCACATCCTCATTCCCACCATCTGTGAATATGTTAACTTACGTGACAAAATGACGTTGCTGGTGTCATTAAGTTAGGATATGGAGATGAGAAGATTATCCTAGATAATCAAGGTGGGCCCCACATAATCACAAGGGGCCTTGTAAGAGGGAGGTTCGAAGTCATAGAGAGAAAATGTAAGGATAGCGGCAGAGGTCAGACAGGAGAGAAGCTGAAGGAAGGGCCCACAAGCCAAGGAATGCAAGCAGCCTCCAGAAACTGGAAACAGATTCTACTCCTAAGCCTCCAGAATGAACACAGCCCTGATAACACCTTGAGTTTTAGACTTCTGACCTCCGGAAATGTAAGAGAATAAATTCATGTTGTTGTAAACCACTAAGTTTATGGTAATTTGTTATAGCAACAATGTGAAACTAATACACACTACTAGTGGAAGAGTTAGAGGGCTTGAATTTAGGCATCATGACATGAAGTTTTGTTTGTACCCAACTGACAAGATTTTCTCATACCTGATCAATGCATAGTAATTTTGAATTCTAGCTTCCCCTAAGATGAGGATAGCTGTGCATGTGGGGCTGGCTTTTCCTTGCAGCCCAACATGTTCTCTTCCTCCTTCCCTGTCCATTGCACACTTGCTGCCCTTCTTTGACTTCCTCTTCTTCCTCAAGCATCTGAAACCCAACTGTACAATATGGCTCATCTGGGGGAAACCATGGTTCTGTCTCTATCTGAAGATCAACTTTGACCCGGGCAGAATGAGTCACATTCTTGTGGGAATTTGGTGTTTGGGAGACAGTAGAGCAAAGGGGAAGCTCTTGCATTTGCATTCTAACCTACCCCACTTACTTCCAGTGTGCCTCCATTTCATCTTCTATGAAAAGGGTTGATATGAAGATGAAATGAAATAACCCGCATGTCATGCTTAGTACAGCACCTGGCAATGATAAATGCTCAATAGATGTTGGCAATAATAACACGGGCACAAACCAAGTTCCCTGGTTGGCAGAGGCCTGAGAATGTAGAGCAGTGGTTCACAAACTATAGCATGTATGGGATTCCACTGGGAGGGACTGCACCCCGCCCCAGTTTCTGACTCAGTAGGTCTAGGGTGGGGCCGGAGAAGCTGCATATCTAACACAATACCCAGCAATGGGGATGTTGCTATGGCAGGGGCCACACTTTGAGAATCACTGCTTAAAAGTACAGAGGCAAGAATCATGCACTTCTACACTATTTCTCCCTCTTGCCCACAATGCGTGGCATATAACAGGCATGCAACAAAAATGAATACATTTTCTCCCACTGTCTCCCTGAGGCTTTAACTGTCCAGGAAGCTGCCCTTCTCTATAAAAGAATTCCATTCTCTGTCTTCTTTTTTTTTTTTATCGCCATCATATTTACTACAACTTGGCGCTGACAATCTCCTCTTCATAGACTCCCTGTTTTCCCCTTGAATACCCTCCATTTCCCCAGCGAGTGTCTCTCTCCTGGATCTCAACTTTTCCATTAACGCCATGCACTGCACAGCCTGTTCCAGGACATCAAACTTTAATTTAAACAGAAAATAATCAATAAGCTTAGCAAATTGCCCATGGCAACCTCTGCTGAGTGAATCAAAGGGTTTTATAGGTAATTTAAAGGGTGTCCTCACTCATCCCTCAAGGTAAAGCTTAGCACATTGACAAAGGCCCTTTTCCACCCCGGCCCAGGAAGCTCTGGAAGGAAATGGAAGAGAAAGGACTTAGGTTCTGGGGTTGGGGGGAGTTGGGCCAGGAAAAAAATGAGTCTGTCTTTTAGGATTAAAAGCTGTTAAGAATAAAGCACTCTCGGTCACTATTGACCCCTGTGTAAGTAAGGGCTTTCTTGGTTATAGGCAACAAAAACAGGCTTGAGAAAGTTCAGAAAATAAACGTATTAGCACACTATGAGGTATAATTGAAGGAAAAGGCTAAATAACTGGGTCTCTGAAATATCAGAAGCCGGGGTCGATCTCTTGAAGGTGCTGTTTGGGGATGTGCCTGTGCTGCTTTCTGTCTTCATGTCTTCTGATTCAGGAATCACGTTCCAAGAGAGCATCTGAGCAGCCTCCCTGGGTCACAGGGCCCTCCCTTGGCCTGGGAGGATGGGGCACCCTGATGGGCAGTCCCCCCAAGACAGGAAGTGGGGAGGGAGGGCTGGTTCCAAAGGAATACCAAGATGGAATAACTGAAGGAGGAAATGGCAAAGCTGCGCTATGAAAGTTTTCTGGTGGGTTTCAGTTACCTTTTTTTTTTCTTCACTCAATAGAGTTTCATAAACATTTTACCATATCATTAAATATTCTTCTAAAATATAATATATAAGCATGCATAGTATTAATGAATCAATTTATTTATTGAACCAATCATGTATTTAGATACATTATTTCCAAATTTTTACTATTGAAAAGTATTTCCAATAAATATATATGATTGACTCTAGGTCTCTCCAAATATCCCTTCTCCCTTTATTCTTTCTTCCTTTCTTTCTTTCTTTCTTTCTTTCTTTCTTTCTTTCTTTCTTTCTTTCTTTCTTTCTTTCTAATTGATTTCAGAGAAGAAGAAAGAGGGATGGAGAGATAGAAACATCCATGATGAGAGAGAATCATTGATCAGCTGCCTCCTGCATGCCCCACTGGGGATCGAGCCCGCAATCCGGGCATGTGCCCTGACCGAGTATTGAACCGTGACGTCCTGGTTCATAGGTTGACGCTCAACCACTGAGCCACGCCAGCTGGGCCTCCCCTTATTCTTTAGAATAGAACACCCTTTTTACTTGGTGTGATAAAATATAAGCCTGAAAAAAATGTCACTTCCAACCTTTTCTTGCAATTAACTGAGGCCAAGGGAACATATGTCAGCCAGTGAGATACAACTAGAAATGAAAGTGGACTCTCTGGGAAGGCTGCGTGGAGGGAATTGACTCAGCCAGGAAGTGCTCTATTTTGCCCTCCTCCCCTTGCCCTTCCTAGTGCTTAGTGGTCCAGCACCAACTTGAACCATAAAAATGGAAGCCACATTCTAAGGTGGTAGAGCAGGATACAAGGAGCCTGGATCTCTAATGACCCCAGGGTTAGAGGCCTGTTAACGTCCAGACCTCCTTTATGTGACAAGCTAGGACTGTCTATCTTATTTAAATCATTGTTATTTGGGGACTTTCCATTGTATATACAGATGAAACTAGTTCTAATGAAATGTTTGAACATGTGTATGATTATTGCATATGACACTTCAAATTTTTACCTTGTATTGTATTTGTATTCCTATCTCGTGTCTTCTACTAATCTGTAAGTTTCTTGAAATCAAGGTGTTTCTCTCCCCCCCAACCCCCGTTTTATCTTTTTATCTCACATAACACCTATCCTAGTACCTGGCACAAAATTGAGATTTAAAAACTTTTTTTTTCTGAAAAAAAAATTAATGAACATATATATAACTATGGAAATGTACGTGACCTTGAGCAATTGATTTTGGTTCATTAAGACTTAGCTTTTTTTTTTTTAATTTCAAAAGGAGGTATCAATGCCTATTACAGGGGCTTTTGAGAAAACCCACTGAAAGATCTATGAAAACATTATAATGCAAGATTTTATCGCTAATGGGGGCAGGATTCCAGGCCTGGAGGTTAGAACATGCTGACCTTCACACAGAATAGCAGGAACATCGTGCGGCTGGAGGAGAGTGATGGAGTGAAGAGGGGCAGGCATGAGGTTGGAGAGGGGCCTTCATGATGAAGGCTTCTAAGTGTAATATGTACCTTGGATGGCACAAAACTCATGAGTTATTATGAAAGGATCGCTTGACAGTGCTCACCACAGCACCTTCCACATGGTAATCATTTACTACATGGTCATTGTCATTACTGACAGGGGGCACAGTTGGAAAAGAATAGGACCGGGAGTCAGAAAAATAGGGCTCTACTAAGTAGGGAGCTATTCGTAGTCAAAGAGTTGGTCTCTTTATTTTTTTTAATCTATTTTTATTGATTTCAAAGAGGAAGGGAGAGAGATAGAAACATCAATGATGAGAGAGAATCATTGATTGGCTGCCTCCTGCACGGCCCCCCCCCCCCCACTGGGGACTGAGCCTGCAACCTGGGCATGTGCCCTTGGCTGGAATCGAACCTGGGACCCTTCAGTCCGTAGGCCGACACTCTATCCACTGAGCCAAACAAGCTAGGGCGAGTTGGTCTCTTTATTGCCTACAAAGTTCAAAAGAAAAGATCTCGCCAAAACCGGTTTGGCTCAGTGGATAGAGCGTCGGCCTGCGGACTCAAGGGTCCCAGGTTCGATTCCGGTCAAGGGCATGTACCTTGGTTGCGGGCACATCCCCAGTAGGGGGAGTGCAGGAGGCAGCTGATCGATGTTTCTCTCTCATCGATGTTTCTGACTCTCTATCCCTCTCCCTTCCTCTCTTCCTCTCTGTAAAAAATCAATAAAATATATTTAAAAAAAAAAAAAAAGAAAAAGAAAAGATCTCCCAGATTCCCAGTGGGGGACTTGCAGGAGGCAGCCTATCCATGATTCTCTCTCATCATGGATGTTTCTATCTCTCTCTCCCTCTTCCTTCCTCTCTGAAATCAATAAAAATGTATTTTAAAAAATAAAATAAAATTACAGATGGCTTGAATACTATTTCCTTCGGACATCACTGCTCTGTAGAGCACTGTATTACTCTTCCAGGACAGAGGTGGCGCTGTCCAGCCTCGAGCACCATCTGGACATTCAAGTTCCCCAAATGGTTGCTCCGAAGTGTGGGCATGTCTTATCCCAAGACAGCACAAGAAACAGAACCATTAAGCAAATTTTGCTTTCTGCTTGGATACAAGCACAGGTGCATCCAGAGCTTAAAGTCCTTTAAAGCAACTTCTTTTTCTCAAAAGAACTGTCGGGCCATAAACATAGTGTCAGGGGAAGGGAGGCCCCGCCCTTCCCTAACATCCCAATATGTCTTCCAGAGTCCTGGAGGGTTAATGGAATAGAATTTTCCAAAATCACCTGAAATCAGCCGGGGAAATGGTAAAATGTTTATTCTGGGACAGAGTAAAAATGGCACATTTCCTATTATGATAGGAAATAAGAACAAAGATCCAAATAGCCAGTCCCTCACACCGCCATTTTAGTTGCAGTCTGCCTGTGCTTTTGGCTGTGTTACAAAACAAAATAAATCTCTTTGCAATCCCTCCCATTGGCTCCAAAGATGTATTTTCACAAGCACCAGAGCAGACCCTTTGGGCATTTTTTTCTGTGAATGCTCATCTCCACTCAAAACCTCTTTTCTTTTTTTTTTTTTTTTCTGATCACATCCTTTTACAAAACGGTGAAATGAAATGATATGATGCTGGTGCTGGTTATGTCAGATGGGGATGGGGAAGAGGCGAATGTGGGTGGTGGTCCTAACAGAAATCCCCCTCCCAAGCTCAATATCGCCCCCCGCCCCTCACCCCAGACTCTCCATAATCCTCCCCAAATCACTCACCTTGCTTGGCTTCTTCTATTACACAACACATCCAATTTCCCATGTTCTGCCTGGAAACAACATTCTCTCGCATTGTTATTAGTTAGCACTTCACATAGCTTGCAGGGCCTTTGACCAGCACAACACTTCCCTGACCCCCTACCCCTATACCTAGCTCAGGATGACTTCACATAACACTCAATAAATATTTGTTGAATGATTGGATTAAGTTGAATCTGTTATTTGCCAACTCTGATGAAACAGAGGAAATCAATGTCAGCTTTTCCTGCTGGATGGAGAAACAGGACAGCTATATAAAATGATCTGAAGGAAAAATTGCATCCAACACTTTACTTTCAGGTCTCTGAAGGAGGCTGTTATAACAATGGACTATAAATATAGGAGGAATGCTATATCTGCAAAGAAGCAATTCTAACAGTGGTCTGAGGGAGCCAAGAAAATCCAGCTCCTTTTCCCCCAGTATATACACAGGTGCGCTGAGTGGAATGAAATCCACTTAACTTGATTTTATGGACAGTGATTCATGCAAACTCAGTTCCAAACTGCTCAGTACAGCTCAGTTAAATAAATTACACCAAGAGTAAGCCAGCCAGCAATAAAGGCAAAAGACAGAAAATAAACTTGAGGTTGAGGATTGAAATTTTAGGAGTGCCTGCTGTGCCAGAATCATCTTGCTTCTGGAGGTTCGGAAGGGATCTTAGTGATATTCAAGGTCAAGGCTCTCATAAGACTGATGGGGAAATTGAGGCTGACCAGGGAGGATTGACTACATGTCCAAAGTCACTTAGAGAGTAACTGGCAGAATCAGGGCTCCTGAGGCCCAAATCAGAGTGTTTTTTCATCTTATCAGGATCCTGAATGTCTTGTGCCGAGTCACAACTATGAGACTCAAATATTGGTTGAATTAATGAATGATTGAATCTGCTAAGCTAGGGTTAGCCAGAGTCAGCCTGAGGGTTCGAGTGGTGAAGAAAGATCTAAAAAGATCACACCCTAGAATGACTTGTGCGTTTAAGCAGCCCTTCCTAGACCCTCAGTTTCCCAGCTCGTTCCTGGGAGAGATATAACTAGGCCCATACTTAGGCCTCCTCTCTGTTATGTGTGACAGGCATGCCACAGCGCTGCAGTCTCTCCCTTAGTGGCATTCCATGAAGACCTTCAGGGTTAAGACATCACTGCCCAGGTATTCTGTGAGATAGCATTGCATCCTTATAATAAACTAGTAGCCCTGCGCACAAATCCATGTGCCAGTAGCTCGCCAGTAACTCGCTGCCACCCTCCAGTAGCTCTCTGCTCGCTGCCACCCTCCAGTAGCTCTCTGCTCGCTGCCACCCTCCAGTAGCTCTCTGCCTGCTGCCCCACCCTCCTGTAGCTCCCCCTGTCCCCCTCCCCCCCATACTCCCCTCATAGCTTGCTGCCCTGCCCCCTCCTGTAGCTCTCTGCCACCCACTTGTAGCTCGCTGATCCGTGATCCGGTTGGTCATTATGCTTCATGGCATAACGACCATTTGCATATTACATCTTTATTATATAGGATTATCCATGTCCTTTTTTTTTTTTTCTAAGTTAGCATCAATTACCTTTTGTTCCTTGTAACCAAAAAATTCTTATACAAAGTAAAGAATATTAGTAACAGGGACAATGGATAGATAAATTTAAGGTATGGCAGTCTTAAAATATGGCCACAAATTCTTTGACAATTGTCCCATCAAGAAATGAGGTTTATGTCCCTACTTCTTGAACCTGGGCAGGATTGTGACTGCCTTCATCAATAGAGAATGAAAGATGAGAGATGTGAAGGTAAACATGAGCTCCAATGGTAAATCATAAAAGGCCATGCAACTTTCATCCCATTATGAGCCACCACATTAAAAGTCTGATTGCTATGAATCCGTCATACTGTGGACAGGCCACATGTTGATGTCGACAGTTAGAGCTGAGCCCAACCCTGCACAGGCACCAGCCATATGTGACCCAAGAAGCTTCCAGATGACTCCAACCCATGCCACTCAAGTCTTCCCATTGGAAGGCCCAGATATGTGGGAGCAATGCCAAGCCATCTCCCCATGCCTTCTGTAAGGTCCTGACCTGCAGGGTACATGAAGAGAAAAAAACTGGTGGTTATTTTATGCCATTACATTCGGGGTAGTTTGTTACATGGCAATATATAACTGAAACAGAAGTATCCTATCTAATAAAAGAGTAATATGCAAATTGACCACCACTCCAACACACAAGATGGCTGCCCCCATGTGGACACAAGATGGCCACCACAAGATGGCCAACAGAGGAGGGCAGTTGGGATGGACCAGGCCTGCAAGGGAGGGCAGTTGTGGGCAATCAGGCCAGCAGGGGAGGGCAGTTAGGGGTGACAAGGCCTGCAGGGGAGGGCAGTTAGGCATCAATCAGGCTGGCAGGGGAGTGGTTAGGGGCAATCAGGAAGGCAGGCAGGCAAGCAGTTGGGAGCCAGCAGGCAAGCAGTTGGGATCCCTGATAGGGATCGGGCCTAAACGGGCAGTCAGACATCCCTCGAGGGGTCCCAGATTGGAGAGGGTGCAGGCTGGGCTGAGGGACACCCCCCCATGCACGAATTTCGTGCACCGGGCCTCTAGTGTAAAGGAATAAGAAAAAAAGCCAAGAGTATGGAGCATCTTTTAGCTGGTGTGTACAGAGTGGGACCATGGAATGCTGTGGCGGGCTGGCATGGCCATGGCATACTCAGCCCCAGGGCACCTTATGTGCCGCGCCAGCTCCGCCAGGTTCAGTGACCCTGAGAGGGGGCAGCTGAAAGGCTTAGGAAAGACAGATAAGAGAATGAAAGCTGGGTTTCGGTGGGACGCTGCTCCCTCGTGGAGAGACAGCCACGGACTACAAGCCGTGTCTTTATTTTATAGCCAATGCCACGAGGCAAAGTAAGGGCGTGGTCAAGATGTTTACAACATTCTCGTGGGTTTCGATCCTACTCAATTACATGCACCTGATCAAGCTTTGTTTACTTGCAGCCTATATCGCTTAGGCACGTGGGGCCACGTGTTGGGACCATAGGTTCAAGCTTACAACTACAGCTGTTGGCTATAATTGTGCGGGGAGGGCTCTGCCCTCCAAGCTGGGACTTGCACGTGGCCACGAGTGGACAGTGCCCTCTCATCAGTCCAAGGCTTGAACCTGTCCAAACAATGTAGCCACGCCCCACAGAATGCTGTATCAATCTGAAGATACTGAAGGTTGGGGACTCTAGGGAAGGGACAGATATTGGCAAAGGAGGGTCATTTCAGAGAAGCATTGCCTCCTTAGGTCGAGGCCTGTGCCAGCTCTGGGAGGAGGCCCTCCTGTAAGATGAGGAGACTGACATAGGGGACAGCCAAGTGGCCCTTTGAATGTGTCTCAGAGCTTGTAGTTTATTTCCTCAGCCATGTGTCATTGCGGAAGGACCAGGAAGGCATTGTAGCCTTTCAAACGCTCCAATGTGTGGAACCTGGACTCTGGGTTGCAAGGGACAGAAATCCAATTCAGCTAGTATAACTAGCACATGAACAATCTGACATATAACTTATGATCAGAAATGCAACTCAACTTCTCTCAGTCCCTTTAAACTGTATACAGTAGAGAGTGGTGCATCACGCCATTCCAGAGTGGCCCAGTGGTGCAAGGCTGCTGTTGGAATGAAATTGTGTGCCATCCTGACATCTTCTCACTTACTCCTGTAGCACGGTTTTCACAGGCCTCAGTGAACAGATACCTTTCTTAGGTGGCAGCTTGGCATTTTGCTGTGCTAAGGCCAAGTTGTGCCTGAGGATATGCAGCATTTCCTGACTTACTAGCTAGTAATCCCTCCATTAGACATAGCCCCATGGCATGTACTATCTATCACCACAATCATGTGCAAAACAAACCACAAAATTTCAGTGATGCACAGCAATCAACATTCTGTTGGTGAGTTTGTGGGTCAGCTGGGTGATTTCACTGGGCTTAGTAAAGATCAGTCATGCACCTACCCTCAGCAGTAGGTTGGCTCAGGAGGCTTGGCTGCCCTTGGCTGGGCTGACCTCTCTCACATATCTAGAGCCTTGACTTGGCTTTGCTCCCCATGTCTCAACCTCCATCACGCTAGCCAGATGCTAGCCAGACTTGTTCCCATGATGAAGGGCAGAGGAATAAGAGGAAGAGCAACACCAAGTAAGGACTCTTGCGGCCTAGGCTTGGACTAGACTAGCGTATCATCACATCTATCATCTCCTATTGGCCAAGGCAAGTCACAAGATCAGCTCATGTCCAAGGGGTTAGAGAAACATCTTCACATCTCCCGGCGGGGGGAGCTGCAAAGGCAAATTGCGAAAGTCATGTCTTTAGTGATTCCTCAGGGGATAAGACAGGGTCCTTCTGAGAGTGGCCTGAATCCCCAGGAGCCTTGGGATGATGCATCAACAACAGACACAGCTCGGCTTCTGATGGGAGAGCCCAGTGTGGCAGCAAACTCAGAGCAGCAGAAACCACAGTGCAGGACTTTCTGGGAGGAGCCCAGACAGAGTGGGAGACCCACCTCCTGGACGTGGGTGACTCATGGGAGCCCTCCTGCCTGCGTTGGAGATAGGAAAAGCATTTACACTGAACAAAGGCCCTCCCAGGCCTCGCTGAAGGAGCTGTTTGTTTCCAAAGGCCTGGTGGAACAACTAACTGTAAGCTGGGGAGAGGAAATTACACAATGGATGTTGAAATGTGGGCTTGTTGAAAAGTTGTCACTCGGGTAATGAATGCCCTGTTTCCTGTTTTTTTGCCTAAAGTTAAATGCTGGGCATAATTAGCTAGTAAAAAAAAAAAGCAAGCTTGGCAGCAGAACAAAAATAACACATTTTGGAAGCTCAGGCCAATTAAAATTGTTTATGCAGCCATTTAGCAATATTTTTCTCCAAACTATTATGACCAGGAAATATGTAGCATGAGACTGTAAGGCAAGTTCCTCCGAAGAAAAATGGCCCACACGCTGATCCTTTAAACAGCCTGTGGTTCCCAGGGGATTTTATATTAAGAATGAACACTTCCATCCTCCTGCACTCCCTGGGCCTCCTCGGGATCTTGAGAACAGCATCACTCACGCTGTGTAGCAGGCAGCTGTCATGAGGCACTGCAACCTGCTAATGTTAACATTAGACCAGCTCCCCTGCAGGCGTCCTCAAACTACGGCCCGCGGGCCACATGCGGCCCGCCGAGGACATTGATCCGGCCCGCCGGGTGCCGCTGCCTGTCCTGCTTAGCAGCCGACGCGTCCCGGGCCCGCGGTGCACATAGGAATTTGTTCATAGTTTTTTTTTTAAACTATAGTCCGGCCCTCCAACGGTCTGAGGGACAGTGAACTGGCCCCCTGTTTAAAAAGTTTGAGGACCGCCGAAACTGGTTTGGCTCAGTGGATAGAGCATCAACCTGCGGACTGAAAGGTCCCAGGTTCGATTCCGGTCAAGGGCATGTGCCTTGGTTGTGGGCACATCCCCAGTGGGAGGTGTGCAGGAGGCGGCTGATCGATGTTTCTCTCTCATCGATGTTTCTAGCTCTCTATCCCTCTCCCTTCCTCTCTCTCTAAAATATCAATAAAATATATTAAAAAAAAAAAAAGTTTGAGGACCCCTGTGTTAGAGGCTGCCTGATGTAGTCATTTAAATCATCTGGCTGATGCCGTCATCTGACTGAGTGCATGAATTGTTTTTGTTAGTAACTGGACAGTCTACCTGGTGTCGGGATTCGTTGCTCGAACTCTGCAAAAACTGCCCTTGGTGAAGGTGGTCAGGATTCCTCCTCTCCGCGCTCCTGCCAGCACTTGCCACCTGTGTCCCTGGTGACCTTCCACCTCTAGTTTTCAGGTTACATCTTCCTTCTCCTCTCCAGCCTCCCTGTCAAAGCTGGCTTTCAGATCCTTCATTTACAGGAAGGTGTAATGGACTGATAACAACAGCTTTAAATGGGACTTTGAGTATGGAATTTCAGGCCTTCTCCAACTGAGTTAAGGGATGGGATGAGCAGTTTGAAGGCAAGGAGCCTTCCCAGTGTCCTTAAAATTCCACCCAAGAGAAACAGCCTATTTTACTTCACTTACCAGGTTAACCTACTTGGCTGAACCCTCTGTTGGCTGTCAGGAGAGAGAAGATCTTTGGGGACTGTTATTCAACTTGTAGGCATAGCCCCAGAAGCTCCAGCACTGTTTGTCTTAGTCTGGCCACCTCCTCTGCCAGAGTTCTGGATGGCAGGTCAGGGGCAGCCTCCCAGCCCTCAGGCATCCAGGTGCACCACTCACCTGGGAGGCTGTTAAAAGCCTTCAGTCATTCCTGGGGTGGACAGGGCCATTCAAACAGCCGAAGAGCCATCTCCTTCCTTCCTGTTAACATTCATTCATTTGTTCATTCACTCAAGTGTTCATTCGTTCATATGTGGGTAATACTTATAAATACTATGACCCCAAAATAATAAGTTAGCTTGAAATTAACAGCCCTCCTTGGCTGGATTTCAGCATCCCTGTCTCACCTTTTCTCTGACTAGTCATCTTCCTGTTTGCCAGGATCTCTGCCTCAGAAGCACACCCTGTACTTGTATACTTTTGTGCTTTGTTGAGTCTCTGTCCCCTGCACTGTGCTCCTTTGTCTCCATGTATCCAAATCTTTCCTATCATAGGACACCAACCTGAACCCTTCTTCTTGCCCATCAAGCCATGTCTGACCACTTCTGGTTACTATGGTCTCCTATGCCTCTGAACTCCTGTAGCATTTGTTCCCTCAACTTGCATGTGGCCTTCAGTCAAGAATTGCCTTTGACATGTCCTGTATTGCTATTGGACATTTTCTGTTTGGAGAGAAAGTATAGCCTCGGGTCAGCCTCCCTGCCTCCAACCTGTGGGAAGTTGAGTCAGGAGAAGACCGCTGGTCAGCAGTTTCTAGGTCAGAACTAAATGAAGTTCCTGGCAATGGACTATCCCTGAATCCCCACAGAAATTTCCTGTCAACACCCCTGCTCTCTGCCTTCCATTTCCTCTCCTCCAGGCCTCATCTCTGAATCATGAATTCCCCTGTTAGCTCTTCCATTCCCTCTTTCCCCTACATTCAGCAAGCATGACAGGGCTTCCGATACAAACACCTTATGAGATGAGTTCCACAGCCCCAAAAGTGGCTCCAGGATACTTCATTCTGGTTCTCTATGTATATACTATACACTGAGTGGCTAGATTATTATGCGTTCAGAGATCATTATAATCTGGCCATTCAGTGTATATATAGTATAGTGGCTGTAACCTTCTGCAATTAGCCAACCAGTGACCTTTAAAAGTCATCAGCCCCCTGTCATTTGTCCATTCATTCATTCATTCATTCAACAACTATTTTCTGTGCACATACTGTGTGCCAATACCCTATACTGGGTCTGAAGGATACAGCAATGAACAGATCCGAGTCCCCACCCTCCATCTTCAAGGAGCTGGCCATCTAGAAGGTGATCTAGGCAAGCAGATAAGCAATTACAATACAAACTCTGTGTGATGGTGCTGGGAGACATCTAAGGTATCCCATGTGGATAAAATTCTCTGTTTAACAACATCTATTGAGAAGCAGGGCCCATCCTGCTCTTTTACAGCCCTTTCCAGGGGCTGCAAGTTCTTCCTTTATGGTTCACCCAAGTCTTCCCCAGTCTCAGGTTGGTCCCATTACCGATAAGGTTCCATAAGGTGCTTAAACTTTGCCTAGAGTTTAGATTATGCTACAAAAACAATTCAAGCGCTATCACTTACTGAACACCTATCCAGTGCCAGGCACTTTTCATGGATTATACGCTGGATACTGTCTTTCCCTCTGATAGAGAGATGCGAAGGCTAACAGGGGTTTGGATTATACCCTGGGTCATTATTAGCACCCCCTTTGGGCCCACATCCCCAGATGTCTGTCTGCCTAGTGAACTTCCTGTATTTTTGCCTCACCCACATCCATCCTCTCCTCTTCTGATAACATCACTCACCTTGGTTAGACCCAGACCATTGAGTTGCGCCACCCTCCTTTGGTCAAAGGGTAAGCAAGTGACTCAAACTAGACCAAACTGACATTTTTCTCCCTTGAATTCTGAAATGACTTCCTATTAGGTCCTCCTTTGCCTACATTCACCACAGTTGATTTCTGTTGCTTGCAACCAAAGGATTGTAACAAAAATTGTCGTTAATTACAACCTGGTACAGTCTTATCATTCTTTTCTTCCGAAGAGAGCAAGCGGATGCTGTCTGGAACCTGCAGACTCTGTAGGAGGAGGAGAGACTCAGGCGCCAGGGCCCTGGACCACGGGACGTTAGAGAAAGGAATTGCCTGACAAACAGCAAACGTGCCAAATGAATGCTTTCAGGGAAACAAGGGTTGCCTGAACACTATTGATCCCAGGTCCACTAATGGTTCAGGCTGTGAGGCTGGGGGTGACAGCTCTGCCTCACTCAGGGCAGTAATATACTGCCAAGTCGGGCCTATTTTCCGATGTCAGCAGGGAAATGGGAGACTATTAAGGAAGCACCTTATCAGGAGCTGAGCTCAGTGTCACTGGAAAGACGGTGGCAATTAGCCTGATGGAAGCCATGAGGCAGCCCAGCTCCTGACCGGGTGCAGAAGAAATTAATAGGAAGCCTCCTGACAGGTCAGCGTAGGCCCCAACAGGGAGAGGGCCCTGGGCAAAGGCTGATGCTCCCCTTTCTCTGCTTGGGAAGATCCCCACCCCTTCTAGTTATCTTCCAATCCGCTCTCTACACACGTGTGCTGGTGGGCATTCATCCACTCTCCCTGCCCCAAATGCCAAAGCCATAATGACCCCTCTCATGTGAATGGTGCTCTCACATTGATTCTGTCGGGCAGGCAGTGTGGTTAAGGGCCCAGATTTGGAGACTGGAGTGTCTGGGGCAAATATGAGTGCTGACACTTACTAAATACCCACGGTGAATAAGATAGATATTGTCTTTCCCTCTGTGCTCTGGAGCTAGACTAGAGGGAACTATGAGTGAGGGAACTTATTTTGAAGAAACTCATACAAGTCTCATCACTTCTCTCCGCTCCAATTCCAAACACATCTGATATAAAGGAAGTGGATATAGCCGGAAAGCTGGGGGAACCATTTCTTCCTCCACACGCGTTTACTGTGTGAGCTCAGAAAAATCCCTTTGCTTCTCTGAGTTTTGGGTTTTCACAACCATAACACTCTAAGATGAGGCAATTAGTAGATCACCTCTGAGTCAGTCCAGGTCCTCCAAGAAGCAGATGCCAAGAGGGGGCTGATCGTGCAAAGATGTTATGAGGAGAAATGTCTGAGAGCGAAAGTGAGGAAGAAGCTGAGAGGGGCTGGGGGAACCCACAGACCACAATGCAAGTCTGACTCTGAGCCAGGAAGAGAGAGGAGGAAGGTTAAGTCGAAGCATCTCAGGCTGCCCTAAGTCTAAGGAAAGATCAGCAAGGCCATCTGGGAGGCCTTGAGCGAAAGACCTGTCGGAGGAGCCCGCTGTCCCCCAGGCCTGCCTTAGCATCTTTGCTGTGCGCTGTCATCTGGAAGCAGCCGTGGGAAGTGTGGCCTGGGAGTAAACACAGCGAGGGATGGCTGTCAGAGCCAGCCGCTGGGGCCTCTTGTAGTTGGAGGTCTGCAAGGTGCATTCTTTTGGCCACAATAATCTCTAAGCACCCTGTAGGCTCTGATGTCCAATGTTCTAAGAAGCCTGGAGATGTGCCGGCAGACCCAGGCCCATGCCAGCCTGAGGGGTCTGCTGGACACTGCCCGCGGGCTGACCTCCTGAATGGCCCCTGTAGCAGCTGTTCTCAGGCACTCCCTGATGGCAAAGCAGGCAGGATGTTTATGTTCATTTGACACATCGGGATCAAATGCTTCCTGACTCCTATTTTTAGCCTTGCTTTGGTCTTCAGAGAAGGGAAGTGGGGGGCTTCAGTTTCCCTGCTGTTCTCTTTGTTTGAAGTGAAGCCAAACAAAAGAGGCCCTATCCTGATCACGTATGTCCTGCCTTTGCTGGATTCCCCCCACCCCCGGCCCTGGAGCAGCTCTGTGGCCTGGACCCTCTGTGCACATGTCCGCACATAAGGAGCTGTACGCCTTTGATTTCTGGATGGACCTGGGCTCAGAAAAACCTGGATTTGGGGTTGTTCCACCACTTCCTGCTGTGTAACCCTGGGCAAATGGCCACCTCAGTAAAGGGGGGATAATAATGCCTACCTGTTAGAGTCCTGTGAGGATTAATAAGATAACGCACATAGCACAGCTTGGCACGTGGTATGCGCTTAGTAAATGAGGCCTATGAGTGCTGACACTTACTAAATACCCACGGTCAGTATCGTCAACATTGCCTCAATATTATCTTCTGGTGAGAGACCCTAGGGTCCTGGAAATTTCTCCTGTCCTCAAGAAGCTTATAGAGGAGGACAAGAACACAGAAAGCCACATGAGATCAGCTGCTGGGCTGTGGGACTGGTTTGGGGAAGTTTGTCACATTCAGGGCTGTCTCATTCATTTCATGACTTTTATAGGATTTCCCTCTCCTGTCTGTATATCTGGTCTCCTGGTCTCCTGGGCAATGTCTTTTTTTCTTTTTCTTTTTCTTTTCTTTTTTTTTTTTTTTTTTCAGAGAAGAAGAGAGAGGGAGAGAGAGATAGAAACATCAATGGTAAGAGAGAATCATTGATTGGCTGCCTCCTGCATGCCCTCTACTGGGGATCGAGCCTGCAACCCAGGCATATGCCCTGACCTGGAATCCAACCATGACCTCCTGGTTCATAGCTGATGCCCAATCACTGAGCCACACTGGCTGGGCTCACGGGCAATGCCTTATACCTAACTCACAACGATGTGCAGAGATGGTGCTCCTGGCATGATGAGTGTACCTTCCAGACACGGAAAGACCGGGGAAGAAGGGTGCTGGGTGGGAGTGATGACAGACAAAGCAGGATGGGGCAAGGCCAGCTGATGAAGGGCCTCGTACCCCACCCTGAGGAATTGGATTTGATCCTGAAGGCAACCGGGGTGCCCATGATGGGTTTCACATAGGAGAGTGGTGTAATCAGATTTGTCTGATGACTTCAGAACCATTTCCCAGGTTAGTCTCCTTCCCTGGGGAATGCCTGTCCCCCGGAGAGGAAAATATGGAAAAAAAGGATTGGCGTTGCACCTCCCCTTAGAGCACTGCCTGCTCAAACTTTCCCTGACCTGTACGCTCTGCACAAAGGCCCCGCGGCCAGCTGGAGAGGAGCCTTGTTGATTACTCACAATTCCCTTCCCGAGAGGACAGGCGCTGATGTGTTTTCTCTTGATAACACTGGCTCCTTTCGAGCAATAGGACTTCCTGTCGGATCGAAGAGCAATTACTGCACCTCCAAAGAGAAGACGCTTTAAACAAATCTAGTTTTAGCCCTCCATGATAATGGAGATGTTTGCTCACTAATCAACCATTAGCCTGAGTCTTAGGAAGAGTGGGCACTTAGGATGCCCAGTAACCAAAATATGTTTAGATCTATTTGATAGAAGATTCCAGTGGCCAAAGGGGACCTTTCCTCAGTGACCCTGGGCCCCCATACCTATTCCAGCCTGGACCTGGGACTCCTGGCTTGCCTGCTCCCCACTTTCCAGTATCTGGAGCCAGGGGTCAGGGGCTGATGAAGAGCAATGCCAGGGTTGGGTCACCTCAGGCCAAGTCCAAGCTGCTCAGATCAAACTGGGTGCCCCGGTCCGTTTATATTGGGGGTCATGCGGAAATCCACTTGAAGAGAAATTATCACCTATCAGCTATCAGTAAAAACTACCTTTTCCACCCTAGCTGGTTTGGCTCAGTGGACAGAAGGGTCCTGGGTTCGATTCTGGTCAAGGGCACATGCCCAGGTGTTGGGCTCAATCCCCAGTAGGGGGTGTGCGGGAGGCAGCCGATCAATGATTCTTTCTCATCACTGATGTTTCTATCTCTCTCTATCCCTCTCCCTTCCTCTCTGAAATAAATAAAAATATCTATAATAATAAAAGTGTAATATGCTAATTAGACTGGCTGTCCTTCTGGACGACCTTCCAGATGACCTTCCGGACGAAGCTGGGGCTGCGAGGGAAACCCGGGTCCTGGGTGCCAGAGGGAAGCTGGTGCCGGCAGCCGGGGGAAGGAAGGCCTACTCTTGCATGAATTTCATGCATCGGGCCTCTAGTATAAATATATATTTTAAAAAAAATAAACACCAAAAAAAAACTACCTTTTCCGCCCAGCTGGTATGGCTCAGTGGATAGAGCATAGGCCTGCAGACTGAAAGGTTCCCGGATTCAATTCCAGTCAAGGGTACATGCCTGGGTTACGGGCTCGATCCCCAGTAGGGAGCATGCGGGAAACAACTGATCAATGATTCTTTCTCATCATTGATGTTTCTGTCTCTTTTTCCCTTGCCCAGCCTCTCTGAAAACAATAAAAATATATTTAAAATTTTTTTTTAAAACTGAGAATTCCACCCCTAAGTGAACATTCATACCAGAGACCATAGATTGTCTTAACGGTCTAATATCTCCTGGAATATATCTCATTCCTTGCTTGCTATCTATTTTAAGGCTGAGAGAAAGGTAAGAAGTGGACAATAATATATATATATATATATATATATATATATATATATATATATATATATTTGTTTTAATATATCTTTATTGATTTCAGAGAGGAAGGGAGAGGGAAAGAGAGATATAGAAACATCAATGATGAGAGAGAATCATTGATTGGCTGCCTCCTGCACGTCCCCTACTGGGGATCAAGCCCGCAACCCAGGCATGTGCCCCGGGCCAGAATCGAACCTGGGACCCTTCAGTCCGCAGGCTGACGCTCTATCCACTGAGCCAAACCAGCTAGGGCAAAGTGGACAATAATATTAATTAACACTTGCAATGTGCCAAATTCTGCTCTAAGCTCTTTAAATGTATTTAGTCATATAATTCTCCCAATGACCCTATGACATAGGTACTATTATTATTCCCATTTTAAAATGAGACCATTGAGGCACAGAAAAGTTAAAACTTTCCAAAGTTCACACAGCTAGTACGTGGAAGGGCCAGGCTCAGGACCCAGGCCTTCCTGGCTGCAGATGCTTGTGACCACTATGGGAACTACCTCTCGAAACCACCCTCCTCTCCCCAGGGCCTTGGCCTTCTCCTATATCCAACCCCGTCCCATTCTTACCTCTTTCAACAGGTTCTCCTGAGCCTTCAGGTTCCTAGAGGGCAGGAATAGCATTGCCTCCTTGGCACTTAGCACCTAATTCGTGTTCAAAATATTTGCTAAATAAAGATTATGATTTATTGAGCATTGACCAAAGGCTCTTCATCTCCTACGGGCTTTATGCCCCATTACCACTCTTCAGGTTGTAATCACTTGTAATGTGCTCATGACTGTTCTCACAAGTGAGGATTTTGTATCCTGGGGTGGATTGCAAGATCCTCTGGACTTCCTTAACAGGAAGTTCAATCCAAAACAGGTGCCTAGTTAGTGTTATTATTGGACTTCTATCCACTTTGCTTCAGACCAGGTGTGGTAGGCAAAGTGATGGCTCCCTCAAAGTACCTATATTCCAATCCCCAGAACCTGTGGGTTTGTTGTTAGATAGCAAGGGCGGGTTAGGTTTATAGGTGAATTAAGGTTGCTAAGCGGATGGGGAGAGTATCCTGGGTTATCCGGGTGGGCCCAATGTACTCACAAGGTCTTTACAAGGGAGACGCAGAGTCAAGTTGGAAGACGCTACGATGCTGGCTTTGAGGATGGAGGAAGGGGCCGCCTCTAGATTCCCTCCCGGAACCTCTACAAGGAATACAGCTCTCTAACACCTTCACGTTGACCCCACGAGACCCATATCGGGCTGCTGACCTCCAGAATGGTAAGATAATAAGTTGGCATTGTTTTAAGCCATTAAATTTGTGGTAATTTGTTAAAGCAGCCACAGGTAACAAATACACTGGTGCTGAATAGATAGTGGGAAACCAACAAACATGGTATCTGCCCTTAAGAACTTGCTGGATCTTGCCAATGTGTGGGGCCACTGTCTGGCCAGCAGCTCCTGAAGCACACTAGGTCCCGGAAGCATTGCTGGGGCAGTGGGAGCATTTCTGCCCTTTTTGGAGCCCAGAGCCTGTCGGTGGCGCTTGGTGCTCTCCTCGGCCTATCTGGCTTCCTTCCTTGGGCTACCAGTTATTAAGCGTGTTCTTTGTGTGAGGGCTGATACTCAGTGTTTTGCATACAGATCTAATTTCATCCTGACCACAGCACTCGAAGAGAGATATTTTTATCCCCATTTACCAGACGAACAAACTGAGGCTCTGAGAGGAAAAGTGACTTTCCTAAGAGCACACAACTAGTGAGTGGTGCATGGGGAACCCAAGGCGTCTGGCTCTCAAACCCACCCACGCTGTCAGCTCTCAGCTTTTGTTCCCCTGTGCAAAGCCGGGCCGCCCCCAGCACCTCTCCCCACCCCCACGCACATCGGAAGGCAGTTGCAGGGCCCACTCATGGGTTCCAGTAACAGGGCGGAGTCCCCTGTTAGGGCCAATGCTGTTCCCGCCCATGTGCACGGAGGCTGAGATAAGCGTGATTCAGGGCAGTTTGTGAGAGGCTGTTCTGTTAAAAACCCTTGGCAGGGTGGCGGGCCCAGGGCAGCCCCCCGCGGTCTTGGAGACCGCACGCCCAGGGCAGGGTGAGAGAGATGGGCTCTGTGTCCTGGGGAGCTCTGGACCCAGGAGGAAGTGGAGACTCATCTACCGGCTCCAGGCCTCCACATCTAGCCAGGCTCAGCCTCTGCAGCCTTCCCCTCCGAGGGGGCTGCCTTCGCCAAGTGAGGGCAATGTCACCTGGCCCTCAGGACGCCGTTGCTGCTGCGGGTGCGGGGAGAGGAGGCAGCATCCTCAACAACAGAAACAACAACAATAATAATAACAGCTACTACTCATTAAACACTAAACATTTATTAAACACCCAAGTAATCACATTTAATCCTCACAACGGTCATTGGGGGTAGATTCTCTTACCACCACTTTACAAATGTGGAAACTGAGGCCCACAGAGGGGACTTCCCACAGTCACACAAGCCCGTAAACATACACCCTGGTCTCCCCAATTCCAAAGCACATGCGGTTGCAGGAATTGGAGACACACTTACAACTGGGATCATCGGCAAGGTTGCCTGTCACCATTACCTGCAAAAGGATGGGGGGCGGGGTGGTCTCCACCTGCTCCCATTTCTCCCAGGGTCCCAGCTCTGACAGGGAGAGTCCGGGGGTTGGGGGGCTGCTCCTGCTTGGGAACGTCCCTGTGGGGCACAGGACTCTCTGGCCAGCAAAGGGTGTGTGCCTGTGGGGTGAGCCGCACTATCGCACTGACGCTGAGTGGGGAGGAAATGACTCAATCATCAAAGGCCTGGTCTTCCTCGGGGAACTGTCCCTAATCACAATTATCCGGCTACAACAATACCATTTCAGAGAGACTGTGAGCCAGGGCACTGTGTAGCCATGTAAACTGCTTCCTGTATCTGCCAAACCCAACAGCATTCAGCAATTAATAGAACCCAGCTAGGCCTCCCGCTCCGATAAGGGCAGGGCAGCACTGCTGCTGGCCTTCTAATGACGGATAGCCCTCCTGCCGAAAGTCATCCTCTCTCCTCCCTGGCAGCTCGGGGCCACAGCCGCCTGGGGTCCCTGGGAAGAGCCACACACATTCTGCTTGGTCTCCATCTTTCATCAAGAAGAAAACTATTATCATTCTCCCGCTGAACAAAAGTCGTGACTGTTCAGGCCACCCCAGGGCCCTGGTGAAGGATGATGACCTGGGAGTGAGCAGGAGACTAGAACCAGGACTCACAGACAGGTCGGCACCTCGTGAGGTGGCTAAAGGGAAGACGCAGTGAGAAAAAAAAAATGATAACAGTGTGACCTCTGAGTCATATTGGGCCTCTGGGAGTTTACAAGCCTCAGATCCGTATGATGAACTCCTTTGCAGGGCATACAGAAATGTGTTAGGAAATGACCTAGCCCCATGTCAATCCTCTGTGGTTCTCTGGATGTGGCTGGGAGGCAACATTTCACAGTTCCAGGGCCTCCTTGAATCTTGGGATGAAATTGATTTGACAAATGATGGCGGCCCAGGGGTCCTCCTGACTGCCACCCAGAGCTTGGGGTCAAGTGGGGTGGAAGCACATTCAAACACCAGGAATGTAGCTGGGCTACATTCCCGGGTTGTGGGCTCCATCCCCCCAGTGTGGGGAGTGCAGGAGGCAGCTGATCAAGGATTCTCATAATTGATGCTTCTATCTCTCTCTCCCTCTCCCTTCCTCTCTCTGAAATCAATAAAAACATATTTTTTTAAAAAAACACATCAGGAATGTAAATTGATACAGCCACTATGGAAGTTCCTCAAAAATTAAAAATAGCATGACCATACACTCCAGCAATTCCCCTTCTGGGTATGTATCCAAAGCAAATGAAAACACTAACTCGAAAAGATACATGCACCCCCAGGTTCATTGCAGCCTTATTTACAATAGCCAAGACATGGACGCAAGCTGTCTATTGATGAGTGAATGGTTTTTAAAATGTGGTACATATCTACAATGAATATCATTCACCCATAAAATAGAAATATTGCCATTTGCAACAATGTGGATGGACCTTGAGGGCATTAGGCTAAGTGAAATAAGTCAGAGAAAGACAAATACTGCATGATCTCACTTTTATGTGGGGGGGAAAAGCCACTCAAACTCATGGAACAGATTGTAGAAAGGATTGGTGGTTGCCAGAGGCAGGGATGGGGAGGGGCAAAATGGTTGAAGGTGGTCAAAAGGTACAAACTTCCAGTTATCAAATAAACAAGTCCTAGGGACATCATATTCAGCTTGGGGACTATAGTTAACAATACCGTATTGTATGTTTGAAAGTGGCTAAGAAAGTAGATCTTCAAAGTTCTCATCACAAGAAAAAAATTGGTAACTATACATGGTGATGGATGTTAACTAGACTTTTATAGTGACTAGAGGCCTGGTGCACGAAATTCGTGTATGGGGAGGGGGTTCCCTCAGACCAGCCTGCACCCTCTCACAATCCGGAAACTCTCGGGCAGGCAGGCAGGCAGAGTGGTTAGGTGCGATCAGGCAGCCAGGCAAGTGGTTAGGGGCAATCCCTGCAGGACCGGGCCTAAACCGGCAGTATGACATCCCTCTCACAATCTGGGACTACTGGCTCTTAATTGCTTGCCTGCCTGCCTGCCTTATCACCCCTAACCCCTCTGCCTGCCTGCCTAATTGCCCCTAACCACTTGTGTGCCTGCCTGATCACCCCTAACTGCCTCTTCCTTGGCCCCTGCTGCCATAGTTTCATCAGGAAGGATGTCTGGAATGACGTACAGAAGGTTGTTCGGCTGTCCGGTCTAATTAGCATAGTATGCTTTTATTATTATAGATGAGTTGTGGTGATCATTTTGCAATATATACAAATATCAAATCATTATGTTTTATACCTGAAACTAATATAATATTTTATGTCAACTATGCCTTCAAAAAAAAAAAAAAAAACCCACAAAAAACCCAGCACCCTTCCCAGTTTTCTGTCACTGGGTGAGGCACAGTCATTTTCTTGCAAAGGATCAAGCATCTACATTCCCTGGGGGGAAAGTTGACTAAATAGTCTGACTCGTTTTGGACCTATAAGCCAAATTCCCATGAAGTCACGCTGGGCTGGTCAGCTGGTCGAGTTGAAGGTGTGAGTCTGATTCTTCTCAGGGGAATGACTTCACAGCTCGCTTACTTTCCTTCTCCCAAGAACAATGCAAATGAAGGCAAAGGGATTTTTGCCTGAGCAAGGCCAGAAGAACCTTTGGGGAAGAGCGTACAAGACCAGAGAATGTGGGTGTTTTAAAACTGGTTATCACTTTGTGGGAAGACTCTCTCTGGGGGTGATTTGCAAGTGGTACTCAAATGTAGTCATTGCCCCGATTTAGGCATTTTGTGTTATTAGAGTTGCTATTCTGTGTTGGGGCCCATTCTTATGAACTTTCTTGGGAGAAATCTCTTCTTTACGCTCTAATCGTTTTTATGCTCCGATAGGAGGGAGTCAAGAGGTAGAGAGAGAGAAGGCAGAGGTGAGGAGGCTAGAGCAGAATGGGTCATAGTTTGACTGTTAGGATTTGAGTCCCAGCTCTGCACTTCCTAGCTGTGCAACCTTGAGCAAGTTAATGTCCCTCAGTCTGTCTCTAACAGGATGATAATTATAGGATTCAATGCTCAAGACTGTTGTGAGGATTAAATGGTATCATGCATACAAAGCAGTTAATACAGTGCTTGGTGGGTATAAGTGCTCAAAACCTACATATGGAGCTACTGCTGGCTTTTCATTTTCTTGTCATATTAGATTATCCCTCTCCCTCACTCCCAGCATCCAGACCTATCTGAGGAACATCAGGCCTAGGAAATGTTCTTCATTACATGTATGGTAGAATGGACTCTCTGACCCATTCCCAAGGCAGTCTTCAACTCTTCCAGGGACTGAAGACTCACTACCTGACTAGGTGGCCCATTTCATTTTTAGAAAGTTCCAGTTGATGGACATTTCTTCCTTTCACTGTCTCTGTGCGACCATCACGTGGTTCTTGCTGTGCTCTCCAGAATCACGGGAAATTTAAGAGTGCTCTTCGTTCCATGTGGAAAGTTCAGACACTGAAGAGAGGTGGCAAACCCCTTTTGAGATCTCTGTATTCAAAGAGCTTGAGAGTCTCTTATGTGGCTGACCACTCTCTTTGGAACCTATCCCCCGATCCTCACTTTCTCTCTAGTGGGAGGGGGAGACCAAAGAAGCCAGAAGACTCATTCTGTCACAGGAAACACATTGCAAATTTTACATCTTTTGTTATGGCACCAAAACAGTTGGAGGCTGCTGATGGATGGGTGCTGGTTCTGATGGGTACTGGTTCTGGATACCAAGCGCACTCCAATGTCCTGTGGCTGGTGGGACATTTCCTGAAGTACTGGCAGCAGCTTTAATGCAAAAGTGACAGGGCCCCTTGGAAGTCAGGCTGTGGCTCAGCCTCCTGAAGGCCAGGCAGCAGGTTGGGCCAGATAACTAGATAGGGGCATCGGGGAACCACACAAAGGTCAGCCCTAATCTCTCAGGCCATGCTGTGTGAGCATCTGGGATCTAGGGAAGGAACACTACAGTCTTTGATGCACTTGATTTGGGCTCAGGGGCCCTCCCTCTCCTTCCTCTGCATACAACAGTTGGCTGCTTCGGAAGATAATATTCAGTCTCAACTCTGTCACAGCTACTTCGAAGGGGATGGCTGACTTTGACTCTTAGTTGCTACCTAATGAGGATTTCCATCCAAATCCTTTGGTTTAATGTCACATTGAACAATTGTTACTATCGCACACATGGGAGCCCTAAGTTACTTTGGCCGGTGTTTTGCATTGCCCAGGAAAAACACTGTTTTCCTTTACTCTCACCCTAATGCCATGCTCACAGCACTTCTGACAGCAGATATGTGGGTTTATTCCCACACTAACCAGTTCTCCGGTACCAGCCAGTGTCCTGTAATTCACTTCAGTTTTGACAATATCTACTTGGAGTTAGGGTCAAATCCCACAAGTTAAGGGCCTGGTTCCACAAGAATGTCGCCACTTCAGATGCCAGTCACAAGTTCTAGGTTGTTCCTGTTGCTTCTGATTAACTGGCTATAAAATGGGGTTCCCTCAATCCCTTCCTCAGGTTCGATAATTTGTCAGAACAGCTCATAGGACTCAGGGTAACACGTTTACCCGTTTGTTATATAATAAGGAACATGATCAAGGATAGAGATGAACAGCTGGATGAAGTGATACACAAGGCGAGGTCTGGAAGGGTCCTGAGCACAGGAGCTTCTGTCCCTGTGGAATTGGGGTGCTCCACAAACACCGCCCAACCCCCGCATATGGATGTGCTCACTGCCCTGGAAGCTCTTTCTCTGAGCCTTGTACTTTGGGGGATTTTATGGAGGCTTCATCCCATAGGCATAATCGATTATTAGCTCAGTCTCCAGTCCCTCTCATCTTCCTGGAGGATGGGAGATAGGGCTGGAAGTTCAAGCTTCTAATCATGGCTAGGTCTTTCTGGTGACCAGCCCCCATCCTGGAGCCCATCAAGAGTCACCTGATTAGAACAAAAGATACTCCTATCACCCCAGACAGTCCAAGGAATTTAGGAGCTCTGTGTCAGCAGCTGGGGCCAAAGAAAAAAATATTCGAACAAAAGATGCTCCTACTGCTCTTATCACTTAAGAAATTACATAAATTTTAGGATCTCTGTGTGTGTCAGAAACCAGCAACAGAGACCGATACATGTTTTCTATTATTTCACATGCATCTGGCCACTTAGAAACCATCCATCCATCCATCCATTCATCCATCATGCATTCATTTAGGGGTCAAACTTTTTAAACAGGGGGCCAGTTCACTGTCCCTCAGACCGTTGGAGGGCCAGACTATAGTTTTTAAAAAAAACTATGAACAAATTCCTATGCGCACTGCGAGCCCGGGACGAGTCGGCTGCTAAGCAGGACAGGCAGCGGCACCTGGCGGGCTGGATAAATGTCCTCGGCGGGCCGCATGTGGCCCACGGGCCGTAGTTTGAGGACACCTGATTCATTCAACAACTTGTTTCTGGGTTCCAATTGTGAGGCAGGCACTGTGGCAGGCACTGGGCTAAAATGGTGAACAAAATCAGGCCCCCGAGGTAGGCATGGACTTGGTGAGTTGGGGGAAAGGCTAGGAGGCCAGTGTAGGTGCAGCAAAGTGAACAGAGGGAGAGCGCTGGGAGTTAAGGTCAAAGAGCTACGTGGAGTGGACAGGATATGGAGGTCTTTGGTCAAGACTCAGCTCTGCTTTCCAGTATGTTCCTTCAGCTGCCCCATTTGCCAACGCAGCCATTGCGTGGGAGGCACTCAGTGGCTGACTGGCTCATTAAGCAGCAGCAGCAGTTTGCAGAACACCATGGGGCATCACAGATCTGTCAACACCTCCCTCCGACAGACATCTCTGGGCAGAGCCGGCCAGGCACAAATTACCTCACCAAGCAGCCACTGCCTGCCCATTCCAGCAAAGGCCTTCATGGTCCCCCTTGGCTTTGCTGCCCAGTCCCACTTGCCACCCACCCGTTTCCTTTTAAGTGCCCATTGCCCCTGTCTTTGTCTGACCACACAACTGTGAGTTCGATGCACTTTCCCTTGGTTGGTGTTGAAGTAGACAGACCGAACTTCTGGTTTTGCCTTCTTTTTGGTAATATTCTGACTCAGTACTCACGCTTCTTACATGTAGCAGGGGTTAAGTGAGTGCCACATGATTCAGAACTCCCCTGGTTTAGAAGTCTGTGGTGAGTTGTAAATATTCCCCCCATGAATGGGACTTGTTTGTTGGAAAGTGTTGGGGGTGGGGGACTGTAGTTCAACTTGGCCAATAAATTCTTGCTGAGCACTTCTCGGTGTCAGGCCCTATTCGAGGCACTGGTAGAGCTGTGAACAAAACTCACTAAATCTTGCCGGAAGGAACTTACATGGGGGAGGGTGGAGAAGAGCCGACAAACAAGTAAATAATAAATGATCATGGTACATTTGGATAGTGAGAAGCAACACAGGGAAAATAAAACAAGGTGAGAGGGAGTAGCTGGAGAGTGGGGAGTAGGTGGGAGTAGAAAATATCTTTGAGTGGCCTAGGAAAATACCTTAGATTGAGTGGCCTAGGAAAATACCTTAGATTGAGTGGCCTAGGAAAATACCTTAGATTGAGTGGCCTAGGAAAATACCTTAGATTGAGTAGCCTAGGAAAATACCTTAGATTGAGTGGCCTAGGAAAATACCTTAGATTGAGTGGCCTAGAACAGCCTCTTTGAGAAGATGGCTTCAGAGACGAGACCTGAATGAAAACAGGGAGCCAGCCAGGAGTTTCTGCCACGTAATGTTAACATAAAAAAACAACAACATTCAAACCTGTAAAGAATTTTTGTGAGTTTATTTGAGCCAGTCTGTCGACAGTTACCGGAAAGCAGAACCTCAACGAATTGAGATAATTCGAATTGAGGATGGCAGGTTACATCTGTATATATCCATTGCAATCAAAGGAGGGATGAAGGTGGGTTACATAAAATCCATTGGTGATAGACTAGAAGGCGGGAGAAAGCAAAGAGGGTTGTGGGGGGAGGCGGGGAACCTCTGGGATTAGATAAAAAGTAAAATGATAGACACATACTTAGGTGGGTGCAGGAACAATTAACATGATAATGAAGAAATTTGTGGTATCTGTCCTGGCACCCAGGCACATTAGATTGTGCCCCAAGGGGTCCAGAAAAAGGGAAGTTACAAATTACCCAGACATTTCAAGGGTATGTTATTATAGATGCAAAAAGACAGATAGGCTCAGGTAAGGTAAAGGTTGACCTTGTCAGTGAAGATACCGGCCTAGGAGGTGACTACCCACCATAACTGCTCTTAGTGAAAGTTTCATTTCAGACCATCCTTTGTGGTTACTGTAGGTCTCTGAGTTTGCAAGACCGCCATGCAGGCCTCCCCTGAGCTTGTCAGGTGAGCATGTGGCCCTTTTCGTCCACACATACTATAGTATAAAGGCACTGAGGTAGCAGGAATGGCTTTGCCATCGGTGGGGCAGAAGGCCACTGTGCTGGAAGGTGGTAAACAAAGGTGGGTGGGTGGCCCGGTCCCAGGGGCCAGGGTAAGAGGCTTGGGTTCCACGTGCAGTAGGGAAGCACTAGAAGAGTTTTCCTCGGGGAAATGACTCACTTAGTGCTTGAAACAGCCCACTGTGACTGCCAGGTGGGAAAGCCATAGACAACCAGCCCTTGTATTTGTGCAGAGCGTTTCCATTCACAAAGGCCCTCTGCGAGCAATCTCATTAGCATCACAATACCGAATGAGAGTCACAGAGTGTTTCCTGTTTCATAGATGGAAAACTGAGGCTCAGAAAGGTTTCCGTGACTAAGGCCAGGTAAGAGCCAGCAAGGGCCCTACCCGGTTTGGCTCAGTGGATAGGGAGTTGGCCCTCAGATTGAAGGGTCCCGGGTTGGATTCCTGTCAAGGGCATGTACCTCCATTGGGTGCAGGCTCCTAGACCTGGCTAAAAGCAACAAATGGGAGGCAACCAATCCATGTGTCTTTCTCACATCATTGTTTCTCTCTGCGTGTCTGTCCACCCTCTCTTCCACTCTCTCTAAAAATCAATGGAAAAATATCCTCGGGTGAGGATTAAAAAAACAAACAAAATAAAATAAAAGAGCCAGCAAGGGACAGGTCTTAGCTGAAAGTCCTTAGTGCAGGATCTGCTTCTCAGAAGTCCCTGGATTTGGGGTCAACGGAAATTGACCAGCAGCTACTGTTCTGTCCATCTCCTGCCTTACTGTGGCCTGCTTTGTTTCCTCTGCTTGTGGCTTCCCTTCCTGGAATTCCTCCCCAACTCCTCTTTCCTTCTACCTGTTCTTCCATTTCTCAACAGCTCCAGCCAGAGCAGCATTGCCCCTTCCAACAACTCACCAAGACATCCTATCTAATAAAAGAGTAATATGCAAATTGACCATCACTCCAACACACAAGATGGCTGCCCCCATGTGGACACAAGATGGCCACCACAAGATGGCCAGCAGGGGAGGGCAGTTGGAAGGGACAAGGTCTACAAGGGAGGGAAGTTGGGGGCGATCAAGCCTGCAGGGGAGAGCAGTTGTGGGGGACCAGGCCTGCAGAGGAGGACAGTTGGGGGTGACCAGGGTGGCAGAGGAGGGAAGTTGGGGGTGACTGGGCCTGCAGGGAAGGGCAGTTAGGGGTGACCAGGCCTTCAGGGGAGGGCAGTTAGGGGCAATCAGGCTGGCAGGGGAGTGGTTAGAGAGTGATCAGGCTGGCAGGCAGAAGCAGTTAGGGGCAATCAGGAAGGCAGACAGGCGAGCAGTTGGGAGCCAGCAGTCCTGGATTGTGAGAGGATCGGTATCGGGCCTAAACGGGCAGTCAGACATCCCTCGAGGGGTCCCAGATTGGAGAGGGTGCAGGCTGGGCTGAGGGACACCCACCCCCGCCCCGTGCACGAATTTCATGCACCAGGCCTCTAGTATATAAGGATGTTCCATTATGGTTACAGCAGCAGGTCCTTGTACTTTATCTCTTTTATTCTTCAGATGCACACCCTCCAAGTGTTATTAGTATCCACAAACATACACCTGGTCCCTGCAATGGAGCTAAGCATGTAATAAGTGCTCAATATGAAACAGATTTCTCTCAGTGGACTTAGGGGTAGCATATCCCAAGTGCTTCCTATCTTCCAGGCACTGAGTTACTGGGATTTTCCAAAAATTATTTCACTTCATTCTAACAGCACCCACCTTTGAGAAAGGTACTATTATAATTATCACTTTATACATGAAGAAACTAAGTCTCAGAGATGTTAATAAGGGTCACATTTGCTCCAACACCCATGTCCTTAACCTCTACCATACTTCCTTTTAAAATATATATATATATTTTTTCATTGATTTCAGAGAGGAAGAGAGAGGGAGAGAGAGAAATAGAATCATCCTATATAATAAAGAGGTAATATGCAAATTGACTGTCACGCCCTCGCACAAGATGGCCGCCCCCATGTGGTCACAAGATGGCCACTCCCATGTGGTCACAAGATGGTCACCACAAGATGTCCGGCAGGGGAGGGCAGTTGTAGAGGGAACAGGCCTGCAGGGGAGGGCAGTTGGGGTGGACCAGGCCTGCAGGTGAGGGCAGTTGGAGGGGACCAGGCCTGCAGGGGAGGGCAGTTGGGGGCATTGGGCCAGCAGGGGAGTAGTTAAGCTTTGATCAGGCTGGCAGGGGAGTGGTTAGGGGGCAATCAGGCAGGCAGGCAAGTGGTTAGGAACCAGCAGTCCCAGATTGTGAGAGAGATGTCCGACTGCTGGTTTTGGCCCGATCCCCCAGGTATTGGGCCTAAACCAGCAGTCGGACATTTCTCGAGGGGTCCCAGATTGGAAAGGGTGCAGGTTGGGCTGAGGGACAACCCCCCCACCTTAGTGCACGAATTTCATGAACCGGGCCTCTAGTCAATGATGAGAGAGAATCATTGACTGGCTGCCTCCTGCACGCCCTACTTTGGGGATTGTGCCCACAACTTGGCCATGTGCCCTGACCAGGAATGGAATTGTGACCTCCTGGTTCATAGGTCAACTCTCTACCACTGAGCCATGCTGGCTGGGCCCATACTTCCTTTTTATTGGAAATAGAAAATCTCTGCTTTTTCAGCCTTGATATTTGAACTGTAGGTGTTAAATGTGGGACAAATCAAAACATTTTCTTTTGAAAACACATGGAAGAGGCTCTCAAAACTCTGAGATGAATCACCAATCCATTGGTCCACCCATCCATCCATCTACCCATCCATCCGTCATAGCAACCATCTTTCTCTCTGATTGATGCCAAGTCTGTAGAGAAAGAATAGGTACACTGAGTGGCCAAATTATTATGATCTCTGAATGCATAATAATCTGGCCACTCAGTGTATATCCTATGTAATAAAAAGCTAATATGCAAATTGTCCCCTTGACCAGGAGTTCGACCAGCAGGCAGGCCAGCCAACCGCCCATGTCCCCTCCCCGTGGCCAGGCTGGCCAAACCCCCACCCATGCACGAATTCATGCACTGGGCCTTTAATATATATATACACACACACACACACACACACACACACACACACACACATATATATACATATATACACACACACACTGAGTGGCCAGATTATTATTCATTCAGGGATCCTAATAATCTGGCCACTCAGTCTATATCCTACAGATTGGTGGGTGGGATAAGAGGTGCTGTAGATACTCCACTCTAGACTTACACAGGTAAAGCAGAATAAACAAAATAAAATGCCTGGAAGGATCAGGCAGGAAATACAAATGAGTGAAATTGGAGTGAGCAAATGATACTACACAACAGGGACTGGGGGTCCTTGATGAGCTCAAGCACACAGCACTCTCTAAAGGGGCAGCAAGGCATGACATGACTCAGCTCCAAGCTATTGTTGCCACATGGGAACACAGGTTCATTGCTGATAAATCATTTCACTTTTCAAGAAATGCCAGAAATAGTGTTTTTTATGCAAAATCTCATTTTAAACATTACCTACTTCATCAACTTTTGGAAAATGGTGTGGATCAATAAAACATGCTGTGTTAAGGGAAACTAGTTCCTTTTTTGCCGATTCCTCATGAGAAGAAACATCTATAAGAGTAACACCTGGCCTCTTCCCCCTCTTCACTCATTCTTCCCCCAGTGGTTGATAGGTTTGGAAGTAGGAACTGGGTATTCAGAATGCAGAGCCTTTTTCCCCCCTTTCCCACTTGAGCTACCTACCCAGAGGGTTCTGCCTACCGCAGCCCAGTGTGGGTAAGGCTCTAACTGGCTTCTGCATTAGGAGCCCTGTCGGCCTACCACCGTAAGCCATATTCCCCAGAGTCCACTTTCTCATTGAGGTGATGTATTACCTGCGTCAGCTTGCTCTGTGTTCTTTCTTCTCAGATAATTTAACAGCTCAGGCAGAGCAAGGGAGCTCTCTTTATTGGGTATACCCCCAGACTCCTGGAGTCCACTCTGGTCTCAGGTCACGCGTTTGCTCCCTCTGACTACAAACCTAATCTTTTGATGCAGGATTAGGGCCTGCTATATCCCCCTAGGGCGAAGGCAGGAGCTATGCTTAGAAGCTTGAGGGTCTTCTGGTGAATTTCCAGGGTGGTGCTCAGAGAGATGGGGTAGAGAAGATAGAAGGGATTGTGGGAGGTAAAAGAAGAGGGAGAGGAGATGCAAAAAAAGAGGGTCACCAAGTCACCCATCAAAGGGGTCAGTAGCCCTAGCTGGTTTGGCTCAGTGGATAGAGTATCTGCCTGTGGACTCAAGGGTCCTGGGTTCGATTCCGGTCAAGGGCATGTACTTAGGTTGTGGGCACATACCCAGTAGGGAGTGTGCAGGAGGCAGCTGATGGATGTTTCTCATCGATGTTTCTAACTCTCTATCCCTCTCCCTTCCTCTCTGTAAAAAAATCAATAAAATTATATTTTTTTTTTTAAAAAAAGGGCGGGGGGAGACAGTATATGGACTGGAAGATAACTCAGTGGGGAAAGACAAGAAGGTTTTGCACTATCTTCTGAACATCATTTGTGTTCAGGGTCACCTAATCGTAAGGTTATTTTCTCTCAGGTAATGGTCTGCACTCACACATCCTTCCTAGGGGGTAACAAAAATAATAACATCTCCCATGACTCCTTCACAAGGTTGAAAGGATCGAATGAATTATCTTTGGAGAGTCTGGCCATAAGACCCTGTTACCTGTACCACCAATAATATAATTCAAGATGCCAAGAAGAGTCAGACTTACTTATTCTGAAATTCACTTTCAAAACCCCAGAGAACTAAAATCAGGTCTTCTTTTCTTGAGGATAATTTAACAGCCACTGGGAACAAGAAAAACGAATGTCTAGAAAATGCATTAAATAGCAAAGTAAACCATTTTGAGGCTCGTTTATTGAACGCTTATTGAGCATTGACTATGTGCCTGCCACTGGTCTGAGAACTGGGCACACAAAATTGAATAAGTACTCTGAACAAAGAGTTTAGAGCGGTGGCAATTTCCGGCAATTCAATGTGCTGTGTTTTTGTTTTGTCTTATTTTAACTGAAAGTACATTTTTAAAGAATGTTTGGGAATTATAGCCGTACAATAAAATATGTTTTGTTCCACTTCCTTTAGCTGTTATTTTATGACAGCACTGACCTTCTGACCAGAAGCAAAATTCTGGCCTTTCTAAATATCCCATATTGGCTGGGCTTAATGGGTTTTCAAAATAAATGGATTGGGTTTCTCAACCTGTCAAAATACAGAGCATGAGGGCTTTTTTGAACTTGAGTGGCCTCCTCTGAGTGCAGATTCAGACTTCACCGTCTGAGCAGGGACGCTGAGAGCCATCTTATCAGCAACCTGTTATTTTTGATGGAAGCAGAGGTGACCGGGACAAAGAAATGAGCTCAGGGAGGTCAGGCTAACTTAAACATGATGTCAGCCAGGGCAGTCAAGGCATCAGATGCCGCGGACTCTCAGAGGGAGTTTTAGAGGATTTTTAACCCAGGCATAAACCTAAGACCCAGCTGACAGCTCCAGCAGGACCGTGCCTGGGAGGGATGCCACCAGATGATCCCAGGAACCCACGACTGACTGATGAAGAGGGTTAGGGTTAGCTATCAAAGGATGGGCTGTGCTGTCATGGATAACGGAAGGATGGAAAGATGCTTTGTTATTAGACCAGCCTGGATTTGTACCTCAGCTTCACTGCTTTCTAGCTGTGACCTTGAACAAGGCCTTAGTTTCCCCATCTGTGAAATGGAGCTGCTATCAGTACCAGCTTCTCAGAACTGTCAAGATGGTCCAATCTAACAACCTGGTAGAATAATTACTCCGGTAAATGGAAGCTCAGGCTAGCTCCTCCCGACAGTCAGTGTGGTTGCTTCTTGGTCATATCTGGTGTCTCTCATCAAGAGAGTCTCCTTGGATATCAAGCAATGACCAAACTGGATCAAGTGGAAACTGGGATATTTTCATGCTTGACTTCTGTCGGTGAGTTTTTTGCGACTATATGCCAAATCTCCTGTAGAGATATTGTATAAAGTGGAATTCGAGGCCCTGTGTGACTTCGAAGCCATTGTAAAAGGACTCCCTCCCACTTCATCCCACCCTGAGGTCCCGGTCTCTCTCTCTCTCTGTATATGAGAGGGCTTTAGGAGTTTAAGCCTTGGCTCCCCACTATCTTACATGCTGTGTAACTTTTTGTTGTTGTTAATCCTCACCCGAAGATATTTTTCTATTTATTTTTAGAGATAGTGGGAGGGAGGGTGGAGAGACACAGAGAGAAACAACGATGTGAGAAAGACACATGGATTGGTTGCCTCCTGCATGCACCCCCGACCAGGGCTGAAGAACCTGCAAACCAAGGTACATGCCCTTGACCGCAAATGAACCCAGGACCCTTCAGTCCGTTGGCTGACGCTCTATCCATGGAGCCAAACCGGCTAGGGCCATGCCGTGTAACGTTTAAGCACCTGCCTCCAAAGGGAAAGGGGGAAGAGAAGATCCTAGAGGCCATTTACAATGTTGAAGGGACAGAGGGCGCCTCCTCTGCAGGAAGTGTGTTTATTGCACAATTAACAAAAGCAGAGAACCCATTCTAGAGTGTGTTTTTCCCTCAAGGCCACAGGATTTAAACCTCCCTGTCACCCAGCATTGCTCTGAGTGAATGATAGGAAGCAATTACTCTGCCAGCATGTGCTGCCGCTGTTGGAATGGACTCCATGGAGCTCTCCGCACCTTTCTCCGAGGGCAGCCTGGGGGCTCTTGTCAAGGTCAGCCAGAAGCCTCTCCCATGACTCAGCACAGACCCAGAGTCTTCATGAGCTGCTAGGGAGTGGGGTGGCAGGAAGAACAAGAAGGGAGCCTTAACCAGTTTGGCTCAGTGGATAGAGCATCGGCCTGAGGACTGAAGGGTCCCAGGTTCGATTCTGGTCAAGGGCATGTACCTTGGTTGTGAGCACATCCCCAATAGGAGGTGTGCAAGAGGCAGCTGATCAATGTTTCTCTCTCATTAATGTTTCTAACTCTCTTTCCCTTTCCCTTCCTCTCTGTAAAAAAATCAATAAAATATATTTAAAAAAAAAAAAAAAAAAAAAAAGGACAAGAAGGGAGGGAAGGTGGCAGGGAGGGAAGGAAGGAAGGAAGTAGCCAGTTACTAACTCCACCTGGCCACACCAACAGCTCATCCAAGGCACTTGGGTTTGGGTATCATAGGACATGTATCAGAAGGGGGCACATGAGAATCCGGCTCAGACTGTGTTGTGTGGGGGTGAAGGAACCTACTGGGATAATTGCACATTTCCATGTTGCTGGCTCCAAGTCCTAGTAGATGGTTAAATGGATATCAAGAACTGACTGTGCCCTAGCCAGTTTGGCTCAGTGGATAGAGCATCGGCCAGTGGACTGAAGGGTCCTGGGTTCAATTCTAGTCAAGAGCACGTGCCCGGGTTGTGGGCTCGATCCCCAATAGGGGGTGTGATTCTCTCTTATCACTGATGTTTCTATCTCTCTCTCTCCCTCTCCCTTTCTCTCTGAAATCAATAAAAATAAAAAAGAGCTGACCATGATGCTGGGAATTCTAACATAGAAGGGTTTCCCAGCCAGGGTGTGAAATAAATTATGGAATGAACTAGAGGCCCGGTGCACAAAATTCATGCACAGCTGTGGTCCCTAGACCACACTTAGGCCTGGCCGGCAATCGAAGCATGAGTGTCTGGTGTGGAAGGGGAGGTCCCAGCTGACCTCTGGGCCCCGGGCAGCACCTGGGCCCCCAGGCCCCCGCGCGGCCCCCTCCGCCTGAGTCACGGCACCCTAGTCCCCAACGCGGAGATGCGGTGAGTGTGGCCAGATGCCATGGGCCTGGGCACAGCATGGGCCTCTGGGCTGCCCAGCAGTGCTGCAGGGAAGCCAGGCAGGCAGTGCGCTCTCTCCTGGCCGGCCTCGCAGACCGGCTCCTACGCAAACCCACCGGGAGCCCAACAGGCCGTTGCAGTCCCAGCAGCTGCGGCCCGGCTCACCCAGAAGACAGGGACAGGCTTCTCATGGGCGCCGGGCACCTGAGCGCGGGGGCTTCCCTGGCACGTGAGCCCTGGCGTCCTGGGAGAGGGTAGCAGGGGGAGTGAGCGCAAGCTCGGAGGACACCCCACATTCTCACCGCACCTCTGTCCCCATCACCCCCACTCCCAGGTGGGCAGCGCACACATGTCATAGCCAGCTGTTGAACGACCATCCCAGGGGACCATTTGCATATTAGGCTTTTATTATCTAGGATGGCCACGGAAAAAAGGAAGTGCCTATCAGCACTAGGCCAGCAAACAACCTGGGGGCTATGACGGCAGGAGCCAGAGAGGGTTGATGTGGCAGTTTATATGTTTCTGTCTGGCTGGTGCTGTGAATTGTGAGCCAGGGAGCAATGTTTGTAGCATATTGAACCAGAAAAGGAGAGTCCTCGGTGTTCCCAAGTTTGTCTTCTTGTTATTCTTTATCATCACCATCACCTTGACCTTCACCACCAACATTGTTATCATCATTATTGATTCTTTTTATCATCATTCCTTGCCTGCGCACAGTCTCTCGCGATTTACAGGGACCTGCTGCATCCGCTAGGGCAATTTGATCATCACAGCGGCTCTTTGAAGTGGCAGAGCGTTATTAGTATCCCCATTTTCCCAATGTGGGACAGTCAGTCACTGGCCCTAAGTCATACCCAAATTCAAGTCTCTTGTAAGTCCATTTTCAACACTGTGGTTTTACTCTGAGAATCAAAATATTTAACAACGGATGAGGCCTGGTACTGAGCAGCCAGGACAGACACCAGCCATGCCAGTGGGTGGATGTGGTCATTGTGGTACCTGCCGCTGAATATCTCCAAGGTGTGTGACCAGAGGCCACTAATCTAAACGCCACAACATTCTATCTTTTGGTCCAGCCTGCTCTGCCATTTCACCTAAGCTCTTCAGTTCCAAATAAGATGACAAGATGGGGCGTTAAGAGGTGAAATCTCATTTTCCTTGGTCATCTTGAGACAAGGCTGTGGGGAAAGGAGTTAGGGTAGGATGGGAGGGCATGGGGCTACTGTATGGGTTTGCGGGCTGAATGAATCCACCACTCTTCAGAGCTGGAAGGCTGAGTTCAGACCAAGTCTTCAGGGTGTCCTGAGGGAATCCACATAGCTTTAGATAGAAGAAAAGAGGAATCGGGAGCCAGGTGAAATAGAATTGGAGTAGGAGCCAGCTGGGAATCAAATGGGAAGCCTATTTTTCAACTGGGAAATAGAAGGGTTTGCTACTTGCTTTTCCTGGCTTGAGGCATGGAGACATAGTGGCCTGACTTAGCTACAGGGGTGGGGGTGGACGACCGATGTTTTCATCAAAGCGAAAGAAAATGTGCACAACTTGAACTCAGAAATTAAGAGAAAACGAATCAGCCCGGCCAGCCGGCATGGCTCAGCGGTTGAGCGTTGACCTATGAACCAGGAGGTCCTGGTTTGATTCTCAGTCAGGGTACATGCCTGGGTTTCACGCTCAATCCCCAGTGTGGGGTGCACAGGAGGAAGCTGATCAATGATTCTCTCTCATCATTGATGTTTCTATCCCTCTCTCACTCTCCCTTCCTCTCTGAAATCAATAAAAATGTATATTGTTTAAAAAGAAAATAAATCAGATTTTCACTTTCTCCGAAGCTATTCTCCCTATTTTCCTTTCAAGAATGTTACTCGCTGAAACTGGTTTGGCTCAGTGGATAGAGCGTCGGCCTGCGGACTGAAGGGTCCCGGGTTTGATTCCGGTCAAGGGCATGTACATTGGTTGCGGGCACATCCCCGGTGGGAGGTGTGCAGGAGGCAGCTGATCGATGTTTCTCTCTCATCGATGTTTCTAGCTCTCTATCCCTCTCCCTTCCTCTCTGTAAAATATCAATAAAATATATTTTAAAAAAAGAATATTACTCATTCCATTTTTATACCTAGGTTTGTCAACTCTTCCTATGTACTATTCTTTGAAAATGATTTTTTTTTATTTCAAGCGTAATATACATTCACACTTAGAAAAAAATTAATATAGATAAGCGAAAAAAGAAAAAGAAAATTAAAATCACTTCTGATTTCTCCACCCCAGAAAAGCCTGGCTTCACATATTGATAGACATACACCCTTCCAGACATTGTCCCAGGCACACACCTACCGTGGTAATTACGATGATATACAAATATTTAGTTGTTTCATGCTGAATGTTTTCTCTACTTACCATTCTTGAAGTTTAGGGACATCTTTGTTTGACAATGTAACACCAGGAAGCTGGAAATATTTTATTGCATGGGGTATCTTGTTGATATCGTAAAATCAGAGACAGAATAATATTTATTAGAAACATCCAAGCACAAGGCCCAGAAACAAATCGCTGGTGCCTGAGCAGCATTCTGTGTTTCCAAAGCGGCCATGTAAAACACAGAACCCAGTGGCGCCATATATCACTACTACATAAACAATAATAACAACTCTTGATTTATATCTTCATATTTTCTGCCTTGTTCTTGCAGAAAAGTTGGTAAAGGCTGATTAGACTGTTACACCTACTTTTTTCAGAAGATGGAAGATAGGAGAAAATATTTCCACTGCAAAGGGGGGGTGGGAGAAGCCCAAAGGGAAATCTGTGTTTTAAAAATCTGGGGTCTGTCAGCATGATATACAGCTCTGAAGATTAGAGCAAAGCAAAACAAACGTGGAAGCTAGTTCTTGGATCAAAAGTTTCAATCATCTTTTGGGCTCACTTCTTAGCTGTAAATGATAAGCAAGATGACAAAGTCAAAAATAAAAAATAAAAAATAAAAATCTGGCACGTGAGGCTCTCAGGCGATATGGTGGCCGCAGCATTCATCCAAAGAATTTCCATCGATGGGGGAGCAGAGCTTAAGGTTAAGATGAAGGTGTCTTTTCTTTTTATGATTATAATCTTGCTGGATTGGAATGAAGCAGAAATGTGTGTACAGATGTGTCACCGAAGGGCCCCACTTCCTCCACTTAAACAGGGAGTCATCTATAAGGAAGCATTCTGCAGGATTTTTTTGACGACGCCTGTTATTACTACGTGATGGCTTCGCATAGAATTTCTACGTCGTGCTGGGTCAGTTACATGCTGTGTGCTGGAGGGTTGTATTTGTTTCAGAATCGGCCAGTTTGGGATTTGTGGGCATTTTAAGCATCGGGTACCTGAGTCTTGTTTGGCTGTAAAAGTGCTGCTGGTCAACTCCCTAGTGCTTATCTATCAGGATTTACTTCCCCAGCCCTGGCCGGTTTGGCTCAGTGGATAGAGCCTCGGCCTGAGGACTGAAGGGTCCCAGATTTGATTCTGGTCAAGGGCACATGCCAGGGTTGTGGGCCCCATCCCCAGTAGGGGGCATACAGGAGGCAAGTGATCAATGATTCTCTCTCGCCATTGATGTTTCTATCTCTCGTTCCCTCTCCCTTCCTCTCTAAAATCAATAAAATTATATATTTTTTTAAAATTCTCTTCTCAGAGAGCCTTCATCTGCATTGACAAGAAAAGTCTTATTTATATTAAAACATAAGAAAAGACCACCCTGGCTGGGTAGCTCAGTTGGTTAGAGCATCGTCCTAATACACCAAGGTTGCAGGTTTGATCCTCAGTCAGGACACATACAAGGATCAACCAATTAATGCATAAGTAAGTGGAACAACAAATTGTATCTCTCTTTCTTCCCCTTCTGATCTCTCTCCAAAATCTATAATAATAAAAGCATAATATGCTAATTAGATCAGACTGCTGAATGACCTTCCGGACGTCCTTCCCAACGACCTTCCAGATGACCACGCTATGACATCCACTGGCGCCAGGCCAGCCAAGGTGGGTATGATGCGATTGGTTGGGGGCCCGGCCATCACCCCATGATTGCCCTGCAGAGGGAGGCCCAGGCCACTGGCTGGTGGGGCAATCGATCAATTGGGGGGCACCACGATCACCCCAAAGAGGGAGGCCCAGGTGGGCTGCGGCAGGTGGGCAGGGCCTCCTTCTGTGGGGCACGATCAATTGCCCCAAAGAGGGAGGCCCAGGCTATCCCGTGGCAGTGCTGTGGCGGGTGGGCGGAGCCCTGGCTGGGTGGCTGGGTGGACATGGCCTACCTCTTTGGGGCAATTCATTGAGGAGCCCCATCAAGGTGGGCGGGGCCTACCTCTTTGGGGTGATAGATCACAGGGCTCCCAGACTATGAGAGGACACAGGCTGGGCTGGGGGACCCCCTGTCCCCCAGTGCACAAATGTCATGCACCAGGCCTCTAGTCAATAAATAAAAATTTAAAAAAAGAAAAGATCAACAGAGCTCAAAGTCAAGTTTCTACTAAGAATGTTTCAGAAAAGAAAAAAAATTGTTGTGGGCTAGAGAGTTAAGTCTCAACACTGGTTCTTAGATGCTAGGAGCAGTTAGAAGAGCAAAGGAAAACAACAAACAAAGCAAAAATGGATGTTCAAGTTCATAATACCATGTTCTGTGAAAACAGGAAATGGAAGAAATTACAGCAAAAAGTGATGAAAGGTGAATGTCAGAGAATTGGCAAAAGTGGAAAAGGATGCTATGAATGGGAGAAAACCTTATACTGCTCTTTTTCTTTCTTTTTTTTTTTTTTTTTACTTTCTTCCTTAACACAAATATTTACTGAGCACCTATTATGTGTCAGGCACTGTATTAGGTGCTTGGGATAAAGGTGAGTAAGACAGACATGGTCCTGGCCCTCAGGAGGTGAAAATGAGGGAGAAGGGCAATAAACAACTCAGCAAATAAACCAAGTGAAGATAGCCTTTGTTAATGACTGCTAAAAACAAGACAACAGGCCCAAAATGGACTCATTTATGCTAAGCCCTCTGCCCACCAAATGGACAGTTAACTTAATTACAGTTTCTGCTCTCCCAGAGATGGGATCTAATTTTTAAAAACCCAAGATGCATTTTTAAAATTAAAGTACAGTTGACATAGAATATTAGATTAGTTTCAGGTGTACAACATAGTGACGCAACATTGATTTCCTCGTGATGTGAGCAACACAGTAACCCTGGTAACCACCTGTCACCATACAACGTTATCACAATAATATTGACTATGTTCTTCATGCTGCCATTACATCCCTGTGACTTTGTTTTTTAATCCTCACCCAACGATCTTTTTCCATTGATTTTCATTTTTATTTTTTTAAATATGTTTTTATTGATTTCAGAGAGGAAGGGAAAGGAAGAACGAAAGAGAAACATCAATGATGAGAGGGAATCATCGATCGGCCGCCTCCTGCACGCCCCCCACTGGGGACCGAGCCCGTAACCCAGGCATGTGCCCTTGACCGGAATCAAACCCGGGACCCTTGAGTCCACAAGCCAATGCTCTATCCACTGAGCCAAACCGGCCAGGGCTCCATTGATTTTTAGAAAGAGTGGAAGGGAGGGGGAAAGACAGAGAGAAAGGAACATCAGTGTGAGAGAGACACATCGATTGGTTGCCTCCTGCACATGCCTCAACCAGGGCCAATGGTCAAGCCTGAAACCAAGGTATGTGCCGTTGACCAGAATCAAACCCAAGACCCTTCAGTCTACAGGCTGACGCTCTATCCACTGAGCTAAACCGGCGAGGGCGTGACTTATTTTGTTTTTTAATACCTGGTAGTTTATTCCTCTTATTCCCCTTCACCTTTTACACCCAAACCCCCACCCTTCTTCCCTCTGGCTACCATCAGTTGCATCTATGAGTCTGTTTCTGTTTTGTTGAATTTGTCTGTTTTGTTTTGTGTGGGGTTTTTTTTAGATTCCATATATAAGTGAAAACATATGGTATTTGTCTTTCTCTATCTGACTTACTTCAGTTAGCATAATATCTTCTAGGTCCATTCATGTTGCAAATGGCAAGATTTCATTTTTTTATTGCAGAAATATTCTGTTATATATATACTACAGGCCCGATGCACAAAATTTGTGTAAGAGTAGGCCTTCCTTCTCCCAGCTGCCAGCACTGGCTTCCCTCTGGGACCCGGGACCCCGGCTTTCCTCGCAGCCGCAGCTTCGTCCAGAAGGTCGCCTGGAAGGATGTCCGATCTAATTAGCATATTATGCTTTTTTATTATAGATAGATCACATCTTCTTCGCAGGAGGTATTGCAACACCCTCTTAACCATCCTCCCTACTCCGGCCCTACCCACCGCACCATCGCTGCCCCAGCAACACGAGTTGCAGTGAGTTGGAGCGAGTTGGAGCATGCACACACTCATCCCTCCGTAGCTAGGGTGCTCTTCCTAAAATGCAAACCTGTTCATTGCACCACCTTCCTTAAAACCCTTCAGAGACGCCCTGGGTCCGCATCAAGTCTAAGCTCCTGAACACAACTTACAAGGCCCTCACCATCTTGACCCTGTGTACGTCTCCAGCCTCTTCCTCACTCTCCCTCCCCACGTCACACACCCTGTACCCTATGGGCCATCCACACTAAACTGTTTTTAGTCCCCTAAAAGCACCATGCTCTCGCTGACCACAGGCCTCTGCATTGCTGTTCCCTCTGCCTGGAGCAGCCGTCCCTGCCACCTCTGCACAGGTAGCCACACCCCCTGCAGCGTTCCTTCACCCTGCATTCAGGGCTCAGTTCCCCGTGAGGCGTCCTTATGGCACTCTGGACAGCCCCTGTCAGCAGGGTGGGGTTAAGAGGTGGCCAGCTGACCAATAAGAGGGAGCAAAAATCATAGGAAATGTTATGAGATCAGAAAAATTCTTTCTCCCAGAATCTCCTCAGAAAGTACTCTGCATTGTGGGGAAGAATATTCTGCCATGTCCCTCAGGGGTAAGAGTAACACCCCGAAGGGGCATGCTTGAGAGACAGTAGCTGAGCATTGAAGGGTGGTTTGTCTGTTTAACTTCCGAGTGTTTGATTGGCCCGTGGGGACTGCAGGTTTGGCCCTGAGTGGAGCTGGTCGGACTTTGGGTGTAAGGCTGAGTGTTGATGCCAGCAGGCCTCCTTTCTCTGCCCTTCCCTCCCCACTGGGTCCCAACAGCCCTGTGGAGCTGCATTAGAGGGCTCTGGAGGGGAAACCCTGATGGGCAAGCCACAGTTCTGCCTCACAAAGTGGTCAGCCTCTCCTCTAATGAAAGCTGAATAAAGATTTAGAGCACGTTGATTTGATAGGGTGCCTAATTATTAGCCTGTCCAGACATACCCACCTGAGCATCCATTACATAACTTAGCCGCAGCCCTTGCTAAAATGTTGTATTGTTACTAGAGGCCCGGTGCACGAAATTCATGCACTGGTGCGGGGGGGGGGATCCCTCAGCCCAGCCTGCACCCTCTCACAGTCTGGGACCCCTCACTCCTTACCACCCGCCTGCTTGCTGCTCCTTACCATTTGGCTCGCTGCTCCTTAGTACTGCCATGGAGGCTGGAGAGGCTCCTGCCACCACTGCTGCACTTGCCAGCCATGAGCCTGGCTTCTGGCTGAGCAGCACTCTCCCTATGGGAGCGCACTGACCACCAAGGGGCAGCTCCTGCGTTGAGTGTCTGCCCCCTGGTGGTCAGTGTACATCGTAGAGACCGGTCATTCTGGTCTTTCACCATAATGGTCACTTAGGCTTTTATTATATAGACTAGTGGCCCGGTGCACAAAATTCGTGCACATTAAAAGGGAATTAATTAGAGGAAATAATTTAATATTGCTATTTGCCCTTTCTCTATAATAGAAGTGTCAAAGATGAAAGAAAATTAGTAAAATGTATATGAAAACCTTCCTCCTGTCAGAGTCTGGGGCTCACCACGGGACCCAGAGTCAAGTCCCCACCACCCACATGCATCTCAAAATCGCGTGAGACCCAGACCCGGCTGCCCCCCACCCTGCCATTGGGCTAGATCCAGACCCGGCCCATCCTTGTCAAGCCCTGCAGGGCAGGGGACGTAGCCTCAGGTCCCTGGCCCAGTGCCAGGACGAGGGGCGTGGCCTGAGGTCCCCCAGCCCAGACCGGGGTGGGGGGCATGCCTTGAGGTCCTCCGTCAAGCCCCGCCAGGTGGGGGACATGGCCTGAGATCCCCTGTCAAGCCCTGCTGGGTGGGGGGCATGGCCTGAGGTCCCCCGTCAAGCCCCGCCAGGCAGGGGGGCGCAGCCTCAGGTCCCCTAGCCCAGCACCAGGAGGGGGGCGCAGCCTCAGGTCCCACATCAAGCCCCGCTGGGTGTGTGCGGGGCACAGCCTGAGGTCCCCTGTCAAGCCCAGCCAGGCAGGGGGTGCAGCCTCAGGTCCCCTAGCCCAGCACCAGGAGGGGGGCGCAGCCTCAGGTCCCCCATCAAGCCCCGCTGGGTGGGGGGCACAGCCTCAGGTCCCCTGTCAAGCCCAGCCAGGCAGGGGGGCACAGCCTCAGGTCCCCTGGCCTGGCACTGGGGCAGAGGGTGCGGCCTGAGGTCCCCCAGCCTGACACCAGGGCGGGGGGTGCAGCCTGAGGTCCCCTGTCAAGCCCTGTTGGGTGTGGGACTCGGCCTGAGGGCCCCTGTCAAGCCCCATGGGGGTGGGGGAGGGCGTAGCCTCAGGTCCCTGCTAATTGCTTGTTAAGGCTCCTTATGGGAACTTGGCCTCAGCTGTGGGTGCAGCCATCTTTGTGACAGAGTGATGGTCAATTAGCATATTCCCTCTTTATTAGATAGGATAATTATGCCCAAGTATCATTCATTTAATTATCAAAATAATTCTTGAGGTAGGTACTATTTCTTTTTTTATATAATATGTTTTTATTGATTTCACAGAGGAAGGGAGAGGAAGAGAGAGATAGAAACATCAATGATGAGAGAGAATTATTGATTGGCTGCCTCCTGCACATCCCCGACTGGGGATCGAGCCTGCAACCTGGGCATGTGCCCTGACCGGGTATCAAACCTTGACTTCCTGGTTCATAGGCCAACGCTCAACCACTGAGCCCTGCCAGCCGGGCAAGGTAGGTACTATTTCATTCCCATTTTATAGATGAGGAAACTGAGGCACAAAGCAGTAAAGTAATTGGCAGAACTGGGTTTTGAACCTAGACAGTGCAGCTGCATCCTGTGCTCCCAGCCTGGACGGCACATTCCCCCTTGATGATGGGGGCTGAGTCACCCTTTCCACTGGTGCACCCTCTGCAGCTGAGCAGAGATCTCACACAGAAAAATGTAATAAGCGTTTGCTGAGTGAGTCTTCAATTAGTAGAAGGCTATTATTCATTTGTTCAACAAGTATTACGTGCCTTGTATGTGCCCACCACTGTTCTGGGCATGGCACACAGCCACGTGCCTCTGTAACCCCCTCGTTCAGCCTTGAACTGGATGAAGGAACCCCCTTCTCCCACCAGACAGCCATCCACTTCTGGCCGAGGAGAGGGGAAGGCCACTGCCCAATCGGTAACTCCCTTTATTTGTAGACAGCTCTTAGATTCTTTCCTGTTGAAGGAACTGGCCTCCCCGAGCTTTCCACCTGAAGAGGCACAGTCTCGTTCTGCAATCTCGCCCACACGACAGCCTTTCACGCGTGTAAAGATAGTCCTCATATCTCCCCCAGGTCTTCTTTCCTCTCATCTAGGCCAAGCTCCCTGGGTTCCTGCCTCGGTTTATGTCCTGATGTCATTTCTGCAAGAAACACCTTTCATTCATTTGCTCACTCGTTCATTTAAACTTTCCTAATGACTCACTAGGTACCAGGAACTTTCTAGGTCCTAAGAATACAGGAATAAAGGGCATAGTTCCTCCCCTCAAGAAGCACAGGGCCCACTGGGGGAAGGAGGCATTTAAAGGGACAATTTTAATATGTCCTAGGTGGCAAGTGCCGCGAGAGGAGTATGGCAGGATGGTGGAAGTCCTCAGAATTTTCAGCTGGCCACTCTGGAGCGATTCAGTTTGGCTGATTTCATCTTGCACAATGACCACCAGGACGAAATAGAGTAGAAGAATTCTTAAAAACATACCTCTACCACTCTGATTTAAATGTTATTTTTCAAAATATATTTTTATTCATTTCAGAGAGGAAGGGAGAGGGAGAAAGAGATAGAAACAGCAATGATGAGGGAGAATCACCGATTGGCTGTCTCTTGCACGCCCCTCACTGGGGATTGAGCCTGCAGCCCGGACATGTGACCTGACCCGGAATCCAACCATGACCTCCTAGTTCATAGGTTGATGCTCAACCACTGAGCCACACTGGCTGGGCTAAGTGTTATTTTAAATTTAAATATTATATTCCATGTTCTAAGAGTGCATTCCAGGACTATAATTAGTTAGCAGGTGGCTAACTAAAAACAAAAACTGCCCTCCCCCCCAAAAAAAAATTTTTTTAAACTGGTCTTAATTTCATGAAGTGTGATTAGGCCCATCCAAATAAAATGAAAAACAAACAGATAGCCGAAACCGGTTTGGCTCAGTGGATAGAATGTTGGCCTGCGGACTGAAGGGTCCCGGGTTCGATTCCGGTCAAGGGCATGTACCTTGGTTGCGGACACATCCCCAGTGGGAGGTGTGCAGGAGGCAGCTGATCGATGTTTCTCTCCCATCGATGTTTCTAGCTCTCTATCCCTCTCCCTTCCTCTCTGTAAAATATCAAAATATATTTTTTAAAAAAAAGAAAAAGAGCCGAAACTGGTTTGGCTCAGTGGACAGAGCGTCGGCCTGCGGACTGAAGGGTCCCAGGTTCAATTCCGGTCAAGGGCACGTACCTTGGTTGCGGGCACATCCCCATTAGGGGGTATGCAAGAGGCAGCTGATCGATGTTTCTCTCTCATCGATGTTTCTAACTCTCTATCCCTCTCCCTTCCTCTCTGTAAAATATCAATAAAATATATTTTAAAAAAAAAAAGAAAAAGAAAAACAAACAGATAAACACTCTATGTCCTGGGTAAATATTTTGTTTCAATCTAGGGAAGCACTCAGATAACAGCACCAGGTTGGAATTCCCAGTTCAACTACTTCTAGCTGCAGGCCCTGCCCTGTAGATCTGTTTAGGAAATTAAAAGAAACGATTAATGAAATTATCTGGCATATTGCCAGCCCCATAGCTGGTGCTCAATAAATGCTAGCGATATTTATTCTTGCCTTCCTGGCTCAGTAAGATTTTTAAATCCTTGTGTCCAACATGCAATGTGGAGGGCTGCACCTCAGCTCCATGCCAACTGCACACCTGACTGTGTGTCTCCTGGTTTTCAATAATCATTCCACTCCCAACCTCGTTCCTCACCCTCATCTGCTTCCCAACCTCCACCTCAAGCTTTTCTTGGCCCAGGCGGCAGGCTCTCAGGAGGTTGACAAACCAGCATCGCCCCCTGGAGGACAGCATGAGAATCTGGGTAAGAAAACAATGTCAAGGCACCAGATAAACGAACTCAGCTGTTTTGTGCAGGTGCTAACGAGGCCAAGTTCACAGGTTCATCCCCAAAGGGGCCAATTAGCTTTACACCGTGAGACACGTCTAGCCTATAACCTTGGCCTCCAGTTCACACATGTGTGGCTGTTGGTTAGAAAGTGGATTCGTCAATCCAATCCCATTTTTCATAATTTCTTAAAAACCCCATTGTAAGACCATGCGGAAGCATGAAGGTGAACAAGAAATGCTCCCTGTTCTTAAGGAGTCTGCAGCCTACAGTGTTTCCCCAAATGATTCCTGAGACATTAATAGGAGTTACGAGAATAAATGGCTCCGCAGAGTTAAATTAGTTTGGGAAACACTGATCTAATCAAAGTCAAGCAGTTTCTTTATGGAAGAGTTTCTCGGAGCCTTTAACATGCTAATATGCGCTATTAATTTTCCAAGAAGGAAATGTAATGTCAGTGTTTTCCAGATTTGGATGGCCATAAGGCACCACCCCTCCCCCCCCCCCCCCACACACACACACACTCTTTTTTAAGAAGAAGAATAGTAATGAATTTGCTGGTCCAGGATATGACTGCTTCCAGTAGAACATCTATTTTAAGAAGCAACACATCCATAGGGAAAGTTCACAGTCTATTGCTAGGTTAAAAAAAACAAAGCAAAAAAAAAAAAGCAGACTATAGAACAGTATTTCATTTTGAAGAGACAGAACAAAGATGTACACACACTCGGGAGGGGGGAAATTAAAAGACAGAAACCAAGGTGTTAACACTGATGATCTTTTTGATGGAGGGGTTGTTGTTTTTCTTTGTTCTTTAAATGTTTTCCAAGTTTTCTGCATCGAATATACATGTAAATTTTACAATAAAACTCACAAAGCACATGGTCTAGGGTGGTATACCATTGTTATAAGACCATTGTTACTGAATTCTAGTAAGAGCTAACATTTACTGAAGGCTAAGTGCCCAGGCCATGCATTATCTCAAATATCTCATTTAAACATCACATAAGTCATATGAGATGAGGTACCATTTTTGCCCCAATTTAAAGATGGAAAATTAAAGAAACAAAGAAATAAACCCTGTGGAAACAAAAGTTGAACCCATTACATTCTTCTTTGCTGTCTACCTCCCTGAGCCCAAAGACACACACACACACACACACACACACACACACACACACCCCCTATAACAGGGAGAGATGACACTATTCCGCCAGGCAGAGAGGCCATTAGAGGGCAACAATGAGATAGCTTTGCTGCACAGCTACTAACTACCGTGTATTAAGTGCTCACTGGTACCAAGAATTATTCTAAGTGCTTTGACATATATAAACATGTAAATTGAAGACTTTTTTAAATATATGTTTTTATTGATTTCGGAGAGGAAGGGAGAGAGAGAGATAGAAACATCAATGATGAGAGTGAATCACTGAACGGCTGCCTCCTGCACACCCCTCACTGGGAATGGAGTCCACAATCTGGGCATGTGCCCTGACCGGGAGTCAAACCTGTGACCTCCTGGTTCATAGGTTGATGCTCAACCACTGAGCCACGCTGGCTGGGGAACATGTAAATTGAATTGCAGCTGGGTTCTCCTAGCCCTTTAAGATCTGCCTTCTGCCATATTGCTTGAGCCATCTCTCTCACTCTCTCTCTTTCTTCCTCTCTGGCCACTGGAAAGCCCTCTCCAGCCTCTATAGCCGTGTCCCGCTCCACTTTCCCCATCGTGTATCCAAACACCATAACATGCTGTCTTTTTTTTTTTTTTAATATATTTTGATTTTTTACAGAGAGGAAGGGAGAGGGATAGAGAGCTAGAAACATCAATCAGCTGCCTCTTGCACACCTCCTACTGGAGATGTGCCCGCAAGCAAGGTACATGCCCTTGACCAGAATCAAACCTGGGACCCTTAGAGTCCGCAGGCAGAAGCTCTATCCACTGAGCCAAACCGGCTAGGGCAACATGCTGTCTTCATAGACCTTCCACCCAATCACAGGCTCGTGCTCTCTCAGTCTTCCTTCTCCGGGACAAGCACAAAGGAAAAATGCAATTCCTCCCTGATAGAAGTACGCCTACCTCCCTTTAAAGGCAGAAGTGTCTGCGGTCAGTTTAGGTTTAAAATACTATGTTTTGGCCAAAACCGGTTTGGCTCAGTGGATGGAGCGTCAGCCTGCGGACTGAGGGGTCCCGGGTTCGATTCTGGTCAAGGGCATGTACCTTGGTTGCGGACACATCCCCAGTAGGGGGTGTGCAGGAGGCAACTGATTGATGTTTCTCTCTCATCAATGTTTCTAACTCTCTATCCCTCTTCCTTCCTCTCTGTAAAAAATCAATAAAATATATTTTTAAAAAATAATAATAAAATAAATTCCACCATAAAAACAGTGGAGGTCAAATCATCCTCCCTGGAAACAGGGTCTTCTTCTGGAAACGGGAAAGTTGGAACTGCTTCCACAAAGTACTATGATGATATATATTTTGATTCTGATTCCGAGGATGAAGACGAAACAGCACAGGTGACCAAGAGAAAAAAGAAGCAACGACACGGGATTCTAACACATGATGGATTACTATATGATCCTGAAAAAGATAACAGAGGTCAGGCCTGGGCTGATGCACGGAGAAGAGGATCCACGGTTTTGGAATACAGAGGCCATATCAACAACAACAGCCTGTTCCAAATAGTGATGCTGTCTTGAATTGCCCTGCCTGCATGACCACACTGCGTCTTGATTGTCAAAGGCATGAATCATATAAAACTCAGTATAGAGCAATGTTTGTGATGAATTGTTCTGTCAACAAAGAGGAGGTTCTAAGATATAAAACCTCAGAGAACAGGAAGAAAAGGCAAGGCCATAAGAAGATGCGGGCTAACCATGAAGATGCTTCAGAGCAGGCAGAGACAGACGTGGAAGAAATCTATCACCCAGCTATGTGCACCGAATGTTCCACTGAAGTGGCAGTCTATGACAAGGATGAAGTCTTCCACTTTCTCAATGTTTTGGCAAGCCATTCCTAAATAGCTAAGTTTGCATTTAAGTGCCCAATAGTGTATCTGAGGCAAATATGACAGTTATTTTCCTCCGGCCTATGTATATTAAGTGACATTCGGAGTAGTTATTGGAGGAAGCAGTGTTTTATTTTTGAAAGAGAATGGTTACCAACCTTCACCTTTCCCCCTTCTTTAAAAAAATATCCCCCAGTTCGGTTGAGACTGATTATTCATTCCCTTTTTGATGGACTTTGGAAACTTGGGGCTTTTCATTTATTAAAGCACTTTAGAATTAAAGTGTTCTGGAGTTGTAAAAAAAAAATGCTATTTTTTCCCATTTCACATATCGTTGAAGTAGGTTCTTTTATTAGCTCCATTTTATGGAGGATGAAACTGAGGTCACATGGCCTACCTGAGGCATCCCTGTAGCCACGTGGCTGGACCACTAGTTGAACCAGGCCTGTCCAAATCCTCATGTACCAAGACTTAGGGGACAATGAGGACACGGCTGCAAGGCTCGGAAACTCCCGTGGAGATGTGGCTCCTGCACTATGTTAGGCTGACTCGGTTTCTTCAACATAAGTGAGAACAAAACTGGTTGGAAGGGACCCCGGTTGAAGCAAGCACACAATTCTTCATTTTCAGGTCAAGAAACCTGGTCCCTCAACCAGAAATGAATTTTTTTTTAATTATTTTATTGATTTTTTACGGAGTGGAAGGGAGAGGGATAGAGAGTTAGAAACATCGATGAGAGAGAAACATCGATCAGCTGCCTCCTTCACACCCCCTACTGGGGATGTGTCTGCAACCAAGGTACATGCCCTTGACCGGAATCGAACCTGGGACCCTTCAGTCCGCAGGCCGACGCTCTATCCACTGAGCCAAACCAGCTAGGGCCAGAAGTGAATTTTTAGCAGCTCACCTCGCTGACAACAGTAGCCTCTGAAAATGAGGAAATCCCTCCTTGTCCTTTGCTTGCCACCCCCACTCCTGTTTCCCCTTTAAGAGCCATGCAATTATCACATCCAAAAATTACTTTTATTACATTTAAAATTTTTTAATTATGGAATATCTTTTCTTTTGTCTTCCTTGAGTCTGGGGTTAGATGGTTATGAGGCCCTTCCCCTCCCTGGGTGGCATCTGTTACCCCAGCCCAAGGCCCCAGGCTCCTGCAAGGTGGAACAAACCCATTTCTTTGTCCTTCCACTGCCTTCCAGGTGAGCTTGCCCTGAATGTTCCTGCCACCTGGGCCTTAAAGGGCAAGCAGGGCTCGGGGCAGAAGGCATCACAAAGCATTCTCAGGCAATATGGGTTCTTCATTACGTCTGCAAAATGCTTCTAGCACCTTTGACCCGGTGTTAATAGCGCACGACTTCGACATCTTGTGATGTAGCTGGAGTTTGAGAAATGGGGCTGCGGGTTGATTGGGGTCCAAAAAAATAAATCTTTTCTATTGCCGTGAAGCCGTTACAGTTGCACAACGGAAATGCCAGCCCTTCGGAAAAGCTATCAAACCCACTCATGCAGCTGGGTGATATCGTCGTCCAGGGCACTTCTCGGAGGCCTGGTGTTCGGAGTGAGTTAAGCGGACACAGTCTATTATGTGATACGTTTCCACGGCAGGATCTATGTTTCTGACGCTGGCAGTGAAACTGGCTCAGACAGATGCCACCCCGCTCAGAGGCCAGCACGGGCTGGCAGGATAATAACTAACATTTACTGCCGAAACCGGTTTGGCTCAGTGGATAGAGCGTCGGCCTGCGGACTGAAGGGTCCCGGGTTCGATTCCGGTCAAGGGCATGTACCTTGGTTGCGGGCACATCCCCAGTGGGAGGTGTGCAGGAGGCAGCTGATTGATGTTTCTCTCTCATCGATGTTTCTAGCTCTCTATCCCTCTCCCTTCCTCTCTGTAAAAATATCAATAAAATATATATTTTAAAAAAATAATAATAACTAACATTTACTGAACTCCTTCCATTTGCCAGGTCCAGGCTGCCTGTCTCACATCATCTTCAGAGCAACCTTGGAAGCAGGAGCTAAACACAGGCTCCCAGAAGGTAAGTTACCAACACGAGAATGTACAGCGAGTAAGTGATGGGGCGGAATTCAAATCCAAGGCCCTCGGCACCGTGGTTCTCACCCTTACTCTCTGCACCAGACCTGTGTGATTCATGTCGAGTGTTTCCAGCATGAGCACTGGAAAGTCCTGAATTCAAACTCTGGCTTTATTACTCAATCCTACCAGGTATACAACTTTTCTAAACTTCTCTCACCTCAACTGCAAAATGGGGGGACGCTAATGCCAAGCTTGCAGGGAAGTAAGTGAAGAAATACTTCCCTAACCATCCTATAGCCAAAGACCCACCTGGATCAGTCCCAGAACCAAAGTCCTTTGTAAATGCACAGCGGGAAGAAAAAGACTCAATAATGGTTTCATTCAGAAAGCCTTTAGCCCTCCATAGGGACTCATTACCTTGTAGCTATTGCAATATTTGTATATACTTTTAAGCTATATCTTTAAATAACTAATCCAAGTCATATCTAATTGAAATGCTACTGAAATCAACCTACTTCTATACACACACACACACACCACTTTAAAATCCCTTAGAGGTGCTCGCTTCGGCAGCACATACACTAAAATTGGAACGATACAGAGAAGATTAGCATGGCCCCTGCGCAAGGATGACACGCAAATTCGTGAAGCGTTCCATATTTTAAATAAATAAATAAATAAATAAATAAATAAATAAATAAAAATAAAAATCCCTAAGAGCCCTTGCTGGTTTGGCTCAGTGGATAGAGCATTGGCCTGCGGACTGAAGGGTTCCAGGTTCGGCTCCGGTCAAGGGCACATGCCCAGGTTGCGTTGTAGGCTCGATCCCCAGTAGGGGGCATGCAGGAGGTAGCCTACCAATGATTCTCTCTCATCATTGATGTTTCTCTCTCCCTCTCCCTTCCTCTCTGAAATCAACCAAAAAAATAAAAAGCTCTAAGGTCTGTTTTCTCCTCATCTGGACATAAACAGAAGGAGATATAACGGAAGCCCCATCTTAGCAACCTCAAGCTGCTACATTTCCTTAAAATTTCAGATTGATACGTTCATATTTGTAAATCTGAGTAAACAAGCCCCAGGACCCAGGCGCTCCCGGCAATGAAGTTTAAGAGGCCTGCCTCCTGGCCTGATTTCAGTAGAAGTACAGCCTCAGGGCTGGGAAGGAGGGCTAGGAATTTGACACCTAGCTTTTCCACGGGTCCCACTCATGGGAATTTGTGTCCAATCTGACCCAGACTTCCTGCTTCTTCCTTGATCCAAGACTTTTCCTGTACCATCATCATTCACGCCCCACCCGGCAGCAGAGTGGTCTTCCTAAAGCTAACAGACCATGCCAACTTTCCTGTTCCAGTTCAAACTTCCAACCATTCCCAGTGCATTGATGAGGTCCAAACTCTCAGGATGGCCACCACGAGATCCTGCGGGACACTGCCCCGCCTACCCCTCTCAGCTCACCTCCTCCCGCCTCACATCTCTCCCTATGCTCCCACTACACGGCTTCTCTGTCATTCCGGCCTCAGGGCACCTGCCCCTGCTGTTCCTCCTGCCTAGAGCGCCTCCTTAGCTAAAAGAGCCTCCCCCGGAACTCTCTTACACTGCCCTGTGCTCTCTGTCTTTATCGCACTGACTGGCATGGGAAATGAGCTCGTTGGCACCTACGCTCCCAGGATCAGGAAGAGCAGCTGGTGAACAGTGGGTCCTCCCTGCTCTCTGCATGCCCTCCCCCCCCCCCCCCCCCCCCGCCCCGGTTTCCAGCCCTGCTCTACCCCGCGGATTCCAGCACAGCATCTGTCCCCCTTGTCTTGGCAACCCATTTGGATTCCATCGTCTTGCTTTCTGACCTCAGCTCTTGGGACTCTTGACTCCATTTGACTCTCGGTTCGGCAGATTCCTTGGATTGCTCGAGAAACACTTCCCCTACCATCCCGGCCCCCGCCCGCTTCTCAGTGGAGAGAGCTTTCAGTCTGCTGTCCCAGTCTACACTGGCTCTCGGGACCACGGATGGCTTCCCGTGGAGAGGACCGTTTTGACCACTGGACCTCGAAGCAGCCAAAGCAAAAACAGAAAGCAGGCCGCTCCCAGGGAGGCGAGAGCCTTCGGAGGGATTTTCACGTGCCGGGCAGCCAAACCCACCGGCTTCTCCAGGGAACCGGCCTTCCCCGTGGCTGCCGCCGCCTGACCAGAGACGTTGTCTGGCCGGGGAAGAGCAGAGCGCTTGCATCTCACCCCGCAGCTGGCCAGCCGAGGCACGGGGAGCGCCAGTGACAAAAACCACGGCCGGACTGTCGTTCACTGAGCTCCACAATCAGTGCGAGGTGTCGGGTGCTGCATGACCCCACTTCATTGTCACAAGAAAATTAAGGAAGATGACTATCCCCACTTGACAGATGAGAAAACCAAGGCTCGGAGACAGGTGGAATAATTTACTCATGGTCATATAACAAAGGGGTGGGAGAGCTTGAGTTTCTGGCTCCAACGCTCGTGATCACAATCCTTACCCTCTTCAAGCATCCTCAAACTACGGCCCGCGGGCCACATGCGGCCCGCCGAGGACATTTATCCAGCCCGCCGGGTGCCGCTACCTGTCCTGCTTAGCAGCCGACTCGTCCCGGGCCCGCAGTGCGCATAGGAATTTGTTCATAGTTGTTTTTTTTTTTTAACTATAGTCCGGCCCGCCAACGGTCTGAGGGACAGTGAACTGGCCCCCTGTTTAAAAAGTTTGAGGACCCCTGCATCTACATACTCAAGCATGGGTCTCTACACACACACACACACACACACACACACACACACACACACACACTGCACCGCCCCACACCAAAGTATATACTCGTCAAGAGCTAGGATTTCTTTCCCATTCAACATCCACAAGGACTGCTCATGTGGACGGTCAGCACATTTTTGTGCATGCATTCCTAACCCCACTGCATTAGTGTTATGCTTTATATCTACCATAACGAATCGATTACTATAAACATCCATTGCCCTAACACAGGACTGTGGCTTTCCTATTCCCTACTACGGGCCATTTGGACTATTTCCAATGTTTATTTTAATTTGCAGCACCGTGATTTGCTCTTGCTAGAACATGGAATGGGAGTGAGAAGTAGAAGATGAACCCAAAGAAGGAAAAATAACATTTCGCCTCTTTCAGGAGACTCTTCAGGATGACCCCAGTTAAGTAATATGCGAACTACACACAAGAGAGACACAGCTCAGAGGCTATGATAATAGAATTTCCAGGCCTATTTTCGTAAACTTAAATACCATCATTTCACCAGGAAAGCCCGGGTGTTTAGCATATTGTAAAATACAGAGCACCCTCCTATCTAGGCAAGATCCAATTTTTTTTCAAGAGTATCCGTCTATAAGCAGAAGTGTCAAAACTCTATCATTTAGAAGACAAAATATGTGGCTATTTTTTGTCAAACTGAGTTGGGTTAATAATGTATCAGAAGCATTTATAATAATAAAAGCATAATATGCAAATTGGCCAAACGGCCAAAGAGCGAAACGACCGTCCGGATGACCACACTATGACACCCACAGGCACCAGCCCAGCCAAGGCGGGTGCGATGCGATTGGTGAGGGGTCCCACCATCGCCGCATGATCACCCCACAGAGGGAGGACCAGGCCACCAGCTGGCAGGGTGATCAATCGGGGGGCTCCACGATCGTGGCAAGGAGGGAGGCCCAGGCCACCGGTTGGTGGGGAGATCAATTGGGGGGCTCCACGATCGTGGCAAGGAGGGAGGCCCAGGCCACCGGCTGGTGGGGAGATCAATTGGGGGGGCTCCACGATCGCCCCAAAGAGCGTGGCCCAGGCCACACACCGTCAGGCTGCAGCAGGTGGGTGGGCTTCCAGGCTGCAAGAGGGCACAGGCCGGGCTGAGGGAACCCCCCCCCCAAGTGCACGAATTTCATGCACCGGGCCTCTAGTATATATACACTGAGTGGCCAGATTATTATGATCTCTGAACGCATAATAATCTGGCCACTCAGTATATATTAGAGGCCTGGTGCATGAATTCGTGCATGGGTGGGGTCCGGCCAGCCTGGCCAGGGGGACGGGACATGGGCAGTTGGCCAGCCTGCCTGCTGGTCGAACTCCTGGTCAAAGGGACAATTTGCATATTAGCCTTTTATTATATAGGATATACACTGAGTGGCCAGATTATTATGCATTCAGAGATCATAATAATCTGGCCACTCAGTGTATAATAGTATTACATGTAGTGCTTTAGGTCTGGGGTTTCTAGCTCAGGTTTTTAAGTCTCGTTTCCTGAGTACCCAAGTGCCTCTGTTGAACAGCCCTCAGGTACCCTCTAGTGGATGAGATGAAGAACAGTTGGTGCCAGAGGTACCATTTGTCGTCTGTTTATGTCTCACATGTCTTAAAAGTAATTGTAACTCGCACTTCTAGGTTTACGTGAAGAATGTAACATATTTGCAATTATTCCTCATGCAGTCATTCCTTATTGATGTATTAATGGCAGATTTTAGATGTATTCATATCAATAGGTTTTGAGTCTGACAGTGTATTTTAAATAACTGCTACTGGAAATTTCCCTTTTCTCAGTCTCTTTTGAAACATGAATTTAAAAAATGAATATAATGGTTTTAATCATCTTAAATAGGTCATTAAATATCTTGTTAAAGGACCCAGAGGTAGGTGAAAGAAAATGTTTAATTTTCAACCAAATGCAAAGAGTTAAAAAATATGTACGTATTTAATCTGGTAATAATTTCTGCCTTAAAAACTACAATCCTTCGTTTGCCCACCCCCTATTATCATGTTCAATTATAGACTCTGAGAAATAAAAACCATTTTCCTAGCAATGTCCTCAAACACACCTCATGAGCTCCCACATGCCCACACTTATCCAATCTCTCCTAAACACAGCCCACCCACCTACCCACCAGGTTCTCTCCAAAACCCCCTGGTGTTTGCTTATATCCAAAAGGCAAGACCTGGTTAGATAGGTTCTTGCCTAGCTTTCATTTTGCACTGAGCCCTGCAAATTATCTAGTTCCCAGAGCTGAAGCTTAGAGCGCCCCCTGGGGGTTTGAGCTCCAGATTCTCAGAAGATGAAACCCACAAAGGTGAGCAGTGTCTGTCAGAGCTTAAACCTGGTCAGCCCCTTGAGACCGTCCTGTCACTACTGGTGTTACTGTTCCTCCAAAAAAACCTTCAAGCTCTTTGTAGAATTAGTTTCTCTCGCTGAAAAGTATAAAGGTCATTCTCACCAGACTCTAAACTTCTACTTGCCGAGTCTGTCTAATCCCTCTCCTCTCTCTCCTTTTCCTTTCCTTCCCACTCTCTTTTCCTTTCTACACACACACCACCACCACCACCACCACCACCACCACCACCACCACCAGTGTCCAGTATTGTAAGTACACCCCCAATTATAGCTGCATTCTTGGGGAGCTGACAAAATCAGGTTTCTAAATCAGGAGAATGAAGACCAGACCCCGGTCTAGATGAACTCATTAAAATAAAGACTATCCCCTGGGGCTCTGTCTGGGAGCTGGGCAAACTCCCCTGGTGACACCCTCTCTGTCTCACTTTCGCCTTCTTCAAAGTGAAACAAGAACCTAATCTCCAGGATGTAATAATAAGCTAACATTTATTGAACACTTTACACCAGGGAATGCTCTCTGTGCTTTCTTTTTATGTATTATCTCACTGAAACTTCACAACAATGCTCTAAAGTAGGTGCTATTCTTCTCCCCATTTTACAGATGAAAAGAATGAGGTTTAGAGAGCTTAAATAAATGGTCCAGAGTGATACTAGATGAATGCTCAGCTTCTTGCAAGAAAGGGGCATGAAACTGGTATGAAGTGATTCTATTGATACATCCTATCTAATAAAAGAGTAATATGCAAATTAACCATCACTCCATCACACCCACAAGCCACACCCACCAGCCAATCAGGAGTGAATATGCAAATAAACCCAACCAAGATGGCTACGGCCACAGAGAGCAGGAGGGAGGCTTGGGTTTCCCCGGCAATGGAGGAAGCCAAGCTTTCCGCCTGCCCTTGCTGGCCTAGGCCTCCACTCAAGGCTACAAAGTTTCAATGATAGAAGATACATAAACCCAAACAGAAATGGTGGCAGCCATGGAGCTGGAAAGAGCAGGAGGCTAGGGTTGCCCCCGGTGATGGAAGAAGCCAAGCTTTCCGCACACCCTGGCCAGCCCAGGCCTCCGCTTAAGGCTACAAAGTTTCAATTATAGAAGATACATAAATCCCCCAAAAAATGGCTGCCACCACATAGCAAGCAGAAGGCTTGGCTCCACTCCAGGCTACAAAGTTTCAATTGTATAAGATAAGTAAACCCCAGATACCAGGGCCTCCGCTTGGGTCGCCGGGGGGTGTGGCCGGCCTGCAAACCACCACAGGCCCCTCGCCCAGGCCACCCCACGCCCCAAGGGAACCCCCACCCTGATTCGGGACACCCTTCAGGGCAAACCAGCTGGCTCCCACCCATGCACCAGGCCTCTATCCTATCTAATAAAAGAGTAATATGCAAACTGACCATCAATCCAACACACAAGGTGGCTGCCCCCATGTGGTCAAAGATGCTGCCCCCATGTGGACACAAGATGGCCACCACAAGATGGCCAGCAGGGGAGGGCATTTGGGAAAAACCAGGCCTGCAAGGGAGGGCAGTTGTGGGCAATCAGGCCAGCAGGGGAGAGCAGTTGGGAGGAACCAGGCTTGCAAGGGAGGGCAGTTGTAGGCGATCAAGCCTGCAGGGGAGGGCAGTTAGGGGTGACCCGGCCGGCAGAGGAGGGAAGTTGGGGGTGACTGGGTCTGCAGGGAAGGGCAGTTGGGGGGAACTCAGGCCTGTGGGGAGAGCAGTTAGGGGGTATGAGGCCTGCAAGGAGAGGGCAGTTAGGGGTGACCAGGCCTGCAGGGGAGGGCAGTTAGGGGCAAACAGGCTGGCAGGGGAGCAGTTAGGCATCAATCAGGCTGGCAGGGGAGTGGTTAGGGGGTGATCAGGCTGGCAGGCAGAAGCAGTTAGGGGCAATCAGGAAGGCAGGCAGGTGAGCAGTTGGGAGCCAGCAGTCCTGGATTGTGAGAGGGATGTCCGACTGCCCATTTAGGCCCGATCCCACCAGGATCGGGCCTAAATGGGCAGTCGGACATCCCTCGAGGGGTCCCAGATTGGAGAGGGTGCAGGCTGGGCTGAGGGACACACCCCCCCGTGCACGAATTTCATACACCGGACCTCTAGTCTATATATATAAAAGCCTAAGCAACCGGACGACTGGATGACCGGACAACTGGTCGGTAGCTATGACGCGCACTGACCACCAGGGGGCAGACACTCAACACAGGAGCTGCCCCCGGGTGGTGAGTGCACTCCCACGGCGGGAGCACCACTCAGCGGACAGACGGGCTCCAGATGCCGGGCTGACGGCTGGCGAGCCCAGCTGCAGCAGCACGAGCCTCTCCTGCGAACACTTCCCCTGTGTGTCAGAGTAGCTGGAGTGGCGGGTGCAGAGGGGCGGGATAAGTGGGAGTGGCGCAATGCCTAGCCTGGGCTCAGACTCCTCCCTGGCCACCTGCCGCTTCACGCACTATTTTGTGCTGTGTGGGATTGACACGGACAGCAGGCTGGAGCCCGATGAGCTGGCGGGTAAGGCCAGGCTGCAGTGGCGCTGAGGCCCACTGATCCCGGTAGGTCAGGCTGAGGGACCCCCACGGTGCACGAATCTGTGCACCAGGCCTCTAGTTTAATAATAACGGGCTGTGTAGCCTGCACCTAAAGATGGGCTCACCCCAGGCTTTTGAGCTGGGATGCATGTACTTCCTGGAGTGATCAGAATGCCACTGGCTATCGACGCTGTCGGTAAACATGGTGCATCGTCCAAGAGTATCAGTTTTCCCTGCTAGTGTTTGGGGGGAAATGTTATTTTATGGTCAGACCAACGGAAATATTAAGGAGCGTGATGCAAATGTTTTGTGTGCTTCAGATAAAATTCAAAAAGAGAAAATAAAACTAAAAGCACCCCCCTGGAGAAAGGTTGCATCTCTGAATCCTCTAGGGCAGTGGTCGGCAAACTCATTAGTCAACAGAGCGGCAAACCGCGGCTCTAGGGTGATGCTTCTCACACGTTAGAGTTCCTGTGCATCAGGAACTCTAACCCAAGGGTGTGAGTCCTGTGTAGTCCCACTCACACTCAGTTTAATGCTCTGCTGCCACTGTCTTGAAGCTCTTACTAATTTTTAAACTAGATTCGGTGTATCAGGAGTGAGTCTGAGGTTCTGCTGGTCCAAAGACCACATTTTGAGTGGCAAGACCCAGACTTTCTGTGTATTCCACAGCTTGTAATACTTAACAGGGAAAGTTTGAGAAGCAATGGGGAGGGGGGGACAGTGAATCAGAGTTATCAAAATCATAGTAGATAAAAGCATGGATCTTTACTGCCACTTGCTCTGTAAAGCCCCATCAATTACCTATCCTCCTCATGGCTCAGTTTTCCCATCTGCAAAATGGAAATGATAACAGTCACCTCAGAGGTTAGTTGTGAGGATGAAACATTTCTGAAGCACCTTACACTCAGAGGGTTCAATAAGGATTACTGTCTTGCCCTAGCCGGCTTGGCTCAGTGTGGATAGAGCGTCAGCCTGTGGACTGAAGGGTCCCAGGTTCGATTCCGACCAAGGGCACATGCCTGGGTTGCGGGCTCCATCCCCAGTAGGGGGTGTGCAGGAGGCAGCCGATCCATGATTCTCTCTCATCATGGATGTTTCTATCTCTCCTTCTCCCTTCCTCTCTGAAATCAATAAAGAAATAAATATTTAAAAAAAAAAAAGATTACTGTCTTAATGCTTTGCATGGAGCTAAGCTTAAGACCACGATGGAGAAGAAAGCATGTAACACAGAAAAGAGGGGTCTCACTCATTTATGGATAATAAAGAACATTATAAACTGATGAACAAAAATAGATACAGGGGCAGAGAAGCATCAAACAGACTGTCAAACGACAGCGAGGAAGCTGGGGAGGGTTGGGGGGCTGAGGGGAGATAAGAGATCAAGTGAAGGATTTGTATGCATGCATATAAGCATAACCAATGGACGCAAGACACTGGGAGGGGGGTGAGGGCATGAGCCAGGGGGTAGGAGAGGCTGGGGGAAGGTCAATTGGAAAAAAAAAAAAAAAAAAAAAAAGGAGACATATGTACTACTATTTGTAATACTTTAAACAGAAAAGAAAAATAAAATTTTTTAAAAATCAAAAAAAAAGAAAAGAGGGGTGGTGAAGGCCTGGGCTGGGGGGCGAGATGGGCTAAGCGAGGTCAATGGGGGGAAAGGGGACATATGTAATATTTTCAACAATAAAGAATTCTTTAAAAAAAGAAAGAAAGAAAGAAAGAAACCATGCAGGATGTCTTTCTTCGTAGCAACAACCTCTCTCCCACTTTCCAGTCTCCTTGCACCCAGGAGAAGGCAATTCTGGTAAAGAAATATTGCAGGACCTGCTTATTTGGAAACCTACTTTGTTGACAACATGAGAAATACTATCAGTAACAAGAGCTATAAATACTGTATGCGTTTGCGAGGGCTGCCATGAAGTTCCGCAGAGCGGGCGGCTTAAACAACAGATTTGTTTCCTCACGGTTCTGGAAGCAAGAAGCTCAAGCTTAAGGTGTTGTCACAGTTGCTTTCTTCCCAGGCCTCTCTCCTTGCCTTGTAGGCGGTCCATGATCTCCCCGTGTCCTCACGTGGTCTCTCCGTGACTGTCTGCATTCCAATGTTCTCTTCTTATAAAGACAGCAGTCATATGGGATTTGGACCCGCCCACATGACCTTATTTTACCTTAATCATCTTTTTCAAGGGTCTGTCCCCAAATACAGTCACATTCTGAGGGGTTGGGACTTCAACATATGAATTGCAGGGGGACACAGTTCAGCCCATAACGAATACGGAGGGCAAAAGCAAACAGAAATAACATGTGTACGGGGGTCCGTATGCAACCCATTCTTGATTTCAGCATTTGATGCAATGTATCCTTTGTTCTCAGGGGAATGTTATCCATTGAGGAGGAGGAATTCCTCCATGGCAGGAAGGCAGCCTGTGTCAGGGGCTTTGAATCTCTGCTCTGCTACTGACCGCTGAGAACTGGGGCAAGGAACTTCATGTTGCTGGGCCTTAGCAATCTTACATATAAAATAAGGGCAGTGCCCTGGCTGGTTTGGCTTAGAGGATAGAACGTCCGCCTGTGAACCAAAGGGTCCCGGTTCCATTCCCGTCAAGCACACGGACCTTGATTGCAGGCTCCTCCCAGGCCCAGGAGGCAACCGATTGATGTGTTTCTCTCACATGGATGTCTCTCTCTGTCTTTCCCCCTCTCTTCCACTCTCCCTAAAAAACCAATGGAAAATGTCCTCGGGTGAGGATTTAAAAAACCAGACTGCTGGTGAGGAGCTGGCTGGTGAGCTGAGGCTCGGTCCATCTCAAGCGAAGGCTGGGCCACCCTGCAGCCTTCACAGTTATTGAGAAGCCGTGTCCCTCCCCCACCCCCCATCCTGGAGCAGCCTGGCGGATGTGGCTCCATGGGGGCCAAAATGAGAACTGCGGGTGGTCTGACTGTGAGCCCCCTTAAGAGTGCAGCCCTGGGGGACATACAGTCCATCCCCAAAGGACCCCCACTTCTGCCTTCAGGAGATTCCACTCTCACCACCGGGTTACTCCGGGAGCAGAGAACTGGGGGACGGCCGCCACCCACAGGACCAGCTCCCGCCGCACTCGGTGACTCTCACGCAGCCAGACCACAGCAATAGGACCAAGTGCCCCTGAACTTCTTGCCGGAAGACACATGTCGGGGCTCCTGGGTTCCAGGACGCCGCCTGGAGGAAAGGAAGAGGAAGCCCTGGGCACAGGTCGATGGGCCTGGTGAACTCCCGGCTCTCACCAGCAGGGGGCGCCTCGAACTGTGCGGTCTGGAGCTGAGACCACGGTGCCCCGTAAGAGGGCCACTTAGCACACTCACTGACACACTGTAACCAACTTTTAAAAAACGGTCATTACCCCAGGAAAGGTAATTACATAATCTGCCACCAGCACTATTTTGTTTTCACAAAAGGGAAAGAAGCGAAGGAGTTTCTCCCTGCTAACGAAAGAATGGGACTCTAGTGGAGAATATAATGCTTCTTTAACCTTCAAGGAGGGAGTAGAAGACAGGAAAGGTCCTGGGGGAACCTCCCTCTACTTGCTCACCTACTCTCCCACCCTTGCGCCTTACATGTCAGTCGCCTACTGTACCTATAACCATAGCAACCCAGCCGGTGAGAAAATGTGGGAACGCCTACTCATTCCCCTAGATTCAGGTAAGCGTTCACCTTGTCTGTGAAGCCAGCCCAGTCCTCCCTGCGGCCTCAGTGGAGACCTCCTCACAACTGCCCCCGTGCACGCCCGGTGCACGCCCTGTGCACGCCCGGTGCACGCCCGGTGCACGCCCTGTGCACGCCTGCATCAGAACACTCGTTGCGCGGCCGAAGGACTCGGTTTACTCGTTTGTCTCTATCACAACCCCATGACCCCCTGGGGCCCATTTACACCCCCGCAGCGTGGATTCGTGCTTGGCACATAGGAGCTGCTCCGCGCCTTTCTGCTCATGAAGGATGGAAATGGAAGGGCTGAGGGCAGGAGACTGCACTGACCTGGCGTGGGCGGGGGTGGGAGGCAGGGCGGCCCAGGAATGGAGTTGAGCCAGAGTGGCCTAAGGCACGCTGGCAGCACAGCCGGGAGGAGATGAAAATCCTATCCTTGGCCAGGAAAGCTATGCCCGGCATGCAGGCTCTCAGAGCGCGTCAGGGGGGTCAGAAATGGAGACAAGTCCTGAGGAGAGACACAGAGATCAGAGGTGGAGGGACGGATGGGGGGAGGCGGAGCTGAAATCCAGATGCGTGTGCAGGCCTGGAAACAGGTCGGGACAAGAGGTGAGACTTGGTGAGAGGGGGCTCAAGTCCTATTTTTAAATGGTGACGATCGTGTAGTGGAGGGGAAGGGGGGTTGCAGGCCTGCACCGCTTAGACAGGGAAAGACATCTGTGCAGAATTCCTCTTCCTTGGCTCAGGGAGGTGGGAGAGGGATCAGTCCAGAATGGATGCCTCGTAATCACACGTTTAACCTTTCAAATGCTAAATTACAGACGTCATCTCATTTAAAGGCAATACGGAGTGAGAGCCAAGCAGACTGAGGTTCAGATCCCAGGTCTTCCACTTATTAGCTCTGTGAATTTAGATGAATCGCCTCAGGTCTCCAAGCTTCAATATGTCCTGTAAATGAAGGCTATGAAAACCTTCCTCAAAGGAGTCATCAATAAAATGTAAAATAATGTATGCAAATTGCTTAGTGCAAGGCCTGACACAAGTGGACATTGAATATTAATTCCATCCTTGGTCTGGTCCTCGCTTTGCAGTGTCAGCCAAGGGAATGTTCTCCTATGTTTCTTTCTGAGTCCATCTAAACTGCACCCAATCTTAATGATGACCTATTTATTTTTAATGGGTGTGAGTACTCAAGACATCGCATAGCCCTAACCGGTTTGGCTCAGTGGATAGAGCGTCGGCCTATGGACTGAAAGGCCCGGGGTTCGATTCCGGTCAAGGGCATGTACCTTGGTTGCAGGCACATCCCCAGTAGGAGGTGTGCAGGAGGCAGCTGATCAACGTTTCTCTCTCATCGATGTTTCTACCTCTCTATCCCTCTCCCTTCCTCTCTGTAAAAAATCAATAAAATATATATTTTTTAAAAAAGACATCGCACAATCCAAAATCAGTACAGATGTCCTCTTTGGGGGGGGGGGGGGGCGGTGTCTAAGAAGACCATGTGAGTACTTCCTAGCTTTCAAGCTCCAGTCTTCTTCTTCTTCTTCTTCTTTTTTTTTTTTTTTTCTTTTTCTCATCTGTTACCTGGTGGATGCAATCTGTACCATTTTATTTTCTTGTTCTTTCACCGTTGAGTGATGAGGCCATAATCGCTGCTGCAGGAGCATTTACTCAGCCGCGCGATTTCACCAGCCTTTCACCCTCAAATATACTCTTTGTTCCCCACCTGAAAATTGGGCTGTCTTTCATGAACAGAGATGACACGGTGACACCCTTCACCGTCAATGGGCTGTGTTCGTTTCCTTACAATAACAATAGGTTGTGAGCTAGCCACAAACTGTTTCACTCGGGATCTCAGCCTCATTAATAAGAAGCATGATTGGAGGATTGAAGCAGTAGGTTGGAAGTTTGTGCAATTACAATTCCAACCGTAGCCATAAAACCGTCACATTTCAAAGGATGGATGGGTGGGCACAGAGACTGAAATTTCAAATAAGAAGCCTCAAGGATGGCTCTGTTGATAGGATAACCATCTTACAAAGAGGATGGAGGAAGCGAGCGGTCTCCTCTATGTTCTGTCGTTAATCTACCTCTCAGCACGTCACCTGTAATGTGTCACTTCTCTATAGTAATAATGAGATTCTGTGCACACCCTGGAGAGTGCAAGGTGCAGAAGTCAGTTTTCTATTTAGCATCAAACGTAAGGGCAAAACACCCATTTTACCTGTTTTACTGTAGAGAGAGAGTTTTAGATACCCAATAGCTTTCTTTGTGCCTTACAGCTGGCCCCGGAAAATTTACTCAGACAGTGAAACGGTCAGCAGAACCAAAGGAATTCTAGTCTACAGATGCTTCGTTCCCAAACGAAGGTGGGGCTACATGAATGTTGCCACTTGTTAGACAAGTCACTTAACCTCTATGAACCCCAGTTTTCTCAATAATTCAATATTATACATTCTTTCCATGCACACGTAGAACAGTTACAAAGACTAACCCCAACCTAGATCACAGAAAAGGCTCAACAAACATAAAATAGTTTATAACACTCATACTGCGTTAACTATCTAAAATACAATAACATTAAAAAGGCTTTAGCCCTAGTTGGTTTGGCTCAGTGGATAGAGCATCAGCCTGAAGACTGAAGAGTCCTGGGTTTGATTCTAGTCAAGGGCACATGCCCAGGTTGTGGGCTCCCAGTAGGAGGCATACAGAAGGCAGCCAATCAATGATTCTCTCTCATCGTTGATGTTTCTATCTCCCTCTCCCTTTCCCTGCCTCTCTGAAATCAATAAAAATATGTTTAATAAATAAACAAAAAGTCTTTAGCAAAAACATAACCAAATACCCCATCATACTGTATTCTAATATAACTAGAAAATGTAAAATACTTTTATAAATAAATGCTTGATCAATTAAGAAATATGATAAACATTAAATATTTAGGACAAAATTACAACAAAAAATTATATATAAAAAAAACTAATGCAGTTTTTTAAGGGAAATTTATAACCTTAAGTGCATATATTAGAAAATAAGAAAGATTAGCTGAAACCGGTTTGGCTCAGTGGATAGAGCGTCGGTCTGCGGACTGAAAGGTCCCAGGTTCGATTCCGGTCAAGGGCATGTACCTTGGTTGCGGGCACATCCCCAGTAGGAGGTGTGCAGAAGGCAGCTGATCGATGTTTCTCTCTCATCGATGTTTCTGGCTCTCTATCCCTCTCCCTCTCTGTAAAATATCAATAAAATATATTTAAAAAAAAAAAAAAAGAAAAGAAGAAAGATTAAAAATTAATTTATCAAGCAACTTAAGCAGTTAGGAAAAGAACCATGGTGGGGGGGGGGGGGGGAGAGGTGGAGAGGTGAAGACTAAAGACAGGCACAGATATTAAAAAAAGAAAAAGAAAAAAGCGAACAAGAAAGAATATCCACAACACCAAAAACTTAATAGAGGATTCTTTAGTGAGAGCTATTGAAATAAAAAGAGGGAAGAAATAAATAGACAATATTAAGAAAGAGGAGTGCAGAATTACAGTAAATTTAAAAATAACAAGAAAACATTATAATCAACTTTATGCCAAGATATTTGAAATGCAGGTGAAATAAGCAGGGTTTTTTAAAAAAAAAAAAAAAAAAAAAAAACAACTATAAATTACCAAAATTAAGTCAAGAAGAAACAGAAAACTTGAGTGGACATTATAATAAAGAAATTAATATTTTTAAAATATGTTTTATTGATTTTTTACAGAGAGGAAGGGAGAGGGATAGAGAGTTAGAAACATCGATGAGAGAGAAACATCGATCAGCTGCCTCCTGCACACTCCCTACTGGAGATGTGCCCGCAACCAAGGTACATGCCCTTGACCGGAATCGAACCTGGGACCCCTTAGTCCGCAGGCCGACGCTCTATCCACTGAGCCAAACTGGTCAGGGCAAAGAAATTAATTTAAAAATCTACCCATGATAAAACAATAAATTATTTTAAGTGGACAGATTGCTAAAAAATCAAAACATCTGACAATGCCAAGTTGTCAAGGATAAAGGGAAATGGAAATTTTTCAGAGTCAGATGATGGAAATGTAAAATTGGTACAACCACTGGGAGAGGAATTGGCAGTGTCTTCTCAATTGTGGATCTGTACATACCCTATGACACAGCAATTCTACTTCCAGGAATTTGCTCTAGAAAATTCTGGCACATGTCTACAAGAACAGATGTACAACACTGGTCGCTGCAGTAGCTTTTGAAATGGTGCAAAACAGAAAGTTATGTAAATTTCTATCCATAGGAGGCCAGATAAGTAATATATGTGCATGTATATGTATAGTGTACACAGAGAGGGAGACTCTAGTAGCTGAAATGAATGAACTTAGATACATGTTTCAACAAAGATAACTCTTAAAAACAAATCTTTGGCCCTAACTGGTTTGGCTCAGTGGATAGAGCATCGGCCTACGGACTGAAAGGTCCCAGGTTCGATTCCAGTCAAGGGCATGTACCTTGGTTGCAGGCACATCCCCAGTAGGAGGTGTGCAGGAGGCAGCTGATCGATGTTTCTCTCCCATCGATGTTTCTCACTCTCTATCCCTCTCCCTTCCTCTCTGTAAAAAAATCAATAAAATATATTTTAAAAAAAAAACAAAACAAATCTTTGAAAAAGCAAGTTGCAAAAGGATATTTTGTATGATATTTTGTAAAAGTTTTAACAACACAAAAAATAATATTATCCACAGTGGATTCAGAGAGCTAGATAACTATTGATACAGTAATTTTAAGACCTGTATGGGATGATTCAACCCAATTTAAAGACAGTGTGTTCTCTGGGGAAGGAGGAAAGGAAATGGCAAGGGAAAGTATTCAATTATGTCTGTAACATTTTATTTCTTTAAGGAAAAGTACATGTAAATGTGTCAAATCTGGGCAGTGTTCACAGATGTCTCTGTTAGTCTCTGTATTTCTTTTGGGTACTTAAGATGTTTGTGATGTTTAAAAATAGAGAGAAAATAGTACCTGCTCTGTCTTCTTCCATAAGCACTAAAGGATGTTATTTCCAATGTTCTGTAAACAACACAGCTTCATATGAATGGGGGCTGGTGTCCTCCTCTGCTGCCCTGGCAGTGATGTTTCCTGTGTGGTAGAGCCTGAGGCACAGGTAGGGAGCCACGCCCGAGCCCCTCGCACCTGCAGTTCAACAGGTCAATGTTAAGATCATTGTCAAGGTGGATGCTGGCTAGAGCCCAAGTGGCATGTCGAAATGGATCTAGCCAGGGGTGGGCAAACTTTTTGACTTGAGGGCCACAATGGGTTCTTAAACTGGACCGGAGGGCCGGAACAAAAGCATGGATGGAGTGTTTGTGTGAACTAATATAAATTCAAAGTAAAGGAGCGGAGGGGAGAGCAAGAGAACCCTCCGCTCTTTCGGCCGAACGGGCCGAATCCGGCCCGCGGGCCGTAGTTTGCCCACGGCTGATTCTAGCCAGAAGTGTGGAGAACCAGAATGGAGGGCGAAGAAAGGGAAGCAAAGGGAGAAAAAAATTTCCTGGGAAGATAAAAATGAGGGTCCAAGGATCACACCGGGCAAGAGGAAATGGTGTGAACAAATTCTGGAGGTAAAGGTTGAGGTCCACAGCAGGTTTTCACATGGGTTGGTAAGTCAGCTTTGGTGAAAAATGGAACAGACGGGGTAGGGTCGTTATTATTTCTGTGAGCGATGTTACCTGGCGGTTTTGTAGAATTGGTTCCACTCGTTCAGCTTCTTTGATGATGCTTCTTGCTCTTGAGCCTCGGGCCGGTTTTGCCCACAAGCCTGGTTTGCCTCTGCTCTTGTGTTGTGGAGTGAAAATGGCCATATTCACTGTTAGTGAAGAGCATGCTCTAGGGTTAAACAGACCAGAGTTTGAATCCTGTCTCTACAACTTAATTAGATGTGTGCTCTTGCAAGTTGTTTAACTTCTCTGAGCCTTTATACAGTTTTTAAATTTTCTTCTTCAATTACAGTTTACATTCAGTACAATTTTGTACTAGTTTCAGGTGTACAGCGTAGCGGTTAGACCGAGACTCCATATTCTCGTCTGTAAGGTGGGGCTAATGAAAATGGGCCTCCATCTTAGCTGATTAAGGAATCAATTAAACACTTAAAGTGTTGACCATTTTCTGTAAAATAAAAAATAAGGAAATAAGAATTAAGTCATGGTTCTACAAATATTGTCGGTCATCTAAAAGCAACAGTGTAGACCCAGCTGTTTTGGCTCAGTGGATATAGAGTGTTGGCCTGCGGACTTAAGGGTCCCTGGTTCGATTCTGGTCAAGGCACATGCCTGGGTTTTGGGCTCGGTCCCCAGTAGGGGGCGTGCAGGAGGCAGCTGATCTATGATTCTCTCTCATCATTGGTGTTTCTATCTTTCTCCCTCTCCCTTCCTCTCTGAAATCAATAAAAATATTTTTAAAAAATAAAAAAATAAAAGCAACAGTGTATTTCAGCAAATGCAGGCTTTTTTATTCCAGAATCTTAGGAGAGATCGTACTGATTACCCAATTATCAAAAGGCAGTCGATCCTTTCCAGGGCCAGTCCCTTTGTAAACATGCGGGGTTTCCAGGTAGCGGGGGCCCAAGTCCTCGCAGACAGTCGCACAGATTCCTCAGCCCTGTCAAACCAGTCTGATCAGGCCACAAGGCTCCAAGCAACCTCCTTGAGCCCTGATACAATAAGGGAACCAGGAAAGTTAGTTCTAACATTTGATTAAAAAAAAAAAAAAAAGACAAAGGGGAATTAAGAGAAAATGTATTCTGGATCTAGATATGATGGTTACAAAACATTAAGAATGTACTAAATGTCAGTATTGGTAAACTTATGTGTATTGGACAACAATAAAGACAGAGAAAGAGAGAGGATGATACACAGCTAACCCCAGAGGTCCACAGACAAAGCCACCAGGCACACAATTAGACTATGATTCCAGGAAAGAAACAGGAGAGAAGTGGTCACTGTATGAATGGACAGAGATGCATAAAAGATGTAAACATGCCATTTTTCATAACAGATAAACGTATTCCATTTCATACAGGTGACCTTTAGTTTATCAAGGTGAACTGAAACCCCAATCTGTCTGACCTCTAAGAAACAGCTGTTGTTTATTGGGTCATCGTAAATCTGAATCCAGCTGTTTATGGGAGTAAATAAAACGTGACAGGTTCCATTGGTGCTACTCTTGGTGTGGTCATGGCAGTTCAGTTCCTCATCTATCAAAGGTGTCTGGTATAGGATTTTGCATTTCTTAAGAATGGCATAAAACTTTCCACCTGTTCTTTTCTTTTCCCAAAATTAAAGTGAGGCGTTGGTTACTGGGGGCTTCCTCTGTTTAAAGAGGAGATAAGAATCTGCTCATTGGCCGAAACCGGTTTGGCTCAGTGGATAGAGCGTCAGCCTGCAGACTGAAGGGTCCCAGGTTCGATTCTGGTCAAGGACATGTACCTTGGTTGCGGGCACATCCCCAGTAGGGGGTGTGCAGGAGGCAGCTGATCAATGTTTCTAACTCTCTATCTCTCTCCCTTCCTCTCTGTAAAAAAATCAATAAAACATATTAAAAAAAAAAAAAAAAGAAGAAGCTGCTCATTGGAAGGCTTCTGACGTGAGGTCTTTTGCTGGCACGTGCAGGATGACCACCAATAAGTCTCTCCTTGCCTGTGTGAGCATGCTACTGCTCCAACGCTAACTGGAGTCTATTTCTTTCCCTGTTGAATCGGAGCTGGTTTTCTTTGGCCAAGGCAAGTGACAGAAGTGACATTCCAGGGCTTCTGAGCCCAGGCCTTTGGAACACCCACAGCCTCTGCTTTCCCTGTCAGACCATAAAGACGACCAGGACACACTCCCGGAGACAGGACACCTGGGGAGGCCCTGCGGATGAGCTGCACGCGGAAGGAGGAAAACAGAGGCACCTCCGCTGAAGGTCATCCGTCACCGCGCCCCAGGCCTCCCAGCTCAGCCCACGCGCCCGCGGGAGGCAGCTGTGTGAGCGAACCCAGCCAACACCGCAGGAGGCAGCAGGCGCGCCCGTCAAACCAGGGAAGGTGAGAAGTAATAAATCCTTGTTGCTTAACGTTGCCACCCACGGTTGGGGATGGATGGTTAGGCAGCAACTGGCTTGGCGTGCCCAGGAATACAGGGGCCTCTGCCTGGAAAAGACCTGCTTTACCTTGTGTCCTGCCCTGGAACCTCCGTGGCTGCTCAGAGAAGTGCTGGGCAGATGGAAAAAGCCTGTGTCCTCTTGCTTCGTGGGGTTTACATGAATGCTGTAGAAAAAGCAAGGCCTTGAACAGAAAAGAAAAAGCAAGGCCTTTGGGATCCACGTTCCTGGATTTGAATACGTAGCTTTCCTTTCTAACGAATAGGACATAGTGCCTCTCTAAGCCTTTCTAACAACTAGAAATAATCTTAAATTTTTTACACAAGTTTCTTTTGTGGGGATGAAGTGAGACGTATTCCACAAACACTCATGGAGCTCTTCCGAGAGACTTGGCTCCACCCATTACGTTGTAAGCTCTTTGGGAACAAGCTCCGTGTCCTCTCACTTTTTCTCAAGACCCCAAACTGTATTTACTGACTGAATGAACGGTGACAGATCCTGGTGACGCAAAGAGGGACTTAGAAGAACTGATTTCTGAAAAGTTCAAAGTTAATGGTAAAGCCCTGACGGGTTTGGCTCAGTGGATAGAGCGTCGGCCTGCGGACTCAAGGGTCCCAGGTTCAATTCCGGTCAAGGGCATGTACCTTGGTTGCAGGCACATCTGCAGTAGGAGGTGTGCAGGAGGCAGCTGATCGATGTTTCTCTCTCATCGATGTTTCTGACTCTCTATCCCTCTCCCTTCCTCTCTGTAAAAAATCAATAAAAATAAAAAAGTTAATGGTAAAGAACATGTACAAAACTACAAAGTGGCATGTATACCAAATTTCCCCTTTTTAAATACAGTGGTTCGCTGATTCGTTCATTGGATTTGCTAACTCTTTCCACCTCGTTCACAAGAAGATTTACAGAAGCTTTTAAACAAAACAAATCTTCAAATATAAAAGGACAAAGTGTAGATGGGGAAGTTAAGGCAAGGGGAAAATAAAGGTCAGAACAATGATTTATTAACCTATAAAGTAGTTGCAACATTGATTGTTTTTAAGCTGGTACCTTCACTTCAGATCATTAATTGTCACTAGTGCCAAGATTTCTAGAAGCAATAAGATCTGTTGGATTCGCCACCTGTAGTTTTGCCATAAACCAATCCACTCAGATTTCACTGTGCATTTCAATCGGTAGGAAAGGACTCGGAAAAACCGCCCCTCCCCCCTTTGGGCTAAATTGGTTAGTTCATTCCAGGAATGTAACCACTGCGTTTACGGTGACCAGATGGGAAGCAGTGGGGACTAGTCGGTAAAAACCAAGCTTCACACTCCTGACTCTATTGCTTATATTGGGTCCTCAAACTTTTTAAACGGGGGGCCAGTTCACTGTCCCTCAGACCGTTGGAGGGCCGGACTATAGTTTAAAAAAAAAACTATGAACAAATTCCTATGCGCACTGTGGGCCCGGGACAAGTCGGCTGCTAAGCAGGACAGGCAGCGGCACCCGGCGGGCCGGATGAATGTCCTCGGCGGGCCGCATGTGGCCCACGGGCCGTAGTTTGAGGATGCCTGGCTTATAAGATGTGTGACCTTGAGCAGGTCTTTTTTCTAAGCCTCGTTTCCTTGTCGGTAAAACAGGTTTAAGTAATAGATAGTACTGGCAGCCTAGGGTTGGTGTGAGAATGCAATGAGATAATCTTCATAGCACAGAGGCACGTTTCAAAAAGGTTAGCTATTATCACCCCTGCAACGGGGAGAGGACAGGTTGTGGAAAGGAGTGGGTCTCTGGTTCCTGGGCAGCTGTAATTTTATTGTGAGTCTGAGTAGGTGGATATTACTTAGGACACCTGTATAGCAAGTGGAATGAAGGTAGCACGGTATTTTGAAAATTATTAATTTGCTTTTATCTTTAGCTTGTCAGAGCACATGAGCCTCACCCTAGACTTCCTGATGCATCCTTCTGCCTAGGCCCTAGGGAGATTAAAAGTGTTACAGCGGAGCCCAGACAGCGTGGCTCAGTGGTCGAGCATCAACCAATGAACCAGGAGGTCACGGTTTGATTCCTGGTAGGGCATGTGCCCAGGTTGCAGGCTCCGTCCCCCGTGTGGGGGCGTGCAGGAGGCAGCCGATCAGATTCTCTCTTACCATGGATGTTTCTATCTCTCTCTCCCTCTCCCTTCCTCTCTGAAATTAATAATAAAATATTTTAAAGAAGAAGAAGAAGCACTGAACTCAGAGAGAGAACATGAGCCAAGTGTATCCGAGTCTCCCAAACAACAGTCCCTTGTTCCAGAGAAATCTGTGGATTTGAAAAGATTAGCAGGAGACCAGCTCAATGCATGTAATGGCATACACATTCCTGCTAAAAATGCAAAATGCTTTCTGGTTTCAGAGTGCAACAGGATTAAGGCCATATCCATTAGACTTTGCTTGTGGGAAGTCTAAAGCTGGCTTTAGGTTCTCAAGCTAACTTTTCTTCTTCATTAGGCGGTGAGATTTTCACAGCTGAGTTTCAGGGCACACACGCTGACCAGCTTTTGTGGGGATGGGCTGACCATTCCTGCTGTATTTCAAATTCACTGAAGGACCCCTTCATTCTGGAGCAGTCAAAAACGTCAACTTGAGCCCTAACCGGTTTGGCTCAGTGGATAGAGCGTCGGCCTGCGGACTGAAAGGTCCCAGGTTCAATTCCGGTCAAGGGCATGTACCTTGGTTGCGGGCACATCCCCAGTAGGGGGTGTGCAGGAGGCAGCTGATCAATGTTTCTCTCTCATCGATGTTTCTAACTCTCTATCCCTCTCCCTTACTCTCTGTAAAAATCAATAAAATATATTAAAAACAAAACAAACAAAAAAAAACACGTCAACTTGTGACTATTTATCCATGACCCATTATCCTGTCATCCATCGTATGAATGGAGAATGAGGTCTGAATACCAGCAAGGCAGCAGAGTCTTCTGGGATATGGATGAGGGAGAGAAAACTCGTGAAATCGGTCTGTTTGTTATGGTGGGTGGAAACCCCTGGAGTTGGGGGGCAGGTCAAGGTGATTGTGACAGACCTTTTCTCTCCTGCTAATAGCCCCAGGTTTTACTTGGAGAGGAGCACCCCTCCCCCACTATCAGCCACGTGGTTTGGGTGGGAATGAGCTCAGCCCCAATTGTAGGGTGGAGTGAAATTGGCTTAAGCCGCCCTAAGGCCCCTTGCTCTCCATGGGCTTTCCAGAATGGGCACACAATGCATCGAAGCTAACTAGGCACAAGGAGATGCTGGGACATCTGGGGAACGACATTTCCTTCCCTTCAATGCATCATCACAAGAGACTCTTCCCCTGAAGGGTGGTATAAGGACTAGAGAGGCCTGATGGGCTTGGTGGTCCTTTCAGTACTGAGACTGGAGGGCCCAGAGCTGCCAGAAACCTACCTTGTTGAGGATCAAGCCCACCCAGCAGAGGGCGGAGAAAAAATAGGGAGAGAAACAAGTCCTTAGCGAAGTCACTGGAGCTACGAGGTCCAAACACACCTGAAGTCAGATACCACTGTCCTTCCAGTTAAGCCAGTCAACTCCCTTTGTTGCTTAAATGAATGTTATGTGACTTGAAACATAAGGAGTTCTAACTAATCACTGACCATTTTACAAGGGTTGTGAACAGTCCTGAAAAATGCCCAAGATAGAAATGGCTAAAATGGTATGTTATGTATGTTATGTATACTTTGCCATGATTCTCTTAAATGCAACAACATCTGTAAATAAAAAAAGATGGCGAAACTTATGAATCTGTAGCCTCTGGGTGTCCCTAAGTTTCCTGGCGAGGTCACCTAATTGTGCAGGACCTACCTTTGCCATAGTCCACCTTGATGGTAGCAGCTTTTATTGTTTTATTATTTACTGGAGGCCCGATGCACGAACCTCATGCAAGGGGCTCGGCCCTCGCAGCCCCCGCTTCGTTGGGAAGGTTGTTCGGCTGTCCGGTCTCATTAGCATATTACACTTCTATTATTACAGATGGACCATCTTGAGCCATGGTAAAAAAAAATGAGAGCTGACTCTCAATTGGGTGCTTATTCCGTACTGGCCCTGAGCCAGTAATTTATGTGTGTCATCTGATTTTCTTTTAGTAGTTACTACTGCTATCATTGTGCCTATTTTATAGATGGAAGAACTGAGGGTTAGAAGAGTTAAGAATTTGCCCATGTTACTGGAGAGACAAAGAGACTTCGGTTCTTGTCTTCTTTTTTTTTTTTTTTTAATATATTTTTTTATCGATATTTTTACAGAGAGGAAGGGAGAGGGATAGAGAGCTAGAAACATCGATGAGAGTGAAACATCGATCAGCTGCCTCCTGCACACCCCCCACTGGGGATGTGCCCGCAACCAAGGTACATGCCCTTGACCGGATTCGAACCCGGGACCCTTCAGTCCGCAGGCCGACGCTCTATCCACCGAGCCAAACCGGTTTCGGCGGTTCTTGTCTTCTTGAACGAAAGATTTCAATCAAAAGACAAAAGTGCAGAAAAGCAAGCACAATTTACTGACCGCAGCAAAAATGTCCTTAGGAGAGTGAAACAAGGACAGGCAGAGAAGCAACGGGAGAGCCCAGATGGGGCTGCCTTCGCTCACTGGGAAGTCAGAGACTAGGGGGCCTTGGAGCAGGTTCGTGGGGTTAGCCCAGGAGGAGCTGCTGCTGCCCCATTTCTCCCCTGGTTGTAAGTCTCATGGGGTCCCTTAGAGGTTAGGGCAGTGGTCGGCAAACTTATTAGTCAACAGAGCCAAATATCAGCAGTACAACAATTGAAATTTCTTTGGAGAGTCACATTTTTTAAATTTAAACTTCTTCTAACGCCACTTCTTCAAAATAGACTCGCCCAGGCTGTGGTATTTTGTGGAAGAGCCACACTCAAGGGGCCAAAGAGCTGCATGTGGCTCTCGAGCCGCAGTTTGCCGACCACTGGGTTAGGGGATATGTACCTGTGGCGGGGAGGGGAGAGGGAAGGGAATGGCATGGGCATACTCCCTGGAGGGACAGCCCACTGGGACCTTCATTTTCAGGGGTTTTTAAGGCTGGGCGTTTAGGGGAGGGTTCAGGGGCAGATCAGCAGAAATTATATCAGCTTTATGCTAATGTGCCAAAATGAGATTTATCCTCTTAATTTGTCTGTCCTTGGGTGTGGTTGGCAAATGGCACTAATTGGATTTCTGTTATCTGTCTCCCTGAGTAGGGTGATTTAAGCTATTCACCCTCTGGTTGAGGAGGGAAGTACAAAACATTTTCTTTTAAGTGTCCTTGGTTTAGGGAAGATAGGATTTACTAGGTGGCTGCAAACTGCTGTTGAACTGTCTTAGTTTCCCTATTTCTGGGATTTTCTTAGCTTCTTATTATCCTACCAGAGGCCCGATGCACGAAAATTCATGCAAGAGTAGGCCTTCTTTCCCCCAGCTGCTGGCACCGGCTTCCCTCTGGCATCTGGGACCCAGGCTTCCCTCCTCCAGCTGCCAGCAGGCACCCGGGACCTGGCTGGCTTCCCTCCGGCCCTGGCTTTGTCAGGAAGGACATCCGGAAGACATCAGGTCTAATTAGCATATTACCCTTTTATTATTATGGCTAATACCCATGCTCACACAGGGAGTATCATTAACAGGGCTAGGACTTGAACTCTTTCAGGGCCACGTTAAAGGTAAGGCTCCTCCTAATAGTGTTAGTTATCAGTGGAAGAAAGCAGAGAGGCTGGTTCAAAGTCTCCGAGGCACTGAGAGCTCTAGCCAGCATTTCCTCCTCTCCAGGCAACAGAAGCAGAAAAGCAAACATTGGTTAGCAGCGCACATACTTCCGCATCCATTATAGGAAACTCCAGGATCATTTATTTTTAATTAGATATTTTCCAACAAGCTGTGCGTTGGGCAGGAAAAGAACTGAAACTTCTTATGCTTTTGTTACTTTTGGACTGTCCGTGTACATGCTCGATTGTGGTCAGTAGAGAAGATAGGGGTGGGGCAGGACAAGAGGGACAGGAACGGCTGAAGAGAAGCTTGAAGGATCCCCAGTGACTTGCTACGAGAATGGGTTCTGAGCAAGGTAGTGATTTGGACAGTTGCCCTGAGGACAAAGGTGACTGTGAGATGTAGCATGAATTGGGCTCTGAGGAAATACACTGGGAATGCCTCACATTCTAAATTGTAGCAGAGAATGGACAGAGCTTGCTCACCAGATCTCCAAGTCTGATAATGCATCATCAAAATGTCCAAGCTGGGATTGCTGCCCAAATGTCCAGCTCAGACAAAAGGGCAAGGAGGAACGGTTGGAATTGTGGCAAAAGCTGGGCTCAAGGGAATGTTAATAGCACCTAATGTTTGAGTGGTCATTGGTGTCCAGCATCATGCAAACTTTACTTACGTTATCTCATTTAATTTCCCTCTAAGGGGGTGGTGTAGATGAAGAAAGTGAAGCTTAGAAAGTCAGTTAACTCACCATGACCCCTGGTCTTTGATGTAGTCTCCCCAGGTAAGGAACTGAGCTCAGACTTTGGGACCCAGAAGAGCATCTTGGCTGTTGGTCTAGGGTTCAAAGCTTGAAACTCTATTCTGGTTTTCAGCTGATCAGGGTAAGTCAGACTCTGGAGGTCCTGATAATTGCAAAAGGAGAGTTGATTGTCTGAGTAGACATAGCTTTCATAATCTGTTCGGAAAGGCATTGCTGAGCATTTCCTGTTGTGGACGAAAGGGGCCACATGCTGACCTGACAAGCGCAGGGGAGGCCTGCATGGCGGTCTTGCAAACTCAGAGACCTACAGTAACCACAAGGGATGGTCTGAAATGAAACTTTCACTAAGAGCAGTTATGGTGGGTAGTCACCTCCTAGGCCGGTATCTTCACTGACAAGGTCAACCTTTACTTTACCTGAGCCTATCTGTCTTTTTGCATCTATAATAACATACCCTTTGAAATGTCTGGGTAACTTGTAATTTCCCTTTTTCTGGACCCCTTGGGGCACAACCTAATGTGCCTGGGTGCCAGGACAGATACCACAAATTCCTTCATTATCATGTTAATTGTTCCTGCACCCACCTAAGTATGTGTCTATCATTTTACTTTTTTTTTTTTAAATATATATTTTATTGATTTTTTTACAGAAAGGAAAGGGAGAGAGACAGAGAGCTAGAAACATCGATGAGAGAGAAACATTGGCCCTAACCGGTTTGGCTCAGTGGATAGAGCGTCGGCCTGTGGACTGAAGGGTCCCAGGTTCGATTCTGGTCAAGAACATGTACCTTGGTTGCGGGCACATCCCCAGTGGGGGGTGTGCAGGAGGCAGCTGAATCGATGTTTCTCTCTCATCGATGTTTCTAACTCTCTATCCCTCTCCCTTCCTCTCTGTAAAAAAATCAATAAAATATATATTAAAAAAAAAAAGAGAGAGAGAAACATCGACCAGCTGCCTCCTGCACACCTCCCACTGGGGATGTGCCCGCAACCAAGGTACATGCCCTTGACTGGAATCGAACCTGAAACCTTTCAGTTCGCAGGCCAACACTCTATCCACTAAGCCAAACCAGTCAGGGCTATCATTTTACTTTTTATCCAATCCCAGGGGTTTCCCCACTTTGCTTTATCCCACCTCCTTAATCTATCACCAATGGATTTCATGTAACCCACCTACATCCCTTTCCTTTGATTGCAATGTGTAAATACAGATGTAACCCGCCATTCTCCTGAACATTATCTCAATTCATTGAGGTTCTGCTTCCTGGCATATGTGGACAGTTTGGCTCAAATAAACTCACAAAAATTCTTTATAGGTTTCAGTGGTTTTTTTACATTAACACTATCATCACCAATGATCAGAAATGATCATGGCTTTGAAATTTTCCATCTCTTGCATCATATGTAGATAAATTGATTAATTCAACAAACATTTACTGATGTCCTACTATGTGCCAGGCATTGACCTAATTGAGAACAAAAGGATAAACAAAACACTTTCAATAACTGGAAAAAGATTTTTCTAATTACAACATATTATAGAAAATTTATGAAATACATATATAGTCATGTATGATGATACCATGAAGCCAACTGAGTGAAGGTACATGAAACCTCTCTGTACTCTTTTTGCAACTTCCTGTGAACCTTTATTTCAAAATAAAAAGTTTTGGGAAGAGAAGGGTCAAGGGGAGGGGATGGGAGATATCTGTATTACTACCAACAATAAAAAATATAGTTAAGCCCGGCTCAGTGGTTGAGCATTGACCTATGAACTAGGAGGTCTCAGTTAGATTCCTGGTCAGGGCACATGCTCGGTTTGTGGGCTCGATTCCCAGTGTGGGGCGTGCAGGAGGCAACTGACCAATGATTCTCTGTCATCATTGATGTTTCTATCTCTCTTTCCCTCTCCCTTCCTCTCTGAAATCAATACTGTTAACATAAAAACATTCAAACCTGTAAAAAATGTTTGTGACTTTATTTTGTGAGCCAAACTGTCTCATTAGGTTGTGTTCCAAAGGGGTTCAGAAGAAGGGAAGTTACAAGTTACCCAGACATTTCAAGGGTATGTTATTATAGATGCAAAAAGACAAATAGGTTCAGTTACGGTAAAGGTTGACCTTGTCAGTGAAGATACCGGCCTAGGAGGTGACCACCCACCATAGCTGCTCTTAGTGAAAGTTTCATTTCAGACCATCCCTTGTGGTTACTGTAGGTCTCTGAGTTTACAAGACTGCCATGCAGGCCTCCCCTGCGCTTGTCAGGTTAGCATGTGGCCCCTTTCGTCCACAATACAAACATATTTTTAAAAAATTAAATATATGTATAAACTTAAAAAGAAAAAAAAGAGAAAAAGTTGTGTTTTTTTTTTTTTTTTTAATGTGAAGGAAGCCTATTTATCTAGGTTGGTATTGTTACTTATAAAGATATTCAATATGTCATTACAAATGGAATTCTGCTGATGCTTAATTAAAATACAAAAAAAATTAATGGAAAAAAGATTAAGTCTAAAATAGACCTGAAATATTCCACTTTACCAGTTTGGAGTACAATGTAGGTCATATCTCTTAACAGTCAACTTATAAAGGACTTGGACATACAGGAAGACCCTTCTCTGAGGCTCACCCTCCCAGATGCCCATTCTCTGTGATGTCATGGGGCCTGCTCCATGTTGTTGCCGTGGAAACTCACGCTGCCTGGGCAGTCCCAGGAAATGCTGATTCAGTGCTGCCCTCACCACTTCCCTGGTAATTACTTGGAAAGCTTGACCAGGAAAAGGTTGTAGAACCCACCACTTGCTCAACCTAAAGTATTTGCTCCACACAAGGACTCAGCTTTCACCCGCAAGCTCTCCCATGCTAAAGGCAGACCCCACCACGCAGATGAGGCAGTCACGATAGTCCACAGCACTTCCCCCTACTCTCTCAACAGTCCTAAGGAAATCACTAAAATTTTAAAAAGCCATTTCTCCTCCTTCAAAGTCACAGGCTGGCCAAAGGCAAGCTCAGTGTGCATTACTGAGCAGAACACACAATCTCAATCTGGCATCAGCGTGCAGATTTAAGGTGAGCTGCATGGCTTTCTGGGGGACAAGTGGGTGAACATCTGCCTCACATATAAATAAATGAAGAGCTGATTGTGGCGAGTTTCCCAAAAGTCAGGGGTCAGCTCCTTAGGCAACTCTAGAAACTAAAACTTAATATTTCTTATAACTAATAGCTAGTCCCCAATATTCTATCTCCATCCGTAACATAAATGTACACAAATGTTCATATACTGGGTGTCCCCAAAAATGTATACATGCTTTAACAGCTCCATTTAATAGCTCCATTTTGAAAATGAAAATAGATTTTAATAAACACTGTCTTTATAAATATTCAAAGTTTATGTATACATTTTTGGGGGGACACCCTATATATTTCACTCTAATGCAACCACTAAATAAGATGTGAAATTCTACGTTAGATAACATATGTGAAAGGCCCATCTGCCAGAGTGAGGGAGTGTTGGGGCAGAAATATTGACCATGCTGTTAACTGTGACTGTTCTGTTCTGATTAGAGAAAGCGCATTCTGCCCCACTGAGAGTTTATGCCCCGGGACATGGGAGTTAACCTGGAATTCAGTTCATTCTCCTCCTCTGAGAACTGCCTATTATGGAGAACTGCCTATTATCATGGAAAGATTGACAACAATAGAGTCCCACCCTTTGCAACCTCCCAGCCCACATTGCCTATAACTTGTAACCATTATACTCATTCACATTCCTTTTGCCTACTTTCCCCCTGTAATCTTTGTCCTTCTGCCCAATATAAGCAGCTGGTTTTGGGGGAGTTGGTGAGGTGGAGAGCAGATTTTCAAGGATGACCTGCTGCTCTCCCGCACTGCTGGCATTATTGGAATGAACACTCATCTGTGATTCCACCACACCGTCTCTGCTTAATTGGCTCAAGTAGTGACAGGCAGCCCCGACCCGTTGGTTGGCCGGTTCCAGAAGGAGTACAGACTGGAGGAGAGGCTGGATGGAAAGATACGTCATAGACTGTGAGCATTAGAAGGCCTGGTAGCTGATCTCGGAAATGGCCCAAAGGAACCACTGCTCCCGGGAGCCACACCCTGTGGAGTCCCCTCCCACAGTGAATCTGGGCTGACCCTGCTGTTTGCTTCAATCAATGGAACGCAGCAGAAGTAAGCAACAGGGAGCCAGTGCAGAGCCTAAACCTTGAGAAAGTCTGACAGCTTCCGCATTGCTCCTGGAGGAGCCCTGAACCGTGAAGGGAAGTCTGGCTATTCTCTGGGAGAGACCAGGTGGGAGCAGAGAAGCCCTGAGACTGCGTGGAGAGGGAAAAAGGACCAGCCCCGCTGGCATGCCCGCTGAGCGCAGCCTCCCGCCATCCTCTCTAGGCCTGGCTTGTGCGTGAGCCATCTTGGACCTGCTGGATGAGTTGAGCCCCAGACGACCACAGTCACAGTCACAGGAGAATCACCAGCCGAACCTGGCCAATGGACCTGCTGGCTGAGTTGAGCCCCAGATGACCACAGTCACAGTCACAGGAGAATCACCAGCCGAACCTGGCCAACCCACTGATCAGGAGAGATTTAAACATTTTTGTTGGTGGTCGAAGCCCTTGGATTTTGTGATTGTTTAGAGAAGGCATCATAAAAATGGTCTAAGAGAGGTCACCCAGCCAAACAGCCTCGTTTGGCTTCTTCAGAGGCCGTTATCATCTTGTGATGGGGCCAGAAATACAATGCTGGTCGCTAGTTTTAGTTGAATATTCTTTATACTGAATGCTAAAGCAGGAAGAATGACTATTAACGGAGTTTTTAAAAATGAGCAAGGAGGGCAGTTCTGCTTAAAAAGAACCATTCACAGTTCCTTGGGTGCCTGGGATAGGAAATAAAAAATATACACCACTGTGCTAGACTCCCCACGGGGCTGGAAAGAAGGTGGGCCGGTGGGCTTGCTGCTGCGTCAAAGCCCTGGTCTGTGGAAAGGCGCTGGCTCGGCCTCCTTGAAGGCACGCGTGGACAGATGACAGTGCGGGGGATGGATGCGGAGTTGCCGTGCCACGCAGAATCCAGGGAGATCTCGCTTAGAGCCCCGTAGGGTCCAGACCATCAGCTCCAGTGCCCAGTCTGGCCTGCCAGAGTCTCCGTGGGCAGTGTGTCTGAGCCCCCTAGGTCAGTGGTCGGCAAACTGCGGCTCGTGAGCCATGGTTTGCCGCTCTGTTGACTAATGAGTTTGCCAACCACTGGGATAGGGACTTAATCACAAGTAACAACAGCCTGTAATTATTGGAATCGAGAGTCTAGGTCAGTGGTCGGCAAACTCATTAGTCAACAGAGCAGCAAACCGCGGCTTGCGAGCCGCATGTAGCTTGCGAGCTGCAGTTTGCCGACCACTGCCCTAGGTCCATGGTCGGCAAACTGCGGCTCGTGAGCCACATGCAGCTCTTTGGCCCCTTGAGTGTGGCTCTTCCACAAAATACCACGGCCTGGGTGAGTCTATTTTGAAGAAGTGGTGTTAGAAGAAGTTTAAGTTTAAAAAATTTGGCTCTCAAAAGAAATTTCAATCGTTGTACTGTTGATATTTGGCTCTGTTGACTATGAGTTTGCCGACCACTGCCCTAGGTGACAGTGTTGAACAGAAACTTCTGTGCACAACGCAGGTTTCGGCGGGGCCAGCAGGCAGCATCCAGGCGCAGGTGTAGCCAACTTCGGGCTCACGCAGTTCAGTCTGACTTTCAGCTCCAAAGTCTTGGAAGCCAAGCGGTAGTCAAGTTTAGTGTCAGATGAGAATTGTTTTTTTAGAGAAACAGCAGAAGCTTCATTTTAGAAAGGAAGAGGCAGGGTGGGGAAGAGGCGAAGAAAAAAAAAAAAGACCGTTTTCCTGGTCTTTAACGACCACTGTTGAGTTGGGTTCGAATCCAGCAGCACCATGGCAAGGGGCATGCTTTCATCCTTACACAGGAGTGGAAGGAGAGTGAGGGTTCTCACAGACAAAGGGGAATGCCCTACCATACAGGAGAGCTTGCCACCCAAGCCAGAGCTAGGGAGAGAAAGGAAAAGAATATTTCCCAGAGGAGGAAGGGGCTTTAAAATGTCTTTTAAAACTGTTTTTCTTGCCCTCTGAATTTTAAGCCCCGCATCAAGCAAAGCCTCAGTTACTCTGACCAAAACTGTAGGTCTGGATCGTAACTAAGTCATGTAAACGCTGAGTCTCCATCCTCTCCTAGTGACAACACCCATCTCACGGGATTATTGTGCAGATTAAATGAGAACACGTGCGAAGTGCTGGGCACGTAGTGAATGGCCAATCAATGGCGGCCGTACTTATTTCTACTTAGGCCTTTCCATTAGAATTAGACCAGCAGTACTTTTTTTTTTTTTTAAATATATTTTATTGATTTTTTACAGAGAGGAAGGGAGAGGGATAGAGAGTTAGAAACTTCGATGAGAGAGAAACATCGATCAGCTGCCTCCTGCACACCCCCCACTGGGGATGTGCCCACAACCAAGGTACATGCCCTTGACCGGAATCGAACCCGGGACCCTTCAGTCCGCAGGCCGATGCTCTATCCGCTGAGCCAAACCAATCAGGGCTAGACCAGCAGTACTTCATACTAGATTTTTCTTTAAGAAAGTATTCAACTTTACTTAGGGTTTATTTCTTTAATATTCTCTAAATTAGTAATTGCTTCATTAATGATGTCTGCGGAAAAGTTATTGAGGATGTGTGATTGGAGTTGGTTACCTGGGACTGGAAAAACAATCACGTTTGCCATGGTAGTCCTATACAAGTGCCATCATTCACCCTTTCTTCTGTTGCCTATATTTCAGGCGTAGCGTGCGGAAAGAAAGAGATCGCTTCCAAAGGACTGTGCAAAGCAAACGTTTAAAGATGTGTGTTGCCCTAGCCGATTTGGTTCAGTGGATAAGGCGTCAGCCTGCGGACGGAAGGGTCCCGGGTTCGATTCCAGTCAAGGGCACATGCCTGGGTTGAGGGCTTGATCCACAATAGGGGGTGTGCAGAAGGCAGCCAATCAATGACTCTCTCTCATCATTGATGTTTCTCTCTCTCCCTTCCTCTCTGAAATCAATAAAAATATGTTTAAAAAATAAAGATGTGTGTCTTTGGGTAGGGGTGGGGTGGGGGGAGTGCCCCTGGTGATTCTACTCTGGTGTCATAAATATTTACTTGAATGAATGGACTTTTAATCCACTAAATTCCACAGTGGAGAAACTCCAGGAGTTTTTGTTGCCAAGCTGTGCTTACTTGCCCTAGTTCCTAGTTAACTTTAGCATGCCCAGAGGGTACATGGCATAACACCTTTAGAGCTTCTAAGGACTCACCAGACTTCCTTTATGTCCTCATAGGTCCCTGGCTCTGTATGCGTTTGCCCTGCCCTTGCCCTGAGCCAGGGTACACACAGGTGTTTATGGGTAGCCACACTCTGTTCCCACAGCCAATTAAAGGGAAAGACCCCAAACCAATCCAGTCTCATCTTGAGAAGTAACAGAAACGAGGTTAGTTTTTGCTTGATTCATGGAGACTCATAGGCGAAGTTAGCCTAACTTTGAGTGGTTAGCCTCCTCTGAAGACCCTATAGAGCTCTTCGTACCCCTTTATCACAGGGGCAGTTCCACCTGCAATCTCCAGAGAATTGGCTGGACTCCAAACTAAAAATGCCACTTCCTTTTCTATGCATTTCTGCATTCTTTTCACACTGAACTTCCAGCTTTATTCTGACTCACAAGCCAGGATTTCTGCCTGAAAGGGTACACGTGACTCCTCCCTCTATTAGCAGGCTTGCAGCAAACGATGGCCAGCGGTGATTCACGGACGTGTGTACTTTCCCTGGGAACTTCACCAATGTTAGGAGCGGGAGAAACCTGAGAGAGACTGGATCATCTTCACATCAACTAAGTGAGGGCTGGGAGCTTCGAAATTGTGGAGTTAAGGTTCAAAAACATTCCTGGAATTCAAGCCAACTTTCAGTGAAGTTACTCTTAATGAGTATCCTAAATTTCAGTTCCCCAGCCCTTCCCAAATATTTTCAGGGAAAGTGCTGGAAACTATTTGAATTCCAGCTAGTCAACTAGGTAAGGTTTTGGAGAAGCAAGATCAGGGGTCTGGGTCTATTAGGCGTGTTCACATTGGGGTGTTGTGGCTTCGTTTACATCATCCAGCTGCTGAAATCTGAGACCCAAGGTTTATTGGCAGCTCCACGTCACCTTGTTCTGATCAAGTTGTCTATGCCTGGCAGTCCTTGGTTGTTTCAGGCACTATCAGTACTTTCTAGTGGAGCCAGACGCCTGATTGTATCACTGCTGAGACTTCACAATCCCACCCCCAACAATTCCACTGGGATGCGGTTTTAGGCCAGCCTCTAATTTCACTGGACTTAATATAAATATCCTTCAGTTCACGAGGTAGCACTGCTCAGCGCTAGGTCCCATAATAAAGGTTTCTGGACTCCCTGGTATATACTCTGGGATTAAGCTGACACCGTTTAAATTAAGACCAGATCCTCACACTGCCCCTGAGCTGAAGGTACTAAGGCCACAGGTGTCAAGCTGATAGCACTTAGAGTGAATGGAGCCAAGCCCTCTGTCCATTGGCCCAGAACTCGACGTCCTGGGTTCTGGGAGATGGCTGGGATGGATTCACTCTGCACTCTCATCCCTGTTGTCATTGCCACACCAGTCGCAGGTCTTCCATTACACCCATGGTCTCAGAGTGTGGTCCTTGGATCAGAGCATCCACATCACTTGGGAACTTGTCATGGAAATTCTCAGGTCCCACTCCAGATCTACTCAATCAGAAACTCTGGGCCCTAACTGCTCTGGCTCAGTGGATAGAGCGTCAGCCTGTGGACTTAAGGGTCCCCAGTTCAATTCTGGTCAAAGGCACATGCCTGGGTTTTGGGCTTGATCCCCAGTAGGGGGCGAGCAGGAGGCAGCCAATCGGTGATTCTCATCATTGATGTTTCTATCTCTCTCCCTCTCCCTTCCTCTTCAAAATCAATAATATATATATATATATATTTTTTAAACTGCTTTTTTTAAAAATATATTTTATTGATATTTTACAGAGAGGAAGGGAGAGGGATAGAGAGCTAGAAACATCGATGAGAGAGAAACATCGATCAGCTGCCTCCTGCACACCTCCCGCTGGGGATGTGCCCGCAACCAATGTACGTGCCCTTGACCGGAATCGAACCCAGGACCCCTCAGTCCGCAGGCCGACGCTCTATCCACTGAGCCAAACCGGTCTCGGCTATATTATTATTTTTTTAAACAAGCAAACAACAAAAAAATCTGGGAGTAGGGCCTAGCAATCTGCGTTTTTTTTAAATTATTTTTTTAAATATTTTTATTGATTTCAGAGAGGAAGGGAGATGGAGATAGAGATAGAAACATCAATGATGAGAGAGATTCACTGATCGGCTGCCTCCTGCACGGCCCCTACTGAAGATAGAGCCTGTAACCTGAGCATGTGCCCTTGACTGGAATCGAACCCAGGACCCTCCAGTCCGCAGGCCGGCGCTCTATCCACTGAGCCAAACCAGCTAGGGCGCAATCTGTGTTTTAACAAGCTCGTCCCATGACTCTGATGCACATTAAAGCTTGAGAATGACTGTGCTAGAGCATCATCTGCACAATGCTCCATCCTCCTTGCTCCTGCATCACTTCCCCACTGTTCTAATGCACCATTCCCAAATGCACCCCCTGCTCCCCAATGTGCCCTATGGAGCAGCTGCTCTGCGGTAAGCAAATATTTCCCTTTGTCCTCCACATCTTCCAGGAATGTTATCTGTACCTCGTGCATTAATTGAAACCTCTTCTAAAGCAGCCTTCAGGGGTGGCAGATCTGTATTCACATCTATTTACTTTTTTCTTTTTTTGTTAATCCTCACCCGAGGATATTTTTCCATTGATCTTTTAGAGAGAGAGGAAGAGAGAGGGAAAGACAGAGAGAAACATCAATGTGAGAGAAACATATTGATTGGTTGCACGTGCCCCAACCAGGGCCAGGGCCAGGGAGGAGCCTGCAACCAAGGTACATGCCCTTGACCGGAATCAAACCCGGGACCCTTTGGTGCTCGGGCCGACGCTCTATCCACTGAGCCAAACCAGCTAGGGCTATTTACTATTCACTCCTTGTCCTCACTTCTCTCCATCAGTATTTCTAGACCATTACTTCTTTCCCACCATCTTGTAAAAACTCCTTCTCCTTTGAGGCTCAACGCCTTGTGGTTAAACCACTCTTCCCCCTTCTCATTATTCAAATCTTTTGTACCAGCTCATCCAGAGTCACTTCAAAGTCCACAGTGATGGCTAGCACCTGAGCCTCTCAATTTCTTGACCACCTTATATCCAATGACCTCCTTTGTCCTCTACCATTGACTCCCACAGTCACATATAGAACCTGTGCACCCTGAGACTGCTTTACCTCCAAAATCATAAATACAAGCATCCCATTCCCGACTACAGATTCTTGCATTAGAGTTTTCTTGACTAGCTGTTCCCATATGATCCTTCTCCAACCTCTTTGAGATACCTAGTTCCAAAATGTACCCTTTCATTCTCTTCCTATAATCATCTCCTTGGTTCCTTGCCAGCTTTGATTGGATGGTCTATCATTTTAATTAGTTTTACAAATATCTTTCATTTACTTTGTTTTCTGACCTCTGGTTACTACTCTGGCAAAACCCAATCATGGTTGACATCAACCTTCAATAAATCAGGTATTGCATCAACTTTGTGACAGGTGCTTTTATAGGCACTGAAGATGCAAAATGGACAAGTCAGATCATGGCCACGGCTTTGTGGAGTTTAGATCCTGCTGGGGGATTGGTGGGGTTGGCAGAAAATAGGCACAGGTTATTTAAGACATGTCAGGTCATAGGATCTTTGAGGAAAAATAAGTGCTAGGAAAGGGGACCGAAAGTGATGGTGATAAGAGGGCAGGGAGAGGAGGGGGAGCTATTTTAGATGCAACGACCTAGGAAGGCATCACTGACTTTTGAGCAGAGACCTAAATGAGCTGAGAACCAAGACGTGAGAAGACACTCCAGAGAACAGCAGGTGCAAAGATCCTGGGGGGGGGGGGGGGGAGGGTGTGCTTTGAGGAGGAGAAAGGTGACAATCTGACTAGAATGCACAGATAGAAGATGAGGTTGGGAAGATATCCAGAGGCCACGTCATGAAGGTCTTATAGCCCCAAATGAGAAGTTGGGATTTTTTTTTAAATATATTTTATTGATATTTTACAGAGAGGAAGGGAGAGGGATAGAGGGTTAGAAACATCGATGAGAGAGAAACATCGATCAGCTGCCTCCTGCACACCTCCTACTGGATACACACCTCCTACTGGGGATGTGCCCGCAACCAAGGTACATGCCCTTGACCAGAATCGAACCTGGGACCTTTCAGTCCACAGGCTGACGCTCTATCCACTGAGCCAAACCGGTTTCAGCATTGGGATTTTGTTTATTCCAAAGAAGCCATTGAAGAATTTTAAGCACCTGATTGAAATGGTCTGATTTTCTTTAAAAGAAATAAAAAAACCCTCACTGGGTACTGCATAGAAATTAAACTGTGGGGAATATATAGAGGGAGCTGGGACACAGTGAGGAGAATTCTGCTGTGATGCAACTGGGAGATGAAGGTGTTCCTCTAGGGCAGTGGTCTCCCTAGAGCAGTGGTCGGCAAACTGCGGCTCGCGAGCCGCGGTTTGCCGCTCTGTTGACTAATGAGTTTGCCGACCACTGGACTAGACTAAATGTTACCGTGTAGTTGGAAGCTGTGAGGATTAGGCAATTGTGGCATATTGTGTGCAAAGAGGTAAAGGGTAGTATATGACAGTGGTCGGCAAACTCATTAGTCAACAGAGCGGCAGTTTGCCGACCACTGGTCTAGGGAGTAACCATACACTTTCTCTGTACTTTTCTCTGAAAGTGTGGTCCCTGAACCAGCATCATCCACATTACCTAGAAATTTCTAATGCAAATTTCCAGGCCCCACTCCACTCATCTACCTACATTTATTAAACTTCTGACTTCTTACATCTCCCTTCATTCTCAGAAAATAACTCTCACCTCCTACTTCACAGGAAAAAAAAAAATCTGCCATGCAGGAATTCCTTCAGTTTCTGGCTGCCATATCTATAAAAGTCTTTCCTTCCATCTGCTCATGCCATCTCCCTCTATCTGCGCTTGCCATTCATGCATGCTTGAGTCTCTGCCAGCATGTTAAAAAATTAGTAACTTCCCTCGCCTCTACCTCCAGCCATCACTCTGTCTGTCCCAAAGGCAAACATCTTGGAAGAGCTGTCTACATCTACTCTCTCTCACCCAACTCCCATATTAGGCTCACACCCATTCTGATTGTTTGTGACCAACCCATACTACAGTAGTTGTTAAATGTTTTTAGTATAACCCATCTCAACTGAAATCAACAGATTTCCCAGACTCCATCTTGACGGTTCAGAATCATTGAACACCGTCGGCTATTTGAAACCACCTCCTCTTTTGATTTTTGTGATGACACACTTTCCTGGTTGTGTTCCTGCACGTCTCAGTTTCCTATACTGACTTTCCCCATTGACATAACCTTTAAATGTTGCTGTTGTCCCGGGTCATCTTCCCCTTACTTTCATCCTGTATAATAAAAGCCTAATATGCAAATTGTCTCCTAGGTCGGTCGTTCAACCGGGAGTTCAACCGCTCGCTATGTTGTGTGCTGACCACCAGGGGGTGGCGCGGAACATGGCGGATGTCAGCGATGCAGCACTGGCAGCGGGTGGTAGTGGAGGTGCTGCCGGTCCTGATGGGCCCCGACAAGAGGAGGACTGCAGCAGGATGGTGGAGCAGGTGAGCGGGTGGTACCAGGACAAGGCAGGTGCGAGCGGGGGACCCAATTGCCCTGCTGATCACCCCACAGATGGCAACCAACAGTGGCGGTGGAGAGTGGGGCTGCCGCCTGGCTCCCAAGCACTGAGGGAGCCGGGCAGAGGAGCCGGTCCCGACCGATCGCCCCGCAGGCAAGATGGTGGAGCAGGTGAGGGGGTGGCACCAGGCCAAGGTGGGGTGCCAGGCGGGGCGGTGGGGCTGCAAGGCTGGGGGCATGAGCTGGGGCCTGATCTCCACAGGTTACCCTAAGGGACCCCACCAGTGCACAAATTTGTGCACCGGGACTCTAGTATCTCAATAAAATCTCACTTATTCTCCCCTCATGACTTCAATTGCTATATATATGGGAACGAATCCCATATTAAATGTTTAACCAAGATCTCTCCTTTGAACTCCAGACCTAACTCTGATATCTCCTTAGTACATCACTGGGAAGTCTCATAAAGTCTACAAATGTAACATGTATAAAATTGAACTTTCCATCTGCTAGCTCCCCACCTTCAGAGACAGTTCTACCATCACTGAGATGTACAAATCAGAAACCTAGGAGTCATAGCGACTCCTCCTCCTCCCTCACTACCCCCTCATCTTCCATCAGTTACCACATTCTATTTATTGTCCCTCTAACATATATGGTTTATGAAATCCATTCAATTCCCTCCATATCTTTGCAAGTCTCTGGTTCAAGCCACCATCACTGGTAACAGTGGCCTCTTGTATTCCTGCATCCATATTTGCCTCCTTCCAATCTATTTTCTATAAAGCAGCCAAAATGATCTTTTAAAAATGCAAATCTGATTAAACTGATATATCCTGTTTCACTCCCATGGGGTTCAAAATGAGGTCACATTCCTCTTAATGTTCAAATCAGATGACTTGGAGCCTTCTACTTGTCTCCCTCGTGTGATAACTTCAAATTCCAAAGGTTCAGATTGTCTTAATAAATGAAACTGGAAACTCTCCTCATTCTGGTTTTGACTGCTGTGACTATCTGTAAAACATCAGACTCCACTGGTCCTCTGTTTTTTGAGTAGTCCTTATCTTTTATTTTTTTTAAATATATTTTTATTGATTTCAGAGAGGAAGGGAGAGGGAGAGATAGAAACATCAATGAAGAGAATCGTTGATTGGCTGCCTCATGCACATCCCCCACTGGGGATCAAGCCTACAACATGGGCATGTGCCCTTGATTGGAATTGAACTCGGGACTCTTCAGTCTACAGGCTGATGCTCTATCCACTGAGCCAAACCAGGTAGGACAGAGCTGTGATAATTCTAACTGTAAAATTGAGACCTTGAAATATAATTATGTTTCCCCTACTTTCTGGTAAAATCACATCTAAGCCACCCAAAGCAGGTAAGAAGCTGACCCTTGTTTAAAGATACTCAGAGGTGCAAATCAAACCCACAATGAGATACCAGATACAAAGGCCATATATTTTTTAAAAATATTTTTTTATTGATTTCAGAGAGGAAGGGAGAGAGAGATAGAAATATCAATGATGAGAATCATTGATTGGCTGCTTCCTGCACACCCCACACTGGGAATCAAGCCCTCAACCCAGGCATCTGCCCTGACCGGAATCAAACTGTTATCTCCTGGTTCATAGGTTGACACTCAACCACTGAGCCATGCCGGCCGGACTGAAGGCCACATATTATATGATCCCATCTACATAAAGTATAGGCAAGTCCATAGAGACAGAAATTAGATTAGTGGTAGCCAGGGGTTGAGAAAAGTGATAAATGGCGAGTGACTATTAATGGGTACATATTAATTTTGGGGGTGATAAAAATGTGCTAAAATTGACAATAGTAATTGATGATTGCATTATTTTGTGAATATACTAAAACCACTGAATTGTCCACTTTAAAAGGGTGAATTTTATAGTATGTAAATTATATTTCAATGAAGTTATTATACAACAAATTGAACTGTTAAATTTTACTTTTTAAAATAATTTACTTTTTATTGAATTAGCTATATATATAAAAGCCTAAGCAACCGTTAGGACTGGTATATTTAATGACCGGTCAACTGGTCGCTATGATGCTCACTGACCACCAGGGGGCAGACGCTCAATGCAGGAGCTTCCCCCAGGTGGTCGGTGCACTCCCACAGCCAACCTCCCACGGCTGGCCAACCTCCTGCGGTCCCTCCCCCCAGCCCGCTGCCTCCCCCCCCAAATTGGCCCCAATTGCCGGCCAGGCTGAGGGACCCCACCCGTGCATGAATTCATGCACCGGGCCTCTAGTTTTACAATAAGCTTATATCACTCTTGCAATTTCAAAAAACAAAGGTGTTAAAACTATATTTATGATTTGTAATTTTTTCCCTATGGAAAAAGTGGCACAAATGTATTTCTTGCTACATTATCACCTCTACTTGGTCTCTGCCCGCACTGTCCTAAAGAACTGGCCTCTATCTACTTGCAGTGGATGTTTGCACGGCGTTCACGACAGAAGTGTGTGTTACCCGGTCGAACTCCAAAGAATGCCAAGGAACATAATCTTGCAGGATGACAGGGCTGCCAGAGGCATGTGGTTTAGGTAAGCAGAGTCTAGAGAAAAGGTTGCTCGTTCCTTCCCTCACTGTCCTCTGGAAGCAATGGTCTTCCTGGAGTGTATATGACCAGCGTGTCCAATAGCCTCCTCTCTTTTTTCTCTTCTGGCCTCCTGAAGAGGAAAATACAAAATAAAAAGTAGTAGCATAAAACATGATTACTATACTACTGTCACTTTTGATTACTTAAAATTTTTTTCTACCTAGTTTTTTTTCTTTTCTTTTCTTGCTCCAATAGTTTCCAAATATATATATTAGTATATATGTTTAAGTCCTTTTATCCTGGGCTTCTGAGAATGTGGTCCCCAGACTGGCAGCATCAAGGTTACTAGATGACTTGTAAGGAATGTAAATTATTTGCCTGCCTAGGTCCATACAATCCCATGCGCTGGGGTTAAGGCCCAGGCAGCAGTACCTTAAGAAGCCTTCCAGGTCCTTCTGAAGTGCACTCAAGTTTCAGCCCCGGGCTCTGATTCCTGCTCCCTTCTCTTAGCCATCAGCTTATTAAGTATAATGTACATTAGTAGGAGCTGCAGATTTGCTGAGTCACTTTCCCTTCCCCTAACCTTCCATTCGCCACTCTGCTTGGCTTCTTCCCTCAGCACATTTCTCTCAAAAGTTTGGAATCCGATTGCTCCTTCCTGAATCGCCAACTCCAGTCTGCTGTCCTTTTCCACCTACTTGGCGACTGTCAACATGTTCTCCTTCAGAGATCCCCACAGCATGTCCTCGGCTGAAAGAGGGTACTATGAAAAGAGGAATTTACAAAAAATATATATTTTATTGATTTTTTACAGAGAGGAAGGAAGAGGGATAGTCAGAAACATCTATCAGCTGCCTCCTGCACACCCCCCACTGGGGATGTGCCCACAACCAAGGTACATGCCCTTGACCGGAATCGAACCTGGGACCCCTCAGTCTGCAGGCCGAGGCTCTATCCACTGAGCCAAACCAGTTAGGGCAAGAGGAGTTTTTGTTTGAACACTTATGGTACTTATTTTGGTGAAAATAAGTGCACTACTTCTATGGAGCCTCAGAGAATCAAACACAAACTTGAATGGGCAAAGGGGAGTTTGCTTTTTAAAACGTGTGTGGTGGAATCCAGGAATCTTCATTCTCCCAAGTGCCCCAAGTGATTTTGAAGGTGGTGAGCCTTGCCCCTGAAATCTATCCTACAAGAGAAAATAAGTAACACAGGACATACATCTTTCTGTAACCTTTTTCGTGTCTTTAACATAGCGGTTTAGTGCTTTGGAGACCTTTAAATCAAGTTCTTAGAGTCTAGAGATGTTGGAGAAACCAAGATGGCGGCACAGGTGAACACCTAAACTGCTGCCTCGCACAACAATTTCAAAACTACAACTAAAAGACAAAACGGACATCATCCAGAACCACAGGAAGGCTGGCTGAGTGGAAATTCTATAACTAGAAGGAAAGAGAAAAGCACACTGAGACTCAGAGGAGCTGCAGGAGGCAGAGGTACCGAGATGCGTGCACGCGGAGAGGACTGGCAACTGAGTGCGCGGCTGGCTTTCTCAAGGGGGAGGGAGGCAAAAGCTCCCGACTGCGCTGAACTCCAGTTCCGGGCGAGACTCTGGGGACCCAGACTCATACGGGGTGAAACTGGACTGTCAGGAAAGAGAAAAGCACACTGAGACTCAGAGGAACTGCGGAAGGCAGGGGTACCGAGGTGCGTGCATGGAGAGGGTGGGCAACTGAGTATGCAGCTGGCTTTCTCAAGGGGGAGGGAGACAAAAGCTCCCGACTGCACTGAACTCCAGTTCCAGGCGAGACTCTGGGGGCCCAGACTCATTTGGGGAGAAACTGGACTGTCTGGCAGTGGGCGGAACTCGAGGGTGGCTTTCTCTCAGAGGTGCTTGCAGCGATTACCATGGGACACTGAGACACAGGGGCCTATTAGGGCAGGGCTGACGGGAAACCAATGCTGTCTGCTCCACCCTGAGACTCCGCCCCATCCAAGCTGAGCACAGAGGCTTTTGCAGGTCTTGTCTCATAAGGGTGTCTCCAGCACAGAAGTTCTCCCAGCGTAGACACAACTGATCCTCACAGCCAATTGGCCTGGAGGTCAATTCCTCCCAGTGATATCAACAACAATCAAGGCTTAACTACAACAAGACTGTGCACACAGCCCACAAAGGGGTGCACCAAGAGTGTCCACCTCAGGTAACTGGGGGAGGCTGAGCCATTGGGCCCTATAGGACACCTAGCACACAAAGCCACTCTATCAACTCAGGGAAGCAGCCAAAATGTGGAGACAAAGAAACAGATCACAAATGAAAGAAATGGAGGAAAGCAAACGACTGGATATAGAGTTCAAAACCATGGTTATAAGGTTTTTCAAATAAATTTAGCGAGATCCTTGAGGATATGAAAAAGGACCAACTAGAAATTAAGCATACACTGACTGAAATAAAAAATATTATACAGAGATCTAACAGCAGACTACAGGATCGCAAGAATCAAGACAAAGATTTGAATTACAAAGAAGCAAAAAACACTCAACCAGAAAAGCAAAAAGCAAAAAGAATCCAAAAATATGAAGATAGGGTAAGGAGCCTCTGGGACAACTTCAAGCATACCAACATCAGAATTATGGGGGTGCCAGAAGAAGAGAGAGAGCAAGATATTGAAAATCTATTTGAAGAAATAATGACTGAAAACTTCCCCCACCTGGTGAAAGAAATAGCCTTACAAGTCCAGGAAGCGCACAGAACCCCAAACAAAAGGAATCCAAAGAGGACCACACCAAGACACATCATAATTAAAATGCCAAGAGCAAAAGAAAAAGAGAGAATATTAAAAGCAGCAAGAGAGTCCTAACCGGTTTGGCTCAGTGGATAGAGCGTCGGCCTGCAGACTGAAGGGTCCCAGGTTCGATTCCAGTCAAGGGCATGTACCTTGGTTGCGGGCACATCCCCAGTAGGGGGTGTGCAGGAGGCAGCTGATTGATGTTTTTCTCTCATCGATGTTTCTAACTCTCTATCCCTCTCCCTTCCTCTCTGTAAAAAATTAATAAAATATATTAAAAAAAATAAAATAAAAGCAGCAAGAGAAAAACAGTTATCTACAAGGGAGCACCCATACGACTGTCAGCTGATTTCTCAACAGAAACTATACAGGCCAGATGGGAGTGGCAAGAAATATTCAAAGTAGCCCTAACCGGTTTGGCTCAGTGGATAGAGCGTTGGCCTTTGGACTGAAGGGTCCCAGGTTCGATTCTAGTCAAGGGCATGTACCTTGGTTGCGGGCACATCCCCAGTAGGGGGTGTGCAGGAGGCAGCTGATCAATGTTTCTCTCTCATCGATGTTTCTACCTCTCTATCCCTCTCCCTTCCTCTCAGTCAAAAAATCAATAAAATATATTAAAAAAAAAGAAATATGCAAAGTGATGAATAGCAAGAACCTACAACCAAGATTACTCTACCCAGCAAAGCTATCATTCAGAATTGAAGGGCAGATAAAGAGATTCACAGGTAATAAAATGCTAAAGGAGTTCATCACCACCAAACCAGTATTATATGAAATACTGAAAGGTATTCTTTAAGAAGAGGAAGAAGAAAAAGGTAAAGATAAAAATTATGAACAACAAATACATATCTATCAACAAGTGAACCTAAAAATCAAGTGAATAAAAAAATCTGATGAACAGAATAAACTGGTGAATATAATAGAATCAGGGGCATAGGAAAGGAGTGGACTGACAATTCTTGGGGGGAAAGGGGTGTGGGGGGTGTGGGAAGAGACTGGACAAAAATCGTACACCTATGGATGAGGACAGTGGGGGGGCGGGTAAGGGCAGAGGGTGGGGTGGGAACCGGGTGGAGGGGAGCTATGGGGGAAAAAAGAGGAACAATTGTAATAATCTGAACAATAAAGATTTATTAAATTAAAAAAAAAAAGATGTTAACACCTGAAGCATTAATCAGTAATGTAGGGAGAGTTGCTGTTAGGTGTGCAGGTTACTCTTGAAATAATACACATCTTGACTAGGTGTAGAAACAATCCTGAATAAGCTAATTGCTTTTATACTTACACTAGTGGCCCAGTGCACGAAATTCGTGCATGGAGGAAGGATTCCCTCAGCTCAGCCTGCACCCTCTCCAATCAGGGACCCCTTCAGGGATGTCCAACTGCCGGTTTAGGCCCAATCCTTGTGCTGGTGCCCAGGACTGTGGGGTGGGTGGCTTGTCCCTCTCCTGGGCCAGAGGCGCAGGCGCAGCTGCTGGCACCTGGGACCCTAGAGCGGATGGCTTGTCCCTCTCCCAGGCTGCAGCCTGGCTGGCCCCCATTCCTCTATCCCCAGTGTTGAGCGTGTGAGCCATTATGGCGTGATGGCATGAAAGCGTGATGACTATTTGCATATTAGCTCTTTATTATATAGGATTCTCCTAGTATGTAACTTTGAGATACATATAGTTTTATTTCTTCTAAAATTTGTGGAGCAGTTGTCACTTTGAAAGAAATTCTTTTTCTCAGAAGATTATTGTTCACAGTGGGTTGTATGTGTTATTGGGAGAAGGAAATGTATATACTACATATTGCCTGGAAAAGACCATGATTATGCATCAGTTGCCAAGACGCAAGATGCTTTTCTGTTTATAGTTGTGTTGAGTTCTTTCTCTTAAAAACTTTCTAAAAACTTTTTTTGCCAGTGTCATATCAATAATTTTACTGGTAAAGTGCTGAAACAAATGACTACATTTTTGGTCTCCTAAAATAGAGTTGCCCAACCTTATCATTATGGCATTTTTATTTGGACTATTCTGTGTTTCCCTGTGCATTGCAAGATGTTTAGAAGCATCCTTCACTTCTACCCGCTAGATGTCACAGCAACCTCCCTCCCCAAGTTGTGATAACTTAAAAATACCTCCAGACATTGCCAGATGTCTTTGGGGAGGGGGGTGGGCAAAATAGCCATAGACTGAGAACCACTGAAATAGAAGCATCAAGTTAGGAGAACATACAATTCACATAAGTAAGCATATGGAATATTTTAATGCCTCTGGTCAAACTATTTTTGCTTTTATGTTGAAAATAGTGCATAGCTTCCAAGAGTGTTCAATAAGAAACAACAGTATTTTGTGAAATATGAAAAAACTGTTTTGGACGTATTGTACTTCTACAAAATATGAAAAGTATTTCTAAGCATAATATTAAAATTAAGAAAAATTAGACATAAAAAATGCAAACGGAGTCCTGGCCAGATTGCTCAATTGGTTAGAGCATCGTCTTGATATACCAAGGTTGTGGGTTTGATTCCCAGTCAAGGAACATAGTACAAGGATCAAACAATGAATGCATAAATAAGTGGAACAACAAATTGATGTCTCCTCTCTCAAATCAATCAATAAAAAAATTTAAAAAAAGAAAATGCAAGTGGAAAAGAATGCTACCTCAGCTGATAAGCACAATGTAACAGGGGAAAGAGGCAGTATGGACCAATAGTAATAATACCACACCAATATGTTAATATAGGCAATATTTATTACTTTTATAGGCAATACTTATTGACAAAACATTTGTGCCAACCAAAGCATATTATTGCTTCTGATGATACAGAGGTGAAAACAATTGCTTTCTTCCCTTGAAAAGATCAGAGTCTAATGGTGGCTTATGAACACATAAATAATTAAGACATTTATCATTTAAAAAAAATGTACTGGAAAAATTAGGATCGAAATGTCTACTGCTGAGTTGTAAAACAACTGAAAAATAAGAGCCTTAGCTATTTAAACAGCATAGTTCACACCTAGGCTAGGTTTCTATCAATCTGATGCACTAAGGCAGTTACTGTAACTCAGAGAAAGGTTCCCTTCTTTTGCTACAATAAACTCAGTATTGGCTTATTGGGTGATTCAAGTTGAAGCAGCTCAACTATTTTGCCAAAATGATCAGGATAAGTTGTTCAGTTACTCACTTCACTTGACTGTGGAGACTTCAGATTGCTGTTGTCTAATGAATTAAACAAGTGAATGCCAGCTTGAGAGATTTGTGGTATTAAATATATTAATAATGGATATAACTTTAATACCAAGGGTTTTGGAGAAGTGTTTTCTGTTTATAGACATATTCTGTGCTTCCACTGGGCTTCTGGGAAAACTGTAATTTTTCCATTTCTTCAGTGATATAATGACCCTAAGAACTACATGGCTTTAGATTAGAAAAAGGTAAAAAAAACACAAAAAACACCCCAACACCCTGGCTGATGTGGTTTAAAATGGTTAGAGCATTGGCCCATGCACCAAAGGCTCTCGGGTTTGGTTTCAGGTCAAGGGCATCTTCCATTCATGGCCTGGTCAGGGACGAGTGCGAGAGGCAACCAATTGATCTGCCTCTCTCACATCTATGTTTCTCTCTCTTTCTCCCCCAGACCCTTCCACTCTCTCTCTAAAAAAAAAAAAATCAATGGAAAATATCCTCAGGTGAGGATTAACATCAACAATAAAGGTAAAAAAAAAAGTAAGTACTAGAAATTTACACAAACATAGCTTTAGTCCTATTTTTGTCCTGTAGGAAATAGACAAATTTGGTTTGCTGGGACCATGGCATTGAGCTGGGCAGGACACTGCTTTACCTTAAGTTTATTGGTCTTCCTGGACTTGCTGATCTGAACAAACAACTACAACAATGTCAGAAAAACCAAAGAAATGGGATCAGGATGCCATATTGTAGGAAGTGAAAGCAGGACAGATATGTAGATTCATCAAATATTTCTGGTTCAGTTGACTTCCTACTGGGTATCTGATTAGGATAGCATCTCTCAGTTTGATGGTATCGTGTGACTCTTCCTGGCCATTGAGGTGTGAGCACACAGGAGGCAAGTCTATCTGTCTGGAGTAGTATATGACATTCCAGATATTCCTGAGTTCTTTTTCCTTATGACATAGTAATCAGCAACACTTGCGATATGGTATCTCCATCATTCTGAATGTACTAAGTGACCACTATGAGCAGAATCCTCTGCTGAACCAGGATGGATATGTAGCACTTGTTTTAAGCCATTGGTAAACCTTTGTAAACAATGAGACAGTAGCCTAGTCTGATGTGGCTCAGTGGTTGAGCATTGACCCAGGAACCAGGAGGTTACCGGTTCGACTCCTGGTCAAGGGCACATGCCTAGATTGTGGGCTAGATTCTTAGTAGAGGCTGTACAGTAAGCAGCCTATCAATGATTCTCTCTCCCTCTCCAAAATCAATAGTAATAAAAAATATATAATATATACAGACAGTATTTTAGGTATTGCACATCATAGTGTCTCTGTCACAATTACTCAACTCTGCTCTCCTGTGGCACGAAAACAGTGGTAATCCTATATAATAAAAGCCTAATATGCTAAGTGTCCAGTCCTCTGTTCAACCAATCAAAGTGTAATATGCTAATGATATGCTGAGGCCGCTCAACCGCTCGCTATGATGTGCACTGACTACTAGGGGGCAGACAGTCGTTTGGTTGACCAGTTGCTATGATGTGCACTGACCACCAGGGAGTAGATGCTCCGACCGGTAGGTTAGCTTGCTGCTGGGGTCCAGCTGATTGGAATCGAGCGAGATGGGCTGGACACACCCTGGAGCCCTCCTGCGGTCCCTCCCCTCCCCGGTTGGCCAACCTCCCGCATCCCTCCCTGGCCCCGATCCTGCACTGGTGGGGTCCCTCGGCCTGGCCTGTGCCTTCTAGCAATCTGGGACCCCTTGGGGGATGTTGGAGAGCTGGTTTTGGCCCGATCCTGCAGGCCAGGCCAAGGGACCCCACTGGTGCACGAATTCGTGCACCGGACCTCTAGTATGTACATAAATTCATAAGGCTGTGTCCCCAAAAAACATTATTTACACAAACTGATGGTCACTTGGCCCAGGGACTATAGTTTGCAAATTCCTGTTTTAAGTCACAGAGTTTTCAAGATTGTTACTGCAGTACAACTTAATCTATCTTGATATACTGGGCTGTGAGATGGACCCCCCAAATGAGATTCTTGGTTATGTGTGTTAGCTATCCTGCTCCCTCTCAACAATCTACTTTCCCTTTTTTTTGAAAAGCCCAATCTAGCTGACCATGAAACTTTATGCTTTATAACTGCTACTGCATCGTAATGTGCCACGTAAAGGCAGGTCTTTCTTAACTTGAATCAATAGAGGTCTCCAAGTCCATGGTTCTCATATATTAGCATGCATCAGAGGCAACTGGCGGGCTTATTAACAAAGATTGCTGGGTTCCACCCCCAAGATTTTAATTCTGTAGGTTGTAGGTCTGGGGGAAAATCTGCCTAGAGTATTTCATGTCTGATCTGAAAGATACTGGTCAAGTTCTAAGGAATAAAGAAGTGGTTCTCCCCGCCCCCTCCAAAACAAAAATCAAAAATCAACCACACACCGAACTTTAGTGTGCATATAAATCAGCTGGGGATCTTGTTAAAATGCAGATTCTGTAAGTCTGGGGTGGGGCCTGAGATTGTGATAGTGATAGTGGTCAGCATGAGTACACTAAACGCTGCAAGGAGCTAAACAATTCTGATCTTTCCTAGCCTCTAGGCTTGCAGACAGTTCAGGTGCTTAAATCTTGAATAATCTTAGGTCAACTTTGACTTCTCTCACACTTAACATACAACTTGTTAGCAAACCCTATCCTTTCTACAGTCACAGTGTATAAAGCATCCAACAACCTGTCAGCACCTTTTCTGTTACATAATGACATGGACCACCACTATCTCTGGGCTATATTGTTTCAACAGCCTCCAAATTGGGCTCCCAGCTCTGGCTCTACCCTGCCTCTCACCTCTAATATACACTCTAAATTCGTTATATTGCAGCAAGAGGTTTTCTTTAAAACACGGGTTGATCATATTACTCCTCTCTTAAAACTATGCATGCAGTGACCCCCCATTTCACTCTGCAAAAGCTGAAGTCCTTACAGTGGCCTATCGGGCTTTCCAAGACTGGCCTTCTTTTATGTCTTTGACCTCATCTCCTACTCTTGTTGTAGTCACTGTTGCCTCCTTGCTGCTCCTTCAACCCACCACACACACACTGGTATCAGACCTGGCACTTGGTGTTCCCTCTGCCCGGAAAATTCTTCCTTCAAGATAACTGCTTGGCCTTCCTCACTTCCTTCAGTGTTAGCTCATGTGTCACTCTACTGTAAGGCTATTCCTAACCACCCTGTTTATTTTTTCTACCACTTCACTATCTCACATGTATTTACTTATCTTCTCCCCACATGGAATGTAAGCTCCATGAAGATATTTTTGTTTTGTTCCCAATCCCTAGCAGTGAAGCCTTCTTAACACATAGTTGTGTGAAAACACAGATTTGAATGAATGGATAACAGACTTTGCAGCTAACTGAAATGTCTTTTTTAAAAAAATTTATTGATTAAGGTATCACATATTTGTCCTCATCCCCCCATTCCCATCCCAAACCCCGCCCCACTCATGCCCCCACCCCCCTGTTGTCCGTGACCACTGGTTAGGCTTATATGCATAACTGAGATATCTTGAGGCTACAGGCTTGCCATGGTTTCTCTAGCTCCCTCAGCGTATGCTGTTGCCAGCCAGGTATTACTCATTTCAGTCTCCAAAGAACAATGATTTTGGTAGAATCCTGTTTAAATCTTTTTTTCTTTTTCATTTACTGTTGTCACACATTATGTTGCTTAATTTCCCACTGTTTATATTCCTTTTAATACATTTCCTTCCAGCACTAGGCTTAGTTTCTGTTCACTGTCCTCAACCACACCCACCCTGCTCCCGGGTTAATTACAAGACTGTAGTAATTCTCTTGGAGGGAAAAAAATTATTTCATTAAACATGCTCTTAAAAAGTTTCTGGTTCATAAAACAAGGGAAAAGGTCTACATCGTAATACTCAGACCTACTGGATAAATGTCATCTTAAGGCAGCTGAAAATTATTTTTAATGAGTCTGGAGTTTTAAGACTTTTAAAAAGCCACCCATGTTGCTCATTTCCAACGTGTTCTAGAAAATTCCTAGGTTACTGGGTGACTGTTTAGTAGGGAAAGTTGTGTTTTCTCAAGACCTTTATGGATGTCGGAGTTTGCTTGTTCTGCATACATAAGGAATTCTAGGAGCTGGTATTGCACCACCCACCCCACGCACCCCTTAGTCGCAGAAACCTTTGCCACCCCACCCCACCCCCACCAAATAAGGGATTTACACTCGACAGTAGCCGGCCGCAGATCCAGCTGCTTGACACCTATTGTCCCCGTTTGGACGTCCAGCGATTTCGCCTGAAGGACCCCAGCTTCGATTTCGTTCAAAACTCAGGGCACCGCTCCAGTAGCCTCCCGGGGCCGTCCGGACCGGCCGCTTTCCTGAGCCGGCACTTGGGCAAGGCTGGTAGGCGGCCCGGGAGGGCGGAGGGGAGGGAGCTTCTCCACAGGCGTTCGCGCTGGGCAGCCGGAGCAGCCGCGAAGGACCCCGCCCGCTGCCTCTCCCGCCCCCTCAGCCCCAGAGGGCTGGCTGGCTAAGTCCCGCCCGCTCCCGGCTCTCCGCCTCACTAGCAGCGGCACTTGGTGGAGCGGGGACGGGGCGAAGCGGCCTGCGTCCTCGGAGCGCACGACACAGCCCGGAACGCACCGCAACCCTTGCCCCCTCGGGATCTCCAGCGGCCTCCGCGCGCGCACGGTGAGCGCCACCCCGGACCGAGGCGCAGAAGGGGAAGAGGGCTGTTGCCCCGAGTGCTCTATACCTCCGGACCCGCTAGACCTTCGCCAGGAGCTTGATCCTCAAGTCTCCTCCCCATCCCTTCCCCCCGGTCATTGCCAGTGCCCTTCTCCACCCTTCTCAGCCTCTTAGCCCCGAGCTCTCTCCCCTCCCTTCCTCGGAAGGCGACAGTGCCTGCAGCCCTCCTCCGGGGAGACCGTTGCACCGGCCGTTGGCCCCGCCCCCAGCGCGAGCCCGGGTGCCCCGGGGCGGGTAAGGCCGAGCCGGCGGCCCGCGCGGGGCGGGGCGGGGGCGGCGCGAGGCCGGGCCGGGCGCCCCGCTGGCGGGTCGCGCGCGCGCCTGCCGTCCCTTCTGCCCTCGCGGCGCGCGCCGCCGCCCCGCCCCCACCGCTCGCGCAGGCTCCCGCCCGCTGCGCGTTTTGTCCCGCGTCTCGCCCCGTCCGCCGCCTGACTCGCCGCTCTGTCCTTCCTCCCGCTTTTTCTTCTCTCCCCTTACGGTCTAAAGATGCCCTCGGCCACCAGCCACAGCGGAAGCGGCAGCAAGTCGTCCGGACCGCCACCCCCATCGGGGTCCTCCGGGAGTGAGGCTGCAGCGGGGGCCGGGGCCGCCGCACCGGCTTCTCAGCACCCCGCAACCGGCACCGGCGCCGTCCAGACCGAGGCCATGAAACAGATTCTCGGGGTGATCGACAAGAAACTTCGGAACCTGGAGAAGAAAAAGGTGCTAAGAGTTGGCGGGGGAGGGAGGATTTGATGCTCCGACCCTGACTGCTATATCCTTCCCTCTTTCCGTCTCCGGCGTTTCCCCTCCACTCCCCCCCCCCCCCCCCCGCTCCCAGTTCACAGTCAATGGGAGCTTCGTGCCCAGAAAACGGGCTGGTAGGGGAGGTGCTTGTCACCTGACCCGTGGACTCTGGGTTACTGCCCCCCTGCTGCGGGCCAGGCCTTGGGGCCTTGGAGCCTTTGGGAGTGGAAAGTGTCAGGGTGGGGACCTGCCCTGTCGGCAGATTTAACTATGTGATGCCCTTTTCCCGGTTACGGAGGCCCGAATTCTTTGAGTAGGGCCAGCGGGGAGAAGCGAGATCCCGGTTTGGGGGCTCAGGACTCAGCAGACTGCCTCGTGGAGTCGGGGCGGCCTGCGTCCTCTAGTCGGGGGTTGTCCGCTCCGTTACTGTGTACCTGAGGCCTGTTGAGTGCCTCTTCCCCCGTGGGAGAGAGTGTATTTAGGATCTTAAACTAGAATTGCTTTTCATCAAACCCCTTGTGAGTGGGTCTTCCATCTGCTCCCCCGCCCCCATCTGATGGGCTCCCCTACGCTTCCTTCTTTGTTTCAATTGTGTAGGTGCCCCCTGAGCCTCCCGCTCAACTGGGTCCCAAGGACGTGGTCTGGAGCGGCGTTTTGACCCTCGGGGACCCTGATTAGGGGCGGGAGGGAGACTGCACCGCTTGGGATTCGTTGGGGGGTGGGTCTGGGTATCGAGGGGATCGTTAGGTCTCTGGGCACATGGAGAGCGCGGCTAACATGGCGGCGGCTGCGGGGAGAGGGAAGCGCTTTGCTGGAGCTGCATTGTGAGCACAAAGCGAAAGCAGAGGGGGAGGGAGAGACCGGGCAGCCGCCCGGCTGGCCTCGGTCGACCCCCTCCAAAAACAACAACAAAAACCAGAGCCACTCCTACAATATTTTGGATTCAATGTTTAGTCATTCTAGATCACACCATGAGGTTCATCTTCAAGTCAGCCTTTTGTTTTATGCTTTCAGCCCAGGACAGTGTATCAACTGTTTTAGAGGGACACACGTGTGTGTATGTGTGTATAGAGAGGGAAGGTTTAGGCAGAGGGAATGTAATTCAACCTTCGTACTATTGGAGGTGAGAAGGGAGAAACAAATACAGTACAAAAAATGGGGTAATTACGCCAGTGACTATTTTGCAAACTTTTGTCTTTTACCTTAAAAAGAAAAATAATAACTTTTATTTGATAACTTCTGCTTGTCTGTCTCTAGTAAAACACTGATTATAACGTTGAATTTTGAGGAAGTCATTTAAAAATGTTTATTTTGCTAGCCACCTAATAGTGTTACTTAAGATGACGAGGGTAGTAACTCTGGCTAAAATTTGGGCTGTGGGAAATAACTTGGAAGAAAACTGGTGATATGTAGGTCTTATTTTAATGGCTCATTTAATAATTCATTTTACTTTTAAAACTATTTTTAGATTTGATACTTCTGTTTCATCTGTATTGAGAATTTGGATTTCTTGGACGTTATTTTCAATTGAGAGATGCTCTCTAATTATGGATTTCTATCTTTTTTTCTGACCCTTTGTTTTGTTAAACAAGTGTGGTTTATTATAAATGATTGAAATAATTTATGAATAGCAACAAGATAACAAAAGTATTTTAATTGTAAACTAGCTACATTCAAATATGTAATAGAATAACCATAGCCAAGGCCAGTATTGGTCTGAGTCTGCCATCTGATTTAGTTTTTGGTATTCTATTTGAAATTGAGACTTAGGTATCTTTTAAAAACCCTTTAAAGCAATAAATAATTTTATTAATCTGGTTGATGTTTGAATATTTCATTTTCAGAATTCTAGGAAATCTTGTTTCCTTTTAGGAATCAAAAGATAAATATTGATGTAATATTTTAAGTATAGATGTTTATATTTTAATGACAAAAATAATTCTTCCAAGGTATTAATATAAAAATATAAAGGTGCAGATAAACAGCTAGCTTAGTTGTGAAGTGACTGTTAGAGACTAGTGTTCAAGTGTATTGGAAAAAAATAGAAATCTAGTTTATAAGCCTTAGGAGTGCCTGAACCATGACAGGCCACTCCTGCATAGGTTGATATTACTCTATGCTGTACATTGCCCACCTCTCTGCCTCTCCTCCCTAATTACAGAGGAAAAAGTAATGTAAATATTAGAGATATAGACTAGGCTAGTAAGTACTGAAAAATTCCCTTGAATGGGGATTTAACAAAGTATACAAAGTAACAAATGTATTTCATATCTTTTTTTTTCGGTCTTAAGTGTTTTGGGTGCTAGATTGCTGAAAGGTCAAATTACAGTTAAGTGAGGCTTTTTGATAACTCAGACTTTGAGCTACCTATTTGTTAAATTGGCAGTATTGATGTGACTTAATTACTATTAAAACTTGAAGTTTTACTTTTGAGAAACTCAAGACTTTTTATATCTAGATGATTTGGTGTATGAAAGGACTGAAAGTGATTCACTTTTGTAATAGGGAGTGAGCATTCCTGATACACCTAAAGTAGGATTTACTTTACAAATTGGTTTTGAACTTGTTTAGAAACTCTTAGGGGATAAAGTAAGATACTATGTTTAACTAGATTTCTTTTTACTTCAGTCTACTTAGCAACTGATACTTGAGCTGTATTTGTCTTCTGGACAAAAGGACTTTTTCCATGGGTTCTAAAATCAAATATCCTGACAGAAATGACTACCAGATATGTAGTATCACATTAAGACATAATTGCAATTTTTATTTCACTTTACTTAAAAAAAGAAAGTTATTTGTTAATTTTCTAGTAAGCCCAGTCATTAGAGGAAATGCAAGTATCTGTTTAGTGAGAACGCAGACTTAACATTGATGAAGTACCATCCTATTAATTGTAATGCAACTAAATGGCCTGGTAGTTTTTGAAATTTGGGCGTATAATAAAAATATGAGTGTTTAGCAGAGAGAAGAAATGCAGCTATAAATTAATCTAGTGTAAAACTCCATTTACAAATCATTTATCTGATTAAAGTATAAATAATAATGAATTTTGAGTGATTTCCTAGTTTTCATCAATTTATTGGTATAAAATTGGGCCGTAGACTGTGCAAATTGATTTTTTAATATAACTTTAATTTTTATTTTTTAAATATATTTTTATTGATTTCAGAGAGTAAGGGAGAAGGGAGATAGAAACATCGATGATGAGAGAGAATCATTGATCGGCTGCCTCCTGCACGCCCCCTACTGGGAATCGAGCCTGCAACCGGGGCATGTGCCCTTGACTGGAATGGAACCTGGGACTCTTCAGTCCTCAGGCCGAGACTATCCACTGAGTCAAACCAGCTAAAGTTGCAAGATGATACTTTGAAATCAAGTCTTAATTTTAACTGAAAAGAGACCTCATTTATATGGTGAGATGTAATCAGATTTGATGCAGAATAAAGGGTGTTTTAATAGATAATATTTACAATTATTATACACTTTGTAAACATAATAGGATTAATATACATTAGTGACTTTAGTAGATGAAAGATTAACCAGTGTTCTCTTGCAAAACAGCCTGACATCTTTGTGACCAATATGTGACCAGATGTGTTAGCTAAAGTGTGCTGATTTTCATACCACTCCCTGAAGTCTCCTTGATCTGTATATCTTTGCAGTTAAATAATAATCAGAAAAAGGATGCTTTTGTTGTTAGGATAACATTTCTTACCAGAGCATTGCAGTGTACCTCTACTTAGAATTTTCAGTGCAGCTGTTGCATAGAGTTTTTTTTTAAGTATTTGAAATAAAAACATTAAACATTTTGTAGGTAAAATCTTTTTTTGGGCTAACATCTGAAGTTTTTCTTGACAGTTAAAGTCTCTGATGTGTTCTTCATTGATTGCATAAACTATTCCTCTGCAATGGAGAGGACAAGATTACTTGGTTTTGCATTTATTTTGTCACAGAAAGAAAGCATTTATAATGCTTAATTTGTTCCTCTCTGCCTGCCTGTGTGTGCTGTTTGTGTGCCATAGGGAAGTATTCAAATTTGAATTTGAAAAGATGTGAATTCCCTCATGTGATAATAGGGGTACCTTTTTCTGGCATCAGGGTAGAATCCTAAATACTACAATGAGAATGGATTGTTTTAACCTAGCCACATTATTTTACTGTAGAATAATTCCTATGTGGCAAATATTTGTATAAAAATACATTTTGTGTCACTTAGATTAAGCAATTTGTCATAATTTTATGTAGCTTAAATTATAGTTAGAATTCGATAAAGATTAATGTTTCATCTTTTAAAAAATTAGTTAATACTTGAGAAAGGTTAAACTAAAACAAATGGCCATTATTTTATTACTATACTGTTAAAGAATTTAAGACTTTTTTAAGAAGTTAAAGCCATCTTACAATTTAATCCAATTCATTTACAGGAGAGGAAATTGAGATACTCATGTGAAATGACCTGGCTTGGAATGGGTGAATCTTAAGGTGTTTTTTTTTTTTTTTTAAATGTCTTTTTATTGATTTCAGAGAGGAAGGGAGAGAGATAGAAACATAATTGATGAGAGAGAACCATGGATCAGCCGCCTCCTGCACGCCCCCTAGTGGGGATCGAACCTGCCACCCAGGCATGTGCCCTTGACTGGAATCGAACCCGGGACCCTTCTTCAGTCCGCAGGCCGATGCTCTATCCACTGAGCCACACCGGCCAGGGCTTAAGGTGTCTTGTAATGTTTTATGGGGGTAATTAGAATTTGTAATGCTCTGCACTATAAGTGTAATTTCTTGTAAGTTTAAGTTGATCTTGTAGAACCAAGTAAAGTAAAGCCTTTTACTTCAAATCCTTCAATTTTATAATTCTTTGGTTTTAAAAGCTGAAAGTAAAAGAAAAAGCTTCTCATTTCTTCATTTTTAGACCTTTATTAACATCTCATTGTTAAATTAGTGTTTGTAGGCTGTCTAGATAATGGGGTCCTCAGACTAGCAGTAAAGGTTAACGTCCTGTATTGTTGGGACATTGTGTAATGAAATGAACTTTTAAGTTGAACTCTGAAGTTTCTCTTTATGCATAGGTAAGCCCCAAATGTACATTTGCCCGTCTCTACTCAAGCTTGGTATGTTGTAGAGCAGAAAATTTGGGAAAAGCCTTACCAGTAAAAAGAAGTAGGAGGTATGTCAACTTTCCTATCTTAATTCTTATATCCCAAGCTTCTGGATAATTTTTAGTAAATGGTTCCTTTTTTTGGAGTAAATGAGTAGTATGTATGTTGTAGAGAAGAATGCGAGGAGTAGCTGAAGAGTTTAGCTCAAGTTGGAATTGTGAATTGCTTGGCTTCTACATATTTCTTTATTTTTAACACTGGCTATACCAGTGTTTTTGGTGGATAGAATATAAGTGTAATAACATAGATGAGCCCGGCCCACAGGGCTCAGTGGTTGAGCCTTGACCTATGAACCAGGGCATATTCTTGGGTTGCAGGCTTGTTCCCCAGTAGGGGGCAAGTAGGAGGCAGCTATCAGTGATTCTCTCTCATCATTGATGTTTCTATCTCTCCCTCTCCCTCTCTGAAATCAATAAAAATATATTTCAAAAGAAACATAGATGAAAGAGACTTTATTGGGCAGAATTCAGAATTTCATATTTCCCGAGGAAAGGGGCAGGTGTGCTTCTTGACCATGCTCAGCTACATTAGTCTGTTTCCTTTAACTTCCTGTGCTACCTATTGTCTGTATACTTATTTGACATTTTTATGTTGCATTATGTTCTTCAAAATAGGTAAAAGCAGAGACTATTATAGCATAGTGTACCACATGGCATATGCTAAATATTTGCTAGTTTGATGAAATCATCATGTAGAAATATTTGTAGCTTCACCAGCAAAACCCTGTTAAAATGTATTAATTCATGAGGGGGAAATGCTTTTTGTATAGAGCTATTTATTGTGGTTTCTCTATCTCCCCTTCCCCATGCCCCCCATCTTCACTCTTAAGTCTTTATTGTTGAACTTGTGTGTGTGTGTTTTTTAATATATTTTATTGATTTCAGAGAGGAAGGGAGAAGGAAAGAGATAGAAACATCAATGATGAGAGAATCATTGATCAGCTGCTTCCTGCAAGCCCCCTACTGGGGTTTAAGCCCCCAACTTGGGCATATGCCCTTGACCGGAATTGAACCCGGGACCCTTCAGTTCGCAGGCCAATGCTCTTATCCACTGAGCCAAACCAGCTAGGGCAACGTGGGATTTTTTTTTTTTTTTTTTTTAAAGTGAGTAGAGTTAATGAGTAGGCAAGCAGAGTACACTAATTTTAAAATTTAGGTAGTGTGCCTGGCCTGTGTGGCTGAGCATTGACCAGAAGGTCATGGTTCCATTCCTAGTCAGGGTACAAGCACGGATTATGAGTTCATTCCCCCAGTGGGGTCATGCAGGAGGCAGCCAGCCGATCAATGATTCTCTCTCATCATCGATGTTTACATCTCTCTCCCTTCCTTTCTGAAATCTATATATATATATATATATATGTATATATATATATATATATATTTTAAATCTAGGTAGTGTAAGCAAGATTTGTGAATAATCTTAGAAAGGAGGAAATTGCCAATTATTGGTATCGAACAATTAGAAATTATTAGAAATTTTTGCTTGCCCCATAATGCTGTTATCCAAACAGAAATAACTGAAATATACTTTATTCATTGGGAAAAAACCTTTTGGTATTAATTTTAAATAAATTGCAATTCACACATTTTTACATTGAGAGTAAATCATTTGGTTGTTAGACTTATTCTAATGAGTAGTTGGATTAAAGCAACTAATTGAAAAGATTACATAACCCTAAAGATTGTATAACCCTTGAGATTATAAACGATTATTTGTTTTTCAAATGCACAAGCTTTAGACTTTACACACACACACACACACACACACACACACAATTCTAGTGGCCCGGTGCACGGATTCGTCACTTAGAAAGGAAATTAATTAGAAGAAATATTTTAATATCGCTGTTCACCCTTTCTCTATAATAGAAGTGTCAGAGGTGAAAGAAAATTAGTAAAAAGTATATGAAAATAATATATAAATTGATTAATAAATAATATACAACAACAAAGACAAGATATTAAAAACAAAAACATGATATAAAAACTGATAAAAACAATGACTGATAAATTGATTAAACTTATTCTAATATCTTCTTATATACCACATTAAGAGTAAACACTTTCAGAGTGCTTGACTAATTTCCCTTGTGATGAAATATTTACAACTTTAATGTCACACACTCTTTGAATTTGAGAGAAAGCAACATATAACTGACCATGTCCGAAAACGGATTCAGGTAAGAATATTCTTACTCTTTCTAGAGTTTGTCCTTGTGATCTACTAATAGTCATCGCAAATGCTGGCATCATGGGAAACTCTTCGGATTTCAATGGGAGGCCAGAGTGAGATGCCAATAGTTGGTCTTCAGACATGTTCTGTTGATGATGCTTTCTTTCAGCTTCAGAATGTCAACAAAAACAACCAAATTCACAATCGACAATGACAGATCACGACAATGACAGATGTGTGGTTGGCGCCAGCAAAAGCTTTATATGTATTGTGCATGCACAAGTCAACATTTATTTTTAAGTTGCTAGTGTGCGTTATATGTTGCCAGCCCGTCAGTCACTTAGCCTTTTATGTATATGCTAGAGGCCCCATGCTCAACATTCAGGGAAGGGGGGAGTGGGCCTAAGCTAGCAGTTGGACATCCCCCGAGCGGTCCTTAGTGCTGCTGCAGAGGCAGGAGAAGCTCTCGCCACCGCTGCTCTGCTCCCAGCTGTGAGCCTGGCTTCTGGCTGAGCGACGCTCCCCCTGTGGGAGCACACTGACCACCAGGGGGCAGCTCCTGCATTGAGCGTCTGCTCCTGGTGATCAGTGCGCGTCATAGCGACCAGTCTTTCTGCTGTTCGGTTGATTTGCATATTAGCCTTTATTATATAGGATAGGTATTCTCACCTGAGGATATTTTTCCCATTGATTTTTTTTTCTTTTTTAAGAGAGAGTGGAGGGGAAGTGGGGAGAGAGCAGTGTGAGAGAGACATAGTGACCCTTTTAGTCTATGGCCCCGATGCTCTAAACTACTGAGCCAAACCAGCCAGGGTATGCTTTAGACTTTTTAAATATAATTCAGAGTAGATGATGCTGAGACTCTTTAACATTGTTTTTCTGCTAGGGTCAGCTGCTTCCATTCATTCACACTTAACTGCATAATTACAGCCATGGACAAGGAATAAGGGTTTTTACAGGATTATTTTATATCATTTTTTCCTTTTTAGTAGGGCAAAAAAGTCTTGTCAGATTAAACTCCTTGTTACTTACCAGCTTGAAAAATTACCTTACTGTTGGACCTTAGGTAGCTTCTAACTTAGCATCCTTTTACTCTTTTTAGTGTTCAGAAATCCTGCTGTCTGGATTCAGCTTCTGCATTTTATCAGTTTTCTAGGGCCTGTGGAATGCTCATTTCTCAATGAAAGTCTTTCAGTTTTGGACACATTCTTTTTTTTTTTTTTAAGTTCAAAGAGAGGAAGGGAGAGGGCGGGGGAGAGAGAAAGAGAGAGAGAGAGAGAGAGAGAGAAAGAAAGAAAGAAAGGGAAACATTAATGATGAGAATCATCCATTGGCTGCCTCCTGCACAACCCCTGATGAGGTTAGAGCCCGAAACCCAGGCATTTGCCTTGCCCGGGAATCCAACCATGACCTTCTGGTTCATGGGTTGACCTGCTGAGCTGTACAAGTTCTTAATGTTTGAGGTACACCACCACTGTTTAATATATATACTTTGTTTGCTGGAACAACTTAGAATTCTGCTACATGATAAGACTTCAGCATTTAAAGATAGCTGGTATGGATCTCCTACGGATTGTATTATATGCTCTCTCTATGGTTCTTTTAAAAATTGAGGAAACATTTGTTTCCTGACTTCTAATGAATTTTACTAGCAACTAATTTAAAAATATATTTTATTGATTTTTTTAGACAGGAAGGGAGAGGAGAGGGACAGGGATAGAGAGTTAAAAACATTGATGAGAGAGAAATATTGATTCAGCTGCCTCCTGCACACTCCCTGCTGGGGATGTGCCCGCAACCAAGGTACATGCCCTTGTCTGGAATCAAACCTGGGGCCCTTCAGTCAACAGGCCGACGCTCTATCCACTGAGCCAAACCAGTTAGGGCAGCAACTAATTTTTAAGTGAATTGGTGGAGAGTGGACAGGAGGCAGAGCCAGCTGCCTACCAATATGTGGACAAAGTAAAAACTAATGTTTCTAAGTGAAGAACAGGGAGTATAAGAAGTGGGGACTTGAAACAGTCTGCAGAAAGGCCATTGAATGTTACAGAAAGTTGAAAGGAAAAGAAATATTTATCTTTTGTGTTTGTATTTCTTCCTACAGGTTCTTTCAGTACTGTAGAAGTGATTTATTTGACTGAAGACAAAATTTAAAGTGTAGCTAGGTGCACCTGCTACTTTTGTTATTTTAGACTTCATTTTTAAGTATCTTTTGTATCCCAATTTGGAGATTTTCTCCTTAATTGAGAATAGGATTTACATATTTTCATGGATAGCCAAATTTTCAGAGTTGTCTCTTCCTAATCTTTCTTATTATGATGATTTACAGTTGTCTAGTTGAGTTTTTTTTTGGTCTCTCATCTCTGCTATTTCTTTTTATTTGTCAACTATTAAAAGTAATGAAGAAATGATAGATTGGGTCTGGGCATCACTTGTTGGGGTAATTATTTCTTAGTACCACATGATTAGATAGTGTTTTGACGTTTACCGGGTATAGTCACATCTCTATCAGATGGTTCCCTGCTTCACAGTCTCTGGGTAATCTGGGAAATGACCTGATCTTTGTCTTGCTCACATGTGATGGTATAAATGAATTTTTAATACACTCTGGATACTCAGTAGTTGAAAAAGGAACCCTAAGTTGAATTTTAAGATAGACTCTAAGAGGGCAGGTTTTGCTTATCAGTATTATGGTAGGCTTTCTGATGAAGTTATCTTTTTATGCTAGGAAAACAGCCCTTCTCCAGAAAAACATACTTAATATATATTTTATGTGGATGTTATGAGTAGTTAACCAATTGGTCTAACGCCAACTACTGGGATTCGAGTCCACAACCCAGGCATGTGCCCCAACTGGGAATTGAACTGTGACTTCCTGGTTCATGGGTTGACACTCAACCACAGAGCCACACCGGGTTTTAAATTATGCAATGCCCTGGCCGATTTGACTCGGTGTTTAGAGCATTGGCCCATGCACTGGCTTCATTCCTAGTCAGGGGCACGTACCTGGGTTGCAGTTTCGATCCCGGGCCCCAGTCGGGGTGCATGTGGGAGGCGACCAATCTCTCACATCATGTATCTCTCTCACATCGATGTTCCTTCCTCCCTCCCTTTCTAAGAAAATCAATGGAAAAAGTATCCTTGGGTGAGGATTGACAAAATAAAATAAATAAAAAAGTAAATTATGAAAAACTAAAAACATGTTACAGTAACATAAAATCACAATAAGTTGATGTATGAGCTTTAATAAAATCATAGATCTTTATTGGCTGCACAGAGGTCTTCTTACATACTTTTCTAACTGATGGTATTCCATGAAGATTTACATCGAACCTTGAGTTTCACATAGTAACTGCTTTTCATTTCCTTTTTAACCTTGTTTCCAGTTACTGCTGTGTGAGAGATTGCTTTAAAACTTATCATTATATCATGCATCTGGATTCTGCCTTTCAGGGATTCAGACACAGTGGGGTTGGTATCTTCTCCATGATGGCTGGGTTCTCAACTGGGTAACTAAGTCTTGTTTACTCACACGTCTGATGCCTGGTCTAGGATGACTCTTAACACTAGCATTGTTGACCAGATTCTTATACAAGACCTCTCTTCACTTGGCTTCTTCATAGCATGGCAACCTCAGGGTTATTGAACTTAAATAATGGCTTGGGCTCCAAACATGAGTGTTTTAGTGACCAGCAAAGAGACACTGCTTTTATGACTCAGTCTTGGAAGTCATACGGGATCACTTTTATTGTACTGTGTTGTTTGAAGCCCACTCAATACAATGGCAGGAGAATTGGACTAGTTCTTAATGGGGAGGTGACAAAGTCACATTGTAGAAAAGTACAGACAGTCCTCGTGGTTACGTCGCCATCTCCCATTCATTTATATAAAAAAAAAAAGTTCTGTCATTTCGACATGTACATATGTGCTTTATGTTTTTTATTCTTTATTTACCATAAGTAAAGGTCAGGAATTGTTATCTTTCTTTTAAATTTTTTTTTACTGTTTCACTTCATTACTGCTGTGTATATGCTCCATGTGAGTGACTTAGGTGCCTATGTTAGGTGGGTTCCGACTTACGGCGAAAATCGCATTACGTCGCGCCGTAGGAACCTATCTCAGACGTAACCCGAGGACCTACTGTATGTGGGGCTGCAGACATGGTAGCCATCTTTGGAAAATGTAATCTGCCATAGACTTCTGGTTTCGATGAATATTAATGTTATTGTGTAGAAAATTGGAGCTTTTCTATCACAGGTTAGCCCAGGGGTGGGCAAACTTTTTGACTCGAGGGCCACAATGGGTTCTTAAACTGGACCGGAGGGCCGGAACAAAAGCATGGATGGAGTGTTTGTGTGAACTAATATAAATTCAAAGTAAAGGAGCGGAGGGGAGAGCAAGAGAACCCTCCGCTCTTTCGGCTCCGCGGGCCGGATAGAACAGCCGAACGGGCTGGATTCCGCCCGCGGGCTGTAGTTTGCCCACGGCTGGGTTAGCCTGTCCTACTATAGGTTAGTATAGATTCATATTTAAGGATTTTTATAGGTGAAAGTCCTCACACTATCCTGAAATGTATCAACCTTAACATATTTTATGTAGCATGAAATTAAACTTTTATAATACAAATTATATTCATTGCAGAATATCTTAAGTGTACAAAACAAAGGAAAAGGAAAGTAGTTCTACTTAAAATTCTATCATTCAGGTATCATTCTTAACATTTAAAGAAACTTCATATTTGTTTTTATATGTATACTAGAGGCCCGGTGCACAAATTCATGCATGGGTGGGGTCCCTTAGGGTGGCCCCAGCTTGTGCCCCCAGCCTTGCAGCCCCACAGCCCTGCCTGGCACCCCGCCTTAGCCTGGCATCGCTCCCTCACCTGCTCCACCATTCCGCCTGTGGGGCGATTGATCGGGGCCGGGTCCCCTGCCCAGCTTCCTCAGAGCTTGGGCACCGGGTGGCAACCCTGCCTCCTCCTGCTGCCACTGGTTGCTGTCTGTGGGGCGATTGGTGGGGTGATTGGGCCCCCGCTTGCACCTGCCTTGGCCTGGCGCCGCCTGCTCACTTGCTCCACCATCCCGCCGCAGTCCTCAGGGCCGGCAGTGCCTCCACTGCCTCCTCCTGCCAGCGCTGCATCGCCGATGCCTGCCATGTTCCGTGCCGCCCCCTGGTGGTCAGTGCACGTCATAGCAAGCGGTCGAACTCCCGGTTGTACAATTTGCATATTAGGCTTTTATTATATAGGATAAGTATTTTTTTTTTTTAGGAGTTTGATTTGACATCTATTTTGATTGGCATGTATGTTTTAAGTTCTTAAGACATCTGTATATATACTACAGGCCTGATGCACGAAATTCGTGCAAGGGGCATGGCCCTCGCAGTCTCGGCTTTGTCTGGAAGGTTGTCTGTAAGGTCGTTTGGCCGTCCAGTCTAATTAGCATATTACACTTTTATCATTATAGAAAAGGCTAAGTGATTGACCGACCCACCCACCTACCGACCAGCTGGTACATATGAGGTGCCCTGGCAATTTAAACATTGACTTGTGCCCTGACCAGTTTGGCTCAGTGGATAGAGCGTCGGCCTGTGGACTCAAGGGTCCCGGGTTCGATTCCGGTCAAGGGCATGTACCTTGGTTGCGGGCACATACCTGGTGGGGAGTGTGCAGGAGGCAGCTGATTGATGTTTCTCTCTCATCCATGTTTCTAACTCTCTATCCCTCTCCCCTCCTCTCTGTAAAATATCAATAAAATATATTAAAAAAGAGGCAGCCAATCAATGATTCTCATCATTACTGTTTCTATCTCTCTCTTCCTCTCTGAATTCAATAAAAAAAAATATATAATTAAAAATATTGACTTGCACATTCATGATGCATATAAAGCTCTTGCTGGCACCAATGACACACGTGTGTTTTTGATCTGTCAATCTGTCATTGTCGTTTCTGAATTTGGTTGTTTTTGTTGACATTCAACTTGAACCACATCGCAATTTATTCATTGACCCACTGCCCGACCAGCCAACCGGTACATATGATGTGCACTGGCAATTTAAAAATAAATGTTGGCCGAAACCGGTTTGGCTCAGTGGATAGAGCGTCGGCCTGCGGAATGAGAGGTCCCGGGTTCGATTCCGGTCAAGGGCATGTACCTTGGTTGCGGGCACATCCTCAGTGGGAGGTGTGCAGGAGGCAGCTGATCGATGTTTCTCTCACATCGATGTTTCTAGCTCTCTATCCCTCTCCCTTCCTCTCTGTGAAATATCAATAAAATATATATAAAAAAAAAATAAAAATAAATGTTGACTTGCGCATGCGCAATACATAGAAAACTCTTGCTGGTACTAATCGCACGTGTGTTTTAATTTTATAATACTATATTATATATACTATTTTGACATGTAATTTTTTGCAGTAACGTAATTACCACATGAATCTTCTAATTAATTTTTTAAAATGTGCAAGAATCTGTGCACTGGGCCACGAGTTCATGATAAAGTTAAACTTAGGTATATAAAACTCTACTTTATGAGGGATATGGAGTACACTCAGTGTGTATTCTAGATTCAGCAACCATTTCCATGAAAAATGCATAATACCATAAAAAGGGAAGATAATAAATGCCAGGTAACAGTAGTTTTCCTTTTCCCTAGTATTTTAGCTGTGTACTTATACTAAATTTCAGGGACTCGTCTGTGGGCATAGCTTATATTATCCATATACTTTTAAATAGAAGAATTCTGATTATAATACTGTTACATCATAAGTTGAAATTAAAAGCAAATCTTAACTCGTTTAGTTTTTTATTTCTGTAGACTACCCTTTTAAAAAAGAAAAAATATGATTCAGGGTCAGAGGAGAGGGAATAAGTAGAAATCTAGATGAAGGGGGAGAACTTTAAAAATGTTATTTAAATTATTTTGAATTGTTTTTAAAGTATTTTGAGGAAGCTGAGCATATATCTTTTGCACCTGGGGTTAGGCCTGTCAGATCAGTGTAAAAAAACTTGATTTTTCACCTAATAAACTTGATATTATACCTGTTTATCTGGAGGCTTATCGATTACGTGAAATAAAATAGTTCACAAAAGAATAAAATTGGAGACTTTCATCATCCTTTAATGTTTTGATGATCATCTTGGTTTTATTTACCTCCAGTAAAACTAACAAATTGTGGTAGGCTTTTTAATTTGGGGTAGAATGGTTATAGAAGTTGATTAATGTTTCTGGTACAAAGAAAATGGATCATTAGACATAAAACCCCATATTAGCATTGTTTTTAAACTTGTTTCTGTGCCTCTAAATGCATTTTATCAGAACCTTTCTTTGTATTTTGTTTCTTGGTTAATTTTATTATTGCTAAGAGTAAGAAACTACATGTTCATCATTTATTGTGATTATTTAAAAATTTAGATTTTTAAATAATCACAATAATTTAGATTTAATTATTAATTTAGATTTCTTATTTTCTCTTTTCACCAATAAAACAATAACTGAATTCTTGACTAGGCTGCATTACTTGAATATCTTTCCCTTGGGATTTTTTTCTAATGGTAGTAGCCTGGGAAACCTCCAGAGTTTTCATCTTAGCAAAAAAAAAAAAAAAAAAAAATATGACCAGAGGTTAATTTTCTGCTCCCACTCTCGCACATTTAATTCCATTTTTTTGAGAAAATGACTAAGGAAAGCTGCTAACTAGTGTACTGCCCACAGATGATATAACTTGAAGTATCTCATGTTTTCAAGGAAAATGGATGAGGCACATCAACAATAATATGTACATGGGTTTATTCAGGAAAACACCACTTTTATATTACTCATGTGAATTTTTTTATATCACTTATGTAAATTCTTTGGCAGGGGACGGAGGGACAAAAATTTTTAGCACTTTATAAAATATCTGATAGGCTCACTTGGGTATAAGTGGATCCTAACTGAATTGTGGCCCTCACCCATGTGGGTTGGAGGAACCGTGTGCCTGGGTCGTCTGATCTATATTTCTTTTTTTAGAAACCTAAAGAATAAACAATGTTGTATCATTGCCTTATGGTATAATATTTGATATCATTTAGCAGTGGCTGGAGTATTTCTATTCATTTTTAACTCACTAACTTATTTTATGTACTAATTCAAATGAATACATCAATAAAGTATATTTAGGGCAAGATTGGAAACAGGATTGTGTGGGTTTTGTTATTTTAAGCTAGTATATACTTCCAATATGGAATATAATTTTTTTTTTTAAATATAGGGCAAGCTTGATGATTACCAGGAGCGAATGAACAAAGGGGAACGGCTTAATCAAGATCAGCTGGTAAAAGATGCTACATTTTATTTAAGATTATAAGTCCAATATTTTTAACAAGAAAATTAATTTTGTGTTTGTGTTTCCATTAAAGTTGTGCTTTGTCTTTGTTATTTTAGGATGCCGTATCTAAGTACCAGGAAGTCACAAATAACTTGGAGTTTGCAAAAGAATTACAGAGGAGTTTCATGGCATTAAGTCAAGATGTAAGTAAAAGGTGGTATATGTGTATGAAATACTGAAAATATGGAAGGCAGAAAATTTTGTTGTTCTCTGTTTTTAGTCCTTGTCATTACCATTGATAAGCTCTGCAAGGTGCAAAGATTGGATCCAATTATATCTAAGATGCTTTCCAGTTCTGTAAAGTTAAACAGTGAAAGGTAGATGCCTTTTAAAAGGACTGACTTTCAGATATGACGAACGTGTAATAGTTACCCTAAGGTTTTCATTGGTTTAAAAAATATATAAGCATGGTAGGCATTTATTTTATGTATTCATTAATGTTTAATGACCATCTTACAAGTCCATTAAGTATCAGAAAATGAGCTTGTTTATATAGTTGGTAACTATTCTTCCCATTAAGGATCTTAAGGAATGTGGCAGACTGATATATTGCTCTTGATCCAACAAAATGGAGTGTTTCCCCCAAACATCTTTTGATATGATAAAAGCCTTTAGGAACAGGACAAAAATGAAATACAAAGTCAAATAATGTGTACAGAGTTGAGTCCAGAAAATTAATATCTTTCTGAGTTAGTGTTTACTTATTTGGACAAAGGCTAACAGTGTTAAAATATAAAGTCCTGAATTTGATGAAATGAATAAACAATTTATTATGTGACTAGAGGCCCAGTGCATGAAATTTGGGCACTTGGGTGGGGCTGGGGGGGTGTCCCTCAGCCCTCAGCCCGCCTGCACCCTCTCACAGTCCGGGAGCCCTCAGGAGAGGTCCAACTGCCGTCGCTGTGCTGTGAGCCTGGCTTCTGGCTGAGCGGTGCTCCCCCTGTGGGATCACACTGATGGCTAGGGGGCAGCTCCTGTGTTAAGCGTCTGCCCCAGTGGTCAGTGTGTGTCATAGCGACCGGTTGTTTTGCCGTTCAGTCGATTTGCATATTACCCTTTTATTATATAGGATAGGATGAGAGGCAGTTCGGTACAAAGATTATAAGTTCTGATTCTGGAACCAGACTGTCTGGTTTGAATACTGATCCTTCCATTTTTATTTAACAACTAGTAGCCTGGTACACGAAATTAGTGCACATTAAAAGGGGATTAATTAGAGGACATATTTTAATATTGCTATCTGTCCTTTATAATAGAAGTGTTAGAGATGAAAGAAAATAAGTAAAATGTATATGAAAATCTTCCTCCTGTCAGAGTCTGGGGCACACCACGGGACCCAGAGTCAAGTCCCTGCCCACTCACGTGTGCCTCAAAATTGTGTGAGACCCAGACCCAGCTGCGCGGCACCCCCCCCCCCCCCCTCCGCAATTGGGCTAGATCCAGACCTGGCTGGTCCCACCCTTGTCAAGCCCCACCGGGCGGGGGGCGCGGCCTGAGGTCCCCCAGCCTGGAGCCAGGGCAGGGGGCATGGCCTGAGGTCCCCCGTCAAGCCCTGCCGGGTGGGGGGCGCAGCCTGAGGTCCCCCGTCAAGCCCCAAGGGGGTGGGGGCGGCCACAGCCTCAGATTCCTGCTTATTGCTTGTTAAGGCTCGTTATGGGAACTCAGCCTCTGCTGTGGGTGCAGCCATCTTGTGTTACGGAAACCCCTCTTCCGCTGTGGGTGCCACCATCTTTGTGGCGGAGTAATGGCCAATTTGCATATTCCCGCTTTATTTTATAGGATAGGATTATTATATAGGATTGTATGACTTGGAATAGGTTACTTAATTTCTCTAATTCCTTGATTAGTCTGGATTTTTTAGAGAAACAGAACCAGTAGGATAAAGAGAGAAGGATGAGACAAGGGGGAGGAGAGGGGAAAGACTATCACTCTGCTTCTGTTTTCTAATCTATAAAATGGCAATAATAATACTACCTACCTCATCAGAAGGTTGTGTTTAGAATAGTATTTGACGCATAACTAATAAATTTCTTGCAAAACTAATATATTTCATGTACTTAATGTTACTTATTAAATTTGATTAAAGTTTGATGATAACTTTCAGAACTAAAGGAAATTTAATTTACATTCAAGTAGGGGTTTGTTCCCCTTAGCTGAGGTCAGAGCCTCAATCTTGACGAACCATGAACCCTGCCCAATTTCTTTTTCTGATATTATACAATTTAATAAATCTATTTCTGAAGCTACTATCACTGTGTAAATGAAAATACTTGTGTCTTCCTTTGCTTTTAATACTGGTGTTTTTAGCAACTTTTCACTAGGCCTTTAACTTTACTGGCCATCTTTAGGTTGTATTTGCCACAATTATTGAACACTTTTCTTGTTTGGCATTCAAGAGCTTTTTTAAACCTAGTCTAGCCTACTTGTTCTAATTTTCATATTCTTCCCTACTTGAACTTCTCATTTCATCTAATGTAACTTTCTTATGTTATTTATTTTTTTTGCTTCTTTGACTTCATTTCGTATTCCTCCCTGTCTTCCTATAATGTTTCCTGCCTCTGACTAGCTATAAAAACCTCTTTACCATAAAATACTCCCCAATACGATTGAAAGCTCATCCATCTTCAGAGTAGATACTTTTTCTCCTTGAAAGCTATCTTGTTCACCCTAGCTTAAGAGATCTCATTTTACCGTTCATATGTACTATTTTTCACCAATATTGCTAAGATACCATTTAATCTACTATCCTCTCTGCTGCCATTATAAATTTGACTTATTGCAACCTTCATTATTCCTTCCAGGTCTCCCCTATTTCTCCCTTTATTATATGTTTTCTATGTCCTTATTTTGGTTTTCTCTGTTTCAAGTTATCCAAGTGAGTCTCAAGAAAGGGGAGAGTGTGGGAAGGAAAACAATGTTGTGGCTCTTGGAAAGACGATTTTTCTTTGATCCCACACTGATGCTATACATGAGAAAAGAGAAATACTAGTATTTGAGTTTGATTGATGCTCTCCCTTCATCCTCGCCAGGAAAGAAAAAGAGTGTAGTGGAGAGAAAACAGTGGAAAAAAATACATATTTAGCTTTTATCGGTCTTTTTCTGCCATTTTCTTTCTCTCTGCTAGTATCTGATTACTCATAAAAACAAGTCAGTTTTAGTTACTATTTTCAAGTGTTGGAATGCCTTTACTAGCAGGGGATTGTTTGGGCTGAGGTAACAGTGGTGACTTTTTTTTTTTTTTTTTTTTTTTTTTTTTAAATATATTTTATTGATATTTTACAGAGAGGAAGGAAGAGGGATAGATAGTCAGAAACATCGATGAGAGAAACATCGATCAGCTGCCTCCTGCACACCTCCCACTGGGGATGTGCCCGCAACCAAGTTACATGCCCTTGACCGGAATCGAACCCGGGACCCTTCAGTCCGCAGGCTGACGCTCTATCCACTGAGCCAAACCGGTTTTGGCAACAGTGGTGACTTTTGACGTTTGTTTACGAATCAGTAATAGGTGCTTAGAACTTTGTTCATTTTTCCATAGAGAAGATATATATAGTTCAGATGTTTTAATGTGGTGGTTAGGGTTCTCTTTTAATTGGACTCAGGGCCTTAATTAAAAACTTTAATAATTCCTTTTGTTATGGGAAATTTCAAAACTAAAGAATATAATGAAACCCCATGTACCCATATCTATCTTATACACTTACCATTTCATGGGCAATCGTATTTGATAAAGTATACGCACACCTACTTCCCTACTCCCTGTTTGCTGGATTATTATGAAGCAAATTCCAAATATATAATTTTATTGGTAACATTTCAGTAGTGTAATACTTTTAGTAATATAAAAGATGTATTTTGAATTTCTAACAACTTCTTAAAGTAGATCATGTGTTAAACTCTCTTTGTAAGACGGGGTTACATTTAACTCGTTGACTGAAATATGTCTTATTTACATTGGACCTGAAATTGATTGAACTAAAAGGGTCTTTAAAACTTATTTTGATGTCATCTGTTTATATTCCTATGCAGATTCAGAAAACAATAAAGAAAACAGCACGACGGGAGCAGCTTATGAGAGAAGAAGCTGAACAAAAACGTTTAAAAACTGTACTTGAGCTGCAGTATGTTTTGGACAAATTGGGAGATGAAGAAGTGAGAACTGACCTGAAACAGGGTTTGAATGGCGTGCCAATACTGTCTGAAGAGGAATTGTCATTGTTGGATGAATTCTACAAGTTAGCAGACCCTGAACGGGACATGAGCTTGAGGTATAGCGGTATTTGATAAAAGCTTCTAAATGTTACTTTAAATTGACAATTGAAAGGTAATTAATTAGCTATTTATTATTATAAGGTTGAATGAGCAGTATGAACATGCCTCCATTCACCTGTGGGACTTGCTGGAAGGCAAAGAAAAATCTGTGTGTGGAACAACCTGTGAGTATCGCTGACACTTTATCTTCTATAATAATAAAAGTGTAATATGCTAATTAGACTGGACAGCCGAAGACCTTCCGGACGAGGCCAGGGCTGTGAGGGTCGAGCCCCTTGCACGAATTTCGTGCATCGGGCCTCTAGGGATTTTATAACCAAGAATCCTTTAAAATTAGTTTCCTACTTAAGAGTAGTGTTAATGTGTTAATTGAAGAAATTTTAGAACTATATAAATATATCCACTGTTTACTTTTTTCATTTTGTGTACTTGTGTGTGTGTGTGCGCGCGCACGCGCCTGTAAGTCAAAACACCAACAACCAACCAAAAATCTATAAAGATGGGAACCCTAACTTAACAAGGTTTTGTTTATAACTTACTCTGCTTGAGGTGGACAGATGAACACCAAATTGACTTTCCAGTTTTTGGTTATTAGTTGGGGACTGGTTTTTCCTTGTAGCTGAAATTTTGTGAAAAACATTTACTGCACCTCAGATGGTCATTGTCTTAGTCTGTCTTTAATTTTTCTTAGACTTTTGCTTATTTGGGGACATTCATTTTTTTTGTTTGTTTTAAAGAAGGTATTGATATCTAGTCCAGTTTTCTATATGTGAGCTCCTTAACTTGAAATATGCAATTATATTTTGATTTTTTTTTAAAGGACATTTAAGTTTCACTAAGCCAATTAGGAATTTTAGGTTTTTAACTACTTAGTAAATCAGGGTATAGCTCCTTATGTTGACTGTTTATGAAGTTGTTTAGCCATATAGATATTTGAACATATCAAGGTAAAACTATCCGTGTTTATACCTTGTTTTTAGCTATTGGATTGAAAAAAAATTAAATTGGATTGTAAGTTTTAATTGGCAAAACAGTATGATACAATTTGATGTGTATAGGAAATGTGTAAAATCATATATGAGGAGTCAAGGATTCTTTTATATCTTTTCATGTAAGAAAAAATGTTTTGGTTTGTTAACTTGTGTTATCTGTATTTCTTTGTAAAACATATTCTTGGCTTTTTTTTATTTCTGCTATAAGTATGTACTGAATTTACCACTTGAAGTTTGGAAACTGATGATATGTGCATAAGCTTGTTAGCTTAAAGTAGTTTTAGGTAAAGGTTGATCAAATTTTCATGAACATTATTGAGGAATGAAAAGGGTTAAGCACCTAACCTTGTAGATAGTTTTGGTGTTATTTTCTGCCCAGTCATGCTCCTGCATCTTAAGAATGTCACATCTTTATAGCTGAAAGAAAGCTACTAATGTATTCAATATTAGGGTGTTTTTTCTTTGTTTTATTTATTTTTTTGGTTAATCCTCACCCGAGGATATTTTTCCCTTGATTATTTTATTTTATTTTTTTCCATTGATTCTTTTAGAGAGAGTGGAAAAGGTGGGGGAGAGACAGAGAGAGAAACATTGAGTTGAAAGAGACACAACGTTTGCCTCCCGAACTTGCCCTGACCATGACTGGGGATTAAGCCTGCAACTGAAGTATATGCCCTTGACTGGAATCGAACCCAGGACTCTTCAGTCAGTGGGTTGATGCTCTATCCACTGAGCCAAACCAGCTAGGGCTGTTTTTTTGAGGAAATGCTTTTTTATTGAATTTCTTTTTTCTTTCTTTTTTTTTAAGAGAGAGTAAGGGAGAGAGGGGAAAAAAAAAATCAATGTAAGCCAGGGTTGAACCTGCAGCCTAGGTATGTGCCCTGACCAGGAATCAAACCTACAACCTTTGGTGTACAGGATGACACTCCAACCAACCGAATTGTCCAGTCAGGGCATTAGTGTTTTTATAAGCATTCAGTTTTCATGCATTTTTTTTTTTTTTAATAAATAGTTCTGAGTCATGAATCTTTGAAATGTAGAGAACGGAAAACATGAAGTGTTCATGTTGTTAATAATTTAATTGTTAATAGGATTAATTTTATTATAAAATTTGAGATAATATGGTCCCTGAAGCTTTATTTCTGTAGAGTGTGACCTATGAAGGAATAGCCTTACTCTACATTTGCTTTATAAGGCCAGGAAATTGAGATTTTAATTCTTGACACATACCTATGCCTGCTGTCCTGTCCTCCTTATATCCTAGTGTACCAAATTCTGACAATTTAGCCTTTTAAATATCTTGACTCTTCCTTCTTTCTCTTCTACTTTTCTGCCTCTTACCTAATGCAGTGTTCTAACTGAATCCACTCCTTATCCCTCATTAAAATCTTTTACTGGCTTTATTTTAATTCCATTTTATATACATCTATTTCAAGACCTTGCATCATAGGGCCCTTACCAGTCTCTCTAGACTCAAATTTTCTTATGCTTTTTCTTACTCCCTGTGCTTCAGCCACAGTGCATACTTGCTTTTTTTTTTTGTATTTGGCACGCTTCTTCTTTGTGTAGGGCTTTGTAAATGCTGTTGCTTCTGCCTTGAAACACTTCGCTACTACTCATCTTCCAGATCTCAGCTCTTGCAGCATCTATACCAGCAAAGCCTCTCGTGGTCTCTCTGAGTAGGTCCAGTCCATTCGACTTCTGTGTAGTACTTTTCACAGATGTAATTTGACTGTTTTTGTGAGTATTTGATAACTCCTCTCTATTGGACTGTAAAATTAGGGAGGGCAGATACGGCATCTTTTACATATCTTTTTCTAGCCCCAGTGCCTAGCATGTTGACTAAAATTAATTAGATGCTATATTTAATGAATAAATGACAATTATCAGCTCTTTAAAAAACTAACACATAAAATCCACGAAGTTTAATGCAAATAGGAGCTTTTGTTCCCTATCCTATAATAAATTTCTGTTCTTGATGGAATTTAATGTTTTTATATGTTTTAATAACAGTTGATGAGGTTTTTTTTTCTTACAATATTTTGTAGGATGTTGAATCTTCAAGTCAGGCAACCTCAAATAGTCTAACATTATAATATTCTAATTTTAGATAAAGCTCTAAAGGAAATTGTTGAGCGTGTTTTCCAGTCAAACTACTTTGATAGCACCCACAACCACCAGAACGGGCTATGTGAGGAAGAAGAGGCAGCCTCAGCACCCGCTGTTGAAGACCAGGTAGCTGAAGCTGGTGAGTACTGAGGTGGAATGAGATTTAGTTTACAGTCCTGGTTTTACTTTCCTTTGCCACCACCATAATCTGTATGCTGCTTTATAACATGAATTTTAAGAATAAAGGGAAGTTTTAACATAGTATCTCTTAGTTGGCATTATATCTGACCCAAAATTGAAACTGAGACTGAAGTAATTTAGAGACTGCAATAATTTATTCTGGAATAAATAGTAAAGAAAATTCTTTCTAAATATATTATTGTAAGAATGATAAAGTATAGAAACTTATTGTTAACTATAAGTTTATAAATAAATTTGGATTATGTGATGGTAAACTGTTAAAGATTCCTTATACTCTTTTGTATCTTAGAACCTGAGCCAGCCGAGGAATACACTGAGCCAAGTGAAGTTGAATCCACAGAGGTATGATTGTTATTTAATGCTGGTTTTCCCTTTCTGCCTTTCAAACAGAGGTCTCAAACATTTACTTTGCTTTGCAGTATGTAAATAGACAATTTATGGCCGAAACACAGTTCAGCAGTGGTGAAAAGGAGCAGGTAGATGATTGGGCAGTTGAAACAGTCGAGGTAAGAATTCTGTTACAAGATTGATTTTTTTTGTCTTTAATTAGTAATTTTTATGTCTCCTAAGAGCAAATTAAGATTGTTAGTCTTAGTACATTTATTGTAATAAACTCTTTACACACGACTGTTCAGTTTAACAGGTGATTTGTTTATCCCTGTGGAAGTTTAATAGAATCACTGATGCTATCCAGTTGCAAAAAATTATAACCATGTATAAGTTAAGGTTAATGTATTAAAGTATAGGATTTGTTATTAGGCTGCTCTATAAAAACCTGGGTTCCCACAGTGTTAACCTTTAGAAAAATCCTCCTCACAGGGGCTGTATTGGAATGTCATCTTAGACTCCTCCTCTCCTTCACCTTAAGACTGTTTGGTTACCAGGCTCTATGACCTCAATATTCCTTATAAAGGAAGGTTATGACTTGCCCAGGCTTAAAAAGTCAAACAGAAGAATATAAAAACATTTGTAATCCTCACCTGAGGATACGTTAATTGATTTTGTTTTTTAAGAGAGGGAGAGAGAGAAAGAAAAAGATAAAGACGTGAGAGAGAAATGTTAATCAGTTGCTTCTCATAAGTTCCCTGACGGGGAATCAAACCTGCAACCCTTTGGTACCCAAGCCACCTGGCCAGGGCAGAAAATACATTTGATGTAATAAAGTTTAGTGATTTTTCCCAGCAGAGCAGGGAATTATTAAAAATGATAGCCAGGAGAAATTATTAGAACTAGGAAAAGGACACAGAGGGAGAGTGAGCTTTGGCTTTTGTAGCAGTTTAAATGAAGTGATGGACCTTGACCTATAGTATTGGTTGAGAGGATGGAACGGTGGGAACTCAAAGCTTGATGATAATAATAGCTAACATTTCTTGAGTGCGGATTACACATTGAATACTGTGATAGGTATCTATGATAATAAAAGCGTAATATGCTAATTAGACCGGCTGTCATTCCGGAGGAAGCCCGGGCCAGAGAGAAGCCCGGGTCCCGGCTGCCAGAGGGAAGCTGGTGCCAGCAGCCAGGGGAAGGAAGGCCTCCTCTTTCCCGAATTTCGTGCACTGAGCCTCTAGTGTATTTAATATAGATACATAGATTTAGTTAATAGAGAAGGTTTAGCAGTTTAAGCAAAATACATTCTTATGGGAAATAAATAACTGGTAGTCTTTCTTTGAAAGCCATCTGTAAAGTAATTGTGAAATGCTACATGGTAATCCTGTGGAATGACAGCACTTTAGAATTCTAACATTGATCAGAATGTTAAATTTGACATAAATTGTGATCAGTTTGAATAACTACATTTAAAATCTATTCTGTTTACAGTATAGATAGCATATGTAGTTTGGGGATCTGCCATGATGGTAATGAATGGAGCGCTTTCATTCTACCAATCCACTCCTCTCCCCTTCTCCCACTTTAGGTGGTAAATTCACTCCAGCAGCAACCTCAGGCTGCGTCTCCTTCAGTACCAGAGCCCCACTCTTTGACACCCGTGGCTCAGGCAGATCCCCTTGTGAGAAGACAGCGAGTACAGGACCTTATGGCACAAATGCAGGGGCCTTATAATTTCATACAGGTATGTGCAATTTAATGAAACACTTAACAGAATGTCTAAGTGCTTACATTATTTGATTGACTTCCATTGTATTCTACCTTGTAGGATTCAATGCTGGATTTTGAAAATCAGACACTTGATCCTGCCATTGTATCTGCACAGCCTATGAATCCAACACAAAATATGGACATGCCCCAGCTGGTTTGTCCTCCAGGTTAGTAATGATATATTTTTATGTGAGAAATAAATATAGGGCCAATGCTTTCAGGTTTTGTAAAGTTAGTAAAATTATTTTTTTCCTTTTAATGCTTGCTTAACTTTTAGAACTACCTTTTAATTTGATAAGAAACATTTTTTCCTATAATGCAATGATAACTGTAGTTCTATAATTTTTATATTTTTAAAATCTATATATATATATATTATTGATTTCAGAGATGTAGGGGATGTGGGGGGGGTGAGAAAGAGAGAAACATCAATGATGAGAATCACTGATCAGCTGCCTCCTGCACATCCCCTACTGGGGATCAAGTGTACAACTCTGGCATGTGCCCTGACCAGGAATAGAATGGTGACCTGGTTCATAGGTTGATGCTCAACCACTGAGCCATGCGGGCTGGGTTTTTTTTTTAATTACATTTTATTGGTATATAAAAAGAGAAAAGCACATGCAAATGTACATTTTGACGAGTTTTCACCAACTGAACACACCAGCACTCAAAAATGGAACATTATCAGTACCCAGAAGCCTATTTTTGTCACCTTTCAGTCACTGGCTACCCTCTCCCCTGGCCCCATGGTAATTACTTCCTGACTTACAAACTATAGACCAGTTTTTCCTGTTTCTCTAATTTATGTAAATCAAATTTTGCTTGGGCTTTTTAAATGTCAAGATGAATCTAGGAATAAAAAATAATAGAGGTGTTTTTTTCTGAAGAATGTTTGTAGTTTTTTGGAGACTTTCTGAACATTTTATTACCTAAAAATGAGATTTAACAGTCAAGTGGGTAAGAGAATGCTTAAGAGGAAAGGTGAAGATCTAAAAAGACAGTTGAAGTTTCAGACTCACACTAATCTTACACCATTATTTGAAATAGCAGCACTAAGTAGAGTTGGTACCTTTATTGGGTTAAGTGGATCATTAGTGATTTTAAGTCTTGTTTTCTTCCCAGAAAATGTCAGCATTAAGGGCCCAAAAGTGCAACTATGCAAGTAACACATTTAATGTATAATTTTAAATGTTATATAAAAAGCATTGCTGAGTAAAAGCATGTTTAATGACAGTTAATCTGGTAAGGTAGTTGGGATTTTTCCCAAGGAAAGGGAGCTCATCTTGGTCACATCTCTACCAAGAGTTAGAAAAACGATCAAGGTTAGGCGGTTGGCTGCTAGAAATGAATCAGAGTTATTGGCATTCATTTTCTGAGCTCCACTGGAGGAAGAAAATAGTTTTCTAAGCTGGTAAGTTGTGCTAAAGCATTCATGTAACTCAGGTAAGGAAATGCTGAGTCCATTAGATCAGCGGTCGCCAACTGTTCGGACCCTACTGCTGCATTAGATTCTCCATGGGAACAGGCAATCTTAAGTGACTAACCAAAGATCCTGTATTTTTTATTTAATTAATGTATTTGAAGATGCTTCATTGATTTTTTTTTTTTTTTTTTTTTTTTAAGAGAGGAAGGGAGGGAGGGAGAAACATCAATAGGCTGCCTCCTGCACGTCCCCTACCGGGGATGGAGCCCACAACCCGGGCATGTGCCCTTGATCGGAATCCAACCCGGGACCCTTCAGTCCACAGGCCGACACTCTATCCACTGAGCCAAATCAGCTAGGGTTGCTCTCTACCTCTTTGTTAATACTTTATCACTAACATCTTTACCTTTGTAAAACAGAATGAAAGCCTTGTGAGAGTTGATTAATAATGATTACCAGTAAACACAATACTCACTTGAAAGCTAAAATTCAAAGTATCTTCATGATTGTCAACAGTTTATTTAGAATTTGGCTATAGAATTTTGCCTTTTGCTACAAAGTAAAAGGTATTTAGACATCTTTGAAAAAATTTAATTTTGTATAACGATATTTTTTTGGTCAATTTTTCAGTTCATTCTGAATCTAGACTTGCTCAACCTAATCAAGTTCCCGTACAACCAGAAGCTACACAGGTAAGAGTGATACAAATATTTTTGCAGGTTTGTTTTTAGCCAGTTCTTCAGTCACTTTCTTAGTTAGCTTATGAAAATCAGGTATGAATTTGATGGGTGTCCAAATCTGGCATGTGTAGCTTTATTTCTGTGTCTACATTTATTTTTCTTGGTGATGTTTAAAATGTTTTTCTAATTCTTTTTTTTTTAATAATAGTTTATTATAATGAAAGAAGCAGCTTTTAGACATAATTCTAAAATTTAGTGCAGATATTACCATTTTAGAAGTATTTGTGGGGACCTTATAACTGGACTGGTGTTTAACTTTGAGCTTCAATAATGTATGTATTTTTTGTAGTTGTTAGGTTTTATAGTCTACCTAACAGGTACATCTATTTTTTTAGCTTTGCATGTATTAGAGTTGGCTTGTAACAGAAAGAAGCTTTGATTACTTTATTTCCGTGTAGGTTCCTTTGGTTTCATCCACAAGTGAAGGGTATACAGCATCTCAACCCTTGTACCAGCCTTCTCATGCTACAGAGCAACGACCACAAAAGGAACCAATTGATCAGATTCAGGCAAGTTCTGTTACCAGGTCATATAAACTTGATGAGGTGCTTATTCATGAATTGGGCTGAGGTAAATTACTGTTAATATAGTGACTCTTCATTTTGGACCTAATGCATGTACCTACAGTATATTTATTTCATGAAATAGTTAAGTTTGTTAATACACATATGGGCAGTAGCCTTGGCTAAGTCTAGTTTATCACTAAAGTGCATATATTCACTTTGTGTTTAGGCAACAATCTCTTTAAATGCAGACCAGACTTCAGCATCCTCATCCCTTCCTGCTGCCTCTCAGCCACAAGTGTTCCAGGCTGGGACAAGCAAACCTTTACATAGCAGTGGAATCAATGTAAATGCAGCTCCATTCCAATCCATGCAAACGGTAGGCAAATTAATTCAACCAACATTGAGTACCTAGTGTGTACTATTATCATGCTAGAGTTTCAACAAAAAGTCTTCATTTAACTTTGTGCTTGAGTCTGCATCTACCCTAACTGGAGGGTATATTTAATTGAACCTAAACTCTGATTTTCCTGCTTCCAGAGGTAGATTTGAGTCTTAGAGGAGTTATGTGATCATATCTTCTTGTTTTACAGTTGCACCCTTTTGATTTGATTAACAAAATTTTAAACATGCAGAAAAGTAGACCAAAATAACATCCATATATAAACATTGTCACCTAGATTTAGCAGTTGTCTACATTTTGCTGTATTTGCTTAATTGTTTACTGAAGTATATCAAAGTAAATTCAGGCAGTATGGTACTGCACCCTGGTTCTTCAGTAAACACCTCTAAATTGCAGTTTGTAGAAAATAATGATAATGGAAAATAATCAGTGGCATAGAGTTAAATCAGTGCTCATAGGAAAATTCATAGTGTTAAATACTTAAAATATTAACTTGTGATTGAAAATATCATAAAAATAAAATAACTGAAGTACATATTCAACTCATTTCAAGTTTATAGAATTAAATTGTGTAACTGATATTGTATCAGGGGTTTATGCCTTTTATACAGATTTGTCATTTATAATAGCATTTCCAAGGCTATTGATTATATGTCTTTAGATTTTTAAAATCCACACTCATAATGCTCTGCTTTAAGTGCTGTATGGCATATATTTTTTCCCACATTGAAGTGCATTAATTGAAGGGTGTGTGTGTGTGATGTTTGAGCCTTTTTTACATTTGAGGTAAAACCAGCATTGGAGTCTGCCATGTTAAAAGTGAGGAAATTAACATAACTGGATGAACTAATCATTTATTTACTTACAGGTGTTCAATATGAATGCCCCAGTTCCTCCTGTTAATGAACCAGAAACTTTAAAACAGCAGAATCAGTACCAGGCCAGTTATAACCAGAGCTTTTCCAGTCAGCCTCACCAAGTAGAGCAAACAGAACTTCAGCAAGAACAGCTTCAAACAGGTAGGAAACCCAGGGTCACTTCCTTGGCTGCTTGCTTTCCAATGCAGTTGTTGACAGTGTAGGACAGTTTAGACTTTAGAGTGGCCGCATCCAGGAATTTGTGTTTTAGCATTAGACCTTACCAATTTTGCATTTTTGATCCTGAGTTAAATTGAGTATGTATTTGCTATATATGAATAACGTGCAGTCTTATACCCATTTTCCTTTGGTAGGTGAGCTTTCATAGTATCCTTTTTATTATATGATTTTAGTGGAATTAAACTTGTTATTCAAATTATGATTAATTTTGCTTTTAATTGCTAATTTATTAAAGCCTGCTGGCATGATACTCAGCACTCAGTTATACAAAGTCAGGAAGCAGTAAGGAGTTGGTGGTGGCTGCATTTGGTTGATTGGTTGAAACAAAAGTCCTTGTTGGAAAGTATGTTTGTAATTTGGCCTGTTAGCATACCTGTCAGTAATAAAGTAGATAAAGATATTTTAGATTGTTAAATTTGTAACACATGAAATACCTTTTTAGGTCTTTGGTTATTTAATTCCTAGGAGTTTAATTGGGATCCCACAACAAACTATGGCAAACCCTGCAAAAACCATAGTAGTTGTTATTACTTTGAATTTATCAGACTGATTTAAGTAACTATGAACTTTTCTGATTAGATCTGGATTAACATGGTAGATTTTTCAGTAATAAATTCTTACATAGCCCTATAGTACTCAGCACTTACTAATCAGTAGGGAGGTTAAGTTAGTCATAATCTGATAGAAATTTGTCAGTTATGCTGTGTGTGCTCAGCTTCTAAATAACTGGGCTTCTTGCTCTCAGGCTCCTTTAATTATTTCATTGCCATGTACTAGTATTCATAAGTTGGTTTGGAGCAGGTAAATTTAGGACCTTTTGACATTGTGCTGACATGCTTGCTATTTTGCCATTTTTTCAAGATGGTGTGATGAAATTAAAAGTAATTACTACATATTGGTTAATTTTACCCCTTGTGCCAGTTGATTTCAAACTGTCTTGCTCTTACATTCTACTTGAGTTCACTACTAATTGATGGAAGCACTTGAGCTAGATAGATAACCTTTTGTTATTTTATTTTATTTATTTATTTTTTAAAATATATTTTATTGACTTTTTACAGAGAGGAAGGGAGAGGAATAGAGAGTTAGAAACATCGATGAGAGAGAAACATTCATCAGCTGCCTCTTGCACGCCCCCCCACTGGGGATGTGCCCGCAACCAAGGTACATGCCCCTGACCGGAATTGAACCTGGGACCCTTGAGTCCGCAGGCCGACGCTCTATCCACTGAGCCAAACCGGTTTTGGCTAACCTTTTGTTATTTTAAATGATATTATTTATAAAGATTAACTGCATACATTCACAGACATTTTCAATAAAAAAGCAAAATCACCCCATATATTTTGCTTATTTAAACTTAAACCTCTAGCCCAGTCTCCACACAGTAGCCCCGAGTGATGATTTTAAAATGTAAATCAGATGTCTTGCTCTTGTTCAAAACCTTTCAGTGACTTCCCATTTTATTTAGAAAAGCAATCCAAAGTCTTTGGTTTTTAAGGTCCTTTATGATCTGGTCCCTGCCTTGATCCTGTGTATATCCTATTTCCTTCCATAGCAGCCATAAGCACAGCAGGTTCTCTGCTCTCTCATGGCCTTTACACTCCTCCTTACTGTCTGAAACTTTCTTCCACTAATGTTTGCGTGGCTTTGTTTATTGGCTTTTTTTAGGTTTTTGCTCAGATAGCACCTTACAGAGACCTCCCTTCATTGCCCTGTCTAAATATATCACACTCACTTTGGTCACTCATTTATCCTGCTATGGTTTAGTCTTCATCACTTATTTCCTGATACTATATAGATGTTTTCACTTGTATGTGTATTTTATTCACTTATCTCCCATTATTAAAATGTCCATCTGGGCAAAGATTGTGCGTTAGTAACTGATACATCCCTGATGTCTAGGACATGCTTGGCATGTTGAGGGCACTCGGATAGTTGTTGAACAAATCAGTGTGTCCCATCATTCCAGAAGTTTTGTTTAATTTGAATTAAAGGAGAAAAGGAATTCTGGTATTTTTAAATAAAGATCACTCTTTAATTGTTTTGCTTTGAGTTTCTTACAGTGAGATTTGACCAACATTAATTCTTAGTGATAAAAAGTGAGTCGAAACGGTTCTTTTACCTACTTTCTACCCGCGTACAAATGAATCTTTTTAGATAGAAAATGTTACTTGTACTGGTGATATTTGCTTGTAATTTTAAATTTTGGGAATGCAGTAAAAGGTAATTAATCTAAAGATGATAATAATAGTGTATTTGTTCCATTACATAGTTGAAAAAGGAGTCATGATCCCTTCCTTCCTAGACATTTTCTAGCCTTTTAATCGAAAAATAGCATTCTAAGAGCTAAAATGTACTTGGGGTTTCTTTCTTTCTTTGTTTTTATTTTTTATTAATTTCTTTATTGATTAAGGTATCACATATTTGTCCTCATCCCCCCATTCCCATCCCAAACCCCTCCCCACACATGCCCCCACCCCCCTGTTGTCCGTGACCACTGGTTAGGCTTATATGCATGCATACAAGTCCTTTGGTTGATCTCTCCCCCTTACCCCCTTACCCCTCCTCTCCCCTACCTTCCCTCTGAGGTTTGACAGTCTGATTGATGCTTCCCTGTCTCCGGGTCTGTTTTTGTTCATCAGTTTATGTTGTTCATTATTTTCCCTAGATGAGTAAGATCATGTGATATTAGAAATACACTTAAAAGAACCGAAAATGAGACAAGCAATAATAATGGTTATGCTGAGAGGCAAATGAATCAGTCTTTAGTGAGTTTCTTTCTGGGCCAACAGTTCTTTTGAGTCCCAATTTCAATGTCAAACAGTTCCTTATGTGTACATGTCAGCAATGATATTTCAGTTCTGGATGGTGGACAAATGGTGGTAATGCAGGTCCGACCCTGTCTGGTTTGGTCCTGGGCAACCTGCAGCGACGCACAGCTGCTGACTGCTAGTATGGCAAGGCGTCGTCAGCGTCTTCCATCTCTGGACTGTTTCTCTTCTGTCTTCATGGCTGGAGCAGTCCTGTCAATTGGGGTTTCTTGAGTATATAAAATAGGTCAGGTAAAGATTTTCGAGAGTCACGCCACCTTTTCTTTCTGCCCAAGCATGGGAGATCTGGGCTGGCTAGAGGCTGCTGTTTTTGTTCCTGGGGTATAGGCAGGCCTTCCTGTGGTCTCTACTTTCCTCACCTCCCAAAGGTATAAGAAGCACCCCATTTTTTGCCTCCCCCACCCCATGAATTATGAAAACTTTCCTCACCTCCCAAAGGTATAAGAAGTACCCCATTTTTTGCCTCCCCCACCCCATGAATTATGAAAATTACGAACATTGGCATAATAGCAGAGATGTGCCTTGGTATTTAACATTTGAAGGTTTCTAGATCCCCCCCACTGAGGAGGACGGGTGCAGAGTAGTGGGCCTTCTAAGACCTTCCTTTCATTCTAGCTGGCTGCATGCCAGTGTATCATTTAACTGTCTTCAAAATTGGCTGCACTCAAAAGTGCTTGAAATGAATCAAGAAGTAAGGGGGGTTACAAGTTGAAGGCCTCTGCTGATTTATCTTTGTAATTGACTGAATATTGTAGCTTAGCTATGGAAACATTTTTTGTGTTTTCACTAAATTTGAGGGAGATTTAAAAGAATAAGAAAGCTTCAACTACTAAGGAACCTTATAATGAAAATAAGTGATTAAATGGTATAAAATGGTAATTTTACTGTTTCTGTATGTGAGATCTTTTGAATTTTTGGTCTTGTGCTAATAGGTGTTGCCTCTCAGAAGATGTTTAATATAGCTTTTCAAATCATTTGGAAGGATAGAATTGTGTGTTCTCACACAATGGTGTGCTTTCAGGGATAGAGAATTGTTGGAGATTTGTATTCTGTTGTAGGAGCAAGGCAGGGACTTATTAATGTGTAGTTTTCCCTATTAATATGAAAATTTATGTAAAGCCAGAATTAAACTTTGAGGAGGCTGTATAAGATTCTTCTTAAGCCAGAAAGCATGTGGGAGAACAAATTGTAATGAGCTGTGTATAGCGTGTGTGTGTATTTACATGTTTTTTCCCTCTCTTTTATTATAGTGGTTGGCACTTACCATGGTTCCCAGGACCAGCCCCATCAAGTGACTGGTAACCACCAGCAGCCTCCTCAGCAGAACACTGGATTTCCTCGTAGCAGTCAGCCCTATTACAATAGTCGTGGTGTGTCTCGTGGAGGCTCTCGTGGTGCTAGAGGCTTGATGAATGGATACAGGGGCCCTGCAAATGGATTCAGAGGTAAAAATTAACAACACCAAATTCATGCCCTTTCCTGATTTGTAAAATATATAGAAATAGTCATGTTTTTGGGAAAGATATGTATCTCTCTGCATTAGTCTCCTATATAATTTAAAAACTTTTACATATTTTGAGTCATTTAAATTGACATTGAGTTTTTTGTAAGTGTTAGGTCCATGCCAACTATTGTCCTATAAGGGATAATTGCTTTCTATATATTATCAGACCTTAGCGATATTTTTTTGGTTGCTTTTTTTTGCCTTTTCTTGTGTGTATGTGCATGGATGGGAGAAAATTTCATTTTCTAATTAATGCTCATAGAAATATGTAAACAAATTGGGTCAGGAGAGTAATTAGAAATTAATATGAATAACTATCATGGCTTATAATTTTTTAGTTCTTCCCTTGGTCAGTAGTAAGAAAGTAAACATTCCTTGTGAAGATAAGAAAATTATTCTCTTGTCCTAAATTTTAGGAGGATATGATGGTTACCGCCCTTCATTCTCTAACACTCCAAACAGTGGTTACACACAGTCTCAGTTCAGTGCTCCCCGGGACTACTCTGGCTATCAGCGGGTAGGTAAAGTTGTTTTAAAATACAAAATGACTGAAATATACCAATGAAAGTGATTGTAGTTTCTTTTTAAAATATATTTTTATTGCTTTCAGAGTGGAGAAGGGAGAGAGAAGCATTGATCGGCTGCCTCTTGCACATCCCCCACTGGGAATGTAGTCCACAACCTGGGCATGTGCCTTGACCGGGCACCGAAACCTCAATCTCTTGGTTCATAGGTTGATGCTTAACCACTGAACCATACTGTCTGGGCTGTAGTTTCTTAATGAACTTGATTAACTAATTTGGGCTGATTTTATACCTGTGTTGTTTTTTTAAAAATTATTTTTATTGAAATCCGAGAGGAAGGAGAGTGAGAGAGAGAAACATCAATGATGAGAGAGAATCATTGATTGGCTGCCTCCTGCACACCCCCTACTTGGGATTGAACCCACAACTCAGGCATGTGCCCTTGACCAGAATTGAACCCAGGACTCGTCAGTCCCTGGGCCGATGCTCTATCCACTGAGCCGAACCAGCTAGGGCTGATTTTATACCTTTTTACAAGATACTTCATTTTGGAGAAGGATGACTTTTGCTTTTCTTAGCACTCAGTGTAGGTACTCATGTAAGAACATCTGTTAAAAACAATGATTTTTAAGAGCAGGGAGAAAGAAAATATTTCATTGAACATTCTTAAGAATAGGAGTATAACAATTACAGAATAATAGTTACATTGAAATGTCTAAAAGAATAAGGAAGAGTTCTGTATTTTGCAAGTATTTGACTAAGAATCTAGAAGGCTAAGGCTTTAAAAATTACCTTCTCTTCACTACTAACTAGCATGTCTTTTAGGATGGATATCAGCAGAATTTCAAGCGAGGCTCTGGGCAGAATGGACCACGGGGAGCCCCACGAGGTAATATTTTGTGGTGGTGATCCTAGTTCCTAAGTGGAGCTTCTGTTCTGGCCTTGGAAGAGCTGTTCATAATCTGCATGTAGGTTACTTGTTAGGAATACATTTATCATTTCCAGACTTGTTGCAAGGGATTAAATGAAATGCTCTGTTTCTAAAATTTATCTTGAACCCAAATTTAATTTTTTGAATGACTTTCCCTGTTACTATACTGTCTCAAAAACAAGAACATTTTTCCTCCTCAGAAAAAAAAATGTTTTTCCAACTGCAAATTATTTTTCAGGTCCTAAAACCTGCTAAATGTTTTTAGGAAGTACTTACTGAAACATTTTGTAAGACATTTTTGGAATGAGATTGAACATTTATATAAATTTATTATTCCTCTTTTATTTTTGAAACATGCATATTATATTTTAGGGCCAGAGACCCTTTAATGGCCAGATAAGCCATAGTTACATTTAGAGAACCATTTAGAAGTCATAGAACTTAATTGAAATTTCAATGCCTTTTGGACCACTATTATATAAATACCCATTTATTTCTGACTTTTAAACAAAACCTCCAAATTCTTAACTAATTAAATATTTAAATATACAGCTTTTAAGAGTTTTTGGTTTTGTCTATTACTGTAGGAAAACTACTTCGTACTATTTGGGCAGGAAGTCAACCTATGTAACAGAAGTAGCATTTCATATGATCTGAAGTTCTAAATGGTTCTCTTATTTGAAGGATGTAAATTGAATAGGTTTCCTCTAGATATTGGCCATCACATGTATAAAATGTATATTTAGGAGGAATTATAAAGTACTTTGATTTTAATGCTAATAGAAACTGGCCAGCAAAAGGTGCATTTTTAAAAAATTAATGGATCACTGGGAAATTATTGACTTGAAATATCAAAGGATATTTGCATGTGAATGTGAGTTATGTTCATTTTCACCTTGTAGCATATTCTATGAAAGTTGAATTGACTGGTAGCTAAAAATTGTTTTAACAGCATGTAAAAAGTTATTTTATCTGTTACAAGTCATTATACAATTTTCAATGTTATGTAGTTTATTTTTAAAAGTTTAGGTAATAAGGTCTGTTTTTCATTCTGGTGCTTTTATTAATTTTGATAGTATGATGTTACTTACTACTGAAATGTAATAAGCTAGAGTGTACACTAGAATGTAAGCTCCATGAGAGCAGGTACCTTGTCTGTTTTCACTGCTGTATCTATTTCCAACGCCTGATGACAGTGCCTGGCACATAGTAGGCACTCAATAAATACTTGTTGAATGAATGAATGAATGAGTACTGGTGGAATACTCCATTAGCTCTACTCTTCTTTTAGCTAGAGAACATGAGCAAATTTGGGCATGACAACTTCCAGGACAGGTGAAACTTGAACACTGAAGAATTGACCTCTTAAACCTAATAATGTGGTCACAAGCTACCCACATGCTTCTTGACTTCAGATGAAAATCTGCTTGAAGGCAAAACAAATAGTATTTGAAAGAAAAACCAAATGCCATTTTTGTCTTCTAGGTCGTGGAGGGCCCCCAAGACCCAACAGAGGGATGCCGCAAATGAACACTCAGCAAGTGAATTAATCTGATTCACAGGATTATGTTTAATCGCCAAAAACACACTGGCCAGTGTACCATAATATGTTACCAGAAGAGTTATTATCTATTTGTTCTCCCTTTCAGAAAACTTATTGTAAAGGGACTGTTTTCATCCCATAAAGACAGGACTACAATTGTCAGCTTTATATTACCTGGATATGGAAGGAAACTATTTTTACTCTGCATGTTCTGTCCTAAGCGTCATCTTGAACCTTGCACTTGATACTCAGATTCCTCACCCTTGCTTAGGAGTAAAACATAATATACTTTACAGGGTGATAATATCTCCATAGTTAACCGAAGTGGCTTGGAAAAAGCAAGATTGACTTGTGACATTGGATAACGTCTACAAATCAACCCTAGCATTATTCAGTGGTAATTGACAAAAACATTTCCCTTGAAAGGAAGATGGAAGGAGTTTGGTTTGGCAGAAAAACTGCATTTCACAACTTTTCCAGTTAAATTGGAGCACTGAACGTTTAGATGCACATCAAATTACGCATGGGCCCTTAATCACACATATAAGGTTGGCTACCAGCTTTGACACAGTACTATTCATCCTTGGCCAAATGACTGTGGTTAAAAACACATGTAAATTGCTTCCTAACAGCTGACACTATAAGACAAAGCCAAAATGCAAAATTAGGCTTTGATTGGCACTTTTTGAAAAATATGCAACAAATATGGGATGTAATCTGGATCACCGCTTCTGTACTTAATGTGAAGTATTTAGATACCTTTTGAACACATAACATTTTCTTTGACAATGATTTTTGTAAGGATTGGTAATACCTATCATTCCTTATGATGCTCATTGTCTGTCACTAATCCTTGGATCTTGCTGTTGTGTCACCTGAAGTGGTACAGGTACTGATGAACATCTATAATGGATGATCCTAACACTCTTGGCCACATGTTTTCCTGCAGTCTGAAGGTTTTTAAAAGAGATCAAATGCCTGCTGCTACCACCCTTTTAAATTGCTATCTTTTGAAAAGCACCAGTATATGTTAGATTGATTTCCCTATTTTAGGGAAATGACAGTCAGTAGTTTCAGTTCTGATGGTATAAGCAAAACAAATAAAACATGTTTATAAAAGTTGCATCTTGAAACACTGGTGTTCAACAGCTAGCAGCTGTTCAATCATGCATTGTTAGTGTTTCAAATTTTGTGGTCATCTCCAGCAGCTATTTCTATAGTACTTAAATTTGTCTAACCCTAATTATCCTTTTCTCCTGGAGGGATTTATATTCAAAGTGGTGATTCCTTCCCTTAGATGCATAGGGAGAGTCACAGATTTTGATGGAGATTGACAGTTTAGTAATTTATGTACTATGCTGGAATATGTGCTAGCAGTTTGAGCACTTAGTTCTGTGTGCCTATGAACTCAATGCTGCTGGTCGTATCCCACTTTGACTTCAAGGAGAACTAAGCCCACCTATTAAGCAAAGGTTACTAAGTTAATGATATTTTCTGTGCAGAAGTTACATTTTTTAAGCCTTTAGCTAAGGAATTTTTTTTAGTAGGTGCTCAGCACAAAACTATTCTCAAACATTCATCATTAGACAACTGGAGTTTTTGCTGGTTTTAACCTAAAATGGATAGGCTGTTGAACATTCCACATGCAAAAGTTTTGTAGGGTGGTGGGAAGTGGGGGGGAATCTTCAATGTTTATTTTAAAATAAAGTAAGTTCTTGACTTTCCTCATGTGTGGTTGTGGTACATCATATTGGAGGGTTATCTGTTTACATTTGCAAATGAGTATTTATTTTGTTGGCACCTCCCCTTGTGTGCTTTAAATGACATCTGCCTGGGATGTACCACAACCATATGTTATGTGTATTTTAGAGGGATTATATAGAATATTCGTGGTTTATTGGGTAATCCCTAGATGTATGCTTACAGTCCTCTATAAAACTAAATTTGCTATCGGTGTAGAAAATAATTTCATGACATTTACAATCAAAATTGAAGTAAATAAGTTCTTTATACAGTGATCTCAATCAGTTCAGAGATGGGATGGGGAGAAACACTTTCTAGATTTCAAAATTCTATGCATTAGTGTAGATGTTGTGAATGTGTAAAGGTGTTTGTTTGATTATATGTTTTTTAAAGAATTGCTTTTTTGAAGTACTATGTATTTTTTTTTTTTTTGGCATTCTACCATTACAGTGTAAATGTAAAGCGTTTATGCTTCAATTCAGACTATATTTTTAAATATTTTTTTTATTGATTTTTTTTGGGGGGGGGAGGGGGAGAGAGGGAGAGGGATAGAAACATGGATGAGAGAGGAACATCATCGATTAGCTGCCTCTTGCACTGCCCACTGCCCCTATTGGGGATGGAGCCCGCAACCTCTTGGTTCCTGGGTTGATGCTCAACAGGTGAGCCACACCGGCTGGGGCCAGGCTATATTTTTTAAAGGAATACCTCAGTCTGAGGCAGAGAACTTTGTAAAAGGTTCCTTTAAGATCTAAGTCTTGGTTCTAAGTATTCTGTCTAATATATTAATATATTTGTCCTATCCGCAGAAAGGCTTTTGTTTGGTCAAAAGCATATATTAGCAGAGTTGCAAGGAAATGATTGTCACGTGTCACTGTAGCTTCTTGGTATAGCAAGACTCCATACATACAAATAATTTTTGTAAATGCACAAATACCAGTCATCTCACATGGATAATGTGGCTTTTGTTTTAAAGCTTTAAGGTAGAATGTCATGGATTGCCTTGGTTAGGGCAATTTAATTTTCAGATCCTAATATCCCTAAAGAATAGGGAAGAGTTTTTCCTGATCATTGTTATCTTGATACTAAAGTAAGTATCCTTTACATATTTTTAATCAGTTAGCTTGCATAGTTGTTTTGCCTCATATATGCAACATGGGAGACTTTCCTGCTTATAGGAGAAATGAGAATGTGTTTATTATCATCAGAAGGCTCATGAACGGAGGTGCTTTGTTGACAACCAATTCATAAAATGTAGAAGGTAGTTGAGTAGTCAGTCTTATAAATGTCTTAGGAAATTTGTATTATTTTATTTTCAATGATATATCTAATTAGGGGGAAATGATATACAGATAAGCACTGAGTTCAAACCCTTCATTTCATCTTTAAGCTCCTGAATTCCTAACTCACTGAGTTCTTGTTAAGCCTCTTAAGTTTTGTTGACTATATTTAAAAGAGTTGGTATTGCCCTTTGAACTTACCCCTTCTAAAGAGGTAATGGGGAAGGAAAATCCTCAGGAAACTGAAAGTAAATTGTTAAGGCTTATCACACCTTTTCCAATTTTGAATTCTACAAAAATACTGGAGAAGACTAGTGAATGTTTTAATTACATTAGATTAAATCATTAAAGTCTTATTCCTTATTGTCCTTGAGTGAAGTCTGCCTTAGTTGCATATACTATTCAGCAAACTTTAAGTAAAGATGTATTCCTTAACTTAGGAGGAGAGAAAAAAGCTTAAAGACATCTCTGGTAGCCTTGATTTCTAAGAGGACAGGACTACAGTATTTTAGTAGGTGCTCAGCACAAAACTATTCTCAAACATTCATCATTAGACAACTGGAGTTTTTGCTGGTTTTAACGTAAAATGGATAGGCTGTCAATACCTTTAACAGCTGCTCTGAAGCCTAATCCAGTCCCATGCAGAAGACTGGCTCTTTGAGTTTACATAGTGAAGGTTCACGTAATCCAGTGGTCGGGCGAGCCACATGCGGCTCTTTGGCCCCTTGAGTGTGGCTCTTCCACAAAATACCACGGCCTGGGCAAGTCTATTTTGAGGAAGTGGCGTTAGAAGAAGTTTAAGTTTAAAAAATTTGGCGCTCGCCGAAACTGGTTTGGCTCAGTGTATAGAGCGTCGGCCTGCGGACTGAAAGGTCCCCGGTTCGATTCCGGTCAAGGGCATGTACCTTGGTTGCGGGCACATCCCCAGTGGGAGGTGTGCAGGAGGCAGCTGATCGATATTTCTCTCATCGATGTTTCTAACTCTATTCCTCTCCCTTCCTCTCTGTGAAATATCAGTAAAATATAGTTTAAAAAAAAAAATTTGGCGCTCAAGAGAAATTTCAATCGTTGCACTGTTGATATTTGGCTCTGTTGACTAACGAGTTTGCCGACCACCGACCTAATCTATTAATAAGCCAATTTTTAGTATTGTGTTACTTGTAAGTACTAGTTTTCTTTGAGTCCTGTGTTTATATTAGGGAGCCAATGAACTAAATCTTCATTGAGAAAATTTGGGTAGCCTTTGCCAGGCATGCCAAGCACTGAGCATTCAGTGGTGACAAAAATCACTGGTTCCTTCTTTCACTGAACCGTCTAAAGATACTGATGTGGCATTAAAGTGTAGCAAACGCCACGATGGAGTAACAGCTTTTAAGGCCATGTCTGATAGGATGTGACCCAGTCAAAACGATCAGGAAAGACTTCATTGAAAGGGATGTTGAACTAAGACTTGAAGAATGAGGCAAAGAAGGTAAGAGGAAAGCATGTACAAAGGTCCAATCTCCAGTGACTGAGAATGCTCTCTGGCTCAAGTGAATACAGACTTAGTAGAGTGAGAGGCGGAAGAAGCACACACAAACCACTGGAGATGTCTTTATAGTTACATGCCATGTTTTATTTTGTAAGAGTAGATGGGGACTATTGAAGATTTTTGAGCTGTGTGTACAGGGGGAAGGATGGTGGGCCTCCTAATAAATGCCATTTTAAAGAACATTCAGTGCAGTGTTGAGAAGAAAATGTCAAGAGATGCCTGTTAAAGTAACGTATGAAATACGAAGTGTGGAGGGTGGTGAATGGATTCTATGTATTTCCTATCTGTATACTTTGCTGAGTTCTCCGGGCCTTGGTTATCAGACTTATCTATATCTAATATTTTTTCCTTAGATGACCTCATTTAATCTCATGATTTTGACACAATTAGCATTTTAGTGTGAAATATTTCTAGGTCCCAAACTCTTGAGGCAATTCATACTGTCTTCATTTGAATGTGGTGAGTATGCCAACTTGATCTCTTGATTAGCCCACATTCTTCCAGTTACTCAGAACAGACACATCTGGGACATCGTCTTGAATTTCCTTTCATACCCTATACCTAGCCCTTACGCAAATCCACATGGTTCTACCTTGAAAATATATCCTGAGTCATATAGCACTTGTGACTATCACCAATACCAATTTAGAAGTTAACTACAGTAGCTTATAATGGTTCTCCCTGCTTCTATTGCTATAATTTTTGCATAGTGGGCCAGAGTGAGCCTTTTAAGAGAATAGATTTTATCACTTGCCTGTATCCCAAACTGCAGTCCTTTCCCATCACACCTGGAGTTAAGTCTAAATCAGTGGCCCACATGCCCTTCATTACCTGGCCTGATCTATCATTTTTTTTTTGCTCATTACTCTGGCCACACTGCCTGCTTTGCCAAGATTGTCACTAAGTTTGGGTCTTTGCTTCATGTCCACCTCTAAAGCAGTTCCCTTAATCACTGGATATTTTAGCTTTACTACCATTTAAAACCTACCTGAAGCTTAACGAAGGACAGGAACGTGGTGGTTACTATCCCTTGTGCCTGGATGGTGACTGTTGAGTAAAGAAACTATCAGCTTTACAAGTGTCTTACTTTGGGGAAAGTTTCAGGGAGCTAGGGAAATGAGCCCGATTTCAGACTTGAGGTGTCCGAAAAGAAGTGTCAAGCAGTTGAATTTGTTAAGTTCAACGACCTAGCGAGCCCAAAGAATGTATGGGTGACCTTGTGACCATGTGCTTAGGCGAGTTACCCGGGGACAGTAAAAGCTGAACCCGGGAGCTGGTTTTCAGAAGAGCGCCAGCATTGGGTGGCCGTGGGCCTAGGGAACCTGCGAAGTACGGCGGCCGAAATGGGTGTAAAACAATTCCATACTACGAGGTCATAGACTGGGTGTGTTGCTTAGGTGAGATGAATGAAATAGGTCTGCTGATCGAGTTTCCTCATCTTGTCACAGTAAAACAGTAAGGTTCTTAAATAAGAGGGTCGGTAAAATTACGCAGATTCCTGAAACCAGGAACGTCTCGCATAATCGGGCTAATATTGAAAACCCTGGACTACTTACCAAGTGGTGTCCCGGACCTATCCGGCACCCGAGCTACCCGGCACAGGGAAGGGCCGAGGGTGCAGGCATCTGCGTGCTTATTTTGTCCTTGGCAGCTAGATATCTTCATTTCTATATGAAGAGGGGCAAATTACATGCTGCACCATAGCAGCCACCCGCAGAAGTAAAAGCCGCGGTCGCGACAAAGATGGTAGCTCCGCCTCCCGGGTCTTGACGTCATCACGCAGAGACAGGGCTGAGAAAGGCCCCCTCGGGCACGCGCCGCCTCCCAGCGCGGGCGAGGCGGGGCGGGGCGGGGCGCGTAGCGGAGCCGGGCGAACGCAGGAGGCGGCGTCCGGCGTCCGCTGGGGGCAGTTCCTGCGCCATCCTAGGAAGCTGCTCAGAAGCACGTCCTACTCCACGTGCTTCCGCTTCGCTGCTATTTGGAATTCGCCTAACTCGGGACTCAGGTACTTCTCCCGGGGTGGCGGGCTTGGGTGCCGAGGTCGGTGTCCTGGGGCCGGAGGAGACCGGCTCGAAGACGAAGGCTCTGCACCCATGCTTGTGCCCGGCCCACGCCGGCTGCCGCCCCGCCGGGCGCTCCTGGATGACAGGAGCCTCTTCCCCAATAGGCAGCCACTCGAGCGCTCTCGGGGGGTGCCTGGCTCGATTTCCACCCTCTGGGGACCTCTAGCTGGAGGAGTCGAGGTGGTGGGGTGGGTGACAGCACTTTGGCCTTCCGCGGACTTGCCCGCAGTACCTGAAGCCCGGACAGGCGGACCTGGTTGCCGCGCTGGGCGTTGAACTGAGGCAATCTGAGTCCAGATCCTCCCACACTCTTAGCTGCTTGACGGCGCTCATTCCTTTTATACTCCGTATTCAGCAGTCACATTCAGGACTTCGTTTTGTTTACTAGTACACCTTGAAGGGTGCCTGGCATATGGATGCTATGTGTATTTGTTAGACGACAGATGAGTGAATGAAAAATAATCACCCTTTTTCCTCCTACGAGGCCTTCCTCATCCATTAAGCCTTTCATGGCAACAGTAATCTAGGACTTGAATCAGAAGTCAAGACTTTGGTACTATTCTGGGCCTGCCAGGTAACTAGAGCAAAAAGCAGTCCCAATAACTATTATTGATGGATTATAATGGGTCTTTCTGTGGCCCGCAACACAGCCGTCAAGATGGGCAGGTTAGAAAAAACTGGAGTGACCAGGCTTCCCAGTCAGGCAGACTTGAGTGAGTCCTGTCTCCATAGCTTTTCTTCCTTGGGATACTTGCTCCTTTCCTTATAAAATGGCAACCACTGACTGTGACGTAGTGTTTATAGTAAAATAGAAATACTAAATTCTATATTTGGATTGGGGAATTACAAGAACAGTAAAGGCATGGTTAAGGTTCAGTTAATGAGCTTTACATTTAGAATGTAGCAGACACTGGAGTTTCTAAGTAACTAATTTAAAATTTCATGTTATAAATGTAATTAACATATCCGATGTTTCTTTGGTGTATTTATTATGGTAATGATGTGATATTTTATTATATGTAATTACAATAACTTTTGAGGTCTGCCTGGCGTGTGAATTTTAAAAAGCAAAATTCCCCCCCCCCCAAAAAAAAAAGAACAAAATAAGAATCAGCAATCTCAAATCTAGAAATAACTACTTTATATTTTGGTGTTTTCTTCCAGTCTTTTTTTCCCCCCTCTCTTTTTAAAAAATAATACTTTTATTTGTTGATTTCAGAGAGGAAAGGAGAGGGGGAGAGAGACAGAAACATGAATGATGAGAATCATTGATCGGTTGCCTCCTGCATGCCTCCCACTGGTCAAACCTTCAGCAGCAACCCTGGACCTGTGCCCTGACTGGGAGTCCAACCGTGACCTCCTGGTTCAACCACTGAACTATGCTGGCCAGGCATTTTCCCCCCTCTATGTATTAGTATATGCATAAAAAACCTGGTATTATACTTAATCCTGCCATGTTATTCTCTCATGAGCATCTATATCCATATTTGTAGATAATTTTAATGATTTTGAAAAAGTTTTATTGAAAACTGCTTTATTATATCCCATAGATATACCATTATATAGTACTAGAGGCCTGATGCACGAAATTTGTGCACTGGAGTGGGGGATCCCTCAGCCCGGCCTGCGCCCTCTCACAGTCTGGGACCCCTCGCTCCTTACTGCCCACCTGCTCGCTGCTCCTTACCGCTCGGCTCGCTGCTCCTTACCGCTCGGCTCGCTGCTCCTTACCGCTCGGCTCGCTGCTCCTTACCGCTCGGCTCGCTGCTCCTTACCGCTCGGCTCGCTGTGGAGGCAGCGGGAGAGGCTCCTGCCACCACCGCTGTGCTCACCATCCGTGAGCCCGGCTGAGCGGCGTTCCCCCTGTGGGAGTGTACTGCCCACCAAAAGGCAGCTCCTGTGTTGGTCAGTGCACATCATAGCGACTGGTCGTTCTGGTCGTTCTGCCGTAATGGTCGCTTAGGCTTTTATTATATAGTATAGTCGCTATTTTTTTGAACATTCTTTCTGATTTTTTAAAATGCTCCTCCATATACTTGTGAATTACAGCTTTCCTGTTGACTTCTCATGTTGAGGGAACATTTTCTTCACCCCCCAAGCCTCAGTTTCCTAATTTTAAAAATGAGGGTGATGTCTTCCCTGGAGAGCTGTGTGAGGGTTAAGGTGTTACCTGTAAATGTGCCTAGTACAGTCCCTGGCCTCGCAGCAGCTAATGTTCCTCACCCAGAACCTGGTGCTCATGTCTGTGCTTCCTTCCTTTCTGTTTTAGCGATAGTATTCACCATGCATCGGAAGAAAGTAGATAACCGAATCCGGATTCTCATAGAGAATGGGGTAGCCGAGCGGCAGAGGTCTCTCTTTGTTGTGGTTGGAGATCGAGGAAAAGATCAGGTAAGGCCTGGGACAGGCTTCTGACTTACTGTGTGCAGTCCCAAAGAGTCAGCATGTTACAGGCCCTCCTGGGTTTTAGCACACAATGACATTAAGGTCCCTTGACTGGTTTTCTTTTTTAATGCTTTCTTTAAAAAATTATTTTTACTGATTTCAGAGAGGAAGGTGGAGGGATAGAGATAGAAACATCAATGATGAAAGACAATCATTGATTGGCTGCTTCCTGCACACCTCCTACTGGGGATTGAGCCCGCAACCCGGGCTTGTGACCTGACCGAAAATCGAACCGTGACCTCCTGGTTCATAGGTTGATGCTCAACCACTGAGCCAGACCGGTCCAGCTTGATTGGTTTTCTTTTTTAGTATATTTTTTTATTGATTTTAGAGAGCAAGGGAGAGGGAGAGAGAGAGAAACATCAATGATAGGGAATCATTGATCGGCTGCCTCCTGCACGCCCCCAACTGGGGATCGAGCCTGCAACCCAGGCATGTGCCTTTAACCGCAATCGAACCCAGGACCCTTCCATCCGCAGGCCAGTGCTCTGTCCACTGAGCCAAACCGGCTAGGGGCTTGACTGGTTTTAAGTAAAATGCCAACTGGGAAATCTTCCTTTATTTATTTGTAAGTGATAAATACTCTGTAGTTAGAATTTTTAGCAGACAGGTTAACAACTTTAGATGCCTTGAGTGTTGGGCTGAGCACAAGGTTAAGGGTGTGTGGCTTCTAGTCCCATCTGGAGCCCTACTTGCCTTGTGACTTTGGGCACTTCCCTGGCCCTCAGTTTAGTTTCCACATCTGTCAAATGAGGTCTTGGGCCTGGCAGCCTCTAAGGTCTCTTTTGGTTCTGAGATTCTGTGACTTTTTCCTTTGGCAGGTGGTCATACTCCATCACATGTTGTCCAAAGCAACCGTGAAGGCTCGGCCTTCGGTGCTGTGGTGTTACAAGAAAGAGCTGGGGTTTAGCAGGTAAGCTCGGCCCTTTGAGTGCCCCATGCTACTTACATTTCCTGCTCCTTAGTTAAGTGCCAGGAAATTCTTTCTTTTCTTTTTGAGCCTTTTAATTGTTTTTATTACTCAAAAAAGCTTCATTTTTAAAATTTATTTAGCTTTCTGACTCTGTGCTTGTGCCTTCAACACTTTCACAGCGATTTTCTGCTCCTCAATAAGGAAGGCTTGAACCTGTCACGGCCACATTTAGCACACGTGGATCTGCCGTAGGCCCTGCTGACGTGTTTTTTTCGTTTTAGACAACCTCATTAGAACCTTAGGTCTCACAGCATGAACTCCGTGAAGTTGGCCTGGCACACACCATATGCAGATGTTGGTGCTTTCCCAACCTTCTTGGTGTAAAGTAAACAATTGTGTTACCAGGGGTTCAGGACAGCCTAGTTTTGTTAGAGGCTGTATTGTAGGACAGCCTCCAACAGTACGTCAAATTCTGGACCATGGTGAATACCAGAATTCACCGTCCTTGGAGAGCAGGAAGTGATTTCTTGAGTTTCTCTGGGATTGTTAGTGGGGGTGCTGTCTCTGAGGACATTTCCAACTAGAGAAAATACTAGTGCTGGTGTCTTCCTTCGTTGCTGACAATAAGTTTCAAATCATTTTCATGCTCTTTAAGTCCCCAGCGCAGATCCTTGCTTTCTGCACGTGATTTTTCTTCCTACTTTCCTAAGCCCATTTAATGCAAGCTCCCTTAATTGCCTTTCCTTACCTCAAATTTTCGCTCTCCCTCTTCCTTCCCTTTTGTCTCTGAGGCTGTCCCTCATCCCATGTTTAAAGCAAACCCTTTGGTCTACTCTGGATCTCTTCTCAAACTGCTCTCAGGACCTGCACTTTATTTCCTCTCCCGATACTCTATACCCCTTTGAAACTTTCTCCTTTTTCCTGTTAAACATGCTCAGCTTTCTCCATTATTTAAAAAAAAAAAAAAGGCTACATACCCAGCCTTATCCCTCAGTTTAGCATTTTTTCTCATTCTTATTGCCAAATATCTTGAAACAGAAGCCTTTTGCACTTCCTGGCCACCCTCATGATCAAATTGTGCTCTTGGATATCATTGATGACTTGATGCCCAATGCGATAACGTTTCTTCCTCTTTTTCCTTCTTTTCAGAGCTCTTCCTTCACTAGTTTACTGCTGTATTTGACATTGTGCTGGCTAATCTTATTTCTTTGAACCTGTGAACTTAAGACTTGGGGCTGTAAGTAGCAGACCTTCAGCACAAACACACTTAGGCACAAAGGGAGTGTATTGGAGAATAGGGGACAGCTCAGGTCCCTCAGGGGATGAGACGTCAGCTCTGCTTTGGGCTGTAGAGCCACGATGCTCCCAGTCTTTGCTCATCCTCTCATCTCTGCATGTCTGCTCTGTTTTTTCCCACTTTAGCTCAGCTTTCTGTTTCCTTTCTTTTAAAAAAAAATGTTTTTATTGATTTCAGAGAGAGAGAGGAAGGGAGAGGGAGAGAGAGAAACATTGATGGGCTGCCTCCTGCATGCCCCCTACTAGGAATCAAGCCTGAAACCTGGGCCTGTGCCCTGACTGGGAATTGAACCTGCAAACCTCTTGGTGCATGGGACAGTGCTCAACCAACTGAGCCACACTGTCCAGGGCAGCTTTCTGTTTTCTGTTGTCCCTATTGCAGACACAGACTTGAGTTTTATATGTAGAAATCAGTCTTTCTCCCTAATTCTTGTGGAAAGACCCCTCTCCCCCCAGCCACTGAGCCGGGGAGGTGGGTCGGTTACCCAGCAGAAACGACAGCTCTGTGTGTGGAGGAGTCCGGGGTGCAGAATGCTGTCACTTGGCAGATAACCTCAGAAATGCCCTCCTTTTCTTCCTCAGACCACCTTCCTGCGCTCTTCTCTTCCCTTTGATCGGATTTTCTCCTCTGCTGAGCCCAGCTGGCATGTGTGGTTCTGTCCTTGGGCCTCTTCCTTTATTCCCAAATGCGTTTGGCTCTGATGCTGACTCTGAAGTCGTATCTCCAGCTCTGGCTGCTCTCTGCTGTGGTGGGACTTCCTGCCTTCGCACCTGCTCCTCCTCTGCTCCGGGGCCACTGCTGCCTCTGTCATCACCTAGCGAGTGCTCCCACCTCTCAGGGCTGCTCCTTCCTGGAGCTTTTCCCCGGTCCCGCAGCCCCGCCTCTTCAGCACTTGTCTCCTCTTGCAGTGCCTGTCACCCTGGCAGTGTTGTCTTAGGTTAGAACTGCTTGGGGACTCAATCCCCCAGTGTGGGAAGGAAGTGATGGATTCCTTTAGGAAAGCTGAGTGAACGAGCCTGCCGTCACCACGCCTTTCCCAGGTGTTCTGGGGAGGGCGCCCTCTAGCTGAAGCAGTGGCTTGAGACTGAGGTAACGAGGCCACTGAGGTTGGATTCAAGCTCTGGCTCTGGCCAGAAGAGGTTTAGGTCCTCTCATCACCCTTCTTTTAAAGTGACAGAGCAGGACGGCAGAGTTCACACAGGCTTGCCTCTGTCTCCCTCCGAAGCCCAGCTTCTAAACCACTCTGCCAGTGCCGCTCTGGTTTTCTTCACCTTTCAGGGGAGGGGATCAGCCCCACAATTTCCAGGTTCCCTCCCGGCTCTGAGGGTCTAAGCAGGTGATCATTCGCTCCCAATTCTCTAGCCCCTCTGGTTAACTGGCTCTCGTGGGATGGGGGGGTGATTGCAGTCACCGGAAGAAAAGAATGCGTCAGCTACAGAAGAAAATAAAGAATGGGACACTGAACATAAAGCAAGATGACCCCTTTGAACTCTTTGTCGCCGCCACAAACATTCGCTACTGCTACTACAATGAGACCCACAAGATCCTGGGCAATACCTTCGGCATGTGTGTTCTCCAGGTGGGTGACATCCTCCGGCCTGGCCTGGAGTCAGCATGGGGGGGTGCTGGGCTGCCTGGTTCCCCAGGAGAGCAGTGGGCAGCAAGAGAAGATTCACACGAACCCTCCTCTCCCAAGTATTATCAGCGGAACACTTGGCCACTTTCAGACAAACGATAATTCATCCCGTATTAAGAGAACAGTTTCTACTTAAAGTGGCACTTGTCTAGTGATACCAACGCTGGCAGTGATGTTCTGTCACAACGGAGTCTAACAGGCTAGAGCTGATAAAGAAAGCACTGTGACCTTCAAGTGACCCCAGGACCCCAGGTCTTGATTGGAAATAACTGAAAACTTTGGTGACAAGGTGGCCTTGTTTTAACCAAATGTGTACAGACCTGTGCGCTCATGTCCTGTCCAGAGTGCCTGACTGGCATAACCCCCACCAACACTCTCCTGCCCCTTCAAGTCCTTAAACTCCCCTCACTATCCCCTCACTCCCCCCCCCAGCCCCCCCCCCCCCCCCCCCCCCACACACACAGAACTACCCGGTGAATTTCTTCACTGGTATGTATTATTTTGTCTGGCAAGTTAATAGACTGTTTTACATTTGTCTTTGTTTTGAGCTCTCATGGTCTTTGTTTTATTCTTTGATTCACGCACAAAAAAAGACATTTAAGCACAAATCCCCACACTTTGGTATGTATTTATTTACATGTACTATTATGATTACATACATTGTAAAGCAAACCTTACAAAATATAAATTAAGAAAATCATGACTAGAAGTTCTAATCCCCCCCCTCTGCCTTCCAGTGGGTTGTGCCACCCACTGCTGGCTTGCATCCCACCGTGGAGGCAGGAAAAAGCATTCTGCCTCATACTCTCTTGATTACTGACCCATAGTGAGTGTTGTTAAGCTTACCACTGTTACACTGTTACTAGTGGCTCCTTTAAGCAATGGCTCCCCCATGTGGTGCAGTTGAGTTTTGTCAGTTACAGTTTCCATCTATAAACATATCAGAAAATGAATGTGAGATGTTTTTGAAATTCAAGTTTGAATCAGTGAAGACTGGAGGATGGCTGTCCAAAATGTATGTTATCAGAGATTATTAGAAACACTTTTGACATGTAAAACCAGGTACCCCTATTCTCCAGGGCTGGGCTTTCTGTGGTAGCCCTCAGTAAGGGTAAGGGTGTTTGTGTGTGTGTGACCGGTGAGTTGGGTGAGGGGTGTGGTCTTGAGCTTGTACTCTGAAGCCCTCCTTTTACTTCAGCACCTGGCCCTTGGGTAAGCTTCCATGTAGGTACTCTGCATGGCCAGCCCTTTCTAAAATCTCTTCCAGGATTTTGAAGCTTTAACTCCAAACCTGCTGGCCAGGACTGTAGAAACAGTGGAAGGTGGTGGGCTGGTGGTTATCCTCCTACGGACCATGAATTCACTCAAGCAGTTATACACGATGACCATGGTAAGTGTCTGTTTTGTAACTTAATTGTGGAGGGCTCAAATCAATTGTTTTTACTGTAGACCACTTTGAAAGATTCCTATTGAGCAACTCCAGTGAGTGGTCAGCACTGGGCTGGGAGCTCTCGGACTGCAGCTAATGAGAAAGTCACTGCAGCAAAATCTCAGCGGCCCTGAGTGTGCCTAGGAATCTCTGAATTTTGCATTTGCTGCTGGGCATTTGCAAATTCTATTCCAGTGAGATTCAGAGGCAATGCAGCCGTCATAGAGTTAAATTTCTAAAATAGTAATCGCAGAGACTTGTGCCAGGGCCTAAATCTGTGTATTGCAAAAAAGGGGCCTGTGCACAGAGTTCTTCACTGGCCCTTATCCTAACGGAGAATGAAGGACCATTTTCTCTCCCACGCTAACAAGAACTTTGACTCTGGGAGGGGTACTTTACTCCCAAAGCACAGGACATGGTCAGGAGGGGGGATACGTCTCATCGGATGCCACGTGGTGTTCCGAGCAGCAGGTTTGGAGTCCTGTCCACTGCCCAGCTGTTCGGAAATGGTGTAGGATTGGCCTCAGGGTTTTGTGAGCTGCATCCATCCGGTGAAATGGCCTTTGCTCAAATCTTAGTACCTGCTTCCTGTCACCACTCCTCCTCCCTTACTTGTCACTATCGCCCCTCTGGCCTCCTTGGAAGTCCTCAGACATGCCCAGCACACTCTCACTCCTGGCCTTCGCACTTGCTGTTCCCAGGCGAGTGTCTGCATGGCCCACTTCCTCACTTCCTTCAGCTCCCTGCTCGAGTATCACCTCCTCAGTGTGGTCTCTTCTCACAGCCTGTTGAGAATAGGGGGTTTTGTCAGTCACTCCTTTAACCTGCATTCTTTCTCTTTAAAGCAGTGGTTGGCAAACTCAGTCAACAGAGTGACAAACCGCGGCTCGCGAGCCGAAGTTTGCCGACCACTGCTTTAAAGCATTTTACAGCTCCTGTGCTAGTCTTTAAACTGCATAAGAGCAGGGCCTTCGTTTTCTCCCTGGAAGAGGGCCTGGTCTTTAGTAAGCACTCATTAAATATTTGTGCATGAACAAGTGACTCTGTGCCCATAGCAGTTGGTTTGTTCTTCCTCCCTCTCTCACTTGGCTGCCTGCTTATCACCTCAGAGGCCCTTCCCTTACTACCCCATTAAGTAGTCTCCCCCGCCCCCTTCTGCTATCATTGCACCCTGCTTGCTCATTTGCAGCGTTTGCCAAATCTTGTATCTGTTTGCTCACTTGTCTCCCTCTAATCACGGGGCTGTAAGCTCCAGGAGAACAGAGGTCATGCTTTCTAAACACCAGCGTGTGCCCAGCATGTCTGCCATGGCTGGCGTTGTTGGTATGTATATTTTTTTAGTGAACGAATGGATACATTTTTTGATGCTGGATAAAATGTGGACAAAGTCGGAGATGAGGTGAGGGGCATTTTGTTGGAATAAGGAGCATGGCGCTTGGTGTCTGATCCCAGTTCCAGCAGAGAGCGTTTGGCCAGTTCAGCGCAGCGGGTTATGGAGAAGTGGGTTTGGTTTCCAGCAGCATCGCTGGCGCCTCCTTTCTCCCAGGGCTGCTCCATGGAACTTCTTCCCCTGTGGACCCTGCGCCTCGGCCCTCTGTGGATGCCTTTGTTAAAGATCTTCTCTTCTAGGACGTGCATTCCAGATACAGGACTGAGGCTCATCAGGACGTGGTGGGAAGATTTAATGAGAGGTAGGTCAGTGGCATATTTCTCAGGCCTTTATTGTGGGGAGCCAGCGTGGGAGGGATGTTTTATCTTGGACCCAACTGAGAGTTGGGCTTCTGTCTTAGGGGTGGTAGTACCGGAGCCCATATGGTGAGACCTTGGACAGCAGCAGCTGTGAAACTAACAGAAAGCAGTGCAAGCGAGTGGGAAGCTGGGCCAGGAGGCCTGGATTCTGTCTCGCTCCCGGCCCTCACCCAGTCCCTCTCCCGCTCCCTCTCCGGCTCTCAGCTAACTCATCTGTCAAAGGGGTGATTTGTCTGGGTCACTGTTTCCTGAAATGCGTTTTGCAGAACACTAGTGTTTTCATTTTTTTAAAAAATTTTTATTGATTTCAGAGAGGAAGGGAGAGGGAGAGAGTGTTAGAAACATCAATGATGAAAGAGAATCATTGATTGGCTGCCTTCTGCACGCCCCCAACTGGGGATCGAGCCCGCAACCGGGGCATGTGCCCTTGACCAGAATCGAGTCCGGGACAGGCTGAGGCTCTATCCACTGAGCCAAACCGGCCAGGTGAACACTAGTGTTTTAAGGGGGACCTTCTGACAAAAGGGTTTTGTGGCCCAGTATGTCTGGGGAATGCTGGCACTGCTTCTCCTTTACGAAGAGTCACGTTAGCCTGTTGTAGCCTCGGGAAGTCCTGCAGCAGCAGGGGCCTGTGGAACGGATGCTTCCCCACGTTTATTTGGCCACAGGGCCCTTTTTCGGGGAACACCAGTTAGCAGCCCGTGAAGCACCTTGAGAAGCGGTGGCCCCGAGCAGTAGTTCTCAGCCGCAGCCGTTTGGGCCGGGGATTTGGCAATGCCTGGAGCCATTTCGATTATCACGTCTTGCGGGAGGGGTGTAGTAGAGGGTGCTACTGGTATCTAGTGGGTAGAGGCCAGGGATCTGCTAAACAGCTTAAAAGCCACAGGGCAACGAAGAACGATCTGGTCTAAAATGTCAGTGGTGCTGAGGGTGCGCAATCCTGGCCTTGAGCCCTGGGGCCTCTCTGAGACTAACTCCCAGGAGCAGGACAGGAAGTCACGCTGTGCTCCCCGAAGCCTGTGAACGCAGCGCGTGAGGCCTTCTTGCATCTGTGGGAGAGTTTCAAGTTCATAGCCAAACACATGTTTTCCTACATGCAAGAATGTTTTTTTTTTTTTTTTTAAATATATTTTATTGATTTTTTACAGAGAAGAAAGGAGAGGGATAGAGAGTTAGAAACATCGATGAGAGAGAAACATCGATCAGCTGCCTCCTGCACACCCCCTACTGGGGATGTGCCCGCAACCAAGTTACGTGCCCTTGACCGGAATCGAACCCGGGACCTTTCAGTCCGCAGGCCGACGCTCTATCCACTGAGCCAAACCGGTTTCGGCAAGAATGTTTATGTTCTGTTTCTTAAGGGAGCTTTCCTATCTTCCCTTTCCTTTATTTTTTCTTCCTGTGGCAGCAGGTAAATCCATTTGTGCATGTTTCTCTGTGTGAGTGGTGAGCACATAGGGGGTGGGTTTGGAGGTCCCCATTTTTTTTTTTTTTTTTTTGCCCCCGCCACCCGCCCCTGGAGGTCCCCATTTAAGGGAGCCCTGAGACACCATAGTGCTAAAGGGTAAGGGGGATGTGGGAAGGGCCAAATGGCACAGGGAACAGTGGCAGCTGTGCACAGAGGAATGCTTGTAAGCAGTCTCTCGAGAGTTCTCGGCTTTCTCTGCTGCATGAAGCCTGTTCAGGCCCTGGCTGGTGTTGCTCAGTGGGTTGGGCCGAAGGGTTGTCAGTTGATCCCAGCCGGGTACATGGCCAGGTTGCAGGCTCAATCCCCGGGGGCATGCAGGGGCAGCTGATGGATGTTTATCTCTCTCCCTCTCCAAAAACCAATTAGGAAAAAAAAAAGAAGTCTGTTCAGGTGCCCTGGAGTGGAGCTGTCCTCCCATTGCTCTCCGACTGGGCTTTGACTTTCTCTGGCTTCCCAGAGACGTGGGGCCAACGATGAGCCACACTTTGCTGTGCAGACGTTGTCCTCACCCCCACACCTCACGGTGGCGGTTCTGCTCCTCAGGTTTATTCTTTCTCTGGCCTCCTGTAAGAAGTGTCTCGTCATTGATGACCAGCTCAACATCCTGCCCATCTCCTCCCACGCGGCCAGCATTGAGGCCCTCCCGCCCCAGGCCCCGGTGAGTAGGCCTGGGTCCAAGGATCTGGGGAGGCTGCCTTGCCTGTGGACCTCTCCCGTGGCAGTGGCAAACCTTCTCTCCTCTGCTAGGATGAGAGTCTCGGTCCTTCTGATCTGGAGCTGAAGGAGCTGAAGGAGAGCTTGCAGGACACGCAGCCTGTGGGCGTGTTGGTGGACTGCTGCAGGACCCTAGACCAGGTGAGTGGCATTCAGACGTCCCCTGTCCCAGAATACATAGCACAGAGGGGTAACTGTAACGTGCAGAAAGCAACACGCCACGTCAAAGCTTGGATCCTCCCCGGGGAAGGCGTTTTCTCTTGCTCAGACTCAGCAGGGCTGTTCTGTCTTGTTTGGGTTCACAACAGAAGTCCAGGATTACTTTGCCCCCGTACCCCAAGAACAGTTCAGGCCTGTGAGAACTGCCCCCTTTTATTTGGCCTTGGCATCAGCCTGATTCTCCAGGGGATGGGGGTAGATGGCTGGAACTCAGCCTTTCTCAGAGCTCACCTAATGCATGTCTTTCCACAGGCCAAAGCTGTCCTGAAATTCATCGAGGGGATCTCTGAAAAGACCCTGAGGAGTACCGTTGCACTCACGGCTGCCCGAGGAAGGGGAAAATCTGCAGCCCTGGGTTTGGCTATTGCTGGGGCAGTGGCTTTTGGGTAAGGGGGCCCGAGTCCCCATCGTTAGGAACTCTGGGCTCCGGGGGAGCAGTGTGTGGATTAGGTAGGGCTCAGCGGGCTGGGAGGCTGTTCTGGGGCTGAGCAGGCTCCTGGTGATTTCTCTGGGGGTTGGGTTGCTGTCTAGAAACAGCAGCACATTCCCCGACTCTTAGAGGTGCGAACACACATGTGCAGGCAGACACAGACACACTCCAGGGCCTCTGTGGTCACTTCAAAGTTGAGCAAATACAAAAGCAAAGTAATGCTGGTGAGAAACTAAAATTCCCAGGATATGAGAATGTGTATGATCAGCTTTGCTGACTGAGAAAAGTACAAGTTTGACGTTTTAATAATTTTGATCAATAGAAGATCTTGTTTGCTTCTGAGGAGCTGCCTTGCATGTGATGTTACTTCTGTCTTTTGCCCTGAGTGGGAGATTCATGCAGCGGCCAGCAGAGTACCTGCTTCCGACTTCACAGACATAAGCAGTGGACCTAGGAGACGGTGTTCTCCGATATGCACCATCTTCCGTGGTGCTCCCAGTAGCTCTGAGCATTGTATAGATGGAGGAACGTCCCAGTGACTGCTCAGATCCTGAGCAAGTCAGAGCCAGCAGCCCTGGGCTGAACTCAGCTCCGAGTCCTTTGTTCCTCTTGCTGCTCCCAGGGTACCAGCCGGCCCCTTAGTTGTGAGCACCTGTACAGCCACAGGACACCCTTAGGTGTGCTGCGGCCTCGGCCTGAGTGCCGGTGCAGCTCTCTGGCCTCACAGTTTGCAACGCTCTCAGCACAGCTAGTGGTCAATGTGGTGGCACAGGACCGGGAGCAGAGTGCCGGCTCTGCACTCTGAGGGGTGGTCCCCACAGCGCCCCTTAGTGCGTTTTCACATGTCGGTAGCTAATTGCAGGACATGCTGCCTTCAAGATGTTAGTGCTTTCCTTCATTTGGGAGGAAAAAATACCTGTCTGGAGTTGCTTTACTTATCCTCCTGATTCTCACCGCCACCCCCCCCCACCACTCCCCAACCCAAATAATCATTGTTTGGTTATTACCTGTGTGACTTGGGCAAACAAAAATGTGTTCTTTTTTTCTTAAGTTCCCTAAACAGTTCTTAGATTTCTTAATTATTTAAATGTCTTCTTCTTTTGTTCAATAGGTACTCCAATATCTTTGTTACCTCCCCAAGCCCTGATAACCTCCACACTCTGTTTGAGTTTGTATTTAAAGGATTTGATGCACTACAATATCAGGTAGGAAGTCAGGATAAGAGTTACTTTTGGTTGAGTGCTGAGTTTAAATCCAGGGGAAGTCTTTAGAATGCTTGCTTGCTTTCTTACTATTCCATTTCTAAAGCTTGTTTCTGACGCTTGTCACTGGTTTCCCTGTTCCCCATCAGGAGCATCTGGATTATGAGATTATTCAATCTTTAAATCCCGAATTCAACAAAGCAGTGATCAGAGTGAATGTATTCCGAGAACACAGGCAGACCGTTCAGGTGAGGCTCGCTCCCCAACTCTTCTGTGTGGGGGAGTGTCCTGCTGGTGTTCAGTGGCTCCAAGGTGTTTTCTGGCATAGTCACTTTATGTCCTGTGTAATCGCATGTCTTCTAGACGGTTGTTGTTTTAGGGTAAACCTGTTCCAGATTTTCAGCCTCTTCTAAAGAAAAACATTCAAACAAACTAACATATGTATGTAGCCAGATTGGAAAGTTGCAGTTTTGACCCATGAAAATTGAGTAAGTGGGATTGAGAGTATGCTAATCTGCTAAAAGAAGTACAGTTGTTCTGACAACAGTTCTAATTGTGCTTAGTTACAGCAGTTTTTGAAATGGTGCATCAGTAATGAATACTAACCTCACCATTTCAAAGAAAAAGAACTGCAAAAATGGACTCTGAGTCTTAGTGAGTGGCCTGTTTTCCCTTTTAAACTGTTTCACTGAAAGCTGTATAAATCTCCAGGGCTTTGCAAGCCTGAATGGTCGGCACTTGTCTGAAGGCCGCAGTTTTGTTAAATTGTAGAGAAGCATCAGTGTGACTGGCTTGCAGAAGGGATGGAGGCCCACAGGCCCCTGGTGGAGGAGGTTCTTTGGTTATCGCTGGGGCTGGGTGGGTGGGAAGCGGGCAGGCAAACTTGGCAGTGTATGCCCTTGACCTTTCTGCCTGTTAGGGAGCTATGCCTGTGAAGGAGGCATGCATTTTTTTTTAAAAAATATATTTTACTGATTTTAGAGAGGAAGGGAGAGGGAGATAGAAACATCAATGATGAGAGAGAATCATTGATTGGCTGCCTCTTGCACACCCCCTACTGGGAATCAAGCCCGCAACCCAGGCATGTGCCCTTGGCCGGAATTGAACCTGGGACCCTTCAGTCCGCAGGCCAACGCTCTATCCACTGAGCCAAACCAGCTAGGCTGGCATGCCTTTTTATCAGAGTCCAGATTATAAATGATGTTAAGTGTTTCTGCCTTTTACCTAAGGACCTTAATTTTTTCTTAGAAGGTCTCTTTCTAGAATCCTCATTCTGTACATTTCTTCCCATTTTGCCTGATTCAGCTGAGAGGAGGAAAGACTGATGTTGGGGTGGAGAACAGGCTGCAGGCAATGAAAATGCAGAGACCTGTTAAAACTGAAGAAAAATACACAAACCAAAGAAGGAAAACCTTTCCCTGAAATGCCCTGGCTCAGCCCTTGCTGGTCCTTGGATTTTTAATCAAAGACCCTCTTGCGTTACCAGAGACCTTTGTCTCCAGACTGGAGTTTAAACACAGAATTGGTGACTTGATTTTATGAGGCTCCATTTCCATCCCTTTGAGGCCTTCTCCTTTGTGCTAGAAATTGGAAAAACAAACAAACAAAACAAAACCAAAAAACAAAAAACCAACCCACGGAGAATATTAGATTAAAGTCTGCTATGCCTCCTCTGGGGGACTGCTTTCTGCCTTTAAGAATCCAAGACATGGGGCCCTGTTGGGGATGTGTATCCTGCTATTAGAAATGAGTGGGGTCACTGCCTCCCTGACCCATCAACTTCGAGCAAAGCAGTTACGGAATGTTACTTGTAATGAAATACCTCAGACGTACAGAAAAACAGAGACCAACGTAACACTCAGATGCCTGGCAATCAGGCTTAAGAAATGTTGACGTTTTCCTGTTTGCTGAGTTTGTTTCATGTTTTAAAAGCCATTTATATTTTTGTTTTAAGATCTAAAACATCACAGACATAGTTGACATCCCTCTTGTACCCCTCCCCCTCCCATTCCCTTCTGTCTCGCCCCATAGTAACTCTATTCTGAGATTGGTGTGTTTCCTTTCAATTCATGTGTTTATACTTTACTACATAATTATGTATCCATAAATGGTAACATGCTATACTTGTCCTTTTTCAGCTTGCCTTTTTTTACTCAACATTTGTTTTTAAGATTTGTCTAGATCGAAGCTTGTAGATCTGGTTGATGTTAAGCACTGTGTGTATACACTGCAGTTTATTTATGTTTCTACAAGTGGAATTGTTGGGTTTTAAGGGATATGTAGCTTTCCAGCTTTCTTGGGTTTTGCCAAATTCTTCTTTACCAGGCTTGTTAAGAAAATATTTTTTTTATTGATTTCAGAGAGGAAGGGAAGGCAGAGAGAGAAACATCAATGATGAGAGAGAATCATTGATCGGTTGCCTCCTGCACACCCCCCACCGGGGATCGAGCCTGCAACCTGGGCATGTGCCCTTGATGGGAATTGAACCTGGGACCCTTTAGTCCGCAGGCCTCTCTATCCACTGAGCCAAACCAGCTAGGGCCGTGGTCGGCAAACTGTCACATGAGGCTCTTTGGCCCCTTGAGTGTGGCTCTTCCACAAAATACGGCCTGGGCGAGTCTATTTTGAAGAAGTGGCGTTAGAAGAAGTTTAAAAAATTTGGCTCTCAAAAGAAATTTCAATCGTTGTACTGTTGATATTTGGCTTTGTTGACTAATGAGTTTGCCGACCACTGGGCTAGGGCACCAAGATTTTTTTTTTAGTTTTTGTTTCCCCAAGTCCTCACAAACACTGGGTGTTTACAGCTGCTTAAGTTTACCTGTGCGTGTGGAATGGGATCTCCTGTTGTCTTCAGCATTGCCCTGATCACCAGTGCTGCTGAGTGCCTTTGTTTATGCTAATTGGTTATGCAGGTTTCTCTCCTTATGCCATTTTGTAAACTAAAAATAGCAGGAAACCCTGATGAGACTGAAGGAAGGAGTTGAAGCTTATGGCAAGTTTGTGGCATTAGGTGGCCAAGCTAATAATATAAATAAACGTGTGAAGGTGTGTGTGTGTGTGAAGACGGGATAAGTCTTAGAAGTATCCTGCTAGTGCAAGGAGACAGGGCCTTTATGATGATGATATCAGCCTGGTGCACGGTACCCAGCACACAGTGGGCGCTCGAGAAATCAACATCCTTCCATTGGCCACTGCTAGGGCCAAGCTGTGCCTCTAGCTCACTGACCAGAGAGAGGCTTTGGGGAAGCATGAGAAGACAGAAGAGACAGGAAAGGGAGGCGCCACCTACCACACGAGGCCAGGCACCGTGCAAGGACTTGTACAGATTTACCTGATTTTCCTCTCAAGCAGCCATCAGATAGGTATCTCCTCCATTTTGCAGGGGAGAATCGGGCTGTCTGTGAGTAAGTGGCCCGTCTAGGGCCACACAATTGGGCGTTGAACTGTTTGAACCCAGGTGTCTGATTCCAAGCCCAGTACATTTTTGCCTGGCCAAGGAAACGTGGGAAGGAGGAATGAAAGAAAGGAGTGGGAGGGGGAGGGAGGAAAGAGAGGTCTTCATGATGCCTCACCAGTGACCACCGCTGGGACACCAGGTGGCCAAGCTAATGACATAAATGTGTCTTTCCCCCAGTATATACATCCTGCAGACGCCGTGAAACTGGGCCAGGCTGAACTTGTTGTGATTGATGAAGCTGCTGCCATCCCTCTCCCACTAGTGAAAAGCCTCCTGGGCCCCTACCTTGTGTTCATGGCATCCACCATCAACGGGTAAGGCACCTTGGGGTGTAGCCATCGCTCTTGTTGTAGGTTCTTGCGTATTAGTGGCCTGTAACGAATGTGGCCGGGGTGGGTAAGTCTGTTCCCAAGGTCAGAGTCTTTGGGGCGGCCTCAGTCTCCTAGGACTCTTACAAATGGGAGCTGACCTCTCAGTAATCAGCAGTAGCTCACCTCTGGCCCGACATGAAAGGGGCCGCACAAGTCTGAAGAACTCGGGTGCGAGTGTCTCCTCCTGTCTGTAGGCCTGATCAAGTTTTTAGGAGTACATGGATGGCAATACCAATGCCTTATACCTTAGAGTTATATCAAAACGTGCTATTAAAGTCACCACAATTAGCATAAGCCAGTGGGCTTCTCATGGCTCAGGAGATTTTTTTAAAATGTTGAAATACTTAGTTCATGTTTGCTATAGAAAATTTAGGGAAAACAGGTAGGCAAAAAGAAAAATACCAGTGATGCGGTCATCTGGCGTCTGTTAGAATTTTGGTGTACATTTTCTGTGCATTTATTTTACCTTTTCATTTGAACAAGAACATAAACATAGTTTACGTGTTGTTTTTAATTTGCTTTTTTCCATAACTATGGAATTTTCCAGGTCAGTAAATACATAACTTTAACATTGGAAATATTTTGATATGTTAGTCACATCTTGCAAAGATAATTCTATTATAGATTATTGTGACTGCTTTACTTACACTGAAAATATTTAAGTAAAGTGGACTTTACTTTTTTTGATAACAGCTTTGTTGAGATATAATTTATATACCACACAATTTACCCATTTAAAGTGTGTAATTCAGTTGTTTTTTAGTGTATTCACAGAGTTGTGCAATCATTATCAGTCAGTATTAGAATATTTTCATTAGCCCAAAAAGAAACCCCATGCCCTATAGCTGTCAACCTCCAACCCTCCCTCCCCCTTCCCCAGCCCTAGGGAACCACGAATCTACCTTTTGTCTCTGTAGATTTGCCTGTTCTGGACATGGCTTATAAATGGCACCATACAATCTGTGGTCTTTGTGACTGGCTTCTTTCACTTAGCGTAATGCTTTAAGGTTCATCCGTGTGGTTTGTATCAGTATTTCATTCCTTTTTATGGCCAAATCATATTCCATTGTGTGTTTATAAACATTTTGTTTTTCCATTCATCTGTTGATGGACACTTGGGCTGTTTCTGTCTTTTGGCTGTGAGGAATAATGCTGCTCTGAACGTCGGTGTGCAGGTTTTTGTGTGGACATGTTTTCAGTTTTCCTGAGCACCTACCTCAGGGGTGGAGTTACTGAGTAAAATGGTAACTTTCTGTTTAACCATTTGAGGAACTGCCAGACTGTTTTCCAAAGCAGCTGTACCATTTTACACTCTCACCAGCAGTGTATGAAGGTTCCAATTTTTCCATATCCTCGCCAGCATCTGTTATACGTCTTTTTTATTATAGCCATCTTAGTGAGTGCGAAGAGGCGTCTCATAGGGTCTTCAGCGCATTTCCTGTGGCTGGTGATGTGGGGCATCTTAGGCGCTTATTAGCCATTTGGATCTCTTTGAAGAAATAGCTATTCAGGTCCTCTTCTCACTTCTAATTGGACTGTGTTTTTTAGTTGAGTTGTAAGCGTTTCTTATACTAGTATATTCTAGACCAGGGGTGGGCAAACTTTTTGACTCGAGGGCCACAATGGGTTCTTAAACTGGACTGGAGGGCCGGAACAAAAGCATGGATGGAGTGTTTGTGTGAACTAATATAAATTCAAAGTAAAGGAGCGGAGGGGAGAGCAAGAGAACCCTCCGCTCTTTCGGCTCCACGGGCCTGATAGAACAGCCGAACGGGCCAGATCTGGCCCGCAGGCTGTAGTTTGCCCATGGCTGTTCTAGACACAAGATAAATGATTTACAGAATTTTTCTCTCATTCTGTGGTTGTTTTTTTGGTCACTTTCTTTATAATGTCCTTTGAAGCACAAAAGTTTTTAGTTGTGTTTATTCTTGTTTTTGTTTTTAAACAAGTAAATGGAATTCTTGTAAGGAAGTTTTGCTGTGTGGAGTGGAGAGTGTGAATAAAATACTTCACAATTCCAATTTTTTATCATTCTTTAAAAGTGGTATTTGAGTAAGAGGAAGTAGGTGTATATACACAGTACTAAGCATTATAATAATGAGTACTACAGAATGTAATAATAAGAAAGAAAGCCTGCTGAGCAGTCTGTCCTCTGGTCACTTGTGCTTGAGACCAAAGACAAGGAGGAAATAGGACTGAAAAGTGCTGGTCACGTGATCAGATTATAGATGATTTCCCTCCCCACCCCCAATTTTTTCCAAGTTGTTTTATGTCACCTTTTCAGTAAAAGTAGTAATTAGAAGAATTACTTGGGTGGTGGGTTTAATCTTGATTTTTCCAAACTGGATGTTCTCTGTTCGTTCCTTCAAGCTGTTGCTTCTAACAGCAGCTCTGAGTAATTGACCATTTAACGGTCCTTTGGTTTCATTATGCTGAAGGCTTTACTCCATAGCTTTTCAGTCCTTATTTAGTCCATAGCGCTGTCCTGTGTGGTGTGTGGAATAGTCCCCTTGTGAGGACGAGGCTATCAGAGGTTGAGTTCTCTGCCCAGAGTACTAAGTAGACGTGCTAGGACTGGAGCCCAGGTGGCTCCGGGCGAGCCACTGTGCCCCTGTCTCCTTGGGTGCTCTGTGCTGTCCAGGAAGTTCAGAGGTGAGCAGGGCCGTCCTTGGGGAGCAGGAGTCTGCTGTTTCCGCAGGATGAGGAAAGGGGTTCTTGTTCCCCCCTAGAGAAGGGATTTGGGACTTGTGCCTGATGGCCTTTGCTTTTGCTCCTAGCTACGAGGGCACTGGTCGGTCACTGTCCCTCAAGCTAATCCAGCAGCTCCGTCAGCAGAGTGCCCAGAGCCAGATCAGCACCACGGCTGAGAACAAGACCACGACCACGGCCAGGCTGGCCTCAGGTACCTGCAGCTCGAATGCCCTGCAGCGCACAGCAGGTCCTTTTCACTCTCGCTGGGCCCTTCCCCTCATGATGTCATGGGTGGTCCCAAACCCTCCCACCATCAGGCTCACTCTCCAAGGCTGGAGTCGCTTTTCTCCATGGCATGGCCAGCCAGTGACCGATGGGAGCCTGACGGGCCTTCTGGTGGCTGGGCCCTTGTTTGTCCCCATCTCGGGGCGTGGCTGCATTGACTTAGGGAGAGCCTTTGGGACTGTGTATGGCAAGCTGCACACCCGCCAGAAAAGCATAAAACCACTCAGTTCACATTCTCCAGCCATATTTACGTGGGCACGCTGTGACAAAGATAAAGTAGAACATTTGCCCGCTCTTTTAGACAAAGCGTATGTAATAATTGTTTCTCACTGTGTGTGTGTTTCTCGGGGAGCAGCGCGAACGCTGCATGAGGTTTCCCTGCAGGAGTCGATCCGATACGCCCCTGGGGATGCGGTGGAGAAGTGGCTGAACGACCTGCTGTGCCTGGACTGCCTCAACATCACTCGGATCGTGTCTGGCTGCCCCTTGCCAGAGGCCTGCGAGCTGTATCCTCCCGGGGCCCTTTGCCCTGCGAAGGGGCGGGGGCGGTGAGAGAACTACACAGGTTTCGGCCCTTTGTTTCATGGCTGCTGCTCTAGGGAACACTCAGTTTCCCGCTTTCCTTCCCAAATGTGTTTCTGCTCAGGACACGGGGTTCCTCTTCCCAGGTGACCCTTGGAAGTGGGCTGTCCGGTTTGGGGCTCTCTCTGCTTTGTTTTGATTGCTTAACTCCAGTCCCAGCTACTATGTTAACAGAGACACCCTCTTCTGCTACCACAAGGCCTCCGAAGTTTTCCTGCAGCGGCTGATGGCCCTCTACGTGGCTTCTCACTACAAGGTAGCTGCAGCCAGCCCTTGGGTGAACTTCCGTCCCGACCGTCCCCTCTTACCTGACTTTTCACATCTTCTCTTACCCAGTGGAGTGGCTTAGGTGACCATTCCACCGGACTTAACTGTCCGGAGCTTGGCAAGGGCCAGTGACCTTGCTGGAGGGTTGCATCGCCCACTGTTGTTGAACTGGAGACGTGGAAAGCATTGCCCATTTTAAGAAGGGGTATTTCTGTTTCTTGACTGTCTGCTAAGCTGACAGGCTCAGATGACATAGCACTTGGAACCTGCTGGTGCTGTTAGACCTGAGATCCGTCTTGTATAACTCTGGGCTATTTTTAAGGAGCAGTGAGTGGGAAGTTGGGATATTTGAATGTCATATAAACTAAAGGGCACATTGGAAAGGATGTTTTTTGAGTGTGTAGGTAGCATTTCTATGAACCCCCTTTAATGGAAGGCTGAAGAGGTGGTGTTAGAAGTGGTGACAGGCTCTCTCAGGAGGAAGTTCCCTTCCCAGCTGAGAAACTGACAGTGCCAACGAAGCCGTTCTTCGCCCCCCTGCAGCCTCCGCACTCGTGGGAGGTGACAGCAAACACTGGAGACTGAGTCCCACTCGGGTCATTTCCAAGGGTCTCGGGCTGGCTGCCCAAGACACTCGGAGGGCACTGTGCCGGGTTTGGCCGGTCACTGGCTCGGGGAAGGTCGTTGATCCCGAGTAAAGGACACGCAGAGGAGCGGTTCTCCCTGACCTGTGTTTTGCCCACAGAACTCCCCCAACGATCTCCAGATGCTCTCTGATGCGCCTGCTCACCATCTCTTCTGCCTCTTGCCTCCCGTGCCCCCCACCCAGAACGCCCTTCCCGAGGTGCTTGCCGTCATCCAGGTACAGAAACGGAGGTGTCCTGGGAGCAGTGAATCTGGGAACCACTTAGGTGTCGAGGGTTAGTGGCTCAGTAACCGCGGTGGAAGCTGTTGATTGGTGGGTGTATCGAGGCAGGCGATGAGGGTGCATCGAGGCAGGCGATGAGGGTGCATCGAAAGCAAGCACCACGGACAGAACCCAAGGCCCTGCGGTTCCTGGGCGGGTGAAAGTCAGCATTGGCTCCTCCTAGGACAGAACTTGTTTGTTTTCCTCCTTCGTTACGAAAGCAGTACGTGGCACTTACAAAATTAGAAGACTGATCGGGGAAAATGGTGTTTTTAATGCCTGGCATGTGTTTATGCGTTTCCATATTGTTTTTCCTGTTCATAAACATGGGATCATAGTGCTTGGTAATCTGCCTTTTTTTTTTCTTGCAGCGTGTCAGATATTTATAATTGGTATACTTGTTAAAGGCTGCATTGTATTTCATTATATGCACGTACCATGTCGTGTTTGACCATCCTCCTGCCGGTACTTGAGTCCCGGTGAATTTGCACTCTCCTGTGCAGAGCTGCGTGAGCTGTGTTTTAGTGGGTGTGTGCACACGCACACCAGGGAGAACTCTGTCTAGTTAGTGACAGTGTCAGGCACCCACGGGTATAGTGATGGAGCTTCCATTGGAAATGGATGAGTCAGTTACAGGGTCAAGCCTGACCTGGAGTGGAAACAGCTGGCCTCGTTAGAGACTGGTGGACGTTGATGCTGTTCTGAGCGTGGGCTGTGGACCGGGGCCGGCCTTCCTGTCTGCACTGCCCTGCTTTCCCCGCAGGTGTGCCTGGAGGGAGAGATTTCTCGCCAGTCCATCTTGAATAGCCTGTCTCGAGGCAAGAAGGCTTCGGGAGACCTGATTCCGTGGACAGTGTCAGAACAGGTGAGGCGCTCCCCCTGGCCTGTCAGTGTGAGCGAAGCCGGCCCTGTCGGAGGGTGTGTTGTGTCGCTAAGTTGCTGGCTTGTGTCTCCCACACAGTTCCAAGATCCAGACTTCGGTGGCCTTTCTGGTGGAAGGGTGGTTCGCATTGCTGTTCACCCGGATTATCAAGGGGTAACCATCCTCCATCCTCAGCAGCTGTGCTGCGGGCTTGGTAGGGCAGGCGTACATGGCTGTGTGAATGGGAACTTGGTTGAGGAGCACGCAGTTCAGGCTCTCCTCTGCTGTGGAGTGTGTCGGCCGGGGGCCAGGGGCCAGGGGCCAGGGGCCAGGGGCCAGGGGCCAGGGGCCAGGGACCAGGGGCCAGGGGCCAGGGGCCAGGGGCCAGGGGCGGACAGACAGGATGATTGTATGTGCTCGCTCTTAAATCCCCATTGAGGCGTTAGCTGGAGAGACATAAGGTTTGGGCTTGCTGATCTGTGGACCAGAAATCCCAGCCAGCCTTCCTCACACTCAGATGGCTAATGGGCTGTTCTTGATGGGCTAGACCCGTGGTCGGCAAACTGCGGCTCGCGAGCCACATGCAGCTCTTTGGCCCCTTGAGTGTGGCTCTTCCACAAAATACCACGGCCTGGGCGAGTCTATTTTGAAGAAGTGGCGTTAGAAGAAGTTTAAGTTTAAAAAATTTGGCTCTCAAAAGAAATTTCAATCGATGAGTTTGCTGACCACTGGGCTAGACCAGCGGTCGCCAACTGGTGGTCTGTAGACCACCGGTGGTCCGTGAGGTCCAAAAGGTTGGCGAGCGCTGGACTAGAACGTCTCTTCCTTGGCCGTTTCCCCCGTGCTTGCTCACAGATGGGCTACGGCAGCCGAGCTCTGCAGCTGCTGCAGATGTACTACGAAGGCAGATTCCCTTGTCTGGAGGAGAAGGTCATTGAGACGGCGCAAGAAATTCACACCGTCAGCAGCGAGGTAAGCAGCTCTGGGCTGAACTGGTTCCTGGAGGACCTTCCCTGGGTCTGCAGGGGCATCACCGAGGCTGGTGGCCTGGGCCCTGTGCGTAGTGGCAGGTACAGAGAGCTTTGGAGAAGTCGCTGCTTGCTTGAGACAAACAGTTGAGATCTTCAGATCAGCATCATTAGCATCAGCTGGAAACTTGTTAAAAATGCAAATTCTAGAGTCAGACGCTAGGGCGAGGCCCAGTAACGTGGTCTTAACAAGCTCCCAGGTGATGCTGATCAGGTTCAGCTTCAAACCATCCCTCCCCAGTCTCAGTCCTAGGCCCGGCCTCGGAGTCTGTCCTTCTTGGGGAGCGTGTTTAACACGGAACTGGGAGGCTTTCTGCACACGCGTTTGAATGTCACAGTGTGCCCCTTGGGGGTGTGGGGAAGGGGTTATATTTATGGTCAGGCTCAGAGGTTTGTCACTTCCCAGTGACAGGCCTGGACCTTCAGCCCCCACCTCCGGGACCTTTCCCTGTCTGTCTGGGAACCTGCTGGCGTGACTAGACCGTGTGGTTCTTCTGCCTGCTGAGCAGTTCATGCTTACAGGGGTCGGTGTGCTCAGGAATGAGCCCTGGACTCACTGGTGCTCCTGTATTTTGAGAACCTTGGGAATGAACCAGGCAGCCTGTCCTGCTGTTCCTGCTCAGTAGGCCCGGAGTGCAGTGCTCAGGGAGGTCACTGACCTTGCTTCCCCTGCCGGTGGGCTGTTCCCCTGCTTCCAGGCCGTCAGCTTGTTGGAAGAGGTCGTCACTCCCCGGAAGGACCTGCCTCCCTTGCTGCTCAAACTGAATGAGAGGCCTGTTGAGCGCCTGGATTACCTGGGTGTGTCCTATGGCTTGACCCCCAGGCTCCTCAAGTAAGGGTTTGCCTGTGTCATTCCCGCCCCCCCCCACCCCCCCCCCGCCCCCCCCCCCCCCGCCCCCGTCCTTGGTATCTGAGAATGAGAGTTCTGTGGGCTGTGCGCCTGGGTGTTTGTCTGACGTGCGTCGACTCCCTGCCCTCCTGGCCCTTCCCAGCTTCGTCTGTCAGCTGCTCCCAGCTTGGTCTGTCAGCAGTGACTGCTCTCTTGGCATCTTTGCAGGTTCTGGAAGCGAGCGGGGTTCGTTCCGGTGTATCTGAGACAGACCCCGGTGAGTGGGCGCCTAGCAGAGTGGGGTGTGGGTTTGTGGTTACAGTGGGGACAGGTCTGTCCTTGCAGAGCCCTGTGCCCCGCTGTGTGCCGAGCAGGTGCCCCGCCTTGAGGGCCAGAGCAGCCGTCCTCCCTGACGGGCACTGCGCTGCTCCCTCCGGTGATGGGGCTCTGCTTGACAGTGACATTGCCGAGGCCCTCGTGCACTTGCTCAGCGAGCTCTGGAAGCCTGTAACCTGGGGCCTTCCTGGAATTTCTTTAAAAAGACAAAAGTAGTTTTAGGGGGGAAGGGTTCAGAAGGCAGAGCCATAGAGGGTTATATGGAAGCGGGGAGTGTGTGACTCTACCCAGCCAGGGCCCTGACAAGGTAACTTTTTCTTTGAATATTTCTGATGGGTGGTTGGTTGAATCTGAAGGTGATATGGAGGGCCGTCGGTGCTTTTTTCAGTGAGTAAGGAATGACAGCTGTGAAGGTAGGGGCTGAGGTGGAGAGAAGAGGGTGAGTGCTTGGAGTCCTCAGTGTTTAGAGGCATGAGGAGCAGCCGGGGAGACTGAAGGAGCCATCTTGGTCCTGGGGAGAAAGTCGGGGTTTGGTGTCACAGGCCCAGGGTAACCAGTGCCTCAAGAAGGGGAGTCATTTGCTCGTCAGAGAACAATTAAGATGAAAATCACTTGGCTGTTGGACCTCCCAGCTTCAGTGATCCGACAGAGCAGCTTCACTGGAGTGAGGGCTCCGTGTGACTGGAGAGAATGGGAGGTGAGGGGGCAGACTGAGCAGATGCGTCACACGCACAGCAAAAGGGAGCAGAGAGGGAAACGGGTAGGCGGGTCCGTCAGATGGGAGCTTCTGGAACATGTTGGTGTGCTGCAGGGGACGATCCTGCAGGAATCACGCAAATAATTATAATGGACAGGGGAGGGTCTGGTTGCAGGAATGCAGGCCTTGAGGTGGGGTAGGACCGGGAGGGAGGGGGGAGCGGTGGCCACCTCATCCTTCCCAAGGGGGAAGGCAGGAAGTGTCGGTGCAGAAGGTGTTGGCTGCTGGTTGATGTGGGGCGGGAAGGAGGAAGTTCTTTTCTGATTGCCTCAGTTTTCCCAGTGAGAGGAGGTCATCGGCAAAGAGGAAGGGGTGCTGGGGGCTTGATTTTGTAGAGTGCAAAGCCAGTATGCCAGCGTAGTGCCCATTTGAGAGGTTGAGCTGGGATATACGCTTGGAGTCGACTGCAGGGATCATTGAGCTCAGTGTGGCCTCAGTGTGGTCTTGAGCTGTGTGCTGCCATTTGCGACGGGATGCTGGTGTTTTGTTACACGAATGTTGAGATCCGTTAGACATTTTTATGGTCTGGGCTTTGTTGTTCTGTAGTAAATGGAACAATCTGTGGTCACCGTTTTAGCGCCTAACGAAGCCTGCTCTTGCAAACTGGTTGCCAGCGTGGAAACTCAGGGTCTCACATACAAAGTTTTTGCTGTAAGGCACTGAAACACGGTTATTGGGTCATGTGGAGTTTAAGCTGTGATAGCTGCGTTCATAATCTACCTGATGTGAGCAGGTGGCTCACTTCCGTGGTCCAGGGCAGAGGTCGTGCTCTGGAGACCTGAGCAGCTCTGCTCCGTTGCCAGGGCGTCTGCTGGGTAGTGTGGGAAATGATGCCACGTGAGAATGGAAGCGAGGGCACTTCTCCTGGCTGGGGAAGAGGAAAAAGGCCCGTGGGAGCACCATGCCTTTCCCTCCGAGTTCTTACCCCATAACAGTGACGACTGTTCAGAGGGGTTCTTGGTGCCAGTTAGGAATTTGTATTTTCCAAAGAATGACCTGACGGGAGAACACTCGTGCGTCATGCTGAAGACGCTGGCTGAGGAGAGCGAGGCTGAGCAGGGGGCCTGGCTGGCAGCCTTTTGGAAAGGTGCGTCCGAGTGGAAGGGAGACGGCGGGGTGATGGGGGGCTTCTGGACCTCTCACTGTGTGGTTGCACCCCACAGATTTCCGCAGGCGCTTCCTAGCTCTGCTGTCCTACCAGTTCAGCACCTTCGCTCCTCCCCTGGCTCTGAACATCATTCAGAACAGGAACATCGGCAAGCCCTCGCCGCCAGGTGAGCTGGGCAGGACGGCGCAGGGCTAGTCGTGGGCTGTGTGGAAGGAGGTGGCTGTGGTGGTCCCAGGGAGGGAGGGCCTGGGAATGGAGGCAGCGGCTCTAGCCTGCATCTGCTGCCCACTCCTGCTCAGCAGCCCTCTTCTGCCTTGGGCACCGTCACCCATGATAGCTGTCTACATAACAGGACTTGGGGGTGTGATCTGACTTCAGAGATGTCAGATAAGGCTATTCAGCTAGAGAGTCATGGAACCTGACTTAAATCCTGTGCACCAGGGAACTCGCTCGGTGCTGAGGCTGTGTCCTCACTTGTGGAGCTGTGAAGGATAAGCTGCCGGCCTTCTGTGGCCTGCACAGGGAGGTGTGCTAGGGCTGACAAATTCTGCTGGAATATGTAAAATACCAGGAAATAGGAGGATCACATTAACGCTGTGGGCTTTTTGGTCTGTTGCTAACTCTGTGTGTGCACGTTGTTTTGCCAATTCTGTTTTTGAAAAACCTGCTTCTCGAGCTGGGCACACTCTGTGAGGCGGGGTCCTGGGAAGTGACAAGTGGGAATGGGTGTTAGAGCCTCTCACCCTGGGGCCCCGAGCTTCCCTTGACCTGCTGTGTTGGCGTGGAGCTCTGCGTAAAGGCCCACGTCAGTGGTCCCCTCCCTGCGTGGCCCAGGGAAGGGTCAGGCTGCCTGGGGCGGTCGGTATGGTACATCGGGGGGCAGGCGCTCCCAGGAGGCTGGCCTTCCGATCTGCTCTGGCTGAAGGCCAGTGGAGAAGCAGCGTTAGGGTGCCCCGGGGACTGCCCTGACCCACCTGGCTCTCGCACCTGCAGCCCTGCGCCGGGAGGAGCTGGAGGCGCTCTTCCTGCCCTATGACCTGAAGAGGCTGGAGATGTATTCACGGAACATGGTGGACTATCACCTCATCATGGACATGATCCCGGCCATCTCCCGGATGTATTTCCTGAACCAGCTGGGGGACCTGGCCCTGTCCGCTGCCCAGTCGGTAGGTTACCTGCTGCTGTGTGCTGGTCTGGAGCAGTTTACGTGCGGGGTGTCCAGTTGAATGGTTTGACGTAATTTTGTGCATTTAACTCCTGGAGGTTCTGATAGGGGCTGGGTGGTGGTCTCATGTCCCTGTGGTACAGGCGGGGACACTGGGGCTCTGAGGTTGAGTCCTGAGCCCGGCCATGCAGTTAGCAAGGAGGAGCTGCATTCGAGCCCACATCCTCTGCCCTGTTGCCTTCGCTCGCTTTCTACCTCAACAGAGGCCGGGAGCACCCACACTTCTCAGCGTGGCTGTGAAGCAGCTGTTTTCAGGATAAGTCAGTTTGGGGATTTTAGGAAGAGGGAGCACTTCTAAGCAGTTTCAGTAACAGAATGAAAGAGAAGATTCCAGAATCACCGTGGCGGTTGATCACTGTGGTCAAGAGAGAGCAGCCCTGTCTCAGTGCTTTGATGGGCCAGGGCCTGCCCCGCGACCACTCCAGGACTCTCCATCCTCCAGGCTCTCCTCCTGGGGCTCGGCCTGCAGCACAAGTCCGTGGACCAGCTGGAAAAGGAGATCGAGCTGCCCGCCGGCCAGTTGATGGGACTTTTCAACCGGATCATCCGCAAAGTTGTGAAGGTACCCTTGACCGAGGGCGGGGTTTTGGTCCATTTGGAATAATGTAACTACCCGCTCCCTGCCCCAAGATGAATAGGTTTTAACATTTGGCCATATTTGCTGCAGACCATCTCTCACAGGCGCGTGCGCACATGCACACACATACCCACCCACCCACACACCCTGGAGAACCGGGGCTGCAGCCCTATCTGCAGTGCTCTCTCCAGAGGGACCACTGCTAGGAACTGGGATCTGCAGCCTGTGTTTTTATACGCTTACCATGAACGCACGCACTCCTCAGCTATGTCGAGCTTGTGCTCAGGACGGGGTTCCTGCTGTTGCTGCTTCATCTCTGCTTTCTGGCCGTTGTCTTTGCAGCTATTTAACGAGGTGCAGGAGAAGGCCATTGAGGAGCAGATGGTGGCCGTGAAGGACGTGGTCATGGAGCCCACGATGAAGACCCTGAGCGATGACCTGGTATGCCGCCGCCGAAGGCCTCGCGAGTGCTGAGGGGGAGCCCCGTCCCCTTTAGGGAGAGTCCGCGGTGCTGACCGCGCCTGGTGGTGTTGATCTTAGGTGTGGGCGACTTTCCCACCCCGCGTGTCCCTGCCCTGGATGTGCCGAGCACACAGGCCTGCTCTGCCTCCCACTGAGGGATGTGTGTGTGCACGCAGTCCAGCTGCTGCTGTGAGCTCGTTGGCCCTTGTAGGCTTTCCAGATGCACCCTGTGCATTCATGTACATTTAGTAGGGGCTGCCTCCTGCGTGGAAGAGTAGGAGGTGTCTGCTCATAGGGGTGATATTCTGCGATTTGTCCCCTGCTTGACTCTGACCTGCTCTGTCTCTGGGCCCTTGCCCGCAGGATGAAGCAGCAAAGGAATTCCAGGAGAAACACAAGAAGGAAGTGGGGAAGCTGAAGGACATGGACCTCTCTCAGTAAGGCCCCTCTGCTGCCCGGGGGCAGTGAGGGCTACGCTTTGGCTTCTGGCGCCTGGAGAACCTGCCTGCAGGTCTCCTGTTCCTCATCCGGGCCCCGGAGCCCTGGAAGCTGTGTTTCATGGGGTCACCTTTAGCAGCACTAAGCTAAAACCTCCTCCTCCACCGTTTGCTGTGCCTCTCTGGCCTCAGTCCTGTAGTTGCTGGGTCATTGCTGATGGTGGCTGTTGGACATGGGAGATGGGGAGGTCCCTGGGCAGGGTTCAGGCTCTGCTGTCAGCTGTGCAATATCAAAACCTCAAGTTGCTGGACTGCTAGATTGCCCAGAGGTGGGCGAGGCGGGGCGAGGCGGGGAGAGGCACAGTCCCAGGGTTGGCGGCACGTTTGGAGGTGGGAGTGCGCAAGAAGGTAGTGGGGTGACAGGAGGCTTCTTTGGTGGGCAGTTAATCGGAGTCGGGGAGAGGTTGGGTGCTGCCTCCGGTGCAGGACTGTCCTGTCGCGGCCCCGACGGTGGGCCGCTGACCTCTGCCCCTGCAGTGCCTGTCCTGTGGGCCTGGCTCAGGTCTCGGGCCTCCCGCGTGCTGGCCTCCCTGCTGCTCAGTGCTGATGCAGTTTGGCCTGGCTTAGGGGCAGGATGTGTCTGATAGGAATGTTGTCACTATCCTGTTTTAAGCATTCCCCCTTCCTTTTGAGCCGGCTCTGATATTTTTTTCTATTTTTTAGATACATAATCCGTGGGGATGATGAGGAGTGGAATGAGGTCTTAAACAAGGCTGGGCAGAATGCTTCGATCGTCAGCCTGAAAAGGTGGGGCCTCCCGTTGGCAGACACGTTCTGGCTTCTGTGCGTCTCTAGTAACGTTCATTAGGAGAGAGGCTGGAACACACTGAGAGAAACGTCACGGTTCTTTCCTCTGCGGTGGCGGCTTTGGTAGCACCTGCTACAGGCCAGGCAGCGCCGTCTCCTGGCCTGGGCCTCAGCATCCCTCGTGTTCCCGACGGCAGGGGAGCTGGAGGGGACAGTCGCAGAGCTGCCAGGGACTGAGCACTTCCCGTGGGCTTCGTGCAGCGTCCCGTCCCCCGCAGAACAACACGGGTGGATGTTTATTACCACCGCTGCTGTGAAGATGAAGCAGCCAAGGCCGGGAGGTGTCACGTAACTTCCCAGGAGGCCCACAGTAAGGGGCGGGGCCAGGCTTGGCCACTGCGGAGCCTGTGGTTACACCTGCTGCGCTCTCCTCTCAGCCAGCAGGCCTCAAGGTTTGGGGTCTTAAAGTCCCTTTATAACAAGTTATTGAGGGATCCCAAAGGGCTTGTGGGTTATCTATTCGTATTTCCGATATTAGAAATTTTAATTACTGAGACATCTAAAAAAATCAGTTCATCTAGAATTAATGGTCCAATACTGGACTCATGTTTTTTGGTGGTTTTAAGGTGGCATGACTTTCCATTCGCATTTATCTGGCGATCCTGCAGTCGTTTGTGCTATCATGTAGCCTCTGGAAAGCGGAACAGCTGTGAGAGCATGGGAGTGAAAAGGGCACGTAATGAATTAGCATTATATGAACATGGTTTGGACCTGGGCACCCCCTGGCGGGGTCTTGGGCACCTAGATGTCCCTGGACCATTCTTGGGAAACCTCTGTTCCACGTGGCGTCTTGGCCAGGGTTATGTTTGTGGATGACCACGGTTTCTGGCTGGAACCTTCGTTGGAGTTTCCCGTGGGAGAGAACGCGTCCTCCCTGCCCGGGGCCTCTAGAGATGAGGCTCCCACCGCTGTTTGGGGTGGGTGTGGGGTGAGTTCGTGCCATTGCCACAGTTACCGGCAGGGTCCCCTGAAGTTTATTTGGAAACGTGGAAGGGGGAAATCCTGTGGCTCTGGGAGCCGTGGATCCCAGGAGTTAGATGCTTTCTCTGCGTCTGTGTGCATCGCGGGCCTCGAGGGAGCCGGTCGGTGAGGGCTCAGTCCCACGTGCTCGGAGGTGGCACAGAAGCCCGCACAGCGCGTCCTGGCCTCCGGTTTGGACAGCGTGGCGGATGCAGCAGGGCCCACAATGGCTGTGGCCTCAGTGTGGCCTTGACTGGCACCGATGGCCAGGCGTGTGCGTGGCCCGGGGAAGGCTGGTTCACGCTTACGGAGCGTGGCCGCTCCTGCTGTTGGCAGGGCTGTCCCTGCCGCTGAGGAGCCCGGGCGGCAGCTCCGTGCTTGAGGGCTCTGAGTCCATGCAGACTGGTGCTTTTGGAGGTAACAGCTCTGACCTCCACCACTGCATGTTCTTAGAGGCCTTGCTTTTCTCCCCTTCCCTCCTGAGTGGTCACTTTATTCAGGTGATGTCATTGGCCCTGGGGGGAACTGTTCGTCCTTCCCGCAGAGGGAGGTACTTGCACCCAGAGCAGAATGCCCGGGAGAGCCTCTAACCTAAGGGGCAGGGAGGGGCGACTCTGGGCTGATCTGTCTATGCGGAACCCACTCGCCGCCGGAATGTGTACCCCGAGTCAGTGCTCCTCCAGCTTTCTTCCCGTTTAGGAAAAATAAAATAATAGCGCCCCAGCAGCACATGGTGTAGGGTTTGCCTGGAGTCTCACGCTGTGTTAGGCTCGCTGGGACAACGAGTCTGGTTTCCAGGGCGATCCTGAGTGGTGAGGGGTGGCAGGGAACCTTCCTGGCGATGCCTTGGATTTTTCTTGGGGTCTTGGGAGAGGGGAGCGTACAAGACTCTGAAGAGAACTCAGACTTCTGATACTAAGATGTGGATTTCTGCCCTGGCCGGGTGCTCAGTTAGTTGGAGCGTCATCCATACACCTAATGCAGTTCGATTCCCAATCAGGGCACATACCTAGCTTGTGGGTTCAATCCCTGGTCAGGGAATGTACCAAGAGGCAACTGATTGATGTTTCTCTCTCACATTGATGTTTCTCTCCCTAAAATTTAAAAAAAAAAAAAAAAGGTGGATTTGTTTGTTCCCCGACAAGAACTCAGTGGGGCGGGAGCTGGGTTGCTGTGCTGTCCCCGGGCCTGGCACGCTGCCGGGCGTGCGGACAGGCCTGCAGAGGACGCCTGTGTCTGACTGGGTGTCTCACGCTGTTTCAGGTGATGGGACCCTTTTCGGACCCAGCAAAGCCGTCTGACAGATGTGAGGTCTGTGCACCTTTCGATCTTTCCCTTACTGCTGTTCTTTTCCCTCCAGTGACAAGAAACGGAAGTTGGAAGGGAAACAAGAACCCAAGCAGAACAAAAAGTTGAAGAACAGAGATACGAAGCACAAAAGAGACATGAAACTGAAGCGGAAGAAATAGGGGAGAGAAGCGTGGCCTCAGCAGCTGACTCGGAAGGAGACACCCTGACTTTCTGAACCGACTCTGGCTGGACCGGGCCGCGGCCCCCGTGAAAGGCAGTGCGAGCCCGTCAGCCCCGGAAGCCGGCCTGGAACTCCCGTACGCGTGAGCGTGGCTGAAAGAACTCACTGCTGAGCCGTCTGCTCGGACCTCGCGGGGGCCACCCTCTGGCCCTGCCGGCTCTGTCTCCTCCCCAGCCTGGCCTTCCTTTCCCATAAGCTCATGTTTTGTGTTGGGTCCAGCTTTCCCCCTTCCCACGGGTGTGGAATCCACGCTGGCTCTTGTCCCTCCTCGGGTGCTGAGTGCGCTGTGGGTGATGCCCGGGAGGCTGCCGCACAGCGCGGGGCCTCGTCGTGGACTTGTCCCGGCCCCTGGCCTGGGCAGCGGCAGCCCTGCAGGTGGACGTGGGGTGTCCTCCACCCTTCACTCCTGGCTCTCGCAGGCGGCCGCCCAGTGCCCAAAGCAGCCCGCCCTCCTGACTCAGGAAGGATATGGCTTTCGAGTCCCCAACCTTACTGCTTCATCCATTTGGGGGGAAACGTTGGGAAAGACCCCTTCCCCAGCAAGGGTGGGAGGGACAGAGGGTCTATTTTTAATAAATAACATCTAGAAAGACGGCCTGCCGCCCGTGGGTACTCACTGGCTCCACGCAGGGGGAAGGTGCGTCTTGCCCTGTTGGTTCTGGTGGGTCTTGGCTGCCAGGGAGGCTGTGGAGGGTGTTGGAACTGAGGCCGAGGTTGGGCAGGGCGGCCAGGGCTCACATCCCAGGAGCCCGTGGACAGGTGGCTGCCCTGGCCACGCTCGTGGGGTCACTCTGAGGGCCTTGGTGTGTGCCTGGGGCCCAGCTGGCTGTGCCCTTCCTCCCAGCTCCTGTCAGGTGGTTTGGTCCCTTCCCTTGGTCGGGACAAATTATGTGGTGGCTTCACACATACTTTGGTATGTTCGATGGTGTCTACTTTCCGGTCCCAAGTCTGGTACTGTGTTACTGAAATGACCCCGAGGGGCCTCTGTAGTGTTGGTCCTTATCCATGTCGCCCAGGCAGTCAGCTCAGTGGTGCTGTGGTCTGATCCCCTTCCTCCCGCCATGCGCGCCAGGCGATGGCAGCCTGTGGTCTGATCCCCTTTCTCCCACCACGCGTGCCAGGCCACGGCAGCCTGTGGTCTGATCCCCTTCCTCCCGCCATGCGCGCCAGGCGATGGCAGCCTGTGGTCTGATCCCCTTCCTCCCGCCATGCGCGCCAGGCGATGGCAGCCTGTGGTCTGATCCCCTTTCTCCCACCACGCGTGCCAGGCCACGGCAGCCTGTGGTCTGATCCCCTTCCTCCCGCCACGCGCGCCAGGCGATGGCAGCCTGTGGTCTGATCCCCTTCCTCCCGCCATGCGCGCCAGGCGATGGCAGCCTGTGGTCTGATCCCCTTCCTCCCGCCACGCGTGCCAGGCGATGGCAGCCTGTGGTCTGATCCCCTTGGTCCCGCCACGCGCGCCAGGCCACGGCAGCCTGTGGTCTGATCCCCTTCCTCCCGCCACGCGTGCCAGGCGATGGCAGCCTGTGGTCTGATCCCCTTGGTCCCGCCACGCGCGCCAGGCCACGGCAGCCTGTGGTCTGATCCCCTTCGTCCCGCCACGCGCGCCAGGCCACGGCAGCCTGTGTGGTTCCCTGGCCGCATCTGTTCTTATTTTTACCTGAGAAATGCATGTGCCTTGGTTACTAATGTTCCTTGTTTTTTCGTAAATTTAGGACTGGCTTTTGTGAGTCAAAATAGATTCTTTCCTCAGCCCTGACACGTAACCGGGTCCTAGATGGCTAACGCACGGACGGGGAAGTGAAGGGGAGCCTCTGGATCCCAGAGGATTAGACACACACCCCGGGACTCCCGGCCACAGGGGAAGAGCATGCTGTCCCCTGGCCTGTCTCCATAGGTGAGGGGCCTTTTGTCTCCTGGCTCTGCAGCTTCCTGCCTGAAGACCCCCGTGAAGTCTGCAGGAGAGTTTGCTGAGAGAGGAGAGATGAAAAGAATTTCTGATCCATTTTTCTCAGAGTGCCTGAGCCTGCCTTTCAGAGAGGATCTTGGGAGAGCGGCCAAAAGCACAGTCAGAATCCCAGATGGGCTGAGCAGGGCGTGTCCTCAGACTCCCCAGCCACGTGACCCACGTCCCCAGGTGTGCTCTGCTGGCCCAGGTGCAGGGAGGCGCTCTGAAGCCGACCTCCTGCCTTTGACACTGTCACTGCCCTGACCCTTTCTGTGACCTCTCCCTGCTGTCTCGTCCACATCTGTAAAACGGGAGTGGCCATGACAGCACTCGCTCGGGGCCGTGGTGAGGGAAGAGCCGAGAACAGTGCCTGGCAGACAGCAGGTGCTCGCCACGTCTGAGTTCTGTGGCCCGGAGCATGGGGAGCTGAAGTTACCACCAGTGCTGGCGACTGAGTAGGACCGACTTTGTCCTACACCCACCACCTGAGCTAGAAGAGGAGCCCCTGGGGAGCAAGGAGTGTGCATTCAGTCAGACCGTCCGGCTGCGCGTCCTCTAGCAGCGTCGCTTCTCAGATGGCCTTCCCTTTTGCACACAGAAAGCAAGCGGACGTTTCGCCTGCTGTGCACAGTCCTGGTCCTTTTATTTGCAAAGTGAGTGTTCCTAAACAGGTCTCTGCACTTCATGGCTGTGATCTTGGGTTCTCCTCCAAAACCTGAGAGCACGCCTCCCCCAGGTCTCGCCATCTGGCCCCCAGACAGTGACATCTGTAAGGCTTGCTGTCTCAGGAACTCTCACTGGTGAAATGAGTTCGGCGAGGCCGGCTATGAATGCTGTCACCAGGACGGGAAGGGGCTGAAGATGCCCCAACAAAGGAGATTCCTAAATGGTCTCCATCCCCGAGCCGAGCCGGGAGGGGCCGGTGCTGGCCTGCTTCAGTGTCTCCACTGCTCATCTGGCCCTGCAGTCCCCAGCGACCAGGAAACGACACAAAGGGGGCTGTGAGGCTGGGGGAGGGGAGGAAATAAGTGACTGTCACCTTGGAAAAATGTGGACTCATTATCTGAGGCCATTACACCAGCCGCCAGCCCTGGGCCAGCCTCGGGCCTGGAGGCGGGGGTGGGGCTGGCATCCCCTCGGGCCCTCAGACCAGAGAGAAGGGGGTATGCTTATTCTATAAACAATTGGTTAGAGTTACAATGTATGGATTCTGCAGGAAACAGGGAGGCTTGAGGCTTTCTGGTGCCCGAGGGGGCTCTGAGAGGAGAATGCTCAGACAGAAAGGAAAAGGGAGGCATGGGGGCAGGAAAGCAGGGCGGGCCCAGGTGGAGGAAGGCGGTCTCAGTGTTGGCCTTGGGGGCCCTGGTTGGACTGGGGCCCCTGTCTTGGGAGAGGAGGCCCAGGCTCCGGCGGCGTAAGTGCAAGCTTATTGCCTGTGGGACGGCTGCAGTAGGACGAATCCCTCCGTAGAGAGACATTCAGCCTCTGGTTTCCCAGAGCTCCTGTGGGGGAGAATCCACTTTGCCGAGCCTGCTTGGCCGAGAGCCTGCAGCTGCTGGAGGGGACCTGGCCCCACGCTCCGGAGCAGTGGCCCCGGGATAAGGGGAGGTGACCACCTCCATTTCCATTAGAGCCTCCTAGTCCCTTGGGAGAAGGTCTGATTTTTCCCTAATTGCTGTTTTAAGTGCTCTCATAAGTGTGTGTTCCTGCTACATGAAGGCTCAAAGGGGTCCTACCCCTCATAACATCACCTTTGCTTTAACCTGCCCTTCCGTCCAAAAGAGAAAAGGAACTGCTGAGCCCATCCAGGCCCAGCCTCCTGGGTCTTGGCCGAGGCTGGGTAACTGCCTGAGGGCGTCCTGTAGGGTGGGGGGACCCCTGAAGGACAGCCCCTGCAGACGGGGAGGGCTGGGCCAGGGGCAACCTCCCTCACAGGGCCTCTGCCAGGAGGGTGGTGTCGTGAGCGCACCTCCTCCCTCTGTCCCCCAGAGGGCGCCATGTGTCCATGCAGATCCCTCTCCCCACCACTGCCAGGACCCAGGCTGGGCCTCTAGCTGTCCCACCTGGGCCCCTCCCAGCAAAGCTGGGAAAGGGGCCTTTCCTGGTAGAGACCCCAGGAGGTCTTCATGTTGTCCCCCCATTCCCACAGCCACTGGGTCAGTATTCCCAGTGACCTGAGCCATTTACTTTCCTCTATAGGCAGGAACCCCTGGACTTGGCACCTAAAACAAACTGGGTCCAGAAAACCCTTGGGCCCGAGTCACCGACTCACTGTCCTCCCTCCATTACCAGGTGGCTCAGCGAGCTCGGGCTTAGCAGGTTCTGGAGGCAGTGGCCACCAAGGGACAGGTGCCTACATCCGACCAGACCAGGATGGAGAAGGCCTGCCCCCGCCTCACTGGGCCCACAGGTTTGGACTATGCAAGAGTTTACAAACTATTAGGATGACCCCAACAACAGCTCCCGCACTGGGGTAGGGGAGGGGGTCTGGGCTCGGGAGATCAGAAAAACCCCTAAACCCTAGTAGGTGTCTTATTCCTGTCCTCAGGCCCTGGTCCCTCCAGGCAGACACCTTTTCTGTCCAGTCAGTGGCACGTAAGTGCTTAACAAATGGGAACCATTTTATATCAGCTACCTCATTTGACAAAAGAGGAAAACTAAGGCCTAGCAAAGGAAGTACAGTAAAACCTCGATATAACGGACAGATTCAGGTGAGGGGGTGTCCCTTAAAGCTGAAAGTCCGTTACATAATAGCGTAGGTTTTCTGATCAGGTATGTTAAAAACTGACACATTAGTTTATCTGTTTTTACTACGTAGACATGTTTGTATAATTATAATCATGTATGAAAAGTAGTTTCACAGAAGAGTTTCCTATATGTATTCCTGTAATTTTAAATTCATACTGACTAGGTCTAGTCAGTGTGTGCTTTCACCACGAGTAAACAAGTGCACCGGCTGGGGCGTGGCTTAGTGCACGTGGGCACGTTGGCCGGCTCGCGTTAAAACTGCCAGAAGTCAGCCACGGACGACAGAACCAGGTACTGTAAGCGCTGAGGTGTAATCACATGCTAGTCATTTGCTGGACATTGTTTATACGCGGTGACTCTTGGATTTAAATATGTAGACTCTAGCTGTAGATACGTAATATTTGTGTCCGTGAGATCACTAGTGTTTTTTTGTTTTTTCCAGCATATGGCTTATTCGCTAAAATTTGTTAAAAGTAACAGTGGATAACAAAAAAGTAACCCTGTTAATTTAATTGTAAGCAAATCTTGGTTAAAAGCATTTTAAAATTAACAGGAAGTTCCTTTTCACATATGACACACGGATGAGAAATTTCCTCCTTTAAATGGAGGTCCATAAAATCGAGGGTTTACTGTACTTGCTTCATGCCGTGGAGTGGGCAAGGGTGGGACCCAGCCTCAGGTCCTGGGTGAGGCTAGTGGGGGGCCACCGCATAGCTTTCGGTGGGTTTTTCTTCCTGAGAGACAAGAACCCGAGTGACCAGGGAACCGGCTCTGGGCTCTTGTCCTGCTCCTACGGGGCTTCTCCCAGTTCTGAACTCGGAGCAGCTCTACCAGGAGCGACGAGGCCAAGGTCATTGTTCACGGGAGTTTATTGTTAATAAAACCATAGTACATTTACAATAAGTGACATTAATGTACACAGTATCATACAATATTATAGCAATAAAATACGCCTCTTCCTTTGTACATCCAGCTGAAGCAGCTAGTCGAAAATATTTCCCAGGATTGCAAGCCCCGGCGGCTTCCAAGGCGACTGTAGCGACACCGCCTGAAGTACCCAGGACTTTTGGTGAATAAATAGTTTCTAAGGTGCGGCCGGACAGCTCAGGAAGGCTACACCCAAGTAGGCTGTCCAGAGCGCCCCCAGTGTCTGGTCCATAAATATGACGAGTGTCCAGGCCTGATGCTGCCCTCCGCCCAGCAGAGCCCGGAGCCTGCAGTGTCGGCAGGTAGGAGAGGGGAAGCCCTTTCCCCCAGCCCTCCCCTTCTCCCTGGTCCTGCAGTGCCCCGTCCCTTAGCTTCCCGAGACCTGGGGCTCCCAGTGAGAAGTGTGTGCCCTGCTCCCCGTCCAAATTAAAGGACGGTTCACTTGAGAGGTCTGACCCGAGGGCACCCTTAGGGCTCTGCTTCCTGAGCCCACAGAGGCAGCCCGACCCTAGGCCTGGGGTATCAGGCCCTAAACCCAGCAGCAGCAACGGCTCCGTCGGAAAGCTTGGAAGGCATCAGCTGGGGAACTGCCTTCTACCACTAACTGAGGAGGTTGGCGGTCCCCAAAAGAGGCCCTCTGTAGGCCCAGAAACCAAAGAAAACGGAACTCAAAGTGACCCTCTGTGCAGGCCCCCCAGGCCTCCGGGAGGCCCATAGCCAGCCTTTCAAAGGCACGACCTTGAGGAAGAAGTTCAGAGACTGGACATCGAGGAAAAGTATTGGCTTTGGAATGAGATGGCCTGGGGCCCAGAGTGTATATTCTATACATTCATAGGAGGCCAGGAGCCCGGGGCCAGTCTGAGCTCACTGAGGTCCGGGGAGCATCCTGGACGCTGCTCAGAGCAGCGGTGAATCAGGATCAGCCACCCACCGCGTGGGGAGAAGGGGTGCACAAGGAAGGGGCTCTCCAGGTGCAAAATGGCCACCTTCTGGCCACAGCTGCCCTTTGCCCATTACTGGTTGAGCGAACAGCTCTGGGACCAAGGGGTTAAGGGTGCGGCTGCCTGGTGACAGGTGGCTCAGGGCACATCTAACTACCCAAGGGCAGACAGACACCAGAGGAAGTCTGGGGAAGGAGAAACTGAGCCCTATGTGCCTGGCTCCAAGAGGTCCTAGAACCAGCCCCGCCCAGTGGGGCCCTGGGGCCGGTACATCTAGGCTCTGGCTACACTGTGGTCCAGATGCTCCAGGAGCACTCGCTCCCAGCCTTGCCCGCCCCAGCTGGGTGTGCGGACCGCACCCGCCTCACACCCGGGAGGTGATGTAGACGGAGTGCACGCGCTCGGCCAGGGTGCTCTGCAGGTCCTGCAGCGGGTCCAGGCCCTGCACCTTGCTGCTGCGGCCGTAGATGAGCTGCCGGAAGGAGTCCTGCTCGAGCAGGGCCTTCATGTGCTTCAGGAAGAAGCCCTCACAGAACAGGGCCAGTTCCGGGGCGTTGTGGATCTGTGGGGACAGGGAGGAGGGGTGAGACCCACAGCCTAGCACACCCCTCCCGCCAGATGTTACCTACGGGCCAAGGCCTGGGGGAGGCATGCCCTGTCTCTGCAGCTTGAGGTGACCCCCCTTATCGGAATTCCTTCCCTAAGCACCTCCTTCAGGTTGGACTGGCTGGGTTCCAATCCCAGCTGCACCACCAGGAACGTCTCTGGTCTACTGCTTGTGTCCCATGGGGATGGTGTGTTGAATGGCCTCATCCCCCTTGGATTGGAAGCTCCTACTAAGGCCAGGGACTGTCCACTGCCGGGTGGACATGAGGGGTCACGAGGTAGATGCTCAGTAACTTTTAACTCGGCAGATACCGAGGGACTGCTCTGGGCGCCAGGTTCCGAGGTCACATCCCTGCAACCCGCTCTCAGAGCTGATGCTCTAGTCTGGGGGATCGGAGAAGCCGGGGTAACGGCACAGGGTCAGCGCCGGGAGGAAACGGATGGGTACAGCTGCCTCGTGAGGAGCGTGGGAAGGACCTCGCAGAGGAGAGCGCTGGAGTAGGAACAAGCTGAGGAGAGACAGGTGGCGTGGGGTGAGGGGGCATCGGAAGAGATGTGGGCAGGGCCCCAGGGGCCTCGTAAAGCTTGGTGAGGGGTAGGATTTTATTTAGCCTGGAGGCAGAGTTTAAGGAGAGGAGTGACAGGCTTGTGCACTGTGGGTGAGCGCCAGGAAGTGCGGAGGGGAGGCCAGCACAGCAGTCAGAGGTGATGGTGGAAACAGTGGAGGGAGAGGCTGCTGATGTTTTGCAGGGAGAGGGCCTAGCTGTGGGAGTTTTTCTTTAAAAAATCAGGTGTAATTCCTGCGTCTGAGCAGGTGGTCATGCCATTTGCTGAGATGGGGAAGATTACAGAGACAAGAAAACCAAGGCCCTGTGGACTGGGTCTGCCTCGGGCCCCACACCTGGGAGCCATGTTGGTCTCCCACGCTGCACGTGGCCCCACCGGACAGCAGTGACCTCAGGTTAGAGGGAGTCGCCCTCCCTCAGCTCCTTGCACTGCCCAGGCGCCTGGGTGGAGCGGAGGACGTGCCGGAGGTCCTCACCTTGGCGTACTTGTAGGTGTTGACGGCGCTCTCCACGCTGAGGGTCTGGGAGCACAGGATCTCGCAGTGCCTCTGCAGGGCATCCAGCTGGAACAGGCTGGCAGCCGACAGCAGCTGTGGGGGGCAGAGCACCTTGGGCACGTGGGGCCAGGCCTGTGGCCCAGGCATCACAGAACAGAAAGGCGCTGCGTCCTCCCAACCTCCGGGGCCCGCCCACACCAGCAGGACACGTCCCAGCGCCTTGGTTAATGTCTGTTCTAAGCCAACTGAGTATTTGCTGGGACACCCGGTGGCACAGGATGGACAGATGCTGGCTGGGATTTCTGACCTCAGGAGGTCTGCAACACGAAGCTAACGCTTTGTCCACATGGCCTTCTAGCCCGGTGCCCCGGCAGCAGCAGGCCCGTTTTCTGAGGGGGAGGCCCAGCCATCTTCTAATCCTCCAGGGCCTACCACCCCCACTGGGAGTCCCTTCCTAACCCCCAGGTGTGGCCAGGAGGTCAGGCTCCCTGGGTGCACAATTCCCCAGCCTCTCAGAAGGGCCCTTCCTGTCACACAAAGAAAAAGGACCAGCAGAGAAGCAGGAGGGCCTCAGAGGCCACCTCCCTCCCCTCCTCTCTCCAAAGGCTGGCGGTGTGCTTGAGACCTGGCAGGTATCCTGACAGGTGGGCACTGGGCCCCGTGCCCGACCGAGTCGGCCAGAGCCTCACCTCCAGGATGTCGGCGGTGGGGATGTGCATGGATTCCGTCCCTCCATGGTACAGATACTGCATCATCATCTGCAGCGAGAAAGGCTGTGTGAACGCCGAGTGGATCCGAGAGCCAGTCCAGCTGCTCCCTGAGGACCCCAGCCAGGCCCCGTCCGCAGATCCTCCAAATCCAAATAAGCTGAGACTCACAGAGTCCTCCCAGTGCACCAGGTACCATGCTGATCACTCTCCTTTTTTTTTTTTTTTTTAAATTCTATTTTTTTAAATATATTTTATTGATATTTTACAGAGAGGAAGGGAGAGGGATAGAGAGCTAGAAACATCGATGAGAGAGAAACATCGATCAGCTGCCTCCTGCACACACCCCACTGGGGATGTGCCCGCAACCAAGGTACATGCCCTTGACCGGAATCGAACCCGGGACCCTTCAGTCCACAGGCCGACGCTCTATCCACTGAGCCAAACCGGTTTCGGCGGATCACCCTCCTTTTACTGAAATTCTAAACACGGGGCTGGGAGGGAGGGAGGTGGGCTCTGAGGGGACGGCAGTCCAGCCAGCTACCCTCAGAAGCCGCCTCGGCTCCCCTGTCTGTGCCGTCTCCCCGTGGAGGTAGAGCCAGATCTGCGCCCCCCTGCAGTTGCTCCCTTGGAAAGAACGCACAGAGCCTCCGGAGTCGGGCCCGAGGGCACCTGGCTGGTGGGACTCAGGGGACACCAAAGGCAGTGGGCCAGGAGGGGGGCTCCATTCAGTTCTGCTGAGGCCTGAGTGACAGCTCTGTCCTCACGCTGCAGCCTGGGGAGGTTCCCAGTTGGAAGGAGGGCAGTGTCCCTGGCTGGCTGGAGGAACAGCTCCAGCAGGGAACTGGCAAGTGTGTGCGTAAACAGCTCCAGCGGCACAGTCGGGCTCTGTTCTGACGGGCCCCAGGCTGGGAGAGGCACCACAGGGTCTAGGGAAGGAGCCCAGCCTCTGGGGCGAGGAGCAGGGAGGGGGCCTGGCCAGCCTCGTGTCAGCCCAGGGCAGGCCCGGGAGGCACGAGTCCCTCCCCACTGAGGAGTGGGGCTCCCAAGTATGGAGTGCCTGCCCCTCACCATCTGGGCACCAGCCAGACAGGTTGACTATCAGGGCAAAACCAAAGGCCCAGGGCTGGGGATGGAGCAGGTGGGCAGGAGAGATCTCCCAGGATTCTTTGCTAAAAGACGGCCTCAGGGCAGCCCCTCAGCAAGAGGGGCCCTGGGGTGTGGGCTGGAAGCTGCAGGCTGCAGCGGCTAGCTCCTGGCCTGGAAGGCGGCCGCCTGCTGCATGTGGAGAGATGGTGTTGGCAAGGCCCAGCCATCTGTGGTGCCTGGAGGGCACGAGAATGCAAAATCCACAGAAGCCAGATCAGAGTTGCTCCCTCGGTGCCTTGCTAAGGGCTGGTGGCCGCAGGCAGAGGTGGATGAATTTTGCACAGCCTGGCACTCCCCAGGGAGGAGTGGGTCACCTCCTCCCAAAGCAGGCAGTCTTCGGGGTGCTCTGGGAAGGGCCCCGCAGGATCCGCTGCTCCCCCACCCCACCTGTCCCACTACTTCACGCCCTGCCTCTTGGAGCCCAGGGGTCCTGTTTCCTGCCGTCTCCCCAGCACCCGAATGACTAGTGAGAGCACGAGGGAGATGAGCCATTTCAGACGGGGCTTCTGGGAGACTGGCCTCTCCCTTTAGGTCGCGAGCCTGTGCTGTGCAGGGCCAGGACCCCCCACACTCACTGCTTCTGGGCCCCAGTCTAGAGACCTGCAGTCGCCACTTTCCAGAAAGGAGCTCTCAGCTGGGGTTCGGCTGAGGTCTCAGCCTGTCTCCTGACCTCGCCTGGCAGCCAGCTGTGCAGCTTCCATTATGCAACCTCTGCTGTTCTCCACCACAGGATGGACTCCCGATGCCCTTCTCTGCTCGGCCGGCACGGCTTGGGGGACCGACGCAGCTGACACTGTGAGTCCCCACGTGTGTGACCACCACCCACCTGGAGGGCGGGGTGCCACCCGTGGTTCTGCGTTGCCAGCAGGCGGTTGGGCCCTCTCCCTGCTGGGGGAGCTCGCCGAGGCCCCAGGGCTCGCACACGAGGCGCGCCTGTTCTCACACGTGTCAGTGTGCCCAGACCCCTCGCCCAGGGGCTCAAGCTACAACCCCACCATGGAACAGCTGCCGTGGCCTGGACGCTCCGGCCTGGCCCCTGGCGCAGCAGGACACGGGCTGCGGTGGAAGGCTGTGACTGACTCGTGGCTGTCCCCAAAGCGTGCAGCATCGAGACCCACCCACCTGGAAGATGTGGTACTTCATGTCGCTGATCTCGATGGTTTTGCTGCTGTCGCCATCTTGTTCTGATTTATTGGTCATCAGCGTCTTGAACCTGGAGCAAGGGGACGAAACAGGCGGACGTGACTTCCTCTGTCACTATGGGCGATGGCACCATCCATCACCTGCCCGGTCCCCGGGAGACAGAGCGATTTAACAATTGCTGCCGTGCTCCCGGAATAATTCTCAGTGAGTGACACTTTACATCACCCGGCTGACAGCTGGGCCCAGCCCTGTTCTGTCCCCATAGGAGTGACCATGACACCTGTGGCCAGGAAACGGACTTTTCGATACAGAATATTTGTTTTCTAATAAAGACGATGACCTCGGTGCTCTCGGCCCCATGTCCCCTGTGGGCGGGCGGAGGGGGCTCTGGGATGCACGTGGGTCACCCGGGGGCCGGACCCACCTGTTGGAAGCTGTCACCAGCAGGACTTTATGTGCATAGAACAGCTTGCCCTCCACGAGGAAGGTCACATCCGACATCTCCTTGTTGTTCAGAAAGTGAGGATCTGTGCCGAGAGGGAAGAGAGAAGGGAAATGACCGAGGAGCCCACCTCCGGGGTGCGAGGGGGGTTCAAAGGGAAGAACAGAAACAGGCCAGGCCCTGGCAGCTGGGAAAGGAGAACAAAGGTGAGAGGGAGGGAGGTGAGGCAGGTCCGTGAGGCAGGGGCTGGCAGGTGGCGGCGGCCTCACCTAGCCGGGCCGGCAGGGTCTTCCGGATCTCTGGGATGCTGGGGATGGGGCTGCTGCCGTAGCAGTGCGTGAAGATGGCGGCCAGCTGCTGGATGACGGAGTCGTTCTGTGGGGAGGCAGAGAGCCCGTTAGCCCGCCTGTCGTGGCGTGTACGTCAGGCTGATTTCAAAAGCTCGGGATTCGAGCACCGCTGTCTTTTGTTCCTTCTGGGTCTGCCTTGGCACAATGATGCCTGTTCCTTCACCACTGCTTCCCCAAATGGCTTTTCTGGCCCGGCTCCAGCCCAAACACGTGGCCCCTGCCCTCTGCAGCCAGGCAGCACGAGTGCGTGTGGGGCAGGTGTGCACCTGTGTGCGTGGGGGTGACCCCGTGTCTGCCTGCCTGTGGTCAGTATGCGTGTCTGTGTGTTTGCCCTGTGGTCGGGCTCAGGGCTGCGGGCTCTGGAATGCAGGCCTCCCGAGCTTGGGGTGGGCCCTGCCCGGCGACGCTCACCTTGCTGGTCTTGAGGATGTTGAACATGAGCTGCAAGCCCTCGGTGACCAGCTCCTCGTTGTACTCCTCCTCCCTGAGGGAGCCGAAGTCCCGCAGGAGGCTCTGCACCACGGAGTACCGCGACTGGGAGAAGGAGGTCCTCAGGGACTCGATCCAGACATGCAGCTTCCAGGGGACGCCTGGGCCGGGCGAGGGGCCGGCAGTCATTCCCTGCGAGCACTCCCGCACAGACCCCCGAGCCCGCCCCACACTGGCCCCCTTTCCTGACAGGCTGTCGGGATGAGCGAGAGCACCCCACCCGCGCCCGCACCCCATCCTGCATGCTGAGCACCCTCTCAGCGCAGCCGTGGAAGGAAAGCGCCTGTTCTCCCTGACAGGCGCCCTGAGGGGTCAGAGGGGATCCAGGTCCTCGTCGGACGAGGGGGAGGAATGGCTGCGGCCCAAAGGCAGGGCGCCCGGCTCTGAACGTCTACAGCTCAGCCTCGCGCCACATTGGCCCCACTGCCCGTGGGCCCCGGAGGTCCTGGGGAGGACACATTCATGAAAGCAAGACATACTGCCCCACGCCTGCCTAGAGCCTGAGGTGACCCTGCCCCATCACATGGCTTCACCAGCGCCCAGGGCACGGCTGTGAGTGCGCATCCCATCAGGCGTGTCGGTGGGACCGCAGCAGGTGAAGCTGCTTTGTGAAGGTCCTGACCAAACTAGTACTGTTCCCGGTAACTAGAGAGAACTGCGGGTCAGAAAGGGACTGATGGCATTTCTGGACCCGCTGTCAGTGGCATGAGCATCCTCGGTTGACTGACTGCAGGGGGAGTGATACACCCATTTTACAGTGAAGAACCCTGGCGAGTAGCTGGGAGAAGGCAGCGTGGCCTCCTGCTCTCCGTCCTGCACTGGGGTGTGTGTGTGTGTGTGTGTGTGTGTGTGTGTGTCTCTCTCTCTCTCTCTCTCTCGCTCTCTCTCTCTCCGTGACAGGAACAACACGCCATCTTGTGCCAGGTGCTCACGGTGAGCGGCACCAGGCTGTGCTTCCTGCACGGGGTCACCTGAGATGAGCATCTTCAGCGATGGCCAGGGTGGCACGGCTGTGGCCTGCCCAGGTGTGTGTGACCAGCCTCCCCGGAGGAGCAGCCCATAGCCTGGCAAACCCGGGAATGGAGGAGGCTGGCGAGGTGCAGGAGCGCGTCTAGTTGGCCAGAAATGTTGACCCCTGGCCCTATGACGCTCACAGGGCTGCACCTCCCAGGGCCATGACCAGCGCCATGGAGGGCCGAGGGCTTGAGCCAAGACGAGTCCCTGCAGAGGAACCGCCTGGGGCCCAGGGCTTCTCCCGTCCTGGCCGCCCACACCGGGCCTGGCCCGCAGGCCTGCTGAAGAGCAGAACGTGTGTGTATGCACGCACGCCCCGGGCCTCACCCAGTGCCCTCAGCTCCATGGTGATGTCCACGTAGCCGTGCTCTGCGCTGTAGTACATGGCCTCCTGCAGGGCCTTCGTGCGGGTCCGGCTCAGCCGCACAGGCCCCTCGCCGCCGCTGCCCTGGCTGGACGCGTCGCTTTCCTCCACGCCCTCGGCCAGGATCTCCTCCAGGGACAGCACGTCCGCTTTGGCCTGCTGCGGCTGTGTCAGGAGCTTCCGCAGGACGTTCCTGTGGGCAAGGGACCAAGGGGATGATGCCTGAGGTCCCGCCACGGACTGTCCACTGAGTGCCCCACGGCCTGGAGGGCCTTCTCTGGGACACCCGCGGCACAAAGCACTCATGATTTGCCCACCCAAGCAGGTGGGGCCGGGGGGCGGGGTGGAGAGGGGTCCCAGTGCCTCTCGGCCCCAGCAACCGAGCGAGGCAGGGAGGCCGCGGGGACCCCTCCCTCCTGCCATCCTGGCACTGCTGAGGAGTCCTGGGCTCTGGGGCCCGGCAGGCCTGCTGTCCTGGCTGTGTGGCCTCAACCAGGTTGTTCCACCTCTCTGAGCCCTGACTGCTTGTCTGCAGAACAAGGCGTCGAGCACCTTTTCCAGGAGTTCACCTGGGGCCAGTGACAGCCTCAAGGCAGAGCCTGACCCACAGCAGCCTGAGACAGCGTCCAGCCTTACACAGTGTCCGCAGCACAGCCGCGCACATGGACTCCCTCCCATGAACAAGAACGTGAAGACGAATGTCATACAGAATTCGTTCACGTACGAACGTGTAGAACGTCACACTTGACGGAGCACGTCCCCCTACACTTGGCCCTGCAGCCTGTGAGGTCCCGTGAACACTCATTTGGGGGAGATGCACACATGGGAGGCCACAGTGGGCGGAAGTGGAGACCCTGACCCCTGGCTCCAGCCCCCGGGCTCGTCCTGTCACATCCTGTCACATCCTGCGGCTCAGGCCTGGGGCGGCTGGGGCAGGGCAAAGGTCCCTGGGGGCTCACTTCCTCCTCACACCCTTCCCCACTCTGTGATGGAGGCCAGGCTGTGCCAGGCAGCCCAGCTCACGGCCCAGAGACCTCTTGCAGGACCAGGGTCACTCCAGAGAGTGAGGCAGGTGAGGAGGCTGCGATGGGGAAGTACAGGCGCCGGGTGGGTAGAGAGGCCATGGTGTGCAAGCTGGTAGCTGAGGGCGAGGTTGGTTTAGGGGGTGAGTGTGGGGGCAGGGCCAGCAGGTGCAGAGGGAAAGCCTTCTGGGCGGGGGGGGGGGGGGGGCGGGGGGAGCGGGGGGTGGACCGCAGTGAAGGCACAGTCTGGCTTTGAGAACAGTGTTTGGAACGGGAAGCAGGTGTCCACCTGCCCTCTGCCTTCTAACAATCTCCTTCCTGTCTCCCTCTGCTCCCCAGGAGCTGCCTAATGGCTCTGCTCTCAGCCTGCCACCGCCCGTCACACCCCTGGGCAGGCGCGGCCCCCACGAGCCCGGCCACCATCTGCCCTGGGCAGGACGTGACTTCCCAGAGCCCCGGAGCCTCTGCGTGGCTGAGCCATCTGCTGGGTGGAAGCGTCGGGAGCTGCTCGGCTCCAAACCTCCACCGAGCATGGAAGGGCCGAGGCCCAGAGGCGGGCCTGCCCTGGGCGTCCGGAGCCTCAGGCTCCAGTCCCAGGTCTGCCAGGGACCCTCCAGCTTCTGGGCCCCTGTGCCGGGTCCTCTTTCTGGTCTGGAGAGATCTCCAGCCAAGCCCTGCTGCTCCCCACTGGGGAATCCTGGCTCCGGAGACCTGGTTTGTGCCCTCACATCACGGGTACCTGTGGCCGTGGGCCGCCGAGTGGCTGAAGCAGTTCATGTCCTCGTGGAGGGAGGAGGCCATGCCGTTGGCCTCGAGCATGCTGAGGAGGGGGTCAGCGCCGCGGCTCAGCAACAGGCTGACCAGCTCGTAGTTCCCTAAGAGACAAGGCGGACTGAGCACGTGCCCACCACGCACTGCACTGCACTGCGCCGGGCCTGCCGGGCACCGAGCGTGGCCATGCAGCCAGAGGGCCCAGAGGAGGGGTTTCGAGGCTCACCCCAGGGGTCCACGTGCGTGGGTGACAGTGGGGAGGGGCAGCGGGGACCCTGCTGGGCAGGGCAGGGCAGCATGTACCTACCAGCCGCAGAGGCGAGCTGCAGTGGCGTCTCCGCGTAGCTGTCCTCGCCGCTGTTCACCGCCGAGCCCTCCACGTGGGCGCCGGCATCCAGCAGCAACTGTCGGGGCACAGGGAGGACACGTAAGTGTGGGGGGCTGGAGGGAAGGTGCCTCAGGAGGCTGTGGGGTCGGACTCCACCCAGCTCACCCAGCAGCCAAGGAACCAGAATGGCAGGACTCCAGGTTCCGCTCAGGGCTACGAGTTTCTAGAATCTTCGCCTTCACCCTGTGGCCTTGGACCACGCCCCTGAGCTGTGGGGACCTCGGAGCTGTGCCTGCAGTGACCCTCCAAGAACTCATGCAGATGAGCAGCATAGAAAGCATTGCCTCCCCTCCCCAGTCTACTGAGGGAAACGGAGGCTCTGGGAGGCAGCAGAGATGGTGGGAAGGCCTGGGTGTTAGAGTCCGAAAGAGCCGAGTGCTAGTGCAGGCAACTCAACTCTGGGCCTCAGTCTTCCTCATCTGGAAAATGGGAGGGGGCCGCTCGCAGCACTGCTGGGGATTAAGTGAAATGGGGCGCCCCTCTCTGCAGAGGCTCAGTAACCGGTGGATCTCAGAGTTCTCATCAGAGGTTCGGTGAGCTACCAGAGGCAGGGAATTGGTGGGGCTCGGCACCGCCTTGCTGTCGAGGACACCAGGAGGCCTGCCCAGGGGCCGGGGGCAGGGTTAACAGATACCAGGCAGTTCCAGCTGAGCTGGGCCAGCTTTGCCTTGGGCAGGGGTGGCGTCTGCACGACTCCACCAGGTGACTCTGAGCTCCGTCTCACCTTTCCTGACTGGCTGGCTGCTCTGGAGGGAGCTACCTCCCCCTTCCCTGCCCCCCCCCCCCCCCCCCCCCCCCCCCCCGCCGCCAGGTTTCTTGAGACCAAACCCTCCTCAGAGCCTGTGCTCGGCAGTCTGGGGAAACCCAGCCTGCTTCTCACCTGGAGACCAGGTGGGGGTCCGGGCTGACCTCAGCCTCCACTGCAGTGTGTACAGAGCAGGGGTGCCGTCAGCAGGGACCACTGTCAGCGAGAAACCGGTCAGCACCAGTGCCAGAGCCCGTGCACCAAGGTGGCGGAAGTGGGGCACTGCCCATTGGGGCGAAACTGGGCACCAGACCAGGCAGCCTGGGCTAGGCTGGAACTGTGCTCAGGTGCTTAGGAGGCAGCAACCGAAAAGCAGGCAGGATGTGGCAGCCAGCCTGGTACCCACCAGCTCCTGAGTCCCCCCCTACAGGCCAGGCTGTGAGGGCGATGGCGAACAGGCTGGACGTGGCCCCTGCCCTCAGAGGACTCACACTCTAGTGGACAGCGAGGTGTTACATGAACTCCCGGGAAGGAGTTGAATCCTGGAGGCCCCAGGGCCTGAGGAACAAAGGAGTCTGGGACTTGAGTGGCAATGTGGCTGGTGCCCCGGCTGGGTTCGACGCTGCTCTGCCCACAGCTTCCCCTTCTAGGCCTGAATCCACACCTGTCACAGCTGCTGGGCCAAGGTGGCCAACAACGTGGCTCGGCTCGACAGGTGAGCCGTGCCAGTCGGAGTCTTGCCTCAGGAAAGTGGCACTCTGGGCTGTTAATGGGCAGAGGCAGACCTGGGAGGGCGCTGTGACACAGAGGCAGCTCTGTGGCGGTTCGTGAGGGAGGAGAAAAAGCGAGGGGTTGGAACGATGGTGGAGAGAGAACAGCACGTGTGCACAGATTCCAACACGCCCTGAGACTCACCCGGAGACACGAGATGCCAGGCAGGCCCGGACTACCTGGACCTGGGCCTTGTTGCTGCCCCCCACACGAAGCCCCCCTCCTCAAGACAAACCAGGTGGGGCTCTGCCTGCTGACCAGGTACTTAAGCAGCACCCCTGGTACCCCCAGCTCCGAGGCAACGGCTCACTGCTTGAGGCTGCGGCTATGCTTGGGCCCAGCCTGCGGCACTGCACACCTGGCAGGAGCTCACCTGGACCACAGAGATGTGTCCGTGCAGCACAGCGAACGTCAGCGCGGTCCAGTGCCGGCTGTCGGGGTGGATGGAGGGGTGCCTGGGAGAGTTGCTAGGAACCTGGGAAAAGACCACGATCCGTCAGTGTTTCCTGGGTGAGTGACATCCCGGGCAGGTCACACAGGCACCCGAGTGAGCGAAGGGGGTACCCTGCGGGGATGGTAACTAGGAATTAACTCGGGTGCTCTCCACATTCCATTGGTAATGCCTGCCTGGAGCACCCTGTGGACAAGGCTCCAAAGGATGCTCAATTAGTGATGTCTGCCCTGGGCAGAGGGAGCACTTGATGCCTCAGAGGAAGGCAGAGCCAGAGCTCTTGGGGATGGGGATGAGGTTGCTAAAAGGTAAAAGGTGCTAGCAGGATCGTGGCCATTCTCTCCACTCAGCTCCCCCACTTAGCACCCTCCTCTCAGAAAGCCCAATTCTTTGCTAACTGTGATCTCCATGCACCTTGGATTTCCATCCTGGGACACCTCTACCCAGTTGTTCAAAACTCTGCACCAGCATGCAGCATGGCTGATGGAGACCCTGCGGTGCTCTCTTGCTGGGTTAGGGGCCTGGGTGCAGCTCTGGGGCTTACGCACCTGGATGTCCAAGTTTGCTCCAGCATCGATCAACATCTGGACCATTGCTTCGTCCCCAGCAGCACAGGCGTACATCAGCGGCGTCATACCCTACGGGAACCAAAGGCAGAAGCGAAACTATCAGGAAGGAAGCAGAAGAGGGGGACATAGTCCACAGGCCTCTGCCCCAGAACCACAGATCCAAGGGTCCTGCTTCCCCCGCTACTCATCCGAGTGATCCTGTGCCCGGTGCCGGCCTCCCGGGGGCCTGCGGGCACATGGCACCTGGAGCGCGAGGAGGGGCATTTCCATGAGCACTGAGGACCCCAGATGCTGACGAGCACAGGCCGTGGGGCCGGACGCAGGTGCGAGGCCACCTCTGCCATGGGGAGCTGTAAACTTTGTCTGCAAGTTACCCGTACCCCTCTGTGCCTCAGTTTATCTTCTTTAAAATTTAATTTTTTAAAATACGTTTTTATTGGTTTTTAGAGAGAAAGGAAAGGAGAGGGGGAGAGAGAAACATCGGTTGCCTCCTGCACTCCTCCCACTGGCATGGAGCCAGCAACCCGAGCATGTGCCCTGACTGGGAATCGAACCGTGACCTCTTGGTGCATGGTCCAGTGCTCAACCAGCTGAGCCACACCGGCTGGCAGTTTCTGCATCTTGAGAATGGGAAGAGCATTCCTCACAGGGTTGTTGCAGAGCGTGTGAATTGCTCTGTACAGATTGCTTACTGCAGGCTGGGGCTGCCTTGCCTGAGCTAAGTCATTAACAGCACTGTCACTGCTGCTGCATTCAACTGCCACCGCCCCGCCCACCCAGGCCCTGTGCACGCCAATCACCGTGTGAGTGGTTTACATGCATTTTCTCATTTAATCGCCGTGACACCCCAACTAGGGGGCTCTGTTATTATCCCCATTTTACAGGTGAGGGGCAGAGAGGGGGGTTAACGTGCCCACAGCCTCCCACGAGGGACACAGAGCGGAGACGAAAGCCAGGCCCCTGGGCCGTGAAGCTCACCCTCGGCAGCGTCTCCTGGAAGGTGGAGATGCTTTCCTGTAGCACCCCGCGCACCTGAGACGTTCAGAGGTCTCCCGAAAGCTGAGGCCCAGGCCCTCCTGGCCGGGAACCCTTCTCCGGGGCCAGTAACAGCAGAGGCCGCGGTGGAAAGAGTTATTCCTCAGCTGGATCCTGGCAAGCACTTGCCTGGAGCCCGCACTGTTATTTATTAGGTTATTTGTGTGTAGACAACATCTCCTTGCCTCATAAATCCTTGCCTCGTGCCCAGAGATACAGAAATGGCCTGAGATTAATCACGGGCAAGAGGGCTGTTTACCCACAGATCACTGTATAAATACCAAGGCCGAGGGACACACCGGACCGGGCCTTCGGAGAAAGCCAACTCAGAAATTTGGCTTTTATTCCCGTCCCCCCCCCCGCCCCGCCCCGGACACACACACACGCCTGGCTTTTCTCCTCCACACATCTGTACACGATTTGGAGTTTAAAGCAGGCTCGGAGCCCTGTGAGGAGAAACTCCCTTTTCTACTTCAGGAACGTAAAGCGGCTAAACCGAAAGAGGCTGATTAATAGACCCCACGGGTCATCATCGTCGCCCCCATGTGGACAACAAAACCCAGAACGACTGCTTACTGAGCACGGACCATGTCCAGAGGCCAAGGCGCACCGTAACCCCTAACCCATGGGGCAGGCGCCGTTATCCCCGTGGCGGAGGGGCGGGAATGGAGGCTCCGAGGGGAGCTTGTCCCAAGGCCACGCTGTGACGTGGCGCCCAAGCCCAGGTGTGTCTGAAGCCACAGGCTGGGCCTCGAGAGGAAGCCCCCCCCCTCCCCCCGTCCCCCCAAGCTGCCTGCACAGAGGAGCTCTCCGAACGCACCTGGTCGTCCATGGTGTTGACCCCGTCCGGGCCCAGGGCCGCGATCGCCTGGTGGATGAGGTCCGTCCTCCCGCAGTTGAGCATGCGGAAGCCCAGGTCCTGGCTGAACTTTTCGGTAGCCGCTCGGGCATCCAGCCTCCGGAAGGAACTGAAGCAGCACTCGGGTCTGCGCAGGAGAGACGGACGTGTGTGAGCGTGACCGTGTGTGGACGCTCTGCTGGGACACCGCCTCGCAAGGAGCTGCGACACAGCTGTGCCCGGCGGATGTGCGGCAGGCGGACGGGATGGGTGGGAAGGACCGGGACTTGCCGGCGGAGCAGCAGTGACTGGCCTGGGGGTGCTCAGTGACACGAGCACACACACTTCTGCTGGTCTACGGCCGTGTCACAGACGTGCTCGGAGCTCCGGGGAGCGGTCCATGGCCAGGAAACAGTGCCCTTTAGAAGGATCTACCGGGGCTGCCCGAGGAGCCTGGCTGGGCCGGGGCCACGGAGAGGCCTCACTGGGCCCCTAGTGTGGTGTGGTGGCCAAGTCCCGATTCTTAGCATTACACTTCCCCTCGAGGCTTCTTGGTGAGGCCAGAAGGACTGAAATGGGAGCGAGCTGCCAGAGCCCCACTACAATCGAGCCCCCCAACCACGGGAACTCCCAGGAAACCCAGCGTCTCCCCAGGGCCCCGTGGGCTCCCAGGGGCGGCTCGGCCTGCAGCCGTGTGAGGCCACAGTGCCGAGACTTTAACTTCCAGAAGGAGATCGGGCATTCGCCAGGAAGACAGAGGCCATAACTAGGGTCTGGGCCGGTCAAAAACAGCAACAAAAGCTGCAAGGCTCTCCCGGGCCAAGCGTGGCCACACGGACCTCCCCGGGCCCTGGAGACCCACCCAAGAGAGGCACAGCGGGAAGGGGATGAGGAGCCCGCGCTGGGGCCACCTGGACCTGCGTTCAAATCGGGGCACAGCCAGCTGGCTGACTGGGTGTTTCGGGGCAAATCATCTCAGTTTCCCTCCCGGTAGTGTGAGCGTTACAATGGCCCTTTCTTCTCTACAGCTGTCCTCAGACCCAGTAATGCACACAGAAAGGAAGGCTCCGCGCAGTGCCTGCACTAGGAAGTGCTCAAGAAAATGGCCATTGCGGAAGAGAGGAGAGGACCCGCTTCCGCCACCCCCGAACATCCCAGAGAGCCAGATGGCGGGAGCTCGCCTGCCCGAACCCCAGGTGCGCGGGGCACCAGGCCCACGGCTGCAGGAGAGGCACCAGGGAGCAGCCAAGGCCAGAGCGACAGCTGACAGGCCCAGTGTCTGCGCTGCCCCTCCCACCTCCAGGGGACAAGGGAGGGGGTGGCCGGGGTTGGTGGCCAGGGAGCGGGGGCCCCCTGCCCGCTCCCCCCGAGCCCATACTTGAGCTGCCGCGGCTCGCAGTCCAGGCCGGGCAGCAGCAGCCGGGCCGCCTGCCGGATGTCGCTGCTGTCCACGGTGAGGCTGCGCCGGTGCTCTGCGTAGGTGATGGCCACGCGCATCCACTCCATCAGAGGCGGCAGCAGCATGAAGGGCCTGCGAGGCAGCAGAGAGAGAGAGTCAGGCCCAGGCTCCTGCCTTTCACTAGGGCACACCAGACCATGGGCACTCAGAGTTCCGAAGCCCACCGACCCGTCCCTACCTCCTCCTGAGCACGAACCAGCTCACCTCTGCCCGTCCAGGTACCACTGATCCTCCCAGGCTCAGCTCCAGAAACCTCCCCAGATCCCTGTCTCCAAAGAAAGCAGTCCCCTCCTGCTCCAAGATCCCTCAGAACTCTCCTCCGACAGCCAGTGTGCCGCTTCCTGACTGGACGCTCCCGCTCGGGGAAGAGCCTCCCTCATCTCTGCTTCCTCCAAGCCATGCCAAGCACGGGGCCTGCACACACAGGTCCTCAGGAAACATGTGCTGAAGGACCAGCGTATGGCTGAGCACCAGGATCTCAGTCTAATGCACCCAGGTTCTCAGTTGGGGGCCCAGCCCCGTTTCTGCCCAGAAAAGAATGGCATGTAATTTCCAAGAGCGCGGTGCTCACGCATCGGAGAGGGAAGCCAGGGATCCCCGGGGAACGTGTAGATTCTAAAAGGACCAACAATCCATTTGTGAATTACCTGTTGGATTACAAGTGCCCATTTGAATCCCCCCCAAATAGTTCTTCCGTGATAATGCTGCCAGGCAAGCTCACCGGCACCCTTGTATGTATCGGTCCTTTTTATCCACGGGGATGGTTTCACGGAAACCACCAGCACCGGGGAATGAAGTGTAAGTAAGAGGAGAGTTGGTGGATCTGCCACCCACCCTTCCCTATGGTGGCCATCAGCCAAGACAAAGCCCCAGGTGCAGCCGCTCAGGTGGCATCTCCCAGCCGCACTCGGGGAAATCCAAGAGGGAACTTGGGAAGTCATGAAGTCTCGTCAGATGGCGCCGCGATTCCTTCTGTTTCGGGCCCCTCAGAGCTTGGCACATGAAAAGAACTCAGCATCGATAGCCTCGGTGGCAGACACTGGGGACGGGCTCATGTGGCCTCTAGTTCCCCACCCGCGGACAAGCTCTGTGTCCTCCTCGGAGTCACTCCTGGAGGCTCAGCCTCGAGCCTGCTCCTTGAGCCATTCCAGTAATTCTGTTGGTGCCCAATTCCCTGCGTTAAATCTCTTCCTGCTCAAAACACCTAGGGTGGTTTCTGCTTCCTGAACTGAACATGGATGAATATTCCCAACGTGCCGAACCCCCCGGGTCAAGGTGGTTCCTCTGCCTCAGGGTGGGGGCTGGTGGCCGCCTGCCCACAAACAAAGCCACCAGCCCCGAAACTGACCTCTTCAGGCCTTTCTCCTTGGCCTCCCCGCCCCCGGGCCTGTGGTCCATGGGAAAGTAAAATGACAAGCAATTCATGGACTTTCTCGGTAATGTGCTACCTTTGGCCTGTGGGTTCCTGGTCACTACTTCCTTTCCAGTAATTTTAAGCCCACTGGGCACGCTGAGAAGCGCTGGCCTGCTTTACTGGACATTCTGGAAAATCCCCATAAAAACTCCCTGGGCCGCAGCTGCGCCCTAACTCCAGGGTGAAAGGGCCCCGGAGGAGCAAGGCTGGGAAGGGCTGATGTTTGCATCGTCCCCAGCGTCTCTCCGCTGTGCTCCCTCCCAAAGAAAAAGGCTGTGTCCCTGTCTGCCTTCCCCTCGGCTGTGCCAGAGTGCAGGTGTCTGCAGAGCCAGGGCCCGAGAGCAGTCTGGCACCTCGGAGCAGCCGCTCCCGGAGCTTCCGTCTCAGGGTCCCCCTCTCTCTCACAAACGATTGGGGCCCCTCAAGAGCTTTTGTTTGTGCATGTTAGTCTATTGATAACTACTGTACCAGAAATTAAAACTGAGAAAATGTTACAACATCTGAATACACAAGCTCAGATCCCAGCAGACGTCAGTGAGAAGTAACTGTAACAGCGTGTCACACGCCTCCAGGAAACTCTCCTGGGCCCTCGTAAGACATTGGGCGTAAAAGGCAAGTAACAAGTTATAATGCAAATAATCTTGGCCCTGTGAGCTCCCAGAAAGTCTCTGACACCCCAGGGCTCCCCGGCCCCATTGGGGACTGCTGCCAGATCCCTGAGACAGGCTGCCCTGGCCTGGCAGGAGCAGTGGGTGTGGGGCTGGACTCAGGCCTTGTGGGCATGCGGTCTGGCCAGTCCTGGAATGGCGCACGAGCATGGCACACACACTCCTGGCCGGGATCTGAGAGTCCTACACGCCTTCTCTGCCGCATCCTCACTGGGAAAAAGTTCCAGTGCCCAGCGAACTGGCTCGGCAGATCATCACTCTCCTTGGCCTCTTTTTCTATTAAAGAAGGGTGTTTTTCACCCACGGATATGTTCATTGATTTTTAGAGAGGAAGAAAGGGATGGGGGGAGAAACCGATGTGAGAGAGAAGCTTCGATCAGTTGCCGCCTGTATACGCCCCAACCGGGGATCGAACCTGTAACCTAGGTGTGTGCCCTGATCAGGAATGGAACCCACACCTTTTGGTTTTCAGGAGGACAGTGTTTCTATTTTCCGTTGTAGAACGCTTCTGCTGTTACTTCACAGACTGTCCAGTGACCAAGAGCATGGGATCTGCAGGGAGACTCCTGGGGGAATCCAGTGCACGGCCACTGAATTAAACTGACCCTGTGCAGGTTCCCTCACCCTCTCAGCCTCAGTTCCCCATCTGCAAAACGGGTACAGCTCCTAGGACCGCCTCACAAGAAACACGTCTATGAGGTGTTCAGTAGAGCGTTTGGCACACGCTCAGTTCTCGGTAAAGATTAACTATTATTGCTATTTTAGAGTCTAGTGATAGACAAAGTACATAACAGTAACAACAAAAAAAGGTTATGGGAATCTGGTCCTACTGAGTGCCTCAGCTCCAGCCTCTTCAGGCCCAGCCAATTCTGTCCCTGCAGGCCCCCAGCAAGTATAAACAGCGAAAGCCTGCAAGCGAGCTGCCCACCACCCACACCATCCACCTCAGAACGGGGAGAAAACAAACGTGACCGCGATGTGGACTGTGATCTGGAAACCACTGCTGGTGGTGCAGGCGCGTGGCCTTGGCCACCAAGAACCCCGTACCGGGGAAGGACCCACCTCGGGCTGAGGGTCCTGAGCTTGTGAGGTGCTGGTGGGGTGGGCGTGGCAGGACTGCGTGGGGCCTGCACCTCCTGTGTGCACCAAGAGCTGCTGTCGACCTAACCTACAAGCCCCACGCGTTCATGCAAACACATCTGCTCAGTCCCGGCTATGACAAACAGAGCCACTTAAAAGGGGATCGACTGGGAGCGTTTGTGTTTGTGCATAAAAAGGCAGCTATTGCCATGGGGGTGGGAATCCAGGAAGTACTCAGATGAAGAAGAATCTTCGACATGCAGAGGGTGAGAGGAGGAAACAGAGACCCAGCCTTGAAGGTCACAAGCCAGTTCGCCCAAGGTCACAGAGCAGGCTCAGCAGCAACAGGGAGACCAGACCCTCATGTCACGACTTGGTTTCTCTTCATCTCTCTTTAAATTAATCGTTTCGATGAGCCTGAGTCTCTCAAGCCAATGGCCTCGTAAGGCCCTTCAACAGGCCCAGGTCTGCAAAAGCCATTTTCCCTCTTAAAAAAATGGAAAGAGAATAAACTTCTTAAGGCCTTGGTTTTAAGAGGTCCCTGCAGCCTGGAAAAAAAAAATAAACCCTGCCCCACTCAGCAAGCATATGATTTATTGGGATTACAGTCCTATAAGCGGTGTCTTAACAACACAGAACAGGAAACGCCTCCGATTTCCAGCTCAAAGGAGGCTCTGTTCTTTGGGGAGGTGGGCAGGGGCCTGGGGGAAAGAGTCAGGTTGGCAGATGGGCCACGCAAGCCCCAGGCATAAGGCCCCGTGCCTCTATCCCCCACCCACAGGCTGAGTCTGGGCCAGCAGCTATGTGCCCTCTGTGCCCGCCCACCAGGACGTGCGTAGGATACTCGGGCAGGCCCTGGATGTGCCCACTGGCTGGGCAGGGCCTCGAGACCTGGCGGAGCTCAGCCCTGAGAAAACTGGGCTGTGGTTTCTTAACTCCCACCTTTGGCTGGGAGCACAGAGGGCTCTGGGGTGCGGGCGGGCCTGGCTCCCAGGCCAGGAGGGTTTGGGGAGGTCCAGGATGCCTAAGGCTGGCTCCCTGACAAGGTTTCCCCATCACCATCTAAGCCCAGCCCGAGCTATGAGCACACTTAGAATCGCACAGGGACCAGCAAGGCGGCTGCAGATGAAGATCAAGGGAGGGGGTGGCCAGGATGTCTCCTGAAATTCTTCCGATGACTTGGCCCCACCTTCAGTGGGAGCCACTGCAAGCCCTGGGGGTGACTGCCCACTGCAATCACCTTCTCACGGATCTAGCTGCTCCCACGCCCCTCCCTGCCGTGCTCTCTGGGCCGGGGCTGGGTGGCGGAGCCTGCAACGATGCCACACTGTCCCCAATCAAATGATGGCACAGGCAGAGGCTTCTCTGGGAAGATCAGGGTCCAGAGAGCCACCGCGGCCTAACACCGAGCCGAAACATGGGCAGAGAACGAAACCAACGTTGTCCCACTGAAGTCAGGCTGTACGCCCAGAACAAAGGAAGTGATTCTAGTCCAGTTCACATCTTGGACTGATTATTTTTCTAGAGTTGGTCAAACCAGAATGGTTTGGCTCAGCTGGCGTCAGAGCTGGGCAGGCATCTTCCTACTGACCCCCAGGCCTATCTCCTCCAGCAGCCGCTGCCTCAGAGCCTGGAGCTACCCCCCCCCCCCCCGCCCCCGGCACAATCCCCGTTTGGGGACAGGTGACTTCTCTTAGAGCCGGAGCTTAGGGCTTTCTGTGGGGAGAATACACTTTTCTTATTAAAGCTCATCTGGTACAGATTAGAGGCAGTAGATAAACCTCACTTGTCCACATACGCACATGGATATAAATTTAGAATACAGCCAAGCCGGGACCAGCTGCCTGCGACTTCCCTGCCTGTTCCCAGGGACTGCCCTTCAGGCCCCAGTGGAGCCTCGAAGTGAGCACTGGAACGGGAGGCCGCGTGTGTGACCATCGGGACATCCTGGACGGGCCCCTGGGCACCCAGGAATAACAGACCAACACTAACCACTGCTGTTCACAGAGCATTTGCTGAGTCCCTAGCTCCGTTTTCAGCCTTGTATACCTCTGGGCTCATTTACTCCTCCTGTCCACTGTGTGGAGCAGGTGCTGTTACTGTCCCGGTCTGACACATGGGGAAACTGAGGCCGGAGAGGCATAGCCAGCGGCCCGAGGTCATGCCGAGCTGGGATGTGATCCCAGGCGGAGCGCCCGGCCCTCAACAGTACACTCCACTGCTGCTCAGCCGCGCTGATCGGCCTGCCCTCCACGCCTGGACCTGCCCCTTCGCCTTCCACTTAGGCAGTGGTCCTCAATCTTCCTAATGCCGCAACCCTTTAATACAGTTCCTCCTGTTGTGGGGACCCCCAACCATAAAATTATTTTTGTTGTAATTTTGCTACTGTTATGAATCGTAATGGAATTTTGCTACTGTTATGAATCGTAAAGTAAATATCTGTGTTTTCCGATGGTCTTAGGCGACCCCTGTGAAAGGGGTCGCGACCCACAGGTTGAGAACCGCTGCTGTAGAGCCTAAGACCATCGGAAAACACGGATATTTACACGAACATAATTTTATGGCTGGGGGCCACCACAACAGGAGGAACTGTAGTAAAGGGTCGCGGCATTAGGAAGGTTGAGGACCACTGCCTTAGGGGTGAGGAGCATCAGGCACAGTGATTATATAATTTGTCATCCAAATGGGCCCCTTTGCAAGGGGAAAGGAGGCTATTACCAACACCACCAGGACAGCAGTCGTAATGAGAGCCGTCTCAGGCAAACGGGACATCTGGTCACCCTGGTGTGAGGGCACCGGAGTGTCAGGCAGTGGGAGGCCGGCCCTGCCCACCCACCCTGGAGTAGGTCTCCACTCTCCCTCCAGCTAAGGGCATGCTTCCCAGCCCTCAGCACAGCAGCCCACGTTCGAAATCCTTGCCCTAACCGGTTTGGCTCAGTGGATGGAGCGTCCGCCTGTGGACTGAAGGGTCCCAGGTTCGATTCCAGTCAAGGGCATGTACCTTGGTTGCAGGCACATGCCCAGTAGGAGGTGTGCAGGAGGCAGCTGATCGATGTTTCTCTCTCATCGATGTTTCTGACTCTCTATCCCTCTCCCTTCCTCTCTGTAAAAAATCAATAAAATATATTAAATAAAAAATCCAATCTCCGAGTGTATAAAGGTGCAGCACAGGTCTCCCTCCCGGGGCAGTGCCCACGGCTGCCCCCCTTTCCCGGTGGGGGGGTCTGCTCTTACTCCAGATGCTCTGCAGGGCTCCAGAGTTCTGAGTCAGGCCCCTGAGCTCGTGAAATGGGGAACCGCTCTGTCTTCCGTTCTTGGAGGCTTGAGTTGGCCTGGGTGCTGGCAAGTGGTTCTCTTTAGGAAAAACCAGACAAAAAGACGAGCATTTCCTGGGAGAACTTCCTGCCGGGGCACGGCCTCCTGGGGCAGCGTGGCTGGCTGTGGCGAGGCCGTCTCTGGGAGGCACGGCAGCGGGGATGCTGCGATCGAGCCTCGCAGGGAGGGAAAGGGCAGATGTGGTTCTGCACCTGTCCCTGTGCCCTTGGGCCCCGGTGGAGGGGACACAGCCATGGTTTGGTAACTGGGCCTGACTCCAGGGTGGCATCTCATGTGGGCGGGATGGTAGAGATTCCAGTGGAGACGGCACACAGGCCGCTGCCCCTCCCCCCTTTCTCAAGCTCCCCCATCCTTTCTCACACGGCGGGGAGGGCCCTGGGAGCTGTGAGGTCCGGGGCCCCTGACCCACTTCTCAGGCCAAAGTTCCCAGCACAGCAGCTGGGCGGGCGAGCAGCTGGTCCAGCAGGCTGGGTATCGCTGCTGCCCACACACCTGGAATGCCGTGGTGTGAAAGCAGGCCTCTCTCCTCTCTGCTGGGGTGCGGCTCCCCCCGCCTGCCGGCCACACCTCACCTACGGGGTCACCGCTGCCATGTGCAGGAGACCGGCCTCCTGCCGCCTGCCCAGCGTCTGTGGTGGCTGGCAGAGACCACACACTCTCGCACCATATGGAAGCCAGACAGAAGAAGGCCTCCGACTGTTCAAACGCACGCCCTCCCAAGGGCGCTGTCCCCAGCACCCGCCTCTGCCAACAAGGCAGGCGTGCAAGGCCCGACCCTCTGGCTTAGCTGCTTCATTTACCCCCAGACACCTGCTGTGCCACAGGCTGAGCGTTTTGTTTAGGGTTTCCGGATCGCAATTCCTGTTTGGATTCACTGAGTGCAATCACACAGCACCCACCTTCCCCCCGTCCCACAGTCCAAGGCAGAAAGATGACCTAGTCACACTGTCAGGTAAAGAGTCTTCAGAAACTTCTAGAAGGAGGCAGGGGCATGGGGCTCCGGAGGCCTATCAGAAATGCACAGTGAAAAGGGGAAATTCCTGATGGCAACGAGTGGCTTTGACCCAACCAACCAGAGAAGGAGGAGAAGACGGTGCAGGCTCCCAGGCCCCGACCCTGCTTTCTGCACCCACATCCCGGCCGCGGCCTCAGGCAGGACCCCGGCAGGGGCTTCTGGGCAGCAGCGCCCCCTGCTGGGACGTGTGGAGGGCCTGGATGTGCCAAGTAAGCATGAGGCCATTGCGCACACAGGACCCTCTCACGCATCCACCCCGCGAGGCGGGAATTGTCATTAGTCTGCATTTTACAAACGTGGAAACTGAGGCTGCGAGAGGCTTGGAGACATGTCCGAGGTCACAGAGCTCGCCCATGGTGATCTGTCTGACTCTTTAAAAAAAAAAGATTCTTGGGTCTTTCATGAGACCACACTGCCCCGCCCAAAATGCTGAGCCTGCGCGGTGGACAGAAGGCTCACCTCAGTGGGTCCACTCCGCCCAAACTCCAGCTTCTGCACCCACAGCCACATCAGCCCCGATGTCAGCAGGAACGGGAGGCTGGGCTGGGCCCCGAAGTCAGAGGGTGCACCTGGACCCCTGAAGAGCCTTCTTCCCCCAAATCTCAAATATTCAAGTAGCAAGCGGGGCACGGACGGCTGTCAGAGGCGGCTGGTCTAGTGGGAGGAGGAACAGCTAAGAGCTGCCCGTCAGGCAAGCAGGAGCGGGCCAGAGGCAGCCCAGCCTGACCCGGTGCCGCCGGAGCTCTCCTGCCCCAGCCTCATGTCCGGAAAGCCAACGGCTCAGCCTCCGAAGGGCCCTTCCTTAAGAAAGGAAGTTCAGTTCTCTGCAGTGGGATTTTCCAGCAATACTGCAGACAAAGGGCATTGTTGCTGCCGGGTTATAAAAACACTCCAAACGAATGAGGCCCTGGGGCCTGGCAGTTCCCCCTGTGAGGACCGGTGGGCCCCACAATGGGACAGGAAGTCATATGCAGAGGGCAGCTTCCCAGGGCACTTGTCAGTGGCTGGGCCAGGATCCTGTCCCGTCTCCAGCCCGATGCCTGGCATGGCCACTTCCTTTGTCTGCCCCAATCCCTGGCCTGTTCCTTTTTGGATGCTGGACAGATAGAGACCCACCCTCAGGCTGGCCTCCCAGGACCAGTGGACTCAAGTCTGTTGGAGAAGAGGCTCGGAGTAGCTGAGATCGAGCTGCACCAGCCATGCCGGGTAGAGGAGGTGCTGACCGAGAGACCCGGCTTCCAGCATCTTGCCTCTTGCTCCTGGGAGGTGTGCGGGTATGTCACCTTGGATCGTGTGAATTCACTGTGCTGTTATAATCGGGCCTCCCTGCCTGCACTCAGATCTGCCTCTTCCTTGCTGTGCCCTTGGGTTCCCTGCTGACCCTTCCTCAAGGCCTCGGTCTGCTCACCTGTGAGTGACAGCAATGGCTCCCTCCAAGAGCTAATGTGAGGATCTGCTAGACAGCTGTGCATCTGAAGTGCTTTATAAACTGCAAAGCTTTGTCTGGATGCTTCTATCCCAGGCAAAAATAAACCAGAGCACATCACTCCCAAGCTTAACACTGAGCAAGGACTGCCCACCACATGAAGGTCTATGGACAAACCAACTAGCGAGGGGCCTGGGGCCCAGGACACCAGTCACTTCAGAAAGTGCTCCACTCACTCCTTGGTCTCTGAACCAATAGGTGGATGAAATCCAGTTTTCAGTTCTTTGAAATCCTTGGGTGGTGCATTATGATAAATCTAAAGTCTGTACATGTGTTTGTCCAAAATAGTCCTCATTGCATTCGTCCTCTGTGACATCTGGTCTACCTCGTCTTCTGGCTGGGCTACTGCCAGGGCTGAGTTAAGAGGGAATTAAGGCAGGGACTGAAGAAGGCATATATGAGAGGGAGGGAAAACCTGCCTTTGAGGGGTTGTGATATTTAAAGTCACCACTGCTTTTGCATTACTTATGCATTAAACAAAATTTAGTTATTCTAGTGCTTCCATAGGTTTGTGGAAACTAATTACACCAACAATCGCAGCTGCCATGTGTGAAGAGTTTACTCTGTGTGCTACGTCCTTTAAATACATGACCTCATTTGATCCCACAAAAACCTTTGGAAGTAGGTCAAGCCACTTTCCATTTAAAAAGCTGGGGAAACCGAGGCCTCAGAAGTTAAAGAACTTCCCCAAAGTACATAACCCCATAGAGACCCTGTATTATGGTCATTGACTCCAAAGCGTCCAATATTTAGGCTCTACAGCCTATCTCACTAACTGAACAAAATATTTTACTGCCCTACTATGTGCTAGGGACTGTTCTACGTGCTGAGGACACAGCGGGAACAAGGCCAACCCATGATACTGACATTCTAGAGCAGGGGTGGGCAAACTTTTTGACTCGAGGGCCACAATGGGTTCTTAAACTGGACCGGAGGGCCGGAACAAAAGCATGGATGGAGTGTTTGTGTGAACTAATATAAATTCAAAGTAAAGGAGCGGAGGGGAGAGCAAGAGAACCGGATAGAACAGCCGGATCCGGGCCGCGGGCCGTAGTTTGCCCACGGCTGTTCTAGAGACAAGTAAGTAAAGCAAATACATAAGCAAGGTGATTTCAGGAGGAGGAAGGTGCTCTGAGGGTGATGGAGAATGACTGGCAGCGGGAGGGACAGCTTCCTGGGTGCACTGCAGACCACAAACAAGTCACTCCAGGGTTTACTGGGTGGGCCTGTCTGGGGACCACATGCAAACAAGTCCTTAATTCACCCAACAGCTATTCTTCTTTCTTTTACTGCCATTTTGGGCAAACAGATGGAAATTTAATGCAAAAAAGGAGACGAGGAAAAGAGCTTAACGTAGCAAATCTTCTTGAAATGGCATTTAAGGGAGCCACAGGCAGTAGAATAAAGCCACCAGTGCCATCATGTCTATTATCTGTAAGAAAACACTTTCGCAAGCTGAGCAAAAGCTTAACAAGCCCCCTTCTTCAGACTGAGCACATGGCCTATCGGGGCGCCTCCTAGTTATGTGAAGTGCTCATGGGGGACCCCCCTCCCCTGCATCTAGAAAGAAACAAAGGGGCGCCTCTCTCCACGCTGTGTACCTCACTTGTGTCGGGGGCATTTCCCCAGGACGGGGGACTCCCCCAGGGAAGGAGGCACTGCTCAGATCTCCACCTCACACAGGAGGAAACAGGCTCAGAGGTAAGGAGTCTTGCTCCGATCACAGCCAGGGCGCCTCTGAGGATGCTCGAAGCCCCCCAAGAAGCATTTACCTAGATAAACAATTATTAGTGATGACTTTAAAAAACAACAACCCACACCTAATTTTTGTGTTTTTAAAATGTAGATCCATTTGTCATGAAATATGCACTTTGAAACAAGCAAAGTCCTTCTGGGACTTTCACTGCTCATGCCAGCCTGCCTGTGGCTGTCTCCTAGGCCCAGTTACAGTCCCAGCCGGTCCCGATGCCACCCCCTGCTCCAGCCTTCCCGAACATCCTCCTGAATACGATGACGGCGAAGATGATGACAGCTGACATACTGTGCGCCGGGCGCTTACGAGTCTAAGTGCTTCACGTGCATTAACTCAATGAACCCCACAATGCCCCGGAGGCGGCACTATTATTCTCATGCTACGAGGAATAGGCCGAGGCACGGAAGCCAGACGACACGCCCATCTACTATTCAGCAGCGGAGCCGGACTGGATCGGGCCGGCGGCAGGGTCTGAGGGCCGACCTGGGATATTACCGTGCAACCAGCCTCCTCTGCCAGCGTCTGCTGGTCTGTGCTCATTTGTTCCCTTCTCTCTTGTCTTTTGCCTCCCTCGTTAGGCTGCAGACCCCATCACATAAGCCACTGTTCATGACCCTTACACCCCTTCCCCGCGGATCCACAGACGTGTGGGAGAAACGCGAGTTAGTAAGTGAAGCGCTTAAGATGCTGTCTGTCTCTATTTGTGCTCTGTGATGCTAGCCCTAATTAGCAGCGGCGTTTGTAAGTCATTGCATTATTAATTATTATTGTTAGTAGCAGTGGTTAAATAAGTAATATCGATAGCGGTATTAGCAATTGTATTAGTAGCAGTATTCCCAGCCCAGAGAACACTTGAGACCACATTTTAAGAAATGTCATACTACATCAGAGAAGAAAGACTACTGGGGACATCAATGAGAGAGGTGTCCTGTCTTCAGGCTGACATGGCCCCACGTGCGTCCGCACTCACGCCCCTCACTGGGCCCCCTGTGCAGCACACAACCTGTGTATCTGTTCAGAGCGGCACTGCCCAGGCCTCCCTGCCCAGGCCTCCCTGCCCTAGGCCTCCCTGCCCAGGCCTCCTTACCCAGGCCTCCATGCCCAGGCCTCCCTGCACCAGGCCTCCCTGCCCAGGCCTCCCTGCTCTAGGTCTCCCTGCCCAGGCCTCCCTATCCTAGGCCTCCTTACCCAGGCCTCCTTACCCAGGCCTCCCTGCCCAGGCCTCCCTGCCCTAGGCCTCCCTGCCCAGGCCTCCTTACCCAGGCCTCCCTGCCCAGGCCTCCCTGCCCCAGGCCTCCCTGCCCCAGGCCTCCCTGCCCTAGGCCTCCCTGCCCAGGCCTCCTTACCCAGGCCTCCTTACCCAGGCCTCCCTGCCCAGGCCTCCTTACCCAGGCCTCCTTACCCAGGCCTCCCTGCCCAGGCCTCCTTACCCAGGCCTCCCTGCCCAGGCCTCCTTGCCCAGGCCTCCCTGCCCAGGCCTCCCTGCCCTAGGCCTCCCTGCCCAGGCCTCCTTACCCAGGCCTCCCTGCCCAGGCCTCCCTGCCCAGGCCTCCTTACCCAGGCCTCCCTGCCCTAGGCCTCCCTGCCCAGGCCTCCTTACCCAGGCCTCCCTGCCCAGGCCTCCCTGCCCTAGGCCTCCCTGCCCAGGCCTCCTTACCCAGGCCTCCCTGCCCAGGCCTCCCTGCCCTAGGCCTCCCTGCCCAGGCCTCCTTACCCAGGCCTCCTTACCCAGGCCTCCCTGCCCAGGCCTCCTTACCCAGGCCTCCCTGCCCAGGCCTCCCTGCCCAGGCCTCCCTGCCCTAGGCCTCCCTGCCCAGGCCTCCCTGCCCAGGCATCCCTGCCCAGGCCTCCTTACCCAGGCCTCCCTGCCCAGGCCTCCTTACCCAGGCCTCCATGCCCTAGGCCTCCCTGCCCAGGCCTCCTTACCCAGGCCTCCCTGCCCAGGCCTCCCTGCCCAGGCCTCCTTACCCAGGCCTCCCTGCCCAGGCCTCCTTACCCAGGCCTCCCTGCCCAGGCCTCCCTGCCCAGGCCTCCTTACCCAGGCCTCCCTGCCCAGGCCTCCCTGCCCTAGGCCTCCCTGCCCAGGCCTCCTTACCCAGGCCTCCCTGCCCAGGCCTCCCTGCCCAGGCCTCCTTACCCAGGCCTCCCTGCCCAGGCCTCCTTACCCAGGCCTCCCTGCCCAGGCCTCCCTGCCCAGGCCTCCTTACCCAGGCCTCCCTGCCCAGGCCTCCCTGCCCTAGGCCTCCCTGCCCAGGCCTCCTTACCCAGGCCTCCCTGCCCAGGCCTCCCTGCCCAGGCCTCCCTGCCCTAGGCCTCCCTGCCCAGGCCTCCTTACCCAGGCCTCCTTACCCAGGCCTCCCTGCCCAGGCCTCCCTGCCCAGGCCTCCTTACCCAGGCCTCCCTGCCCAGGCCTCCCTGCTCTACGTCTCCCTGCCCCAGGGCTCCCTGCCTCAGGCCAGGAAAGGGCTGGAATGCCATAGAGAAAACACTAGACTGGCAGCTAGCAGGCCTGGATCCTGGGGCTCTTCAACTACTAGGCTCCTGGAGATCGGGTCACCTGCCAGAGCCGTAAGGTCTTGTCTGTAAAATGAGTGGATGGAGCAAAAAACATGCCTAAAACCCCTAACAGTGACATCACTTTTGTCAAAAGAGGTGGCAGCTACCGCTGATGAGAGCCAGTTACCACCCACTGTCCTCAGTGCTTTTCCTCAGAGCACCGGCTCACGTGCTTCTCACCACCACCTTTCCCGGGAGGTGTGAACACCCCATTTTGGAAAAGAGGCAACTGAATTTCTCAAGAGTCCGGGAAGTGGGCGCTAGAGCCGGCAGACCTGAGACCAAGGCCAAAGCCCACATTCACTGACCCCGGTACATCAGCCCAGGGCAAACCATCCCCCTGCCTCCTGGGCCAGGCATTCCCATCTGCATCCCAGCCCACCCGGTGCCACCCGGCCCACCATGGGTGCAGCCCAAGGAAGATCCTACCGCTCATTGTTCAGGGCCATTCTCGGGGGGTCCAGGTTGGGGTTCTCCATGGACTCCATCTGTGGGCACCGCAGGAAGTAGTAGAGCGTGTGGAGGGCGTCAGGGGACCAGGTGATGGGCTGGGGTGGCTGGCGGGCCTGCCGAGCGGGGCTGGAGCCAGGACACAGGGGGCGGCGGCCCTGCATGTGGTGCATGGCTCGGGATACCAGGTCACCTGCGGGGGGGCGGGCAGGAGGGAGCAGAGGAAAGAGAAAACAAAGTCTGAGTTCCCAGCCCACATTCTCCCAAGCATGCTTGCAGCTAAAGCCTTCTAATTACCGTCTGCGCTGGGCGGAGGTGGAAGCTGTCACCTAGACACGCCATGGCTTGGTTTCCCTTTCACTTTCGGTCTTGCCTACACAGCTGAACGAAACACCTGGCGGGCCCGCCCTCCAGAGTGCAGGCGAATGTGGTTTCTTTTTCCACATCCCCACTCTCTCCACCACCCCACGGGCCTCGCCCCAGCTCTTTGACCACGGGAATCCCTCTGGGCCTCCTCTCCCAGCCGCCCACAACCAGTGCCAGACGCAGGGGATGCCCCTGTGCGGTCTTGTGCAAAGGCCCAGGTACTTCAGTAAGGACGCTGCCTCAATCCCCATCGCATCAAGCAGAAGCACCACCACCATCACCCGCCGAGCACTCGCTATGTGCTAAGCATTCACTTCCCTAGAAATAGGATTTGATGTGATGCTTAACATGCTGGGGGCCACATTATCCCCATTTTACAGATGAAAAAATGGAGGCTCGTCCGGTAAACAAACACTCACTGACCCCACACATCTGCCTGCTCACAGGGAGGCCGCGGTCCACCCAGCGGTTGTTCACTAGCCAAGGTCAGGTGGCTGGGCAATGGTCTGCATTTGAAACCAGGCTGTTTGACTCCACAGTCTGTGAGCTGAGCCAGGGCCTGGGCTGTGGGGTCTCAGGGCCCCACGTCCTGTGCTGTGTTTCTGCCCGAGTCAAGTCTTTTCAATATCCCCCCAGCCCGGGCAGGAAGCTCCCATCATTGTGTGCGGCCACAATGCTGAGAAAGGATGGGTGAAGCAGCCCCAGGCACCTGCGGGCCCCTCGGTTCTGGGACAAGTGGCGCCCGTCCATCCTCCTCAGGCCTGGGAACGCAAGGGCCTCTCCTGGGGGCCAGCTTCCTCCCATCTGGACACGGCTGACCCCGAGGGGGGAGAAATATGCAGGTTTTAATTTGGCAGGTAAAGGGTCATTCAATGTATGGCAGAACCAAGTCATTCATTTATCCAATTTATCTTCACTCTACAGCTTCTGAGAGTTTGGTACTTCGTTCCACGGTGTCCCCGACATCCTGCCCAGGATCTACTGCATAACAGGTGCTCGGCCAACACTTAGAGAATGAAGAAATAGCCTTGCATCTTTGTTTCATTTTAACATACAATGTCGGGGGGCTTGATTTGAGCTCATTAGCTGCCCAGTTCTCCCATGACAGCCACAGCGATGGTGTGTGGCTTCTATCTGAGCAGGGACAGTGGCACCCCTGGAATTGGAGATCTCCACTGGGAAAGAGCATGTCCCCGACCCCAAGGTCCTCACTCCTCTCCACACGCCTGACTGTTCGTCCCTGCAGCTGTGGCTCGGCTCCCTGGGTGCCTCCTGGCAAACCCCATCCTCTGGCCAAGAGGGTGGAGGGCAGCAAGTTACTGACAAAAGGCTCCCATCCTCAAGACTCTGATTTAATGGGTCTAGGGCAAGATCTGGGCATCTGGACTTTGTAAAAGTCCCCCTGGCGAATCTACTGCCCAGAGGGTCTGAGAATCACCAGGTAAGTAAGTGGGTGAGAGCATAGATCGCAGCATCAGCTCAGGGCTCTGCTACTTCCCATCTTATACACGTTACTGATCAGAGCTTTGGTTTCCTCATCTGTAAAATGGGAATCATCACAGCTAACCTCTAAATTGTGCGGATCCCAATAAATAAATAGGTGGAAAGCACGCCACATCCTGCTCGGCACAGAGTAAGTACTTGACAAAGGTTTAATACAACACCATTGTGATTACTGGCCTATTCCTCTCATCCCTCGATTCTGCAGGCCGTTCCTGTGGTTTTCTTCCTTCCAGGACCTCTGTCTGCAGTCAAGCGCTGCCCCACATTTCCCAGGACAGGCGGCCGGGTCCTGAAATGCCAGCTCCCAGCCCTGCCCTCGGGCTCCTGGGTGGCAGAAACCGGCACCGACACCCCCCACCCCGCAGCCGCCTCAGCACAGCTCGTTGTACCAGCTGAGTCGGCTGCAGTGAGCTGAAACCTGGCTCCCGCCTCCCCGGGCCCAAATGCCCGCACTTCTGGCAGGACCACAGGGCCCAGAGGAGGGGAAGGCACGGAGCCTGTGGTCTGCCTCCAAGAGAAATCTTGTGGAGATATCATTTCCAAGGCAGACAAGGTGGAAGTCGTCATCATTAATTACATTTCTGATTGTTCTCTTGTAACTGGTGGAGAACCCTCTGGCAACACAATTCCAGCCAGAATGCAGGCCAAAAAAAAAAAAAAAATCCAGAAAGAAATGGGAGCGCCTCAGAAGGGCTCCCTAACTCCGGGGTCGGCAAACTGCGGCTCGCGAGCCACATGCGGCTCTTTGGCCCCTTGAGTGTGGCTCTTCCACAAAATACCATGGCCTGGGCAAGTCTATTTTGAAGAAGTGGCGTTAGAAGAAGTTTAAGTTTAAAAAATTTGGCTCTCCAAAGAAATTTCAACCGTTGTACTGTTGATATTTGGCTCTGTTGACGAATGAGTTTGCCGACCACTGCCCTAACTGGAACAGGGAGGCCCTCGGGAGGTTCGGGAAGGCCATGGAGACAGCAGAATGGCAACAGGAGGTGGGTCCCTGGACTTCTTGGCTCCAAGCCCAGCGACATGCCATCAGTCTCTCTCAACCACCAGACAATCCCGATCAGGCATCTAAAGACGCACACTGCTCTGCACCCCTCATTATGGCCAACGAAAGCCGCTCGCTTTGGCTGTACTCCCAGAGGGTTCCTACCGGCCACCTTAGATTTTCTCGGCTTCGCGATAGACACGAAAAGAGAGAAAATCTCCTTCAGTCTTTACAACCACCCTTAAGGGAGGTATTTCTGTTTTACAGACGAGGAAACAGGCTCACAGAAGTGCAATGATTTGTCCCAGTTGCACAGCGAGCCAGTGAACCAGCCAGGCCTTGAACCGGGGGCCTTGTGCTCCAACCACTTGCCCTTGGCTGCTGTGCCATTGCCGTCTGACGTGCGGTCTGCAAACGGCCACAGGTCTGCAAACTGTTACTGGGTCACGACAAGTTAATTTCAGAAATTTCAGACATTTCAAAACAACAACAACTCCATAGCAATGTCTATCTAATCTAACAATAAATAAAAAAATTGGCTTGCGTTTTGCATGTCTTTTAGTTTACTTTTCTGGACATTTATTTTTATTGTGTTTTATTACAGTTTCAGTCTGCCGCGTGGGGGCAGGGTGGATAAAACCCCCGGCTAGTATGAGAAGCCTTGGCCCAGATTGGATACTGGGAGCTGCTTCTGGAAAATTCTTGTACTTGAGAATCACTTGCTCCTAAGCCTGATGAAACCTCGGTCTGAAGCCCAGAAACACCCACCGGGCATGAAAAGCCCACTCTCGCTGCTCACCAGAGAGCCTCGATCGGGGGTGCCACAGGTTTCACTCCGGTCTGCCCACCCTCATTATGTGCCATCCCATAAAACCAATAAAGCCAGCAGAGTCTGGATCAGCAGACTCCTCCATCTGGCTGCCTTTAAAAAGAGGGGTTTTGTTTTGTTTCTGTCTTATTCCCCCGCATGGACATTTTCATGGGTAGAGAGGGACAGAGGAACACACAGGTGCCCAAGTTCCCGTGCATCTGGACCTGATGCAAGAAAGAAGCCTTGACCTACCTGGCAGGCTGGGCTTGGCAAAGGGCAGGGAGCTGATGCCTGTTAAACCTGGGGTAAGGTTTTAGGTACAAGGTGCTCGGTGCCAAGTATCACTAACCTCATTAAGTCCTTTAGTCTCGGAGAGAAAAATTGCAGTATCTGCCTCCACCTTGTCTCCTCCCTCCTTCACAGTGGGATGAGCAAAAACCCTGGTTTCAGAGCAAGGGGGTGCGGGCAACGGGGTGCACGACACACACTGTTCGGGTGTCGGTGAAAAGAGGCTACGGGGCTGCTTCTTCCCTTTGCCCTGAGGAGTGGCTGGGCCAGGATGTGGACCGCTCCTAATGCATGTGCACGTGCGCACACACGCACACACACACACACACACACACACACACACACACACACCCCTGGCATCTGGTACTGCTCCAATCACGGGGCTGCAGGACAGCAGGGGATAAAGCAGAGTCTCTATTCTCATGAAGCTGACAGGTCAGATGAAGCTGACAGGTCGTGGCCTCAGGACACAGGGAGGGAGAAGTATTTACATGGGAATAGATGATAAACGTCAAGGGGCGATCAAGGCTTTGAAAAAACCAAAGCCGTAAGAGGAAAGACAGAGGAATGAGAGTGGGTGCTCACCCATGCGGGGTGCTCAGGGAAGGCCTAATAAGGTGCCATTTGGGCAGAGACTTGCAGGGTATTTAGGGGGAAAGGTCACAGGCACAGGGAACAGCGAGTGCAAAGGCCCTGGGGTGCGATGTACGTGGCCACGAGGCTGGGGTGGCTGGAGCCCGGTCATCTAGATAAAGCCAGATCAAATATTCCATCGTGGGCTGCAGCGAGGATATTAGATTTCACTGAGTGAGCCGGAAGCCATAGTGGGCACGGAGGGGATGCTGAGCAGATGGGTAACATAATCCAATCTGTGTTTTCAACGGCCCCGGTTGGGGCTGAGTTGGTAGCGGCGGAGGGGGTGAAAGGGGAAAACTACGATCTGAGAGAGTTTTAGAAGGCAGGACCAATAGGACTCTGTCTCCCTTCTCCTGAGGGAAATTTCTGAGTGCCCCCCTGGCCTGGCTGTGGACGGCAATGGACAGAGGCCGCATGGGGAAGGACAAAGGCTCAGGGCCCAGCCTCGACGTCAGCTGCCCGAATGCCGGTGGCAGGGCCGCGAGCCACGTCCAGGGAGCCCACCGTCCCACGTGAAAGAGCTCTGCTAACAGCAGGCGCATCAGGAGTCGAGCCCACACCCTGATTCCTTTGGCTGCCTGACTTGGGGAATCACTTTTCTCCTCTGAGCCTCAGTTTCCTCACCGGGACACACCTTGCTGAGCCGCTCTGAGGAGTCCATGAGATCATGTGGTGCCTTGCACACAGTAGGTACTCAGTATTCAAGATGCAAAATAAAACCAAGATGCCTTCCGATGGTCTGAAGGCTGAGTGCATCCCTCACTGCTCTCGGGGCAGGAGAGTTTACCAAACACACCGAGCCCGCTCCCTGCACGTCCCTCGGGGTGGGGGGGCAGGGGACCCAGGTGGCCATCCTGCCGTCCCCCAGGAGACAGAGAGCGGACGTCTGGCTTTCCCTCCCAGTCCCAAGTACTGATCTGCTCTGTGACCTGGAACCAGGCACCTTTGTTTCCTGTCCTGGGAAGGGGAGGAAGAAAGAAGGGAGGAAGCTGCGTCCTCAAGCAATAGAAAGGTTTGTCGTTCCCTGTTCAGGGGCCAGAAAACTCCAAGAAATTATAAATAGAAAAGGCTGAGTGAAGCGCCATCTGTTCCAGCCTGCGTGCTCGGGCCCCTGGGTGTGTGGCTGCCGCCGGGTGGTCGTGGCCTCAGGACACAGCGAGGGAGAAGGAAGGACGAAGAATGTGCTGTTTGATTTCTCACATAACTGGGCAGTGACCTTGACTGCAGAGCCCTGAGGTCCTGGCGGGGCCAGGGCTGCTGCAGGGCTGGGGTGCCCTCCTTCTCCCAGAGCGGCTCTGTTTTTATTTTCCCTTTTCCACGTTGAGGTTTAAGGGGCGCTTTCCTTTAAAAACAATACTGGTGGTAAACTCACTACTTTGGGGGCAGGCAGGTAAAATAAATGAGTGAAACAGGCCAACTCTGGAGTAACGAGGTACGTGACCACATAGGGGACACATGTCCGCTTCGCTGCCCACAGCCCCTCCCCCGTCGCTGCCACGCAGGAGTGGAGCCCGGTGTTCCCAGATCATCTGTGTGCGACGAAGGCCACATGCCGCCAAGCCACACGGGACTGTGGGCCACCTGTGTGCGACCTCTGGCCCGGGAGGATCGAGCTTCCAGGGAAGACAGAGGAGGCCAGAACCCAGAAGCCAGCCTCATCCTCGCCTTCTCCCCAACAGCCAGCTAGAGGGGGTGCCACACGTACTCAGCTCGGAGATGCTCCCCACGCAGGTGGCCAGGAGGGACTGCTCCAGGGTCCGGAGCTCCAGCTGCGCGTAGGCATCGGCGCGCTCGTCCTGGCCCAGGGACCCGCCGTTGTAGGGGCTGAAGTACGCCGGGAGGGAGAGGACACCTGTGGGGGAAACAAGACAGACAGGTCACCTCGGGGAAGCGAAGCTCTTGGCAGAGCGGCGTCAGTGGCAAATGTCAAGGCTCCACTTGGGGACGGCCGACTCTCACCGTGGACAGCGCTGCAGGGCCAGGGCGAGGAGTGGCCGGCTCGCAGGTGGCGCTGAGCCAAGTGGAGACGGGGAGCTGCACAAGGAATGGCCTACGGAGGCGGGTGGGCCACGCAAGAACCCATTCACTCCTTCACTTCCGCACTCACTGAACATTTACAGGGTGCCTCGCCCGGCCCCGCTGCGGTGCGACTTTCAGGGTGCTGGGGTGACCAGGAGGCCTGGCTCTGTCTTCCCGGAGCTCAGGGGATGGCTGTGTCAGGGTCAGCCTCCACCTGGCGGCCTAACGGGCAGCACGGCCCAGCCTCTCACCTCCTGGGCTGCCCCCCTTCCTTCTTCAAGCCACGAGAGGCCCTGGGAGAAACCACGGAGAAAGATGCTGCCGGCTCCCCTCCCAAAGTGTGGCTTCTTAGAAAGCACCAGACAAGCGAAATCAGCCTGGCTTAAAACTACATGTGGGTTCCTAAGAGCACGCGGTCACACACATTCCCAACGTTTAGTGACGGCTGTTCCTTTGATCAATGCCTCTTTGTCCACCCACCCTGATTTTTTTTTTTTTTAAGGAAAATACCCACAGGAATTTAATCAGTCAGTTTTGAGAAAATGTCTTCAAATTCCTTGAGATAATTGGAGGCCCCCGGGATGTGGCCAGATGTGCGTTAGAATTCCCTATCCTAAACCCACAGAAACGCATGACGACGGCCGCGGGGCGTGCAGGAGAGCAGTGGAGACAGGGCCGCGGAGCTGGGCTCTGTCACTAAACCCGGCGGCGTGATCGCCGGCAAGTTACCTCATTTCTCTGCGCCTCCGACCCCTCCTGTGTTAACTAGGGACGAGGAACGTGCGCAGCTGGCAGGGTGGCCCTGAAGGGGAACTGAGTTGCTGCGTGTGGACACTGGGACAGCGTGTGGCTCAGAGATGCAGGCTTTGCTCACTCTCTCATTTTCCTTTCAACCGGGTAGGCACTGCTGTCTCCATGTTACACACCGGGAGACTGACGTCCAGAGAATTGAATAACTTGTCAACTAAGTAGCAGAGCTGGGATTCGAACCTGGGTCTGACCGACTCTAGGTCATGCACACTCAGCCCCAGATCCAAGGAGCACACCTCCCAGCTCTCCTACGGCCGCCCCGACTCGGTGGCCTGTGCATGTGGCAACACCGCTGTGTTATTACTGCCCGTTTCACCCGCAGAAACCCCCGTGCTGAGCCCCGTGTGTTTCTTTCCTGGGTCAAACGCAACATGGCAGGCCTCCCCCTCACCCAGATCCTGGCCACTCTTCGGTTCAGCCGCCGGTCAGCCCTGCCCTCCCAGCCTGCCCTTCCCTTGACCCGGCTCCCTGCCCTCCTTGCTGCCTCACTGCAGCTAGGCACTGCCCATCTCCCTTTGCCCCTTTGGATGGCAGCGGTCCCTCCCATCACATCCGGCTCACTGACTTGGCAAAGCACCTCCTCAGAGCTGTTTCCCGTGGGCGGTGGAGGGGGGCATGACTGGGTTCCCCCTGCCCTACTCCAAAGCAGAAACTCTCCCGGGCAGCTGAGTGCCCGTTAGGAAAAGCTGGGAGCATTCAAACAAGCGAACCAGGGAGAACATCACGCACACGCACACCCTGAGCTAACCCCACGGACAGCCCGGACACAGGAGGGCTCCCACACAGCTCTGTCCCGGGCGGGCGGGCGGGCTCCTCCGCTCCTCTCTGTTATTAATCTCCAGAAACCACACAGGGGACATGTGGATCACATTTGCAGGGTTTACAGCAAAGGGATAGGAAATTCAGCTGATTTGTCAAAGGATTCCCAGAGAGAAATGTTATGTCAATGGATCTAGTAACAGGAGCTGGCAGCTCCATTAATAATAGTTCCCATGTTCCCAGTCATCACCCACCCACGGGGATTCTCACTTAATACTGTGGCAACAGTAATTATGAACCGATTATTAATAATAATAATTGATAACATCACCACTTAGGCATAGTACCTTTTGCTCTTAAGAGGCTTCAAAGCACTTCCTCAAAGTGCTTTATTCCTCGAGTAACTTATTCCTCCAGCGAGGTTGGTAGGGCAGTCATCATGGTTGACAGTCTTGTCCTCAATAATGTTAACTGCTATTGAGGGCTGACTCTATGCCAGGCACTGTGATAAATTACTTGCATGATCACATAGAATCCCCCAAGACTTTGTGAGGTACCCATCCTACCCATCTTACAGAGGAGAAATCCAAGGTCCCCCAAAGTTAAGTGACTTGCCCGAAGTTATTGAGAGTCAGAAACTGACCTGGGGCTAAAATGTCAATCTCTTGATTTCTGAAATAAAACGACATGCTACTCTTTGGCCTCCATGTCCTTTAGTTAAACTGCACTAGAATATTTGCAAAGAGAGGGGTTCTGGCCCTAACCGGTTTGGCTCAGTGGATAGAGCGTCGCCCTGTGGACTCAAGGGTCCCAGGTTTGATTCCGGTCAGGGGCATGTACCTTGGTTGTGGGCACATACCCAGTAGCGAGTGTGCAGGAGGCAGCTGATGGATGTCTCTCTCTTATCGATGTTTCTAACTCTCTATCCCTCTCCCTTCCTCTCTGTAAAAAATCAATAAAATATATTTAAAAAAAAAAAACCGAGGGGTTCTGTTTGGGCCTTGGTTTGATAAATTTGAAGACCCAGAAATATGACTTTCCTTCTAATGGGTCCCCAGGCATCTCCGGCCAAGGTCCCTGGAGATCTCCCCTGAAACTTGAGAGAGAGAAGGCTGTCTTCCTACTGCCTCTGTTCTTTCTACAAGCAGTTCCACAGCTTGTCTTCAAACCCGCTCCGTAAGAAAGCGTGTTTTTTTGTTTTGTTTTGTTTTTTACGTCAATTGGAATTCTTTTCTCTCCCATATAAGCCTGCTCCTCAGAAGTTCTCACTGGAGATGGAAGATATTTGCTTTAAATTTTCTTAACACCTTGAGGCCTTCTTTGCCCCCCACAAATTTCCAGCTGTGTGATACGGACCCAGGGCAAAGTCATTGTAAAAAGAGATTGCAAGAAAAAAGAAAAGGAAAAGAAAGAAAGGAAGGGCCTTTTTTTTCTATTTAGTAAAACCCCTAGGAAAAAAAAAACAACTGCTTATTTTAGTCATGATGAAAAAGAAAGCATGCTGGAATGTTTCCCTCGACCCCTTTATTAGTCAAAACGGACACCCCCAACCAAGCCCCGCTGGGCTGTGTAAGTTACAGAGAACCCCACACGCATCCCAGGTCAGGACAGTGAGATGGAGTCCCAAGTGTGGGCAGCGAGCACGCCCAGCCACCCTCTGCCTCCTCCCCAAACCCAGCCTTTCCGTGGAAACAGCGTGCCGCCCCAGTGTGCCCCGACTGCGCCCAACGCCTCTCCATTTCCCACTGTGGACACAGAACCATCCTCTTCTGTCACTCCGTTTTCTTCAGCCTGGCTGCCCAACCCTTGAATCTGGGAACCTATTATCTCATTCCCCAAAGCGCTGCCTCCTCCACGGCCCATGCCTCTCCGAGCGCAGCCAGCGAGTGCAGCGCCACATCCGCCCAGCTGTCCAATGACAGACCCGTGAGTCATCACCCGTATCAACTCCCTCCCTGCTCCCACGCACCCAATCAACCAAGTCTTGCTCTTTACTCCCTTACAGTTCCACCAAGTACCTGTCCCTGCTGTGCCCCAGCCCCGTCTGCCCCCCTGGCTGCTGTGGCGGCCTCCCCGCCTGACTCCTGCCTCGCCCGCCCCTGCCATCCTTTCCTCCCTCCGGTCACCTGCCCCTGGAGCTCGCCCTCTTCCAGGCCTTCCCCACTGCTCAGAGGAAGAAGCTCAAACTCCTTTCCACAGTTAAGCATAGATGCCACTCTCATTTCTTTCTCTGAAATTTAGAAATGAAAATAATTCTGCCAGTAAACGGGGAAATCCCCAGCACCGCCCAGGTAGCCAGTAAGCGGGGAAACCTGTGCACACCTGACGGCGTTTCTCGGAGCTGCTTTCCCAGCCTTGGCCCCTGGGCTCGGCTCCAGCTCTGGGCTTGGAAAATCAACAATCCGGGCGATTCTCCACCAGCGCCCAGAGGGGGCGCCAGTGAGTTAGATGGGGACCCGCTGTGCAGAACCCTGGGAACCCCGCCTTCTTGCTGGTGGTTGCCAACCAGGAATTCAACCTGGGTTTCAGCTTGTAGAGGCGCTGGCTTCTCCAAGCCAGCACCCAGCCAGAGGCAGATGGACTGCACACGGGGCTGACAAACCGGACTTCGAGTGCAAAGGTTTTCCGAAGCAGGGCTTAGCCCGAAAGCCCTAGCAACGGACAGGCGTGCTTCCTTCTCTCCTCTGTTCAGCATGGGGGCTGCCTCGATGGCTTCTCAAGCCTTCTGCCGCATGGGGACCCCACTCTCCCCCTGGCTCCTCTGTGTGCTCTAGCTCTAACGTCTACCCCTCCACCCCGCCCCCCCTTCATCCCATCATTTTCCTTCTGAGGTGTCAACAACAGGAACCAATAGGCCAGATCTCGTTATTACCTTTTCCTATGGTTTAATTTCCCCCCAGCTATAACACGCCCCGCCCCCCCCCCCCCCCCCCGCCACTCGCACACAATTTTAAATGTAAAGAAAATATTTTTTTTTGTGAAAACTGGATCGATTTATAGTTCAGCTTTCCTGAGCAGCCATCAAAAGCCATCAAGACTGTAACATAACTGTCCCTTCAACTCAACATACCATCACCGGCTCTGTTCTCTTTGGGCCACTGTGACTACTGTGGGCCCAGCTACCTGTGCAAACCTGCACGGCTAGCAACCTCTCCCACCTCTGTCCCCCCCCCCCCCCCGGCGCCCCGCAACCCCCACCGGACACCCCCCTCCCCCCAGCTCAGGGAACCTCATTTGTGAGGACAGCAAAGGCCACCGCCAGCCTCCTGCTTCCTTAGGATGCAACCGGGATGCAGAGGATTACCCCTTTATGGCCCTGGTGAGGAAACTTGGGGGCGTCTCCTGCCAGTTTTCTTAGGAGCTGGAAGCCTGGGCGGGGTTCAACCCATAAGCTTCGGAAAATAAAAATTATACTGCCCCACTGAACGGCTTTCAAGTAGCCCACACAATCCAACTCTTAATTTTTTTTTAAAAAAAAGCGTTTCCAGTCTCTGATCTGGAATTTTATATATAGTACGTTTAATGCTCAGCTGTACGTTAGTCATACAAAGTGCTGAAAACTTAAAGCACAGATATTATTCAGAGAGACCCAAGTGAAAGAGAAGGGCTGTTGATTCTCAAACAACCTCACTGAATGGAATTTCTCCTGAGATTCTAAATCCAGAGAAGTTGGGGTGTGTGTGTGTTGCGGGGAGGGTGTTGAGACAAGGGGGAGATGAAGGAAATAAGAAAAGCCTGGAAGTGGAATGAAATATGCCTGACTGGTGAGCTGTCAATCATCCACGTAAAAATGATTCATCAAGAATCATCGAGCACAGCCGGCGTGGCTCAGTGGTTGAGCGTCGACCTATGAACCAGGAGGTCAGGGTTCAATTTCCGGTCAGGGCACTTGCCCGGGTTGTGGGCTCGATGCCCAGTGTGGGGCGTGCAGGAGGAGCCCATCAATGATTCTCTGTTCTCATTGGTGTTTTTATCTCTCTCTCCCTCTCCATTCCTCTCTGAAATCAATAAAAATACATTAAAAATTATAATAATAGAGCATGGGACCACCCTACTGTGAGACCCAAGAGTTCAAGTGAGGAGAAAATGTTGGGAGGAAGGGAGAAGGGTGGGGTGGGATCTAAATTGAGATTGGGAAGCAGGTTTTAAGTGCGGGTTCATAATGAATGGAGAGGGGTTAGCACACACTCAGTAGTATTCTATGCCAGGAATGAAGGAACTGGCATTTGAGTGGCCACAAAGACCACAGCAGTGGTTTTATTACTATTACTATTAGCTGGTAGCTGGTATATTGCTGCCCTATTTACCAACGAGGGACGCTGAGGTTTAGATGGGCTAAGGCACAAAGCTAGCAAAGGACACACCCTGTCCGACACTGGGGTCCACAATGGTAATCTCTGCACCACACTGCCCCTCCCATGGGGCTTCCCCTATTTGAGCCCAGGGACAGAACACTTCCTTCACCCCTACCCCCACCCCCACCCCGAGTCCAATGAGCGCTGCACTTCCCCCTTCTTGAAGGCCAGGAAGTGGGAAGCAAACACAATCGAGCTCTGGGTGACACCTCACCCTGGCGGCGATCAGAAAGACCGTGCGCCAAAGGTGGTCTTCAGTTAAGTCAGGCCCCGGGGCCGAGCGCTCACCAGGAAACAGGAAGTAGCAATGCACATCTATGACGGCCAGGGAGCCCAGGGCGGTTGCAAAGGCAACATGCTCACAGCCAGCACCCCAGTTCTCTTTAAAAAGGCGGGAGAAGGCAAGCCTCACCACGTACCCTGGGCTGGGCTTCACCTCCCTTTGAGTCCTTGGCCATCTCGGGCCTGATGGGGGTGGACCTGCTTGGGGAGCTGGTCTCGGGGCTGCCTCTTTCCCCTCCACTGGCAGCCCCTCTGACCTCTGACCTCAAGGCTGGCTCTCCTAATTCTCAAGGGGCTCCAAGCAAGGTAAGGATTTAGAGGGCGGATGGAGGCCATGAAACACTGTATAGCAGCCCAACAAAGTGTGTGTGTGCGTGGGGGGGTGGGGGGGGTGACTCCTGAATCCCCACTACAAATGCTGGGTCCGTGGCATTTGGTGATTTGTTTAACGAAAGTACATGTCAGTCAAGGGTGAGTACGGGGCCTGCAGAAGAACAAACTAGTAGGGATCACAGATTGCCGCTTATTTTTCTGAAGAAAGAAATATGAATAAAACACAGTGTGCTCACTGCCATTTCTCCCTGCGAGAGAGTAAAATGAAGCCAGAGTAACCAAGCAGGTCAATGTCAGGAAATTACACCTGCAGGTGAACACTGGAAAAGCCAGCCACGGTCACAACACTGGGCAGCGAGGAGCAGGAGGCACACGGCACACTACTGAGCGCTTTCCCGCGGGAAAAGATCTCCAAGGGGCTTAGAACAGATTCTGGTGGCCTCTTTCCAAAGTACTGCTGTAACACATCGGGAATATGAGCGACCCAGGAAGCGAGCGTCGTTGAACTGCTGCCTCTTAAAAGAAGAAAAATCCACCATGTGACTATGGTCCTTTGTCAAATGTCATCCTCAACTTGCAGGGGGTGTGTGTGTGCGCGCGCACACAGTGATTCCTGTGAGCCAAGGGCAACCTTGAACCACTATGGTACAAAGGCAACACATTCCAAACACACACACACACACACACACACACACACACACACACTCACACACACACACTCTCACACACTTACACACACAGAGTAAATGGAAGATGTAAGCATGGAGATAGATGGGGAGTTAAAGTCATCATCCTAAAATATTGGGCTTTTCCCCACCAATGCACAGCCACAAGGTAAGAGTGCTTCCCTCGGTGCCAGCATTAGAAAAAGGTTTTGAACTACTATGCTTCCTAACCTTTGTAAGTGAGTGAGCTATATTGGTGTAGTAAAAGTGATTATGGTAAGGGAAATGGGGGGATAGGAATGATGTATTTAGAGGAAGAAGAGAGTGATAGGATGTTTCTTCAGAGCAAAGGAATGTCCACAATTTCTAGTAAGGCAGGTAATTAGTTACTGGAAATTAAATTTTTATATATATAAAAAAGGGAATGTTAAAAAAACCCACACAACAACCCACTATAATCTACTTACTTGTAAAGAGCCCAGAATGGGAATTCATGGAACATAAAAGATAGCTATTTCTCATGGGAGAATTTTAGATGAGCTTTCCCCTCCATTATTCTTCATCCTGTTTTCTACTGATTAAATAATGATTTATGAAAGTCAAGTTCTTATGCTGTCCACCTTAAACTTCTACAGTGCTATATGTCAACTATGTCTCAATACAAATGAAAAATGTGTTTTAATAAAAGTAAAAGCATTGTTACAACTACTGCAGGCTCATGGAAGCAAATAAAAAGCAAATAAGGAAAATCTGATTGTTTTATAGAAATACTACTAAAAAATAAGATAAGGGACAAGGGTAATTCTTTGGCAGAAACCCGGGCAGAAACCATTCTACCTTGCTAACCAGGAGGTGAGATTTTTGTCCCATGCCTCATGCGAAGAACTGGCCCTTCTGAGAGGCAGCCCTTCACCTGGCAGGTGGGGCTGACTCAGGGTGGCTCGGGGCTGCATCAGCAGTGGGACTTCCCGTGGCACCTTGCCAACTCTGGGCCCAGCTGTGTGCTCACTGCACCGAGACCGTGTGATCATGACGCAGCCACGCGGCCACCTGCACCTCCGACCCCTGCAGTGGCCGCTGCGTCTGCCACGTGCTGGGATCCGAGAACAGGTAGGGCGGGGGAAATTCTCACGCCGCACGGCCGGAATCACCATCCACAGAAAAGGAGCCTCCCACAGCCAACACTGGAGCGGGAGCACAGGGGGGCCAGGAGGTGGGAGAGGAAGCCGAGCTCGTGCTGGGCGTGACTCCTGAGCTGCACCCCAGGCTTGGGAGCAGGGCTGCTGGCAAGAAAAAACTAAGTAGTGGGCAAACTGCCAGCCCAGAGGGCAGGAGGGGGGTCCATGAGCCCAGGCACCCACAAGGAGCACAAGGAACTCCTTGGGGTTTTTTATTTAAAAAAGATACGAGTGTCACACGGTCTAGGGCAGATGGCCTAGGTGTCTATTAACAGAACATGAACGCATTAGCCGGAACGGCACAGTGCTGGGGCCCTTCTAGCAAAGAGAACCTGTGCCTGACGCCTTCGGTTTCCACCTCAAAGGGCTCTGACCATCAGATTCTCCAGATGATTTAACAGCATCAGTCAGAGGGGTGAGGGTTCAACATGAAGCTTTGCCTCTTACAAGTTGTGAGACCTTGGATGAGTTTCTTACCCTCGCTGAGCCAAAATTTGCTCATCTGTGTCTTTGTGCCTAATAATAGCTCCTGATTGAGAGGACTGAGGATTAAAAGTAAGCATTTGGCAAAATATCCGACACACAGAAAGCATGGAGTAAGTGGAACTGTCCTTTAAATGGCCGTGCTGAGTCCTGGGGCCAGTGGCTGTGGGATAAAGCCATTGGTACCCTATAAAGTTACTTATCAGCATCAGGAGGGACAGATGGACCCAAGGCCAAGCTACCCTCTTGTTTTCCTAAAGGCCACTGTGGTCTATGCTGGTAAAGAATCATGCTGGCCCTGGCTGGTTTGGCTCAGTGGACAGAGTGTCAGCCTGTAGACTGAAGGGTCCTGGGATCGATTCCAGTCAGGGGCGCATGCCCAGGGTTGCAGGCTTGGTCCCCAGTTGGGGGCATGCAGGAGGTGGTCGATGGGTGGTTCTCTCTCATCATTGAAGTTTCTCTCTCTCTCTCCCTCTCCGTTCCTCTCTGAAATCAGTTAAAAACAACAACAACAGCCATGCTTTACTCAGCACAGATGGGTCATTCATCCATTTACTCACTCATTTACTCAATGGCTGTTAATTTGGATGACCTAATAATGTACCAGAAGTGGCTGTGCTCTGGGGGCATGAACGTGATGTCTGCAATCTCGTGACAGACAGCACACCAGCCAACTCAACATTGCACGGACTACGAGAGGGTCAGTACAAAGGGAAGGGTCTCTGAGCCAGACCACCTGGGCTCAGTGGCCAAGGAAGGTTCCTGCAGGGACTGAGAGGAGAAGCTCTGAGTGATGGGTGGAGCCTGACAGGCTTCCCGGGAGGGACCAGGATGGACGGTGCCAGTCACAGCATCTAAGGGGCTGGGACTCTGTTCTGGGGGCAATGAGGACCCACCGCAGGGGCTTAAGCAGCTGAGAGACAGGGTCGTGCATACATTTAGACAGAGGAGCCAGGCAGCCGTGTGGGAAGGGAGTGGGGGGTAGGCTACAGAGCCCACTGAGGCGGTCACACCTCCCTCTTTGCTGTGGATCTCACAGTCCCAAACCCACCCAGGCCGCCGCGTGGCTCTCATTTCAATAACGCTGCTCATTCCTTTTCGCTTAGCACGAAGCACTTACACATCAAAGACAGACGTAGCAGATTATGTGTTTTGGAACGAAAACTCATTAAGAGATCATTCTTAAGCCTAAATAAGTGGAAGCCATGTTTGACCACCTTTAAAATTGGGTCAACTTGCCCTAACTGGTTTGGCTCAGTGGATAGAGCGTCGGCCTGCGGACTCAAGGGTCCCAGGTTCGATTCCGGTCAAGGGCATGCATGTACCTTGGTTGCGGGCACATCCCCAGTAGGGGCTGTGCAGGAGGCAGCTGATCGATGTTTCTCTCCCATTGATGTTTCTAGCTCTCTATCCCTCTTCCTTCCTCTCTGTAAAAAATCAATAAAATATTAAAAAAAAATAAAATAAAATAAAAAATAAAATTGGGTCAACTTGAAGCAGTCAGCAGATTTCCATCTATCGGGCTCCAAGAGGGAACTCACCCGGAAGAGGGGGACGGGGGGCGGGTGTACAACTTGTGCCTCGAGTTCTGGGCCAGAATACACACCCCAGCACTGAGTGCACTGAGGACACCGGGGCCCAGAGGTGGTATCACCCCCTTCGTAACTCACACGGCACACACTGACGCGTACCCGCCTGCCACACAGAGGGGGGCAGTTAGCAAACCCGATACACAGAGAACACATCCTCCAAGGCCTGGGACCCTCTGTGTCAAGGTTGACTGATGGCGTCAAACTCGCAACACGTCTCTGAGTAGGCTACGGGAATTTTCTCACTGCAGTTCCCATCATTCATTCCCTTCGCCAAGGGTTCGTCGCACGTTCATTAGTTACCTGGAGCGCGGAGCCAGGGATGTAGAGGTAAGGCCCAGGAGCCTGCTCCAGAGGGGAGGAGAACATGCACAGAATTAAAACGCAACCTTGACCAACGCTGGAGGAGGAGCCTGCAGAAGGTGCTAGGAGTTTGGAAGGAGTCTGAAGAGAGGGCGTGCTTCATGGGCAAGGGAGGGAAAATAACAGGATGTGTCAGAACGCCCCGCTTCCTCTGAGAACCCCGATGGGACCTTACAGATTACGAGATGCCAGCGGTCCCCCGGTCATCTCATGGCTGAGCGACATCACCCAGCACGGGGGGGAGTTGAAGGGGAGAAGGAGGCTCACTGACAGAAAGGAGGTGCCCGCAGTACACTCGTTCCCAGGATGGGGACAGTCCGAACCTCGCTGCGTCACTCCCAGGATCTTGAAGGACGCCATGACCTTTCTCTGCTAAGATCCAGGAAACGTCACTGGAGGCTTGAAACGGTGCTGACGCACTCAGTGGCCTACCCAGGGCCATCGCCTCTCCTACCTGCCTGACAGCTCGCATCCTGCCCGGAAAGCTTATGTGACGTGAACCGCCTTCCCCAGGCTCCCTCACCGTGGTGCAGCCCCGTTATGGGCAATGGGATGAGAGGGTAGGTTACAGAGCCCACCCTCTCATCCCACCCCTCAAAGCAAGCCCTAAGCATCACGTGGGAGGTGAGGAACCCCATCTTCCACCTGGGGCCTGTTAGAGAGGTGACCTTGACAAGGAAGGCCCTGTAACAGCAGTGTCCTGTCTCATCCTTAACTTGAAAACCAGGTCTCCCCAGAATGGAATTAGAGCTACAGGAAGATGTGGGGGTTTCCTCACAGGTGTCTGGATTACAGCCTCTCCATCACAGGCCTCGGGGAGCGGGGCTGGCTGTGGGCCAGGCAACTCCCATTACTGCCGCCTTGCCCTGGCCTTGCCCACAGGCCAGGCCCAGAGAAGTCCTTCCCGCCCAGGCAAAAGCCAGGCCCCTCCAGGCTTCCCACAACCAAACCGGGAAGGTCTCTGGCTCAGTCTCCACGGGCCCCGGGGGAGGCTTCTCCTTTGCCTCCGTCTGCCTGCAGAGCTGGATGTGACCCTGTGTGCTTACACGGCAACTCCGGGCTTTGGCCGGATCCCCTCGCTGTTTGTTTTACAAACTCCTACTTATAGTCTCAAATTAGGCTCATTAAAGAGCCAGCTCCCCATAGGGCTGTAAATGTCACACGGACAAGCAGAGAGTGAGTTTACGAGGCTGGCGTGTGATCTGCCCACCGAGACCGCGTTGCGACCCAGTGGAAACACTGAATCAGCCTGTTGGGGCAGAGCCCCTGCCCGGGCCCCCTCCCCGATCGAAGGCCGCGGGCAGCAGGCCAGACGAGAGCAGACAGGGGATGTCCTTCCAAGACAGCTGGGCTGCATCTTCCTTGGATCTGAGCTGCACATGACAGAGGGGAAGGCTCGCTGCCACCGCGAAATCCTCCGCTCCCTCATCCTTTTCTCACTTCTTTATTTGAAGCACCCAGTTCTATTTACATTCACCCCTCAATCATCACTGTATGCAGAGGCTGCTGCCAGTGCAACCTCCCCCTACACACACACACACACTCACACGCACACTCACACACACACTCACATGCATACACTCACACACGCACACACACACACACACTCACACACACACAAACACACACATACTCACGCACACTCATACACACTCACACACTCACGCACACTCACACACACAAACACACACACACTCATGCACACACACACACTCACACACACTCTCACACACACACACTCACACACACACTCATACACACACACACGCACACTCACACACACAACACACACACACACACTCACACAAACACACACTCACACACACTCTCATGCCTTGGGCAGATTAACCTTATTTTCCAGGGGGTGTTTCTGCCTGGGTGGCCTCTGTCTGGGTCTAGCTCTCAGAACCGTCACTTCTGCTGTGCAGGGATGCCCCTGTGGGGGGTCGTGCCTGGCAGGTGGAGGCTGGGTGAGCGCGGTGCACAAAAAAGTGGTCTCTCACTCCCCAGCATGTCTCATTACCCGAATCACTGACCAGTCAGCATGCCCCAAATTACACCCAGGCGGAAGCAATATGTCACCTCGGAGATCTGACCGTCCACCCCTCGAGTTGCCTGGCAGATGGTGAAGGTGAGAAAGAATCAAAACCTTTTAACCTTCTTGGCTAAGGTTCAGAAGCTAACGTCTCCATCCTAGGGCTTTATTCAAATGCACACAGATAACCTCCCCTACCCTGCCCCCAAGGACACGAGCAGAACACACCACACCGTGTATTAATGCAGCCAAGGCTGGAAGGACTGCAGAACCCACACAGCCTCCAATCGCACTCTGCACCCACGGCCCATCTTTAATCCGCTGCCCTGTGTTATCTATATTAACCCCTTCCCCCCCCCCTCCCCGGTACACACGGCACCTCTGATCGGGGCTCCGACCCTCCGCACACCACCTGACGTGGCTATCTGAGGGCACAGTCCCATTGAGCATGCACTCACTTCCCCGTAAGAGGGCCCATGTGTGGCTCCGACTGCTAGAAAGTTCTTATTTAATTCAATGCCGTCATGTTGCAGCTTCTACCCCCCATCCTGTGTCCATACCAGTAAGCCTACCCCACCGTCCCTCCGTGGGGGCCCCACCTCCGTCACAGGTTCCTCACTGGTCCTGGCTCCACCCCTTAAACCTGGAGCCTGGGCCTCACGCACAGCCCTGGACTGTGTGGTGTATATGTCTATCCCGACTGCTTTGGAAGTAAAGAGGATGGTCCCCCCGCCCCCAGCTTTCTGAATTCTGAAAGGCTCATGATTGCAGCTGCAACCCTGGTGTCTCCCCCATCTTTGTCCCTCCTCTTTCTGCCCAGTGACGGGTCCCCACCTTCTCCCCAGTGGCTCCTCTGACCGCAGTGCAGCGATGGTGAGCATCAGCGGGCTCCTCCATTACTTGCTGTGTGGCCTCGGCCACGGGACACCTTCTCTCAGCCTCAGTCTATAGGCGGAGCTCTATAAATGGGGATAACACCTACTCCAGAGAGCAAGAGTGACGCTCAACGGAGACAACACAGATGTGAGCTCAGGGCAGCGCCGGGCACAGAGGGTGCTCCTGTCTGTGCCATGTCCCCATAGGCTCACTGTGGTCAAACACCTGGCCTCCGCTCCTCTCCCGGGTACCCGGGCTCCAAGAGGGAACGGTCAGTGCTACCGACAACCTCTCCCTAGATCAGGGGTGGGCAAACTTTTTGACTCGAGGGCCACAATGGGTTCTTAAACTGGACCGGAGGGCCGGAACAAAAGCATGGATGGAGTGTTTGTGTGAACTAATATAAATTCAAAGTAAAGGAGCGGAGGGGAGAGCAAGAGAACCGGATAGAACAGCCGGATCCGGCCCGCGGGCCGTAGTTTGCCCAAGGCTGCCCTAGATGATCAGCTTATGAAGAGCAGAAGCTCTAACTGTCATCTTATCTCTCCAGTTCCGTGAACTCGGTAGATGCTTAGTAAGTAGGAAAAACCATGTTCAGAAAACACACGTCTTTGAGCTTTAAGCCTTTGTAAAAACTGGACACTCTCAATATTAAAGCAAACCAAAATCATGGCTTTGGCTTCAGATGGCATTACAAGAAAAAAAAAAACACACAACAAAAAACAAACGTATGTGGGACACAGTCTCCTTCAACCGCACGGGGAATTAGGAGACGGCGGCTGGGAGGGCAGACGTCCCAGGGCCGAGGCCAGCCGGGCGCTGGCTGCTCTGACGCAGACATTAGAGCAGAACAGAGAGAGGGAAGGCGTGTCCGTCTGGCCGCCCAGCCCAGCCCAGCCCAGCCCTCCCCGGCGCGGTCCTGGTCCTGGTCCTGGTCCTGGTCCTGGTCCAGAGGATAGAGCGCGGAAGTGTGGCCTGCAGGGTCCCAGGAAGACTGTAAACAACAGCTCGGACTCCATCCTGGGTTTGCAGACCGCAGAGCCCACCCTGCTGGCCCCCAGTGCTCCTCCTCCCTTGCCTTGAAAAGAAAGAGAGGGCGACAGAGAAGAGGAGGCGAGTGGGAGAAGGAAACGGAGAAGAAAGTGTCCGTCTGAAAAATAAACACATGTGCTACACGAGTGCTTTGAGCTCAGAAGCCCCGTGACATTTCCATTAACCACAAGATTTAGAAGAAGCCACCGCCGATTTGATTTTTATTTCAAGTAAACACTGGAAATGGCTTGGCAGGTCCCTGGGTCCTCCACCCGGGAGCCCAGTCTCTGGAAGGGGCGGTTTTAATGGAGGGGCTGCCCCATGGTAATGGTAAGCGAAACCAACCGCCTCCTTAGTGAGCAGGCGAGAGGAGGACTCGGAGAAGGAGCCTGGGGTCAGAGCAAAGTGTCCCCAGGACTCTGGGAGGTGATGGTGTCCTATTTTACCGGAAGAACGCTGGCACCGCGGAGGTGAGCAGCTTGCCCGAGATCACACAGCTGGTAAGCAGCGGAGCCACACCCTTCCCTGCTCCGCGGTAGGGAACCCGGGCCCAGCATGTATAGGTCAATGTTGGTGTGCTTTTACATTGAGATGTATGTAAGTCACATGTCATAAAGCTCACCCTTTGAAAATGTACGGTTCAGAGGTGTTTAGTGTATTCACAGAATTGTGAAACCATAACCACTATTTAATTCCAGAATATTTTCTTCACCCCCCCCCCAAAGAAACCCTGTACCCAATAGTCACACCCCATTCTCCATATTTACCCCCCAGCCCTGACACATACACACACACACACACACACACACACACACACACACACACAGCTTTTACATTTCCCTGTGACGACCATTCTGATCAGAGAAAGGAGAAGGTGGGCCTGTGAACCTGGGGACACCATAGTCCACTCCTGCATTCGGAGCTCACAAGGTCTCAGACCACACCAAGGGCAGCACAGATCAGTGAAGGAGAGTCCGAGGGCCACACTGAGGTTTCAATGCCGGGCCAGCCACTCACCAGGGCTGCCAGACAAGTCCTGGGCCTTTCTGCAGTAAAATGGGCCACCAATACCTATAGTGCCTTAGAGGGTGCTGTGAGGGCCCAGTGAGAGCCTAGGACAGTGCCTGGAACACAGGACAGGCTAAGAATGGTCCCTGGAGCCGCAGGGTGGACAGGGAAGGTCTAGTGCATGGATGATGGGGAAGCCTGTCCCCTCAGGACCCCTGGATGATAACTCCCTCCCTAAAGCATCTGTGGCCATTTATTGGACTGTTTACACCACCACCCCCGCTGCGTGGTGTCCACCTAAAGCTGTTGATTTGACTGCCTCTTCTAGCCCCTTCCCTCCTATTTTTATCACAGAACTTTAGTATATATTTGGCTCTTCTTTCCCTAGTTTCTGAAAATTTTCTTGCAAAAGGAATGTCCTGGATACCCTAGCAGCAATGAGCATGTCTCAGGCCCAGGTCTGGTTTCCAACATCATTCTCCCATAAATGGACCCAGAGCCCCTTGGAGAAATGGCAGATTCCAGAGATGGGGCAGGAATATACAAGATGAGCATGCTGTGGTGCCCAAAAGTGAGAGAGTGTTAAAAAAAAAACAACAACCAAAAACAACAACAACACACACAAAAAAACAACCCCAAACGATGGGGCATGGCAAAGGATGCAGAGGTCAACTTAAAGAGCTCTCAACGGCCCAAGCTGGAGCAATTTGAGCCATAAAATAAATAGCAAGTACTGGATTATAACCCAAAGTATAAAATAAATGTCCCTGTGTCCATGTGATGAATGATGATGAACTGATTGAATAACCAATCAAATCTTTCATACAAAATAATCCCAACTAATTTACGTAGATGCATCCCCCTTCAGGGAGGTGAGCATAACTTCCTTTCCCTGACGTTTGGGATGTGCAAAGTGACTTCATCCATAGGAGTTCAGTAAGGAAGGGAAGGGCCAGAAGGGGGTGGGAGGTGGGGGAGAGTTATCTTTCCGGTAAAGAAGCCGGGCAAACGTGACCTTGGCCAGGTGAGAAGGGCACCTGACCTCTGTGGATTTCCTCTCCGAAACCCATAATCCCAACATAAGCTCGAGAAACTCCCCAGACAAACCCAAACTGAAGTCGATCCTACCACACACTCAGCAAGTACTCTGCCAACACATCAAGCTCACCAAGAACAATGGAGGCGTGAGAAGCTGTCACAGCCAAGAGAAACCTAAGGAGATACGACAGCTAAACGTTCCATAGGATCCTGGGCAGACAGACAGACATAGGTGAGAACTAAGGAAATCCTAACGAAGTGTGAATGCTAGTTCAATATCAGTTAAAGAGTTGTGACAAATGTAAGATGATGATAGGGAAATCTGGGCATGGGGTCTTTGGGAACTTGCTGTCAAATTCTTGCCACTTTTCTGTAGATCCAAAACTATTCTAAAATAAAAAGGCTGATTAAGTATTATTACATATGGATAAGTAAGTCCTTAAAAGAAAAAAGAATGTCCCAGCAATATCACGTGGACTTCCCTAATTCCCTTCATCCCCCATGGAAATCTGCAGACACTTCCCTGACACAGCACTTGTAACACTTGATGGCGTCGTATCTACTCATTTACACAGCCACTCAAAATAGAAAACTTCTGTTGAGCCCTTCCTGGGGGGTCAGGCACTGTGCCGGGTCTAAAAGACGCAATGGCCAAGAAAACAGGTGAGCTGGGGCCCACGAGGAGGGGAGACCCTGTGGAGCTGACTTCCTCCTTCCTCGGCTAGGGAGGCAGCTGATACCTGCTGGGGGAAGAGTAATCCACCCCATTTGCTTCACGCATTTAAAGGCCACCTCTGAGTAGCCGTTAGGCATTTAACAAGGCTGACAGCCTTTAGGACACTGGCCTTGGTTCATTAGAATTTTTTCCCAAAATCTTTCTTTTTCCTTTCTCCAGATTACAAAGGTAAATTATAATCCACCCCCCGCCTAGCTCATTTAAAAAATTGTTTTTCAATTACAGTTGACATTCCATATATTAGTTTCAGGTGTACGGCACAGACATTTCATATAACTTACAGAGTGGTTCCCGTCCCCCCCCCCCCCCGCCCCAGCTAAGTCTAGTACCCACCTGGTACCATACAGTTATTACAATATTATTGACTGTATTCCCCGCGCTGCACTTCACAACCCCAGGACTGTTTTTATAACTGGCAATTTGTACTTCCTAACCCCCTCCCCCTTTTCGCTCAGCCCCCAGCCCTCTTCCCATCTGGCAACCATCAGTCTGTTCTCCATATGATTATTATTCTAAAACCAGAAAGGGAAAATGAATAAAAAAACATTTCCTACAATCTCACCTCCAAAGATAACTATTATTAATACAGTATATATTTTCTTCAATAGTCTTTTTTTGTGTGCATATATTTAACATGTCGGGTTTTTTTTTTTTTTTACAGATAGGATCATAATAACATTATTTTCCACCTAACCACTGGATCCTACATTTTGTGGATGTTTTTTCAGGTCAGTATGTTTGGCTAACCATGTATTGGAAGATGTGTGGAGTATTCTACTTCCCAAATTGGAACTGTGCCCGATTTGAAGCCAGCCCTGCCTTTCAGATGTCCAGTGATGTGGCAGGCCCAGGGCACCTGAGGCAGAGCCAGGCGGGGCTGCAGGTTCTTCCTCAGCTTTCTATTCGCCCCAGTAAGGGATTTCCCCTTCCCCAAGCCCCTCCCCCCTGCGGTGGCGGGGCGGGGGCAGGTGAGAGCCTCCCCTGGGGGAGGTGCCCAGAGCGGCCCTGAGTCAGGCGGTGGAGAGCTTCCGGAGTGAAATCACGCCGAGGAGCTATTTGTGGAGCTCTGACTCAGGGAGGCAGGCGGGAAGAGACGGGGGCTCCATCTCAGGGGGAAACCAGTAATAGCTGCTAACGAGAACCTCTGGGTTGTCCCCTCCCTGGCCTACCTAGAGCAGACGCTGTCACCAGAAGGTCAGAACCACTGTAAATTACCCAGGGCTTCCCCATCAGGTTCCTTTCACTGATAACAAGACTAAGTACTAACTCCGGAGTGAGGCCTGTGAACACCCAGGGAGGCACTGGGCTGGTTCCCCCACGGGGAGGGGAGATGCAATTTCCTCCGGCCGAGTGCCAGCGCCATGGGAACACTTGCAGGGCCAGCTCTGGCTCTGCCTCCCAGAAAACAAGGCCAAGGTGCTTTGCACATAATCGTTTCCTAACGCAGTGCTAAGTGCAGTGCTAAGCGCTGGGGCCCTTCAGGTGACGGACTGCCTGAGGAGGCCCCAGGTTACAGGGTAATGTTACCTGCTCCTGCCAGCCTCAGAGAGCTCTGGGAATCCTCGCTGTGCCCTGGGAGTGCCCGTTTAGTCCTCCTGAAGCTCTTATCCAGAGCTTGCTGTTTATTTATTTGCCTCGATGTTCCCTGCCCAGCACTCTCCTCCATGGCAAACTCCTTCTGGCAGGGGTGTTACCTAAGCAATGGCAGGCACATAGCAGATGCTCAATCAATGTCTTCTGGGGAAAGAAATGATTGCTATCACCTAGCTGTTGGACTGTGATCCTGGGTAGGTTATGCAACCTCTAGACCTCAGTTTCTCCATCTGTAAAATGGAGATGGTTTCTTCTCTCTAGTGGTTATGGCAACAGCTGAAAGGTCAAATGCACATAAAGCCCTGAGCGCAATGCCTGACACATGGCAAGAGTTCAATAAACCAATTAACGGACTCTCTGTTGTCATCATCAGAGGTGAGAAAGATGCTGGGCCCTTCCGTAGTTAATGAATTAGCCTTTATTCAACCAGCCCCACAGGAAGGAGATGACAGAGCGGAAGATGAAAAGGACCTGGGGCCTGTGAGCCCACCTGCCTAGAAGGATTTGCCTATCAGAGTCATCCAGGACCCGGTCTGAGAGGGGATGGACCGGTTTGCGGTTTTGCCTATAAGCCACAAACCACGGGTCCTGCTGTCAGCACTCCTAGGGAGCAGCGACAAGCAATCCATCACTAATTGCCATTTTGCAAAGCTTTTCCTGATCCAGGCTATTCAGTCCAGCACGAATTAGCTGCAGGAGGTCAGCTGTTAGGTAAGGGAACAGTCTTTGCACCCCAGGTAACAGACAAAGCCAGGAGGGCAGAGGGAAGCCTGTCCCTCCGCATCGCAAACCCTCCCGGAGCAGAGCCCTGAACGGAGAGCTGTGTGGCCAGAGCAAAAAGAGCACCTGGTTTCTGCCGCCCAGGCCTATGGGCAGGCCAGCCTCCAGAGGGGAAAGAAGTGACCACGGTGCAATGAAGAGAAGCGAGGAGGTCCCCAGTGGGGAGTCCCTGGAGATGCTCATTGTTGGCAGAGGGAGATTAAAAATGGGAAAAGAGACAGAGGGCAGAGAAAAGGGGGAGGGGGGAAGGGATATAAAGAATCAAAATAGAGTTATTTCCCTTGAAAGAACAGGTCATTTGGAACAGTCTCTTCACCTGAAATGGAAAAAAACTCATTTTGAAATTACCGAGAACATATGGAAATTTTCTCCTTGCTCTGCTCTTGATCTAGAAGTCTGGCGAATGCACGCTTGTCTTCTACCTCTGGCCTGTGCGAAGGGCAGAAAGAGCAGGACTTGGCGAAATGGACTTTTTTATGAAAAAACATTCTTCCTGATAAACATTCTTCCTGATTTGGGCTGGTTCGTCCCTCCGCTGGGTTTCACAGAGCTCATTTCTGGGGCTGGAGAGGGGCCTTGTCCGCCTACATTTCCCTGAGGGCAGCGTCCTTCAAGGATCCTTTTCTGTCTTCGGGATGGAGTAAGCAGCAGATTATAGGTATCGGGCAGCAGGGAGGACCCCATTCTCTTTTGATCTTTCCCCTGCACCCGTCCCCTTAATTTACTGATTTATTCCGGGAGGCCTCAGGGCCCAAGGCCAGGCCTTGGTCTCCAGGGGAAGAGGCAGTGATTGAGATGCGGATACATCAGGCCTGTTGGCAGGGCTGGGAGGCAGCAGGGAGGGTAAAGAGACAAAGAGCCGAGGAGGGGGAGAGGAACGAATTCCCCTGGGCTGCAAGCGCCTCTCCGTGATGGATTAGCACCTTCCTCTGCCTTAATCACTCTGGACAGCCTCTGCCTCTCGGGCTGTCAGAGACGGCCGGGAAGCCCTCCCCCTCGGGGATGCGGACTCTCCCTGCCGTGGAAATGTTTTGGCAGCGATTATCTGTGATCCTCAAGTTTATGAGAAAGTTGAATGTAAACACCAAGACTTAAATCATTTAAATTGTAGGAGGGAAGCAAGCTGTTTAGTGTTAACTTATGGAGTCATGGCCAAGAGCAGGGGGCTTTGGGGACAGATCAGCTACCTCTGAATCATTCTGGGCCAGTTACTGAATCTGCGTGTGTGTGTGTGTGTGTGTGGGGGGGGGGGGGCGGGGAGCGGTGGGGGGGGGGCAGGGGTTCCCATCTGTAAACTAGAGTCCACATCACCCCCTCTACAGGGCTGCTAACGAAGATTACATGGGCTGACGAATATGGAGTAACCACTCAGTATTGGCTGTTTTATACTGATTACCATGACGACACCCTCCTGATATCGCTGGGCATTCTGATTTTCTGTTTTCTTGTTATCTCTATAAATTCCTTTGCCGAATTATTTATGAGTGTTCTCATGATCATAACATGCCCTTTGAATGATCATTTATGTAAATCTGTACTTGCCCCGTTCAGGCTGGCTTAAATGGGGACATTTCTCCCCACCCCCCGTTCCCGCTCTCACCCCCCAAGAAGACCCAGCCTGCACAGTGGAGAAGCCAGGGCGTCCTCTTAGAGGCTGTTCGGGATCTCTGGTTCCTGCCCTAAGCTGCAGCTGTCCACGGGGAAAGGATGTGACAACTGCAAAAGCCGAAGAAGACCCAGTGAAACCAGGTCCCAGCCAAAGGGATAAAATCCTGGAAACACCGCCGTCCCCAGCCAGGCCAGCTCCAGCTCCCCTGCATGTCTGTCGCTCTCATCTTATGTGGAGAGAGAGTCTGCCTTTGACCTTCTGAGCCCTCCTGGCTTTCTCAAGGCGACTGGCAGGGAGCCGGGGCATCCCCGGGGTCAGGGCACCTGAGAAGCAGGGTCAGGATGGGACAGAGCAGGCCACTCCTCCCAGAAATGCCCGGTCCTCCCCCAGGAAGTCGATTTCCATCTTCCTATCTTCCTATCCATCTCCTGTGGTCCCTGATACTACCTGGTGCAAGAGACCATTACTGCTCATGGGCTTCCTGCAATAGCCTAGCTCAGCGGTTGGCAAACTGCGGCTCGTGAGCCACATGTGGCTCGCGAGCCGCGGTTTGCCGCTCTGTTGACTAATGAGTTTGCCGACCACTGGCCTAGCGGGTCCCCCGGCTCCTTTCTTTGTGCTCTATTCCCAACAGAACAAAGAGAAGGATCCTGTAAAACCTGGAGGCCAATCCTGATTATGCCACTTCCCTATGCAAAGCCCTCCTCTGCCCACACCCTGTGTAAACCCCCCCGCCCCCCCCCACGGCACTACACTCTGAGAAGGTCTTTAAATGGGCCTCAAAGCCCCATGCCACTCCCCACAGCCCCACATCTCTGGCCACACCCCCTGGAGCCTTGCAGTTCTCAAACATGCTAGGCACGATGTGGCCACAGGACCTTGCCACTTCTTCCTTTTCCTGAAGTGCTCCTTCCTGGGTCCCTGCACACCTAGCTCCCTCCTTCAGGGCTTTTCACAAATGTCACTTTCCAGTGAGGTCTTCCCTGACCGGTATCTGCCCACTCCCAAGCTCTCCCCCGTCACATCCCTTGCATTATTTTTCTCCCATGGCATCAACTCACCATCAACACCACTACGCATTCTACTACATTATTTTATTTTCTTCCTTCCCTCAATATTTTGTAGTCTCCAGGAGGCAGGCTTTTGCTTGCTTTATTCATCGCTATAGCCTTAGCATCTGGAACAATGCCTGGGATGTAGTAGTTGCTCAATAAGTATTTGTTGAATGGTTCAAGAATTACCATATGACCCTATTCATATTCATCCGTGCAATCGTATACATAGTAATCCAGTACCTGCCATATGCCAAGCACTTAACAGATACAATCCCCTTCAGCCTACAACAGCCTGGGAGGGGAAGTCCGAGCCCCACTTTATCAATGAGCAGAGGCAGGGAAGCCACACGGCTGGACGACTGCTGTGTCTGGTCTCATTACTCATCACATCCTATTGTGATCCTTGGCGTCTGTTTTCCCTGCTGGACTGGAAGCTCCAGGGCTGTGTCTGGCCCCTTTATCACCATGTCCCTGGAGCTCAGGACAGTGCTGGTCCCCAGGAGGCGCTCCCAGAGCAGCTACGGAATAAAGGCATCTGATGAGGAGTTGGGGGGACTGGCTACCTCACCCTGTACCCAGCTCCTGGTTGCTTTCCCACCCACAGAGCTTTTTAGAAGCGTGTCTAGCAGTTTAACCTGAGGCGGAGCCGACCAGGAATTCACTCTCAGGTCTCTACCTCTGTCCTATCTCACCCACTCTCACCCTGGGCTTCCTGCCAGCAAAGAACAGCCACCCAAACAGATTGCAAGACAGGCCTTTTCCTGTAGCGCTGACCTGTGCAGGGTACAAGGTAAGTGACTCTGTCAAGGGGCAGGGGCGGGGGGGAGGGCGCGCCGGGGAGCAACGGCCTCTGTGGCTCTCCTCTCTAACCCCTCCCCACCTCACCCCACCTCTGGGCAAGGATCACTGCTGGCCAAAGGGCAGGAAGGCATTCTAGTCTGAACTGACCATTTCCCCAGAGAAACACGTCCATCTCCATGGAGGCAGAGAGAGACCATCCTGGATAAAGAGGCAAGAGCCTGGTGGACGAGTTAGCACTTAGGCAGTTTCTGATCTCAGTTGCACCATTTCCTCACCACAAAAGACAGTTAATGGAAGCGGAAGACTTGCTAATTCATAAGAAAATCCTCAGAATCTCAATTGCTACTCATTACAGACTTCCCCCCCCCCCCGCCCCCTCTGGCTTCTGAGAACAGCGGAGAAGGAGAAGGTTGTCTGTGTGGCTCCCACCCCCTCACTTAAAGCTTAGAGCCAAGTGAGCTCTCAAAAAACGCCCTCCCCCCAGTTTCCGACGCACTTCCATCTGATGAACCCACTTCATCTGCTGGCCTCGGAGCCAAGCTGCTGACAGGAACTGCTCCAAGCGGGACGCCAGGACTCAGGGAACCCGCACATCCACCTGGCCGAGGCACAGGGGGTGACCTCACCACCGGGAGGGGCCCCAAGCGCGGGCTGCACTCCCTTCACTGCCCCATCCCCAGAGGGGCCCCCTGTCAGCACCAGGTAATCAGAGACCGGGAAGGGTTCATAACGGTACAGTAACAGAGCACGGAGAGAGGCGTTTTCGGTTGCTCATCTCCTGCGCCCAGGCCTGCTCATCAACGCTGGGGTGACACCTTCAGAGAGGCCAAGGTCACAGGGCTGGGGGCCGAGAGGGAGGGAGCTGCTGAGAAGAAAAGGCTTTGCAGCCAGAGTTGCCTTTTCTCTGCAGGAGTTCCAGGTAAAAGGACTCCAGAGCCAGACGGTGTGAGTTCTAGTCTCTGCTCCGCCAGGAACTGTGGGCCTTTGGGTGAATTACTTCACCTCTCTTTGCCTCAGTTTCCTCGTCTTTATAATGGGAATAATGGTTAGAAGCCTCCTTCCCGGGGGGGGGGGGGCGGAGAGAGGGGTGTTGTGAGGAGCGAATTAATTTCTCTGTTGTGAATCTAACAGGGGAGTCCTGGCCAAGTAGCTCAGTTGGTTAGAGCGTCATCCCGATGTGCCAGGGTTGCGGGTTCAATCCCCTCCAGGGCACATACAAGAAGCAACAGTGAATGCATGAATGGGTAGAGTAACAAATCAATGTCTCCCGTCTCCCTGCACCCACCCTCTTCCTCTCTAAAATAAAAACGAAAGAAAGCCTAACGGGAGAAACAGAGAGTGTTATCAAACATTCCATGTGCATTCCCAGGGCAGGAGGGTGGGGAGAGGCGGCGGCCGTTACCAGGGACAGTCCAAGGGAGTCTCCATCATCCTCTGAATTCCACCCAGAGGACACCCCTGCTGTCCAAGTACCAGGGAAGGCCTGAAGAAACGGGGTTCGGGGGTGGGATGGGGGGCGGGGGATGGGGGGTTCTGGAAGGACATAACGAAGCACAGAGGTGTCTTTCTGGGAGGCCAGTCTTGAGACGGGAAAAAAGCCAGCAGGCTTGTCTTGTATCCCCACGACCAGAGCACGAATGTGGATCCTTATTATTATTTTTAAAAGATCCCGCCAATCTTGTATTCTTCCTTAGAGAGACTGTAACTCTGGCTATCTTTATTCTAATATGTAAACATTCTAAGAGCCAAGGCCGAGTTTGAGTCAGAAACCAGCCATGCCCCCCTGTCAAAGGCCACAGTGAGAAGCTAAACCCTTCTTTGGTGTCCTGTGAAGAATCCACAGGTGAAAAAAAAACAATCCCTGGTGGATCTCGCCTCCCAGCGCTTTGTTTGCTTGGACAAACGAGAGCATCACTGTGTACCTTAGCCCGGCTCTGGAATCCCCGGCTACATACAACTTTGCACGGCCTTTTAGAAACGAAACCAGGACTCACTCAGGCGTGTGACGCTGCCTTCTCCTTAGGACTGCACGTCTGTGAGGTGTCTCTGTGTCATGGTGAGTCAGAGCTTGCCACGCCCTCCTGACCTCAGGCATTTACGGAGCCAAGGGGACACCATTTCCCATCCCCAGGAATTCCCAGGCTGCTGTGACCCTGGGAACCGTGTTGTCTGGTCTTTACACGAGACGCTGACTTCCGGGGCTCAGTGCACAGTATCTGACACACGGTAGTGATGGTGGCGATGACGATGGGGAGGACTCGGCAAACACCTGCTTGCCACGCGCCACTCCGCCCAGAGTTCAGTGGTGGGAGCCGTCGCTGGGCCACAGCGGCTCTTTTTGGGAAGAGCAGTGGCAGGAGGGGTGGGAACACTGGGACAGCTCTACTGTGCTGGTGACCGCATTAACTCTGAGGGGTGAGAGGGGCTGTGTCCTGGGGGAGCAGAGGGCTATGGACACGTGGGGAAATGACCCGCTGGGGTCAGAGGCTGGGGAGGCTGCCATCTCAGCACCAAACGAATGGGAATAGCGGGTGAGGTACAACCCCCTTCAAGTCCTGCCTGCCAAGGACTTGCCTCACGACCTCAGGCACATCACCTAACACTGCTCAACCCCATTCCGCTCATCCATAACCCCCCTCCTCCCCTCCCGGTCCCCCCTTCTCCCCTCCCCTCTAACAACACAAATCACTAACATCTACGAGCACCGACTACATCTGTCACCCTTGCGCAATGCTTCCCATTCACAGTACCTCATTTAATTCCCAAGAATAACCCCAGGAGACAGATCCCAGCCTTATCTCCACGGCACGGATTATTATCTGTGAAATGGGAACAGAGACATCTGCTCCTATCAGGCTCCTATGGAGATCCAATCGGATCACTGATGGAATGTGCTTGGCACAGACTCGGCCTTTGACAGGTGGAAACGTGAGCCCTCCGACAGCCCCGAGGTCAAGCATCAAGTCCGGCCCCCAGGAAGCCCCAAGCTGCCCTGAGCAGGGCTCTCTCAGCCAGGACACACCCAGCCCCAGGTACAGGTGCAGTGACTCAGCAGAGCACATCCGCTGTTTTATACAAACCCTGGAAAACCCCTCGGGAATGTGCCCGAGATCCTTCTGTACCCTAGGAGGGGAGTGGACGTGTCTGGAGGAAGGATGGAATCAGACCTTTGGCTCTGAGGGTAGCACTGCAAATGGCTCCCCTACCTGTTTCTTCCCTTGCCTGCCCTCCACCAGGCCCTGCCCAGCCCTGGAGACACCAAGGGAAGCCAGACTGACTTCCGGTTTAGCCGCCGGCCGGGGTACCTGAGGCCAGGCCAGGCCTGCCCGGGGAACCAGTTGCTGACCTCCGGAGATGTCACTGTTGACCAAAAGAGGTGTTTTCTCTCTCTCTCTCTCTTTTTTAAAAAATCCCTTGTGGTTGTTAAATGAATAAATAGCTCTAAAACACCCAGGAGATAAGAGGACCACCTGTCAGGACCCCCCTGACCTCTGAAAGCTCAGCGTGAGACAGGGAAGCTGGCCTTGGCTGGCTGGTGGTGGGAAGAGCGGATAAACAGTGGTTTTACCAGCAATACAAAGAGACGGACAACCCTGCACATTGTTAGCATGTGACCAGAAGCATATACAGCTGGGCCCCCAGCACAAAGTGCAGGATAATAAAGCATTCAGGAAACAGAGGCATCCGTGGCCTTCATTATAACCGAATGAGCACTTACTTTGTGCCTCTATTAAGCCTTTCATTCAGATCATCTCATTTAATTGCATCCACTCCCCAGCATCGTGGGCTAAGAGCTGGTTTAGAGTCCAGCTGGGTTTGTCTCAATAGTCACCCCCCCTCAGCCTCCCCACCTCCACCTGCCTGGCCGGATGACCTTGGGCATGCTGTTTAACCTCGTTAGGGTTCAATGTCCTCAGCTGTAAGACTGGGATCCTAGGACCTGCCTTATCAGAATGCTGTGAATACTAGATAAATCCACACATCAGTCAATGTTATCTACTGTTGTTATCACTGTCAACAGCCTTCATCCGAGATAAAAACGGAAACTTCCCAAAGTCAGACCCGACTCAGACTCATCCAGTTTCCTCTCTGCACGGGTGCCCGGGCCACCGGTTCCAGAGCTGATGCGCTTTCCCATACACCGTTCCATTCCCAAAAGTCACTCTCCTCGCAGAACGCTTCCAAGGGACAGAGAGGCTCCTCGAGCAGATTTCTTTCTGAAAGTTAAACTGTGCTTGGCTTTATTTGTAGGAAACTGGTTAAAGCAGTGGCTGGCAAACTGCGGCTCGCGAGCCACATGCGGCTCTTTGGCCCCTTGAGTTTTTAGCAAAGGCCAGCTTAGGAGTACCCTTATTAAGTTAATAACAATGTACCTACCTATATAGTGTAAGTTTAAAAAACTTGGCTCTGCTGACTAATGAGTTTGCCGACCCCTGGGTTAAAGGATCCGGGAGCCAGGTATGGCCGAGGAGCGCAGGACCCCCCAGCTCCCCTGCAAGGCTGTCCCCAAAAGAGTCTGCCGGCCACTGTGCCGCTCTGGGCTGTAACGCAAGCCGGGAGGAATCTCACCCTGCGGTGCCGCAGGCACAGAACACACGGCCTCCCACAGAGGAGACGGGCCTTCCTCGTGCCAGAACCACACACCTCTGTGGTGTGTGGACTGGTCTCCGCTGTCAGTTCCTGGCCACGTGCATCCCTCAGCAGGCCTCCTGCACAAGTGCCAGGGAAGGACAGACCCGAGACTTCTTGCCCCCCCTGCCCCAACACCCCGAGGTGGTGTCCTCAATGCTCCCAGAGTACCTCCTGCCTGAGGCTGCCTCTGTCCCACCCACACCCTCAGGATCCAGCCTTGGGGTGGCAGATTCCCCGCCAGACACAGTGGAAGCCGGAGCAGTCAGTCTTAGGGCCCGCAGCCCAGCACCGTCTCAGGGACTGGCACAAGCTCCAGGAGGATTTGAGGGGTGTGGGCGGGAGGCCCTGGACCAGTCAGGAGTCCGAGAACCTTAGCAGCAGGCACCACCTGGTTCTCTACCCCGTCTCCCTTCCTCAAAGAAGAGAGTTCTGTTCAAACGGAGACTCTCCAGCCAAACAAAAGAGCGAGAAACCAGTCGGGCAATTATGTGGGTTTCTTAAACAAGTTCAACAGGAGTGGCCAAGGTTGGGCAGGCTCCTGTCCAACTTGGGACAAAAGGGCTTCTTGTTTGTTTTGGAAAAGGCGAATCTCGTCTCCCGAAACCTTGTTCCCCGTATTTGCGCGCCCAGCCATCCCCCGCCCCGCTTTGCGCCCTACTGCCCCAGAAGGCCACACGTGTTTTGTTAGGAGGTTTTACGAAGCCCACATCTGTGTTACACGAATGAGTTTCTTTGTACTGAGCCTCGGAGTGCTCAACAAATGACTTTTTGCCAGAAGCTCGGTTTCTTAAAAAGCCGGGCCAAGGTCTCCTGTGTGACTCAGCCCGGCCTGCTGGCTGGTGGAGCTGTGGCAGCCACTGTCTCGGGCCGCCCCACAGGCTTCTCCCAGCATCACAACCTCCGCCCCCTCGCCAGTTCTGCGGGAGATGAACCCTAGAGACCCATCCACAGAGGACTCCAGGTCCATCCGGCCAGAGAGCAGGCTGAGAAATCGCAGCCAATGCCTCTCCCCAGCACTCGGAGCAACGCCGAGACGCCTCTGCTCAGCACTGTACACGCCTCATTTCGTCAGGCCTCCCCACAAGTCCACGGGAAAAGCTCTTCTTGGCACTGTTTTGTACTTGAAGAAATAGGTTCAGAGGCGTAGGGGAGGAAGAGAAACTTAAATGTGAGCAAGGTGAAAGGCATGTAGTATGTGCTGGGTGCTCGCACGAGCACAGGGAGACAGAAGAGATGCACGGCGAGGGGGGGACTTTAGGGGTGGGGGCGGGGTCCTGGCTCAGCTTAGGATCCCACTGTGGGGAAACCCAAATCCACATACAAGGGACACTGAGGAGGAATGGACCATTTTCTCAAAGGGTTAACTGCAAGCTTCCTGCGAAAAAACAAACTTCCTCACTACCTTTAATTATGACTGCATTTCCTTTCCACATCCCTAGAAACCAGGACAGCTGTGACCCAAAGGAGGAATTGTTAAAAAGAATGTGGCAATTCGGAGGTGGTTCCACCTCCGGAGGGACCTGCAGGCACGCTCAGGCCTCTGTGTGCTCACAACACCCCCCTCAGCTCGCTTAGGACGCAAAACAAGTGAATCCGTTCACAGGCATGGTTTTGATCAACGGATGCAATGCACATCTTTTTAAAGAGAGACACAGTGAATCTGGGGCTATTACAACAGCAAAATCCATGGATGTACTCATGGTCTGATATCTATGTAAAAGATGTTAAAAAATGATGATGCTTTCCATAAATATAAAGATAGGTGCAGGTGGCCAGGACTCGTACGCCTGCGGATGTGGGCCATGGACAGGAGTCGGGACCAGCGGGACCACTGAGGAGTCAGGGACGGAAGCTCAGCCTCAGACCTGCAAGGGCCGTGCCTGCAGGGACACGTCTCGGAGTCCGGCCCCCGAACTGCAGCCGTGGGCACTGTAGGCTAACACAGGTGCCCAGGAGCGACTGGGAGAGTTGGCAAGAAGTGGTGAGATACCAGCTTTACACCAAAATCTCCCTAGTTGGGTGAAAACTTAATATCCTGTGATATACAACAGGGCCGTGCGGCTGAGGCCCACACACTGGCTCGAGGGCAGGCCCCCTGGGCAGGCCACACCATGACCTTCTGAAAAGGGAAGGCCATTTGCGCTTGAACACCTAACTCAGAGTCTGTCCCCGTTGGGGAAATACTTTGTAAGTGCCGGTCACGGCACACCATCTGCAGAAAGCCATTCACAGCCCTACTAGCAGGAGCTGGCGGGGGCTGGTAAGGTGAGACCTCGCTGGGGTCAGAGCCAGAGCGCTCTCAGTGGCCGGATGACTTCCCAGAGGACTCAGGGATAATCTGAGCTGGCCCTGGGAGAGGACCCGGGAAGCTCAGGCAGAGAGAGGCAGGAGTAAGGGCTCCGGGCCGGAGCAAAGGCAGGAAGGAGCAAACTGCCCTGGAACAGAGAGAGGAGGGATTGTGGGGACTGGGGAGCCGGGCGAGGTCCATGGAGGCAGCGGGTGCCAGGAGCCCACATTTCATCTACTGGCAATAAGGGGACACTGACCGTTTCAGTGCGAAGACCACCCGCCTGGTCTCCATCAGGAGCCTTAAGAGTCCGTTAGCACCACCAGGCTGTGGGGTCCACAGGGGTCAGGGGGTTGCTCCCAGACCCCAGGAAAATGCCCAGCACGTGGTGCACGTGCAGTCAATACCTCCTCAGTAAAGCAATGGTAAATGTGAATCCAGAATCCCCTTCTTCCTGGCCCAAAGAGGCAAGGGTTTCCTGTAAGAAAGGGGGCTTGATAGACTCAAATGACAGGGTCGTGGCCAACTGAAACGATTTCTCAAATGACGCCCAGGGTCAGCTCTCTGCTCCAGCGGGAGGACACTTAGCTCTGGGAGAGGAGGAGCAATGTGGAAAGCGAGCAGTCGGGGGCAAAGACACTTCACCCTTCCAGTCTCCACACCGGTGCTTCCTGAACCCCAGAAACCTTGACTGAGATTCCCCCTCTAAGAGGGACAGCACCAACCCCAGCGTCTTCCTGGAACCCAAAGAGCAGGGGCCTCCCTGAATAAAACGCCAGCTGCCACGATTGCGTTCTGACCATGTGCCCATCACCCTCCACTCATTTAACCCTCGGGATAATGGGGAGAGGTAGCAGCCACCATCCCCATATCGCAGATGAGAAAAGAGGTTCAGAGAGGTTAGGTAACTGGCTCAAAGTCACACAGCTGATTAGGGGCAGAAGAGGACTCATGCCTGACATCAAAGGGCATGCTCTTAATCTCTATGCTTCCGCCCTTCCGAACCTCGGACGATACACCAAGGAGGAAGGTGCCCACGGCGTGGGCAAGTGGAAGCTGGTGGGTTAAGAGATGAACGTTCCACCCTGGCTTAGGAGCAGGGGCGGGCCTGGCTGTGGCAGAGAAGGTAGAGCAGCCTCTCGGAGACCAGGAGAATGGCTCCACCCTTCTTCTATGACAACCAAAACCAAAATAGAGGCGGTGTTGGTGGGCGTGGGCTCCGTGCTCTGACTTCAGAGGGCTTCACTCCCGAGTGAATCATGCCTGCTGGGTGAAGGGCGAGGTGTCTGCTCAGACAGCTGAGTGTTCTGCTGTGCCTGTGAGAACCCCCGGGGGAGATGCACAGAGAAGTACAGCCGGAAACACACACACCTCATGCCGCATCCTCCCAAGCACCAAGGGCCTGCTGGGGGGACGGGCTCTGATCAGGGACCCTGTCCTCCTTCCCCTCACGCTCACAGTGGACCAGGTGTCCACACCCCCACCCAGCGGGATGTCAGGTGATCTGTGGGCAGCCACATTCCCTCTCTGAGCTGGAAGAGACGCATGATCATTCTAACCGAAAGGGGAAAAGGAGAATTCTTTACTTACTTTAACTCGTATTATATGCATCTTTGTACGACTTCCCCCCCCACCCCCCTGGGACCCAGTGCAATGCAAATAGGTAAATAGGTTCTTCCAATCGGAGCACCACACAGATGTAAGGTATACGCCAGCGGAACTTTAACACTCCCGTTTGGTTTATTCCTGGAGGTGGCCACACCTCTCCGCTTGCTGGGGCTGACTTCCCTTCAGGTCACAGGGGTCCTCAAACTTTTTAAACAGGGCGCCAGTTCACTGTCCCTCAGACCGTTGGAGGGCCGGACTATAGTTTAAAAAAAAACTATGAACAAATTCCTATGCGCACTGTGGGCCCGGGACGAGTCGGCTGCTAAGCAGGACAGGCAGCGGCACCCGGCGGGCCGGATAAATGTCCTCAGTGGGCCGCATGTGGCCCGCGGGCCGTAGTTTGAGGACCCCTGCTTCAGGAGTAGGCACTTCATGGGGTCTGGGAAGCTCCTAATGACCACGCCTCAGTCACAGCGGGAGAGCACCCTTGGGATGGCATGGCCCCAGCCCTGCTGGACCACTGACCCTTCCTGAAGGACGTGGACCCAGGACCCAGGGGTGACTGGATTCCTAACCTCTGCACTTAGGGCATCCCCTGCCTCCAACCACAATATACCCCTGCTCACAAAGAAGCGCATGGACGAGAAGAAAGCAGAGGAGAGAGGAGGAGGCAGGGAGAGAGGCTGTGTGTGTGTGTGTTTATCCTTCCGGTCCTTCATCCCAGCACCAGCCCAAGGCTTAGCTCTCCTGCCCTTGGGCTCCATCTGTTTCTAATAATCCTCCTTTTTTATTCCCACCTTATCCTCAGATATACTTTTACAATTTGCAACCAGAAGAGTCCTCCTTAACCTAGTGCCTGGGCCAGAGGAGGCTTGGGGGGGCCTCCTGGGGACCATAGGGCCCCGGACCCCTGGACCCCTCCTGCCTCACTCCAGGCAGCTGTTACCTGCCCATGCCCAGCTCAGGACCTGGATCCACCCTCCATCCACAAGAAGAGCTCCTTCCACAGCTGCCACCAGGGCAAAAACCTCCCCCCAGTGCTGGCCCTGAGCTCCCTCCTCCACAGCCAATGGCCATCCCCACCCTAGGGAGGCCCCAGCCCCAGTTATCTCTTCAGCATTCTTCCCAGATGACAACAAGCCTCCCGGCTGCTAAACCAAATGCCCGCCCGGCCTTCCAGGCCTGGGAGCACCAGGCCCGGTCTCCCATTTCATCACCTGCACCTGGTGGCCCTGGGCCAGGTGGCGTCAGAGGCCTCACTTCACCGCCTTCTTCAGGGGATCTGGGAGCAGCGCTCGTGATCCGCCACGTCCCTGGCCCTGCCCCTCGCAGAGAAGCTGCCCCCACTGATTCCAGGGGAGCTGCCGAGGAAGCAAAACGCCCTGGGTTATCTTGCTCCTTCCTGCCTGGGAACACTGCCCCTCCCCTGGAAGGGATCAGCCGCTTCCACCACTCCCCCAGGGAAGGCTCCTGCTTTGGTTTTAGGGCACTTGAGACAAAACTGCTTTGTCTCGCCATCGCCCCCTCGGCCTTCAAACTACCGCACTACCTCCTCCCATCCTCCCCTGGAGAAGCTCGCCCGTTCTTGCTCAAGTGTTTTATTAAATTCGCGTTCTTAAGGGCAGATCTTAAGGGCACTGGCGGGTGGACTTGGATTTTCCCACGCGGTACAGTGACAGCAGCACCCGCAGCTTAACAAGCTGCACCTTAAATGACTGGAGAATCATCTGGACACTTCAGAAGTGCCGGGTACCCAGCTGACGGTTTCATGAACCCCCACAACCACCCACAGAGAAGGTACTATTCTGTTTTTCACCTTTCAGAGGAGTGCGCTGAGGCTCAGAAAGTGAGGCAACCTGCCCAAGTCCCATGGCTGGTGACTGCCAGAGCCTGGAATCGGACCCCCACCCCCCAAGCTGAACCCTCCTCATGACCACAAGCGCCCAGGCCCCCATTCCTTCTGCTCCCAGAATGAGGGGCGGCATCTACTAAACCACCTACTTTCCCACGTTCATCTACAGTGGTTACTATGAGAGCCACTAGCCACACGTGGCATCAAGCACCTGAAATAAGGCCAGCGATTATCAGAAGCTAAATTTGTACTTTAATTTTAATTAAATTTCATTTAAATAGCCACAAGCGGCCAGGGGCTACCCTACTAGACCACACAGGTATCAAATCATATTTTGTATAATGTACTTCTATACATAACATCCTGTTCAACTTTCAGGCAAGCAGGGCAAGTAAAATTAACCCCATTTACAGACAAGAAAACTGAAGCTCAGAGATTTACTCAAGTCGAAGGGGATTAAACACTCCCACACTATTCCCATTACATGACTTTTATCCCAACTTGACCTCTGACCTAGGGGCCAGGAGAGATGTTCCTGACTGAGCCCCATTCTGGCTCCATGGTTACCTTGACACATCACTGTCCCACCACTCCCTCCCTATCCTGGGAAGAGGGACAGATGCATGTGGTGGAGGGTTCCAGGAAGTTTGGGGCATAGTCTCCTCAGACCAAAAGGACAGGACAATCAGGGTTCAAGATCCTCTAAGCTGCTGTGTGGTTCCATGTTGCTTTTCTTTCTTTTTTTTTTTTTAAGCTTTTTTTTTAAAAAAATATATTTTTTATTGATTTCAGAGAAAAAGTGAGAGGGCAAGAGAGATAGAAACATCAATGATGAGATAGAATCACTGATTGCCTGCCTCCTGCACAACCCCCACTGGGGATCGAGCCCACAACCCTGGCACGTGTCCTTGACTGGAATCAAACCCGGGACCCTTCAGTCTGCAGGCTGACACTCTAGACACTGAGCCAAACCAGCGAGGGCCCAAGTTGCTTTTCTAAAAATGAGGAAAGTGAGACAGAAATTAGACACATTCTTTTTCTGAGACAAGCCATAATGGGGGAGGGGGGAAGATTGTCCTTGAGGACAATCCAATGCCTCCTTAAATGAATCCCAACTCCTGGTCATTTCCTACAGGATCAGCCTAATCCTCAGGACGTCACTATTCAGCCAAAAATGGTATAATCCACTGGGTGGGCATTAAGTCCCTGCCAACCACCCTGGCGATAACCCAACACTCATTCCAATTCCCATCCCTTCGTGAAATCCAATCGACGTGATTCCACTAGCTGGGATGCCCACACTGCAGTCAGTTTAAAATCTCGGGGTGAGGGTGGGGTGGGTACGGGGACATCTACAGCAGAAATAAATCACCCGGGGAACAGTCCAATGGAAAACGCGAATTTAATAAAACACAGACAGAAAATAAACCACTTGCCCAGCCACTGGTGGTCAGTGCACTGTTATTTTTCCCCCCCTCTGGTCCCCGGTGAATGCCCCCCCAGTTCTGGGAAAGGCTCCCTTTCGCCTTCCGAGTGAGGCATGAAGGAATACTGCAGTATTTCAGCCTTGGGTTGCTCGTGGAGAAACAAGCCCGTTTTTGTCATATAATTTTCTGCACCTCCGCTGTAATAACACATCATTTGTGGATCTATGCTAAAGCAAACACCATATGGTGGCTGTGTAAAAAGCTGTCCGGGGTTCTGACCTTCGAGATGTGAGGGGTTTGTTTGGGAAAAGGAGGCTGGGTGGGGAGGGAGTCGAGTCGGTAATGGGACACGGTGTCGGCAACCTGTACGGGGTGACATTTGGGGGCTCATTGGAGGAAAACTGAACCCGGTGTCAGGTTCCAAGCACTCATGGCAAAGTCGCCAACGATTCCTTCTTCTCTCTCCCAAGTGAAAAATGTTTCTCGAGGTCTGTTTTCCCAGTCTTACCACCATCACACACACTCAGAGGGGATGACACGGGGGAGCCACGGGCTAGCCAAAAGGGAAATCACATCCTGGTGAGCTCTCCGTTCCTCAAACTGTCACAGCTGTGGGCCTGCAAGAACGACACAGAACTTGCTCTGCCTGCCACCCAAGATCTCTTGGATTGCTTTGAATCGCTCCCACACCACGGCTCCCCCAAATACAGGGGCGACTCATAGTAACCAAATGCCTTCTCAGTAGCTTGGCTGCCTACCCACAAACTTATTGAAGAAATTTAAAAAGTCTAAATACCAAACAAGACGTCATTATTCCTCACTCATGAAATGATCCCCGAGAGTGAGTACGAAGAGCAGCAGGGCCTGGTCCCGTAAGCTGGTCTGGGTTTTTGGGGAGGAAGGGGGTCTTAAGACTGACCCCTCAATTCTGACTGGTCCATTCGGACCTGAGTAAGCCGAGTCCATTCCGAACACACTCGGGGGATGGCTATTCAGAACAGAACCCCCCAAAAAACAAATCTGAGAGCCACGAGTGGCCCAGGAGGACCTGGCTCTTTGGCCTCGGAGGAGAAGCACATGATGGGAGCACTCAGAACGGGTGCTTGTGAAAAGCATCAGAGCACCCGAGTGTCCAGAGGCCCCTGGGACCCAGGAGAAGAAGAACAGCTCCGAGACTAGGAGGGGCCACAGGCCACAGCCCAGGAAGGAGCAGGCTTGTGGTCCACACGCCCAGAAGGATCAGGGAACCCCCGGAACTTTCTGTAAGCGTCTGTGCTAACACAGCGGTCACCAGTCATGTTTGGCTACGGGCACTTGAAATATGGTTCATGTTCCTGAGGAACTGAAATTTTAATTTTATGTAATATCAATTAAGATGCAAATTTAAATGGCCACCGGAGGCCTGTAGCTACTGTGTCAGCACAGTCGTAAGATCAATCCTCACTCAAACCACTGTTTAGGAAAAGCCCCCGAACTGTCTCCAGCAAAACTATCTGCTAGTTACTTTTTTCCTTTCCATCCACAGCCACGGGACCCTGGGTCAAGCTCACATCTAACACCAGGACACCCGGCCTCAGAACCCAGGAGGCTGGCAAGCAGCTGCCTTCTAGCCTAGACGGACCTTGTCCCCAGAGGGGACACCCTCTATCTGAGGGTTGTTAGCAACCCTGTGAAGCCAAGTCCCTCCGAAGCGCATCCCGACCAATCGTGGGCCCCGCTGCCTCCCTCGTCCTAGTGAGCCCCAGTACCCCTGGGAGGTGAGGCGGGAACGGAGGCAGCATCCAGGCTCCTTTGGGGGCCTTCAGGCGACTGCTCCAATGACCGCAGGAGCTCTACTGTCAGGGCTCCCCTTACAAACCCAACCTGCCCGGCCGGTGTGGCTCAGTCGTTGAGCATCAACCAGGAGGTCACGGTTCAGTTCCTGGTCAAGGCACATGCCAGGGTTGTGGGCTTGATCCCCAGTAGGGGGCATGCAGGAGGCAGCCAATCACTGATATTTCTATCTCTCTCTCCCTCTCCCTTCCTCTCTGAAATCGATAAAAATATATTTAAAAACAACAAGCAAACAAAACCCCCCAACCTGCTCTGTCCCATAAAAATCTTAATTCTTCATCTAAAGATGAAGTCCCACGGCATACTATACGGATGGCCATGCCGTTCTGTAAGCTTTACGGCACTCGTTCCAGCATCTACTGATCACTGCTGTAACCACCGCCACCCCCCCCCCCCGTCCCCCCGCCCCCTTCCTTCCCAGAAACAAGCAGACTTCTCTCTGGGCACGTACAAATTCAGCCTTTTGTTTGGACATTCAAGGATCTGTAGGGTATCTCTGTCTGTCTGCCTGTCTGCCTGTCTGTCTCCCACTCTCTTTTAGCAGGTGGGCTCTAGCCTGGAGCCTTACAAAATGGTGACATTCAAATGCTCAGCAATATAACCATTGGGTGGCTTTTCAGAACTGGCTGGGTCACAGGGTCGTGTTCACCGCTGACCTCCGAAGCGCAGCACCCCAGAGAATGAGCATGGGTCCATGATTCCCAGAGGGCTTCCCCAAAGTGAACTTAGAGAGAGAGAGAGAGAGAGAGAGAGAGAGAGAGAGAGAGAGAGATCTCTGCTAAAGATAAGGCTGGGGAGCTACTGCTTGCTCGGTGCCCCTGCCCAGGTGCAGAGTGGACAGAATTACACCCACCATCGGGCGCTTTGAGGCGTCCCCATGAAACCCCCAGAGGCCCCCCCATGAAGCCCCCAGGGAGCCCATGAGGATTGTGGTCAGGTGGAACGGGGAGAAGCGAGCCCAATACAAAATGAGGGTTTTCTGAATTCAATAATCAGAAAACGATACAGGTCCTAGACGATACAGTGCCTGGACCTGCAGGGCGGTGTACTGCCTGCTGAATAATACATTCGCCAGGTCTCCCCTGCTGATCACGGTGTAATTCAATGCGGGGTCGCCGAACAGGACACCCCATGCACACCACAGTTCTAGGGCCCTGAGGAGGCAGCAGGATCCCCAGATCAGATTCCCCCCCAGAACGCCATCCAGAAACACCCCTTCGCATGTCCGGGGATAAATCTGGACAGATAACAAGGCAGTAAGTGTTTCTAAAGGGACATCTGGCCCAGCATGGTCTCCTGGGAAGAGTTCCATCCTAGTGACTTATTCCATGGGTTTTCTTAAACGTTCTCACCCCTCATCTTACGGATTTAAAAACAGATGCCCGCAGAGACCGAGTGGCCTGCTCAAGGCCACACGAAAGCTGAGGGGAGACCGAGGCTCCCGCTGTCTGCTCCAGGAGTCCGTCCACCCTACCGAGCCCACAGTCACATTTCCTCCAAATGCCTTTTCCGGCTGAGCTTACAGTGCGCTTACGTTCAAATGATGCTTCATAAGGCAGCGCACTTCTTCTGTCTCAATCACTCTCACCTAGGCTCCATGACCTAAGAGATTTTCTAGAGAAAAGATGTAATTTAATGTGGGAGATGATATACTGCTGGAATGGCCGACACACCAGCTGCGTACACAGAATAATCACTGTGGACACTGAAAATCCGGGGTTGCCTGAGAGATACAGATACAGATACTTCTTGGCTGCACAAAACTATTTACCTGAGGATGCTAGTGAGTGGCCCGTTTTTCTCATGCATTTGAAAAAAGAATTTGACTTAAAGAAAAATCCTCCCCACTCCCTGGTATTTTGGGGTTTACATCAGTTGCATTATGTAAAAAAATGTCCTTTTTTTTTTCTTTCTTTCTGGGAAACCAGGTTGATGATAAAAAAGACCACAAAGGAAGGTAAGGATTGCTGACAAACAATGATTAGATTCCGTCTTACAGATTAATAGAGAGGGTGGGAGGGTCAGATACAGAATCAAAACCCCGGGAGAGAAGAGGCCTCAAGAAAACCTGATGCCTACTTAGCTGTAATGAGTTAATCCACTCAGACCTCATGCCTAATGGGCATTATGATAAATTTATAGCTGTCATCGCTGTCACTCTTTTCAAATGCCATCACACAGGCGCCTCTGCGCCTCCCCCCCCCCCCGCCCCCCCGCACAGCCGTTTTCACAGATCGGTGAATAAGCTGCATTCTTCGGGCTTTTAACAAACACCTCACAGTGCTGTCTGTACCACCCCCCGAATTAAATCGGACTTGTTGCAACACAGCTGCAGTTCCTGGCTGCCAGCATTTCTGGAGGACAGCAGGGCTTCCGACGTGGCAGGGTGGGCTGCTGGCTTTCACAGGGCCCTTCCAGCCCCCAAAGGCCAGCACACCACCCCTGGTACGGTGAGCCCGACACCCAACGAGGAAACAAGACAGACTCCCATCTTCCCTGAAAAAGCGTGAAGGCGATCGTTCTCGTGACCATTCTCTCACTGAGAAGTAAACAGGTCCGCTGCATGGCACTCAGTAGGCCTTCAATAAACGGCGGCATTACTGAGGGCCAAGCGCTGTGCGTGGACTCTCCCTCTCGGGGGTGCAAAGGCACTTCTAGCAAGTCCTCTTTCATCACCACTCGTGCAATCTGGTGTGGTTGTATGTGTGTGTGTGTGTGGGGGGGTATGTGTTTTTAATGTATTTTCATTGATTTCAGAGAGGAAGGGAGAAGGCGAGAGAGATAGAAACATAAATGATGAGAGAGAATCACTGATCAGCTGCCTCCTGCCATACCCCCTACTGGGGATGGAGCCTGCAACTGGTCATGTGCCCTTGACCGGAATCAAACTCGGGACCTTTCAGTCCGCAGGCTGATGCTCTAGCCACTGAGCCAAACCAGCTAGGGCACGGTTTTGGAAGCTATTATGCTGTGAGTGATGTAAAGGGCTTGTACTCCCAGGATCTCCGATCTGGGTGCTTCCCTGCAGTGGAGGAACCCGAGGCTCGGAAATAAAGGAACCTGCCCAAGGTCACAGGTCACACACTGCTGTGTGGGAGGCACGATGCAGACCTCAGCTGGCCTAACTTTGTTCCCTCTTCTCTTTGTTTTCATGGGGCTCCGACCCAGTGACACAGACAAGAAAGCAGGGCCTGAGACACGGTGCTCTTGCAACAAAGCAAACAGAGACGCACAGTGAGGCTGTGGGCACCTTCCACTTTTACCTCCAGCGGCTAGGAAACCCAGCCCAGCCCCTCCCCACAGCCTCTCCCCCGTGCATTTTTCTTCTCCGCCAGCCTTGATGAGATACAAGGCCCCCGGCAGGGACTGCTTCTTCCTCTCAGCTTTGTTTGGTGTATTGTCCCAGCAAGGCTCACAGAAAGGGCTCTTATTAATGGTGACAATAACGCAACAGTGTTTTCTCAAGAGCCTCTGAGAGGTCTTGCCAGACCAATGCCATGCTACTTCCTGCCGCCTCTCGCTGGCGGTGTTCACCTGTGAGCCCTCAGCGGCCCGGGGCACTGGTACCAAGCACTGCCCTCCACATCGTGTTGCCCAAACTCCATCTCACGGGGTTTGCAAAGGCCCTGAGAACTGGACAGAGCAGGGCCCAAATGCAGCACGTCAGAACGTCAGCAGAGAACTCACAAGGGAGCCACGGGAGGCAAAACCAGGCCCCGGGGATGACGGGCCCAGGTGGGTTTGGACGGAGCTCAGCAGCAGCCCAGGGTGAGAGCTAAGCGCCAGCCTTCAGCGGAGTGTGTTGGTCACTTTCTCCACCTCTTTCAGTTTGTGTCCTGAATCTGATCAAAGACATCAAATAGAAACTCACAGCCTCTCCCTGAAGAGGCCCAGTGGTGGGTGTCGTGCACTGGCCCCTCTTCCGTGCCCCCTGGGACACTGATCTGCTTGAGGTGTGCCCAGGGCTATTGTCCTGGGCGGATGGGGCACCTCCGCTGGCCTGGCACTGCAGGACGAGACCTGAAGGCCCCCGACCAGAGCCCTCCCGCCTCATCCTCAGAATGCGGGGCTTGCCTTGGCTCTCCTCTAAATACTCAGCCTAAAGATGTCACAACAACCGAAACCAGTTTGGCTCAGTGGATAGAGCGTCGGCCTGCGGACTGAAGGGTCCCGGGTTCGATTCCGGTCAAGGGCACATACCTTGGTTGTGGGCACATCCCCAGTAGGGGGTGTGCAGGAGGCAGCTGATCGATGTTTCTCACTCATCGATGTTTCTAACTCTCTGTCCCTCTCCCTTCCTCTCTGTAAAAAAATCCATAAAATATATTAAAAAAAAAAAAAAAGATGTCACAACCCCTCTGCCCTTCGTCGTCCGTGGCCACCGAAAGCAGGGATTTTATCCAGCCAGAAGGGCCGGGAACGAGGAGATGCAGAGCCAGTTTTTCCACGGATCAACGCGGGACCTCACCAACTCCCCTTAAATCCTTTGACTCGGTTGCTTGACCTAAGAACAAAGGCAAGGGCGAGCTGGCCTGTTCTTCCTGAGGGAGGCTCGGGGATAGAAGCAGAACAGGAGCAAGGCAACAGGTTTCAGAGGCAGGCCTTCCACAGCCGTGGAACCTGAGCGGCGCAAATCGGCCCCACGCTCGCTCCACTCCCCACTGTGGCTGCGAGGGAAGACGGGTGGGGGAGGGCTGTGCCAGCATTGCTACAGTCTGAAGTCACCAGTGGGTCCCCTGGTGTCTCGGGGACACCATGGCAGCTCTCAGTCCAAGCAGTGTCGCTCTTAAACCCCAGAAGGGTCCCTTTTGCCAGGAACTCCAAGCTGACCTACCAGCAAAAGGGAGATGCCCTCTGAGCGAGGAGGAGAAAATACTGATTGAGAAGCGCCAAGGGGCCGGGATCTAGCCCCACCTCTACCACCCATTCCTCATGGGACTGTGAAGAAGCGATGGCTCCTGCCCGGGCCTCAGTTTCCTCCTGTGGGAGCTGAGTAGCTGGTCAGGGTCCCTTCTGGCTGACACTGTGTGCCTCTATGGAGCAGGAAAACAGCAGTGTGTCTTGTTATTTCTGAGCAAAAGCCCCAATTGTTCTCTCTGGCATGAACTCCTCTCTCTAAAAACCACCGCCTCTCCCCTCCCTCCCTGCCACCCCCTTCCTCTGAGGTCCACAAGACTGTTACAGAACATTCATTTATTTTTCTTCCGTGCTTGGGCTGAAAACTCTGATGACTAAGCCATTGAATTTTAATATGCTACTGTGCTCTTTGGAGGAGCTCTTCATTTCCCAGCCCCCCCTCCCCCTGCGCCCCCACCCCCGAGTCCTCTGTGGACATGTGGTAGTCGTTAGGAACAGTTTGATGGAGTTTAGGTTTGCAGAGTACAGGAGAGGCGGGGAGGGCTGGAAGCGAGGCATGATAAATGGACACAACAGTGCAGAGAGCTACTCAAAAAATAAACATAAAGCTCCTTTTGAGTGAGCCCACTAAAATCAAATTCCAAAAAGCGTTTCCCTCCCCCTTTTTTGGGAGGGGGGGGGGTCGGGTGGAGGTAGGAAAGGGAAGTTCTCTCCATGTAAATGAACACTGTTCTGAGAAAGAAACAATTCTCTTTATTGGCAGCGAGCAGACGCACACCCCGGGCGCTGCCAGCACATGTCATGAATGCTAAGTCCTCCAACGCTGGGGGGCGGGGGGCAGCGGCCCTTGGCAGAGCCAGCTAGCCCGGCAGAATTCCACGGAGAAACCTGGCTCACCGCAGCCGAAGGGGACAGACTCAGCTGGCCAGGGACACCCCATTTGGGCTCAGTCTTGCTGACTTGCCGTCCAAGGGGACTTCCACAAATTCTCTTTCCTGGACCACAAGCTCAGGCTCTTGCCCACCCCTCATGGCATTACTTCCTGTCCCCCAGCCCACATTCCCATCCGTATCAACTTGGAAAGCCTGGACCTGAACTCTGAACACGAACTGGGTAGCCCTGACACCAGAGGTCCCTGTGAATGTGCGTAGGCAACAGTAATGATGTTGTGGTTATTGAAACAACCACACCACCTTTATTTAGAGAGGCATACCACAGCAGGAAGGGGTAAAATGACATGAGATACGGGTTATGCTTTCCCATACTTCAGCCACAACCAGGGCAAAGCCATCGGTGAGGGGCAAAAATCACGCTGTTGACTCGGGCGATGGGGAGCTGGAGTCCTTCACACAACTCCTTATACTTGTCTGTGCGTTTGGAAATATTCGTAAGAAAGAGAAAGACAACCTTAAACACGATCCCAGACTCCAGCGGTAAGATTTCCCTTGAGTTCTTCCCCAGTGTGGGAGCTGTTTAGGGGAACTAAACAGGAGTGTTCGGGGCTGTTTGCATGGGCCTGTTACACAAGCGCTTGGCCAACCAGTTGCTACCAAAGAAGGAAGCATCAGTTCTTATGCTTTCCAGGAGGCCACGGAGACTTCCCTTTCAACTCGCCTTCCACGCTGGGGTTTTATGGGGGGTATCTCCTCAAGGATCTCGTAGGCACAATCTTCCAATGACGCAGCGTAAGGCAGCTAAGGAAGTGATAGTCACTTCTTGCCCAATGTACAATTGTAGACCCAGATCAATGCCCAACACATCCACCCATTCTTTTTTTCTTTTTTTTTTTTAGTTAGCTGACTTTTCTTCCTGCTCAAGTAAACACCTTCAGGTGACCACAGCCAAGAAACACGCTCCCCAGAACTCCTAGAATGAGAATCCCGAGGGCCATCACTTTGAGAACCGGCCCTTTCCTCCTCGAGGGTGCTATGGGCAGCCAGAGAGAGGAACGCGTTCCCCGGGAATCCACTGTAGCATCTTGGAATCAGGAGGCTTGGGTTTGAATCCTGCTGGGCCACGAGCCAACACCTCAGGCAGCTCACTGAAACTTGTGGCCCCTCTACTGCCTCATTTGTAGGACGGGGGCAGGGTCGAGAGTCTTGAAAGGCATCAGAAGGCTGAGCCAAGGGTGGGCGAGTAGCCTGCATGCGTTTCCTAGAATTGCTGTGACAAAATACCACAAACTGGGTGGCTTTAGGCAACAGTAATGGATTATCTTCCACTTTGGAGCCTAGAAGTCTGAGATCAGGTGTCAGCAGGGCCATACTTCCTCTGTGGTGCCGGGTGGAATCCCTCCTGGCTTCGTCCTCCCTTCTGGTGGTGGCCCCCAATCCTTGGCGCACCCCCCTCCCCCGGGCTTATAGATGAGCATTGCTCCCTCTCTGCCCCCCTTGTCACATGGCGTTCTCCCTGTGTGTCTCTGACTCTGTGTTCAAATTTCCGTCTGTTTATAAGGATGCCAGTCATGTTGCATGAGGGGCCCACCCTATCTACGAGGACCTAAGCCATACTTAACTAACCACATCTGCAAGGACCCTCTTTCCAAATAAGGTCACATGCGGAGGTACTCGGGCTTGGAATTTCATTATGTCTTTTTGGGGACTCATTTCAGGCCCGACGCTGGCCTCGCAGGCTTATCGGAGCAGTAGCTGTCCTCCGTGTCACCTGTCAGTCCACGGCTGAGGGGAGGAAGCTCTGCGACCAGGCACGTTCAGTGGTTCATGTGCCGGAGAATCGCCCATTGTGTTAGGAGCAGCCTCTTCTCTTTCTGTGGTTGTTGCTAAAAGGGGGTTTGGTTTTATGAAACATGCTGTGGTTTTCATCAGGAAGTGCCCCTAGCTGCAGCCCAGAGGATGGGAGGGTTGCTGCATGCCAGTTAAAGGGAGAGAGATTCTTGGCTTTGTCATGAAGGGCAGATGCGCTGAGGGCCATAGCGGATTTGATCTGTCCCCATGGTTTTATGTCTGTAAATGTTCCCTGGGTCACCTCTCTGCAACAGGCCCTGAGTCTGGGTGGTGGGAGAAATGAGGAGGAAGTAGGGGAACTGAGTCACTGTTGCCCTGTGATCTATCCCAGAGGTTGGCCAACTTTTTTGGTAAAGGGTCAGAGAGCAAACATTTTATGCTTTGGGGGCCATCACAACAGTGGGGGTCTCTGTCACAATGACCCAACTCTGCTACGGCATCGTGAAAGGGTAAACCAATGGGCGAGGTGGTACTCCAAGGACACTTCATGGATGGACACTGAAATTTGAACTTCACAGAAATTCTATGCGCCCTAAAACACCATCTGTCTTTTGCTTGTTCTTAAACCATTTCAAACTGTACAGACCAGGGGTCCTCAAACTTTTTAAACAGGGGGCCAGTTCACTGTCCCTCAGACCGTTGGAGGGCCGGACTATAGTTTAAAAAAAAAAACTATGAACAAATTCCTATGCGCACTGAGGGCCCAGGACGAGTCGGCTGCTAAGCAGGACAGGCAGCGGCACCCGGCGGGCCGGATAAATGTCCTCGGCGGGCCGCTTGTGGCCCGCGGGCTGTAGTTTGAGGACGCCTGGTACAGACCGTTCTCAGAGGGCAGGTTTAGTCCCGTGGGCTCCAGCTTGATCTACACACTGTCAAACAGCACAGAGACTGTGTTCTTCCCAGCACGCCGTGGCCGTCCCATCACCAAGACAACTTTACACTCCCCAGCACATCTTCATAGGCTCAAGGGACCTGATCCTGTTAATAGGCACCCTTGACATTATCCCCATTTTACAGATGAGAAAACCAAGACTCCTGGAAGTCAAATGCCTGGTTTGCAAGTGTCAAAGTCAGACCAAAACTTACATCTTCTGACTCCTTGTCTAGTACCCCAGCGAATACTCCACATCAGCCGAACATGCTCTGAGACAGCTCCTTCCCCATGGATGTCCGTGGGGGCCCACGACTCCCGGAGTCAGCTTGTCATCCTCCGGAACACTTTTCCAGGAATTCTGCCACAACTGGGGTGTTGGTGCAGAGCTGAGCTCTCTCTGGAACCCCAGTTTCCTAACTAAGACTCGGTGCAACGCCGACCTAAGAGGAGGATGGACAGCGAGCAGCTTCCCGCGGCTTCTGCTGCATCCACACCCAGCGAGGAGCACTGTGGCCTAATGACCCCCTGAAGCATCTCATCGGCGGCTCCTTTGGAAGAAAAGAGTTTTCCTTGTCTGTGTATGCCGGGAGTTGACAACCAGATGCTGGGGGCCAGGCACACAAGTAAATGAGTGAAGTTGGGGGATGCGGGCCTACAGCAAAGTGGAGAAGATATTTGCTTATCTGAAGGGGACAGATGCTACTTGGCTTCCTCCAACTGTTGCCAGATTTGGAAATCTCCGGGTTTTTGAGTGACAGCATAAGAATTCTCCCCTCCAAAGAATGTTGGGTCAAAAGATACCCACAGGCCACCAGGTGCAGCCCTTGCCCCGAGGACTGTCCCTCGACTACAGGCAGCTTGTGCTACTTTGTAGTACAAACACAGAGTTGATTCTCTTTCCTCAATCAATGTCATTACTGGAACCAGAGGTAGGTGGGTTTTCAGGGAGGACACAGGAAGAAACAAGCAACCGCATGACCTGAGCAAAGCAATACAGGAAGAAAGAAAAAGAAAAAAAAAACACAAACGCTCCGTGTTTGAGAGTAGATGAACACTGAATTATTCAAGACAGGTTCAGCCCAGGGCAGAAATAAAAAAGAAGTCCTTGCCAGTGTCCTGATTCAGACTAAATTGAACTTGACGATACCCTGTCACAAGACACCTTTGATGGAAATGAAGATGGTAATCGGCGATGCCATCCTGATGGTGATTGATAGTGCTCCCTCTTCCAATCGCACCCGTGCCCTTGACGTCCAGAAAGGCGCCCGGCTCGGGTCCAACTTCTGGCCTCCGGATCCAGAGGAAGGAGGTCCAGGCTTGGTGGGTACCCTCCGCCCGGCCCACCCTCCGGAAATGCTTGTAACTGGCCTTTTGCACCATGACCCAGGACCTGCCCTTGGTGGTAGAACCATGTCGTCGTCCTCGTCCTCATCTCTCTGAGAGCCGATGTGCGAAACCTCAGCAGAGGCTCCGACTGGCTGAAGCGGCACGGGGTGCAGCGCCCAGCAGGGCTCCGTCTGCTGAGTGAGCACATGGAAATCAAGACCGATGGGGCATCTATGAGCCAGGTGCTTTATCTCCTTTGCTATGTGTAATAAAGCATGGAGCTAGCGAGTGTTATTACTCCTGTTGTACCGATTCAAAACACACACACAATAGCTCTAGGAGTTTAAGTAACTGTCTCAAGGTGACAAGTCAGTGAGAAGTCAAGCTAGTATTTAAACCCAGGCCTGCCCTAGCCGGTTTGGCTCAGTGGATAGAACATTGGCCTGTGGACTGAAGGGTCTTGGGTTCGATTCCAGTCAAGGGCACATGCTCAGGTTGCGGGGCTATATTCCCAGTAGGGGGAGTGCAGGAGGCAGCCAATCAATGATTCTCTCTCATCATTGATGTTTCTCTCTCTCTCCCTTTCTCTCTGAAATCAATAAAAAATATATATATTTCAAAAAATAATAATAAACCCAGGCCTGACCCCAAGTCTGTTCTCTCACTGGGCTGTGAGGAACACCTGCCACCCAGCCCCAAAGACACACCTCCACGGGTCCCTGATCCTGCACGGCAAGCGCATCCTTCATGGAAAGGAAGGGCACCGCTAGCAGGGCCAGTGCGGAAACAGAAAAGATGATGGGAATGGATTGATTCAACTTCTCCTCGGGTCTGTCACAGACTGAACAAGGTCCCAGGGCTGCCTCGGGAGCTTCCTGTCACCTGGGGAGCTTGACCTGCTCGCTCTGTGGCTGGCTGAGCCGGACCCGGAGCTGGGAAGTAGTCTTACTTCCGAAGAAGCATTAGGAGTTCATGCTCTGGAGTGATTAAGACCCAGGGGCCTCACACTTCCTGCGGACTTGATACACTTTATTTAACCTTGCCAAGCCTCAGTTTCCTCATCTGTAACTGAAGATAATAAAGCACCCACACTTTACTGGGCTGCTGGGAGGATTAAATAAGATAATGAATGTAAGGCGCTTAGCACAGTGCTTGGCACACGATCAGAATTCGGTATGGAACTGGCAGTAGTTTATTTGCTTGTTGGAACCTTTTATTTTAAAATAACTCCATTTACTGGAAGCTATAAAAATTATACAGAAGGGTCCTGTGTACCCTTCACCCAATTTCCCTAGATGATTATATCTTAGAGAATTATAGTACAAGATCAACACTAGGAAACTGACATTGGAATAAGGTGTACGTATCGTTCTATGCCATTTTATCACTAGTGGATAGGGTTTATTTTTATAATCACAACATTTTATAACTTACAACAATCATGAGAGGCACAGGCCTGCGGTTAGTTCCAGACTGTCTGGGTTCTAAAGCTGGTTTGGACATCTGCTAGCTGTGTGACCTTCCGCAAGTTACCTAACTGCTCTGTGCCCTAGTCCCCTTATCTGTAAAAGGGGAACAACAATAATAGCATTTCTTTGACAGGGTTCTTAGGAGGATTAAATAAGTTAATATATGTAAAATGCCAGTACCAGGCAGGTACTTATGTAAACACCCCAAGATTTTCAGCAATTATGACTGCTCACTATTTTTACTGTCCCTGGGCCCTGGGCAGGGAGGGGGCGAGTACTTTCGGCCTGGCTTCTGTCTGTCACAGGGCTCAGACCTCTCTTTCCCTGATGAACGGTCATGATGCTTTGCAGAAGTGAGCCAAGGACACGCCAGGGGTCTGCTTTTGTTGTTTTGTTCTGGAATGAAGCCATGTTGCAGTTCGGAAGGAACACTCAGGCAGTCTAGGCCTGAGCGTGTGTTTGGAGGCCTGAGGTCTCTGTTGGGGACCTCGGCTGACTCTGGATTCACTGCTTTGGGAAGTCAACAGGCGAGGGACATGGGAGGGGCAGAGCTGGCCGGCTCTGCTGGCCTCTCCACCCCATCAAGGCCAGCACTTGCTCCCAGATAACGCTATCCCCGAGAGCTCACACCTTCTCGGAAAGACTCCGTCCATCTGAACGGTGGTCCCCGAGGTGGGCTTCAGAGCTGAGTGACACTAGCAGATCTTGGAGGAGATGGAGGAAACAAGACCCACTCCTGACAACAAGCTGGCGGGAGGAGAGAACTGAGGGTGGCCACACGGTCCGGCTTCAAGGTCCAAGTTCCTAAGAACATACACCCCCTTATGCACCAGTATTGGCACAAGGATGTAGAAAAGAGGAAGGAAATCACACACATTCAGCTGCATGGAGGGCATCACCCCCAAACAGGCCGTTGCTACGGGAGAAGGGATGACTCTCATCAGCTCCCAGCTCCCATTGATTAAGCTCCTACTGTGTGCCGGGAGCACGCTGTGCTCAAACCAACTGATAATGCGGCACCTTCCCCCCTCCTTACAGTAAGAGAACAGAAGGTCAGCGAGGCCAAGGTCACAGCTAGTCAGCCAGAGCCAGGATTCCAACGGGGCTCGTGCACTTCCACGTGGGAGTTCTGAGCCCCCTCCCCATGACCACAGCTCCTCCTAGCCTGGCTGTCACGGTGCCCTTTACCAGTGCTCTGACCCTCGTGGCGGGTCTGGTCCTTGTTACTGCCCTTTTAGTACGCTCTTCTGCATCCCTGCACCAGGCAGTGGGTTTACATTGAACAAGCAAGCACAGCACACTGCACCTCAGCTAGGTAACATCAGAAAAGAAAAAGGTGTTATTTATTTTTTTGGCCAAGTAGTTCTCGTTGAGGTCCAAGGGCAGAACCCCACTGCAGTCCCGGGACCCTGGTGGACTTGCGGGCCAGCCGCGCTGGCTCCGCCTGGCACAACACCATGCACGCGTGCCTGGGCCATCCCCGTGTGCTCCTGCTCTGGAAGCACTTCCTGCCTTTCCGCGTCCAGCCTGCTTTCGAGCTCAGCACAGGCTGCCCGTCATTCCAGACTGGTGGGCGATGATGTCAGTGCGGAGGACTGGACCAGCAGCCCCTACTGTCTGATCCTGCCTGGGGCCCCAGGCCCAGCACTGCTGAGCCTCGTGGAGGGGACAGAGCAGTGACTCACCTGCGCTCCACGCTGGCCAAGCCCCATCAAGATCCCTCATTCCACTCCCTGGGCCTGAGCGTCCATCCGTGAGGCAAACAAACCATGCGGGCCTACCCACACCCGACCCTGACTCCCTTAGCTCAAAACCCAACAGGAAAAGTCAGATTCCATCATTTGGAATCTTTCTGGCCTGGATCCAGGGCAGCATTCCTGACTCAAGGCCTGAGTCGGAGCAGGGCTGCGGCTCACAGGCTGAGGCTCTGCTGGGGGTGGGGGGTGGGGTGGGGAGGAGTCTGAGATGCAGGCATCGTCCTTCTCACCTTCTTGGAATTAGGGCTATAGATTCTGACAAAAGAAAAGTTGGTAAACACCCCTCCCATCCCTGCTTCAAAAACTACACCTTAGACTTTCTCGGTCAAGGGGCAACTGTGGGGATGACGGCATGCCAGAAGCTTCCCCTGAACACTGGGCAACTTTTCCTTTTATTCTGCCCTGACAGAGGCTAAAGGAGCACCCGGACCTTTCATTTCCTGCCTAGCAATAGTCACAGATGACACAGGCACCAACTGTGGCCATGTGTTTTTATTATTTTTATTTTTATTGATTTTAGAGAGAGGGAAGGGGGAAGGGGGAGGAAGGGGGAGGGGGAGAGAGAGAGAGATCGACTGTCTCCCATACATGCCCCAACTGTGATTGAACACACAACCTGAGTATGTGCCCTGACTGGGAATGGAACCCATAACCCTTGGTGCATGGACAATGCTCCAACCAACTGAGCCACACCGGCTAGTGCAACAGCCCAGTCCACCAGAAGTCACTTCCTCTTACGTGGATTCCAACTCTGGGTTTCCCTTTCTGTCTCATTTTCTGTCGGCTTTTACTAGCCTGTATGACCAGTTTTCCCTGGGCTAGTGGGTCTGCTTAAAGGTAGTTGTTAAGTATGCACCACATGAAGCTCAGGAATAATAATACATCCTGCCATGCTTTCATGTCACGAACACCAAAACTTTCGACTCAGAACTGCCTGTGAGATCGGCTACATAAACTACTCCTATCGGGTCACCTGGACATAGCCTCAGCATCTTCACAGGTGGGCAAGGCCATGGCCAGAGAAGATGACTGAATGTCCTGCTGGAGGTGACACAGGGGACCCCTGCTGAGTGGTGGAGAGAGGAGACACTCAACCTTCCAAGTAAGGCCGCTGTCAATCACTGAACAGAGACCTTTCCACATTCAGTGTAGCTCCTCATTGGGATTCCAGGAAATACAAATGGCATTTGCGCACGACCAACGTGGGAGGGCTTTGAACTGACCACTCAGGGTCAAAGCCTTTGTTTCTTAGGGAGGGAGCTTCTGAATGATGCCAAAGGCCCTCAAATAAGAAAAATGACATGTTCAACTAGAAAATATTTGACATTAATGAGAGCCATGTCAAAATTCCTGACTCAGCCTGACTAATAATTCCCAAGACCACATTGTTGAAGGGTCCCGACCAATTGGAAAGTTTTAAAAAGCATTTAAAGTAGACCGCCTTCCTGCTCCCCAAAACTTAATTAGTTATTCTTGGCTGCAAATAAAACTGATGCTGGTACTTACTTAAAGCTATACTTTATAATCCAGTTACTATTCTTAAGGGAAAATATTAATGTCCAAAATCCGTCTTGGTTGTATAGACCATGTGGAAAAAATATAGGGCAACAAGAAAGATTCTTCCACACACACACTCTCTCCCACCCACCCCCATGTCCCTCCCCCACACAAGCCTGTCATTTCATCTCTCCACTTTATTGGCATGCACATCTGGATTATATAAATTTCAAGTATGGCTTTCAATATTAGTACTGCTTAGGGTTACAAACTTGACAGATCTCGAATGCCAGGATGTCAAATCAAATTAGCCTGATCGGCCGCAGGAGGGAAGGGGCAAGAAGGATGTACAATTGGAGGCCTGCAATAATAAACAACAGCCTGCAGCGGGGCCATCGTTCCTTGTTTGGTTGACACAGAGGTTTCAGAAGTGACCTAATGAACTCTCAGATCCAGGATAGTGCTGACCTGCAGATCTACATTTCCACCCTTTACCAGAACAGTCAGAGGAAGTGAGCAGAGAGGCTCATGGGGGTGTGATAATTCACCCTGATTTTCACGGGATCCTGAGATTCTCAAATGATTCTTGTCAAAGCGATGCCACTGCAAGGCAGTTTTGTGAGTGCTGTCCCCAGTGACACAAACTAGATGAAAAACAGGTTTCAGGATAAATCTATCACCCTGGATCTTTTAGACTGCTCTAACTTTAGCCCGAGAGCTGTAACCACTGGGTGAGGGCTGGCTCAGGAGATGTCCAGTTGGCTGAGGATGTGTTTAAAGTCTCAAATGAAACTACCTGGGTGCACAACCCTTATTGATCCAGGGTCTCATAAAGAGCATCTCTGAAATACTAAATTTGACCTTGGTTACTCAAACGCAAGTCTGACCCCCATGGAGGCACCTTCTAGCATGGCATGGCCCTGGTATTTCAAGAGAACAGTGAGTTGGTGGGACATGGAGTATTTTATGATTGAATCTAAAAGTGATTGTTACCTAGCTCCTAGGGATTGGTTGATAGTTAAGCCCTCTATTTAATAATCATCGCCCCAACTCACAGATAAGGAAACGAAGGCAGGCCAACATGCTGGCTTCCGTCTGATGCACCGAGGGAATGGCTGAGTGTCACCAGCCCCTGTGGACAGACAATGGACCAAATCTTGTCCTCTCTATGACTTCTCGCAGTACCCTTAGCAGCTGAGCTTGTTGGGAACACAGCTTACCGCCTGCCAGGTCTCCCACATGTCCAGTACCCTGGTGGGAGTGGACACTTCACAGGCGCCTTCATGAGCACTCAATCACTGTGCACGCCCAGCCGTGTGCTGGCATTTCCAAGCAGGAGAAATCAATGCCAACTTGGAAACACATTGGAGACGTGCTCGAAGTCAGGCCACCACCACAAGCAGGCTGGGAAGATGCACAATGATCCCGGCTGCTAGGGACATGCAGTGGACTCCAAAGACCACAGTTAACCTCCGGGGTGGTCTAATGCCTGACAAGGACTTGTGAAAAGTACGTACAAAACTGCAGCTCTATGGGTACGGCCGTGGGAGGTGGGAGAAGATGTGCCTGTGTTTTCTCCCTCGTGTTCTGACAGTCAGTAGGGAAGACTAAACAGAAACCAGGCATCATCCTGCTGCTTCAACACGCAACTTGACAAATGCACCAGCCACCTCCTTACAGTGGTAGAATGAGCATGACGGGGCACTGTTTCACCCATCAGCATTGCCTTTGCCAAAAGCTCACTGCCACTATATTCTCCACATATGTTAAGAATCTGCCAAAACCGGTTTGGCTCAGTGGATAGAGCGTCGGCCTGCGGACTGAAGGGTCCCGGGTTCGATTCCGGTCAAGGGCATGTACCTTGGTTGTGGGCACATCTCCAGTAGGAGGTGTGCAGGAGGCAGCTGATCGATGTTTCTCTCTCGTCGATGTTTCTAACTCTCTATCCCTCTCCCTTCCTCTCTGTAAAATATCAATAAAATATATTTAAAAAAAAAAAAGAATCTAATATATATACACACACACACACACACACACACACACACACACACACACATATATATATATATATATACATATATATACACACATATACATATATATATATATATATTGAGGTGTCCCCCTCAGCCAGGCCTGCACCCTCTTGCAGTCTGGAAGCCCTCAGGGGATGTCCGACTGATGGCTTGGGCCTAAGCCATCAGTCGGACATCCTTAGCACTGCCGTGAGCACAGCTCAGGGCTTCTGGCTGAGCGGCGCTCCCCATGTAGGAGCGTACTGACCACCAGGGGGCAGCTCCTGTATTGAGCATCTGCCCCCCTGGTGGTCAGTGCACATCATAGCGACCAGTCATTCCGCCGTTTGGTCAATTTGCATATTAGCTTTATATTATATAGGATATATATATATATATATATATATATATATATAATCCTCACCGGAGATTATTTTTCCATTGATTTTTAGAGAGAGTGGAAAAGAGAAGGAAAGACAGAGAGAAATATTAATGTGAGAGAAACACATGGATTGGTTGCCTCCTGCATGCGCCCAGACCAGGGCAGGGGAGGAGCCTGCAACCGAGGTACGTGCCCTTGACCAGAACTGGACCTGGAACCCTTTGGTCCACAATCTGATGCTCTACCCACTGAACCAAACCGGCTAGGGCAGGAATCTAATATTTTATTCCATTTTACAGGTGGGGCAATGAGGCCAGAGAAGTCAGTGGTCCAGAGACAGAGGCAAAGCCAGGATTTGAACTCAGGTCTATTTTGTGCCGCAGCCTCAGCCTCCCCCACCTATCAATCCAACAAGGACTTAGGAATCCGTACTTAGTACTGTGGAGGTGACACGGGTCAGGTGGAGATTCTGCTCTCAAGAAGAAAGAAGAAAGGCCTAAGACATAGGGATCCAAACCACAGATGGCACTGGCAAACACTTATAAAGAAAATGCCATCTATATCCAGTCGCTATTTTATTTTTTTAATGTTTTTATAGATTTTTAGAGAGAGAGGAAGGGAGAGAGATAGAAACATTGATGAGAGAGAAACATCATTGGTGGGCTGCCTCCTGCACGCCCCCTAATGGGGTTCAAGCCCACAACCCAAGCATGTGCCCTGACCGGGAATTGAACCAGTGACCTCTTTTTTTTTTTTTTTTTAAATATATTTTATTGATTTTTTACAGAGAGGAAGGAAGAAGGATAGATAGTCAGAAACATCGATGAGAGAGAAACATCGATCAGCTGCCTCCTACACACCTCCTACTGGGGATGTGCCCGCAACTAAGTTACATGCCCTTGACCGGAATCGAACCCAGGACCCTTCAGTCCGCAGGCCGACGCTCTATCCACTGAGCCAAACCGGTTTTGGCCCAGTGACCTCTTGTTTCATGGGTTGAAGCTCAACCACTGAGTCACATTGGAGATCGCTATTTTTAAATGTTTTCCTAAATAAAGTCATTTAGCCCTCAAGAGGACCCGATGGGGCAGGTACTCTTGTGCCCATTGTACAGATGACAATGCTGAGTGACAAACTGGTTAGGACCTTACTTGAGGTCACACAAGCAGGAAGTGTGGAGCTGGGGTGAGTCCCAGGCATGTGAAGGCTTGACCACTATACTACACAGTACCACAAAGGAAGGAGAGGGGTGCGTCTGGGACCAAGATAAGGAGGACAGGCCAAGTCCTTGGGCTGTGGCTCTGCTGCCTGCCTGCTGGGCCAGGGTGCTGCCACCATACACGATGGAGAGGACAGCACCCCACAGTTGTCACTGTGCCTGTTCACAATGGCCTTCTCAGAATCGGCAGCTACCCAACGTGTCCACCAGCTCTTCACTTGGCCTTCTGTCTCCTGCAATTCCTGGTCACTCTCGGGTAGGTTGCTTAAAGTCTCTGAGCCTGGCTGTCCTCATTTATACAACAGGGTGGTTGTGAGGATTAGAGTAATGACATCAAGTACCCCCCCTTAGTATCTGGCCGGGTAGAAGGTGCTTACATTGTCCATTGTATTGGAGGGCTTAATGTAGTCTTGTCTGTAGGGTTGAGGGATCATGGTCTGTGGGCAGTCCCATTAGACATGCCTATTAGGTTAGTAATAGGGCCCTGAGGTAAAAAGGCTTAGGCTAGCTATCCTGCCCCTCCCCACAGACCTGAGTGGGGAAAACATCTCTGCCACAGATTCTCTATCCGGGCTCTGACACCCATTGGGAGCACACCTAGCAAGCGTTCCTTAAACCTTCTCACTCAGTGGACCCTAGTTCCACCCAGCTGGCTCTCAAATCCCATCTGTCCCTTGGGGTGGAGGCCACTCCACTCTTGGAAGATGGCACCCAGCTCTGCTCTGGCTTGAAACCACCTCAAGTTCCCCTTTTTAGCATAGCTGCCCACACCCAGGCCTTGGATCTGCTCTTGGATCCAGGGTGTGGCTCGAATACGTACATACATCATGCTTTCCAACCACGTAGAAAAGCCTCTATACTTCCCCGGCCCTCTGTCCAGACAATCCTGTGGCGATCACCAATGCTTTGCCAACCAGGCTTTCAAATTCTAGCCCAGCCTTCCGTGACTGCCTGCCAGGCAAGACACTGAGCTCCCAAACCCAAGGAATGTGCTTCCTTAAGAAAAACAGATGATTCCCAAGAGCCATTTGCCACAATGAAGGTGCACAGCCTAATTCCAACAGATCAGCAGCTTATTCACCTGAAGTTGCTATTCAAAGGCACCAAGTTACATGGCAGGGTTGGGACAAATTGCACAGTCAGCCTTCTAGTTCTCCAGAACTGTGTGTTTCTATTCCAGTCTAAACGTAACACTGTTATATAGGTACTCAAAAAGTTATCCTAAATCAATTATCCGGACAATGTACAAATATTTTGCTATCGTTGAAGCTTGTGGCAGTATTGATATAACAGAAAGTTGTAACCAAAATTCCCAGCAACAGGTGATGAATTACATCAATCCGTTTGTTATACAGAACATCCAACATAATGGAATATATTATAAGGCATTAAAAACAAATATGGAGAAAAGCTATATGTATTAACTTGGAAAGCTATTTATAATATATTAAGAGAAAAGCAGGTTATGAAACAGTATGAAAGATCATGTTTTTGTAAAGCAAGTATCTATTAGGCACATTAACATCTTAAAAATACCATCGCCCAAAGATGAGAAATTATAGTTGACTTCAGTATGCTTCTATTTGATGATCCATATTTTATTATTATTATTATTATTGTTAATCCTCACCCGAGGATATTTTTTCCACTGATTTTTAGAGAGTGGAAGGAGGGAGGGGGGAGAGAGAGAAACTTCGATGTGAGAGAGATACAGAGACACCTGGATTGGTTGCCTCCTGCATGTGCCCCAACCAGGGCCAGTTTCGAACCTGCAACCCAGATATGAACCTCCTAACCTTTGGTGTGTGGGCTGACACTCTAACCACTGAGCCACTGGCTAGAGCAATTGTCTACATTGGAGAAATTTGTGGTATAATAAAAGTTATTTTAAGAGTTTTATTTTGATTTAAAAAGTAGCTTATGTCCATTCAGCAAGCATAAAAATATATACTAAGAAAAAAAAATACCATCCCATAAATTCAAGGTTCAAAGTTTCAGATTAACCAAAGGCAACCAGTGGGAACTTAGGGCCTGGGTCAAGATGGGAAATCATCTTTAAATGCCCACCAGCCTAGAGGGTATCATCCAAGGTGGCCCTGGAGGACACTATTTTTTAAACGTGGTCTTTCAACACCAAAACATTTCCCCGAGAATAAGGAGAAGCTACTAATAGGAAACTTAGTCCCAGGGGCCCAACACGCACGTTTGGTTCCTTACTCTGAGCAACATGCTTCAAGCTGGGTTTCTTGTCTCCTAGCAAGGACCCCTCCAGAGCCAAAGAAAGGGGGAACTCTTCACCAGCCGGTTTTATGGGAGTTGCTGAGTTCTCTTCCTTCCTGGCAAATCTAAAGGAGGGCTTCCCTACCTGGATTGTAATGTCTTGGTACAGAGCTTCTCAAACTGTGCTGTGCACGCAGTCCCTGGGGTCCTTTCACAACGCAGACGCCGATTCAGGCGGTCTGGGGTGGGGCCTGAGAACCTGCATTTCTACCAAGCTCCCAGCTGATGCTGCAGCTGGTCTAGAGGCCACATGCGGAGCAGAAGGGCCCTGTCCACGATTCTGGGATAGAAGCACTGAACTGAGCCCAGGGATGCTGACCTTCAATGAGACAATGGGCCAAGGCCATGATGCAGGAGGACAGGAGGGCAGCCATGGCCTGGCTTCTGGAAAACGCTTACCTCCTCAGGCCACTCGTGACCGATGAGCTAATGATCCAAATGGAACCCTAAAGGACCTAGATGACTTAACAGTCCTATCAGGATGAGCCATTTACTGCACTTTCCAGAGGGATCAGCCCCCAGGTTCAGGCTGCCTTATGGGAACTCTTTGTATAACCAGACACACCCTTGGGTGCCTGAAAAAGGAAGGCAGCAGCAAAGATTTCGTCCAGAAGCGGAACATTTATAATGCCAGTAAATCCACCTACAAACAGGGATCCGGGATGGCTTCTAGGAAGCTGACACTAGAAGGAAGGTGTGAGTGTGAACGACAAAGGTGAGAGGCCACGCGTAGGGTGGATTAGAGAAGGATGAGCTGGAATCGGGGAATGGGCGGCCGGAACAGGAAAGGTGGGGGAGCAGAGAACAATAAAACTGGTGCGAGGTGGACCGGAGAAGCACTGCTGTGCAGCCAGAAACCTGTCCCTGAGGGCCCTGAACAATGGCAGCAGGCGTGGTGCCTGCACACAGGCCTCTTGATACTGTCTGGCCCGGGAGGGGCGTTAATGAGGCTGGGTGGCGAGGCCACTCCATTTTTCATCACTGACACTCCGACCGGCAGTCCTCAGCCCAGGACTCCGGCCAGTTAATCAGACTCCAGCTCTGCTGTGTATAAACACCTTCCATTCTCAATCAGCAAGGGAGGCAGGTGCTGCCGATCTGGTCACGGTCAGTCGGACAATCTGATAAAGCCTTCCTGGGGTTGAGGTGGCCCGAGAACAGAACCGGCATAATGAGACCAGGCGGAGGGGCTGTCAGGCAGCCCAGGCGGAAATAACAGGGCCTCTGCCAATCAAAGGGAAACCCAGCGGAGGTGCCGGCTGGGGAGGGGGCAGCTGCTGCAGGAGTGGGCGGCGGGGGTGGGGGGAGAGGGGCGGCTTCCCCGAGGCTGGCTGGTGACTCCGGCAGGGCTGCGCAGCTCATTATTCCGGCCCCAGAGCTAGGCGGGCGTATCGATCACTCTCGGGGTCCCCCGGGGGTTCCTCATTATGCAGCAGGACCCGGCATGTGCTCTGCTCCGGCGGTGACCAAGGAACATGGCAACGCATCCTTGCCAATAGACACACGTCGGCCTTCCCTCCTCCCCCCTCCTCTAATTATCTTGCAGGCCTCTTAACCAGGAAGGCACAGAAACGGACACAAATAATAAAAAGGCCACAAAGGTTTGTACTGTATAAAGCCATCTAGGAGGCCGGAGCAGGATGGATGCCTGAGACAGCGGAGGGGGGGAGGCGGCGCTCCTCTCTCTGCCTTTTGGTCCTGCTACACTCACGCCATCCCACATGGGCACAGACCGCTAGATTTTCTCAGGGGTTCCAGGCTTTTCAGGAGCTGGGCAGAGTTGACCAGCCCCCGCCCAGCCCTAGACGCCAGCAGCCGGCCAGCTGGCCTCTCACTGCTTTTCAGGAACATAGACCCAGGACACAGTGAGTCAGTGACTCTTCCGATCCTTTTATTCCACTGTTTCCTCCTTAAGCCTCACATTGTCCCCATGCCCTCCACCCCCACTGCAGCTTCTATTTGGGATGACTCAAGGGCCTCTGTCCTTGGCCCCCGTGTACCTGGGGGAGGGGAGGGGCTCAGCCTTTTGGCACATCCTCCCAAATAAAGTCAACTCCATAGCCAATAGTAGTGAAGGTTTCTTGGGGGTAAATCACAGGCATTTCCATTGCACCTTCATAGAAGACAATACTCTCCCTTTGCATCCCTATGTCCGCCCCCCACGATCCTTTCCCAGGGCCACTGGGTCTCCCACTCCAGTGTTTGGTTCTCACCATCCAGCACCATTTTCAGACTGCCTCTTCCCTTCCCTCACTCCCAGTAAAGCAACAGCCATTTAACTACTGTCCTCAACATGTCCCCTTAGAGGCTTAAAAACATCTTCCCAGGCATCACGCTACATGAAAGAAGGAAGTCCCAAATACTGCAGGATTCCATGCAATGATAGTCTCAGTGACGGAGAGCAGATCAGTGGTTGCCGGGAGGTAGTGGGGGAGACGCGGGGGGAGGCTGTGACTGAATATGAAGCATTGCAGGAGGGAGCTTTGGGGGGGATTTTGTTCTACATGTTGATTGTGGCGGTGATTACACAAGTGTATACATGTGTTACACCTCACGGAACTGTATATCCCCCAGAGCCATCTGTACCATATGATAATTTAAAAAATATATGCACCAACAGAACTGGTCTCCTCCTGGGATGGAGGTGGGGAAATTCTGCAATTATGAATGATCGACTGATCCTAGTCACCAAAGAGAAATACTTCTTCAAAGCTTTACCACAACACACACAGCCTTTCTGCCCAAACAAGGGCCTCTCCGTGCCTTATTCGCCTTTCGGGACCCCCATCCATCATATGCACTGTGACTGGTACCCAGAGATCCTCCCAGCAGGCTGTGCCCCCTCCCCCCACTGTCTCCCGCAATCAGAGTAACATTCTGGCCAGGCCTTTCTCTCTCATGCACTGGCCTTCTTCCTCTCTTCAAATACACCAGCTTGTGCCCGTCTCTAGGCCTCTCCACCGGCTCTTCCCCACCTGCCTTCCGTTCCCTCAGGTCGTAGCTCAGACGTCTCCTCCTCGGAGAGGTCTTTCCTGAGCCCTCAATACACAGCTGCTCAAACCCCTCCTCACTCTGTGTTTCCATGATTGTTGTGTTTTTCCTTTTAGTTTTTCTTTTTCTAAACCGTCTCACTAGCACTCGTCTGTCCTCCCTGTGAAAGAGTGACAGCATGCATGTTCCACACTCAGAGGACCATCTTGCTCACTGTCTTGTCCACGTCACCTAGAATATGCCCTAAAGTGCCCCACACGGAGCCAACAGGCCACGAAGAAGGCAGAGCTGGAACAAAACGGGGAAACGAGGGTGGGGGCAAGGGCAGAGGTAGACTCACAAATCTGTGAATTCTCTTTTGCCATTTTCCAAAAGCTTTGCAAATATTTCAACTAATTTCCCCCAACGTTTGATGATTAAATTTTTCAAACATACAGCAAGGTTGAAAGCATTTGAAGTCAACAGTTGTGAACACATCTAGATTAGAGTCTATCATTTTGCTATACTTACTTGTATTATCACTGATCTATCCTTCTGTCTGTCCCTCTATCCATCCTTCAACCCACTGACGTTTTCGGCACCAATTTCTACTCAACCATCTAAAAACACTCCATTGCATCAACAAAGGAAATGAACAAGAGATGAGGGCACTCTTCGGAGCTGCCCCAAGTGCAAGAATAATCAAAGATCTCCAATAGCTGGGTCCCTGGAAGCCACGCGCCTCTTCCAAGTTCTGATCGCTCGGTCGGGTCTGAAAGAAGCAAACAGAAGGGCAGAGCACCCGGCGTGCCATTTTCTCACTGCGCCATTCATCTTCTCAGTCATGTGTTCAGCCCAGGGGGAGGGTGAGGTGGGAGGCTGATTAGGGCTCACAGGTCCGCAGGGGGATGACAATGAAGGATGACCTTCAGCCACATTTCCAAGGCCACTGCCCTAGAAGCCAGGCTTCCGTGTTGCTGCGAAATCACTCCCCAGGTGCACGAGGAAGGTGGAGGGAGGGCTGGAGCAGCACATACTTGGAAATGCTCCCTTTATCGCCCTGACATGAAGCACGGTTTTCCTCTGGACACTCCTGCATCTGGTCATAACATCAGCAGTGACCTTCACCGTCCCTCTGGGGTTATTCATCACATACCCCATCCCTACCCCTGCCTTCAGATGGGAACCCAGCAACATGGCCATTTTTACTGGGGTCACGTGGGCTGAATGAGATCTGCTTGTCCAATTCCGACATCGGCACAGCCTGGAAAACTGGCTCTGCCCTTGAAGAAAGTGGGTCGATGGCATAAATCTATGGTCAGTCGCGTTCTGATGAGGATGGAAAGAGCTAACCAATCACAACACTGTATTCCGGGTCCAGGGTACTTGCTTGTCAGTTGAAAGTCCTGTAACACCTTTCTCATCTTCCGTTAATCCCGGGGTCCCCACTCTATCTGGTTCCACATTCAGAATCTGATGAAAGGTCATGACCTTTCATGATCTTCTCCCCAGGAAAAATTAAGTGCACATCAACATTAACACTCTGCAACTGAGTTTAGGGGTTCACCATGGCATACCCACAATGCCTCTAAATCCCAACATCCATGGTTAATGCTGATGTCAGGCTGACTATGCTGGGCTCTGTGCCTGCATTGTCTTATTCAATCTCATGGCAACCCCTTTATCATTGTCATTATGATCTCATTCTCCAAGGTAAATGCAAGGCTGAGAAAGGCAGAGCAACTTTCCTCCTAGAGCTATACAACTTGGAAGCAGCCGAGTTGGAATCTATTGAGGCCTGATTTCAGGACCTCAAGGACACTCAGGGCCTTTTTGAGATCCCACAAACCAACTCTGCTCAGGCCATAACGGGAAGCTTCCCTGACCCCAAGCTGTCCCCTCCACACAAATGACTTTATCAACTGATGACACAGTCCTTCCCGGTAGGCTGGCCGGAGGGGCATGGGCCAGGAGCACAAGGCCATGGGGCCTGAACAAGGGGGTACAGGGGGCAGGTAACTAAAACTGTGAGAGGGTGTACTGATCCCCAAAGCAAAGACTATCCCATAAAGAACCAGCTCCACAGCAGATGTCAAATTGAACCCAGGGGGCCAACTCAGGCCAGAAGTGTGTTGCTTGGCCACATAGCTTTGCTTATTTTTTTTTTTTTTTAAGTTTAAATTTGAATAGCTTTTAGGCAGGGCCTGCAGCTGACTGTAGACCCCACTATGCCCTATAGTCTTACCTCCAACATCTTCATTGAAACGAATGAACAGAGATGAATGGCCTTATCTCTGAAGACATTTGAGCGGGACTCCTAAATCACAGCAAATCAGTTGTATCGACCCCACAATGGACTTTTTTTAAAAAATATATATATTTTATTAATTTTTTTACAGAGAGGAAGGGAGAGGGATAGAGAGTTAGAAATATCAATGAGAAAGAAACATCAATCAGCTGCCTCCTGCACACTCCCTACTTGGTATGTGCCCGCAACCAAGGTACATGCCCTTGACCGGAGATGAACCAGGGACCCTTGAGTCCGCAGGCCGACGCTCTATCCACTGAGCCAAACCGGTTAGGGCCCCACAATGGACTTTTGATACTGGCCCCCCAAATGCTCCTCCTACTGCCTTAAACATTACAAACTCCAAAGCCCCCACCCCAGACTTTCTCGCAATACCAGTATCCACGCTTGCTCACCAGCTAACGCTTCGCTAAGCATGCCAATAAGAGCCAGCAAACAAGCAGGTGAATGTTCGCTCACTCCATTTCTGTTCTCCTCAAGTCAGATAATGTGTGAATAAAAACACTAGGGCACTGAAAAGTTTTTAGTCTAAAACTTCTCCTACTCAAAAATAGAATTAAAAAATGGATTCATTACAACGGCGGTTAAAAAATACCTGGTCTACAAACACAAAACAGAACGGAACTTAGTCTTCTGCTGTAGCTCATATTATTCCCTTGTCACTATGAGTTAAAATAGTTATGCAAGTTAATAGCTTTTTACCAAAACATAGCCATAGAAAGAGGCCATTTTCTATCAAAAAAAAGCACATATAATAAGATCACACTTACATTTTAAAGGCTCATACTACATAGACATATAAAGACAGGAAGGATACACAATGAGATACACCACCTCACACCCGTCATGAGGGCTACCATCCATAAATCAGAAAATAACAGCTATTGGAGAGGATGTAGGGAAACTGAAACCCTCGTGCACTGCTGGGGAGCAGCCTGGTACTGCTGCTATGGAAAACAGTATGGAGGTTCCTCAAAATACTAATGACAAAACTAGCATGTGGTCTGGCAATCCCATTGCTGGGTATAGATCTAAAATAACGGAAAGCCGCGTCTGGAAGACAGGATTTGCACATCCACGTTCACAGCAGCATTATTCACAAAGGCAGAGCTGCTGAAGGAACCCAATGTCCACTGACGGATGGCTGGACATGGTATATACATACAATGGAATATGATTCAGCCTTAAAGAGGAAGGCGATCCTATCACACGCTACAGCATGGATGACCCTTGAGGACATTATGTTAAGTAAAATAAACCAGTCACAAAAAGACACATACTAGATGAGTCCACTTATATGAGGAACCTAAAGGAGTCACAGTTACAGAAATGGAAGGTAGAGTGGTTACCGGGGGCTGAGGGAAGGGGAAAGTTGTTGAATGGGTATACAGTTTCAGATGTGCAAGATAAAAGTTCTGCAGACCTATTTCCCAACAATATGAATATATTTAACATTATTGACCTGTACACTAAGAAAATGGTTAAGAAGGTATATTTTATGTGTTTACCACAGTTAAAAAAATATTTTAAAATGGCCCTGGCCAGGTAGCTCAGTTGGTTAGAGTTGTCCCAATATGCCAAGGTTGCAGGTTCAACCCCTGGTCAGGGCACATACAAGAATCATTCAATGAATGCATAATTAAGTGGAACAATCTCTCTCTCAAATCAATAAAATAAAAACATATTTTAAAAAGGAAAGACAAATATTTTAAAAATTACAAGGTCGAGTGAATACTGCTGAAGTTCGGGTGTTTCTCGTGAGTTGGATCATGGAATACACATGCTCTCTCTGTGTGGCTCCAATATTTTTTACAATGACTGAACACTATCCGACAAAAGCCAGTACAGACAACCCTTAAAAAAACCCAAAAACGAATGTATAGCTTAACAGGGTTCTGAGGATATGGTATGGGATTAGACATTAATAGGAACTGCCTGGGTGAGATGCTACACTTTGCTTAGGGCAGCTGGCAAAGAGGCTCCATCTAAGGTCTCTGGCCAGAGTGCTGGCATGAAAGTTATGCCTATTTGAGAGAGAGAGAGAGAGAGAGAGAGAGAGAGAGAGAGAGAGAGAGAGATCCAAATATACTCACATAAGGGGGCATACATGTAAGTAGCCAGGAAGGACTGTAAGACTGAATGAAGCATTTTCTTAGCCCTCTTTTCTTTTTTTGCATTGGAAAATTAAACATATACATGATTCTATTCTAATCTTCGTTTTGGTTCTATCTTGAACAACGCTTGTGAATGTTCCATTGTTTGTATCCAGAGAGCCCCTGTGAGTTCCACACGCTGTATTGGACCATGAGGTGCTTATGCATGCGTCCTCCTCTTGAGTTTTTGCATTTCCGAAATCAGAATGCAGCTTGTACCGTATGGATACTCTAAATACAGACCTCTGACTCCCCTGCCCCAAAGCTATTTCTAAGTGACTGAAGAAAAACAGCACTTTATTAAACGAAACCACTGAAGAAATATCACCCTAAGTACACTATTTGGAAATCCAGTGGTACCTGGAGTAACATTTAAAAAAATTTAAAAGCAATGCGCATAATGTGTTAGGAAAAAAATATAACAAGCCCATCAAACCTGTCATTATAGAGATATTATTATTTGGAAAAAGGCTGGATTTTTAAAAAATTGATTTAGAGAGAGATGTTGAGCACAATATAGTGAAGGGGTATTTAGATACGGACAAAATCATAAAATAATTTGGAAATCATAAAACGATGAAAGTAGAGAAACAACTGGACGAGGGCACGTATCTGCAGAGTGGGATTGGATTTGGGCTACCCTCCCTTGCTCAGTCCCAGCTGAGGTCAGTAATTTGTGTTTTGCAGATGGCAGCTGGAGTTCAGGGTTACACTGTGGCCAGGGAGCAGAGCTGATATCAAATTCCTCCCTGACCTCGGCAGCCCACGTAACCCCAGGAAAACCCTCTCTGAGCTTTACAGGGACGGTGCTTCTGTGTAACAGGTGATCGCAGTCGGAGAAAGCGGAGATTTAAAGCAGCTCATTACCTGCACGCGGCCGTTAGGAGAATCATCGATACACCATCCAGGACAGGTGGCTTTCAGAAAGGCTTCAGAGGAAAACAGTGCAACAAAAGGAAAGTGTGTGCCAGAGAGGCCAGAATAACTGCGACTCGAACGCAGATGGGTGAGCATCTCCGGGAATGCCACAGCCAGGACTAACAGCTGAGATGACCAGCTTAAGCTATTTCCCATGTTCACTCTCTGAAGTGCTATAAATGGAAACAGTTCTACATTTCCCCCCAATAAAGTGTTTGTCTTCTTTCTTCTAAGACGCAGGAGACTAACATGCGTTTAAGACCAACTGAGGAAAACAGCATCTTGCAGCCACCGTGCAATCCCGGAACCTTCCTCTGCCGAATGGAAAGGGGCCGTGGTTCCCAGCTCCCCGGCCCCCCGCACAGGAGACCAGGTTCTCCCATCATGTGTGCATGTCAATGAGCTTAGATCCAGGTCAATGCCACAGTGATCCCCAAGGAAATGGACTAAGTGTTCCTAACAGCCAGCTAACTTGGGGGTCCTGAGGACAGTAGGGTCTTTGTCTAATTGGATCAGAATCTGCTTTGATGTCTTCATACCAAGTGGACCAGCCTCTGCTTCCCAACTGGCCTCTCACATTGGGGTGAAGGGGCATCTGTACACCACCACCCACCCCACCTCCCGGCCTGGAAGGAGCAGTGGGGAGACCCCTTTGTCACAGGCACACATGGGCTGTCAAACGGCAGCTGGACTCTGGGAGGTCCCGGGCTGGGATGGAGATGACTCCCTGCTCCCTGAGGGCGGCACACAGAACTGAAAACCTCCAATTGATCTTGATTGTGTTTATTTCTTTAAATTGTCTTTTCACATGACTTTACACAAATGGGCTTTCAGTGGGGCAAAATGGTCCGCAAAGAAACATCCCTACTTGCAGCTAAAGCAAGGTTGGGGTTTTGTTTCTCTTAAGGTCTTTCAAGTGACTTACACAAGCAACACAAAGGCACCGCTCCAATGAATGCACGAGGAACCTGAGCTCAATGGATTTATAACATGTCTACAACATAGGCCATGCATGCTAATTTGCTGAGTCTCAAGCCCAGCCCACATATTTTCTAGATCTCATGATCTGGGGAGGGTTGGAGGCAAATCTAAACAGGCCTTACCTCAGGTACTTCATTCTGCCTGGAACGCTGGTCTCCAGGCCTCGGGCTCATCAGCAGGGCTGCATTCCTTCTGTTTATCTCACAGCCCCGCTCCCGCCGCAGCATTCTACGAGAGGACTGGGAGCAATTTAGCCAGGACTTCCTTGGAAATAGGAAGAAATGGTCTGGAAATGACAATAAGGAGAGCAAGGGAGAATCCTGACCTATATCCAGGCCCCGTGTACATAGGGTGGGGAGGAAGTAGGCAGCCACTATTAGAGAAGGTGGGGGGAGGGGGAGCAGGGGGAGACACAGGGATGGCCTCCGCACACAGGCAGGTTTCAATTACAGCGAGATGGCAAAGAAAATGTTAAAAACACACAACAGCCTGGGCTTCTGCACAACTCTGACTTAGTCCAAGATCTAGAGAAACTTACTACCACTCAATAGTTTTAAGAAGACTTTCAATAAGTTAGGCTTTTATTCATAGAGGCCTGGTGCACAAAATCCGTGCAAGAAGAGGCCTTCCTTCCCCCGGCTGCAGCCCCGGCTTCGTCCGGAAGAACATCCGGTCTAATTAGCATATTACGCTTTTATTATTATAGATACGATTTAGCTTTACCACGTGCAGAAAACACCTTTTAGCAGTACAGCGGTCCTCCTTATCCATGGGCTCGCTTTCCGTGGTTTCAGTTACCTGTGGTCAACCGCGGTCCACCGAAACGATTACATGGAAAATTCCAGAAATAAACAATTCGTAAGTTTTAAACTGCATGCTGTTCTGAGCAGCATAATAAAAGCTCACGTCACCCCGATTCGTCCTGCCCGGGAGGTGAATCATCCGTTTTTCCAGCGTTTGCGCACACACAGGATAGCCACCGCTACTGGCCTGCCAGGCATTTAGCAGCTGTCTCAGTGATCGGAGCCACTGTGGTGGCTTCCCAGTACCTGTGTTCACGTAACACTTTTTTTACTTAAGAATGCCACATTCAGCCCTGACTGGTCTGGCTCAGTGGATAGAGCGTCGGCCTGCGGACTGAAGGGTCCCGGGTTCGATTTCGGTTAAGGGCATGTACTTGGGTTGCAGGCACATCCCCAGTGGGAGGTGTGCAGGAGGCAGCTGATCGATGTTTCTCTCTCATCGATGTTTCTAACTATCTATCCTCTCCCTTTCCTCTCTGTAAGAAATCAATAAAATATATTTTAAAAAAAAAGAATGCCACATTCACATAACTTTTATTACAGTGTATTGGTAAATGGCTCTATGGTATTACTCGTCAATCTCTCCCTGTGCCTAATTTATAAGTTATACTTGATCACAGGTATGTATGTATGCATAGGAAAAATCAGTACATATAGGGTTCGGGACTACGGGTGGTTTCAGGCATCCACTGGGGGTCTGGAATGTATCCCTATGAGTAAGAGGGACACCGTACTTCACCAAGGTGGGGACAAGGGTAGGGGTGGGGGTTAGTCCTGGCACTTTACGTACATATTCATGTTACAGCCTCACTTGTTAACCTGGGACCTGGCACATGGCAGGTGCTCCGTAAATTTAGGAATGAATTTGCTAAGAGCCCTTGCCTCTCTGAAGCCTTTGTACCTTGTCTGTGCTCTCTACAGTCTTTCCCACTACATGCTTTTGAACACCTTTGCTGATGGGTCACCAGATAAGTCGTGTTTCCGTGTCCGAACACTGCCGACTGGTCACCAGATATAACTCGTGTCTGTGCTTGGATCATGTAAGTTTCAATGTCAAGAATGGCAGCCACACTCCGGTTAACATTTTATAATATGATTTAGAGTAGAGTGCCTTAAAATGAAAACATAACCACACTGGAGAATTCTCAAGGTGAGTGTAAGCAGACGGCCTGTCCATTTGTTTCCATCTCCCTCAGACTCGGAGAGGCTAAGGGACCTGCCCAAGATCACACGTGGTGTGTACGAACCGGAGCCAGAACCCAAATACATCACAAAACGTATGTCCACATTTCATTGCCACATGAATGACCAGACTCAACCACTCATAGCGTACCCTTCACATCAAACTCAGATCTTAATTTCTACCTTGAACACGCAGAAAATTACAGAAGAAAATTTGGTGGGGATGGGAATCTCATTTCTCCCTTCCTTTAAACCAATTACTTTTAAAAGCCATTTTACTTTCTGGTCTTCCCATAAAAAAGTGTTTGGCTTGGGTACATCAAAGCAAAGAGGTTAGCATTTCCTGCATACAACCAGGCCTGCATAAATGTTTCAATTAATAAAGAATCCTGTTCTAATTCTATTCTCGGTACTTCCTCACCGTCTTTCAAGTTCCGGCCCTCGAAGAGTTGGAGTGATTGAAGATGCAGCTCCTTGGGAGCGCTTCGGGGCCGTCTGCATTAATCCTGCGCTCCGTGCAATGTAGAAAACATTAAGGAAAACTGTCTGAAGTGAAAATATGTACTTAATTCCCACTACAGGGGATGGATCTCTTTAGCAGATGTTTTTCTGGAACGGCTGGTGATTGTAAAATAGGAAGAACTAAAAGAATCAAAGTCAAGGCTGGTAAAGAGAACGGACTGAGCAGGGGCCTGTGCTGGGAGGCAGGAATGGCATAGCAATTAAATTTCCAGACTACTGCTTATGAAAAATAAGCCGTCCTCGGATCGTTGCTAGGGCACGGCTATCCACGGTGGTCATGGACCACAGAAAATGAACCAAGTTGAGATATATATATATATATAAAATAATCATTTAAGCAAGACATTCCTGTGATGTTCGAGCCAAGATCTCGGAGGGGATCGGGTTCCCTTGTTTGGAACGACTGTATAGTCCTCCTGGAAAACAATGAAGGTGGTTGTTTGCAAAGCCCAAGGCAGCAGCAGCCCTGCAGGTCTTGCTGCATCAGGGACCTGCCAGCCCCCTACTCCCAAGGGGACCACATTCTAGGCCAGTAATGAGCCCTGCCTGAAGCCTTCAGGGGGAAGGCGCCTTTCCTTTGTAACCGGCTTTTCTTTTCCTAGGCTCAAACGCACAGCAACTACACTTGGGGCCCTGGTGCCAAGGCACATGTTGAGCCTGCTCATCTGGGGCCCCCATCCTGCCCTGCCCTGCTCTTTACATTGTAAGTTAGGGGACGGGCGATCTGGGAGGCAGCAGAGTCTGCCCAGGCTGGCATCCTGGCTCCACCACTTCCTAGCTCTAAGAAGTGGGGGGGCCCGCTCCTTAACCTCTCTGTGCTCCAGTTCCGCCTCTCTAAAATGGGAATAATAGTACTACCTCCTTCACGGGACCACTGGGATGACTAAATGAGACAGGAATAAAACAGGTGCCCTATGCCGTCTATTCATTGGGGGTGGGGGTTGTGAAGGGAAAGGAGGCATGTGCCCTCCAGGGAAGAAAGCGGTTTCTTTTATGGCTTTAAAAAATACGTTGTTTTCTTTTGGAGGAGCTACTGACACAGCCCGCCGAATCTAACGGCCGCGCTAGCTCAGCATGAATGCCCTTGCATTAAGAATCATGTCACACTCCTGTCTCACAAGTTGTGGAAACCCAAATCAGTCAGCATTCAGCTCTGGGGGGTGGGAGACATGAGGAAGGCCTTTCAGTTTCGGAAGCCACGATCAGAATGAAATGCTCTCGCATTTACATTTTGGAATTCCATTACAAAACCCCGCCATTGAGCTGGTTAGGCTGGCGGCTCCACCCCACAAAGAGTGATAAAAGACCATCTTGGCAGCCGTTCGCGTGCTATAAATCACTGGCTATCGGACGGAGGGGAACTCATTAATATAAACGAGGAGCCTGAGAGGCACCATTAGCATGCTATTAATTTGTTTGACGATCTACAGCAGGGCGAGAGCGAACATCGCCAGGCTGAGCAATCCGGCATGGCATGCATAGGAAACGATCTGATCCCGTTCATTTCTGTCCTGGGCTTGCCACACGTAACTGGGCATCGTCAGAGCTTGTTCATCTCCTCCTAGCTTCTTCATCCTTTCAGAGAAGGAAGTTGGGGGTGGGGGATGCGCTCAAACTCGTGGTACTCAATCAAGATACCCAATGAGAAGAGCTTTTATGTTGCAACAGCCCCATCAAGGATTGTCAATGTTCCTACCCTTTTGTTTCTCTTTGTCTGCTATTTCTTGTTCCTCCTTCAATGAATGTGAATGAGACCCTCTTTTCCAGTTGGGCTAACTTTTCTTATACACACCTCCATCCGTTTACTGGGGAGAAGGGTGTTCCCTTTTATCCCCGTGAGGAGATACGACTGCCCTCGATCTTTGCCCTTCACAGGGGGCGTGAGGGAAGGAGAGAGGATGAAGAACTTTATCTACGTCTCTGTGATCTCAAGTCTTTCGGTCCATCTCTGTTCTGATTTCTATCTGATGCCCGTTTCTGTCTGGTTCGTCTTCTGGCCTCCAAAGCTGTCACAGAGGAGCGGCTCCAGCCCTGAAGGCTCTGGCAGTGGCTTGGGTCACCTGGGTCACTGTGGTCAAGCAGGACATGAGGCAGAGGCGGCTGCCCACATGCTCCTAAAGACGCCTCCTTTCCTGTGGCTACTGCTGCTCGAAGGACACCCCCCCACCCCAGTCATGCCCGCAAATGAATGAAACACATGCACCAATGTGTTTTCATGCAATGGGATTACAGATATGGGCCTGTGGGCCTGAAATGGATCTTCCACTGCTCATCTTGACGACGTCGAGACTTTTTTAAAAAAACACCTAAATCCACAAGTGGGTACTTTTCCCGCCCATCAAAAAGCTAGCATAAATAATGAGCTAAAGGGAGCTAGTCCAATTACATCCACCAGCAAAGCATGAAGGCCCGGCTTCAATGCTGCAAGGAGCAGGAATGGGCTGACGAGCGCCTCTGTTCCCTCGAACATGCTCGGTTCAGCATCACCCACGTCCTGCGATCCGGGAGGACGCCACCTCTGAGCACTCGGAACCCCTCAGCTTCTCCTCACTACAGGACACATAGCACGAGAAAACATTCCAACATGCCACATGCTCAGGATACAAACTCTGGCAAATATCAGAAAGTTAAGAAAATGAAAATCATGTGTTTCCAACCCTTGAAATAATCACTAGTAACACACATAGATATATTTCCACACACGCATGACATATGTGTATTTTCACAGAACTGGGCCGTGGCTTATAGAATTTCCTGTCCTCGCCCTCTTGACACCATGACAATATTTAGTAAGCATTTCCTTATGCCATTGTATTTCCTTCAAAAATGTACCCTTTGCCTCGCAGGTGTGGCTCGGTGGTTGAGTGTTGACCCATGACCCAGGAGGTCACAGTTCAATTCCCGGTCAGGGCACATGCCCAGGTTTCAGGCTCAGTCCCCCATGGGGGGCGTGCAGGAGGCAGCCCATCAATGATTCTCTCTCATCACTGATGTTTCTCTCTCTCTCTCCCTCTCCCTTCCTCTCTCTGAAACCAACAAAAACATTAAAAAATGTGCCCTTTAATGGCTGCATCAATGTCACCATACCCAAGTGCTATGATTTATATAACCACTCTCGGATCATATGTAGACAGCATTTTAATCTCTCCCTAGCTTCTTTACTGAAATTAAACTCTTACCCTCTTATCTCAAATCCATGACCAGGTTCAAATCCACGGAAGGGCATTTCGCTGGGGAAACTTGAGAGCAGGAATTCTTGCATGAAAATCTCTGCTAGGAGAAGGCCCTTTGGCTCCCAAGGCCTGAAATCAAGGGTTGGTCCGGGCTGGCTACTTCTGTCACCAACTTGTGTCAGTCAGTGGGGCTGTGGCCCTTGAATGATTCAGTGTTCTTGGCCTTGAAAATACATCAGGGCAGCAGGCCAATCAAGATGCTCCCTGTGGCTACCCAATGCTGTGGAGCTGCCAGGCCTCAGAAACGGGACCTCTTGAACCCTGTACCCAAAGCCCCAGTCAGAGGGAAGCTGGGACATTCCTGGCAGATGGGTTTATTACCCAGAAGGCACTGCAGATTCACCAGGGGGTTCTGGGCTTCTGGGGGTCGGGGGTCGGTAGCTGTCAAGGCCCCTGTTGTCAATGGAACCACATCTGTATTTCTGTATCTCATGGTGTTGGTGCTTTTGTGGGAGGGCCAGGTTAAGATCAGCACCTGATAAGACACCTCCAACCCTATTTCCTGTCTCTGGCAGACTTGTTTCCCATGAGTTTCATTCCCAGCATTCCTGTCCTCAGGCCTCTGAAGGCAGAGGCCACAGGGCACGTTCTCAGGTGGGAATCAAACAGGCCACACAGTTGGCATCTCCCATTCCCCACTGTCCCACTTAGGAAGATGGCAGGGGTCAGCTCACCTCACTGTCAGGAGGGAGGGCTACAGGAAGGCACAGGAAGAGGTGTAAGGGTCACCTGCTGGGCTGAGCAGTTTCTCGGAGCAGCACCCAACCGCAGGCCAGCCAGTCACCAACCCCCGGGCTGGGCTGTCACGCTGGGCAGCCCCATCTGACAGCTTACAAAGGTTTCCTTTCTAACACCACCTTCCGTTTGTATTAACCAGTCAAGTACGTGTCACTTTACACTGTGATAAAGGATCAGAAACAGCCTCCTCGAATCTAAGGCGATCGTAATCGCCCTGGCTGGTTGGTGCACCACAGGGTCAAGGGTTTGCTTCCTGGTCAGGGGCACATACCTCGGATGCAGGTTCAATCCTGGACCCTGGTCAGGGCACGTGCAGGAAGGAAAGCAACCAGCTGATGCATCTCTCTCTTACATCGATGTTTCTCTCTGTCTCTCTCCCCCTTTTGCCCCCTTCCACTCTCTCTCTTAAAAAAAAAAAATCAATGGAAAATAGCCTCAAGTGATGATTAACAACAGCAACAAAAACAAGGCAATCTTTTTTTTTTTTTAATATATTTTATTGGTTTTTTCACAGAGAGGAAGGAAGAGGGATAGAGAGCTAGAAACATCGATGAGAGAGAAACATCGATCAGCTGCCTCCTGCACACCTCCCACTGGGGATGTGCCCGAAACCAAGGTACATGCCCTTGACCGGAATCGAACCCGGGACCCTTCAGTCCACAGGCCGACGCTCTATCCACTGAGCCAAACCGGTTTCGGCAAAACAAGGCAATCTTAATCAACTGCCAGGAATACAAGGGTGGCACAGGGTGGCAGCGTCCTGTCTAAGGAAGAACAGATCAAATGGTTTTCTTTTTGAACTGCCCACTCTAAAGCACACTCTTTACCCTTTGCAGTGGGCTTACGCTTTAACTGCTCGTAACTTACATGGACACCAACATAAACACTTGGAAGGAAAACAAAATACTGGTAGTAAATACTTCCATGAAACCAACTATGTACCTGCACTGTTGCAATCCCTTCGTATGAAAGAATTGCTTTAACCTTCCTAACAACCCATGAGATAGGCATGATTCCCATTTACAGACGAGAAAGCAGACACAGAGAGTTCAAGGAACTAGCTTGGCCATGGACACACAGCTAGGACGTGCTGGGGTCAGGATCTGAACCCAGGCAGTGCAACCGCAGAGGGCTCTTAACCAACCACCAGGCGGCAGTGGCTCTGCCGATTGGCACTGGGGCTGCCATTCTCTTTCTTCTAGGGCAGTGGTCGGCAAACGGCGGCTCGCGAGCCACATGCGGCTCTTTGGCCCCTTGAGTGTGGCTCTTCCACAAAATACCACGGCCTGGGCGAGTCTATTTTGAAGAAGTGGCGTTAGAAGAAGTTTAAGTTTAAAAAATTTGGCTCTCAAAAGAAATTTCGATCGCTGTACTGTTGATATTTGGCTCTGTTGACTAATGAGTTCGCCGACCACTGTTCTAGGGCATAGGCCCCCGAGGGAATGTGGGATGGGACCACCAGCCCATACGCTCTGTCAGCCTGAGTTCCCAGGTGCCTCTCACAGCGGACTTTATGGGTCACTGAAGGGATTTTCAGGAGAAATTTTGGCCATGTGTGCCGACATCAGAGCCTAACAGCTGAGTAAGGTTAAGGCTCTTCGGAACAATGTCTGGCACAGCACTGAGCACGGACACCTGGCCTCCACACTGGAAGACACACCTCAGGCTAAAGAAAATGTGGGCTCTGCATGAAGACACCACATACGTGCACAGCTCCATCTAGAAGAGGCTCTTGCATGCCCTGGCTGAAAATCAGGGGTCTCCACACTCAACTTGGCAGCACGCACCCGAGAGACCATGGTGGCCTCTCCGCTCCTTCTTGGCAGTGCTCTCCTGAAGCGTGCGACGGGGGAAGCCTTTATGGAACGGGCTTGCTCCCACGTGCACACGTTCTCAGTCACACACGGCATGTTTCCTCTTCTGACAATGGCATACTGTGAGCTTTGGATCGTGTGGGTCTGTCCCTGAGACTCATTCACCGTGTGTTCACCACTCTCGTTTCTAAGGGGCCATAAGCATGGGTTATAAGCACCGTGTGCATACATGTGATGCTTGTCAATGAAATAAGGCACAGAAGGGACTGAAAGCAGGAAGGACTCCAGATAAGCACCATGCGTGTGTGTGTGCATGTGCGAGTGCGCGCGTGTGATGCTTGTCAATGAACTGAGATAAGGCATAGAAGGGGCTGAGAGCAGGAAGGACTCCAGATAAGCACCATGTGTGTGCGTGTGTGTGCATGTGCATGTGCGTGCATGTGTGTGTGTGTGATGCTTGTTGATGAACTGAGGTAAGGCACAGAAGGGGCTGAGTGCAGGAAGGACTCCAGATAAGCACCATGCGTGAGCATGTGCTTGTGTGTGTGCGTGTGTGTATGTGATGCTTGTCAATGAACTGAGGTAAGGCCTAGAAGGGGCTGAGAGCAGGAAGGACTCTAGATAAGCACCATGCGTGTGCGTGTGTGTGCGTGTGTGTGCATGTGCGTGCATGTGTGTGTGTGATGCTTGTCAATGAACTGAGATAAGGCCTAGAAGGGGCTGAGAGCAGGAAGGACTCCAGATAAGCACCATGTGTGTGCGTGTGTGTGCGTGTGTGTGCATGTGCGTGCATGTGTATGTGTGATGCTTATCGATGAACTGAGGTAAGGCACAGAAGGGGCTGAGAGCAGGAAGGACTCCAGATAAGCACCATGTGTGTGCATGTGCATGTGCGTGCATGTGTATGTGTGATGCTTGTCGATGAACTGAGGTAAGGCATAGAAGGGGCTGAGAGCAGGAAGGACTCCAGATAAGCACCATGTGTGCGTGTGTGTGCATGTGCATGTGCGTGCATGTGTGTGTGTGATGCTTGTCGATGAACTGAGGTAAGGCACAGAAGGGGCTGAGTGCAGGAAGGACTCTAGTAGTGCCTGCAAACACTGCTCATCCGTATACTGATGACTTCCAAGTCCAACTTCCTATTTACAACTTTGTTTGGGTATCTCACAGATACCCCAATCCCAGCAGGTCCCAGGCCTGCTCCTCTCCCTGTGTGCACACAGGTGTGATGTTCTGGGAAGGAGGGCAGGTCCCCCGGGGTTCCTCTCCTCAGTGTAGGTCCTGTGGGAGGATACAGTCAGACTTACAACGACACAGTCCTGAGGGACACCACGTGGAGAAGTCATTTCTGTCCCCCAGGGGCTCCGTGCGCAGCTGACCCCTTGCACTGCCCTGGGTTTCTGACCTTCTTTGTCTTGTGAGAAGACACTGTTCCTTAGCCCCCTGCCTGTCAGCTGGCTCCAGGAGCCTGGACTGCACCCCCGTGGGTGCTGGCAGGCCTCACACACACCCTGGCCTGTCAGGCCCCGGAAGGGCTGCCTCGCCCCTCAGAGCCGCAACCTGCGAGGTGACGCTGGGCAGGAGCACAGCACTTCATGCGACAGACCCAGGAAGGCACAGCGCAAGTGCTTCTAAATTTACCTGCCGCCAAGCGGTCTAAAAATACTGCCGGAGACGCTTAATCCCGCAAGCAGCAGGGTGACGTGGACAAGGCTTCGCCTCGGCCGTCCTCAGCTCCAAACCCATCCAAATCCCCTTCTTCTAAAAGCAAACCCTGTGCCCGCCGTGCAGGTGCCGCTTCGAGCCAATCCCTCCGCCTCTCCCTGAAGCTGGACCGAGAACCTTACCTGGGCAGCAATTCTAAAGCTGAATTTTAAGGGAGAGGGAGAACACACACATGCCTTTCAGGGATAGTAGCTGAGGTTGCTCTCCAGGGCTGAGGACAAGAGAAAAGGCTAAGAAGGTGTCCATTCTTAATGCGAGGCAATTATTTAAACCCAGCCGGGTTCCTAGCGTGCTGCCTCAGGGGAATCACACCATTTCGAGTAAAGGAAGCAGCAAGCACCAAGAGGGAGCAGTCAGCTACGACTGGGTGGCAGGATGTTTAACCGCCAAGTCATTCAGAGAAAGGGACTAAAAATGACCCCGGGCATCAGCAGGTGGTTCTGCCTGGAAAGCATCTTCGCATCGACTGAGCCCACTGAGGCACACAGACCCGTTGCCTGTTTGGTTCAATCCCGGGGTCCCAGGAAAACCCACGTTCCCCACTCATTCTCAGAGGCTCACTAAGAAGTGGGAAACGCTGCACGGGTCCTGAAGCTGCAGGTTCACATCTGCAAAAGTGGGTGCGTTCTCTCCACGGTGGATAGGGGGGAGGGTAACCACCATTAGGGGTTGCCTCGAGGATCATGGGAGATGGACCACAGACATTCCACAGGCTGAACAAGCATCTGCTGCCTCAGAACCCAGGTTCTGGCTTTTGTCTTCCTCATTCCTAGATCCAAAAGACCACTCTAAAAGGTCCCCCGTACCACACGGCTGTGCAGGCCTCAGCGTTCCCTTTTCCCTTGTCTTCTCCCAACCAACCTATGGAAACTAAGCCTCCTCAGAGATGCTCCTTTACCTCAGACTGTGCTCACAGCACAGCTCACGTGTTCTGAGCACTTGCTATGCGCCATAGCTGTGCAAGGGTGTTTCATGACTTGGAACACGGTCTCCTCTCCACAATCCGATGTCATAGCTTCTGTTTATCCTCCTTTACAGGAGGAAACCGCCCTGCCAGTGACAGAGCTGGGCCTCAAACACAACCCTAAGTGATTCTAAAACCCATGTTCTTAACAAATATATATATATATATATATACACATATATCTTTCTCTTAGCAAATGAGACTCACTAAAATCCAATCAATATTCTTTTTTAAAAATATATATATATTTTATTGATTTTTTTTACAGAGAGGAAGGAAGAGAGATAGTTAGAATCATCGATGAGAGAGAAACATCGATCAGCTGCCTCCTGCACACCTCCTACTGGGGATGTGCCCGCAACCAAGGTACATGCCCTTGCCTGGAATCGAACCTGGGACCTTTCAGTCCGCAGGCCGATGCTCTAGCCGCTGAGCCAAACCGGTTAAGGCCCAATAGATATTCTTGATTTGGAAATGGGCCAAGGACCGGAAGGGTTAACAATAGCTCACTGTCAGTGGAGCGCTGTACACGGGAGCCCAGGCGCTTTTTCTCGCGGAAGGGGCTCCAAGCCTTCTGCGGAATGAGGTCAGCAGCTGGAGAGCGGCTGGCAGAGGGAAGAGCAGAAAGAGGAAGACCAGACACCCCAAACGCACACGGCGGAGGGCTGGCTCGCAGATGGAGCATCTGATTGGCTGGCTCCGGAGCACCCCAGCTGTCTCCTGGGTAGGATGTGGTCTGACCACATTCTTTCAAGTGTCTGGTCGCTCCTTGCAGGCCACCTGGCTCAGAAGGCGAGCCAGCACCTGCGTCACTATCAGCCTCATCAGAGGAGCCAACCTCCTGGCTAAGAAGCTCCCTGGTGAAGTCCAGGCCCTACCTTCCCTGTAAACAAGCTAGTCATTGTAACCAAGGGCATCTGACAGGCGATGTCTAGAGAAGGCAGACACCCTTAAACACCCCGGGAGGTAGTAGTCAGCGCCACACGCGCGCACACACAGACGATAGTATCAGCCGTGCCGCGTCAGTGGGGGCGATGCCACTGTGAGCACTCGCCTGCCTCAGTTTCCTCATCTGTGACACAGGGTCAGCAGGAGGACTTTGCAACTCTGGTAAATGAGGTAACATGTGTGCAGCACTCAGAACAGTGCCTGGCATACAGGTCATTAAGGCAAGTGTGGGGCCCTTCTGAGTGGGGGCTCCAGGAGACAGTCCCTGCCCTTAGAGACTGAGGGAGATGGGGGATTTACAAGGCATAACAGCCCCGTAATGGTCCCCATGATTCTCATTTTGCCACGTCCCAGCCCATCTCTCTCCAAATGACTTCTCCAGAAAGGCTGCCACGTATTATCTTACCCTTCTTTGAAAAAAACAAAAAATGAAGACTGGAAAAATCCCTGCCAAAGGAGTTCAAAATTCCACATTAAAAGGCGGCCTGCACTGGAGCGAGCCTGTCTTCTCCATAGTCTGCATTTGCAGGAGGCCCCGTGAGCGGCAGACACTCTATCTGTGGGCCTGGCATTTGGAAACCTAAGTGGGACCAGATCCCAGATCCAGAAGCCCCATTACCCCGGAGCGAGCGTCCTGACTGAAATTAGTGGTCCGAGGGGCCGGATTTCACCGGATAAACACACCCAGTGCAGGCCGACTGGCTTCTGCGAGTGGAGAGAAATCAGTATCTGAAATGACCTGTGTCCAGAGTGTTCCTGACCTGGAGCTCGGAGGGGTCTGAGGTCTGGCTCTCTGAGGTTCACAAACCCTTCTCTGGGAAACGCTGAAACAATGGAAAGCTGTACTTGGGCAGCCATAAAGCTTTGGGGAATACAGCCCCAAATATTCACGAGGGGAATGGAAACAATTAGGCTGATTCCAGGGACGAGCTCTGGGTTCCTGTTTTCCTCTCTCGTCCCGATCCAGCTCCCTTCTCCATTTCTTCTCCCCTTCCCCGAGTCACAGCTCACCCACAGCCTCGCAGCCACAGCAGAGAGGACAGGGCACATGCCCGCTGGCCACGGCCCTGAGGCTTTTTTTCCACGGTGAGTGCAGTCCAGTTCTTAAGGGCACAGGTCTTCCCTTTCATATTAGCAATAACAAAAGCTGCCATCCCGCCCGGCAGGATCTCAGTGCCTCCGATATACAGCCGGAATTCCAAACACCTGCACTGCAGCCCCTTTAAAAATCCCACCTGAGATGGCGTAGGATTTTTCCCAACAGTTTATACAGCAATTTCTAACCAACCAGTGTGAAGCTGCTACTTAAACATCTGCAGTTAAAGTTTTATGGAAAAAATGTTTTGCTTTGACCAACACTTGACGTGACCAGAACCAACTTTGGGACCAAGTGACCAGATTTGTTAGAACAGGGCTAACCGTGGTGATGTCACTTGGCTTTCCCCACCCAGCGGGATGGAAATTACTGCTCCAGGCCCTGAAGGGCGCTCCCGGGGCAGGGAGTCGGGAGGGAGAGCCACATGGGCGACACCTCAGCCGAGGGCAGCCAACACGAGGCTGTGTTCTGTGGTCAGCCCCCTGGACTCTGGCTATCCCAGTCACAGGGGTATCTGAAAAGTTGCAAAAGGTTTCGTTGTATCCTTTTAACTGGAGACCCTCTAGACCAGGGGTCCTCAAACTTTTTAAACGGGGGGCCAGTTCACTGTCCCTCAGACCGTTGGAGGGCCGGACTATAGTTTAAAAAAAAAAAAAACTATGAACAAATTCCTATGCGCACTGCAGGCCTGGGACGAGTCGGCTGCTAAGCAGGACAGGCAGCGGCACCCGGCGGGCCGGATAAATGTCCTCGGCGGGCCGCATGTGGCCCGCGGGCCGTAGTTTGAGGACGCCTGCGAGTCTAGACAGATAAGAACTCCTTAGTGTAGGTAAGCACTCACTTTCTAGAAATGATTTCATTTTAAACTCAGCTCCAGGTCCAGCCCAGCCAGTGGCCTGGGCCTTCTGATCCTTTTGGAGGCAAAGACACACTTTGGATCCTCTCCGACTTTCTGCTCACTTGCTCCCCCTAAACCCACAGGCGTAAGTCAGGGACCTGGAGCAAACATGTGTCTGCCACAAATGTTTCATCATCAACTACTATTGCACCAGGCGGAGGCGGGTGGAAAGAGCAAGGCCGGGTGCTGCTGAAACCCAACTTCACAGATTACCCGTGAGCCTCTGAATAGAGCTATTTAAATACGCTGTGCACTTGAACGAGATAAAACTTCAACAGTAAAAACTGCACACAAAGTTTCCAAGACTAAAGAAGGCTCGGCTGGGCTTATCCCAGTTGACAACATTAAGGTCTTCATGTGCCTCAGGCAGTGGAGACCCAGGGTGTGTGAGCCGTCCAGGAGGGCGGTCGCCAACCGGTGGTCCGCGGAGCACTCGTGGTCCGTGAGGTCCGAAAGGTTGGCGACCGCTGGTTTAGGACACAATTCCCAGCCTCCATACACTAATGACCTCAGTGGGGAAGCCCCGAAAGGCACCCGGGGAAAGAACTTAAAGATCTGGGAATAACCCTCCGTCCCCATCAGTATCAGCTCTAGAATCATCATGCAGGAGAGAGGTCAAGGGCTCCACAGGCAGCCAACTGCAGAACCAACAGGGCGATTCCAGTCAGAAGTGCGTGGGAGAAGCCTTGGTATTTCACAGTGCGGGTTCTCAGATGTTTAATAAAAACACTCCTGGTCTTGGTTAGGTTACACATGTCACCGACGACACCTCTTCATGCTGAGTGACTTGGTTTAGGCAATCCTTGCCCTCTGACCCGGCCACCCTTTGCTCAGAGTATCATCATGGTCGTTCTGCCCTGGAGATGATAACTTTCCTTTTTTTTTTTAATTTAAGATTTTAAAATTGATTTGAGAGAGAGGGGAAAAAAGAGCGAAACATCCATGTGAGAGTGGAACATCGATCAGCTGCCTCTTGCACGCCCCAACCTGGGAATTGAACCCCCAACCTAGGTATGTTTGGTCGAGGAGGTGACATCTACTTGCCATTTCCACACTAGGTCTCGCGATTAAAAACAGGTGCCAGTGTGACAAAGCTACCCTCCCCGCAGTGAGTGCTTTCTCAAGTCTATTTCTGCCTCTTCAGGAAATGCGAAACCTCGGCCTGGCTGTGGGATCCGGCCAGACCACTGGGTCAGCCTCCAGAGCTTATTCAATAGCACGGCCCCGCCGCCAAAGCCTTCTGAGGCTTGGCATGTAGGAAGGGCTCCCCATGGGGACTGCTGGCTGTCCCTGTCACAGATCAGAATTTCCAGCTCTGCCCCTCTTCAGCTCCCCACCCCCTTCTGCCAAGAAGGCACACGGAGGCGCAAAGACAAAAGCAGGAGTCAGGAGGCCCACTCAAGTCCGGGCTTGGCCTCTGCCGACGTCACCCCTCCCAGCTCATACCACACATCTGAAAAGGGCACTACGTGGGCCACAGGTAGAGGCCCTTCTGGCTCCAACCTCAGATTCAAGGTCCATTTTCGGAGCTTCGGTACCATGTGCTTAACCCCTGGCACAGAGCAAGTCTCCTATCAATGTTTACAGGAGGAGAGGAAGACCACGGCTCCAGCCGGAGGAAGGTCTGAACCTGGTGGAGAATCCAAGGTCCCCAAGGCAGGCTGGGAGTTTGTGTACCTTCCAGTGTGTTCTTCCCCCACTGAGATCCTCTGATCACAGGAGGAAATCAATGGGTCCAAAGTCTGCTGTTTACCGGGGAGGTGACCTTAGGCAAGCTGAACTCTCAGTGCCCTAGTTTCCTCCTTTATAAGATGCAGATAAGTAGAGGACTCACAGCTAGGGTTGGTGGAATAATTACAGATGCCTGTAAAGAACTTAGAACAATGCATGACACACAGTAAGGGCTCAAAAGTTAGCTATTACTACTCTTCCTACTAAGTCTAGTCTTTGACATATACAACTCAGAAGGGAGGGGATTCCATTGCTCCTCAGATGATGGGTAAGGGGTGCTGAGTGACTAATAATGAATGAATGAATGAGATCAAACCAAACTTCCTTCCTTCCAGGTCTTCCTCCTCTCTCTACACTAGCTGATTGATGGGTTAGAATGGTTTCCTCCTCCAAAGCTAGATTTTACATGGAGGTAAAGGCACCTGTATGGTGGTGAGTATTCTGCACTGCACTTGACGTAGGAAAATACTGATTTCTAAGCTGATTGGGAAAACCTAAGTATGTATTTGTTAAACCATACAGCACCCATTTAAACACGACACGAAGAGATACAGTCAAAAATAGATAAAATGGAACACACAAAAAAATGTTTAAATAGTCTAAAGGCAGGAATGGGGAAAGAGAGGAATAAAAAAGGAGGGCGGGGATAAGCAGAAACCAAACATCAAATAGTAGACCCTATTTCTAAATGTATCAATAATTATATTAAATGTAAATAATCTAATGACACGAGTTAAGAGAGATTATGAGGCAAAATAAAAAAAAACAAAAATACAACGAAGTGCTGCTTACCAGAAAAACTCACTTGGTATACTATAGGGCAGTGGTTGGCAAACTCATTAGTCAACAGAGCCAAATATCAACAGGACAACGACTGAAATTTCTTTTGAGAGCCAAATTTTTTAAACTTAAACTTCTTCTAACGCCCCTTCTTCAAAATAGACTCACCCAGGCTGTGGTATTTTGTGGAAGAGCCACACTCAAGGGGCCAAAGAGCCGCATGTGGCTCGTAGAGCCGCAGTTTGCTGACCACGGCTGTAGGACATAAGCCAGTCAAAATTAAATGTACGAAAAAACAGATTGTGCAAACATGTGTCCAAAGAAAGCTGAAGTGGCGACAAAGGATTGCAGATAAAGTAGGCTTCAGAGCAAAGGCAGGTTATCTACAATAATAAAAGCGTACAGCCAAACGACCTTCTGGACATCCTTCCGGATGACCTTCCAGACGAAGTTGGGGTTGCGAGGGCCGAGCCCCTTGCACGAATTTCGTGCATCGGGCCTCTAGTTAGGGATAAAGAGGGACATTACACAGCTGGCTTTTAAATAAAGCACCAGAGAAGATGATGTTGCTAGTGGGTGATGAGTGGGAAGATTCTCTCCGCCCCCCACCCCCAAGGACCCCATCGCCCACAGCGGCCGGAGAGGTGCTGCCTGGCTCTCACTGCCAGCCCCAGGTACATTCAGTTTCATCTTCACTCCCAGTTCCCTTCCAATCTCAGTCAGCTTTGAGAGAGAGCAATCCCAAAGTGACAAGAGTCAGCGGCCTTGCTGAAAAAGCCATCCGTAACCCAGGAGTATACCCCTGTTCCTTGGGGTACATTCTCAATGAACTCTATAGCATCATACTATCCATGGGGCTCTACACCCTGTGGTTAAAAATCCGGGGCAAAAAATTCCCTTACTTCCATTCCTCCTGCTCTCCTAGATATATTTCTCCCAAGAGAAACTATATAGAAAAACAACAACCACGAAACTCTAAAAACCAAGTGATCTTGCCCAGGAGAAAGTGTTCTGGATTGTGTTTTCTGCTTCTACGCCCTTGGCTGAGTCTGGGTTAAACAAGCCACCAGTGGAGTATGTGCATGGCTAAGATGCACTCCGTCTGCCGGCTGGCCTCCCAGACCCAACGCCTCACCGTCTGTTTAACACCTCCCACCCCCACGCTGCTGGCGCTCTCCAATGTGTCATCTTGCACAGTGTGTGAAAATATTGAGATCACGGTGGTCTGAGCAGCCCTTGGACAACTCCGGTTCCGCCCAGTCCTAGAGTAAGGATCTGACTGCTGCCTGGGTCGCAGACAACAGCTCGGAGTCAGAGAAGTCAGACAGATGGAAGTGACAGTGGGTCGCATGGGCTGGCAGGAGGCCCACCCCGTGCCCTCCTTCTGGACAGGCCTTGGCCTCGGCAGGCAGGCAACCTTCCTTCTTTCCAGGCTGCAGCTTCAGGAGTGATGAAGTCTGCTATCAGGGGAGAACTCGTTTTCTGACTGTGAGAAATCCTGCAATGACAGTCTCCACCCAGACACTGGGGTGAGGGAGGCGGGCTTTGGTTTTGCCGTGTGCTTGCGGGGTGGCTTGGGGCAGGTGGCTTCCCCTCTCCAAGCCTCTGTTGCTCCCTCTGCCCTCCTCCTGGTGGGGTGATGATGAAATGAAACAATGCATGCCAAGTCCTCGGCACAGGGTCACTGCTGAATAAACAGTTCCTAGGATGATTGCCACAGGATCATGCATTGCTCCAGGGCAGAAACCGCCCCTTTTGTGTCCTCCATGGTGCCTACAAGATGCCGGCCACAGAGCGGGGGGTTCAAGAAACCCTTGTTGGCTAAACATTCCCACTCTTTGGATCTAGTCAGCTGTAGGCACTGAATAACACCCCTGCTTGTCTGGATTAGTTCTGAAATAAACAGCAAATTGGCCACCAAGCCATCCAAGATCCTGAAAGCATGTGGTCTCTGATCGGGTCACACCGTCCAGTTGCATCTGCAGCGGATTGAAAACAAGGATCTGTGAGATGAACTTGTCTGATGTTTGACAACACGCGGCTTGGAGCAATTGGTCTAAAACTTGAAGCAGGTCAAGGTGCCATTGAGTTGGAGACAGATGGGAAGAAAAGAGAAGTGGCACTTCAATTCATCTGGCATAATTTAAGGTATTACATTTCTGACTTAATGATAGAAATGAGCCCAGTCCCCAGCTATTTAGGACCTACTAGTAAACGACTCTCTCCCTATAATCTGAATAGTTAAGAGGCCTTCAAAAGAAGCGCTTTTTGTCCAGAGAAGAAAGGTTACCTCAGAACAAATATACACTGAAATCAGCGACTATCATAAATAATAATTGCTTTAACAGCTGCGACAAAAAGATACTTATGAGCTTCTTGTTCTCATTAATGGTCGGTTGAAACTCTCTTCAAATAAAAAAGTTACTCTTGCTCAGCCTAATGTGGCAGATGTGTTTCTCTCTAAGACTGGCTTTTCCATTCTCCTTTTCCCTCTGAACCTCCCAGTTCACCCCAGGCCCAGCATCTTGTCTGCACAGCAGCCATCCTTTCCTCTTCTATCTGCAGCCCAGTGAGGGTTCTCAGACCATGAATGCTCCCTAGTCCTCCCTCCCAGCGTGGGTAGCAGCTGCTGGCCTCCTGCGACCCATCGATTCAATGGTGGGCACCTGACCTAAGGTGGGCCAATCAGAGCCCAGGAGACTCGCCTCGGGACTTGTGTTTGAGCCCTCCCGGAAGCTGACCTGCTTCCTTTGCTATTAGGCTTGAAAGCTGGGGCTGCTGCAGGCAGTTTATAATCACAAGAGAAAGGCTGCTGGAGAAGGTGGCCAACCCAGGTGCAGAACCCCGAGGAGGGAGTAAACAAGAGAAAACAGGGTCCCAAAGACACCCCTAAGCCCTGAAGCCAACCTTCCCTCAGGACTTCTAAATAAGCCCCTTTGTATGGGAGTGGGGTGGGGGTGGGGGGGCAATGGTAAGATATGTACACATATAATACCTTAATAAAAAAAAAATAAATAAAAATAAATAAGTAAGCCCCTTTGCTTTAATCAACTTGAAATGTGTCTGCAACCTGAAAAGTGACTTGATACAGAACTTTTTAAAATATATATGTTTTTATTGATTTCAGAGAGAGGAAGGGAGAGGGAGTGAGAGACAGTAACGCCAATGATGAGGGAGAATCACTGATCGGCTGCCTCCTGCACACTCCACTCTGGGGATCAAGCCTGCAACCTGGGCATGTGTCCTGGCCGGGAATCAAATGGTGACCTTAAGTTGACACTCAACCACTGAGCCACACCAGCCGGGCCAAAGGGTGGTTTTTAAGGATGATAGAAGGTAAAGTTCGTAAAGTGTTTAGCAATGTACCTGGTATATAGTAAAGACCCAATTGTGTTAGCTATCATGGCTGTGAGATCAAACGAGAAAGAATGTAAAGTCCTGTGTAAAAACCACAAAGCACTGTGCCCATAGTAGAGAGTATCATTGTCACCAGCTCTCACTCCTAAACTGGCCATGATAATAATGTCCAAGTGTGTGGTCAAGACAATAAACTCAATGAAATTAATTCAACCAATAAATTATACCTGACCAGGAAGAGAGAGAGAGAGAGAGAGAGAGAGATGGAGAGAGAGAGAGAGTTAGTTGTCAGCGGGTACAGGCGCATAAACCCCATAACTATCATTTCATCAACGGTTTAGCGCACTCCCCAAGAAATATATCGGGCTGCTCACGCAAAACGCTATCCACAGCGACTTCTCCGAGGTCCCCGGGAGGCCTGGCGCGGTTCCCAAGCTACGAACAGCCAGGCCCCTTCTGAACTTTTCCAGAGCAACATCTGCAAAAGTGCAAGTTCAGATCCCTTCCTGACTTTCCAATTTCTTTTAACAACTTCACAGGCAGGATGAAAATGTGCTGCTTTATGAATGAGAAGTTTCAGTTGCTGGGCTTGGCAGCAGAGATTTCCAAGAAACCCAGCCGTGAGGGGTGCTGCCTTACCCCGGACCCCTCCCCGTTTCCACTCACACATCCCATAAAACGAGGGGGTGCTGCGTTTCCACAGCAGCTCACAGCCACGGGACGGCCGGGAAAAACCAGAGAGAGACCCTCCAGTGGGAGGAAAGCACCTCCCCCCTGCGCCCCCCAGACTGGAGGGACATGGGTGCTTTTTCAGTTTGGAAGCTTTAGAAAACACACAGAACAAGCCTCAGAAGTGCTCCCTGCAAACACACAAAAGGGTCGCTTCCAATAACCCGAGTGTGGCTTCATGTGGAAAAAATTAAAGCTTGAAAATCGGGTCCATAAAACGTAAGGAGTCTTGGAAAAACAACCCCATTGCATCTCGCAGTCCTCGTTCGGGAAAATAGATAGATTGTTCTCGGACTCTCTTTTCTAACTGCGGCCTGTATACCAGCGTGTGTGTTTTGGACCTTTTCCCACCCTACCATGATTTCCTGTCTAAGTCTGGGTCCCATGGTAACTGGAGAAATTTGGCGTGCCGGCCCCATACGCAACGACTGGCCGCGAGAGGGATGCCAAGCGGGTATCTTCTTCCATAACAAACGTCTCTCTCTCTCTCTCCTGGCTCGGTGGCAGGGCTACACTCTTGCTCATAAACTCTTACGAATAAAACCTTCAGTTTACAAGTGGATCTCCCACCAGCCTCTCTCACCCATCTCCCAGGGACACGAAAGCCTTGTACCAGACCCATGTAGTATTGAAAATTCCACGGCACAGGGTAGAGGGGCTGAAAGGTTGCTGGGCTAAAAATCAATGGTCTTGCCATTAGCAGCGAGGGAAGGTAGGGGAGGGTGGGGGTAAGGGGGAGAGATCAACCAAAGGACTTGTATGCATGCACATAAGCCTAACCAATGGACACAGACAACAGGGGGGTGAGGGCATAAGTGGGGAGGAGGTGGGGGGGCGCAATGGGGCGATAAGGACACATATGTAATACCTTAATAAAGAAAAAAAAATTTTTAGAAAGTGTCAAGTAGTTGAGTCAATACAAAATCTCACTTACGGGGTGTACAGAGGTTATTATCCTTGGGGATGTGTCCCAAGGTCACACTGATGGGCGTCTCATGTTTTCGATGTCTGGGGCCTAATTTCTGTTTATCTTTCAGATCTCAACCCAAAGGACACCACCCCCAGGCCTGTGACAACCCCAGGCCTGTGCCCCGATCTGGTTTAGGGGCCCTGGGCTTCCAAGGTTAGCCCATAAAAGGCTGCAGTACAAATGCTTTTTTAATTCTTGCTCCCCGGCTTCTCCCTGAAGGGCAGAGACTGTAACTTTTCACCTGTATGCTGACACAACACTTGACCTCGAGTGGGTGTTCTGGCAATGGGTGCAGCATGGCCTGTGGGCAGACCTAGCCCTAGACCTAGACCACATCGCAGTGCAGGGGACTGGCCTTCGTGACCTCACTCTGCCTCCCGTTTCTCCACCGACACCCACCAGGTACAAGTTCTACCTTCTCGGACACGAGAAAAACCATTCAGATTAAGGTCAAAGGGACACGTCATTCAAGTATGCCCCCCATACAAATTGCCCACCCCGCAACTCGATACTCATGCTCCCCCCACCTTGACCTAAGGCAGTGGTCGGCTAACTCATTAGTCAACAGAGCCAAATATCAACAGTACAACGACTGAAATTTCTTTTGAGAGCCAAATTTTTTAAACTTAAACTTCTTCTAACCCCCCTTCTTCAAAATAGACTCGCCCAGGCCGTGGTATTTTGTGGAAAAGCCACACTCAAGGGGCCAAAGAGCCGCATGTGGCTCGCGAGCCGCCGTTTGCCGACCACAGACCTAAGGGATTCAATGATAATTGTAGCATTTTAGGCAACCACAGAGGAGGACTGGTTTTTGTTGTTGTTTTGCTTGTGTTTGTTTTTAGGAAGTGGAAGAGGTGGCTACTCCCCTGCTTCTGAAACCTGGCACTTCGGCAAATCCCAGGTCCAGGGCACCTCCCCTCCGCCCCCGCCCGGGGAGCAGGCCCAGAGCAGCCAGCTCTGCAGCGAGGCCTCTGTTGGTTTTGCTAATAGAGCAAACAGACCCTCTTTGAAAGAGAAGCGAGGGCAGCGGCACTCTGCCTTCCTGCCCATTTCCTCTGCCTTATTAAGCAAGAAGAACTGGTTTCAGTAAGAAGCCCTGAAAGCCACGGATGGAACAATCGCAGAAGTGTGTGCGGTGGGTCCCAGGGCACGGGGGGCACGGGGCACACAGGAACCCCGGTCAGCGCCAGGGAAAAGGTCTGCGTCTCCAGGTGAGAAGCAGGCGAAGGCTCTGAAGTCAAACACGACAATGATAGACAACAAACAGCTTTACCCGATTCCGTGCTAACTGTTCTCCAAGTAGTTTACACGTGCGGTCTCGTTTCTCTTAACGCAGCAACACGAGGATTGCAATGTTACATTTAAAAATAAAGAAACGGATGCTCAGACAGGGTTGATAATGTACCCACCCCTAGAAGTTAAAAAAACTAAGGGATGATGACAAAAGTCAGAATCAGGGAAGGGCCGTGAGGGCCTGTGCTGGGATGGGAGCGTGGTGGATCTTGATCTTGACCTGGGTAGGTTACACAGGTGCGTGCCTGGTAAACCTTCATCAAGCCGAATGACATTTAAGATCCTGCACTTCACTCGCGGCAATTTAAAATCAGGATGAACAAGTCCTGCCTCTACCTCCAATCACACAGTGGAGGGTCCCCACATTGAAACCAGGTCTCCATCACTTCAAAACCTGTGCTCTCGCCCTGGCTGGTTTAGCTCAGTGGATAGAGCGTCGGCCTGCAGACTGAAGGGTCCCAGGATCGATTCTGGTCAAGGGCACGTGCCCGGGTTGCGGGTTCGGTCCCCAGTGGGGGGCGTGCAGGAGGCAGCCGACCAATGATTCTCTCTCATCACTGATGTGTCTATCTCTCTCCCCCTCTCCCTTCCTCTCTGAAATCAATAAAAATATATTAAAAAACAAAAACAAAAAAGCCTGTGTTCCTACCTCCTCTCCTGTGTGAAATTCAGAGGAGTGCGGAGGTCATGAGGATGGTTTGCACCCCGATGCCGGGACCTGGAAGCACACGGATGGTGTCTCTAATGCCCTCCAGGCTTCCCCTTTCCGTCAGGGGCGGGAGCTCTGCAGGTAAAGCAAAGCCACAGGCCAAGGCCACGCTCGCTGCTGCAGGGGCGGGCGGGGGGGTGGTGGCAGCGAAGGCAGAGCGGTCTAAGCTCAGACCAAGGCAAACACCACCAGGTCCAACCCACACGGTGCCTTCCCTGGGAAAGCCAGGCCCCTGGCGAACACGAAGGTTCCTAACTCAGTTCTAATGAAAGCCTTGAGAGCTGGCACGGCGAGGGCACAGACAACCCCGCCTTTGTTCTTCTCTTTTTGACACACACAGGAGCGTGTGCCCAAGCCCTGCGCCGACCTAAGAAACAAGGCACCTTCGACGTCCCTGCTGTCCCGAGGGCCCCGGGTGGAGGCCACTTGCCGGAGGCCCAAGAGCACGAGCTGGGGGTGTTTTGCACAGATGACAGGGAAGCGCAACGGCGTCGCTGGTGGCCTCTGGCATGATCCAGGGGGTTCCCGGAATGCTAATAATAACAATAAACTGATCAATACACCTACGGAGAACCAGCCGGACTTTAATTCAGGTGCACACGATCACATGTGGCTTCACCTCCAAAACGTAAGCTAGGACCTCAACAGCCTCTACCTCTTAACCACATCCTCCTCTCACCCCCAGCTCATCCCTTCCCCTCTCCCCACACAACACAGCCAGCGCCGCGTTTCCCAGCCCCTCACTTTCTCCTCCACACAGGGCTTACTGTGCCTGTGAGATGTCCTTCGGGACATTTTTCAAATTTAACCTCATAAAAACTGTATCCTGTTGAATGCAATCTCCTGAGACTGATTTACCTCCCTCCCCACCCCCCCCCCACCCCCACTTAAGGATATTGCTAAGGTGCATGCAACTCCGGTTTTCCTCCCCTTCATTCATTGCCAGCTGAGCCCGTGCACCTTGTGAGCAGCTCTGCTTACATGTCTGCATTTCGCTTTGACACCACCGCAAGGCAGGTGTTGCTGTCATCCCCCCTCTACAGAACAAAGGACAAAACAAGACGAACAGGCCGAGGGGCTTGCCCAGTATCACACTTTAAAAAGTCAGCGTAGCCGGGGTGAACCCAGATGTGTCGCCAAAGCCCCTGATCTTCCGGCTGTAATACTGGGTGTGCTCACCTCACTTATGAGTGGGCTCCCTCATCCTACCACCAGGAGGGTCCCCAAAGACTCCCCCCACCCCCACTCCAAAGAGTCGTCACTTCATCATCACCATAATGGCCAACATACCGGCACTTAAATACCAGGCACTGTTTCAAGCATTCTAGAAGATGTGCCTCGAGATGTTTCAGCAACCAGGCAGGCCTGGAAATGACCGATTTAAGCATTTCCCGCCCGCGCTGGCTTGGCTCAGTGGGTCGAGTGTCGGCCTGCGGACTGAAGGGTCCCGGGTTCGATTCGGGTCAAAGGCACATGCCTGGGTTGCGGGCTCAATCTCCAGTAGGGGCGTGCAGGAGGCAGCCGATCAATGATTCTCTCCCATCATTGATGTTTCTATCTCTCTCTCCCTCTCCCGTCTTCTCTGAAATCAATAAAAATAAAAAGAATTTTCTGCATTTTAAGGAGGAGGAGGAGATGTGTGGGCTCATGTAACCGGTATGTATGTATGCACACCCATGTGCGTATACACACACACACACACACACACACACACACACACGCACATTCTTTGGAGGGGCGAGGGGCCATGCTGAACATGGTGGAGAGCACAGCATGCCTAGCCAACAAAGCAACTCTTTGCGAAGAAGCGTCCGAGTTGCCCATTAACCAGGAGTGATCTGTCAGCGCCAGGGAAGCCGCACAAAGGACACGGTTTTGCCCGCCTGGGAGGTCCCGCAGAGGGGCCCACGGTACACAAGTGACCACACACAGCGCAATATCCTGGCTCCACACGCTTCCTTGTCTCGGAGGCCGGTACCTCCCGCAGTAGACCCACCTGCAGAAGGAAAGTAGGGACCTCACGGTTTCTCCATGGCCCCGGCCGTCCCCTGACTTAAGCCCATCTCTGGTAGCAGCTGTGATGAAAATAGTCGGATTCCCTACAAATGGCTCCAAGCTATTTGGCTTTCATTGCAAGGGGCAGATTTAGCACATTCTGGGTGTGGGCAAAAGAGTGGCAATTACATAACTGCATGGGCCTTTCACACCACAAACTAATCCTATAGAAACAATCCAGCTCTGATTACACTGTTGGGCTGGGTGGTGCCGGTGACACAGCCCAGACCAGCAGGAGGGAAGCGGGCTGGTGGTTACCTTGTAAGGTACTAAAATGACAACTGCATAGATTCACGCTCTTCACCCCCATCATCCCTGGAAAGGAAAAAACGAAGGGAAGGAGGGGAAAGACCAATGTGGAGGCCCACGGTACACAATTTAACTTAGACATTCACACGAAAGAGCGAAGATCTTCTGAATCACTTCTTTTGATTGACACATAACACATCCTCAGGTAGAAAATGCAAATAACACATGAAGGATGTGAAAGGACCAATACCATTGCCTGGACGCAGGGATGATGAGTGTGGCACCCACATTTTCTATCTGGGGGTTGCTATATGCCAAGCCCTGAGCTAACTGCCTTCCCCACCTCCCCCCTGCCCTCATCCTCTCATTTAATTTCATAGCTACCATGCTGGGCAAGTTCCCCACTTTACAGATGGAAAAATTACGGCACAGAAAGGTTAAATAATTACCTGTACAGTCTAGGGAAGTGAGTAGTGGAGACAGGGTTTGACGTCAGGTTCCCAGTATGAGCAAACATCTCTCCGACCCGCTACCCATCCGAGAGGCCCCTCTTGGTCCTTCTCTTCTCAGGGGACACTCTTTTCAAAGCCACCCTCTGCCAGGATCCCACTGAGGGCTCTTTTGGGCTCATTTCTCAAAGTGAAGGATGTGAAAGGACCACAGGGCATGGGAAGCACTGAAAACCTTAACCTCTTGGGCAAAATTCCAATTCCAAGGAGCCACCAATTCGGGCAGTGGCTCTGCTGGTGGCAGCTGTCCAAGTGGATGCTGACAGGACAGCTTCAGGCCAGACTCCTCTGAAAAGAGCTCACCTCCGATGGTGGCAGGAACCGGCAGCTCCTGCACGAACGTGAGCTCACGAGTGCTCCCAGATCACTGAAACCAACATCCTCTGGCTCAGGGGTCCTCAAACTTTTTAAACAGGGGGCCAGTTCACTGTCCCTCAGACCGTTGGAGGGCCAGACTATAGTTTAAAAAAAAAACTATGAACAAATTCCTATGTGCACTGCGGGCCCGGGATGAGTCGGCTGCTAAGCAGGACAGGCAGCGGCACCCGGCGGGCCGGATAAATGTCCTCAGCGGGCCGCATGTGGCCCGCGGGCCGTAGTTTGAGGACGCCTGCCTGGCTTATCAAGGGCCAATCAACAGCCAGGAGGCAAGAAGAACCTTGGAGGGGAAAAAGCAGGACTCAAGTCCAAGTCCTACTCAGTAGCAGTGACAGTAGCCACAGCCCTCCCGGAAGCCCGATTCATCTTCCTGTAAATACCTGGCAGCAACCGTGCCTGCCTCTGGAGGATACTGTATGTATGGCTCAAGTGAGAAAAAGCATAGAAAACTTTGTAACACATGTAAGCTCTTACTATGTGGCCAGCACCCTGCAAAGTATTTTTATACATATTTGGTCATTGTGCTTAATCCTCACAAAATCCCTCCGAGGTGTTTCCAAATCACCATTTCCCTGATGAAAAAACAGCTCCAGAGAGGCTGTGACTTGCCCGAGGCTGTGCAGCTTGGAAACCATAAATCTTGAACCCGTGTTAAGGGTCCAGAGGTTAGAGCCACAAGAACCAACGGCCTTGTCTCCACTTCCATGAATCTTTTTGTTGCTGCCAACAGAGGCCTTTGAGCGAGCCTGGAGAATGGCTGAGTTGTGGAGACCTGTGACAACCCCAGAGGCTGGCCCCGTGACCGCCCGCTGACCCCCTCTAGGGCGTGCGACCCACGGAGCTGTCAGTGCGGATGGAGAAGTCCTGCGACTGTACCGTCCAGTGCGGGAGGCACCGGCCTCACATGATGAGTAAGTACTAGAAATGTGACTTGTGTGACGAAGGAAATGATTTTTTAACCTTACTGAGTTTTATTAAATGAACATGGAAAGAGCCTCACATGGCTAGAGGAGGCAGGATTGGACACAGCAGCCCCCCGCACACATGGCAGGTCAGGTCTCCTGGGCACCACACGGTGAAGGCTGCAAGAAAACCCGTGCTTCCCAGGACGGGCCTTAGTGTGAAGGAATCAAATTATAAATTCTCCTCGCCCCAGAGCAAGCATCATTGCTGTGATCTTGGAACCTTCGCCGCTGGAAGAGAGAAATGGCCCGTTCTAACACAAATGGCCTCGCCTCATTTTTTCTTTTTCTTTTTCAAAGACAAAATTAAATGTGTAGAGAGCCCCCAATTCCTTGGAGACGGTTGTCACTTTTTCTGGTGACAAACTCCCTTGGCGTATGAGGACATAAGGGCTCAAGTCTGGTGGAGGGGAGAAGCCAGGAGAGCAAACAAGAAGAGGCCCAGCGCTCTCTAAGGTGTCATAAATCGGGAGGAAATAGACTCCAGGAGCTAACAGCTTCCAAACGCTCTTCCTCTGGAACTATTTTAAGCAGCCAACACAGTCTCTCGGAGGTTATTTCATTCACACCCACAGGAGAGAAGCTTCCAGGATTATCTTTAAAACACGCAGAGAAACAAATACCCACGCCTCCGCAGCCCGCAGGCCGGCCAGGTTGGCCGCCCCACTGGGCGATGTTACTATTTTAAGGCACCTAAATGGCTCAGTTGTTCAGAAGCAGTGAGGGACGGGCTTGCTTCAGCTCCTCTCACCCATTCATTTCTCCGCTCAGGAAGTCGCTGCATACACTTCATCCCCACCCAGGCCACTCGGGAGGACAGGAGCCGGGGAGGACAGAGGCGGCGGGGCGAATGAGGACTCTTGGAGCCCAACAGATCTCGGCTTGAATCCTGCTGTCATTTACTAGTGATGTCCCCTGGACGTCTCTGAGCCTCAGTTTCTGCAGCTATAAAATGGGAGTAAAAGAGTCCACGTGCCGCACAGGGAGTGTGCCTGGTGCTTTGTAAAGGCTCATGGTAGGTATGCGCTGGCCCTCAGAGTCAGAACTCAGATGTCTTGGTTTCTCCGGCTGCGGGGGGGGGGGGGGGGGGGTGGGGAAGGGGACACAGCACGCTGGAGATTAGGGAATCTGGAGTCGGGCTGCCTGGGTCCGATTACAGTCTCTGCCTCTTATTAGCTGCGTGACCTTGAGCCTGTTCACCTCTCCATGCCACAGTTTCCTCTTAAAGATGGAGTTAATAGTACCGTATTTACCAGGAGGGTAAGTACATTATATAGTGCCACTGCCGTTCTAGATCTTTCTCTGCTCTTTCCAGGCAAACCTAACGAATCAGGTTTCTCTTGTGTTTCTTCCGTGATCCCTCCAGGTGAGCGAGCCAGAGCAGCACAGCTGTGAGGGGGGGACAGTCACCCCCCTCCCCCGTGGGGCAGAGGTGAGTGCTCCTGAACAATGACTCCTCCACCACTAGTAACAGCCAATGTCTGAGCACCCTGCGCCCAGACGCCCCCAAGAACTCAACCCACATGGTCTGGGCCCCATTCCAGACCATTCATATCAGAATTTCTGGAGGCAAGGGCTTAAGACACACGCACACATACAAACAACTTTTTTTTTTTTTAACTCTCTGTGTAGAGAGTTCATGTGAATCCAGGGTTAAGCGTCACTGAAACAACTCTGTGAGACAGGAACCAGGTCAGCCCATTAAACCGGAAAAGAAAACGTGGTTCAGAGACTAAGCAGCTGGCAGTCAGGCCGTGGTAACCCTCCCACGTCCCACCCCTGAGGCACCCTGTGTCACCGTTCCCCTCCTGAGCAGCCAAGGCCAAGCCAGCAGCAAGCACTTGGATACTCCCAACGCCTTTCCGAGACTGCCCCAGGCCCCTGTGCCTTCTCCCAGCACCCACCAAGGCTCTCCTGGCTAAGTTTCTAACCTAGACTTGACCTCCAGGCATCCGAAGCCGCCTGAAAGAGGCGTCTCGCCTTCCCAGAACTGAAGGACACACGCACCAAGTCCCAGGGGTCCACAGAACAACTGGACCCAATTAAACAGACCCCAGGCTAATGACAGGAAACCACAGATTTGATGACCTCCATTAGAGGCTGCTGGCTAGAAAGCAATATTCCGAGTCTCTGAAGGCCATCAACCAAAGAATTATAAGGCTGAAAATTAAATCTCTCCTGCCACAGGCCCTACCCAGGCCTGCCGGACCATGCCTACCCGCGGGTAGGACCACGGAGGGCAGTGCTTCAATCCATCGTATGATTAAGTGCGTTCAAGGAGCCCTTTCCTCCCAGCCGAGGAGACCTGGAGGCCGACCTCCTTCTTGACAACTCTCTCTCTATTAACACATTGCGGAAGGATCACGAGAATTCTCACTGCATATGACACAGTGTTTTACAACGTATCATACTTTAAAAAGATATTAGCTTGTAAGAACATATAATAACTTCAAAATGCGATGGGTATTTAATCTTAAAGTGTGCCTTTAACACTTATGTAAAATGTTTTTTGTACTCATTCAATAGAAACTTACCTGGCCACTGGGTAAAGCTAGCAATAACACTACTGGTCCGCAATGTGTGAAGTCTGAGACAAGCCACCAACTTCGCACTCGGGCCTCTGGCTCAGTCCTGTGTCTTCCTTACATGGCTGTTCCCCTTTCAGTCAACGGCCATTCGTTCTTTTAGTTGCTGAGACCATGACCCTTGGTGTCATATGAGTTCCTCTCTCATCCCTCAAGCGGTTGACACCCTGGTCCAAGCCTCTGTGCTTTCTCACCTGGATGATTGCAAAGCCTCCTGAGCCGTCACCTTGCTGCCACTCAATATTACAGTCCAGCCCTAGCCAGTTTGGCTCAGTGGATAGAGCGTCGGCCTGCGGACTGAAGGGTCCCGGGTTCGATTCCGGTCAAGGGCATGTACCTTGGTTGCAGGCACATCTCCAGTAGGAGGTGTGCAGGAGGCAGCTGATTGATGTTTCTCTCTCATCGATGTTTCTAACTCTCTATCCCTCTCCCTTCCTCTCTGTAAAAAAATCAATAAAGTATATTTTAAAAAAAAAATTACAGTCCATTTCCACCACAGCAGAGAGGGTGAGCTTGCTACAGTGCAACTCGGATCAAGCCACCTTTGTGCTGAAGGCCCTCCGGCCGCTCCCAGCAGAACTCAGGATTAAAGCCAAGGAACCGCATGATGGTCAACGAGGCCCCACCTGGCAAGTCACCCCTCCGTTCCCTCTGCAATTGCATCTCCTACTACACTCCCTGCACCCCACGCTCTCCCCACCTGCCACCCTGGCATTCCTGAACCCACCAGGCCTGGCTGTTCCCTCCGCCCCACTCTGTCTCCCCGGCCGGGCTGGCCTCTGTGAGTCCTCCCGCGTGCCTTGCTCTTCCTCATTACCCATCGGCCTCGCCCTCCTCGCCTTCGCGTCTCTTTCATTCACTGTTCTATCACCAAGACCTGGAAGAGTGCCCGGTGCACAGCCAGTCCTCAGTAAGGATTTGCTGAATGGGCAAGTAGATGTACCCCGAACTAAACTCGGGGCTTCTCCCCTGTTCATCTCCAGAACCTCCCGCTGTCACCACCATCCATCTCCTGAGATCCACGTGGTGGGAAACACAGTGGCCTTTCCTGGGATACGTCACAGGCATCCACTGGGCAGGCGGGGCTGCTGGGAGGCCTCTTCAGAGGCAGCTCCCCCGACCCCGGGGACCCTCGCACCTGCTACCGAGTTGGGTCCCAGCACAGCTCTGGCCTGCCCGCCCATCCTGGGAGGACTGTATCCAGAACAGCTGCGAGCAGCTTCCTTCCAAACGGTGTCCCCCGTGCAGCCTGACTTACTCAGCAGCCAAGACTCGTTTAAAGCGGCAGCACCAGGCCCCTGGTTTGCACAGAAGCCACTGTTTGGGGCTGTCTGTCCTGTCTTCTCCAGGCCACTTTCTTAATTCTCAACATGGGGACTCCCTGGGAGGGTGGGTGCACCGTGGGGAAGCGGGCTGCCGAGCCACCCCCTTTACCGAGCCTGCCCTGGGGACCTCCCCAGCCCCGCTCTAACTTGGTGACTGTGAAGTGACGAGGGCTCAGGGCCCATCCACCTCAAGCTCCACGTCTCAGGCTTCAGAGTCCCTGGCAGCCGGTCCCCTCGCTCTCTCGGCTTCCCTCCTCTTTGAAAAAGTGGCGCTGCCAACTGCAACAAGCAGCGTTTAAAAACACCCCGCTGGGCTCCACAGCCCTGCCTTCTGCATGCCTCACAATGCCTGTCTCTGTCCCACACGGCATAAAGAAGGGTGGAGCATATTTAATTTTTTTTGAGCTGCTCCCCTGCTATAAATACCCGAGTCTGGGTAGGCGGGCTTCAAACACCGGCGGGATGAAGTCACCTCGAAGCCAATCGCACCGCAGCGCAGGCCTGCAGGGCCTGGGCGCAGCTGTCGAGCGCCCAAGTGTTAGGTCGGCCAAAAGTAGACAGAACTCATCCTTTTGACGAAGGGCGGGGAGGGGGGGGACTCTAAGTACAATAATCACAGTTAATCCCAATATAAAAAGGATGGTGTTTAGTCCTACGACCCAGCCAGGTCTTCGGAGAACATGTCCAGCTCCATCTGGGGTGTTTCTTTCCCAAGGATACTAATTACAGGGCTCGGCTTCAGGGAAATGATTTCACAGTGTCCATGTGGGGTCTCGAAACATTAGAGACAGAAGGGCCCTTGGAGAATCTGGTCCAACCTCTTCACACCACAGAGAAAGGAGCAGAGAGCCAAGGAGATGCTGTTATTCACTCTGGGTCATGGAGGGGCCAAGCTCCGACCCAGAACTTTTGGATCCAAATTCTTCGCTCTCTGAACCGACTGTCCCAGATGCTTGTGCACACCCACTCGGTGTGGGGGGTGAGCCTCGGCTTGTGTTTATTAACAACTCTAACAGCAAATACTGATTTTCATATTTTAAAAGATAGAGACTTGAGTTTTTTATTTTATTTTTTTAAAGTTTTCCACAAAAAGTTGGCCTCGGTTTTAGGGATGATTTTCATGCACTGAAAGCCCCATTTAGACTCTTCGTGGTCCCATTTAAATTCCCCCACCGCTAACCTTGTATCTGTGGTATTTCCAAGTTCAGCTTTCTTGTTTAATTTTTCCATCCTGGGCCTGACCCCGCCCCTCAACCTCGGCTCACTTTGAGAAAGCAAACAATGGGCCCCAAATTATGAACCACAAATGACTACAGATGTATTTTTGCAAAATGTTCAAGATGTCCCTTTTTCAAGGGACAAGAAAATTCCTTTGTAACAGTAGGGTCAGGAAAAGGACTAACACCCAGGGTATGAGCTAAGCCAGTGACAATCTCTCACATTTTATTCCCGTCGGTGGAATTCTGCTGGGTCCTAAGAAGTCCAATCCAGGTGGCGCGTGCTCCCAGGTGGGTCCATGATCGGGAACATTGAGCATGACTGTTATCAGTCCCCTGGAAACACCTTCGCCGAGAATTAGAAAGTGACTCATCCTCTCTGAGGACTGAGCAGCTATTTTCCAAAACTCAACACTGGAACCTGAACGTATCAAGTCGGACTCATACACAAAGAAGGTTCTGGGGCCCTCTTACTGCATCCTGCTTTATGTCCCTTTCCACCTCCATGTTCGAGACTCCTGGCTTTGGCAAAAGTCCATCCAATGTCCTCATTTAATGAGTTTGTCAGCCCTGAGCTTCGTCCCGTTTTGGGGCTGCATTGGCCTGAAATGCTAACGTTCGGGGCCATGAAGAAAAGCCAAAGTCGGCAGACGCAGCAAAGCGGATCGAAGCCTCGCTCTCCGTGCCCTCCCTACCCGAGTCTGCTCGCTTAGAGCCTTCTGTCATTTACTGGCGTTGCCAGGACAGCGGGCCGGGGCATTTTTGAGGTCAAGCTTTCAATCAACAAGAGGGGTGATGGGAGGTCTGGGACTGTGGTTAAGATGAGCTGGGGAGCAGACACACTAAATTTCTGAATTATAAAAATAAGTTTTGGAAAACTCTCTTCCTGCACTCTGGCAGGCTTCGCAACATCTGGATGAAAGATGTGGGAAAGTTTTCCTTTCGACTGTCTTATCTGCCCTGCTCCTCTGCCTCGTGAGGCCTGGACCTTCCAGCCCAACGGGGTAACTTGCTGTTTTCCAAAACACACACTTTGGCTCCAGGTCTTTGCTCACACGGCTTCCCGCTTTCTGGAAGCCTCCCTGCTCTCTGCGCCACCTCCCTTCCCTGTCACAGCTCCGCCGGCCCCCATCCCACTGCTCACGTGCCACCTCCTCCCCGAAGCAGCCCTGACTCGCTCCCACCCACCCCGGGCTCCTGCCTCCCTTCCGAACTCTCCAGGCTCCGAAAGCTTCAAGGTCCCCATGGACGGGATGGACATTCTATCTACCATACAGAGGGGCTTGGGAAGAGGAAATGAAATAGCTGATGAAAAGCAGCCGTGATGGGCAGCGGCACATTGGCAGTGCAGGTTGTCGGCACTGCCCCTGGCATCTGAACGCAGGGACCACACACTTCCTTGTTAAGGACCCATGCATGTGCTGTGCTTTCCCTACTGGACTCTCAACTCCTTGGCGGGCAGGATCCGTGCTGGTCCTCCTCCAGACGGTCTCCACGGCCTCGCATGCCGCCGGCGCTCGGTAAGTGGTTGATTAATGTGGCCAGCGTGGCATTTCCCAGGCTCACGTGGGCCGTGTTTCTCAAGCTTCTCCTCCCAGTTCGGCATGCAGCTCCAAATATACCGCCAAAGTTGCAAAACCAGGCAGGCCTTTTTTTAAAACAAGCAAGACGACCACAGAGTGTGTTTACATGACAGGCCAGCAAAACACAAAACACCTGCCGTCCTGTGGCTCCGGACTTGGCAGCTGCTACAAGCGGGGTCCGATATCCACCCCTGCTCCCTGGGGCCTGGGGCTTCGGGTTTGCACTGTCGCTATCATCCTGGCGGGGCGGGCACAGGCTCGGAGGGCGGGGCCTGATCTCAGGGCCCACTGCCAGCTGCTTCCTTGTGAGGGCAACCGAGCCATAAAGGAGCAGGGTGCTTTTTCCAGAGTCCGTAACTTCCTCCTATTCGTCACCAAGGAAAGCCTTGTGACGAATACTCGTCACCCGGGGATTTGGGTCATGGTCCTTCCCTGCACTGGAGACGCCCACTTTGGCAAAAGCAGACATGACCAGTGCATCCAACACAAGTATGCAAAAATACAGCAATAATTCGAATTAATATTTTGTGTGCCAGGCACAGTGCAAGGCCCCTATAGAGACTCGTTAAATTCTCACAATCATCCTATGAGTTGGGTATTCTTTCTAGTCCTACTACAGGGCAGTGTTTTTCAAGCAGGGGTGATTTTGCCCCCCAGGACATGTGTGACAATGTCTGGAGACATGTTTGATGGTCAAGACAGGCAGAAGAGGGAGGGGCCAGGATGCGGCTGAGCGCCCTACAGTGCACAGGACAGACCCACGGCAAAAAGGATCCAGTCCAAAATGTCTGCAGTGACCAGGCTGAGAAATTCCGCTACCGAGGAAGCAACTCCCGCACAGACGTTAAACCACCTGCCCAGGGTCACACGGCTCAGGAGTGCGGGTGCCGGGAATGACACTCTCACTGTGAGCTCTGAACTCTAAACCGGCAGCGGCGCTAACCTCCCCGGAGCACTTCGTATGCACCAAGCACATCCGTCCTGACCCCTCATTTCATGGTGGAAAAATGGAGTGACTTGCACTTTGGGACCTAACAGACTTCAAAGCCGAAGCATTTCAGCGGATCCCGTCTCTCCCCATCCTGCTGGCACCGGGGTTTCACCAGTGGCCTGACACTGTGGCGGACTCTGTAGTCCCCTTCATAAAGGCTTTTTTGCCAACTCCAGAGCCAGAGCTCCCGAGACCAGGGGTGTGTCCACCTTCCCGGAGCTGACTCGCCCCTCGGGGAGAAGATGACCACAGTGGAGTCTGCAGCCTCTCCATTCACTGAGCTATTTGATCACCCAGCCGCTGACACTCACAAGGCCCTCCCTGGGCAGCAGAGCTCCCTGCCCCCTCAGGAGCAACAATAATGGCTCCTCAAAATCAAGGCCACCTACAGGGCACACTCTGGGACGGCCGGCAAGCAACACGGAAACAGCAGCACAGCATCCTTCGGAGGAAGGCCCGTGCCTGGTCTTCACTGTGGTTGTGAAGATTCACTGGGCTGCTGGATTTAAAGGGCCCGGACACAGCCAGCCATTGACAAGATCTATAATAAATCCTGCTGTTGCTATGAGTTTGACCCTCACCACCATTGGAAGAAGGTCAAATGCTGTCCTGCTCTTCACCACCTTTGTTTTCATGATTCTTCACACACACACACACACACAAACACCCAAAAAACAAAAACCAACACAGGCCTGAGGCTTGAGCAATGTGGGACTTGGTTCTGGCCCGGCCATGACCGAGCTATGAAGTCAGGGCTCCCGGAGACCCTTCTGTGAGAGGGCATTCCATTCACTGGATTTTTGTGGGGACCCAGTGAGAGCAGAGATGATAAACAGTCCGAGGTGTTGCACAAAGACCGGACCTGTTATTATAGCTGTAGAAGTGTGGAAACAGAAGCCAAAGCATCCACCCACTGTCCAAACCTTATGAGGTAGATGCTGATGGGGAGGTGGGATAAGAACCAACCCAGGGATTAGCAGCAAAGTGCCTCTGGCTTGTTTCAGACCCTTGGGTGTTGTTGATGCACCCCGGCATGTCTCAGCAGTGGAGTGCCTTGGTTCTATTCTCAGATTGGAGGCAGGTGGGGAGGAACACAGACACGCCTCCTATGAGCCATAGTCAGCAGCAGAATTGCCCTCTGGGGCAGCTCTGCAGGCAAGGAGGGATTGGAATTGCTATTCTTAGGGCAGTGGTTGGCAAACTGCGGCTCGCGAGCCACATGCGGCTCTTTGGCCCCTTGAGTGTGGCTATTCCACAAAATACCACGGCCTGGGCAAGTCTATTTTGAAGAAGTGGCGTTAGAAGAAGTTTAAGTTTAAAAAATTTGGCTCTCCAAAGAAATTTCAATCGTTGTACTGTTGATATTTGGCTCTGTTGACTAATGAGTTTGCCGACCACTGTCTTAGGGGAACTGACTGCTTCTGATTTTCAACTCAACCCTCCTGTGGATTTGTCATCGGCCTATTAGACTTCTACTATGAAACCCCCACTTTGGGCATCTCACACTGAAGGAATCCCCCTCACCATTGACACTTACTCATCACAGCTGGCCTGGGGTACCCTGCTAGAAATTAGGATATCAAAAGGCTGAATGATGTCTATGTGGTTTGGGTACCCACCCCCCAAACTCTACCTCTGTTCATCAAGAACGTGACATTCCCTGCCAGGGTGGAAAACAGGGAAGGTTCTTCTAAGGGGTAGAGGGCTTTCAAATTAAATTTCTGGAATTAAACGTTTTGTATGGGATGCGCCATCAACGGCCTAACATTTATGGAGGATCCACTCTGCCCAACAGTGTGAGGCACAGGGAGGCACGAGGCCCGTGAGCTCAGTCTGATGAGAGGGACAGACAGACACAGCAGGAAATGGTTCCAGAATACGCTCTGGGTGCTGCGGAGATGCCAGGAGAGGTGGCTCTTCCAGGCAGGGGTGGAGTCAGGGAACCTCCCGAGAGGAAGCAGAACTCCACCTGTTCCTTGAACTGCATGAGACTGAGTTGCATTTCTCAGACATTTGGGGCCGGGGGGGGGGGGGGGGGGGCACGGGGAGATAAGTTTTCATTTCCAAAGCTTGCTCTGTTTCACTTTTACCCTCCTTCCCCCCATCCTTGGCTTCAATAAAATAGTCCGAGATGGGAAACTGCCCTCCTCCCTCAGACTACCCAGGTGTGGAAACTGATTAAACAGCAACCAGCAGCTCCCTTAACCCTTGGTCCTTCCGTTGATGATCTCAGTGGCGATCCATCCCATAAGCTCCTCGCTAACTGGGTCCTACAACTAGGAAGAGTTTTCATCCCTGCTAGAGATGCAGCCCTTTTATGTCTCGGCTGCAACCATTTGTAGGATTTGCCTCAGCTGATAACTGACTAGTTCAGGAACGTTCTTAGTCAGGATGTTTTGCCTAGAGGTACTGAGACAGCAGTAGTTTTGATATTTCGCCTATTGCTAATGAAACTTCAGAGAGGCCTTCCTTGGTTGGCATTAAATTAGCCCCAGTCACATTATCCTATTACCTTGGCCTTTTCTCTCTCTTTCTTTTTTTTAAGTAACACTTACTGATAAAAGAGCATATCCCTATTTGTTTATTTTGTCTTCTCCACTAGTTTGTAAGTTTCATGAGAGGAGAACCCTTTCTCTCTCTTCACCAACTTAATCCACAGCACTTTTAACAGTGGAGGGCACAGGGCCAGGGCTCCGTAAATGTTTGTTGAGTGAACTGTTGCTATTCATTGAGCATTTACTATGTGCTATGATCTTTAAATCTCTGATCTCACCTAATCCTCATGCAAACCTGAGTTAGGTGCTGTCATTATCTCCCATTTTACAGAAACAAAATTGAGGCTTAGAATGGTTAAGGCATTTGCCCCAGGTCACTCATATAAATGGCAGAGATGAGCTTCGAACCCTCACTGTGATTCCAAAATCTGCACTCTTTGCCCCTATGACAGAGCGCCCCTCATGCACATCCTGGTGACTGTTTTGGAATAAGACCGTTCTCACCAAAATCCTATCATTTAACCCGGAGCCTCAGAATTGAAGAGAACTTTCTCAAATGCCCTGCGAACTCACAAAAGCTTAGTAAGAAAAAATGGCCAAGAAGGGACCCAGAAGTGAGGCGAAGCATCAAACTCGCATACAGGGATGAGAGAGTGAGAGAATGAGAGGGGTTTCTGTATTCTGCCAACTCCACCTTTATAAACACAACTCTGTTCAGGTGGATTCTCCACCTCCCATAAGGAAGACACAAAGATATCATCACTTAATGACACTGTCCTGGGAACACGGACATCGATACCAAGGGAGCAAGTGACATATAATTCCCTGCTGCGCTATGAGATCATGTTTTATAAACACTACAGAACTTTTATTGCCCATCGCAGGCTGAGCAAAACCATATTTGCCCAGCACTCTGAGTAATGGACAGGCAGAGATGGGTTAGGGCCCTTAAAGTCCTGGTTGGAACACATTAAAAGTTTAAGAGCCCTATATAGCTGAGCCAAAGGCATGTGCCCATGCTATAGAATTAGCAGGCACAACAGCAATAAATACATAATTTCAAGGGAAGACCAGTAGGACTAGAAGATGAACCAGCCAGCCCTCTCCCTCCCAGGTGCAGCCATTTCCCACTTCATCTTCAGCTGTGTCAAAGGGAACCTTGCCAGCCTTGGGCTTATTTTTGTATAAAAAAAGGTTTGGATCTCTCCATGTCTTTCCTCAGCAGTTTATGCTTCCCCTCTGAAGTCAGCTTTCAGGCATAAGTAATTCATTGCTTTGCTACAAAACATTCATTTCACTTGGTCTATAGAGACTCAATAAATCAGCCTAGTTATTGTTGACGGAGGCCACCTCCAGGTTTTCATGTATAAAGAATGAGCATCCATGTTACTAAGTGGAAGTGAATCGTCACCCCGCCTGCAAGGGAGTTCCCTGGGGACCAGGGAGTGCACAGAGGGACATGCTTGCTCGGGCCGTCCAGGGAGCTGTGCTGTCTGGACCAGCATCATTTAAGAAGGATTGCTTAGGGTGGGGGAGAGGGGTAGGGAGGAGGTCAAATCGAGAAAATCCCAAGGACTGGTGACACTAGATAAGAAACGGCCCTTTCGTGGAAGACACCCATGTTTTAGCCATTTCTGGTCACTCTGCATTTTCAGGGGACCCTAGAGAGGCAACTGCCCTTGCTAGCCTCGATCTGTCGTTAGAAACGCTGAGAAGTTCCTGGAGCTGCAGGGCGCCAGCCGGTTGGTGAAGGGCATGCGTTTGTTTTCTTTTGTTTGTTGGGCACCTATCAGTCCACTTCGTCCTAGTTTGGTTTATGGGGTTAGGGCCTCAGTCTTTTCTCTCCGAGGAGTCTTTACTTCTTTGACTTTAGCCTGGGCCTCCCCTCAGCCAGAAGTTCAGAACTCTTCCCCTGGGCTATGACAACTGATGGAAATCCCCCTGCCCGCCACACTTCCTCTCCGGGAGGTGTTCCCTGTGTTGATGCCACAAACCTGGAGGGCAAAGCACAATTATCAGCTGTGATATCATCAACTGAGATTCTGGACTGACCTCAACTCTGACCTAAGAGGAGGAAAATTAAAAGGCAAACACTCTTCCACTCCAGGCATCTCTGGCCGTGCAGGAATTAAAAACAAAACCAATGAAAGTCAAAGTCAGTCATGCTAACACCTACAGACTGTCCTGCAATGAGGCCTAAGAAGTCGACTGCTCTCCTTGGAATTGGGGCTAATAAAAACAAAGCTGTTCCCTTTTCTCTAGTGGCTAAAAGCTTGAACTCTGGAGCCTGCCTGGGTTCACATTCTAGCTCTGTCACTTAACATCTGTGTAATCTTGGGCAAATTACTTCACTGCTGGGTACCTTAGTTTCCCTATCTGTAGAATGGGTATAATACTAAAGGTACTCACCTAATAGGGTTACTAGGATTACCTGAGTTAACGTATAAAGTGCTAAGAATAGAGACGGAAACATTAAGTGCTAATTTTAAATTTTAGCTATTATGCTCATGTTAAACCATGTTTAAATGTAACTCCCTGTATGCCTTTTCCAGTACCCACCGGTCCTTTTCCACTGAATGCTCATTTGCCACTGAAAGCTGCCCCCCAAATGGCCTCCCAATAAGATTGCTAGGATGACTAGCCATAGTACCATTCTAAATAATTTATGGTTTGCTGACTCCTGAAATAGGAGTCTGGTAGGCAGTTTGCTGTGGAGCGTGTCACACCCTAACCTTGCTAGGGAGAAGGTCAAGTGCTTCCCTTCCACCCCTTGCAGGAAGCCATGTCATCATCCTTCAGAGAAACTCAACTACCCAATGGTTTCTTTCCCGTCTTGACACCAAACAGTTGCCCCTCCCCCATCACTTTTCCCCATAACGTGCTCTACTGGGTCATCTGGGTTAATGTTTCCTACAGAAAAACCTTTAAGATTGTGCATTTAGTACCATACAGGGCTTTAATCAATTGCTCACTTGGGTGGTGACAGCTTGGAAAGTCAGGCCCTGCGAGCCAGTGGGTGGTTCCCTTCCTGGGAAGAGGATCCAGGAATCCCCGGATTCCATCACCCTGGGCGCACACAGGGTTAAGAACCCACCACTACGCTGGGCATCCTTCAACCCAGCAAAGCCCCGGAAGGCAGCACCGATCCGGGGCTGCCTGCTCCCTTCCTCCCACCCCACTTACCCAAGGCTCAGGTCTTAAGAGTTCGGACCCTCTGGCTGCTACCAACAGGCTGCAGAGACCCAGAGGGCAGAACCAGCTGTCGGGAAAGACGCCACCTATAGGTCCCCTCCAGCAAGGCAAAGAGCGCCGGGCAGTAAGCGTCACTTCAAGAGGGGTTCAGAAATGGCTTGGTCAGGAGGCTCAACTCGCGAACGGCTCCCAGAAAGGGACACTGACACGCGGCACAGGGTGGCGATCCACCCTCCAAAAGTCTGTCGCCAGAAGCACAATCTCGGGCAAGAGGCGTTTAATGAACTCGTCCATCCACAGATCAAACGCTTTCTCTCAGGCCCTGGCACGCCCACCAGCTTCCTCCTAAAATATTCACCCCTGGGTCTCTCCCACCCTGGCCCTCGGCGGGGCCGGCGCACTTACCATTGGCGTTCTTGCCGCAGATGAGGTGCTCGTAGGGCTGTAGGACGCCCCAGAGCTCCGCGTCGTTGTTGATGACCATCTCCAGGGCCTCGGCGGACACCTCCCCGCCCCCGGCCCCTCCCCCGTCGGGGCTCTGGCTGGCCAGCACCCGGGCCCTGATCTCCTCCACCAGGTTCTCCATGCACGCCGTGAGCGAGATGGCCGCGTACTCGTGGATGCGCACGGAGATGCGCGTGTCCACCATCCAGCGGAAGAAACGGCCCACGGAGAAGGTGAGGCCGCAGCGCGCCGACTTGCCCCGGCGCAGCCCGTCGCCCGCGCTCATGCTGTACAGGGACAGCGCCTTGACGGCGGCCAGCGCGCAGCTCTCGGCCAGCGCCCAGCTGTGCACCAGGCGCACCGCGCTCTGCACCTCGAAGCGGGTGCACTTGGCGTGCAGCACGCTCAGGCGCTGCGCCTCGCGGGCCACCCGGATGAGCGCCCGGCGGAGGAGCCCGGCCAGGCGCCTCACCGCCTCGGCCGAGAAGAGGGGCAGCCGCCGGCCGCCGGCGCCTTTGCGAAGCACCCGGGCCACGTCTCCCTCGGTCCAGGGAAACTCCTCCAGCTCGGGGAGGCGCGGGCAGCGCGAGAAGAGGTCGGCCACTTCGGGGTCCTCGGGCAGCACCGTGTTCACCGTGTCCCAGCTGTTGTGGCGGCTGTTCATGGAGCCCGAATAGCACCACCAGGCCGCCCCGCGGTGCTGCTGCGCCGAAGAGTTGAGCGCCTGCGAGTTGGACTTGGAGGACGAGAGGCTGAGGGAGCGGCACGAGTCCCCGGCCCCATACCCGGAGTCCAAGGTCAAGTCCTCCAGCGTCTTCAGAGTGGAGCTGTACGTCCCGGCCATGGGGAGCTTGCCGGGGGCGGCCTCGCCGAGCGGGGGGCGCTCACAACTCCATGCTCTCTTCTCTAAGTGGCAGAAACAAGCTCTAGACTCTCCGGGGCGCCCTCCTTCTCGACGCTGCGGGACTCGGAGGCCGCATCGCCCGCCCGCCCGCCCGGCGGCTGCGGGGAGGTGGGCGAGATTCGCCGGGGCCGGGGCCCCACGCGCCCGGCGTCGGGACGCAACGCTGTCACAGGAATGGCCTCCTCCGCTGCTCCTCAGCACTCCCCCTTGTTCACCTCAACTTCCCGCAAGCGGAGCGTCTGTCCCCGCAGACAAGGAACCCCGAGAGAACAGGGCGGCGGCGGCAGAAGGAGGCGGCTCTCCCCGCCGCACGAGTCCGGGACCAGCCGGCGAGGAAGCGCCGGGCAAACTTCTGCGGGGCGAGGGCCGCCTCACAGCTGGGTACCTCGCAGCCGCCGACATGCAAATAACTCGGGGCGGCCCACCAATCACCGGCCGCTACGGGCAGGGGCTGAACCAATGATCTCTTAGAGGGGCGGTCACTATGTAGATTTCACTCCGCGGCGAGTGAAAACCCTTGTAGGCGGAGGCGGGGCCGGAGGCCGAGAGTCGGGTGCAGCGGCTGGGATGGAGGTGGAGGAGGGGGAAGAGAGAAAGAGAGCGAGAGGGCGTGCGGGAGGTGGGATGAGGGAAGGAGTCCCAACGTTAATCTCGGGAGCTGACGATTTAAAGAAACATTGAAAAGAAAAGCCACTGTGCGCTGCCCGCCTTCCTACCGCCCAGGGATGGCGTTCGCAGCTCTTTTTTCAAGTCCTCAGCAGCCGAACCCCGGCGCCAGCGTTTGGAGTGTGGGTCTGGGGTGGGGTTGGGAGACCGGAGAATGGGGGAGGGGGCCCAACCCAGACGCTCCACTTCTCTTCCAGACTTTCTTCCAAGCCCCTCCCGTTTTCTGAGACGAAACTCCAGTTGCGTTTGGGAGGAGGTGGGGCGCCCCTGCTTGCTCCGCCTCCCCAATCCGTCAGGTTCTTTGCGGGGCTATCTAGGCTCGATCCAGAACAGAATTTCTCCTAAACTTGGAACCTGATAAATGGACGGGCTGCAGGAGGTCTGTGATCCAACCACCCTCACTTGAAATTACACACGCAGTTTTCCGAGTATTGCTCCGGGGAGAGGGTCCTAACTGATCAAATTCTCAGGAGTCCGTGCCTTCCCTGCTACATCTATCTGTACCATAGTGCTTGCTGTCGGGTGCGAATGTCGAGTACGTGTGTGTGTAGGGTTATTACAGGAGGAATGAGAAGGTGAGACATGTCCCTAGCACTGACCTGAGTTCGAACACCCGGCTGAATGCACCACCTCTAAAGGGTGCGCCCAAGGGCGAGCCGTATGTCCCCTCAGGGCTTGGTTTTCTCGGGGTGGAGGAAGGGGGGGGTGGAGGGGGGCAGGGTGAGTGCTGACTTCCCAGCAGCGCTGTTGTAAACCTGTCTCAGGGCGTGTGCAGAGGCGGTCAGTCAGCGCTCTATTGGTTCTAGCAGATTCACGCCCAGTCCACTCCGTCCTGCTGCTGCACAGTAACTATCCACATACACGTGCACGGACGTGCATATGCCCCATCCAGTGGAACCGCAAAAGGAGATTGTGCACGCGTTTCCCCCAAGTCAACCTTTGTGCTCCTGAATGGCTCCTTTGTGCTGTATCTTGCACAGTTCTGACCTTGGGCCGTGAGTTGGATACGAACTAGAAATGTCTGGTTTGTCTCCTTCTTAAATTAATGGCCCCTTCCCTGTGAAACTCCCCCCCCCCCCTTTTTGGGGCAGTTCTGGCTTAATTTTTCTTCTGCGAGTATTTATTTATGCAATATCGCCCCCTAGTGGTTGGAACTGGGAATGGAGTCAAGGATGGAAGTACTGTAATGGGAGACAAGTTGGCAGGGGCCAAATGAACAGAGGACACAAGATGTGAATATATCTTGTAGAATTGAGATAAGAAGTCAAAGGAGGTAACTGGGTTCAAAGTGTGAAGACAAATTTGATGCAATTTAAAACTTATTAGGGAAAATATAATATTAAGGCAAATGTTGCCCTCTAGTGGATATTTAGGGGAAATAAATTCCCTCATGTTTGATCTTCCCAACCCCTCCACACACCCCCACCCCTCCCCCCCACCCCAGCTATTTTTTCCTTTTTCTTTTTAATATATTTTATTGATTTTTTTACAGAGAGGAAGGGAGAGGGAGAGAAAGCTAGAAACATCGATGAGAGAGAAACATCAATCAGCTGCCTCCTGCACACCCCCTACTAGGGATGTGCCCACAACCAAGGTAAGTGCCCTTGACTGGAATCGAACCTGGGACCCTTGAGTCCGCAGGCCGACGCTATATCCACTGAGCCAAACCGGTTAGGGCTATTTTTTTCCTTTTTTGTTGTGCTGCCCCCTGAAAGTAGGGAAGTTATTAAATGAAAAGGTTATCTGGGAAACAGCCGAATTTCAGGATCCTGTGGATACTAAACTGCACCTCAAGGATTTGTTCAGAAAAATTTAGCTGTGGGAAATGTTACTGAGCAAACAACTGAGTTTCATTAATAAATTATAAGGAAAAAAGAGATGATAGTAAAAGACATATCGACCAATCACAACATGGGGAATTTATTTGGAATTTGATTTTTATTTTTAAAAAAACCAATAAACATTTGACCTCATGAAACAATTGGAAATAGAGGTACACTGCCTAGTTTTTCACTATTACAAATCATTGATCCTTTGTTGATGTGGTAATGGTAGTGAGGTTATATTTATTAAGTGTTCTTATCTTTGAGAGGCACATCCTGAAATGTGTTTTGTAATATCCTCCATTAAAAAAAGGAGGGGCCCTGACCGGTTTGGCTCAATGGATAGAGCGTCGGCCAGCGGACTGAAGGGTCCCGGGTTCGATTCCGGTCAATGGCATGTACCTGGGTTGCAGGCACATCCCCAGTGGGAGGTGTGCAGGAGGCAGCTGATCGATGTTTCTCTCTCATCGATGTTTCTAACTATCCTCTCCCTTTCCTCTCTGTAAGAAATCAATAAAATATATTTTAAAAAAATAAAAAATAAAATAAAAGGAGGGAAAAAAATCTATATGAAAAGGTTTGGTAAAAGGGCTGGAAGGTTATGAAAGATGAGTAAGATTGTAATCTCTTGTCTTTCACATATTCCCCAAAGTGGTCTATAGTCTACTCGAGAACTGGAGGTACAAGTAAACCCAGAGTGTGTCTGTGATTGTGTGTTGTGTAATGGAGGAGAAAGAAAAGGAAGAGAGAGAGAGAGAGTGTGTTAGTGGACAAGATACACTGAGTCATCTTAGAAATGAACCAACGGATTGATTTCACTTAATCTTTTGGGAAGTTGGCAAGTAGGTAAAGTAATAAAACTTTGAAGCAAGAAAAAAAGAACATGGCTTCTTATACATATGCGTGTGCGATTAAGGCAATCTTCTATTAATGTGTTTCATCTTAAGAATGCAAATGATATTAAAAGAAAAGGAAGTGTCACCCTAATTCAGGCCTGGCCCAAACATAACTTTGGGAGAAAAACAACTGTCACGTAGTAGAAAAAGAACATGATGAAACCATAGCAAATATTGGGAGAATTCCCAGAGGAGTGAGCAATGAAAAAACAGGTCTGGGATTGCCCATGAAAAAGTTATATAAGGGAACATGCTTGGAATAAAATTTAGAAATGTTACCTTGTGCATTTCTGTTTCTGGAGATTAGGGGGCAAAATACCCGAGAATGTATCTTCAAAGTGAAGGGGTTATAATCCCATTTATTTAAGTACAGACAGAACACTGTTTTGAGAAAGGTAGATCATGGCCTTGACTTTGGAGAGGGGTCGGGTTTTAATTTAGTTAGTGGATCATTTGGGGCACATTCTCTCGACAACATTTATGGAACACCTCCTGGGTCTGGAACTGTGCTAGTTACCAGGGAGGTGCACTGGACAAGCTCCCCGCCATAAAAAAATGCCTGGCCAGCATGCAGAGACAGACACATGAGACCAGCTATTTTGCAAAACATACTTTGTAGAGCTGCTCAATAACCACAGATCGAGGGCCCGTGCCAACTCTTTGACTCACCACACAGGTTGACGAATCTAGAGAAGAATGGTACAAACACAACGAATGCATAAATAAGTGGAACAACAAGTGGATGTTTCTCTCTCCCTTCCTCTCTCTCTCTCTTTCTCTAAAATAAATAAATGAACAGATAAATAAATAAATAAAATAAAGTGGTTTAAAAAAACAAAAAAGAATGGTGCAAACACGCGGAGGGGACTGTTCTGTACAATGCAAAGGTGCTGGAGGGTAAACAAACATGCCATGATTAGGAGACCACTCAGTTGCTGAAAAAGGAACTGATGGTGTGAAAACCGTGACGTCATCTTTTCATTCCATGCAACCGAGGTTAGCCCACGGCTGACACCGGTACTGTTTCCTGGACCTACCTAAACAGGCACACAGATCATTTGAAACAGAGAGCTCTGGGATGACTAAGGGGGGAAAATTACACTTCCTCAGAGCATGCTCTGCAGAACACTTAGTCTCATGAGATGGTCTGTGAAGAAAAGATTTGGTGGTTAAGTTTGGGAAATTTTGTGTTCTGTTTCTCCCTGTGGCATCTTCGTGATGCACAATCTTTTATTTAATACTATATCCCAGGCTTAACTGGGCAGAGAACTCTCCCCACCCCCAATTGCTATGAAGTTATCAGGACTTTTTATTGAACTTGAAGTAGAAAACACAACAGCCATCTTTTATGTGTCTGCTCGGTCAGTGGTGGTAGGGCAGGAGCCTTGGAAGAAATCCAGATAAATTCCAGAACAGGGCAAAGTTCACCATCTGACCCCTTCACAAAGTGAGAAGTGAGGGTGGGTGGTGGGGAGGTGGTCAGGTCTCTCTAAGGGGGGAAGCGGGGAGAGTTGGCATCACTGATTTATTAGTTGGTATTATAGACAAAGCCATCCGGAGCCTGGGGTTTAAGGGCAAGAATTTTAAGGGATGGGCTGGAACTTCAAACTCCAGAGCTGAATTAAAAATGACAGGACAGGAAACCCAGGGACTATTGCCAAATCCCCACATCTGGATGATCTATAGCCCCGTTGTCAATGAACTGCACTTGTGCGCCTTTATCCTGGTATAGAGAATTTCTAGAGTCAGGCATGGCGTTCAGCTCTGCAATATTTACCAAACGTTCATCTTTTGAGACTCACCTAGCATTCTTATTACACCTCTTTCCTTGGAGGTCCTGATTCAGTAGCCGGAGGAGTGATCCGGTGAAAGTATTGTAAACAAGCATTTTTCTTATCAGGCGAGCTTGGGAACTAAGGCATTTGCCTCTTAAACCTGAAAGTGCCAGGGGACTGGTTTAAAAAAAAATACTGATTCTCGATCCCACCTGCAGAGATCCTAATCCAATGGGACTAGAGACCAGGAGTCTTCATTTCTAACCGGTGGGTGTCAGGCTATTTAAATGCGGGGAGTCCAGGAAACTTGCTCTACAATTTGCCAGTCCAGGAAGTTCCAGTGTTTCCAGCAGGTGGCGCTCTCGTTCATTGTGCTAAAAACTTGCACCAAAAAAAGGTCTAATTTCTTTACTCATGAGCTGGATTTTTAGAAAAGCTCTAAATCTCCCAAGTGGATACTAGGACCATATAGCTTATGACTGTTGATGAATTCCTTTCAAAATCTAAAGATGTCCCTTAAGCAGGGATGCGCAGTAAGTATTAGGAATGAGTCTAGACAGTCCCACCCCGGGGACGGCTGGGTTGCAGGTGGGACCAGAGAAAGAAAAGGATCCCCAGAGTTCAGCAGTGTCTCTTTAGCCTTCTAAATGCTGGACTCATTTGAAGACAACTAAGGCTACGGTGGGAATATGTCTTAATTTAGCACCAAAGGGTTAAAAATGGAACCCTATTTTAGTCCTTTTCAACAACACTTCAATTCAAAGCAAGAAATCTGCTTGGAATTGAAGAGGTTAGTGGGCATTAGGGGTGACCCCTATATTACAGATAAACACCAGAGCACAGAAAGCTTTCTTAGCTTCATTTGGTCAGCAAACCTGTAAAAATAAAAAATAAATCAAGATTTGTTGACCTTGAGTTGAATGATCTTAGTTATACACTTTAAACAAGCTTTTTATTACTGAACATTCCAAACATGCATAAAAAAGAATTTTATAATGAACCCCTTGTACCTTTCACTCAGCTTTAATAATTAGCCATGTATAGCCAACCTTGTTTACCCTGTCTCCTACTTCCCCTCCTGTCTCCGGAACTTTAAAAAAAGCAAATCTCAGACGTCAAACATCAAGTGATGTCCATCTCAGTCTTTGTCTGCTGGGCTGACTCAGTGGTTTGGGGCTGTCCTAAAGGCACCATCTTTAACTTTAATTCTGCTAGATTCTGCTAGTTTCACATTAGGAAAATATGCCCCAGAGTAAAAAAAAATATATAGTCCCTGATACCAAGATAACACTTGCAAATGTGGGCTCTGCTCAGATTATGTGTTTCAGAGCACAGTTAACTAGGTATTAGTTTCCCCTCTTATGTGAAAATCACCATCTTATCAGTATGAACATTTACTGTTAATCCGTTTTCTCAATTTCTGAATGGGTGCTAATACACCCCAAACTTATATTGTGGGGTAGTCCAAAGGTCATTGTAGGGTGTAGCTCTCTAATAATTATCTTTCCTGTGTATGGTTTGTGGTTTTTAAATCATCACTGTCCCCAATCTTAGAAAAGGGATGCTTTTAAAGTTTGCATTAGGAATCTAGGACAGCAACTTTATTTTTAGTATTTACATGTTTTTCTTTGTTAACAACGTGTATTTGGAAAAATAAAATGACAAGTAACAACTGTCGGGGCTGACCGGCAGACCCTGAGCGAGGGATGAATGATCACTCTGACACAAGTTTCTGTGAAAGAGAGGTCCAAGGGGCTGCTTGGCTAGAAAAACTAAGCAGCCCCGTTCGCCTGCCTCCTCAGGCTTTTATTGTAACAACAGCTTGAACTAAAGTTAACTATTAGGTACTATCATTAGGGTAAACATCCTTGAGAAGCCAATGCATCTGTAGTGTCCTTTAAGCAAGGACGTCTAAAGACTAAACATAAAGATTCCAGTAAATATCCGGGGCTCAGACTTGTTTAGAAAAGTCAAGGCAGGGTTTGCTGCCTTCGGCAAGGTCCCCCTAGAGGCCCCTGACCTTTCGGAGATTGCTCCTTACAGACTTTCTGACCAAGTCCCGTGCTTCCCCACAAACAACCATAGACCCACCACTTAAAATATACAAAGCAGGGAGTGAAAGTTTTTTGTTTATTCCCTTAATAGTTGGGCCTTCCAGGATTTTTTCTTGAGCTTGACACACATCTCTCTCTTTTTTTATTTTTACACATTTTGTCTTTCTGCACAAACTCAGACACACACACACACACACACACACACACACACACACATATTACACTCCCCCTCCCCCAAATATGGGTTTATGAATACATATGTTCTGCAAGATATCATGTGAAAATATATAGTGGACATCTTTCCAAGTTAGTAATATATTTTGCTGTATGTACAGTATATCTTGTTAAGGACTGAATAGTATTCCATTGTATGGTGTACCATGATTTCTTTGGTTAGCCTTTTATCAAAGAGCGTGTCTTTCTTCCTTTCTCCTAACTCTCTTCCTTTCTTCCTCTTTCTTCTTTCCTTCCTCTCTTCCCCCTCCCTTCTTTTTCTTTGTGTATTTCAGTATTTCTTTATCTTTCTTTCTTCCTTTGCTTTACAATGCTGTGATAAACCTTCTTGTGTATGAATCTTTTTCTATCCATGCCATTATTTCTATATAATATATTCCCAAACATAGGATTATAGCTCACAGATTATGCACTTAAATGTTTTAAAAGATATATCATCTAATGCCCCCTTCCCCTCGGCAAATGTTATACCAGTTTACAGGCTGCCTCCTCAAACCCTAGTTCCCTTCTAAGGTTCAACCGAGGTTACACTCTCCTGGCTTCTCCATGAAACCTTCCCTAGTGGTCTAGCTCAGTGGTCGGCAAACTCATTAGTCAACAGAGCTGCAAACCGTGGCTCGCGAGCCGCAGTTTGCCGACCACTGGTCTAGCCCATTGTAATGTGTACCCCCTTACCACTTAGTGCTCTTGTCTGTTTCATACCTGCTTGTTGTTAAAACAATGTACTTTGTTAGACATATCTGTGCTGTACTCAGCACGGCCAGGGGTGAACCTGAGCTGGGACGGGGGGGGGGGGGGGGGCAGTGAAGGATTAAAGGAGACAGACAAGAGAATAAAGCTGGGGCGAGGTGGGACACTGCTCTCAGATGGAGAGACAGTGCCCCAGCCTGCAAGCCGAGTCTTTATTTTATGGCCAGATTCCATGAGGCAAAGTAAGGGCGTGGCCAAGATGTTTACAATGTTCTCGCAGGTTTCGAATCTACTCAATTACATGCACCTGAACTCTATCAAGCTTTGTTTTGGCAGCACTTGCTGCACCTCCCGCAGCCTACCTCACTTAGCCAACTGGGACCACAGGTTCCGACCATAAGATCAAGCTTACAACCATAGTCTTTGGCTATAATTGTGCTGGGAGGCCTTTGCCTTCCAAGCTGGGACTTGCACATGGCTTTGCCACGAGAGGACTGTGCCCTCTCATTAGTCAGAGGCTTGAACCTGTCCAAACGCTGTAGCTGCTCTCCACACACATCTAATGAACAAACTTTATGCCCTCACCCCAAGACTCACCTTCTACTTTCTCTGCCGAAGACCTGGATTGGCCATCCCTGGTCCCACCTCTGCAGTAACCATTCCTTGTTATAGTGCAGTATAACTGTTGTTCACCTGTCTGATTTTCCCCCCCATTTCACTGTAGGCACCTTGAAGGCAGAGATTTCATTTCATTTAACTGCATGACCCCATTTCCTATTAGCGACAGGCCCATGGGAAGCATTCAAGTTTTTGTTGAGTGGATGCCTGAATGGCATTGATCATGTATGCCCAACAACGTGATTGAATTATTTCATGGGTGTATGTCTGTCTTCCCTTCAACCACATTGCCTGTTTTCTTTTAAAGACAGGACTCCTATTTTATAGCTCTTCCTCACCTTCTTCCTCTAGTCTAGAGCCTGGTGTGGTGTAAATGCAGAAAGGTACTCAATTAATATTTGTTTCATGAAATGCAGCTGCGTTACACTGAAGTAGGCAGCATTCATGCCTCAGAATCAAAAGTCTCTCTCGCCTTTTAGGGCTACACACAGTTTTGCTGGTTAAGATTGGATGGCAAAGGGTTTGTAAATTCACAATACACTACAATTTAGAATGTCTTCAAAATGAATGATTGAAGATCAAGTAGATTAGCTAGAAAGAACCAAATTGAAGATCAAGTAGATTAGCCAGATTGCAACCAAATGCATCATTTAGGCCAGCAACGGGGAAAAGTCACCCCCAACACTTAGTCCCCAATTGAAAAAGAAATAATGAAATAACCCTTCCCATCACCTTACAACCTCACGCCCCAAATTCTTTTCCAGGGAGCAGGAGAAATACAATCCCTACTCTTTATTCTTGCTTATTGTTAATGTGACATTACATAAAGTGATGACTCAGGTTGTGGCATCCTAAAGACAAGAGTAAATGCCATTGTATGGCATGAATGGGTTGACGTTACAACCTGCTTTCTGAAATTCTTCAGGAGCAATTAATATAATCATACTGATTAGGCAACTCTGTCTTTGCTGTCATTTTTTTTTAATATATTTTATTGATTTTTTACAGAGAGGAAGGAAGAGGGATAGATAGTCAGAAACATCGATGAGAGAGAAACATCGATCAGCTGCCTCCTGCACACCATCTACTGGGGATGTGCCCGCAACCAAGTTACATGCCCTTGACCGGAATCGAACCTGGGACCTTTCAGTCCGCAGGCTGATACTCTATCCACTGAGCCAAACCGGTTTTGGCTGCTGTCATTTTTTTAAAGACTATTTTTTTAGGGCAGTTTTAGGTCCACAGCAAAATTGAGAAGAAGGTACAGAGATTTCCCATATACGTCCTGTCCCCACCCGAAAAAGCCTCCCACATTCTCAACACCCCCACCAGAGTGGTACATGTGTTAGAGTAGATGACCCTGCAATGACACATCCTTATTATCCAGCGTCCATAGTTTGTTAGAGTTTACTCTTGGTGTTGTACATTTTATGGGTTTGGACAAATGTATAATGTCATGTATCTACCATTACAGTATCGGACAAAAGAGTTTCATTGCCCTAAAAGTTCTGTGTTCCATCTATGCATCCCTCTCTCCCTCCAAACCTTGGCAGCCACCGATCTTTTTACTGGTTTCATAGTTTTGCTTTATCCAGAATGTCTTATAGTTGGAATTCATCTGTCATCTAGTTGGAGTTCGCTTTCAAAGTGTTCAAGAGAGGAATAAAACTGGCCCTTTCTCAGACTTGGTCTGGAAGCCAGTGACTTAAGGGTGTCTAGTGGAACTCTTGGGGGTATAATCTTGGGGACCATGTCTCTTAGTTATCTGCAATCTGACTCCTGGTTGTCTCCACTATTTGATAAACTGGGACACCCTGGAAGCCAGAAGCTCCAGGCAAGCTGTGTTGGGATCACTGTACCCTTTTACCCACAGAGGACCTGCCACAGAGGCACTGGCTGATTATCAGTCATTGAAGGGATTCCCCACATCATTATCCTGCTTCTCATTTTCTTGAAAAAGAATATCATCTTCAGAAAGCAAGCCACTCATTATTTGATCAGCTTGGAATGGCCCAAGATCACCTACACTTTTGCAGAAGGAACTATGCCCGTGGTTTTGGCTAGCCACAGCTAAACGTGGCCCAAGAAGAACCTTGCCAAGAGAGCGCTAATATAGTTTGAGATACAAACATCAATATCAGAAAAAAAATATCTGGAAACGAACAGAAAACAGGTGGGGAGGTATTCTGCAAGTTATCCCAGGCAGCCTGTCAATCAGGCTTTAAGGAGACGTTACGTTTCAGAACCAATCATCATCCCGTATTGTACAGCGAGGGGATACCTCCAGCTGGCTGCAGGGGTACAAGCCACTGACCTTTGGCCCATGCCTCTTGGATCAAGTTTAATCTACAGCAGCTAGTACCACAGAGAGCAGCTAAGCTGGGAGACATCTGTTACGGCCATTGCCTCCCAATCTGACTGCAGGTGTAGAATTTCAAACCTTACATGATATCACATCTTGCAATTTGTGGTAAAGAAATAAGAACGAGCACAGATATTTAGCAACAAAAAATCCATTGCAATATTGCTAGTGATTGTAAAAAGACAGAGAAATGTAAATGTTTAACAATAGCTGGTTGCTAAAATAAAGACTAGAATATCCATGTCATGGAATAACATGTAGCTATTTAAAACATGTCTTATCTTGAAATATGTTCATGATATAGTCAATGAAAAAAAAAGATTATAAAACATCTATGTTTTGATTCCATTTTTGTTATAGAAATAGAAAACTTAAAATACTAAAGTGCTGCCCTTGCTGGTGGGCTCAATGGTTAGAGCATTGTCCTGCGTACTGAAGGGTCATGGGTTCGATTCCTAGTCAAGGGCACATACCTGGGTCGCAGGTTTGATCCCAGGCTCTGGTGGGGGCAGGTGTGGGAGGCAGCCAATCTATGTGTCTGTCTCACCTCTCTCTCTGCCTCTCTCTCTCTCTCTCTCTCTCTCTCTCATCTCCTCTCCCCTTCTCTCTTCCCTCTGGCTGTCCCTCCTTTCCACTCTCTCTAAAAAAAAAAAATCAGTGGAAAAATATCCTCCAGTGAGGATTAACCAAACCAAACCAAACCAAAATACTAAAGTGCTAATAGGGCTCAAGGTTGATAAAGTAGATGGGATTACAGATTGAAAGTACCTTTTTTAAAAACTTGTCTGCATTTTCTGATCTTTCTGAAATGAGTTTTATTGCTTTGTTATAATAAAACAATACGCTTTGAAAATAGAAGTACAAGGCCTGGCTCTATGTAGTATCATAGAAATAATGAATGAATCAAAGGTTATGTAATATCTAATTTTCTCCACGTGACAATCTGTGCTTTTGTGATGTGTGATGAAATGTTTTAATAGCATATTTCACATCACATTGTAATTTATCTGTTTACCTGTCTGTCTCCCCTTCAGCCCCAGCTCCTCTGGGATGGGGGTTGCTATTATTCATCTTTATATCCCTAGCACAAGGGTCAGGAACCTAGTAGGTGATGAGTAAACGTTGAATAACTGAGTGAGCACCCCCTGAAGAGTGTTGAAAAATTTCAATTTTAGGTTCAAGGCATGCTGGGCACAACTCACCACCCATCGTTCTCTAGCCCGAATGTAGTCAAAGTACTTATTGGTATGAAAACAAACTTGGACTTGAAAAAAAGCAGTGGTTCCTCAAACCTAGATAATGATCATAAATATTGGGGAATTCTACCCCAAACAACCAAATCAGAATCTCCAGCTGTAAATAACACCATGGCAAAAACCCAATCCACCAAAGGAAGTCCTGGAGGCAAAATTAAAGTAAAAGGTCAAGGACCAAGGCTGAAGGCAGATAATCCCTGTGTCGTGAATGCTACCTCAAAGATGTCATCAAATCTGTGAGTCTTTTAAATATATTTTTTATTGATTTCAGGGAGGATGAGGGGGGGAGGGAGAGAGGGGGAGAGAGAGAGAGAGAGAGAGAGAGAGAGAGAGAGAGAGAGAGAGATGGAAATATCAATGATGAGAGCGAATCATGGATCGGCTGCCTCCTGCACGCCCACAATGGGAATTGAGCCCGAAACCTAGGCATGTGCCCTGACTGGGAATCGAACCACGACCTCCTGGTTCATAGATCAACACTCAACCACTGAGTCATGCCGGCTGGGCTATTCCCTTAACTCTTTTTTTTTTTTTTTTTTTTTTAAATATATTTTATTGATTTTTTACAGAGAGGAAGGGAGAGGGATAGACAGTTAGAAACATCAATGAGAGAGAAACATCGATCAGCGGCCTTCTGCACACTCCCCACTGGGTATGTGCCTGCAACCAAGGTACATGCCCTTGACCGGAATCGAACCCGGGACCCTTGACTCTGCAGGCCAACGCTCTATCCACTGAGCCAAACCAGTTAGGGCTCCCTTAACTCTTGATTTCATATTTGGCAACTTCTAGCAAATCTTTAGAAACACATTAACGCTAACATGATAAAGGACAAAGGTGTGATGATGACATGTCACCCTTCTAGGCCACATGTATATTTAGTAGAGGCCTTCTAGAAATTATTCCCGAAGCCAAAGAATTCGCCATTCTCAGGGTAGATATGTTGGACCCTGCGGGGGAAATGCTTGAGGCATTAATTGCTCAGCTGGCTGAGCTGACAGCTGTTCCCAGTCTCCTTAGCCTCTGTTAACTCCCCTATAAAGGCTGCAAAAGCGAAATACTGCTGTTCCCGCCTTCCTTGCATCGAGGGGCGGCCGAGCAGCACAGTTCTAGCCACTCAGAAGTAGGCGGCTGTCTGTTGGGGGTTTGGGTCTAAAGATTTTGCTTTTTTGATAAAAAGCAACACGTTGATGCTGGTACCCCAAAGCCACGTCCCACCCTCCACCAGGTGCCTTCAACCGGGTACCTAGAGCTGTTTAAGGCGTTTGTGACCATGAGGAAAAGGCCAGAAGAATCAGAGATGCCGACCCAGAAATCACAGAGCAGCTGACCCAACGCCGGCAGCTGCCCCCATACCCAGGTTTGTGTTTTGTTTTTTGTTTTGTTTTTTGTTTTGTTTTTTTCTGCAGCAATGCTATGAAATTATATCCTCTCCATTCCTCGAGCAAAGCTAATCCAACAGCTCTGTCCTGACATGCTTTCTCCCTGGGCCGAGGAAGCAGCAAAAAATATCAATTGAGCAGGTGAAAATATGACGACGGTGTGTACGGTGTAGTGTTTCCAGATGTCTTCACCTGCTGTCTCCTCCGTGGTGGGAGCTGAGGATCTCTTCCCCACATCCCACACATATCCCTCCCCCTCCCCCCGAGTGCAGGTGCTCCCCTCTGCTGGCTGCCACCACTCACTTCCCATACACACTCTCATCACTGTAGGCCACACACAGAAAGTAGTCTTCCCCATGGTGGTCCTCATACAGCTGGCCCATAGTGGGAGGGACAGTGTTGTTGACAAAGAAGAATAAGGCGTCCTCAGGTCTCAGGTGGATCCTCTTCCGGATTAAGAAGTTGAACTGGCCAACAGCGAGCTCAGAGGGCACTCGGGACTTCCTCTTGTCCAGATCAGGCACCCTGGCCTTAGGAGCCTTCTTCACGATCTCAGGGACCCTGTCCGGATATTTCTTCCGGATCTTTTCTCCTTCCTTTTTCCAATACTCAAAGGGATGGTCCTCCTTATACTGGAAGTTCATGATGAACCGCAGGGTTTCTAAGATCCCCGGATGGGGGCCTGCCTCCAGGGCTGATGACTGCGCTGTTCTCGGCTGGCTTCTTGTGTTTGTTTTTTAATATCTGAAAATAATGTTTCTTAAACTGCTGTGAGCCAACTGTCAGCCAAAGCCTTCGTAACTGAATAATGCTGTGGATTTATTCAGTAACATATCCCCGAGGGACAAACAAAAGGAAGGATATACAAGAACATAAGAGGCATATGCGTCACTGTGAAAGCGAAATAAAGATCCGTACCAACCTGTCCTGTTGCCCAGCCTTCACCAGGGGCACGGGGCCCTTTCCGACCTCAGGTTCCTTGTGAATCAGCACCTAATCCCACAGCTTACCCTTAAGGAAATCGACACGTTACAGGGTTGGTAACATGGCATAGAGGGAAACCATTCCCTGGGGTCACGTAAAACGTCAAATGTCCCGTCCTCACTCTTCCCAGGTGGCTGCTGGGAGGGTTCGATTTTGCAGCATCTAGTGCCAGGTAGACCCCCTTTGATCTCGAACCTGGAAGGCTGTGCACCTGAACACCTTGCCTGTCCAAGGACTCACTGTGTTCAAGTCAATACATTCCCCCTTTCTGGTTAATATTGCAGCTCAAGTTCAGAAGGAATCCGTATCAGTCGCTGGACCTTAGCTGCAATAGTCTCACCAGTAAAAGTGAGATGTGATTTGTGTCTCCTCTTTTACCCCGTGATGTCAGTTCTTCGATGATAGCAAATGGTACCATGTGCGGCGGGATTTTCAGAGTGGAAACAATGACACGTTCATAGACACCATAGAATGGGGGTGCTGAAGCCCTTGCAGTCATGTCAACGTCACCATGAGTCACAGAGAGGTTTAACAGTTTCCTCTGGTCACACAGCTTGTTAGAGTCCAGAATAGAGATTAAAATCCAGGACGGAGGGGCAAGGGTGCGGGGGGGGGGGGGGGGGGGGGCCTCTGATTCCTGGGTCTACATTTCAGGTGGCCCCTAATCTACATCGCTGGCCTTGGCCTCTAACAGCCACGGAATTTAGCCAATAAGAAAGAGAGTCTGATGGCATTAAAAGCAAGAATCTTTCAAAATTGACTGCTCAGGACTTCCTGACCTTGTGAAGGAGAGAATGGTTGGCACTGTGGTTTTCTGTGCACACAGAGGTGTGACTGATTGCATCATCTTAGTGTAACCCTTCATGTTGAAAGTTCAAGTACAGAACCACTGAAATACATTTGGTAATTCTCTCTGCTTTTTGCCACTTCTCGGTGAGCAAGAGAGCTACATTAAGGTGCAATACCCTCAATGTTTGAGACATTATTGAATTTGCTTCACGATTCCACCATTCCTCTCATGCTTCAACATATTATGAAGTGAACTGTCGTTCATGGATGACTTGCCTTGGTTTACGGGTTCTCTAACGTGATTACGAGTTTTCTGGGGAGGAAGCCATCTTTTTATAGAGTACAGCCTGACCATCGTTTGGTACCTGGCAAACATTTCAATGTCACCCAGATGGTAGCACATCCTTGCCAGGCTTTCTGCCCCTTCCTAGTGAGGTTGCGTTCTGGCTGGTTCCAGCTCCCACAGGACGCTTGGGCCGGCTTGAAGCAAGCCTTCTTTGCAGAGACCTGCCCCTAGCATTTGCAAGGACCTGCTCCTAAAAGTGTAGGGCCCAGAGCAGGGCAGGGATAAGAGGGGGGCTCACATAACAATTGTCTGACTGTTTAACTATTAAATAAAATGTGTACTGTCTTCCTATCTTGATAAATATACCTTCATAACAACCTAGAAGGCCAAGTTGAAATTCCCATTTTCCCCAGCTCACCCACCCTCCCCTTCTTTTCTTCTTGTGGCCCCTCCTCCACCATCTCACAATGCAATCATGGACATTCTGGCATGTCTGGGCTCTGGACATTCACCCTCAAATAACCACCCCTCGGGGCAAGTGTAGCCTCAGGGGTGTGTACACCAGCAACATGGCCTGTAATCTGGAGGATGGACCCAGGCACAAAGCTCGTGCAGGCTGGACGTGGACTGCGGCCCTCTGGGAAGAGCCTGGTCTAGAGAGAGGGAGGGTGTGGTCGTCCTCAGACCAGCAGCAGCAGCATCACCATCATCCAAGAGCTTGTTGGAATTGCACAATCTCAGGTCTTCCTCTTTACAAGTGCCCTGGGGGATCCCAGTCACACTGCGGTGTGAGTAGCACTGCTTTAGGCTAGGGCTTGGAGTCAAGTTTAAGGGAAACACTACCTTTCACTCTATTTTTCTCTCTGCTCAGTAATGATGCAGACATGCAAACAGTCACGTATTCTTTTTTTAAAATTTATCTTTATTGTTGAAAGTATTACAGATGTCCCCTTTTCTTCCCCATTGATCCCCTCCACCCTGCCCCTGTCCCCACCAAGCCTTCACCACACTATAGTCCATGTCCATAGGTTATGCATAACCTATATAATAAAAGCCTAACATGCTAAGTGTCCAGTCGTCCAGTTGTCCATTCAACCAATCAAAGCCTAATATGCTAATGATATGCTAAGGCCGCTCAACCGCTCGCTGTGACATGCACTGACCACCAGGGGCAGATGCTCCGACTGGTAGGTTAGCTTGCTGCTTGGGTCTGGCTGATCAGGACTGAACAAGATGAGCCGGACATGCCCTGGAGCCCTCCTGAAGTCCCTCCCCGGCTGGCCAACCTCCCGCGTCCCTCCCTGACCCCGATCATGCACTGGTGGGGTCCCTCAGCCTGGCCTGTGCCCTCTCACAATCCAGGATCCCTTAGGGATGTCAGAGAGCAGGTTTTGGCCCGATCCTGCAGGCCAGGCCAAGGGACCCCTCTGGTGCACGAATTCGTGCATCAGGCCTCTAGTATGCATATAAGTTCTTTGGTTAATCTCTTTCCAGCCCCCCCCCCCCCAACTTGCCCCCTTTCCTCTGAGACTCATTAGTATGTTCCATGCTTCCACATCTCTGGATTTATTTTGTTAGTCAGTCTATTTTGTTCATTAGATTCCACATGTAAGTGAGATCATGTGATACTTGTCATTCTCTGACTGGCTTATTTCACTTAACATAATACTCTCTAGGTTCCTCCATGCTGTCTCAAAGGGTAAAATCTCTCTCTTTTTTATAGCTGCATGGTATTCCATTGTGTAAATGTACTACGGCTTTTTTATCCACTCATCTACTGATAGGCACTTGGGCTGTTTCCAGGTTTTTTTTAAAGTATATTTTATATACTTAAAAAAGAGGGAGAGAGAGCCAGAAACATCAATGAGAGAGAAACATCGATCAGTTGCCTCCTGCACACCCACTACTGGGTATGTGCCTGCAACCAAGGTACATGCCCTTGACCGGAATCAAACCTGGGACCCTTGAGTCTGCAGGCCGATGCTCTATCCACTGAGCCAAACCAGTTAGGGCTGTTTCCAGATATTGTAAATAGCACTACTATGAACATAGGGGTGTATATAAGCCCACAAGAAAAAAACAACAACAGTCATTTATTGAATCAGACATTTTCTGAGAATTTGGAGAAAGGCGCAAGGAGGAGTCTGCCCATAACAACATTGAATCAGATTCTTTTGTTCTTCAAAATCCCCTCTGTTATTTCTAGGTCTCTCCCCTTCTCCCCTCCCCACCCCCGCCATACCACTGGACCTCAACAACAACAACTTCAAAAATTATTCCTTTTGCTTTACTAGGCAGAGGTCTCTCTACTGCCCCAGACTGAACTCCAGGACCCCCCCGCCTCCCCGTTCCTTTAGCGAAGAGCTCATTGATGTCTCTGCTTAACCCCAGGCCAGGCTTTCTCTGCCCATCACTGTCTGCAAGGGGGAGGGGGATGCATGATTCATACTAGAATTCATTGATCGAAATTATGCTTCCACTTGGGCAAAAATAGCAAATGTCTGCTGTGAAACTCTTTCTATGAGATAGATGTCATAAAAGCTATTTTTGATCACTGCCTACTGATTTACATAACTTAGTAAAAATTACATGAGAAGGAAGCGAACAAGCTTTAATGAACTATATAATTATTTTTATTAAAAAAATATATATTATTGATTTTTTACAGAGAAGGGAGATGGATAGAGAATTAGAAACATCAGCGAGAGAGAAACATCGATCAGCTGCTTTCTGTACACCCCCCTCTGGGGATGTGCCCGCAACCAAGGTACATGCCCTTGACCGGAATCAAACCTGGGACCCTTCAGTCTGAAGGCCGATGCTCTATCCACTGAGCCAAACCAGTTAGGGCTGAACTATATAATTTTATACATTTTTTTTAAAGCATGGCTTCCAGTGGTCTCTGCAACGTTCTGGCTGCTCAGATCGCTGTGTATACAGCCACTGTGTTCCTTCGTTTTTAGTGCCATGGCTCATCAGGGCAACAGAACATCTTGACTTCAGTTCACTTTGCTGCTTTATGCCAGGTGATGACCCAGCACTTTCCTCTGTTTAAACTATGGTGAAATGTCCTTGGTGCCCTACATCTTGACATCAGTTGGCTTTACCTGATGCGCATGTAACAGGTGTTAAGTCTCCCTGTGAAATCTCTCATCATTAACCTCCCTGTGCAGTTACTTCCTGGTATTATTATGAGATTTTCACAATGTCAAACTAAAGTCTATTTAGCGGTGTTGCCAAGGGTGAGTTGGAAGGTTTTGGTGTTACCATAATCTCTTCTTGCCCTAGCCACCCCAAATTAACATACAAATTATGTTAAAAAGATACTTGCCTTGCCCGGCCGGCGTGGCTCAGTGGTTGAGCATCAACTTATGCACCAGGAGGTCACGGTTTGATTCCCGGTCAGGGCACATGCCCAGGTTGAGGGCTTGATCCCCAGTGGAGGGCGTGCAGGAGGCAGCTGAAGTACGGTCTTATAATTGACAACAACAACAACAACAACAAAGAACTCAAGGTATAAATGTGGGAAAGTTGCTATCTCATGAGATCATGCCAATCCAGTGGCAGTCACACGTTTGACAACGCATTCAGATTAAACCCATTACAAGTTACCAAGATTATAATCAGGAACACAAATGCCTGCACTGAGCTGTCATTGCATTACTTGGCCATCCCAAATACACTTCTATTAATTTTTAAATGTGATCTTGAAAATAAAAATACAAAATGTAAAGGTTCTTGAAGAGAATGTGTCGGCCTCTGAAAACAGGTTCCTCATGATCTATTTGAGACACAGTGAAATTACAAGGCACAGATTTATACTCACGTGTTTTCTAAATGCTCTCTCTTTTACTGTGGGGCCTTGGGAAAAAGGGCCTATGGCCTCTGAGGCAGTTCCTGAATTTTGAAGTTGGGAACGCTGTCTCATGGGGTTGTTGTGAGAATTCCACATGACATTGGATCTGCCACGCCTGGTACACCTGATAGAGTAGCAAGGCATAGGTGGAGCAGAGCACATCCTATCTAATAAAAGAGTAATATGCAAATTGAACATCACTCCAACACACAAGATGGCTGCCCCCATGTGGTCAAAGATGGCTGCCCCCATGTGGCCACAAGATGGCTGCCACAGATGGCCAGCAGGAGAGGGCAGTTGGGAGGGACCAGGCCTACAAGGGAGGGCAGTTGTGGGCGATCAGGTCTGCAGGGGAGGGCAGTTAGGGGTGACCAAGTCTGCAGGGGAGGGCAGTTAGGGGTGACCAGGCCTTCAGGGGAAGGCAGTTAGGGGTGACCAGGCCTTCAGGGGAAGGCAGTTAGGGGTGACCAGGCCTTCAGGGGAAGGCAGTTAGGGGTGACCAGACTGGCAGGGGAGCAGTTAGGGGTGACCAGGTCAGCAGGGGAGAGCAGTTAGGGGTAATCAGGCTGGCAAGGGAGCAGTTAGGCATTAATCAGGCTGGAAGGGGAGTAGTTAGGTGGTGATCAGGCTGGCAGGCAGAAGCGGTTAGGGGCAATCAGGAAGGCAGGCAGGCGAGCAGTTGGGAGCCAGCAGTCCTGGATTGTAAGAGGGATGTCCGACTGCCCGTTTAGAGATTGGGCCTAAACGGGCAGTCGGACACCCCTTGAGGGGTCCCAGATTGGAGAGGGTGCAGGCTGGGCTGAGGGACACCCCCCACCCCGTGCACGAATTTTGTGCACCGGGCCACTAGTGGGACTATAATCAGGGGAATATCAGTCAGATCAGGCATTGCGTTTCTACTCATGTCACCCTGGGCAAGTGACCAATTTGAATTTTGATTTTTCCCCCTCATCTATGATATAGAAATGGTATCAGTATCCTTCCCAACTGGACTTGGAGAGCTTGTGCTTGTCCGTACCCTCAGTGCTATGTATGGCAGACCTCTTTACTCTTTAGTTTTTCCATCTCCCACTTCTCTATTTGCCTCCCCTCCCTCTCTTGCCCCACAAAATACACATTCTAGGTGTTGCCTAAATTCCTTATGAACCCTCAATGCTTTGTGTTGATAGCATTTTTTTTCCCTGGCTCTTCTTTTAAAAATCTTTTTGAGACAACTAGAACATTGACTCCTTAACAATTTTCTTGTGAATTCAGCTACTCTATGTAGTACCTTAAGCTAACGGGTATTGAATCTACTGGACGCCTGAAAGAAGAAATAAACAGTTTAGCCTGTCTTTCTACTCCTAAATATATTTCACAACTTGCCACAGTCTCACACATTTTTAAAATTACTACTAATCCTCCATTACTCCTAGTACAAAGGTTTTGCTAAGATCTTTTAATAACCTGACAAACTGACTTACAGGAATATTACATGATGAAAGGTAAGCTTTCATAAGGCTTTCCTGATACACATAAGAGATTAATGCCATCATTGCACCGTTACCGTTTAAATCCATCCATCAATCAAAGTTATATGTGAAATACTTCTCATGTGTTCAGCTTTCTGTTGGACTTTGGTTTCAAAAAGAGAGAAGGTTTCATGAAAAACAACTTTATGTCACAACTGTACTCTCGCAGTTGGCAAATACACCAGACAAATAGCGTATTGCGTTTGCCAGAGTCGATGGTCATTGATTTCTGCGTGTGTCAGCAGACATTTACTGGTTTGAGGACTTGAAAATATGAAGCTAGGCTTTTTACTTTTATGGGCAGGAAAGTAGAGGATCACCAAAGAGGGTAAATCTGGGAGTCTATAGCTGGGTTCTAGTCATGGCTTTCTAACTAGCTTCCAACCCTAGATACACAGGTATAGTCTCTCAGGACCCTAAATATTTATTCCCCCCTCCCAAGATTTATTAAGGTATACTTGACAAATAAAATCTGTATATATTTAAGGTATACAAATGTTGCAATGAACACAGAGTTGTGGATTTCTCTTGGAGATCCTGATTTCATTTCCTTTGGGAATATACCTAGAAGTAGGGTTGCAAGATCATATATGGTAGTACTATTTTTAATACTTTGAGGATCCTACTGGTTTCCATAATGGCTGTACCAATCTACCTTCCCACCAACAGTGCACAAGGGTTTGTTACCTTTTCTCCACACCCTCACGAACACTTATTGTCTCTTGTCTTTTGTATAATAGCCATCCTAAAAGGTGTACAGTGTTATCTCATTGTGGTTTTGACTTCCATTTCTCTGATGATTAGACACATGCAGAACTTCTTCAAATATCTGTTGGCTATTTGTATCTCTAGGTTGGAAAAATGCTTATTCAGGTCCTTTGCCCATGTTAAAAATCAGGTTATTTGTCCTTTTTTTGCTACTGGGTGGTAGGAGTTCCTTATATATTTTGGATATTAACCCCTTATTTTTATTTATTTTTTAAATCTTTATTGTTGAAAGTATTACATAAGCCCCCCCTTTTCCCAGTTGACCTCTTCCAGCCTAATCCCACACACCTCCCCCCACCCCAGGCCCTCACCACCCCATTGTCTGTGTCCCTGGGTGATGCATATATGCATACAAGTTCATTGGTTGATCTCCCACCCACCCTCCCTCCCCTGTCTTCCCTCTGAGGTTTGACAGTCTGTTCATACTTCTATGTCTCTGTTAACCCCTTATTTTTAAACTGATGACTTGAGGGGGTTGGATGGTTCTTCAAGCCCAGTCTATTGCCCCTTGGGAACAGATTCCTGCCAGTGTGATACATACTGCAATCTGGAAAGCCTCGATGATAAGTTCCTAGGGCAGGGCTCTTGACTGCTTATTAACTGTTAAACCCCCAGTGGCTGCACCTGTAGATGCCCAATAAAAACCTCTTGAATGCTGAACAACTGAGGACTGGCTAGCCAGCAGATTTCCCAATTCAGAGTTAGCTCTCCTGGTAGCTCTTAAGCTACGAATCTAAAAATTCCTGGCCAGCACACATTTGGAGAAACCACAAACGGAACAAAAATCTGCAATGACAGCTTCCATTGATGCCAGGTTGAGAATTCCAAGACTCCAATCCACCATCTACAGGTTGGATTATTTATGATATACCCAAAGAGCGTGACTTTCACCAAAATCCCCATATGTTAAACAAAGATCTTTTCTCAATGGAACAGATGTCTATTGTATTGATGTCGCCCTACCTGATAATAACTGACTTCTCCAGTGGGTCGCTGACTCTCTCTTCCCCTTTCCTCCTGGCCTCAACTGCCACCCCCAGTCCCAGGCAGTGGCAGTTTTCTATGGGTCCAGATATATGATCAAACCCAGGAAAACTTAAGGGAAGGCAGAGATCTGGTTACTGGTGCACACTGTTCTCAAATTGAGAAAGTGCAACCTCGGCTCCTCTCCCAGAGATCCAGTTTAACTGGATGTTCCATAACAAGGCTGCCAATGGGCTGGACCCATCCCAGGAAGGGTGGGGAGAGTTACAAGAGCCATCCCTGCCTTTAGCACAACCCAGCCAGTAAGTAGGAGAGGGGACTGTTTTTCCTAAACTTAACTATGAGAACTCCTACCCCCAGTATTTGCTAATATTGTTTTGTTCACAATTACTTTTCTCTTTTAGAACGGAAAACATTCCTGTCGAGTGTCTTTGAGGTTGGCCACACATTTGACTTCTTTAAGTTCCCAGCTAATGGAACGTTGGGAACCACTGTAATTTTCTCAGGAAGCTTTAGTATGCCTCATCATAACCACATTCTATATTAAGTGATATTTGACAATGTTGAGATTGAAAGTTTCAAAATACATTTAGTTTCTCAATAAAAGAAGTCATGATTAGATGCGTCATAGTTGTTTTCCTTTTTAAAAAATATTTTTATTGATTGCAGAGAGGAAGGGAGAGGGAGAGAGAGAGATAGAAACATCATCAATGATGAGAGAGAATCATTGATCGGCTTCCTCCTGCACGCCCCCTACTGGGGATTGAGCCCACAACCCAGGCATGTACCCTTGACTGGAATCAAACCTGGGACCCTTCATCCGCAGGCCAACGCTCTATGCATTGAGTCAAACCAGCGAGGTCTCATGGCACTTGACTTCCATTAACATTCAGATTGACATATCATTAGCTAACTTCCAAAGTGGCTCAAAGATAACCACTATTTCCTTTAGTAAACATTAAGTTACAAATCAAAGAATTTAAGAATTTTAGTATTAGTAATATTCTTCATTCTCTTGTTTAGACCCTTCGTTTAGTACGTGTGGAAATCGTGTTTTCAGAAGTTAAATAAGCCCGGCCGGTGTGGCTCAGTGGTTGAGCATCGCTCTATGAACCAGGAGGTCGCAGTTTGATTCCAGGTCAGGGCACATGCCTGGGTTAGGGGCTTGATGCCCAGTGTAGAGCATTTAGGAAATGGGTGATCAATGATGTTTCCATCTCTCTCTCTCTTCCTCTCTGAAATCAATTAAAATAAACTGACTACTGGGAATGCCATTGAAAATGTATGATTTGTTGTAAAATTTGGGAGAATCAATACCGACTTTCTTTTATACAGGATTTGTAAGATTTCAGGGCATTTCAAGTTTTCTTATGCCATAGCTGATTCTAAATACTTTTGAATTGATGATATGCTGTGATTCTGTGCTATTAGTTTTATGCTATTTTTAGTATCAGTATTCACAGTTTACAACACCTCCGTTCCTGCCGGGGAGGCCCTGCTCCAGTTCCTATTTTATAGCGTGAGATTGGATCTGAATCTCCACTATGCTTTTGGTTCCTGCTGGCCAGTTCTGCCTCCCCCCCCCCCGCCCCCCCCCCCCCCCCCCCACCGCCCGATGCAAAGGATAACCATCCAAAGCTTTATCAAATTGCCTGATCTAACTTTGACAGAAGGACCCCTGGTGGTGTTTAGTTCTCTGTTAGATCTGGATAATAGCTCCACATGGTTGGATGAATTGCTGCTAAATGATGTTTGATACCCTAATACAGTGGTCAGCAAACCGCGGCTCACGAGCCACATGCGGCTCTTTGGCCCCTTGAGTGTTCTAACGCCACTTCTTCAAAATAGACTCACCCAGGCCGAAAACCGACTTCTGTGCATGGGCCATGAAGTTTCAATCGCACTGTATGTGTGCGCCCACATGTGGTATTTTGTGGAAGAGCCACACTCAAGGGGCCAAAGAGCCGCATGTGGCTCGTGAGCTGCGGTTTGCCGACCATTGCCCTAATATACCTCCAATACCCTAATATAGAATGGTGAAAAGGAAAGAATCTATATATATAAAAGCCTAATATGCAAAGTGTCCCTTCGGGAGTTTGACCGACCCGGAGTTTGATTGCTCACTATGATGTGTGCTGACCACCAGGGGGCGGCACAAAACAAAGGAAGGCCCCTGCCGGCAGCCGGCAGCCACTAGCGACCCTACCCGTGCACGAATTTCATGCACTGGGCCTCTAGTAACTACAATAACAACAACTTAAACTTATTTCGAATAAGGCAACAAAGGAAACATTACACAGAGACCATGGTTCCATAGCACATGTTTCTCAGTGGGCAGGAATAACAAGTTACCTTTTTCTTGCCAGAAGTGTGAGCTCCTGGGTCAGTCACTCTGGCTACCAATGGAGTATTTGCCCCTTGTCCATTGGCAAATGGGGCCATATCTAAAAAGGCATTGATGAGGAAGCTCTTGTGGGGGCTGTAAAAATTTCAAGCCCATTTGATATCATATGGGTTTAGGAGTCTGAGGTTGGCCTTAATGCCCAAGTAATCACAAGCTCTTATTGTTGGCCAGGCATGAGTTTCTCTGGAAATATACCCATCTTTAAAAAAAAAAATGTTTTCAATCATATTTCCATTTGCTTAACTCCAAGGTCAAGTAACCAGGGATTAGTCAGTCTTTAACTCCACAATCCAGCCTGAGAATGTCTTTCTCCTAAAAATAGGATGGGGCTCTGCCCGTTCCTCAGTCCTCAGTTGAACTTGGGTTCTGCCTCCTTGTTCTATCACATGCTGTGAGGAATAAAGGACCTTCAGAGACTAAGCTTTGTCTTCTTTAGACTCAGCTTTCACAGGGACCCATCTCAACTGAAGCTCTCCTATTTCTTACTGAAATTTGACTTAAGGTTGGAAGACAAAAAAAAAAAAAAAAAAAAAGGCAAATAAATGCAAGAAATAAATACAAGAAAACAGGTCAAGAGTCCAGCCCAGAAGAAATAGAGTAGTTTTCTCTCTTTTGATTCCTTCTTTATCCCAGGGAAGAGGGCATTATTAAAAGGAGATTGCCTAACCACGCAGGTGGAGGAAATGGCCTGCGATGAGGCTATGACAAGCCTCTAAAATAGTGAAAGAAACAGGGGCTTTGGTGTCAGGGAGACCTGGCTTAGACCCCTGGGCCTCACCCACTAGCTGGGCCAGTCCCCTCCTAGTCACTGAGCCTCAGGTATATCAACTACCCAGTCCCAGGATTGTTGCAAGGATTAACTGACATGTGGTGTCAGAAAGACCCTTTCAACTTTCATGACAGTGGGCACCAGTTCATGTGTTTGACACTTGGCCCAAGTTGCCCCAGGAAGCATCTGCCTGTTAGAAAAGAGAGTGCACTCAAGGTTGTCAAATATTAGAAATCCCTCCTACCCAGCACTGAGCATTCAAAGCAAAGACAAGGGGTCAAACCTGAGAACGTAATGGGGCCTCTGAGAAGACGCTGACATCGACTTTAGGACCTAAAAGTACCCGTTTTATTATTCATCACTTCCCAAAGCCTCTCTCTCACACCACCGTTTTGAAACCCTGTTTCATACTTATAATACTTCTGCTTTTTGCTTTGTGGAGGGCTGGCATGGCCCTGGCATACTCAGCCCCAGGACGCCTTATGTGCCATGCTAGCTCAGTCAGGTTCAGTGAGCCTAAGAGGGGGCAGTGAAGGATTGAGAAAAGACGGACAAGAGAATGAAAGCTGGGTCTGGGTGGGACGCCGCTCCCGGATGGAGAGACAGCACCACGGACTACAAGCTGTGTCTTCATTTTACAGTCAGATGTCATGAGGCAAAGTAAGGGCGTGGTCAAGATGTTTACAACATTCTTGTGCGTTTCAATCCTACTCAACTACATGCACCTGAACTCTATCAAGCCCACATCACTCAGGCACGTGGGACCACGTGTTCGGACCATAGGTTCAAGCTTACAACTACAGCTGTTGGCTATAATTGTGCTGGGAGGGCTTTGCCCTCCAAGCTGGGACTTGCACATGGCCATGAGAGGACTGTGCCCTCTCATTAGTCCAAGGCTTGAACCTGTCCAAACGCTGTAGCCGCTCTCCACATTGCTTCTTCTTGCTCGGCCAGATTCCATGAACATAACCCGAGAGGCCTGTGAAACAGGCTGCCTTGACTGAGACTAGCCAGCAGCAGCATGTGGACGAAAGGAGGAGGTAGATGGGAGTGGGGGAGAGAAAGAGTGGATGCCTGACTTTTAAGGCTGGTATGAGGAATGGCCGGTGTGCGAGTTTTATGCACAAGAAAGGGGAACTTTGTGATTCAATTTCTAGGAATTTATCCTACAGGAAAACATAAAAAAGTATACAAAGTTGTTCACCCAGCACTGTTTGTAAAAACATTGGAGGCCACCTAACTGGTGGGATTTAGGATGATTTTTTTTTGTTTTGTTAAGTTTATATGATTTTCTCTGTTTTCCAAAGCATTTGAAAAGAGTATATGTGGCTTTTACAAAACCCAGCAAATTAATGTCCATTTTGACTTTTTAAAAGAGAGCTTTTGGTGAGATTAAGAAACTTCTTGGAAGATTTTACTTCTTTCTTTTCAAGAAAGTGACCGGGAAGAATCATTATCTGGAGGTATCCCTACCATTTAGCATTTAGCATAACATGTTGGCAGATTTTAAAGTAAAAAAAAAAAAAAAGTATTCTGCGTGGTATCTTGGTGCACACATATTGGACAATTGCAGCGAGTTATAGGTACAGGCCACAGCGCTCAGGTGATACAGTGCGGGGGTCCCCCACACGAGGGCATTGGTGAGATGGCAAGATCTGGCCTGGAGGTCACCCTGTGGGGAGGCGGGATGGACACAGAACTGTCATGGAGAGTTGACCGAAGAGAGGAAGTTCCACTTCCCAGGGCTGCAGAGCTCCATCGGGGAAATGAAGGGCTGTGAGTCTCCCCAGGGGCCCCCGCAGGGCATTCAAAGTGGAGGACAAAGCTGCCCCGGGGGTTTTTCTTAGGACAGACGTATGTGCCTGATTCCACTGATCTCACCTCCAGGTCTAAAACACAAGACAGTTGTTGTAGTGGCAGCTGTGGCCACTATGATGGTAGGATGACCAGCTGTCTTGGTCTGCCTGGGACTTGCCCGTTTTAGTGGTGCAAGTCCCACATGGAACCCCAGGAACCCCTCAGTCGCAGGCAAAACCAGATGGATGGTGGCTCTCCTTACATGGTGGGCACTCAGCAGTGATCAGGGGAGGTACCAGGATGGGCAGCAAAAGACTGTGGAGGCCATGGCCACCAAACGAGAGAAGATGGCAGTTGCCATAGTGACAGTGATGGGGTCTATTAGAAGAGATGTTAGGATACAGTGATGCCATTGGCAGCATGGACCTGGGCTCCGAGTTATAAGCGGTGCCGACAGCTCCAGCGAGAAGAAGGGGTTTCCAGTTTTCCACTGTTGCAACCAGGAGACCGAAGGCATTGGGATGGAGGTGGGGCCGGTACTGGTGGCTAGGATTCCAGAAAGTGCATTCACAGAGGCCACACCTCTCTTATCATTCTTATCTGCCTCTGTCTCTCCCGTTGTCCTTCCCCACACTTGGAACTGGGGAGCATTAGCTGGTTCTTTCCAGACTTTATCTGGTTTTTCTGGTCTTTTAGGGGCTAGAGTCACCTTTATGTCATATACACATTATCACGTATCTTTCCTGTTGATGGCCCTGTGTAACAAAACAAACAAACAAACAAAAAATCCCTAGCATTTAAAAAAGCCCCTTCCTTCCTTCCTTCCTTCCTTCCTTCCTTCCTTCCTTCCTTCCTTCCTTCCTCCCTCCCTCCCTCCCTCCCTCCCTCCCTCCCTCCCTCCCTCCCTCCCTCTCTCTCTCTCTCTCTCTCTCTCTCTCTCTCTCTCTCTCTCTCTCTCTCTCTCTTTCTTTCTTTCTTTCTTTCTTTCTTTCTTTCTTTCTTTCTTTCTTTCTTTCTTTCTTTCTTTCTTTCTTTCTTTCTTTCTTTCTTTCTTTGGAATGCAATGGAGCATTACTTAGAGAATAATTCACTGAGTTGTTTTGCCAAGGAGGAAAAGTCAGGGGTTGGTAACTGCCCCAAAGTAAACATTGAAAACTAGCACTTGGATAGAAAACAAATCCACAGGCTCTTTGCTGGTTAAAACTAGACCCCTGGCTCACTAGTGGGAAAACAGGTTCCAGTTAGATGTTCTGAGGGCCTGGAATACCTGGGGCACTCGAAGTTCATGGTCTTAACCAACTGCAGTGGCTGAGAACAGGTTACGCAATGTTCCATTTTGCTGTGTCCCAGGCAAGTGGCTCTAAGTGGGAATGTCTCTGAGTAGAAAGGTCTCCTATAGCCAGGCTTTGCTGCCTCCGCCTCTCCATGTTAGCCCCTGCTTCAGCCACTGTTCCCTGGGTGTTGCTGGAGCAAACAGTACTTCCCTCGGCATTTCCAAGTTGAGATCTGGTCTTGATCACCATTTCCTCCCCCTTTTTATTTGGTTAATAACATCATATAGGTTTCAAGTGTAGATTTCTATGATCTGTATATTGCATTGCGTGCCCACTACCCGAAGTCAAACGACCTTCCATCACTATATATTTGCCACCCCCCACATTGATTGCCATTTCTGTTTTCTCCCCTTCCTTCCTTCCTTCCTTCCTCCCTTCCTCCCTTCCTCCCTTCCTCCCTCCCCCTCTCCCTCCCCCTCTCCCCTCTCCCCCCTCCCCCTCCCTCCCCACCATTTTCCCCTGAGCAGCTCTGCAATCTCCATCAGCTCACCACCATCTCCTCGGTTCCTTCTATTCCTTGACAGCCCAGCCCTCAGGGCCAGCGCTGTCCTCACAGCCAGTGCGTGCCTTGGGGCTCTCTCAGGAAGGCACTAGCCTTGCTCCGTAGGTCTTTCTTTCTTTAGATCCACAAGAGTATAACATGCCCGGCCAGCATGGCTCAGTGGTTGAGCATTGGCCTAGGAACCAGGTCAATAATTCGATTCGGGTCAGGGCACATGCCTGGGTTGCAGGCTTGGTCCCCAGGGGTGGGGCTGGGGTGTGCGCGTGCAGGAGGCAACCAATCAATGATTCTCTCTCATCATTGATGTCTCTATCTATCTCTTCCTTTCCCTTCCTCTCTGAAATCAATAAAAAAAAAAAATTTTTTTTTAAAGAGTATAACATACTAGCACATCTGCATTTTTCTATGATTCAGCGTCCCTGGCTCCACATTCACAAATTTCGAATGCTTTGGAGGGAAGGGATGTTTGCTACAACATTGGCCACAGTGACAATGTTTCAATCTCCTTTTCATTCCCTAGATCCGAGGTCGCAAACTGTGGCTTGAGCGCCACATGCGGATCTTTGGCCCCTTGAGTGTGGCTCTTCCACAAAATACCACGGCCTGGGCGAGTCTATTTTGAAGAAGTGGCGTTAGAAGAAGTTTAAGTTTAAAAAATCTGGCTCTCAAAAGAAATTTCAATTGTTGTACTGTTGATATTTGGCTCTGTTGACTAATGAGTTTGCCGACCACTGCCCTAGATGTAGTCATAAACAGGGAGTGGAATGTTTGGGCCATGGGGCATGGTGTTGGGAAAGCTCCCCCCATGTCTGCACTCATACTTTTTCCCCTTTTCTCTCAGTTTCTATCTTTAAAAGTATGCCGTTCTTTTTCTTTTCTTTTTTTAAACACTGGCACGGAACAAATAGAACTTTGACTTTGGTTTCACAATTTATATGGCTGATTTCATAAACTACCATGTTTCACGTTACATAATATTCTGACAGTCTACAAGTAATTTTTTTTTCATCTTTAGGGCATAAGGCTTTCACGTTGGTATGCTTGGAGGGGCAAAGAGTAAAATACTGGGGGGAATATGATGTAAGGGGATATGCACTTTCCTGGTACAAACCACACACCTCCTCCCCTGCCCCCACAGTTTATACTGAGTGGCCAGATTATTATGATCTCTGAATGCATAATAATCTGGCTACTCAATGTGTGTGTATATATATATATACACTCAGTGTGTGTGTGTGTGTGTGTGTGTGTGTGTGTGTGTGTGTGTGTATGTATATATATATTAGAGGCCTGGTGCATGAATTCGTGCATGGGTGGGATCTGGCCAGCCTGGCCAGGGAGAGGGGACATGGGCAGTTGACCGGCCTGCCTGCTGGTCGAACTCCTGGTCGAGGGGACAATTTGCCTATTAGCCTTTTATTATATAGGATATACACTGAGTGGCCAGATTATTATGTGTTCAGAGATTATAATAATCTGTCCACTCAGTGTGTGTTGAATGGCTGGTCCAGGCAGCCTGTGGTGTGAGCCTTCTCCCAACAGTGATGCTCCCCATGGGTTCATTGTGGTGTGAGGGTCTTGGGACAGATTTTTGGCACCTTTTGCTCATCATGGGCTTCTGCTGCCTCAGCCCCTTGCAGCCATCATGATACTTTCCTTTGCTCAAGGTTTACTTTATGATTGATTTTTGCTAGAGACACTTGGATATCAGCAGCTCAGACTGCCTAAGGAATGCGCGTTGTTGTAAGTACTATGCTTTTCTCATGCTTAATTACCTTCAGACATAGACTTGTGTTGTAAGGGTTCATGTCAACAGCACAACAAACAGAATAATTTCTAAACCACATGATCCAACAGCAAGATAGGTCATGTTCTAAACACCATCAAAGGCGGCCATAAAATTGGTACCTATTTTGAACATAATATCCAATATTTACTAAACTAATACCAACTAATTATACAGTCATAAACAAGCCAGAAACAAATATTCCTTACCCCAGAATAATAATATGAAGTAAGCTTACAGTGCTTTCTGTTAGATGGCCTCAGGGTTTTATAAATAGCAATACATTAAACTTTGTTATATATACGAGAATTAAGAAAAGTCATTTGTCTGTATAGCCTGATTGTCTAACAGTTCATATTTTCTTATTTTTAACTTCTGTCTTTGTGTCTTAAAATTGTTCCTACAAAAAAACACACATCACTGGGTTCAAGGCAAAGTTATGACGGAGGTGAAGTTTGAATTCAGTGGCTTCTACCTCCTCAGCTTTCTTTTCCTTGTTCCTGCTACTACTTCACCCCCTTCTGTAGCCTAAACTGGGCCCCATTCAGGCTTTGTCTAAAGAACACCATAGAAAAAGAGTAAACCCATTACTATTCCAAGGAAAATGGAAAGAAAACACCAAATCAAAAAGCACAAGGTGAATATGAACAGATACAATCATATCTAATTTCTTGCTTAAGAAACAAGAATTTGAGAGAAAAGCTCAAAGACTCTACAAAAAGAAGAAAACAAAAATGTTCAAAATTTTGAGCAAAAAGACTAAAAAGGGCCAACCAAACTTGCATTTACAAATGAAGAACCTTCTTAAAACATATTTAAAAAAATTAAACCAGACATTTTGTGCTTAATCAAGGGTTAAACTACCTGCTGTCTGTCGAATTCTTTGGCATATGTAATGCATGTCCTCACAACTAAAGTTGTCAACGTAAACTGGATCACTAAGCTATACTAAATATAAAACACCCAAATATTTTTGCTCTTGTAAAAGACAATTTTCTATATATGCTCTACACAATATGATGTGTCTCTCATTTATTTGCCTCTGAAGGGAGGTTGGCCTGAGAATGGAAAGAACCTTCTACCTAGGTGACAGGTTCAAGTGGGTAACACTTTTGTACCACATGAAATTCAGGTAGAAGAAAATGTTTTGAAAATTTAAAAGAAGCAGGACACAAAATTATATATTTTATATGATTCTGTCTCTCTAACACACACACACACACACACACACACACACACACATTACATACGCACGAGAGAACGTATTGGTTAAGAAAGATACCTATTACTACCAATAGATAATTGTTTATTATATATATTATTCTGTATTTTCCAAGCCTCTACTAGTAAGCAAAATAAAAAAGAAGTTAAGGTACTAACAAATTCCAAATTCTTGCTTCTGTGTTTACTTTTTCTCAAATGCCCAGGTCAAATGGCATCGAACATTCGGCCTGGGGGAGAGAAGACACATGGGTTAACGCCCCCCCGCCCCCCCTCCCCCCCCCCCCCCCCCGCCAGGACAGTTCCAACTACAGCCATTACCAGACCCCAAGGGACATCTGGCCTACCTCCTTCTAAATAATTGTTCTTATTAAATTAGGACTAAGATGTGAAGATGTGGTAAAGATAGGCTCAGCAGAGGGTACATGCCATCACAACATATAAAACTGCTGCACCTTTAAATGCAAATGCCACCTCCTTCTCCTGCCTCCTCAGGCCCCGTCCATAGTGGCTGAATCACACAGCTGTGGTGGCATCCACTGCTCTTTCCTAAGGGCTTCTGGGTGGCAACACGCCTCTTCTCTTTGACATTGTGTTCTTTTTTCCTCCCTCCCCCTGACTTTACCTCACAGGGACATTGGGAAGAGAATAAAATTGAAATATGTAGAGCATTCTCAGCTCCTCCGAGGGTGGGTGGAATCTGAACAGAAATAAGAAATTATCTAGCCCTAACCCAGTGGTCGGCAAACTGTGGCTCGCGAGCCACATGCGGCTCTTTGGCCCCTTGAATGTGGCTCTTACACAAAATACCTCGGCCTGGGCGAGTCTATTTTGAAGAAGTGGCGTTAGAAGAAGTTTAAGTTTAAAAAATCTGGCTCTCCAAAGAAATTTCAATCGTTGTGCTGTTGATATTTGGCTCTGTTGACTAATGAGTTTGCCGATCACTGTCCTAACCGGTTTGGCTCGGTGGATAGAACGTCGACCTGTGGACTGAAAGGTCCCAGGTTCAATTCCAGTCAAGGGCATGTACCTTGGTTGTGGGCACATCCCCAGTAGGGAGTGTGCAGGAGGCAGCTGATCAATGTTTCTCTCTCATCGATGTTTCTAACACTCTATCCCTCTACCTTCCTCTCTGTAAAAAAACCAATAAAATATATTTAAAAAAAAAAAGAAATTATCTAGGTTTCTGTTGCCCCTCATGCTGCTTTATATACCTGTCATCCAATAAGACTTAGTTCATTCTCTCCATTTTTTTTCCTTCCAAATACTGATGAAAGAAAATTTGTCTATAAAGGTTCCTAGTTGACTTCCCAACCTTTTCTCTTAAACATTATTATATGGCCTACTTTGTAAGCTTAGTTTTAGGTTTGGTGATATCAAGATTAATATTATCTTTTGTACCAGTACATTTTACTTTGTTAGGTTCTGAACAATCAGATAACAGAATTTTCTAAATAACAATTCCATTTAACACCAACAAAAATACTTATGTGTTTATATTAATAAAATATAAACATCTGGGACCAAATTTGTTTGCTGGACCAATCATTTGGAATTGCCTTTAGGAGTTAAACAAATATGGTTTAATGCATTTTTAAACTAGGGCTGATTTTTAGAAGTGTTTACACTTAAACTATATGGAAATTATAGTCATAGAGCCAATGAATAGAATTCTATCTATGAAGCCATTATAAATTCATTGTCGTTACTTGTAAGCACATGCCTTATTTTAACATACAAGATATGACATGATGTGAGTGTCTTGCTCTCCATTTCTCATTCGCTGAAAACAATTCCTTAGGAACCCAAACCAGCAGTAATGGAAAGTGAGAAAACAAACAAAACACAGGACAATCCTATCTAATAATCCTATCTAATAAAGAGGGAATATGCTAATTGACCATCACTCTGTCACAAAGATGGCTGCACCCACAGCTGAAGCCAAGTTCCCATAGGGAGCCTTAAGGAGCAATCAGCAGGGACCTGAGGCTATGCCCTCCCCAGCCCCCGTGGGGCTTGACAGGGGATCTCAGGCCGCACCCCCCACCAGGTGGGGCTTGACAGGGAACTTCAGGCCTCACCCTCCACCCAGTGGGGCTTGATGGGGGACCTCAAGGTGTGCTTCCCGTCCTGGTGCTGGGCTAGGGGACCTCAGGCTGCTACCCACGCCCCAGGACCAGGCTGGGGGACCTCAGGCCATGCCCCCCCACCAGGTGGGGCTTGACAGGGGACCTCAGGCAGTGCCCCCCACCCAGCGGGGCTTGACGGGGGACCTCAAGGTGCACCCCCAGTGCTGGGTCAGGGGAACTCAGGCTGTGCCCCCACCCAGCGGGGCTTGACTCGGGACCTGAGGCTGCACCCCCCTCCCAGTTCTGGGCTAGGGGACCTGAGGCTGCACCCTCCTGCCTGGTGGGGCTTGATGGGGAACCTCAGGCCATGCCCCCCACCCAGCGGGGCTTGACAGAGGATCTTAGGCCATGTCCCCCACTTGGCGGGGCTTGACAGAGAACCTCAAGGCACACCCCCTGCCCCGGTCTGGGCTGGGGGACCTCAGGCCATGCCCCCCGTCCTGGCGCCGGGCCAGGGGACCTGAGGCTATGCCCCCTGCCCAGCAGGGCTTGACAAGGGTGGGACTGGCCTGGTCTGGATCTAGCCCAATGGGGGGGAGGGGCTGGCCGGGTCTGGGTCTCACGTGATTTTGAGGTGCATGTGGGTGGTGGGGACTTGACTCTGGGTCCTGTGGTGAGCCCCAGACTCTGACAGGAGGAAGGTTTTCATATACATTGTACTAATTTTCTTTAATCTCTGACACTTCTATTATAGAGAAAGAGCAAATAGCAATATTAAATTATTTCCTCTAATTAATCCCCTTTTAATGTGCACGAATTTCATGCACCAGGTCACTAGTCTATAATAAAAGCAAATATGCTAATTAGACCAGATGTCCTTCCAGACATCCTTCCGGGTGACCTTCCGGATGAAGCTGGGGCTGTGAGAGATGCCCTGGTCCCGGGTACCTGCCAGTGGCTGGAGGGAAGCCCAGATCCCAGAGGGAAGCTGGTGCCGGCAGCTGGGGGAAGGAAAGCCTACTCTTGCACGAATTTCATGCATCGGGCCTCTAGTGTTTATATAAAGAACAAAGGTTAACACATGACTCCAGGTCACTTTTTATGTACTTTGTTGATATTTATTTTAGTTATTAAAGAAAATGATTAGTTTGATTCTTTCATGGACTCTGGAAATGAATGGACAGTGCTAGAATCCTGGTTCTATCTCTTAATAATTGTGTAACCTTGGGCCAGTTATTTATTTACCTTTTCTATGCCTCATTTTCCTAATCTATAAAATGAGGCATAGAGAAGTTAATCCTAACTTGTAGGATTGTTGGAAGGGTTAAGTGAACAAAAGAAGCTTAGAACAGTCCCTGGCATAGAGGACTCAATCAATTCTAGGTGTTCCAGATTACAACAAGGGTCCTGCCCTCATGGAGTCTACACTCTAGTGGCAGTATGGATGGGGTAGGTAGCAAAAGACATCACACAAATGACACAGCTAATAGCATCTTTACAATTGTGTTGAGTATAATGAAGGAAAAATATAGGGCACAAATGAACCTCAGAAGTTAAGCTTTCATGATTTAGATCAGCTGTTTTCAATCAGTGTGCCATGGCACACTGATGTGCCACAAGAATTTTCAAAACATGCAATACCTGACTATTTAGTCAGGATCACTAACCTCTTTTCTCTTAGATTGTCAAATAAAAAAATGACAATGACAACTTCCAACACAACAGCTGTCCGGTGTGAAGGAATCAAAAGTATACCTATTTTTTTTTTGTCAGATTGGCAAAAAATATATATTTTTTGGTGTATCACAGAATTTTAGTAATCAGTTTCTGTGTGCCATGAGATGAAATAGGTTGAAAATTACTGATTTAGAATCTTGATATCACACTTTGGTAATATCAAGAACATCTGAAATTTACACTATTACTTATCCACCCATTATATGTAGTGTCATTAAAAAAATCAAAATTAAAAGTTGAGAACTTTTAATTGAAAGATGATAGCATATTAATATATCAAGGTGTTTAAAGATAAATCTTAGCACCTGAGGGGAGAAAAAATTCATCCAATCCATTTGACTTAAAAGACAAACTAGTCCATGACTTACTAAATATTTTACTTTTCAACTATATTGTTCTTTAAAGACACACAATTTTTCAATAGTCTTAGAAAGGCCGGCTAGTGTAGTGGTTTAGGTTCCTAGGTTTTGAAATCAAAGACCAAGGATCTAGCTCTGACATTTGGTTAGCTTTTAAAAAGCTTTAGGCAAGTTCCTCCACCTCTTAAGCATCAGATTTTTCATATTTAAAATGGGAACAACAAAGTTTACATCACGAGATTATTAAGATCAAGTGATAGTCTGGCAACCATCTAGCAGCCTCTAGCACATAGCAGTCACTGAAAAAAGGGGAGCTGGTACCCCGCCAGCCTGGCTCAGGAGGTTCAATTCCTGGGCAGGGCACATGCTCAGGTTCTGTCTTGATCCCCAGTTGGGGGTGTGCAGGAGGCAGCCAATGATTCTCTCCCATTATTGATGTTTTTCTCTCTCTCTCCCTCTTCCTTCCTCTCCGAAATTAATAAAGATTTTAAAAAAAGGGAACTCCTCATCCAAAAGGGACCCTAAAAGGCTGGCCTTTCTTGCTATGATTTTAGATTAGTAAGACCATCAAGACACCTACCCGGTTTGGCTCAGTGGATAGAGCGTGGGCCCAGGGACTGAAGCGTCCCATCGACGTTTCTCTCTCTTTGTCTCTCCCCCTCCTTTCCACTCTCTCGATAAAAGCCAATAGAAAAATATTCTCGGGTGAGAATTAACAAAAATATAAAGATAAAGACCATGAAGAACTTGTCAATGTTTCACTTTTCTGTTTTTCAAAATGGAACATTTTTCTGTGCATAGTCTGTCTTGAAGAAAAAGTAATGTAACATCCGAAAGTAAGATTACTAGAGAAGCCTAATTGCAGAATCAGTGTTGGCATTTATTCCAAATTCCCAGCAACCCTTCAGTTGCAACTAATACTAACATCAGGGTATGTATGTCCAAACCTCATTTCGCACAGGGGAATTCGCCTCAGGGTTTCTGACTTTTTCACCGCTGAGAGCATATTTACAGAGTTCAAAGCTCCACCCAGCAGGGCCTCCGCAAAACAGACAGGCCACCAGCAACCGTGTCCCTGGGCGGCCTGCAAGATACTGATAACCAGAGGCGAGAGCCAGGTCCGGGAGGCGAGGGTCCGCCCAGGGTTCACTAATCCGGGGGTTTGGCGGCCGGAGGGGCGTGGCTCCCCAGCCTGTCCCAGTCCTCGGATCAAGCCAGACTCTAGAAGCCCCAACTCCTCACCCCGCTGCTCCCGCCCCTATTTGGCTGCCTGACCAATCAGAAGGAGGCTCTTCCGAGGGGGCGGGACGAGGGGCGGAGCTGATTGGCCGAAGCTGAAGTCTCGTACTTCAGCTCGGGGCAGTCGACGCGTTGGCTGCGGAAGGTGGCGTGAGCTGAGGCCTTCTGCAACGTTCTGCAACCCAAGCCTGCCGCCATGGGGGACTCCCGGGACCCAGCCAGCGACCAGATGAAGCATTGGAAGGAGCAGCGGAACACGCAGGTACACCCTGCGCCCTCCAAAAGCGGGGCGACCGCGAGTAACGGCCCCGAATTCCGAGCGCGGCGACGTGCCAGGGCTGACCCCCTGATCGCGGGCTGGGGCTGGGGCTGGGGCTGCTTTTCCGTTCCGACGGAGTTACGTTCGCCTGGAGGAGCGGAGAGGATCCCCGCGGGCCTGCAGGGCTTGTCGCGCGGTTGGCTGGCTCTGAGTTTTGCATTTTTGCCAGCCAGGACAGAGGTCGCAGCTTCAGGGAGAAGTGGAGGCGCGTGGAGGGAGAGGCCGAGAGCTGCAGCTGCGAGGAAGGAAGTGGGGGTGAGGGTGGGGGGGTAGGAGGGGGGACCTTGCTCACAAAATTATATAGGCTTTCGTGTTTGCGGGCTGCCGTGGGCTTAGGGACAGTGTTCTATGATCTGGATGACCCCAGCACCCACCACGGTGACGGAGACTTAGTACACACAGCATCTGAAGGACTAAATCAAAGAATTTTACCTTCATTATTTCATTTGCACCGGGAAAACATCGAGCCTAGCATTTGAGAGGTAGAAGCGACATTAGGGATTAATTCATGCGTGTATTCACACGTATTCTTTGAGAGCCTGCATGTGCTAGGCACTGTGCTGGGAGGAGGCGTACAAATTCCAGTGAAGCCAGAACTCTGACGTGGAGAAGCTCAAAGTCTCATCTGGGAGACAAGACAGATAAACATGATTATTTATTCCATTGTGGGGAGGGCTCTTAGATAGTTGCGTAGGTATCTGTAGGTGTAAAGGGAGAGACCGATTTTGCCTGACAGGCTTCCCAAAGCAGGTGACATCTGAATAAGACCTTCAAAGAGAAGGATTTCAACCAGTGGTGGTGGGTGAGGCATTCCTGGCCTGTACCCAGCATCTTAAAGAGCATCTTTGGGGAGGTTGGATTAGATGAGAGCACATCTGGTCTGAGTCTTCTTTTATCACCTTGGCCCAGAGAGTCTAAGGGGCTTGCCCAGTTCCGGTGGCGGCTGGTTAATGGCAGAGAGAGAGGACTGGAGTTGAGAATGGCAGAGAGAGAGGACTGGAGTTGAGCTTTTCCTCGTTCTTGCCTAGTGCTCTTTTTCAAAACCGGGTTACTCTTCATGAAATGGGGTATGAATGCTAAGTGCACATGGATCGCTTTATAGTACTTCCCAGTTGGCGAGAAGGCTGCCATTCTCCTCTGAGGGCCTGCAAAATCTCTCTTCTCATCCTGGCCTTTATTGTATGCCAGTAGGCTAGTGCAGTTTTTTAAAAAAATTTATCTATATTGTTGGAAGTATTACAGATGTCTCCTTTCCCCCCCATTGACCCCCTCCACCCTGCACCTGTCTTCCCCTTACTTCCCCTGCCCCCCCCCCCGCCTTCACCACACTATTGTCTGTGCCCATGGGTTATGCATATCCTATCTAATAAAGAGGGAATATGCAAATTGATCATCACACCATCACAAAAGGTGGCGGTGCCCATAGCTATAAGATGGCGGCACCTAGTCCCCTCATCCCCGCCAGAGTCCCCCAGTCCTTTCAGCCCAGCTGGGGGGGGGCGGGCAGCAGGCGCACGGTGCGGCCGGACCCTCCCTCAACCGCCCAGGGCCGGCCAAGGCGTAGGCAAGCCTCAGATGGCAGCTGCCCAGCCGCCCAGGGCCGCCCGAGGCTCAGGTAACCAGGGCTGGCCGAGGCTTGTGCTGCTGGCAGTGGCAGCAGCAGAGGTGTGATGGGGGCATTGCCTTCCCCTGATTGCTGGGTCGCCTCCTGCCCCTGAGGGCTCCCAGACTGTGAGGGGGGCGGGCCGGGCTGAGGGACGCCCCCTCCAGTGCATGAATTTTCAAGCACTGGGCCTCTAGTATACATGTAAGTTCTTTAGTTAATCTCTCCCCACCCACCAACCCACCCACCCAGTCCCGATTTCCCTCTGAGATTCATCAGTCTGTTCCATGCTTCTATATCTCTGGGTCTGTTTTTTTGATCAGTTTATTTTGTTCATTAGATTCCACATGTGAATGCGATCATGTGAGTTTTCATCAAAGTGAACCGGAGAGACTGGGAGTCTTACTCATCAAGCACATGCAACTAGTTGTGGCAGAGTCAAACTCAGATCTCGGCTCCTGGGGACAGGACTCTTTCCATACCCAGTGGTTGCTACATCTTGGTTCACACAGAAATGTTCATGAACACTCGGTGCATTGCAAAAAAATATGGGCAATGTAATGAGTTTTACGTAGAACAAAATTTACTCCTTTTTAAAGGACTCCCCTTTATTCTGAGACTAGCTTGCCTCTTTCTTCATTGTTTGGGAGAACCATGAACTGTTTGTTAAATTATTGAGTCCCTGCTGATGAGTTACCCTATGTGGTTGCCCAGGTCTGAAACAGCTGGCCCGCAAAGCACATCCGTACTTGGGGACTCACGTTGGGAATACTGCTGTCTCCTCTGCCTGTGGCATTGTAAGGCACTGTGTAATGGTCCTGATTGGAATGTTTTCCTATTCCTCGCTTTTCACTGCTCTGAGGGAAAACAGCTTATTTTTTTTGAAGTGTCCTCTACCCTATACCCCCCAAGAGGAATTTTGCATATGTCATAAAGCCTGTATAATTTTCCAGTGTTTTATTATAAAAAATTTTCAAACATTCAGAAAAGTTGAAAGAATTGTGCCGTATATCTCCATATATCCACCATCTGGATTCTACACTGAACATTTTGCTATATATGTTTTATTTCATGTATTCTCTCTGTCCATCCCTCCATACATTCATTCTCCCATTTTTGGGGGGTGCATTTCAGAGTAAGTTGCAGATATCAGTAGACTTGACCCCATGAACACCAAGCATACAAATGAACAGAGTTCAATGTTAATGTTTTTAAGGTAATACTTACACAGAGAGAAATATACAAATATTAAGTGGATCACTCTATGATATGCATACCTGTGAACCCTATTCCTTTATCAAGATATAGAAGATGATCACTTTCCACCCTGGAAAGTTCCCTCATGCTGTTTCCCAGGCATTTCCTTCAATCCCTCTGCAGGCAACTACTGTTGATTTTCTTTTTTTAACTTTTGATTTTTGTACTTTTTGTATAATGCTTCATTCAGCAAAAGTGTTTTAAGACTGCCTTAGCTGGTTTGGCTCAGTGGATAGTGTCGGCCTGCGGACTGAAGGGTCCCAGGTCCAATTCCGGTCAAGGGCACATGCCCGGGTTGCGGGCTGGATCCTCAGTGAGGGGGTGTGAAGGAGGCAGCCAATCAATGATTCTCTCTCATCATTGATGTTTCAGTCTCTCTCTCCCTCTCCCTTCCTCTCTGAAATCAATAAAAATATTTTAAAAATAAGTATTTTAAGACTAGAAAAAAATGTTTTCAGATTCATTCATATTGTTGCATATATCAAACTTTATTTATTTATTTTTTTTGCTGAGTAGTATTCTATTGAATAATATACCATTTGTTTTTCCTGGAGCTGGATACCTGTGGTATTTCCAGTGTTTGGCTATTATGAATAAAGCTGCTATGAAAAATCTTATACAAGTCTTTTTGTGCACATATACTTTCATTTCTCTTAGGAAATACCTTGGCGTAGAGTTGCTGAGTCATAGAGTATGTTAATGTTTTAATATATGTCTTTATTGATTTCAGAGAGGGGGAGGGAGAGGGAAAGAGCGAGAGAGAATCATCAATGAGAGAGAATCATTAATCGGCTGCCTCTTGCCCAACGCCTAGTGGGAATGGAGCCCTGACTGGGAATGGAACCATGACCTCCTCGTTCACGAATTGATGCTCAACAACAATGAGACACACCGGCCGGGCCAGTCTTTCAATTTTAGCTATTCTGGTGGGTGTGAAGTGGTATCTCATTGCAGTTTTAATTTGCATTGTTCTGATGGTCAGTGGTGCTGAGAAAAAGTAAACACAGAAACAAGAATTGGGGATTCGTTATTACCTTACCTTCTTTTCCCCAAGTGGTTGTACCATTTTATGCTTCCATCATCAGTGTGAGAGTTCCAGTTGCTCCACGTTCTGTCAGCTTTTGGTGTTGTCAGTCCTTTTTTCTCTCTCACATGATGAGCCAGAGTAGTTTGACGTTGAAGAGGGGAGTGAGTACCCCCAGTTATTGAGGGCTTCAGGCTGAAGGAGGCTACCCCTTTGTCGACACATGACCTTTAAGATTGCCCTGGGCGTCACTGTCTAGCCACAGAAGGTCAAGAGCATGGAGGAGTGTGTGTGGGAGGTTTAGGGGCCAGGCTGGAAGTGGCGTGGGTCACTTCTACTCATATTCCATTGACCTGAACTCTGTCACATGGCCTCACCTAGCCATGAGGGAAGCTGGGAAATGTAGTCTATCTCTGTGTCCAGGTAGTTTACCCTACTATATTATCCAAACCATACGAAACATGTTTGGTGAAAATCTATCCAGCCATTTTCTTGTGATGTGGTGAAAGGCAAAAACTTTCTGACATGAAAGCATGCTTTCTGTTAGAAAGTTCTGACAGTAATGGACAGTATGTTTTTTAAATCCCCCCCTTGCTTGGCAAATGCTTTTGCTTACATGGGCAGCGTTGTATCAGTGCCCTCCTCCTCACTCCCCAGGCTGGTTTCACTTTTACTGAACCGTGCAAGCGTTACGGTTTGGAACCCCTGTCGGAGGGCACCGTGCTGCCTCCTCCTCCTGCAGGACCCAGGTGCAGAATGCCAAGCTGGGTGGATCCTCCTTTGGAACCAGAGTGTCAGCATACGGAAAGCAATTTATTGGGCGTCTTTCCTTGTGGTCAGATTTTGTTGCTGATAAGTGAACTGGGAGTTTTGTAAGCTTTAATAAGTGAGCATTGAACCCAATATGTTCCTAGGTACGACTTGGACCATCTTAAATATCTTTATTTCTCTTTCTCTCAAAATACATCGAGGGGAGGGAGGTGATTCGGCAGGGGTTCCCAGTCTCTTTGGATGGAACTTAAACGGGGACTTCGTTGCTCACTGCTTAGAATGCCATGGGCTGGCTATTCCACTGGGATACTTAGGCTCCATTAGTGGCGTCTGCTCCCTCCGAAATTGGAGACTTTGTATGTCTCAGGCCTTACCTTTCTAACCAGTTAACTGCCATGCGTCCAAAATGGAAACCATCCCACTTAAGTCTATAGATGGTTACTGCGTGTAAAGGGTTAAAAAGTTTCCTTTTTTTTTTTTTACCTGGGAGAGAGGTTGGGTCTTAGCTCATCGTTTCCTGTCGGTGAGTCATAGACAGTGCCTGCAGGGTCTATGTCTTCTTTTTTTTTTTTTTTTTGAGTAACTGCATTGATGTAATGCTGCCAATATTTGGGATGGAGAAAGGGTGACTGATAATTTAATTCACTGTGTACATGCTCTTTCATTTCTCTTGGGAACTACCTAGGAATGGAATTGCTGGTTCGTAGTGTGGGAGAGGGAGAGAGAGAGAGAGAGAGAGAGAGAGAGAGAGAGAGAGAGAGAGAGAGAGAGAGAAAGAGAAAAAGAGACAGGGAAGGAGAGAGAGAGATAGGGGCAGACAGACACATTGTGAGTAATGGAGTAAACATTTCTAAGCTTCTATTTCTGTTTGTCAAAATCTAGAACACTTCATATTTTTTCTCCAGGTAAGAAAAGAGAGGCTGATTGCAAAATATAAAACAAGCAATTTTATTTTTGTTTATTTTCTCTTTATGTTTTGTTCTGTATTTTCTTTCTGAGTATTACGACTAGTGCAGTTTCTATTACAAAAAGTAAAGGAATATTTTACATTTGTGGATCAGTTATCCTTCTTTTTTGATCCTCTTTTTCTTTCTTCCTCTTATTCCCTACTTTTTTTTTTTTAAAGGACCCTGCCAGTTCTCAGTGCTCTCAGACGTATTTTAGAAAGACAGTTTCAAGACAGAGAAAACCTCGTTTGTAATGTCTATTATTCCGTGCATTTTAACGATTTTATTTTCCATAGTGTTATTCTCAATGTTTGCTGGTTATTGAAAACCACAAGTGATGTTTTGATCATTTCTTGTTGGCAACTCACCAAGAACAGAGGAAAAGAGTTCCCCAGGTGATTCCACTGACAGCTGGTGCTGAAACATTAAGGTTTAGGTTTAAACTAACGGTTAAATTGTACCAGTTCACTCCTTTTTCTGATTCATTTTTCCACTTTAAATTTTAAATGGAGTGTACAGTGTCACATGTATTAGCACATGTGTATCTTCAAAAGAGAGTGGTGTGACTGGAGGTAACTGGGACCCTTCAACTTTTGTACAGTTCGGAAGGGTTTGCTGCTGGATGGGTAGGGAGAGAGCCTGGATGGATGCCTACATGTCTGTCATGACTGTCTGGTCAGTTTCTGACAGCCAGTGAAGTGGTAGCATACATGTGCTTATGTGTGCGGCCTGCATTTTGCAGACATTTAGCTCTTTTTTTTTTTTTTTAAATATATTTTATTGATATTTTACAGAGAGGAAGGGAGAGGGATAGAGAGCTAGAAACATCGATGAGAGAGAAACATCGATCAGCTGCCTCCTGCACACCCCCCACTGGGGATGTGCCCGCAACCAAGGTACATGCCCTTGACCGGAATCGAACCCGGGACCCTTCAGTCCGCAGGCCGACGCTCTATCCACTGAGCCAAACCGGTTTCGGCCATTTAGCTCTTTTAATCCATGTATTAACTCTGGGAGGTAGTCATTTTTTTTGTCCATTCTGCAGATGAAAAATTGCAACTCAGAAATAATAAGTAACTAGCTAGTAGCTGCTCATCTGGTAACTGGCAGGGCTGGAAGTTGGACCCAGGCTCTGTGGGGGCGGGACTCAGGATTTCTCCACGGTGCCGTGTTAACCGCTTCCCATTTCACTGTGAACAGAACGCTAGCAGCTAAGGGGATTGTTTTAGTGCACGTGAGGGTCTTCTTTATTAATTTTTCAAATTCCAAGATCTCTCTCTTTTTTAAAAATATATTTTTATTGATTTCAGGGAGGAAGGGAGAGGGAGGGAGAGAGAGAGAAACATCAATGGTGAGAGAGAATCATTGATTGGCTGCCTTCTGCACGCCCCCAAGTGGGGATCGAGCCCTCAACCCAGACATGTGCCCTAACCAGGAATCGAACTGTGACCTCCTGGTTCCTAGGTCTACACCCAACCATTGAGCCACGCCAGCTGGGCCCAAGATCACTTTTATTCAGTGCATTTTCCCAAAGAGCTCACGGTACTTTTATGGTTTAAGTGACTTCCCTGCCATTTTCCCTTCTAGAGAAGAGGCAGGTATTAACTGTATTTTAAAATTCAGGACAGATGTGCACTAAGTTATGTACTCCACCCCAGGTTGTGGAAATTCTGAGCATAGTGCTTTTTTGGGTAAGTGAGGTCGGTACCGTTAACTTTCATCAGTAGACGTTTTTGAGTTGTTCTTCCAGGACAGAGGTGGTGTAGCTTTGCTTCACCCACACATCTCCCCTGCCTTCCCAGTGAGGGGGCCATGGAGCGGCAGTTGTTGGGGTCAGAAGTAGAGTGTGTGACGATGGAACAAGGTGAAGCTGAGAGTTTCCCAGGATCATGTGGGGCTTAGAAAACGCTGCTCCCACCCTAGAGGAGGGACAGCTTCTGATGTCACTGAAATTGGAGAATTGAGTGGATTAAAACATGCCTGATTACGCTAAAATAACCTATCCTACTTCAGAGACATTTGACATCTTTAGAAAATTAATGCCATTATCCATCTTACCAGTAACAGTTTGTTTTCAGTGACAATAAAAGCTGTTGACGTTTTCTATTTGGGGAATGGAAAAGAAATGTTGTCTATAGCTGGCATACACACTGCTGGAGGGAAATGGGCAGGATGGCCCACTGTGACATCTATCATAATAATAAAAAGCCAAGAGGCGTCACGACCAAAATGTCCAAACGACCAGTTGCCATGCGGTGGCATTGACCATCTCAGCCCGAGTTCAGTGGGTGGCGGCAGCGGCAGGAGTGAAGCAGCCTGGGTCCCGGGTGCCTGGCAGCAGCAGGAGTGAAGCAGCCTGGGTCCCGGGCGCCTGGCAGCGGCCGGAGTGAAGCAGCCTGGGTCCCGGGCGCCTGGCAGCGGCCGGAGTGAAGCAGCTCGGGTTCCAGGTACCTGGCAGTGGCAGGAGTGAAGCAGCTCGGGTTCCAGGTGCCTGGCAGTGTAATGAAGCATGTGTGAATGCTGAGTACCACGCTAACTGCCATAGCTTCCCAGAGACCACCTTCTCACTATTTGTTTGGACACTCAGTGTTAAGCACATATGATCCCTTTTTTTGGGATCCTTAGCTTGGGGTGGAGCCTGATGATTCTATTTGCAACAGGAGCTGAGCAGGTTAGCAGGTTATTTATCTTCCTGTTCTTCAGAGCAGATTTTTTAGCAGATTGGGGTTGAAATTTATCAAGGTCTTCTGAGACCTGATTATAAATTCCAGGCAATGGAATTTATACCTTGTATTTTAGTACTTTGGACACAAGAAATGTAAAGAGTTTGGGTAGAAAGTATGAATATTGCAAAATGATGTACCTATGGCAGTGCAAATGACAGTCTTTAAAAATTATTACTATTATTTATTTTGTACTGACTCGCCTGCATTCTTTTCTTTTCATGTTTGCTTAGAAACCTGATGTCCTCACCACTGGGGCCGGTATTCCAATAGGGGACAAACTTAATATTATGACAGCAGGGCCCCGGGGGCCCCTCCTGGTTCAGGATGTGGTTTTCACCGATGAAATGGCTCACTTTGACCGGGAGAGGATTCCTGAGAGAGTCGTGCATGCTAAAGGAGCAGGTGAGAGCTGTGTCCATTTGTTGTCAAAGGATTGTTTCAGAACACAGATGTTCAAAATATCTGTAAAACGTTTACCTGGCTTTTAATTACAGAAACAAAAGATGGAGGTGGTATTGAAAAGAAAGCTGAAACTCAACAGGAAAAAGCGAGCTTGATAGAAAGGGAGAAAAAGTCTTTCTCTTAGCTGCTTGCTTGGGCTCCCAGTTAGGACTTCCTGATTTCTTTATTTCCTCTTCTTCCATCGTCTCTAGTTTTTCGTTTGTTTTTTTGGCATCGCTTTTCCATGGTGACTTTGGTGTGTGGTGCGGTTTGCTGTTTGGCTCTGTGGTGTCCTTCCTAAGTGTTTCTTCTTTCTTTCCCTGCGTTTTCTTCTCCTCTCCTGTTCTTTCCTCTTCTAGGTCCTCCCGTACTCCCAGGCCCTCTCAGGCCCTGTGTCCTTGGGGCCACCTTGGTCAGTTCCTGCCAGCCCCACCCCCGTCTTCCTCCTCTTGGCTCCAGCTGGAAAGCTCTCAGTTTAGCACTGTAACAGGGCTTTGACTTTTGTCATTTTGAGTTTGGACACCTCCCCTTGCCCTGTCATCAGGGATGCCATATTGGTAGGTGGTACAGTAGTTTGCACTCTACAAATGCTTGTTGGTTTAAATTGATTTCATATTGGAAGCTCCCAGAAAGCCAGTTTCAAGGCTAACCCATCAGTTTCTCTTGTCACCCAGATGCCTGGTGAGGGTCTGACAGTCTGAGAGACGGTCTCATGAGAATGTCTGTGTCTTTCTCGTTAGGGGCTTTTGGCTACTTTGAGGTCACGCACGACATTACCAAATACTCCAAGGCGAAGGTGTTCGAGCATATTGGAAAGAGGACTCCCCTTGCAGTTCGATTCTCCACCGTTGGTAAGTCAGTGTGTTTGCGGGACTGGTATTCCTGCACCTTATTTGGGGCATTGGTAACATAATTTCAAGAAAACCTTGTTAAGACAGAAAACAAGCACTTCTCCAAATTATTGCCACGTGTTACAGTAGAAAAAATACCTTGCAACATGTAGGAAGTGACTTACATATCTCTTTGTTGAGGTCTAAGGAGATCACACTTAGGCAGAGGCCACCTCTGCAATGCTGTGCCATTTGGAAAGAACTTGGCCACAAGTGGTTGCCTCAGATGGAAGCATGGAGTTGGTGCTCTTGTTCAGTACCCTCGATGACAGCTGCCCTTTTTTGAGAATTAGCTCCATGCCATCCATGCTTTACGGACATCAGCTGTGATCTAACCTGTAGATTTACTTTGCAGAGAGGGATTATTTGTGCTGCAGAGGTTAAGTGATTTTTCTCGTGTCACGGAGCTAGTAAGAATTAGATCTGTTGTGCTACATCTTAACACACCACGATGTTATGATTCTGTTCAATCTGTTTGTGTACTTTTAAAATTCTTTGGAATGCAAATCTAAATGAAATTAAGAATAGGAGCCTATCTGTCAACTCATTTTCTTAATATGACACTCGTAATTCTGCTAACTTGTGTTCTCTTTGCTCACTACCTTATCTTCATACTTATTCTCTTCCCTTATTTTAATGTAAATTTTAATTTCCTGTTTGAACAAAGCTCTCTCATTATGTCGAATGAACAACCTTTTCAGCTGTTATTACATATACAGGCAAACCTCCGGATATTGTGCTTTCGGTTCCAGACCATCACAATAAAGCAGTTATCACAATAAAGCTGGTCATAATCTTTTTGCTGGTGGAGGGTCTTGCCTTCAATTTGTAAAAATTGAAACATCGCTAATATAAAGTGCAATAAAGCGAAAGCACAATAAAACGAGGTATGCCTGTATTACTCTCAATTAATTCTTTTGTTTAATTTGTAGACCAACTTAGCTGGTGGGTGGTAGAAATAATAACCTAGGCACTTACATACCTAATTTACGTCTAGGAAATGGATTGGAAAGGCTAGATGTCAGCGTTTCTTTATGACTTCAGGCTTCCTGGAGGCAAAGTGCTCTGCTTATGCTTCATTCCCCCCATTTGAATCCTCTAGCTGGAGAATCGGGCTCAGCCGACACCGTTCGTGACCCTCGTGGGTTTGCAGTGAAATTTTACACAGAGGATGGTAATTGGGATCTTGTTGGGAACAACACCCCCATTTTCTTCATCAGGGATGCCATATTGGTAGGTGATAGCGTATTTTGCACTCTGCAAATGCTCGTTGGTTTAAATTGATTTCAAATTCTCTGTATAGATTGGCATTTGAGGGGAAGTCCTCGGAAAGACAGAAAGAAGAGAATTTGGGTCGGAGGGATTGCCTTCTAAGGCACATCTTTCTGTAATGTCTTCGTATAAGATCAAATTACGACAGTTACCATTGGGCTTGGATTTGGCATTTTAGTCTTCACTGACTTATGGGAATAGTCCATGGAAGATTAATAAAAACAGGCACTTTGCCCTAGAAACGGGGAGGATAAATTTCATGTTAGGGTTTGGCAGTTTAAAATTCTAGGATGCTGTTCGGTATTATAATCCATAAACCTAGCAACAGGCATTGTATAATATACAATACCGTAATTCCTGTAAATGTAATTTGTGTGTTTTCTCTCTCTCTCTTTTTCCATTTAGTTTCCGTCCTTCATCCACAGCCAAAAGAGAAACCCTCAAACGCACCTGAAGGACCCGGACATGGTCTGGGACTTCTGGAGCCTGCGGCCCGAGTCTCTGCATCAGGTGGGAACACTGCTGTTTTCGTAGGTGACAGTATGTACTGGGATGGAACTGGGATCATGCCTCAGAATGTGTTTCTCCAGTTTTGACTGTTTCATTGGAATTGGTTTCTGACTTTCTTTTTGGGAGGCTTACTCAGATTTCTTGATCTTGAATAATTTTTTAATGGCCCATCTTATTAATCTTGCCCTGATCATAGACCTTAAGTGATGCTAGAAACATTATCAATTGATATTTAGCAATAGTAAGGATTAAAGTCTCTAGTATGAAGTATTATGGAAATGAGGGGAAAGTAGTGCTAAACAAATTTACTATTAAAATAAATTTTGAATAACAAGTTAGTCTAGTTTTCAGATTTATTTTAATTTTTTTAAAATATATTTTATTGATTTTTTACAGAGAGGAAGGGAGAGGGAGAAAGTTAGAAACATCGATGAGAGAGAAACATCAATCAGCTGCTTCCTGCACACCCCCTACTGGGGATGTGCCCGCAACCAAGGTACATACATGCCCTTGACTGGAATCGAACCTGGGACCCTTGAGTCTGCAGGCCAATGCTCTATCCACTGAGCCAAACTGGTTAGGGCTAGTTTTTCTTTATAGAGGTTAATGATTTATCATTCTGCTTTAAAATTCTTCTTTTTTTAAAAAATAAATGATGATAATGGTAACCTTTCTTGTGGGTACTTGGTTAGTATGTTTTATGCTAGGGACTTTCTGGACATGTAGGAGTGTCTTAAAAACCCAGGATGTTTTGATTTAAATGGAAAAATATTAGGTGTTATTTTTCTGTTCCTTAGGTCTCCTTCTTGTTCAGTGATCGGGGGATTCCAGATGGACACAGGCACATGAATGGATATGGGTCGCATACTTTCAAGCTGGTTAATGCGAATGGAGAGGCATTTTATTGCAAATTCCATTATAAGGTACGTGTTTTCCTTTGGGGCAAGGGATAAAAGGCTCCCACCACCCACATCTCCTTAATTCTGCGGGTTAGGGAAAGATGCAAAAGATCAAGGCCTCTCCAACCTTCCCCTACTTCCACCCACAAGGATGGGAAGTACTGATCTATTTGATTAGTACCGTGAATCTTTTGTTATCTGCCACCTGTTCACCTGCTCAGTCAGAAGAGCTGTGTGTAGTCTCCTTTTGGTCTCTTCTTTTCATGTGGCTAGAGGGGAAGACCACACAGCTGCTGTCTATTGTCATGCTTTCTTCTCCTTCTGGACCCTGGGAACTCTGCCATACATATTTGGGAAAATGTTTCTTTTGTGCTGGCTTTCTGGTGTGGGCAGGTGCACATTGAAATTCTTTTCTCCCTAGGAAGGGAAGATCTAAGGTTTTTATTTGGGCTCAAAAGTAATAAGATAATACAGGCCTCCAGACTAGGCCAATGGAGATTTCTATCTGGTTAGCCTAGTTCTCTAGAGTTCTGTGTTGGAGTTTTAGAGTCAAGCCTTCACAAACAGTGAAGTATCATGCTTTGCCTTTCCTAGCCCTTAGTCATTGTTGGGAATGTAGATATATATTGGGGTCCAGGAGGGCACTACGGCAGAAGTGGGGCATTCTGTCGGCAATACCTATCTCGCCGTTACTTTCCAAATCTGATGCTATCTTTCCAAATACATTTCTCCTAACATTTTAATTCATCCATCCATGTATTTAGCATTTATTGAGGGTATATGGTGGACGAGGAAAATAAGTAAAATCTATTACAAACGTCAGAAAACAAAAATTCTATTTTTTAAATTTACTTTTGTACAATCAGATCAAATCAGTTACCTTTGGGGGGGCTTTTGAGAACCTTTTAATTAACTGAAATGTTTTAAAGGGATCTCTCTTAATCTTGGCATTTGTTAGAATAAGCAGTATCCCATGAGAACTCTGGAAGGTTATTGGAAAACCTCTGGTTGTCTAAGAACTTGTTTCCAAATACTCCTGCTAAAATAAGAAGAGACAGAAGTGGACTCATGACAAATGGAATCTCCCTTTTAATGATCTCACAAAGACCTGTTTTCTTCTGTCCTGTCTTAATATTTATTTACCTGAACAACTTACTAGTATGTAGGTATATCAAACAGAAAAACCGTCACTTCTCTTTATACTTATGACTCCGATCTGTAATCTTTTGGCAAGGAATACGTTGGCTTGTGACTGGCTTGTAATTGGCCATGGGCTTGTCATTGCCAAAACAAGTGTTAGAGTAGGACTAGGTGATTGTATCTGGGACGGCTAGCATGATTGGTGGCTTTGCAGTTAGACCAATCCGAACTCAGGTCTTCCTTCTTCTAGATAACTGTGACTTGGGCATATTATTAAAAGTTCTCTGAGCTCCAGTTTTGTGTCTATAAAATTGGGATAATAATACCTGCTGTCCATGGTCCTGGAGAGATTGGCTTGCTTGTGGGTCTGTTCAGCGGAGGGCCTGAGGTAGCCCGAGATCTACATAGATTCATGTCTCGATGATTCTGACCTAAGAGAACTCGTTTCTAAGCCCAACAGATTTAATTAAAATCGGGAAGGTATTGCAATATTGTTGCACAATTTAATGTATTAGCTCTCTGGGTGATCTGCAGATGGCAACCTCCATTTTTTTAAATATATATATATATATTTTTTTTTTAATTGATTTTTTTACAGAGAGGAAGGGAGAGGGATAGAGAGTTAGAAACATTGATGAGAGAGAAACATCAATCAGCTGCCTCCTGCACACTCCCTACTGGGTATGTGCCCGCAACCAAGGTACATGCCCTTGACCGGAATCGAACCTGGGACCCTTGAGTCTGCAGGCCGACGCTCTATCCACTGAGCCAAACCGGTTAGGGCGGCAACCTCCATTTTTTAAATCCTGGCTTTATTTTTAATAGTAAGAAGGGTTCAAATCTTGCCACTGGCTAGAGAGTTGGGATTTCTGTGGTCATAATGTATTAGTGTTTCGAAGTTGAGTTTTGCTAAGAAAGTCTTTCCATGGAGCTTGGCGTGATGGGGATCTTTTAGAATAAGATACAGGTGGGAAATTTATTGAAGATCAGTATGGTATGAGATAATAGGAGCACTTGTGAAAGTGACTTAACTTCTTTGGATCTTAATAGCTTGTTTGGAAAGTCAGAATACTAATTCTACCAACTCATACTCAGAGAACTGTTTCCGAGTGGCTGTACTGAATGAAGTCCTTCCAGCTCTGTGAACTATGATTCTATAGTTTCTTTTTTAAAAGGGAAGAGTATGGGGGTGGAGGAATGCTAGCTGAGTACAATCTCATAATTGACTTGAGCTGTTAAAAAACACAAAATTAAAAAATTTCTTCATGCAAAAAAAGGAAAATTCTTTAATTTTATTATCTGTGCATTTAAAAATACATTTTGATTTTCTTTTTCTGACTTGAAAAGTAGCATGAGTATAAAAATTCAAATAGCAACCACTCTGGAAAACCGTTTTGAAGTTCCTCAAGAAATTAAATGTAGAATTACCCAGCAACTCCATTTTGAGATATATACTAAAAAAGTCCACTGAATTGGACACTTTAAAATGATAAATTTTATGCCAAGTTTTTTGGGGAGCTTGTCTGAAGACATGAATATAGCACTCTTTATATGGGGGGAAAATTAAAAATAAACTGTATGTCAACAATTTTAAAAATTCAAATAGTATGGAATGAAAAAGGGAAGGATATGACTAATTTTAATATGAAGTGCAGAGATGGATTCCCTAGACGTTTAAAAGAATCATATTAATTAAGTAGAATTCCCTGCTGAAAAATTCATATTTGTGTCAGATTTGAACAGTGGGATTACAGTTAGAAGGGAAAGCCAGTCTCCGAGTAGTGTTACTCAGAATCCTGCAATGAATTCCTAACTAGAGTTCGCTAACTGCGCCAGGAAGTTTCAGTTTGAACTTGTTCTTTCATTCTGTAGACTGACCAGGGCATCAAAAACCTTTCGGTCGAAGATGCAGCAAGACTCTCCCACGAAGATCCTGACTATGGGCTCCGGGATCTCTTTAATGCCATCGCCACAGGCAACTACCCTTCCTGGACTTTTTACATCCAGGTCATGACCTTCAGTCAGGCAGAAAGTTCTCCATTTAATCCATTCGATGTTACCAAGGTAAGTCAGTTAACAATTAAGCTGTTTTCTTCTTTAAGTCTCTTTGTACCTAATTTTAACAAATTTCCAGTCAAATACTCATTGTGGCAGGGAAGTCGTGTACAAACCGCAGTGGGACCACTTTGTGGTTTCCCAGCCTGTGAAGGAGTCTCACCAGCATCTCGCTTCCAGTTCCCGATTGTAAGCTCATCGAGTTTGCCTGGCTTGATATATTGTGTTTTTTTAATTTTTTTTTTTTAATGTTTATTGATGTTTGGAGAGAGAAACATTGATGTGAGAGAGAAATATCGATTGGTTGCCTCCCATAGGTGCCCCAGCCAGGGATCCAACCTGCAACCTAGGTATGTGCCCTGACCTGTAATTGGACCCACAACCTTTTGGTTTACGGGGTGATGCTCCAACTAATTAGCCACCTGGTCAGGGCTTGATGTATTACTATTAGCAGGGAGCAAATTTTGAAAAGCTGATGTACTTTTGCCCAGGGAAAGTGTCAATATTTACTGTTCACTGTTGTGAAAGATTTAACCAATGCACTTATCTTAAGTTCTTATCATCTTACTGGATTAAACATTATTTTTACTTACTATCATTGGCTTATTCTATTTGAAAGCTGGCATTTTTTGTGGGTACTTTAATTTGCTTCAGTTGGTTGTCTGGTAATTGTGAATATCACATTATTTCTAGATTTGGCCTCACAGGGACTACCCTCTTATCCCAGTTGGTAAAATGGTCTTAAATCGGAACCCAGTCAATTACTTTGCTGAGGTTGAGCAGTTGGCCTTCGACCCGAGCAACATGCCGCCTGGCATTGAGCCCAGCCCTGACAAGATGCTTCAGGTAAACCTGTGGATTGGGAGGTACTGAGGCAGGAGTACCTACAAGTATATGCGTGCGCATGGGTACACACACACACACACTCAAACACACACTATAATTTGGTGTGATCTTTTGTATGAAGAATTAACTAGAACATCACTTAAACTTTAATTAACCTGGGTCCTTAGTTTCTGTGGGACTGAATGGAACATTTTGAGATGGGCGTTACAGTATAAACTACATTTCATGGTAAAGTCTCTCAGTATGTTAACACTGACATTTAGTCCCTTAATCGTAAAGAAGTTATATTAGAAAATGCCACAGGTATTTGTAGAGTATAGAAAGCACTCTTTGTTCAGTCTGTAACTGACAGTAGGGAGTATTTTTTAGTTGATTATAACACCTTGGTCTAATTTTATTCATTTCTTCTTCCATGGTGATGCTTGACGAGACCTGGACATGGTTTTTCCATCTGTAAAAAGACCCGGACATGGTTTTTCAAACTAAATTTATTGTTGTCAGTGGTGAAAGGCATTTAACCATGCGTCTTGGTAATGTCCCTGGCACTCGGTCCTTTTTCTTCACTCTTCAATATGCTCTTTTGAGTGTACAAAGAGTGAAACTCTTCTGTGGACTAGACATTAGTAGGAGAATAATTGGATTAACAGTTACTGAGTAAATCAGTCTTTTTGGATTTTGGACTATGATCATGAAACAGAAGTTAAAGATTGCCCCAGGTCAGACTGCAGTGACTGCCGGCTGCTGCTGGACGCGTTGTGGTTCCAGTTCAGGTGTCACTCTTATTATAAAATGTATTTTTATTGATTTCAGAGAGGAAGGGAGAGGGAGAGATAGAAACATCAATGATGAGAGAGAATCATTGATTGGTTGCCTCCTGCGCGTCCCCTACTGGGGATGGAGCCTGCAACCTGGGCATGTGCCCTGACTAGGAATTGAACCTTGACCTCCTGGTTCATAGGTTAATGCTCAACCACTGAGCCACATGGGCTGAGCAGGCATCACTCTTTGGAGGCACACTAAGTGTTCCCTGTTTTATCTAATAACTAGAGGCCCAGTGCATGAAATTCGTGCACGGGGGGTGGTGTGTGTCCCTCAGCCCAGCCTGCACTCCCTCCAATCTGGGACCCCTTGAGGGATGTCCGACTGCCCGTTTAGGCCTGGTCTCAGTGGGCCTAAACAGGCAGTCGGACATCCCTCTCACAATCCAGGACTGCTGGCTCCCAACCACTCGCCTGCCTGCCTGCCTGCCTGCCCCTAACCGTTTCTGCCTGCCAGCCTGATCACCCCCTAACAACTCCCCTGCCAGCCTGATTGACATCTAACTGCTCCCCTGCCGGCCTGGTCCCCCCCAACTGCCCTCCCCTGCAGGCCTGGTCCCCCCCCAACTGCCCTCCCCTGCTGGCCTGGTCCCTCCCAACTGCCCTCCCCTGCTGACCTGGTCCCTCCCATCTGCTCTCTCTGCAGGCCTGGTCCCCCCCAACTGCCCTCCCCTGCAGGCCTGGTCCCCCCCAACTGCCCTCCCCTGCTGACCTGTTTTCCCTCAACTGCCCTCCCCTGCAGGCCTGGTCCTCCCCAGCTGCTCTCCCCTGCAGGCCTGGTTCCCCCCAACTGCCCTCCCTGCAGGCCTGGTCCCTCCCAACTGCCCTCCCCAGCCGGCCCGGTCACCCCTAACTGCCCTCCCCTGCCAGCCTGGTCACCCCTAATAGCTCTCCCCTGCAAGCCTGGTTCCCCCCCCATCTGCCCTCCCCTGCAGGCCTGGTTTCTCCCAACTGCCCTCCCCTGCAGGCCTGGTCCCCCCCAACTGCCCTCCCCTGCAGGCCTGGTCCCCCTTAACTGCCCTCCCCTGCTGGCCTGGTCACCCCTAACTGCCCTCCCCTGCCGGCCTGGTTGCCCCTAACTGCCCTCCCCTGCAGGCCTGGTCCCCCCCAACTGCCCTCCCCTGCAGGCCTGGTCCCTCCCAACTGCCCTCCCCTGCTGGCCATCTTGTGGCGGCCATCTTGTGTCCACATGGTGGCAGGATCTTTGACCACATGGGGGTGGCCATCTTGTGTGTTGGAGTGATGGTCAATTTGCATATTACTCTTTTATTAGATAGGATAACGTTTTTTCACTTTGACATTGGGAACATCTGAGACTTTTATAGAAAATACGTTTCTCATTAGTTTTAGTTACATTATTAACTAATGTACATTGAATACCTACCTATGTGTACAGTTGCTTCTTTTCGTTACTGCTCACAATGTCCGTTTCATTTATACCTGCAGGGCCGCCTTTTTTCCTATCCTGACACTCACCGCCACCGCCTGGGACCCAACTACCTTCAGATCCCTGTGAACTGTCCCTTCCGTGCTCGAGTGGCCAACTACCAGCGTGACGGCCCCATGTGCGTGGTCGACAACCAGGGTAGGCCTGAGACTCCCGGCTCCCTGGGCGGGCGGAGGGCACTGCTGAGCAGAGGGTGGACAGCCGTTTCCAGTCTGGCCCCGAGGGACCGCCGGCTCTGGGAAGGGGCTCACAGAGGCACTCCTGCCAACCACATAATTTTTTCCCAGCAGTGGAGGGTTAAACTGCCCGAGGACTCTCCATACTGTTACCTGTTTTATCTGTTTTATTGAGAGTTCCACCTCTGGTCTTCCTTGCTATCCCTCCTATAGTGGGAGGCAGGGAGGAAGGACTTTCCCAGGGACTGTCTTAGAGTCCTGTCTGACACAGGGGTTAGGTTTTAGACTCCTCCGAAGTGGCCAGTTCCTTACATGACCCTGGATTTCATGTCTTACACTTCTGCCAGGCCTGTGGAGGAGAAGTCTAGCTAGAATTTGGAGGGGATGGGGGAAGCTAGAAAATAGGGGACACAGAGAAAAATCAAGGGGTTCTCCCCCACTGTTTCTTGTTAAGTGAATATAGTTGAATTCATGTAAATCAACTGGTGAGATGAGACTCGGCTGCATTTTGTGTTTTGGAGCTCGTTTATCACATTTATGGTTTTTTCCTTTACGTTACATTTTTGGGTGGCATGTACAAACAGCTTCACTTTCTAATTATTGTTCTAATTAGAGAATGCTTAGTGAATGTGTTTTTCCTTTTAATGTTCCACAGTTTAGTATAGATCGTATTTCCTTTTTTATTTTCCTGTTTAGGACACATACGTGTTTTAGTAATAGGCTGCTTACATTGATCTTTTCAGAAATTTTACTATTCAGTTATATCTATAGCCCTAGATGTCTATATTCAAACAAAGGTAATTTTTATAAGATAAAGATTTTACATGTGCCCTAAAGGAAATTTGGAAACTGTAAGATAAAAGAAAAGGGAGAAGAAAAAGCCACTTGTAGTCCCAACCCCCACAGGCCACAACTGTTATATTTTGTTACATTTCTTGCCAGTCTTTTATGAATTTTTTATACACTTACGATTGTTTTGCATATATAATTTTGGGCCTTGCACTTGTTACTATTATCACTAAACCTTTTCCATTATTTAACAAGTTTATATGCTCACTAACTGATTACATTGGGTGGTTACCCTATTTCTGCTTTCTGAGGTTTATAGAGGTATGGAGCGTATTATTGCGCAAAGTAATTGATACTTCTTATGTCTGTCTTCTGCATCTTTTTTCTAAAGTGATTTTTTATTTCATTCGTATCCCTTGGTCCTTTGTTATTGAGACTGGCTATTAGTGGAAATTGTTCACTTGTGAAGAGTCAGAGAAGTTCATGCATGTTTTGGAACTTCATTAATAAGTAATTGCTTCTTTCTCTCTCTCTTTTTTTTGTTAACCCCCACCTGAGGATATTTTTCCATTGATTTTTAGGGAGAGTAGAGGAGAGAGGGAAAGAGAGAGACATCGATGTGAGAGAGACACATTAACTGGTTGCCTTCTGCATGAGCCCCGACCAGGGCCCGGGCCAGGGAGGAGCCTGCAACCTAGGTACGTGCCCTTGACCGGAATTGAACCTGGGACCCTTTGGTCCGCAGGCTGACGCTCTTTCCACTGAGCCAAACCAGCTAGGGCAGTAATTGCTTCTTGTTTACCATTCTAGTGGTAAACATGTGTAAAGCTATTTGTGCATGTATTCGGTACAACCTTTGCCTCCTTGTTTTGGGCTGTGCTCTTAAAGTTCAGTGAGAGTGCTTAATTGTTCCCAGGAGTCAATGACTTGAAGACAACTCCCAGTCTGAGGAAAGGCCTATTTGGAAATAGAACTTAAACATTACTCAATTAGGCACATTTAGAAGAACGAGCACTTAATGCAGGAAACCACTGTGGGGGCTGGCTATTGGGGCACTTCGCTTTCCATGGAGATGTGGTTGACAGAATGCATTTCTGGAGCTAATGATTGGGCTCCATACTCGTATGCTGTCCTCTCTCTTTCTGCATGCAAGTGGGACCTTGATCAATTTGATAGGAGGCACCCCTTAATTATCCACTCTGGGTAGTCCATGTATTCTGGCAATGTGCTGGGTAAATCCCAGCCCCAGTCTGGTTTCTCAAGCCACTTAGCATGTTTCTTGTTTACCATTCTAGTGGTAAAGGGGCTTACTCCTTTAGGCAGTTGTGTGTGCAGATAATTCAGGCTCCTGCTAATATCAGGTAAAGCAGAGTGGAGTTAGGAAAATAAATATGCCAAGATGGGGGAAAAAGCTTCATATTTTTTTTCACAAGTCACAAAAAATTTTGATTATATTTTTCACTTTTTTTCCCTGTAAGTCCAGATAAATGATGCTGATATACTAGAAATATATCAAAGTTTTAAAAATTCCTATTTTATTTATCTTTGGAGAGAAGTCAGAGTGAAGTAGAATTGAATAAAGTCATAATAATACGGGAGAGATACACCGAGGATCTAAAAACCGTAACGAAAAGCAAAGCAGGGCTGTGTCATGGGAATATAGTGCATGCTGGAATGGAAGAGACAAAAGACCCAGAGTTCTAGTCCCAGATCTACCACTAATTACTGCTTAAGGTCTCAGGGCTGTCACTGAAGGAGCGGAGCTGGAACGTGGAGCTGCTCCCAAGAATTCTGTGACTCAGTGTTTGAATCGCACCTGAGCCCGCATGAAATCCTCAAGTTTGGAACAGGTCCTGGGTCTCATTTTCTATGGGATGGGGTGGTCAAATCAAACCCGAAGAAATGGCAAGCATCAGATTTCACAGATTCGATCATTGACATGTTCAAGGGGAATTTGAGATCTCTTCATGAAGACCCAGAGTGAGGCAGCCCATGCGAGCATTTGGAAGATGGCGGTATTCTCTAAGAATATGAGTGTTGCCTGTGGGTAAATATGGTACATTAAAAATAACATGTGCATAACAAGTAAATGTATGTGTATATATGTATGTATGTGTATACATATACATACATAATTGAATGTATTTCATATTGCATTGTTTGTAGACTCCCTTCATTTTTTTTCCCCCGAAGTGAATCTGTGTGGTTTGCCTTTAAAGGTGGTGCTCCCAACTACTACCCCAACAGCTTCAGCGCCCCAGAACAGCAGCCGAAGTACGCCCTGGAGAGCAGCACATGCGTCTCCGGGGACGTGCGGCGCTTCAACACTGCCAACGATGATAACGTCTCTCAGGTAACGGCTTCTTCGTGTGCTACGGAGTGGCCGATTCCCCCTCTCAACGTGTCTAACAGGTCTCCAGTTGAATTCAGGGAAGACATCTCGAATCATAAACCAGTCCCTTTACAGGGTGGAGTGCGAGAGTTGTTAACTCTGCTCTCCCGGTACGAGGGATGCCTCATTTCAGTTCTCCCAAATGTTACTGAAGGGATACGGTGCGGGCCAATGGGGAAGAAGTGATTCCATGGAAATCTAAGAAATGGGCAAGTTAAGCTTAAGTGCAGCCAAATCTCAGAATCCGGGCAGGACTGACAGGTTGAAGGGACTAGAGCTGGATTCAAAGTAGCTCTGGGAGCCTCAGTAGCAGGAGTGGGGGTGTGGGGCGTCCCGTTCACACGACTCTTCCTCGCCCTCCGTTTCTGCTTTCGAATGCTCTCTCCTCGTTGCCTCATTCATGGCTCTGTTGTAACACTGCTGTGGTCTGGCATGACCGTGGTTGATTTCAGAAATGAGCAGAGGCTGCTAGAGCTCATGCCTGATACTTAGCTCCTGTTTTTAATTTTAATCTATTGCTATTAATTTTAGCGGTAAACCCAGTAACCTAAGGAAAACATCACTTAACATCTATCTTCTCCAAGAAATCTTGATTTTTGAATAACTGAGGATGTAAATGAATTAGGTTTCTTTCCTCTGGTTCTGAGTGAATTGAACAAAGGTTGTGCTAACTGGATATTTGATGATCATTTGCACATTCTGGACTTCTCAGTATTAAGAGTGTGGGGGGATTTTTAACTGTAGGCTATATTGCCTTATATTTATAAGCGATTTATTAGCAGTGACTACAAAAGACATTATTGAATAGCAGTTATGAGCTGTTATCAACAACTGAATTCCTCCTATTTTGCTTAAAATAAAACAAAACAAAAAGTGAAGAATTCAACACAAATGACAGTTTTAACTGTAAATTTAAAATTTTTCTTAAATTCTAAAAACTTCCATTCTTCCACAAATGGGAAGTCTCACCTTTTCATCTCAAAAGTGGCATCCCGGGTGAGTTTTGCGTGTGATGAAGTGGCGATTGCACTTCCCCCACTCTGTGTTTGTTCACTGCGCAGGTGCGGACGTTCTATACTAGCGTACTGAACGAGGAGCAGAGGAAGCGCCTGTGTGAGAACATCGCGGGCCACCTGAAGGACGCCCAGCTGTTCATCCAGAAGAAAGCGGTGAGTGAGACCTTGGCAGCTGCAGGGCGGCCTCTGCTGGCTGGAGGAGAGAGTGCAGCTGTGAGAGAACCCCGGAAAGGAACAGTGTCCTTTCTACTTTACTTGAGCTAAGTGGACTTAAGAAAACGGGAACTGTTGCCCCGACACTGCCATTTGAGAGGTTTCCTATGCAATTTAGGGAACTGGAGCTTTGGGGCAGTCACTTTTACAAAGAGCTAAATAAATGAGGGTAGTTATCCTCAAAACAAGGCCTCTAGCTCTCATTCCAATAAGCTTTTGTGAGTGAAAAGGGAAAAAAATCAAGGGAATTAGAATGAGAGAGGGGCTTCCCCGGGATGTGTCCAAACTCTGAATGTCACCTGTCATGCGTCACACATATCTAGAGGCAGGCCACTTAGTCCCGAGTGGCAGACTGAGTGGGAAGGTAGGGGAGGGTTGGGCGGGGATGGTGGTGGTAAGAGATCAACCGAAGGACTTGTATGCATGCATATAAGCACAACCAACAGAAGCAAGACACTGGGGGCGGGGGTACGAGGGCAAGTGCCAGTGGGTAGGGGAGGCTGGGGGGAGGTCAGTGGGGAAAAAAAAAGAGCCATATGGAATACCTTAAATATACCTTAAACAATAAAATAAATAATAATAATAATAATAATAATAATAATAATAAAATTAATAAATAAAGTCATACCGGAAAAAAAAAGAAAATGGGAACTGATTACTTTCTCTCCAGTGGATATGGCACCTCTCCAGCGGAGAGCCAGACAGTTGCTCCGTGAGGTAGCTGGGGCAGGTTGGATCTTACCTTCCTGACGAGAACGATTAAGGCGCAGCGTGTAAGGAGCGAACTCTTCTCATGTGTTCTTCACATGTGTTCTTCTCACATGTGCCGAAGCTGTAAGGCTTCCTGTGGATTTACGATGCCCCATCTCTGCCTGCTGCCTGCTGGGGCCCAGCCCAGCGGGGAGTTCCTGCTTGAAGCGTGTGGGATTGCCCAGCATGTGGCAATGACTGTATATTTTAAATTCAGGCGGTGTCTGGGCCGTTTCTTAATACAAATCACTGTGACTTGCGTCCTCTGAGGTCAGCTCTCTACACGCCGTCAGTGCAGTTTGCCTGTGCATTTTCTCACCAGAGTGTGTGAGGGAGGTGCGTTACCTGACGCACCTTGTGGGCGCTGGGCATGCACAGAAGAAAGGCTTATCTCAGGTTGCTCAGTGCCCGTCAGTGTTGGCACTGGACCCCATTCTTACTCTGTGTTGTTGACCACTGTGCGGTTCCACTTCCCGAGGAAGCATCTTTTCCCGCTGGAGTGAACACCATGAAACAGACACTGTCCTAGGAGGGACTAAGGCAATGTCTCCATTTATTTTCAGGTCAAGAACTTCAGCGATGTCCATCCTGACTATGGGGCCCGCATCCAGGCTCTGTTGGACAAGTACAACGCCGAGAAGCCTAAGGTGAGCCCAGAGCGGGCCGGCTGAGGCAGAGCGTGCGTGCCCTGGGTTAGACGAGGCATCGTGTGGTTTCCTTCTAGGGTGGTTCTCCTCAGGCACAACTATTAGATTGCTTAAAGCAGCTGTTCAGAAACTCATTTGAGATCTAAAGAACTCACTTGCAAAACACGTTTTAGCTCTGGACAGTATAAGGGGGTTGAAGGTGAATGAGTTCTGAATTGTTATTATTTTCATTTGAGCACAAATTAAAGCTCAGATAAACGCCAGGTTGCTGCTGCCCAATGAGTTAATTAATCTGCTGGTCTTGTTCTTTTAAAACAGAATGCGATTCACACCTTTATGCAGCATGGGTCTCACCTGGCTGCAAGGGAGAAAGCCAACCTGTGAGGGTCGGGGCCCTGTTTTGGTGCCAAGTTACTCTCCGCCTATGAAGCAAAGTATGGAATTCACACCCATAATCCACTCACCCACTCACCGCTGGATAGAAGATTCTGCTGGGCTAGATGTGCAAATGCAAGTCTTTTAGATGGTAACCCAGTTTCCATAGCAAATAATGTAATAATGGCTTTTAATGAAAACGAAGGGGACAATGAAGATTAGGGCTTAAGAATCATTTAAAAGAAACGTGTTTGCTTTTGACAATTGGTTGGGTTCTTCACTTGAAATGATCAGAATGAAAGTTTCTAGCAGAAATATAACTAAATGATCAGAATGAAAGTTTCTAGCAGAAATATAACTTCGTTTGGTAAGAAAAAAATCTTGGTGAAATTAGTATGTTTACATTATCATCTCATGGCCTATTATATAAAAATATGGTTGCTATATATGAAGAAAAGATAAAGATAATCCACTCAGAATTTTTAATTTTTCTGAGTTCCTTATAGGAAAAACACCTTGGTGTCTTTTGAAGATAACCTCAACACTGTCATGGCTAAATGCTTATTTCTGCTTGGAACTGATCAGATTTATAAAAACAACAACTTGGAATTACATTTATGCTAATATAACATTGATTTTACAACAGACCGATTTATAATTATTACATTTTTACAATAAAATAATCCATACATAAGACTAGAAGAATGGTATTTGATTTCTTTTGGCTCCATATATAACTTGGGATGTCCCACAGAACTCTTAACCTGATTATCATCTGTTAACAGATGCTTACCTTTAAAACTGAAAACACCAATATCATGAGGATACTATGTTATTTGCCTTAAGACCCTGTGGACCAGAACTTTAATTATATTGTAAAAATAGCAAACGGCCCAACTTTGAAAATTACCTGGATCTCTTGTTCATTAGCTTACTTCCTCATCTGCTTATGAGTTTTTTAAATCAGGGCTCAGAACCTCAAGTTCTTTTCTTAAAATCCATGTTTGCTCACAAGTCAAGTGGAATACTTTAAAATAAATTCTGAATACTAAGTGAAAACCTATTTCCTTAAATACGCATTCCCTTCATCTCAGATCTTCAAAACCGGTTTGTACCACTCTTAGGAGTGCCCTGAAACCTTCAGCTTCAGGAAACCATGAGACCACTAGCAATACAAATTCTCAGTCTTTTAGCTCAAACTTCTTTATTCTCCTGTAAGACTCTGCTGCCTAAATTCCTCCGATGTTTGAGTATGCTTGGAAACTTGTATTTTTACACATACCGTAGAAAGTAAATGTATCCATTTGTACCCAATGGTGAGCACTTTCAATATAGTAGCTTTGCTATAGTTATATCTCTTGGTAGTATGAAATATAATATATAAGATAAACTGATAAAAATTAATATAATTTGACAATGAGAAGGAGGTTATTCACTTAAATACTGATTATAAACAAAGACAGAAATTTTGAGATAATTTTCTGCTTTGTTCTATTCTGTAGTGTAAAAATAAGTCCATAGTTAAAATCACATGTACCTACCATGTTTCTTGTATGTAAAAGTCTGACACATGGAAGTGCCTCCCATTTTATTCTGGAGACCTCATTTGTGATTTTCAAAGATATTTGACAAGGTGAACTTCCCCAGGTAGGTTTTACTTCGTAGGAAGCACTCTCTAATTATATCTCTTTAAAAAATATATATATATTTTTTATTGATTTTTACAGAGAAGAAGAGAGAGGGACAGAGAGTCAGAAACATCGATCAGCCGCCTCCTGCACACCTCCTACTGGGGATGTGCCTGCAGCCAAGGTACATGCCCTTGACTGGAATCGAACCTGGGACCCTTCAGTCCACAGGCCGACGCTCTGTTCACTGAGCCAAACCAGTTAGGGCTATCTTCCTTTTAAAAAATATATATATTTTATTGATTTTTTACAGAGAGGAAGGGAGAGGGATAGAGAGCTAGAAACATCAGTGAGAGAGAAACATCGATCAGCTGCCTCCTGCACACCCACTACTGGGGATGTGCTCGCAACCAAGGTACATGCCCTTGACCAGAATCGAACCTGGGACCCTTCCGTCCGCAGGCCGACGCTCTATCCACTGAGCCAAACGGGTTAGGGCTAATTATATCCCTTTTAAGTGACATTAAGATACATGCTACCCATGGTGATGGCTAGCCAGCAACGATGGCAAAGTGCAAGAATGCAAGAAAAGGAAACCTACAGTTTTTCCTTTCTCGGGAAATTGGGATGACAATTGCACAGGTGTGTTTCAAGCCTTTATTTTTATCATGCTCATCGACATTGGCCAAAGCAAGTCATGTGGCTAAGCCCAAAGTCAAAGGGTGAGGAAGTGTACTCTACCCATGGCGCTGATGGTGCGCGCGCGCGCGCGCGTGTGTGTGTGTGTGTGTGTGTGTGTGTGTGTGTGTGTGCCTGTGTGTGTGTGCATGTGCGTGTGTGTGCATGTGTGTGAACATATCTGAAGAATTTAGCACAGACTTCCCCTCCCATCAGTTTCCCACACTACCGAAAACTTCACTGGTCATCACCCTCTCCATGCCATTACCTTCCCTTCTTACTCTGTTTAGGTTTATGTTTAAAGTCATAGTTACTGCAGACCCAGCCTGGTAAGACACGCCTCTTCCTGGCTGATGACTGTGGCTGGAGCAAAACGCAGCCCTGCTGCCTGGGCTTTACACACGTGACCACCAACCTCAAGTGGGCCCTCGGCACTGTGTGCAAGTCAGTCTCTCCGTCCTCAGCAAGCCCTCCACTGTCCCCCACCCCTCTCGGCTCCTTATCGCACCAAGGACAGAATAACTCCCCAATCTGTTCCTCCACCCGAATCCCCAGCTTGCCAGCACCGACTGCCACATGCTCTTCTTTCCTTCCTGTTGACAGAGGTGAGCTGTGCTCCCACCCAAGGTGAGACCACACAGCACCGTCCTCTGCTTCCTGCCTCCTCGGGAGTTATCCCTGCCCTCTCTCGCATCGCCAGTTCTTCCCTTCTTTCTGTATCAGCCCTCTTGGTGTGCAGACCTGCTGTTACAAGTCTCCTCAGATCTGCTCTTCATCTCCCAGGCCTCTCCTGTCATTGCCCCCTTTATCCTGCCCCCCTTTATTGAAAAATACCTGAAAAGAGTTGCCTTTACTTTGCTATCTCCACCATCTTCTCTCCTAGTAACATGGGAAGTTTGCTATGGAAAGCTCTGTGGTGATCCTTTTTACGAAGGGGTTATGTATTCTCTCATTTGACTGTTCGCTAAGCGAATTTTGCATTTTCTGTTGTTTTTAGTTATTTATTTGGTACTGCTTGCTTAACGTGTGCTATTTTAAACAGTCCTTTGTATTTTCTGTTCTTGGATGAATTGTCTTATGAAACTATTTACATAAACCCCTCATTTTAAAGGGCAGCATGGGCTGAATGATGGACCCCAAAGGCCATGTCCATGTCCCAACATCCGGAACCTGTGAAGGCGACCTTCTTTGGAAAAATGGTCTTTGCATGTCATGAAGCTAAGGGTCTCAAGATGAGGTGGGCCCTGAATCCAATGATAAGCGTCCTTCTCAGAGAGCAAAGGGGAGACAGAGGGGCAGGCCTTATAGAGAGGGAGGCTGAGATTGGAGCTTTAGCCACAAGCTACGGAGCATCTGGAGCCCCCAGGAGCTGGAATAGGCCAGGAGGGCTCATCCCTAGAGCCCGTGGCGGGAGCCTAGCTCTGCTAACACCAGACTTCCAGCTTCCAGAACTGTGAGGAAATAAACTTTTAGGTTTTTAAAAGAATTTTTAAAGATTTTTAAAATTGATTTTTGAGAGAGGAAGGGAGAAGGAGGAGAGAGTGAAACATCGATGTGAAAGCAAAACATTGATTGGCTGCCTCCTGCATGTCCCCTACTGGGCATTGAGCCCACAACCCGGGCGGGCATGTACCCTGACCAGGAATCGAACCAGCAACCCCTTCAGTGCACCAGACGATGCCCAACCAACTAAGCCACACCGGCCAGGGCAATTTCTGTTGTTTTAAGCCACCAAATTTGGTGATTTGTCTTGGGCAGCCTTAGGAAACTAACACAAAAAGGATGCTGGTTTAATGGTTTTATAAAGTGACAACTTCTTGAGTAGCAGAGGGATTCATTGTTTTAATTCTCTGATGCCTGATGCCCCCTCTGGGGGTAGGACAGCATCTCCTAGGTTCTGCGTTGCTCCCCAGTCCTGTTCAGTGCTGCCTGCTCTGCCGCCACCCCAGGCCCTGCCGTCCCTGAGCTGCTTGGTTCTGCCAAGCTCTTTGCCCGAAAGCTCCCATTGCCCCTCTTGTTACCTAAGTTCCAATTTCCTGGACACGCTTAACCGGACTGTGGGCTCTGAGCCAGTGCATTAATATGGTACCTACCTTTTCAGATGGCCGGGGCACGGGTCCCAAATTAAACATGTACAAGCGTTCTGGGTGCGTGAAACAAACACTAACAAACCAGCCACAGTAAAAAAACAACAACAAAAAAAAAACCAGCCGCAAGGCTGGGAGGCGGAGGGAGGCGGTGCCTGGAGGCTCTGCCCAAAGGGACAGTTCCACTTAGCTCCAGACACAGAAACCAGTGCTGCCAGGTCTGATTTTTTTTAAGAAATGGGAAAACTGGATTTTTCTGTAAATCTCCTGATTGGTAATCCAGAAAACTAATTCATAGGAAGACACAGAACAAAAATCTGAACAACAAGCAAAAGAGTTTTTGTGTATGTGTGCATAGATTTAGGCCTCACTGGCCCATGCGTTTCTTTCTTTTTTTTATCCTCACCTGAGGATATTTTTCCTTTGATTTTTAGGGAGAGTGGAAGAGAGAGGGAAAGAAAGAGAGAAATATCGATGTGAGAGAAACACATGGATTGGTTGCCTCCTGCACACGCCCTGACCAGGACCCGGGCTGGGGAGAAGCCTGCAACTGAGGTACGTGCCCTTGACAGGAATCAAACCCGGAACCCTTTGGTCCACAGGCCAACGTTCTATCCACTGAGCCATACTGCCTAGGGCTGTTTTTTGAGGGGACCTCTGTCTTATGGAGTTAGGATTACTCCATGTATTTCTTGCCTATCTTGGGGCACTTTAAAGATCCCCATCTCCTAGGCTAGGAAACGGAAGGGTCATCAAAGGTTTAGCCTGCCTGTGCTTTGCTGGGTATGTCCTGCTGAAGTTAACAAACAGACAATTCAACATGTTAAATATTTTATTCACATTGTTTACAAACTATATCCACCTGGGAAACACATGAGTCCAAAAATAGATTATTTTACAGTAATTCACATTTTTTTAAAAACATTCCTTTTTATTTTTTTAAGCCTCACCTGAGGACGAGAGAGAGAGAGAGAGAGAGAGAGAGAGAGAGAGAGAGAGAGAGAGAGAGAGAGAAAGAAAGAAACATCCATTGGTTGCCTCCCATATGTGCCCCGACCGGGAATTGAACCTGAAACCCTGGTATGTACCCTGACTTGGAATTGAACTGGTGACCTTTAGGTGCACAGGACAACACTCAACTAAATGAGCCACTCTGGCTGGGCTCAAACAAGTTACTTTGGAAGTTAAACTCTAAGCATGGGGTCCTCAGCGCAGGACCGTGGTGCAGTGGCTCGCCATGTGAAGCTTCCTGCTCTGGTGAAGTAGAAGTCCTGGCTGTCCACCTAGTTGGAGGTCACGCATGGCTCACCCACCAGTGACCGATGAGACTGTCAGTGCAGACTGTAACCTGTGAACATGTAGGCGCCATTTTTGTCAAGGAAATAGGTTTTGGAGCTTGAGTACACATCAGGTAGGAAGGCAAAACAAAAGAGACTCACAATTTCATTGGCCATTACTGAGCTGTCAGGACATTTCCATTGGGCACGGACAGAATCAACGAATTACGATTTCATCGCGTTGACAGCTTGAGTCGTAGAAATAGCTGTGATTTGGGAATTGATGCAAGTGCCTTCGCCTGTCTGATGACACCCCCTCCTAAACTCACCCCCCCACTCCCCAGCAGGAGGAGAGGGGGAATAAACTCAGCAAGAATGAAGAATGTGTGAATGTGTCTAATGGTAAGTGTGTGACTCAGTAAGGATGGCCGTGGGAGTGCTGGTGAGTGGCCACAAAGATGTGCTGGTTGAGAAACATCCTGTGAACCCACGCTCAGCCCAGTGGTGTGCCAGCTGGATGGCTTAGCCCTTTGACTAATTAAGAAGCTTTTCTATGGAATTTTATTTTAACGAAGTAAAACCTACAGTATGTTTGTCTTAGCACATGTCACCCCTTCCTGTGACATTAAATACGAACGAATCACTTCTTCCCTTCGCGAGTTGCCGCAGCTAAGTGTGTGGAAACTTTGGAGCTTTGGGGATGGGAGACCGGGTGAGTAAAGGCAGAGCTGGGTCCTTTTCCCTGAGCTGCACCCGTGGCCCTGGCTGCTGAGGTTCTGCACCTCTCCAACAGGGAAGCAATGTTTGCTCAAAGTACCAGGAAAGATCACCCTCCCGCCCCTCGGGTAAAAAAAAAAGCAGCGGAATTTCTTAAGGGTTGCTGCCATCACCCGCGAGTAGACAACAACAACTCTGAATGCAAATGTAAGCTGAGATGTGGAGAAACTTTATCAGCACAGTTTGCACGTTTAAAAAACAAACAAACCGAAAACCGAAAACCAAGACTTTCAAATGTCTATGGCGATCTGATCGTTTTAAAACAGAAATCCATTCACAGGAGCCAGACGAGGGAGCCGGTCATAGCTTGTCTTCCTGCCACCCGTGTGCATTTTTTCCAAATTTGTACACTAACCTTCGGTCGACCCGTTCCAGAATTCCTGTTTTATAGTAGTACCTGAGAAAGACAGCAGACGAGAAACGGGGGGAGGGCTTGCACCCCAGGCCAGCCAGCACCGGAACATAAACACTCTCTCCCCATTCTTCTCGGGTGACGAGGCGGGGCTTTGTTACTCTGGTATTTTCACACCCTGTTCTCAGCTTACACTTAAACCTTCCCAGACACCCTGAAGACGGAACCTCCCCACATTCCGCTCCCAACGTGTTCTGTGTGTGTGTGTGTGTGTGTGTGTGTGTGCGTGCGTGTGTGGTGGCCGGATTCACAGTGATCCCCGGGAACACTGCCAAGAATGAAAAGGACGGCGTGTCCATTTACAAACCGTAATCCCACCTGGAACTAAGACACCGAGTGTTGTCTCATGACCTTTCGATTATCAAGAAAAAAAAAAAAAAAGCTGCAAAAACACTTGACCGTCCTAGGGCTGGCCACTTTATGTAACCGCCGGGGGCTCGTGGCATTCCATGCCATTCACTCACCTCAGAGCTCTGCTCAGCTTTTCGTACGTCATCCTGTCGTTTTTCTTCCTTTGTCCCCACATCTTCGCCAGGGCTTCTGATTTAACCACCCGAAAAATACCTTGCTCCCTATCTTCCCACTCCAGGATGCCGCAGTTTTCTTCAGGAGACAGAAGCAGGTCACGCACAAATTCCCAGAGGTGAGAACTTTGGAGGCCTTTGGATGGAAAGGAAGTTACTTAATTTTTTATTTTATTTTTTTAATTTTAAGGGGAGAGTTGTGGCACTTCTCATGAACCCATGAGAACACGAGAATTGCTGCTTTGTGGGGTTAGGAGGGAACCTCGCTGAGCTGGGAAACGTCTGTCTCAAAACAGACATTTGGGGACGCATTGACGAGCAGTACCATGGCCTTTCCCCTGCTCTGTGGCACCACGGGGTCATTCTTAGGGAATTCATGAAATGACTGTCAACTAATCTTTTCATCCTTTCTGACAGGCAGTGGGCTGTATTAAGCTCCCACAGCCACAGCTGTCTGGGTGGACCAATCCTACAATGACATTTTTCACAAAAAGCTGGTATTTCCCTTGCTTCGCTGTCTTGTGGCTTCGGCTGGTTCCGGAGTCCAGCTGCCTGGGATTGGGGCGTGGACTGCCCCCTTCCTAGCTCTGTCATCGCAATCTCTCTCGTCACCTGCAGAATGGGATAATAAGAGTGCCTACTTCATAGTGGAGGTCAGAGGGTTAGGATTTAATACAGATCAAGTGGCCGGACCCAAGCTCAGCAGGCAGGTGGCACCAGGTAGGTCTGTCTCAGTTCTGGGAAAGGCTAACAGGACTGCCAACTCCTGGTGTTTTTTCTGCTGCTGTCCCTGAGTACTTCGGGGCAAAGACCACAGCCCCCCCCCCCCACCCCCCATGGACCAGGACAAATAAACCTTTCCTCTTCATGGTTAGAAATTGTCTCTACTTCCTCATTTCCCAAGTGAAAAATAAATAAATGTGAATTTGACAGCATTCATCAAAATCATTGTCAATGTCTTTACCGACTTTTAAGTAGGCGATAACTGGTCCCGCGTAAACAGGCAGTTTCAAAGCTTATGAGGCTTATGAGACTGGGTGACCTTGTCTCGTGAATGGTTCTAAGACGTTAGAAATGGAAAGGGGTGTCTCTGCACTTACTCGTTCGACTATGACTGTGACAGTCTTGACTTTTGATGGCGCTTGTTTTCAGGCAACTGGGATCAGCATCTGGAACAGAATGAGCCACAGCTGTAGGAAGGAATGTAGAGGCCACACGCAGACTTCAAGTCACACCCAAGTGGGCAAATGGATTGAACACCCTCTTTGGGAGGAGACACCACGCTAGGCGCTTTGGGGGTGATTAGTAGGTGGCGGGGGGGGGGGGGGGGGGAGGCGGTGCAAAGATGCCGAAGACTCAGTATTTGAATTTCAGGAGAGTTTCCACTCAACACTGGGGACCTGCTCTGGGCCAGGTCTGGGCTCTGTGCAGGGGATACAAGAGCGAATGAGACAGACTTGGTCCCTGATCATGTGGGATTGAAGGACCAGTGGCCAAGGGAAAACGTAGATGGAACAAACAAATGGCCCCTGTTGTTTTTAAGTGTTGTGAAGGAAACCAGATGTTGGATAGAGAACGAAGATGGAGGAAAGGAGGTAATTTAGACGGGGTGGCCTGGGAGGGTCTCGTGAAAAGGAGACATTTGCTCTGAGAGATAAGGATGAGAAGGAGCCGCGTGGAGGAGGGATAGAGTGCTCGGGCTGCCGGCCGGTCACGTAGGTCCTTCTTTGCAGAACTCGCTATTTTATTCTAAGAGTAAAGCGAAGACTTTGGAGTTCGACAAGATTCACATTTTAAGAAGATCCCTCTGCTGGTGAATGGAGAACAGACGGGAAGGAACACAGGTAAAAGCACAGAGACTGGTGCCTAGCTCAGGGCCTGGAACATAGTAGGTGTTCAAGAGATGTTTATGGAATGAATGAATGAAAGAAAAGAGAAAGAAAGAGATGGATGAGGAAGCAAAGCAATTCAGAGCTTCAGATTTACACACCCAGGTCATCTGTCACCTTCTAACTGTCACCTCACTCTACTAAGCGTTCGTTTCTACCCCTGTAAAAAAGCTAAGGTACTAGCACTTGCCTTACAGGGTTATAGGAAAGATGACCCGAGACAATGTCTATGAAGATTCTAGCACAGGGTTTGGCTCACAGCAAGCACTCAATAAGAGCTGGCTGCTATTGTTAGTATTATTGTGCTGACTCTCGTTGTGGCTAGTTATATATTCAAGTATGCGGTGAGGAAGGCAGGCTGACAAATAGACACCCCTTTATAAGTGGAGACCCTGACCCCAAGAAAGGAGTGGTCAGGTCAAACTCACTGCTGCTGAGAAAAGACAGCAAGGGCCTGCCCTGGGCTCCAGCCTTGGGCCTCAGACTCAGGAATGGCCCCTGGGCCTCGGTGGGCTCAATTCTTCTAGGGTCTGTGCCTGGATTGGGCTGGCTGTGTCTGGATTGGGCTGGGGCTTGCACCTCTACCCCGATGGCTGCAAATGGGTGAGAAGGGATTCCACCAGAGCCAGGGAGCTCTGTGGGAGCTTTGTTCACGGGGAATGCAGAGCTGCTCTTGTGAGGGCTCCGTGTTCCGTGGGGCACGGGGCACCTGCCTGAGCTACAGCACGTGGTGCGTGCACCTGGCTGCCTGCACTCAAACTGAATAAAAAATCCTTCATCAACCAGATCATCTGAATCCTCAGGTGACTGCTTGGGACTTTAAGGAAGGAAAAAATAAACCATAAGAAACGATCTGTCCATCCGCCCCTCAGCTTGCACCTCTCTGGAGTCACCATGCGTCCTGTCTTTTTGCGGATGAATGAGCTGAAGTCCGGGAGGGGAGGGGCCTGCCCAGAGCCCAGATCCTGGTCCCCAGGCCAGAGCCTTTGCATGGGCTCAGCAACTAACAGCAATCACCACTGTCACCATCATTATCATCATCTTAAAAAAATCAAAGCTACAAAATTCTCTTTCCTGAACCTGCATCTGCAAGAGAGGGCTAATTTTCAGAATGAACCAGGCCATTCGAGGTCCTCCATCACCTTATCATTATACACTCGGCCTGCTAAGTGAGCTCGGATTCCTTGTAGACGCGCTCTACCACAGCCTCTACTCATTAGGTTAGTCATTAGGATGGCTGTTGCTCGCGGACACCAGTTTTGGAGCATCTATGCCGCTGGCGCAGGCCAGTCGCTCTGGATGCACTGTTTCTGGATCTTACGCACCATGTTTAGACAGGGAAACTGAGTCTGGGGTAGGCTAGGAAATCACAGGCCCCAGCCCCAGGCTCTGTCCACCACCTTTTTTCCTGTCATCTCCTAGCCTGGCGTTGTTTCAGGCCGTCACCCTCTCAGGGTGGTCCCGCAAAAGCGATCAAACCCCTGCCCAACAGCAGCCGCAGCAGAGCCTTGGGCAGCTGGGCCTGGGCTACTCACAGTCTTTGATGGCGGCCTTGGTCTCTTCAGCATCATTAAAGAAGGAGTAACCTGGGAAGGAAAAAGCAAAACACAGCTCATATCATGCAACCCTGGTTTCCCCTGGCCAGGCCCCGAGAGACGCTAGGAAGAAGGGGAGGGATTGTCTCCTGGGTGGGGTAGTTTCATTTCAGCAGGGATCTTGGAGACCACCTGGATTTTATAGGGCTACATGAAGCCCCCCCGAGAGGTGAAGCCCCCCCCCCTTGTCTGTAAAGGCCACCTGCCGAGAGCCCCAGGGCCAGGTGTCCCAGCAGCCTCTAAGATTTTCCCAGTGGGCACTGGGGCGCGAGTCCTGGCTTGGGGCCAGAAGGCCTGGGCTCTGAGCTGGGCTGAGCCACTGACCCCTGTGGGGCCTTGCCCAGTCACAGTCTCGGGCTCGTGGTCCTCACTGGCAACACGTGGCAAAGCCACCACAACGCCCGCTGGGCTCTAAGAGTCTGTGGTCTATGGCTTGGTTCTAATTCCCCGGGGGTTGGAACGCGTGTTGGGTGCTGGTCAAAGGGGGGAAATGGACATAGGAGGCCACGAAAAGAGCACAATCTGTTGTGCAGATTGAATGAGGATTTGGGAGGCTGCTGGGCCTCAGTTTGCTTGTCTGAAAAATGGGTGGGTTGGGGGTGAATTAGGAGTTTCAGATCACGTTTTCATGAAGCTGCACAGGCCAAAGGACTCCTGCTTTCTGGCTGGGGGACCGATGTGAGGACTACCTTCCATTTACGAAGGCGACTGGCACCGGGAGGGCGCATTGGTGACTGTATTGCTAGTGCCGCTCTCTGATTGGTTCTGGTCAGCCACGCGCCTCAGCTCACTCTGCCCAACGGCTGCCGAGACCAGAGGGGGACTGCTAAGCTGCTCTTCTCCTCCACCCTCCACCCTGCCACCTGCTGACCTCGCCTGCCAGTGACCCGTGTCCCATGTTTCCGGGCCCTTAAGTCCTCCTGAACCGACGGAGCCAGGCAGCCCATTGGGCCCCGGAGCTCCCTTTGGCTCCTTTCCCTTTGGAGAGCATTTGTTTTGTGTCCTTGTCTGCCAAAGCCCTAATCTACGGGGTAAGGTAAGGCCTAAACCAGGTAACAAGTGGCTCTCCCTATAATTTATTGTTCAAAATGGAGACACTTTTAAGAGTGAAACATAGCATAATAGTAAGTTTTCCAGGAAAACAGGTGAAAACAATGTACCCTGGGCAGACTAGGATGTGGTAAAGGTCGGTCACGGTGCATCATATATTTCTTTAAAAAAAAAAAAAATATATATATATATATATATATATATATATATATATATATATATTATTGATTTTTTCAGAGAGGAAGAGAGAGGGATAGAGAGCTAGAAACATTGATGAGCAAGAAACATCCATCTGCTGCCTCCTGCACACCCCCTACCGGGTATGTGCCCACAACCAAGGTACATGCCCTTGACCGGAATAGAACTTGGGACCCTTTAGTCCGCAGGCCGATGCTCCATCCACTGAGCCAAACCAGCTAGGGCGCATCATATATTTCAATACACAGTAATGCTCCCGTTTGAGGAGCATCGAAGGAGGAATCTGAGAGGGGAGCAGGGCGGCGGGGCCGAGGGCTTTGCTGCCCAGCATGGTAACTGCCCTGGCCCAGCGTGCCTGAATCCCACCGTTCCAGGTGGCCCCGTGGCTCCAGACACCTCTTAGAATGAGAAGAGGCAACTTACGGCCTGTTTCTAAAAGGGTTGGTTTTTAGCTTATTCTGCTCAGACACTGAGGTGATGGGACCAGGTTTGTGTGTGTTTGTTTTTATGTAACAAGTGCCAGGGCAGGGAGGTGCCCGAGCTGGGAGACCCCGGCAGGGAGGTGCCCGAGCTGGGAGACCCCGGCAGGGAGGTGCCCGAGCTGGGAGACCCCGGCAGGGAGGTGCCCGAGCTGGGAGACCCCGGCACAGGGGCTGCTGGGGCCTGGAGATGAACTTGATCAACCTGACGTTTGGCTATGGCTGGCAATGCCGGCCGCGCTCTCCTCTAGGATGGCATACCCTCTCCCTGGGCCTGGGATCCTCGTGCCAGGCCGCCCCTCAGGCAGGTTCCTCCCTGAGCTGCTGTGACCTGCGGACGTGCCCCTTTGCAGGGAGGGCTTACTCGAAGCGCAGCCTCTGCTCCCGGCTCCTGGCAGGTCCCTGTCACGGGCGATAGTGAAGCAGAGACTGGACAACGGTGGACGGCGGGTCTGCGTGTCCCTTCCGTGCTCCTGGTGGGCGGTGCCTCTCAGGGCAGAAGCTTAGCCGTGCCCACGGGCCACCATTCTTAGCTCTTCTGCCCTCAGACACACGTGAGGGGAGACGATCACGGGGGAGGGCAAAGAGCCCCAGACCCAGGTCTCTGTGGGTTTCTGTTCAAGCAGGAATCCTGCCACGGCATTCCCACCAAGCAGGGGGCTGCGAGGCTGCTTGGTCACCGCCAGTGACGGGAGCTTCCTGCCTTCGTATCGTCTGAAGCAGCTTTTCCAAAAGGAGGTGCTAACTTTCTTTCCTCACACTGAGCTGAGATGTGTTTCCTTTATTTGTAAAACTGTCTGCCTCTTGGTTATATTCACACGGACAAGGACAGCTGTCATTCACCCGCTGGCGTCCCTGTCTGCTGGGCTAGGGAACGTTTCCCCGACTCCTGTCTAGGAGCCTGTGGAGGTGTGTACCATCCATCATACGGACGAGGCCGGGGACATTCAGAGAGTCCGATGGCTCGAGGGGTTGGAACCGGGGCTGGGACCAGGTTTGAGACCTTTCTGATCTCAAAGCCCCGGCTTTGTGCTGACTTTCCAGGAATCAGCCCCTTTTGCTGCGTGACCTTGGAGAAGCCGCATAACCGCGCGGGACCTCCGCTCCTTTATCTGCGACACGGGGACACAGAATTATATGTTCCCCAAACACCCGTCCGCTGGCGGAGCAGGTTGGAGCGGTGAATCGTGCGCCTGGAGCCACCGTCGGGCTGTTTGGTCCTGGACCATTAGGAATGGGTTCAAATAAAACAACCGTCCGACTCCTCCGGAATGGGAAGGAAAAGGGTCTAGTTAGTTTTCTTCTCTTTCTGTGTAATGAAAGGTCAAGCAGAAACCTCTCTGTGTCCACCCTTTATAGCTGCCAACCTTTTTTTAAATATAAATATATTTTTATTGATTTCAGAGAGGAAGGGAGAGGGAAGGCAATAGAAACATCAATGATGAGAGAGAATCATTGACCGGCTGCCTCCTGCACGCCCCCTACGGGGGATCAAGCCCGCAACCTGGGCATGTGACCTGTGACCAGAACCATGACCTCCTGGCTCATAGGTCGCCATTCATAGGTTGAGCCACGCCAGCCAGGCTATAGCTGCCAATCTTTATGAACATAATACATTATCTTGTTGTATAGCCGGGTGGTCCCCGAATGCTATTTTCTTTTTCTTTTAAAAAATGTACCCAACTGGCTTTCCTGCATCCTGCTCCCTTTTACCTACAACCTCCGATCCTAGCATTCCAGAGCTTCCAGTTTCCGAGAGGCTCTGGTTAACGGGATTTGGCCGAACAGAAAGTGCCAGTGAGGGAAGCTTTGCGGTGGGAGTCCCACGGCAGGGAGGGACCCAACGGGTCCCGCGGTCCCAGCCTCGGCCCCTCCCGCGGCCCCGCCCTCGGGACACCGACCTTGGGAGCGGATGTTCTGGAGGATGAAGTACAGGTACTCGCCGCAGAGGCCCGCCGCCTCCACGAACTCCTCCTGGGTCATGCTGCACAGCTGCAGGCCGCTGACGTTGAAGTGGCAGAAGGAGATGCAGTTGGTGTCCAGCTTGTACTGGTCGCAGCAGAACTGGAGCCATTCCCAGACGTGGCGCTTCGTCCAGTACTCGGGGTGGACGGATGTCCAGTAGGCGTCACAGGCTGCACCAGAGGAAAGAGAGAAGTGAGGGACGATGCCCCGGGGAGAACCTTGGGAAGGTCCCCGAAGGCGGCCCCGGTTACATTAGCATCCTCATCCCTTGCCCACGAGTTGAAAGGGACTCCGGCCATGGGATTGGGGAGGGGGGTCTGCTGGGGCCCAGGCCACCTCCTATTCCGCAGTAAAAACCAGAGGGGACTGGACCCTATGGCTGGACATTAGGGCAGAAGAGGGAGTGACGGGGGCATGGTGACTTGGGAGTGTCCAGGCCTAGTTTGGTGCCTGGAAAGTGGGGAGTTAGAGGGGAAGGGAAGAACGAGGCCCTTCCGTGATCCTGTGTCAGACGACATGGTGTCAAGATCACGGGCTTTGGAGCCTGACAGGCCCGGTTCAAATCCTGGTTCTGTTGCTTTCCACTGGGGCCAGGTCCATAGACGTTCAAGCCTCGGCGTCCTCATCGGTAAAGTGAGGATTATGAGCCCGGCACCCAGGGCTGTTTGCAGTGGGGTTAACATTTACAGGCTGTGTGGCACATTGAACGATCCCCCCGTTCCATAGTTACTAAATGCCTCCTGCGTGCCGGGCACCCCTGGAAGCTGATTGGATTCTCTCTGCCCTTATGGACAGTTGCCAACACTCGCTCCCGGTGTGTGCACTGCCTCTGGCCACCTGGAGGCAGGGGCCGAGGGCTGGTGAGACGTCGCCCAGAGACCAGCAGACTGTGGGTCTCCATAACAGACTTCTCTGGAGGAAAGCGGGGGGTGGGGAGGGGGGAACTGGTTGCAGTGTTGTTTTTGTGGCTTTAGGGTATTTTAAAGAAATCCTATCCCCAAACCAGTGCCCCTTCCCTCCTTCAGAGGATCCCCTGTACACAGCCTGACAGAGGCGGGTACCATCCTCTGTGGGAGGCTGGCAAAGGGCTGTGCCTGGCCTGGGGTACAATGCCAGGAGAAACAGAAAGGGTGGCGGACACGGATACGGAAGAGGTGAGGTCGCAGGTGCCAGGTCAGGCTCTTGGACATAAATAATGCTCACAATCGCCGCAGTACTCATTCATGCGTCCCTTCATTCCCTAAACGAGCCTCGGCTTCCTCACTGGTAAGGTGGGGATAATGGCAGCACCTGCATCGTAGAGCTGTTCTGTGGGTTAGATGAGTGAATCTATAGGAAAGCACTTGGAACGGAGCCTGGGAGGTTTTCATGCCTCTACTAAGATGAGCATTGGACACCTGCTGTAGCAAAGCAAGACCTTGTGGGGGAAGGAGTCACGGCAAAGAAGATTTGGTCCCTGTCCCCTGGGAGGTCACAGATGAGGAAGCTGAGGGTTGCGGAGGATTTGCCTGCGACCCCACAGCCAGTGTGTGGCGGAGCTGGGGTTTGAACCCCTGTCTGAACTTGAAAGCCATTACTCTTCCCATTCCATCACCCTGGTCCTCAGAGGCTCCGCGCAGAGAAGAGATGAAACAGGGAGAGACGGGGGAGGCAGTCGGAGAGCCAGAGAGAATAAGAAGGCCCGGGGAGAGAGGCGGGGAGCAGAGGACAACACCGCTGATGGCCCCGGCATGGGGATGACAGAAAGGGTCGCTCACGAGTTAGTCTGCAGAGCTAATGGCATGAAGCTGTCTGATCCCCCCTTTAAGTGCTGCGTCGGCTGCCACTGTCCCCAGGGGAGCCCTGGAGCCTCTGACCCGAGGCAGGGGATGGGTTCTCTGCCCGGTGAGGTGTACCGCTCCCCGACACCCCCATGCCAGCTTCTCAAGTTCCTCAAATCCCCCCAAAGAGGGAGGATTGGGCATTTCAGAAGACGGAAATGGAAGCTTCCCTTAGAGCTCCGAGTCCTTCCAGAAATTGATTTTCCTCCCCTAGAGTGGATCGAGGGGCAGTCAAACTTAACAATAAATTTGTTCTAATTTATTTATAATTTTTCATGTGAACTCGATGTGCACGTGGCTCAAAGGCTCGATACCGTGCCAGGTGGCCGAGGCCAATGTCACTGCCGCTATGCTGCGGTGGGGAGAGCGAGGGGCCTGGTGGCACCGCCTCTCTGGCCCCCTGGCCAGTTTGGGGGGGGGCGCCTGGTGGCCAGCAGGGTCTCCTGGGACAATGGTGCGGCCACTCCCGAGTCTCTGTGTGCTTTCTGTCTGCTGATTTCTGACTTGAGCAAACCTAAGGAGGGCCCTTTGCTTCCCTGGTGTTCTGACGAGAGAGCTTTACGAGCCCGACGTTCTTGCAGCCTGGTCCCCAGCTGAGAGCGGACAGAGGTGGCCGGGCGGTGCCCTGCAGGTGGAGGACACAGCTTGCTGCTTCTTTTCGTGGAAAGGGTTCTCCGAGCCTCCACCCCCTCCCCTCTCCGCCTCCACCCCCTCACTATTTTCTTTGGCGCTTGGAGAGGGCCATGTTGTTTCTGGAAGCCAAGCTAGAGGGTTCGGAGAAACGCCGGGGTGGGGTGGGTGGGCACCGACACCCGGGAGGTGTTGCTGGCAGGGCTCCCTCCTCAGCTCTCCCCTGCATCTCGCCACAGAGCAGGCTTTGTGTGCCGCTGGGCCCTGGAGGGAAGCCAGGACCGGGACAGCCCGGAGCTGCGAGGAAAATGCCTCTTCTCGGGGACATGGGGCGCTTCTGGGCTGCGGCGTGCCTCGCGGTCCTGTCCTGGCAATGCCGAGGCTGCAGCCGTGAGGCTGGCAGGGGTGACGAGGGCCCGTTGCTCCCTCGTTGCCTCCTGCTCAGCACCTTTCCACACGCACTTCCCTTGCCAAGGACGAGGTCCCCATGTGCCTTCTTCTACTTCCTGCTCCTCCTCAAGACCACGGCGCACCCCCTCTCAGCCAGGCTTCCCTCCCTCACAGCCCCTCAGGTGCCCTTCTCATTTGATACAACCCCCCTCGCTCTCTCTCCAGACCATGGGGAGCCCCAGGAGGCGGGGCCCCCTCTGCTTGGCTCACCCAGGATCAGAGTGTGGGGGCCCGGCTTCGCCCACCGGGGGTGCTCAGTGAGGGTAACTGACGGGCCGTACGACCGGTGATGATTACCTCCACTTTGCGGTGAGGACATGAGGTTCTGGGAGGTTGGATGGCTTTGAATAAAGCCGCACAGCTGGTCAGGAAGGGCGTTGGGCCCCACGCGAACTCTCATCTCCTGGGTGTGGGAATTTTGCCTCCTATCACTTTGGCTGAGGATACACACCTTGAAGTCTAACTAAAAAGGACTGGGATGACGGCAGGAATTACATATATAATCTAGGTTTGAAAAATCAGAAAAAAGGCGGAGAGACTGGTGATGACAATATTTGCAACCCCAGGGAAGGACCTGAAGCAGACACTTTGCCCTTTGGTTACTTGGAAGAGATAAATTCAGGGCAAAAAAAAAAAAAAAGGGTAATACACTCACAGAACATGTTATCTTTAGTAAATAGTAAGTTGTATCGTTTGAAAATATAAAGTGTTTTCCTTAATGCATCTGCCATTCATAAATATAATCTAAACTGTTTGGGGAGGCTGAGGTCTGAGGCCCTTTGCATACATCTACCGGTTGGAGACGAATGGCCTCCCCTGCCCGGCAGACTTCATCCAGACGTCCACAGGCCACTGCTCAGCAGCAGGCTGGCCAGCTCCTTTGAAGTCAGAGGTGGGTCAGGACACTTGTTTAAGGGCCAGCTGCGTTGGGAAGAAGAACTCGGACGTCAAAGGGACAATTCTGGAAGAATTCCGACCAGGAAGGCAATAGCCTGGGATGCACATGCATTTAGAAGGAGGACTCGAGCTTTCCGAGCGGGGCGGGCACGCTCAGATGCCCACAGGGCCAGCAGGTAATGTCCATGCCTGAAGGGGCCCCACGTGGGGATGTTGAGACTTGCCATGCGCAAAGGTGGGCCCTGTGTGGCCAGGTCCAGACTGTTATGTGAGATGGCATGGTCTTTTTTAAGTGCTGGCAAGTTATTTAATTTTTACAAAGCACTCCGAAGGCCGATTGAGACTCTGTCACAGGCTGGGCCCCTGGAAGTCACTGTGTGATGGAGACCTTCACCTGTTTCGGGACAGCGGTCTCCTTGGAGATCATTGTTTAGAGTGGGCGTGCTAAGAGTTTAAACTTTTGTAAGTTGAATAGCATTTTCTTCAAATTGGAAGTTATTTGGCAAAAAAGCAGCGTTGCTTTGCTGGGCGTTGAGGTGAAGGGACGAGTCGACTTCCCCTCTGTAGCACCACAAGGCAGTGTGAAAACCCTGCTCTAGAACGTGGCTCCTGCTGTTCAAATTCCCCCTAAAGGTTGAAAATGTACGTGGTCTAACACTTAGCGGTCCTGCCTTCTTGGGATTTGTCTGCAAAATAGGAATAACAGGACCTCCTTCTTCTGCTCTTGAAAGGATTAAATGAATCAAAACACAGAAAGCACTTAGAACAGGGGCAGGCATGCAGTAAGTGCTCATTAAATACCACCCACTTATACTTGTTAATATTGGGGCTACCCATACCACTATTCTAATTGCATTTCCTCAAATACTTCTGACATGTTCTCTCTCTCTCTCTCTCTCTCTCTCTCTCTCTCTCTCTCTCTCTCTCCCTCCCCCACCCCCGCCCTATAGGCCAGCACCTCTGTTCCCTTCCAGAACTTTGGGTTCATTTTCTTTATGAAATAAGGACATTATATTATTAACCATGCTAATTTGTCCTTGTCCTGCTAACATGAGTAAGGTAGCCAGTGCTGTTCAATACATGGGACACAGGTGAGTCTGTGTGACTTTGTAAATGCTTCTGACACGGGTGGAAAGGCAAGGGCTGAACCCCCAGGTGGACAGCAGGTGATGGGGGAGAGGGAGTGGGCCGTATGATAATGCCTGTGCCTCTTCAGCGGAAATGCCAGAGCGGGGGCCAACTAACCCCCCACCTCCATCTTTAGTTATGCAAGTCCCCTCGCCCGCTCCTCCACCGGGATTGCTGCCCTATGCCCTTCCTATACGGACATTTTGGAACCAACGCTGTTCATTTTCTTGGAGCCTCACTTGAAACAAAAATCTGGGGGGAGATTTTGACTCTTTAAAAATCACAACAAAATAGATATGCAGCAGAATGCCAAATCTGTGTATTGCAAAGTAGTGTGAGTTTAGAGATATACGGTCCCTGGATCCTCTGCCGGAGAACTTGACCTTTCCCCTCTGCTGATGGGGGAGCATGGACGGGAAAGTTTGTGAAGCCGGGTGAACCTGCAAACTCTGGTTCCCACTGTCCACTCTAGGCTTATGCCAGCTGACCCGGAGAGAAAGGGACCATTGGGAGGTGCGGGACGGTGTGGAGTCAGTGAGCTTGGGCTGTGGAGAGGGCCCTTCCTGGTGTGCAGTCCTGGCTCTTCAACTTATTAGCTGTGCAATCCTAACGAAGTTTCCTAACCTCTCTGGACACCAGCTTCCTTCATCTGTGAAGAGGAATGATAATAACGCCCACCTCTTAGGAAGTTTGCTGGGAAAAGGAAAAGACACGAGGAATAGCAAGAACTTAGCTCTGTTCATCTGGATGATAGAAAGCTTTTGATATGTCGCCTGTGATTCATTGTTATTTTGGGACATTTGTTCTCAGGGAAATGAGGCCTTCCCTAGGGGGGCCTCAGTCTCGCTGAGGTACAACAGAACAAAGTGCACCCAGGGACCGGCGACGGGGAGACAGACCGCCGGGGTCAGAGGAGGCCGAGTTAGACGGCTGGATCACAATTAACATGATTTATGAGCAAAGGGAGCTGGGGAAGTTTCTTGCCCCGGGCAGCCGGGGAGTGAACGGGGCAGCTCGGGCACCATCAATTGCGGCTTTGTCACGGAAAGGAAGGACTTTCTGAGGCGAAACCTGAAATGACAAATTGCTTCCAGGTTTCCTCCCGGAGCGGGTCTAGCCCCATCCAATGGCCCTCTTGGCTTTCCTCCTAAGCCTGTGGAGCGATTTAGACGAGGAGACGGGAAAAAAACACCCGGGCAGTGTCAGGAACTGGATGGAGGAAAGAGGAGAAGGCATGGCTGGGTATCAGCAAAGGGCTGTGGTCCGAGGTGTGTGTGGAATTAGGAGGGGACAGGGAACGCCACGCCCTGAGTGGTCCTGGGGCCGCGGCTACCCAGAGGCTCAGACCTGTGTAGGATCGGGGAGCAGTGGCGAACGTGAGGCCTTCCCCTGGGCGTGTCCAGTCATTTTGTATTTATTTATCTGCTTTTGACTTAGAAACCATTACTCTTTCTTTCGCATGTGCTCTCAAACTTCTATACCCAGCACATGAATCTTGCTTAGAAAAGCCCACGTGGAACCCAAATGCCTTCCTCCCTGATCACCTGGATGCTGATAGCAAAGATCAGTGGGTTTTGCACCTTTCTTCGAAGTTCTTTCTTCCGATAAAATCTCCCATTGGGTAACAGTAGCTCACACGTTTGTGGAGTGCTCCGTATGTGCCAATTACTGCTACACTCTGAGTTTTCTCATGCTGTCCTCAGCACAGTGCTGCGAGGTCCGAGATCATGCCACCCTTTTGCAAAGCAAATGGGGAAAGTAAGGCACAGAAGGGTGAGGTCCCTTCTCCAGGTCACACATGAGTCAGAGGCAGAGCTAAGGTCATAGAGGTCTCCTGCCGCTCCTGCAGCCACGCCCTGATACCCACTGCGCCGTACTGTCTTCGGAATGAAAGCCTGGCAGCCTTGCTGGAGGGTGGGGATGGAGAGGAAGGAGCTGGAGGCTGGTCTTCTCTGCTGTCACTCCAGGTTGCCAAGGGATCTCCCAGGAACCCCCAGAGCTGCCCAACCTAGAAACCTCTGCTGCAGAGAATTATCCAGATTCCAAAGCAAAGGGCGCACCACATGTGGGTGTGGCCACCTTGGCAATCAGGCGAGAGAGAGTGTGTGTGCACGTGTGCCTGTGTGTGTATGTAGGTTGAGGATGGAGCTCTAGCATGTAGGGGTGAGGCCAGGAGACTTCATAACTCGTTAGATGCTTGGCCACTGGAACTTGACTGGAGACGTGATCTTTTGAACATTATCATAGGCTTGTAAAATATTTGCAGCATCCCTTTGATAAAATTTTCCAGTATTTGTAATTCTTTTCTTCTAAGAGCTGAAGGGAGGGCCAGGGTGAGTTCATGAATTTCTAAGTATTTTGCAACCTGACTGTCCTGTCCCAGCCCGCAGTGCGGCCACGCCAGAAGTCCTGCTTCAAAGAGCAGGTCATTACCTTTGCGGTTAGCGCCGACCCCGCTGCCCTCTGCTAAAGCTGCATGAGGAGGCTGTGGGAACAGCTGGCTCCCCCGCTAGGTTGAGCGTCCCTCCCTGCCCTCTCATGGACACCACTGGTCTGCTGGGCACTCCATTTCTTTCTCCCTTTGGCCTCAAAGCGTCTAGGCCAGCCCCGTGGGCAAACTACGGCCCACGGGCCGGATCCGGCTGTTCTATCCAGTTCTCTTGCTCTCCCCTCCGCTCCTTTACTTTGAATTTATATTAGTTCACACAAACACTCCATCCATGCTTTTGTTCTGGCCCTCCGGTCCAGTTTAAGAACCCATTGTGGCCCTCGAGTCAAAAAGTTTGCCCACCCCTGGTCCAGGCTGTCAAAGATTCCGCATTGGAAAGGCTGAGACCTGTGTTGCTTTTGCTCAACAGGAAAAATGAAGCGAGGAGAGAGAAAGCTGCTTTTCCCCTGAGCCGGGAGCTGTCGGCTGTTTTGGCTGCGGTGAGCGCCTACCCAGTGCCAGGTGCTGTGCTGGGGGGGATCTGCCGTCCCCGTCCTCCCAGCTCGAGGAGGCAGGTGCTGTTCCAGCTGGAATAGCGGCGTTACAGAAAACCTGCCCAAGGCCACCGGCTGGTGAGTGGCAGAATCTAACAGGAAGCCGCCCCTGGGACAGCTCTGAATTCAAGATGAACTTTCCGTGAGGCAGGAGATGACCTCTGAGCACGTAAAGTCTGCAGAGCCGTGTCCAGAGGTGGAGCCTCTCGGTGGGGGCTTGTGCAGACACTCACATCCATGCGTCATCTCTCTGGGTGAGAACACGACGGAAGCACCCCAGGCCCCTCCTCCCGCCGATGGGGCTCGCCCAGCGCCAGGCGCTCACTGGGACCACCAGCCTCGGCCTGTGGGAGGTCAGAGCCATCCCACTGGGATCCGCAGCCGGCTGCTCCCTCAGGAAACATCAGGAAGCTGGATCGCTCCTGGGGGCTGTTTCTTTTCCACTGGCCTCCTGCCTTGGCGGCCTCCTTTCTGTTCTCTCGATGGGTGACGGAGGATGAAGGCTACATCTGAGATCCTGCCTGATGCGGGAATCAGAGAAGCTTCTGGAAGGGATCCTAGAAATGACCCGGTCTAACCCCTCATTGCATGATGGGAATGCAGAGGCCTCAGACAGGAGAGAGCTGAGCCAGTATCTAAGACTGCTGGGTTTTAGCAGCACTGGCAATCCTATTGGTGATCACTTAGGCTAACCCTTTTTTTTTTTTTTTTTTAAATTGCAGTAAAATATTCATAATGTAAAACCTACCGTTTTTTGAGTGTACAGCTTAATGGCATTAAATACATCCACACTGGTGTGCAACCATCACCACTCTCCATCTCTGGAACCTTTTCATCCTCCCTAACGGAAACAAACCCTTCATTTTTAAACAACCACGTGTGCTTGTCATGTGCCCGACCGTGTCCCATACACTTCACTCTCTGTGAGACAGGCATCATTACAACTCCATTTTACAGATGAGAAAACTGAGGCCTGGCTCTAACGACTATAGAAGCTGCTGCTGAGACAATCTGTAATCGCGGAACAGGCAGGAAGAGGGGCCTCCGGGATGACAGGCCTGCGGTATGCGGGGGTGAGAGAAGGACAGGACCCGGCCTACCATCGTGCCCCATGTGGGGAGGGGACAGCGCCCTGAAAGCCTTCATTTCCTCCTTCAAATTCAGCCTCTTAACCACGTATTGAGGGGAGAAAATCAAACACATTTCTCAGCGTCTTTCTGGGAAACCAGGTGCTTCTTAGGCCCAAAGGAGAATGGCGATATGAATGAATCAGGTTCAAATGCAATTACCTGGACCCTGCAGATGAGGGTGCAAGATGTCATGGGTGCACTTGTGCGCCTGGGGCGGGGGGTTGGGAGTGGGTGCAGGGCTGAATTAGGTAGGAAAGTGCCTCCAGGCTGTCTGTGCAGCCCTGGCGTCTGGCCTGGTATTATCATCTGCATTTTACTTGTTAGCAAAAGGAGGCTCTGAGAGGTGAGCAGAGCCCCCAAGGCCACAGAACTGGGCAGGTTGGGTGAGGTTCCAGTGCTTTCCTTCCTTCCACTCCTGCCTCCTCTGGCCCCCTGCCCCAGACATTGGTGGGAGGGGGCATTTCCAGGCCCCTAGCATGGTCTTGTCACCAGCCCAGGCCAGCACCACCTCCGGCCCCAGCCCATCCCAGCTCAGATGGGCCTCCCCAGGTGTACCTACCTGTCTGGTGCTCGAAGGCAGGATAATACTCCTCATTGCTGAACAGGTCAGTCCAGGACATCAGGGGGTCGCAGAAGGACGCGTTGGGCAGGAAGGTGCTGTGCGTCACTGAGTCCAACATCACCCTGCAACGGCGGGAGAGGCTGTGAGGAGGTGTGACCGCTGGAAGCCACTGCAGGACCTCAGCGGGCCATGGTGGCTTAGCAATGACAGCAAAGACTCACAACTGGCAGCCTCCTGGGAGCCAGGCCCCCCCCTATGTGCTTTCCACAATTGATCCTTGTCACATCCCATGAGGTTGGTACATCTATCCCCATTTCTAGATGAGGAAACTGAGGCAGAAGGATTGAGACAATTGCCCATAGATCAGCCATGGGCAAACTACGGCCCGCGGGCTGGATCTGGCCCGTTTGGCTGTTCTATCTGGCCCGCGGAGCCAAAAGAGCGGAGGGTTCTCTTGCTCTCCCCTCCACTCCTTCACCAGCAGCAGTGTTAACATGGCAACGTTGGGAAACACGGCCGCAGCGCCTTCTTCTGAGTGGGCGGATTTATATCTGCCCATTCAGTAAAAGGAACAACCTCTCAATCTTCCAGAGGCTCCTTGTAATGCCCATGGACGCGTCTCCCGACATCACCCTGGGAATGTGTAGACACGTTATCGTGGTGATGTAGGGAGACACGCCCCTGGAGAGCACAGTATCAGAGCACAGTTTGAAATGAATAAAACTATTGAAATAATAAAAAAAAAGACCGTACCCTTTTATGTAATGATGTTTACTTTGAATTTATATTAGTTCACACAAACACTCCATCCATGCTTTTGTTCCGGCCCTCCAGTCCAGTTTAAGAACCCATTGTGGCCCTCGAGTCAAAAAGTTTGCCCACCCCTGCACTAGATCATGGCCCATAAGTGGCCAAACTGGGATTTGAGGATGGGAGCTCTTATTAGCCAATACTGCCTCTTTTGTTACTTTTCCTGTTCACTCACATCTGACCTCTGACCTCTGGCTTATAATGTCTAACAATGTGCTTCTGAAAACAGGGCCAGAGTTGCTACCAGTGAGCATACCCCCACACCCTTATCTACAGTTCTGAAATCCCAGAACTCTGAGACCAAAAGTGTGTGTGTGTGTGTGTGTGTGTCTTTGGTGCAAACGTGTCTGAGCAAAAAACCAAAAACCAGTTCTGAATTGATCTTATGTACTTTTATATACTGTTAGATAAACGTTACATCTATATGTATATAAACTATACACTGTACATATACAGACTATGTATAAAAACTATACACTATAGACACGTGTAAATGATGTATGTGCTATATAGTTTTGTAACCCTAGTTACAGTTTGTTATTCTGCCTGATGAATATTCATGTGGTGTGCTGCATGAGCATGATGGGGTAAGCTGAGCCAGAAGAAACGCCTGGGGAGGGTGGTCTGTATTGTGCTGCGTGCACACCGTCACCTTCCGGTGCCTGAAGCAGAGTGAGTTCCACAGCACACCCAGCCCCGGGGGAGAGTGAGCACCAGTGACTGTAACACACGGTCGCTTTGGACTCCGTGCTGAGTGCGTCAGGACTTCCATCCATTCCTCACGGGCTCCTCTGAACATGAGCTCTGAGACAGAGTCTGTGTCACGGACGAGGAGGGGACTCTCTGACATGCCAGCTAACGTGCCCACACCACCCAGCTAGCAGGGCGTGGAGTCTGAGTGACAACTCGGGTTTGTGTATGTGACGTCAAGACCTGGCGGCTATGCTCTCGTCCCTGTTCCCACTGGCGGAGGGGACACTGGATAGACGGTGTCTGGTCGAGGCTGGGGTGGGGGCAGAAGAGATGGGCCTGGGGCCCCCCACTTTCGTGCACTCTTGCCCATCAGTCTCATCTCTCGAGTTTCTCTTTGCTGCTTCGCATGTCCCCACAATTCAGACAAAAAAAAAAAAAAAAGAATTCGTACTTGGTGGATTAAAAATATATGCTGGCCCCACTTCTCTTTTCTTCTTATGGAAATAATGTTGATGAGATATGGGGGTTCCACCCCCATTTTGCAAGGGGACCCTGCAGCTCAGGACCACACAGCTGGTAAGTGTCACAGCAGACACTGGGCTCTGGGTCTCAGGGGGTTTTAAGATGGGCAGGAGCTTATCAATCATCTAGTCCATGTTTCCTGACGCCAGTCATGTGTCTCCCATCACCATAATTTACTTAATCCATTCAACAAAATGGCCCCCTTTTTTTGTTTGAACATAAATACGTTTATTTAAAAGGAAAACTTGATATCACCATTATCCACGAAAAGTCAGTATTTCCGAACATACGTAAAAATGAAGACATGAGCATTTAATAAAAATTGTTCATCCATGCACCACTGAGTCAGAGGTTAGGAAGTACAACTTGCAGGCCCAATCCAGCTCACCTCCTGCTTTTGAATGGCCTGCAGCTAGAAATGATTTGACATTTTTAAATGGTTACGTATTAAAGGGCTAGGTAGGTACCTACACGATAGCCTGGATTTTGCCTGTTGGCCCACCGATCCTACCATAGGAACTCTCTGCCTCTTCACGTGAGAGTGTGGCTACCTTGGACCAGATTCACCTCCTGTAGGTACCGTGAGTCCTGAGTCAGTGCATCGCTCCCCTCGCTCCGTCCTCCAGACCGGAGAAAGCTAAGGCCCAGGGAGCTTGTGTCGCTTGCTCCAGGTCACAGGGCCAGTTGGTGGCAATGTGACGTTGCATGTAGAGAGTTCTTAAGTTTTCTGATTCTCGGCTCTTGGCCCATCAGCTTCCCTTTCTAAAAACACAGTCATGTCGCCCTCAGGTATATCCCACGCATTCTTATGTACCAAGTAGGACCTCAGTACTGAGAGGGGCAGGGATTGTGTGACTCCAGAACCAAAGACCCCAATTCTTTGGGGGCATTGGCAAATCTATGATGATGAGAATGAGGATGATGATGATCATCATCATCCTCATCCTCATCATCAAATGTTCAGAACCATGCTCCTGACATAGATAAGCAACCAAGTTCAAAGTCTCACATGCAGGTCCCTTTCTGTGCCGTCCACGAAGAGTCGCCAGGCCCCACGGGGAACCTCCTTCCCGCGGCCCACAGAGGGTTAACGCTGCAGGCGGATTATCGTGTTCATGGATCTCCCCCAGGGAGCCATATCAAACAGAGGTCAAGGCTGCCTGCATTTGGACTCTGATTTTCCCACGGATTGGCTGGTTTTATACCCTGAACAGGAGGCAGGCTGAAAAGGGATAGGGGTAGGAGGTTATGAGAAAAGAAAGAGCCCCTGGACCCCGAAGCCCCTTCCATTTTCTGGAATCCACATCGGGGAGTTCCCCTAAGTGAGGGCTCAAGGGAAAAAGGCTCAGAAACCGAGGAAGAGGATGGCACACCTCTGACCTGACTTCATGGTGGGTTTGGGGAATGGCCAGGTGGGCTCGGAGAAAGGACAGGTGGGCTCGGAGAAGGGACAGGTGGGCTCGGAGAAGGGACAGGTGGGCTCGGAGAAAGGACAGGTGGGCTCGGAGAAGGGACAGGTGGGCTCGGAGAAGGGACAGGTGGGCTCGGAGAAAGGACAGGTGGGCTCGGAGAAAGGACAGGTGGGCTCGGAGAAAGGCCAGGTGGGCTTGGAGAAAGGACAGGTGGGCTCTGAGAAGGGACAGGTGGGCTCAGAGAAAGGACAGGTGGGCTCGGAGAAAGGACAGGTGGGCTCGGAGAAGGGACAGATGGGCTTGGAGAAAGGACAGGTGGGCTCGGAGAAGGGCCAGGTGGGCTCGGAGAAAGGACAGGTGGGCTCGGAGAAGGGACAGGTGGGCTCGGAGAAGGGACAGGTGGGCTCGGAGAAAGGCCAGGTGGGATTGGAGAAGGGACAGGTGGGCTCGGAGACTGGCCAGGTGGGCTCGGAGAAGGGACAGGTGGGCTCGGAGAAAGGCCAGGTGGGCTCGGAGAAAGGCCAGGTGGGCTCGGAGAAGGGACAGGTGGGCTCGGAGAAGGGACAGGTGGGCTCGGAGAAAGGACAGGTGGGCTCGGAGAAAGGCCAGGTGGGCTCGGAGAAGGGACAGGTGGGCTCGGAGAAGGGACAGGTGGGCTCGGAGAAAGGACAGGTGGGCTCGGAGAAAGGACAGGTGGGCTCGGAGAAAGGACAGGTGGGCTCGGAGAAGGGACAGGTGGGCTCGGAGAAGGGACAGGTGGGCTCGGAGAAAGGCCAGGTGGGATTGGAGAAGGGACAGGTGGGCTCGGAGACTGGCCAGGTGGGCTCGGAGAAGGGACAGGTGGGCTCGGAGAAAGGCCAGGTGGGCTCGGAGAAAGGACAGGTGGGCTCGGAGAAGGGACAGGTGGGCTCGGAGAAGGGACAGGTGGGCTCGGAGAAGGGACAGGTGGGCTCGGAGAAGGGACAGGTGCGCTACACTTAGAAGAACATAGAAAACCATCCCTAGGTCTGCAAAGTTAGTTAGAAACCCTCCAGCTACAAAACACGACAGTAGGAGTGAGCGCTCCATCTACACCTGACAAACAGCTCTCAAAAGTCGATCATTAAATTCAGTTGAGTCATATAAAAATTAGGAATATGTTTGATCAACAGGATATTTACCTCCTTTAAGGATCCCCGCCGCCCCCCAGCCTACACTAGTCCACTCACTTGCTCTGTAATTTCCCTAGTTTTGGACACAGGGCTGTATCTGATTCCCTTTGGTAATTCCTTCTATGGCCAGTTACATCCTTTAAGTTTCCATAAAGGGCTCCCTCATGTGAACACTGTGCTGTTTTTCTTCTGTAATCATTTCTTACTTTTTGCCTTTTATAAAAGCAGCAGACGTTGTTTGTTTTAGGAGAGGGTTTTATTAACTCTGGGCTCTCCACAAAAGACCTTGGCCCCTTAGCCAGAGTGCTCCAGGTGTGAGTTCAGGAATAATGGCTGCTTTGTATCCAGTAGCTCAGCTTCCTGGGCCCTCTAGGGTCCTTGCAGTAATTGAGCATTTAGCTCTTAAGATTTCTTTTTTTTTAAAGAATTTTTTTATCCTCATTTGAGTATGTTTATTGATTTTACTTAGAGAGAGGAAGGGAGGGAGAGAGAGAGAAACATCGACGTGAGAGAGAAACATTGATCAGTTGCCTCTCATGCACACCCTGACTAGGGATAGAACCCACCACCTAGGCATGTACCCTGATGGGGAATTGGACCCACAACATTTTGGAGCCCCATTTCTCAGCGAGGACACTGAGGCCCAGTGACAGGTAGGCCCCAGCCTGAAGGTAGCCCATACATCCCCAACAGGAGGTGACATTGACCCCAGAGGGGAAATATTTGGTCCTTGGGGGGAGGGTGTCAAAAAAATCTTAGATGTTATTATGTTTCATGAGCCTCCAAAGGCCACAGCATACTGAAGACTTACAGCATTTCTATGGTCTCAACATTTCATGGAGGGGGGAGACGATTAAGAAAAATTATCTCAAAAAGCTCCTTAGTGGGGGCAATAATGAAAACAAAACAAAACAAAACAGGTTGAGCAGCATTGGGTTAGACTTAGAGTCAGCAGCATGACAAGAAGGGGTCTGCAGGGAGGGACCTGGGCCGGCTGTTCCGGCCACACGTGTTTGTTCTCCGAGAGGCTGGCTGCCGTGTGATCTCGGCGAGAGCACTGGGCTGGGAGTCACGATTATGCCTCTTGCACCTCTCCCAGCCTCAGTTCCTCATCGGCTACATGAACACACTGAGGAGGCAGACTCCATGCTGGGCCCTGGCTCACGGTTTCTTCAGGCACCCCCCAGGTGCATAGATGTGGGTTTTATTTCAGTCAAGCAAGCTCATCAGACTACTACCAACAGAGGCTAAATGTTTCTCTCTGAATGGCCCCCTGCTCTCCTCTTCTCCCTTTCCCCCTGTGCCCACTGCTTCCAGCAGTGCACCCTGGGTGTTCTCGGCCTGGGTGGCCCCTCACTCACTGCCCATCAGCAGACCCACAGCTGTTAGAGTCCGTCTCCCCCACATCTTGTCCCCATGCTAGCTGCCTCATAAGTAGAGAAGATTCAAACACAATCCACACAAGCGGTGGGTTCCCTGCCAGGCGTGAGGAAGGCTGGCGAGGTACCTTTCAAAGTGAGACCTTGAAGGCATGGAGGCTGAAGTCCCCGCTGACTCCAGGGGCTTCCTCGCCCTTCTGAGAGCCGGCTCACTCACCACGTGCGCCCAGGGAGGGTCCGCGGAGGCAGCGGGACAGGCCTGTGGGCTCCTCGCCCTGCACGAGCCAGAGGCAGCAGCGGCAGGTGTGGTGCCCATGGCCTGCGCAACCAGCACCTCTGCCCAGCCTTCCGGAGCGAGAGGGGACGGAGCAAACCACCCAGCCCTGGCCAGTTTGTCAGAGGAGGAAAATTCCTGCCTGACCCTGGCAGAGATCCTCAACTTCACTCTGGGCATGTGACCAAAAATTTTACCCAATTAAGCATCGACGCATTGGCTGTTTATGCACCGAAACATCACCGGGCAGAACCAGGCCGTCGGGATCTAACCCACGGGAAAGGGGGCCACGAAGGGCCTTCGCTGATCCCATCCTCTGAGCAGTCTCATTGGGAAGCAAAATTGTTTTCCTCCTTCAACGCTTCAGTGACACCCAAGTGCCCACCAGGTCCCCGGCCCTGCGGGCCCAGCAGGGTCCATGTCCCACTCTTCGGACGCCCCTAAGAAGGGACCCATGAAGGGAGACCCAATGGACTGTGTCGACACTTTCTATAAAGGATCGTGGGTGGGGTGCTTGAGTGTTTGTTCTTCTGGGAGAAACCAGAGCAGCTGAGAACGGCCTTGCTGACGTCTTGCCAAGCGAGCCCTCATTTTTCTCCAGCTTGCTCAGGGAGTTCGCCAGCGGGTGTGTTTTTGGTTGTTTTTCTGAAGGTGCAGCAGAGACCCATAGAAGGTCTGCCGTATGGTTTACTAGGGGCTCCCATGCGAAGCTCGTCGGTTTTGGATTAAACCCGTGGGGGGTTCAATCTTACCTCTGTCCCCACAAGCAAAGAACCGTGGGACCCATGTCTTAGGACTCAGCCAGCCCAAATGATTTTTGTTTCATAGGAGGTGTGGTGCACAAAAACCCACGACCCTCTCTGAGCTCATCTCTAAAATGGGGATTTTAACCTGGGATCCTCAGGCTTTTCTGAGGATTTAATTAAATTAGTTAAATATGCAGAGGACACAACACATATATTCATTTCTGGCGGGGGCGGGGGGGGAGTGGGGATCAGTCGTCATCAATGCACCTAAAAGGTTGTTATACAGGGGACTTGTGAGAAAGGAAGACAGCCAAACTGTGCAAACTCCTGTGGAGAACACCTTGAGTCACGAAAAACATTGTCGCTGTGAACACGAGGACACAGAGTTAAGCCTTCATACAGCACCGCAAACCGCCCCTCTCCGCGGGGCCTCTAGACTTACACGCGAAGCTGTCTCCCTAAAACACGTTAACTGCCTTGGCCTCAGTTTCCTCATCTGTAAAACAAAGAGGTTGTGCCTAAGGGTCTCTGACCTCCTCTCCGGTTTGTAAAATTCGTAGCACAATCGAAGGTGGGTCCGCAGCCTTCAGTTAAGAGAAGGGAGCATGTGCCACCAGTGGCTGCCAGCAGGGGGCGAACGAACACGAACCCTCACACACCGCAGAGTCTGAAAAGGTCTGAGAATACAGTGGAAAAACCCTGACCACAGCTTTTCTGGAAAGATTCTCTATACACGAAGGTGGCATGAGAGGGCAAAATGGGTTTCTTTTAAGCTCTTACTTACATATAAATTCCTGAAGAAAAAAAATGCCCCTAATTGTAATAAGGCAGCTTATTTTCTCTGTATCAAGAGGGAACGATGAGCTGGCCAATGGGGAAAGGAGGAGTTTGGCCAGGGGAAGGTGGGCTCTCCTTGAAGCTGAATATTTTTGGGGGGTGTAAAACCCAGCCTTCCTTCCTAAAAATAGCTAGGAAGCGCAGGGCAGTGAGTGCCTGTCTGCATTCTCTTGGTTCCCCTTGGTGTAGTCAAGTGATCCTGGGGGCGTGGGGGCTGTGGAAGAGGGGGTGGGTGGCTCCACAGCCTGAGGGGACAGAAGTGTCTCCCCCCAACCCCGAAACAAGCAGTTAAATCCCAGTCACACAGCTCTCGGGAGGCACTGTGACTGATGGCACCGGCAGGGGGGCTGGCAACCTGGATCTGGAGACCCACCAACCGCCCCGGGGCCCCCAGCCCCAGCCTCTAAGCCCTGACACCCCTTACAATTCATCCAAAAAAGCAAAGAAAAGGTGCTTACGTGAGGACAGCGCTGACTAGGTCCCAAGAGGAGGCTTTCAAGGCAAGAGAAGGCAGGTGCTCCCAGCACCAGCGCCCGGTGGAAATAAAGGCACCTGTAGCCTTGTGATATAAGTAACACCTACAGACAGGTCCGTTTGGTTTTTCAGGTTTACGCACAGCCCCTTTGATGACGGTGACATACAGTGTGACACGGCTCCTTGGAGGGGGGGGGGTGGGAGATGGTTCTCATGTGCAGAAAGTTTACCTTTATCCTGCTTTTGTGCCCAGCTCACCACCCTCCCTCGTGGCCCAGGGGACTCAGTAAACAAGCCCAGAATTCTTGCCTCTGTGCTCTGCCCAGTCCTGCGTTGGCTGGCGATTCTCACTCGTGCAAGTGCAAGCCGTAGGGGGAGCTCTTAGAGGCAGCCAGCCTCCCTCCTGGTTTGGTGGAGTCTTGCGCTTTTGAGGAGTAGCTCATTCTCCTTGCCCCGCTGTGTGGCCAGGGGGAAGGCAGGATGGGGCAGTGGTTAAGAACACAGGCTTTGCAGCTAGATGGCTTTGGGTTCAAAGTCTAGGTCCATCATTTTCTAGCTGGGTCACCGTGGATAACGTAATCAGCCTGTCTGAGCTTCATCAATCTGGTGCAAAGAATAGTACTACCCACTGGGCACAGGAGGTCATGCAGGTGAAGCCCCGAATGAGGGTCACAGGAGGTCATGCAGGTGAAGCCCCGAATAAGCCCTTTGTTAGCGATTATGATCATAGCCTTTTCCTAGATGGAGGACAGGAGCCAGAAACCCCTTCTCTACCACGTCCTCCAATCTGTGCCTTCGGACCAGGCCAGGGGAACCAGCTTGCAGAACCGTTGCTGGGTCTTCCTTCTACTTTTCCACTCATCAACAGGGCGTTGGACACATTAACTTGTTCAACTTCTAACATCTCTGGATGTGACGAGCCACGTGATGGATTTCTCCCTCCCTCCACTCCCCACCCCCACGCCCTGCCTGACCGATGGAGAACCGAAGAGATTTAGGGAGCCAGTCAGGTGTCATGAGGTGGGACCTGGCTTGGATGCCAGCTCTCAGGTGTCTAGGTAAGGACTACCTGATTTTTGGGAGTTCCCTGAGAGAGTAGACACCCCACCTAATTTAGGCTGAGAAATAGTGTCCCTGGTCAGCTACGGGACAGCATTTATGACCCTCTGCCTTTCTGCTCTGGGCTTCCAGCTCTCGGGGCAGCCAAGACATGTGTCCAACTTGTGGACTCCACGCTTTAGAGTAAAAGCAGGGACTGGTTTGTTAGGTTTTCTTTGGAACACTGGGCACTGGGACAAACATACCAATACAAAAACACGTACAGTCTGGAGAAACAAAAGGTAGTTCATCCGAGAACTCAAGTGTCATCATGGAAAAATAGTTGAAGGAAGATAGCAGCCTAGGCTGCTGACTTGCTGTGTAACTTCAGCCAAGTCACGTAGCTTCTCTGGGCTTCATTTTCCCCAGTGGTAAAAGGAGGAGGTTGGATACGAATAATGATTTTCAAACTGTGCTCCAAGGAACCCCCAGGGGTTCCCCAGAGCCCTCAACAGGGCTTGTGGGGGGGGGGGTTGGGAGGGTTAGAGGATGGGTGTGGAGTGGGATAGGCTCTAGGCCTCTCCTCCTGCTTCAATAAGAGCATCTCATCTTTTATACAAATCTTCAGGATGAGATTTCACTTGAACAAAAGAATTTGTACTTAAAAGAATTTGCAATGAACTAGATTAGATAGCCTTTGAGAAAGAACTAGATTAGCTGGAAAATTCTGTGATCTGCCTCTTCCTCCTCTGTGTCTGGGGGACCCTGATGGTCCTACAATCACGTTCACTGTTGTTGGACATTTTCCCATCTTGTCACTGGCTTCTGAAATGCTCCTCATGTTTGTACTGTGTATGCATGCAAGCATTCTTCTCAGTAGAGAGATGTGGAAGGGAAACGTATTATTCCGTTGTTTTTAGAAAAGAGTCTTCTGGAGAAATTATACTTTTTTCTACACTGTCTTGGCTGAAAAGTTTCAGAGTGAACACTTTTCTGGCATTGAATGTGTATGACAACAAACTGTCTGTCTCATGGGTCTGAATGTATAATACGGCATCTCTGAGTCTGGGAAATTACAGGCCTGTGGACAGTGAATAAAAGGGGTGATTAAGATAAAACCAAAATAAAAGAGGAATTTGACTCTAATTAAGTCTAACTCTCACACCGAACCTGAATTTGATTGGAGTGGAGATCTTGGACGACACCAAACACTAAGCTTGTAAAAACTGTATTATGAATGTCAATCAAAGACAAGAGACAGTGGTTGGGGATGGGGAGGAGGTGGGCAGAAGAAATGGAGCATTTTAGAATTTCCAGCGGACCCGCCTTCTGGTGTCTCAGCCACACGGTAATGACAGGTAACACTAGGCTTATGAGAGCTACTGGCGTCCAAGACCAGTTTCCGGGGGGAGACTTCTTAAGTTCAAATCCCTGCCTTGCCATTTGCTGACTGGGAAGTTCATTTAACATCCTTGCATTCCAGTTCCCTCTTCTATAACATGAAGAAAAGGAATCCATCTCCTCTAGGGTTGTTGGGTGAATTAAATGAGTTCACACCTGGCATGTGTTGAGAACTCTTACGTTCTTTATTATCCCGTGCTGGCCTGTGACACGTTACAGTGACTAAACAACGAGGCCATTAGTCTCTGCTGGTTCTAATGCCTGGGTAGCCTATGCAAGCAACCTGAGATCCAAGCCAGCATCGATTGTAAATGCACTTGTATCCGGAAAAAAGGGAATTTAAAAACAACCAATCACAATGAACTAGGCTTTCCAAAATTAGGCAATGACTTAAAGCTACAGCCAATCCAGCAGCTTCCTTGCATTGCTTTTGTGTCTGCTCTATAAAAGTCTTTCCCCTACCAGAGGCCAAGCCGGCTGGAACTCAGGCCTGCCCAATGTTAAAACCCCACCATAGACACCGGCGCTGGATCCGGTTGGCCCCTCTCCTTTGCTCTGGCCTCAGAAAGGATCCTTCCCTCTCTGTTGCTTCAAGATCAGTGGCCATCACAGGCACAGTCTGCCTTTCAGTGCAGAGTGGGAATTCTGGCCCTTCCTTGTCTCCCTGGTTCTAGTATGGTTCTTGGGACAAAGAAGACACTCCATCCATGCATGTACTGCTGAGTGAACGAAAAGACAAGTCACCTGAGAAGTCCCACGATACCTATCCAATTCTTACCCTATTTAATAAAAGGGTAATATGCAAATTAACCATCACTCCATCACAAAGATGGCGGCACCCAGAGCTACAAGATGGCAGCGCTCAGTCCTTTCAGCCCCGCCGGAGTCCCCCAGTCCTGGGGGGTGGCTGCTGAGAGCAGGCAGTGTGAGTGGCCTGGTGGAATGCTTGCTTCATCACCACGGCGACAAGGCAAGTGTTCCACACCCGGCTGTGGATGGGCCTCTGGGTCACGGAGAGCCTCTGGGCAGCGGGCGCGGAGCGGCCAGGCCCCACAGAGAGCTACTGGGGCACAGATTCCTGCACAGGGCTACTAGTTTCTGAACTAGTAGCATGCTTTTCCTAAAACCCTGCCCCCTTTAAGCTAAGCCAATTTTTTTTTAGTCATTTCTTCTCTCCTCCAATCTGCCATTTTCACCACCACCCCAGCAGGCAGCAGAGGCTGAGGACAAAAGTGAGTTAAAAGAAATACATTTAGGTAAAAACTTCATAGATGATGGCATTAGCAGGAGAGATTTGCAGGGTGGTGGTGAGACATATGAGCTTGAATTAGGCCTCCTGTTTCCATTATCCTGATACTATTAGAATTACAGTTGTTGCAGAAATTACATTTTTCTACGCTCTATTCCTCCAGATGTTTAAGAATAAAAAGCATTCCTGTCAGTGCATATGTATGACAGCAGACTCCTGGCACCTGCCACCTGGGAGACACTAGATGCGGCTTCAGCTTTTCAGGGCCTCGTTCCCTCATCTGGAAGGACTTACTGTGATTTCTGGTGCATTGTAATTTCTCACCAAATGGCAATTATTGTAGAAGGACAAAAATTATAGGTGAGCTGACATTGGACTTACTAGGTGAGCTTAAATATTTGAACCTCAGAGAGAAATGCAGATATTGACTGAGACGCCACCTTTCAGCATTACCACAGGAAGTAGGATGATGTTGTCCTTCTACAATAAATAATCATAACTGCTACTCTCTATCCATCATTTAATAGGTACCAAGTACTGTTTAGGCATGCTATGTGTTTTAAGTCATTAATCCTTATATCACTTCTCTGAGGTAGGTGCCATTATTATTATCTAACATTTACCAATGGGAAAACAGGCACAGGGAGTTTAAGTAACTTGCCCAAAGTCGCACAGCTTACAGAACTCAGAGCAGGATTTGAGCCTGGACAGCTGGCATTAGAGTCCACAGCCTCACCATTAGGCTGTCATGTGGTACCTCTGAAGGAATCAGAATCTAAGTTGAAGAGATATCAATTTTCTTAGGCATCTCAGGTTGCTGGCAAGGATAAGTTATAAACCTATTGTCCCCTAAACCACCTAGCACGGACGGAAGCACAAATAAATACTCAAGCAATTCTTGTTGGCTGATGGTATGTTTGCTTTATTTCCTGTTTGGGTATATTTTCCCAGTCTCCTATATCCAACTCATCATTTAGCTGTTCATGCTGTCTGTTCTCCTGACCAGGAACCCTAATTCAGTATACAGCAACAGTGAGGTGGCTCCCCTGATAATTCCTCCTTGGCTATGAGCCTCATGGAAGTAATGGAACTTTGTGTGATTTCCAACACTAAGATATCATGGTGGGTCAGCATGGCAAAGTCAATGGTTGGCAGAAGCATAATGAAAATGAGGATAAGAATACTGATTTTGTTGTTACTAGGTTAAATTACCATAACATTTATGAAACAGCAGATACAATGACAAGACTATTTCTAGACTCCCTTCTTCCTGTAAGGATTCTGGAAGTTAACGTAATCAAAGCTTTTGTGTTTTGGGTCAGCTTGAATAAATCTGAAGCAATATGGCTGTATAAAGGCACAGATCTGAGAGGCTCGAATGGAGGGGTTTTGAAGACAGAATTTTCTTTAGTTGTTTTCCTGCTAAACTTCAGTTGCTTCGCAGGCATGAGGGTTTGCTTCCAGAGAGAGTTGCAGGGGGTGAGGAATAGATGACATTGACTCATGCAATCAGTGCTAATGGTACTGCCATTGCAATATTGGGTATTGAATATCTCAGTCCCTCCAGCCATGGCTAATTAGCTTGGTTAATCTGGAAATCACACTAATGAAGGTTAGGCTATTAGTAGATAATTAATCAGTAGATAATTAAAGACAAGCTTCTTATAGGTGAGCTGACATTGGACTTGCTAGGTGAGCTTAACTATTCGAACCTCAGTTTTCTCACCTATCAATGGGATTGATCACACATGTATTTTGATAATGTGTATGGCCGCATTGACTTCCATGTCTCCAGACTGAATTCCTGCCTTCTGCCAGCTAAATACATACAAATAAATATATATGATAGGCCAGTATTGCCAGGTATATAAAAAAAGACTAAGACCTAGTTATGGCCTTTAAGTAATAGATATTTTAAAAGAGAATTCATGAGGAAACATTCAGAGGTAGTATATGATTCCAAGCCAAATTTTGAATTAGGGGCTATAGGATTTCATAACAAGGAGGTCAGTAAGGGCTGGAACCGCCAGAGAAAACTTCCTGTGAAATATGGCACTTGAGCTGGGCCATGAAGAATTGGAATGACTTCCTAAAATGGTTGGTTATTATGTGCCAAGCACAACAACTGTCGGGATAAGGGCTGTTATTATCCCCATTTTACAGAAGGGGAAACGGAGGTTAAAAGAATTTCAACAATTCGCCTAAGGGCACACAGCTAACAAAGAGCTGAGTCGGGATTCCATCCTGGGATTGACTCAAAGGCCACCCCACTGCCCACTATGCCCTGTGATGTCTGGGATGGCCAGAAGGAGATGCTCTTTCAAACCAGGGGAAACCTGGGGGTGTGTGGGAGGAGAGAAAGAGAGTGGGGTAGCCCAAGACTGCTCATGGAAGGTTGGCAAGAGTCTTACATGTGTCACCCATGGCAGCCCTGGAGTTTTGAATCGTGGTGCCCTGGGTATCAGTCCCTATGAATAAGGAAGGTCTCTGGCCAGTTGTTGGGGACCTCGAGTTTGAAGAGGCCTCAGATCTTGTCTGCTCTTCAGGGCCACGTGTGCAGGGCGGCAAGGTGAGACATGGTGAGAAACATTGATTTTGCTCTCTCTCTTTGCCTATATAGTTTTCCAGGATCATACTGTTATTTCTTATGGAGGTTGTGGCTTCTTCCACCAACTGTAAAATAATATTGTTACCATTGTTTGTCTGCCTTCAGTTTAATCTGCCATCAAAAAGTATAAAGATCTGACGTACTCACTGAAAAGCCCTGAGTTTGGCTCTGTGCAGGAACTAATTTAGAGAAACACTCTTGGTTGTAAACACAGAATGGTCTAAGAATCTAGGCCTTGTGCTTTGTACAAAACTCCAGTCTGTCACTATTATGAAGTTTTCTGCTTTACCACGTTATTCCAGAGGTTGTCATCACGTCCTAACAGAAACCTAACAGAAATCCTGGTACTTATAAATCAAAGGGCAGAGCCCTCAAACTCGGGGAGCTGCCCATCCTCACTAAAAGGTCACATTCACACAGACTCACCTGTGCCTTAAACTTGCGAATGTGGAGGGGGCGGGGAGGCGGTTCCAACTAGGAAATTTCACTCCCCAAGGTGACATTATTGCTGAGCTATTGGAGTTAAAGTGAAGATAACTATCTTCTTTGGCCCTGGACATCACTCTCTCCTGCGTCCCTTTTCATAAAATTGTGTTTTAATTCCTTTTTAATGTGGGAAGGGAGATGGAGGAAGTCAGTTTCATTCTATGTTGACAACTATCTCTTTGGTTCCACAGAACAGTGAGATATGGGACTTAGCTGAATGTCCTCAGGTGAGGCAGTAACCACGATGCGCTAAGAGCAAAAGCCAGATGAGACAGTAGCTAAAGCAAAACCGGTGTTCGAAAGAGCACTGGGTTTTGAGTCTGATAGATGTGGGTTCAAATGTCTATCACTTGGTAGCCATCTAATTATCTCCTTGAGTCACAGTTTCTTCACCTAAAAACCTGGGTAAATAAATTGTAACTTCATAGAGTTGTGGTGAGGATTAAATGAGATGATCCTATATAATAAAAGCCTAATATGCTAAGTGTCTGGTTGACCAGTCAGTCGTTCAACCAATCAAAGCATAATATGCTAATGACATGCTAAGGCTGCTCAACTGCTTGCTATGATGTGCACTGACCACCAGGGGCCAGATGCTCTGACCGTTAGGTTAGCTTGCTGCTGGGGTCCGGCTGATCGGGACTGAATGAGATGGGCCGGTCATGCCCTGGAGCCCTCCCGCGGTTCCTCCCTGGCTGGCCAACCTCCCGCGTCCCTCCCTGGCCCCAGTGGTGGACCGGTGGGCTCCCTCGGCCTGGCCTGTGCCCTCTCGCAATCCGGGACTCCTCAGGGGATGTCGGAGAGCCGGTGCTTAACATAGTGCTTATCTCTATATATAAAAGGCTAATATGCAAAGTGTCCCCTCGGGAGTTCAATGGGAGACTGAGAGTTCAATGGCTCGCTATGATGTGCACTGACCACCAGGGGGTGGCATGGAACGAAGAAAGGCCCCGGCCAGCAGCTGGAAGGCCACAATGGGCCCTGATCGCCGGCCAGGCCTCGGAACCCTCCCTGTGCACAAGTTTTGTGCACCAGGCCTCTAGTGTAATATAAAAAGTACTTAGCTCAAAAAAAAAAAAAAAGTACTTAGCTCAATGCCTGGCACATATTAAATTCTTGAGAAATAATGGTTATTCTTCTTTTGATTATTTTTATTATTAAACTCATTCAAGTCTCACTTTTCTAATCAGCAAAATGAGAATAATATTAGCTGCTCACTAGATTAATGGAAATAATACAGGCGTTTGCACTCGGCACATAGTAGACATTCATCTACCCATTTGTTAATTTTCAATCTATTATCTGGTACTTATCAAAAGTTTATCAACCTTGGGAGTTAGGAGAAGGACCAACAGACCTTAATTATCTTAAATGGAGCAATGCTTTTGTGACATGCTCATTCCGTCATCCACACCTTTATTCTGAGCTCCAATATGTCCTTCTGGGAGCCAAGAAGATCCAGGAACCTCAACAGCACACTTTGTAGCGTGGCCGGCAGACCTGCCACATGACCACAGAGATCTCAACTGGCCCACTTTGCATCTTTCTACAGAGCTCCACGAGTGGGGCTTTGGTGAGTTCACCTCTCTGTAGCACCCATGGGAGCGTGGGTGTCACCCGCCTCTGTGGGAAGGAAACAGCTGCTGGATCTTTCTGGTTTCCAGGTGGTATCCATCCTGGGCTGCAGCTGTCACTTTGGGCAAAGTTCAGGCAGTACCTCTGTGTTGAGGCAGAGGACAGGTTTTCCACAAGGCCTCCTGAAGGAGGAAATAATCAATTGGGGTCAAGTGTTCCAGTAGAGCAAGCGGTAAGTTGCACAATCGGCCAGCAGATACGGGCTGTGCCGAGAGAGGGCTGGTCCGGGTATCGAATGCTGCCAGTAGACGGGGGGCCCGGACAGAGAGGACCAGTCTGGCTCTGTGCCTGTTCCCCAGTCTCTGGGCAGTTGCTCACCGCTCTCTGTAGGGGAACCAACTGAGCCTTGACCACTAATATTTAATGAAGTTTAAATCAGAACTGGTGACTACAGGGGAGACCTTCAGTGTCTGGGCCCCAAGGAGTTCATTCCTCCTGCCTTCAGGTGAGTGGCATTGATGTCAAGTCAGGCCAAACAATACTCAGGAGGGGCACTGCCCTTGTAGGATCTCTTACAGCTGACAAACTGCTTTATGGCCATGGACATTTAAGACAAGCCAAGATAGGTTTGGAGTGAGATTCAAAAATTTGGCTGACAATTAATGGCTAACGTGGGCACCTGTAATTGGAATTTCCATAGACTCCAGCTAAGTACAAATATGAAAAGTCCATTTTTAAAAATATATATTTAAATGTATTTTTATTGATTTCAAAGAGGGAGGGAGAGAGATAGAAGCATCCATGATGAGAGAGAATCATTGATCGGCTGCTTCCTGCACGCCTCACACTGGGGATCGAGCCCACAACCCGGGCATGTGCCCTGACAGGGAGTCGAACTGTGACCTCCTGGTTCATAGGTCAATGCCCAACCACCGAGCCATGCTGGCCTAGCAAGGAAAAGTCTATATTTAAAAAAAAGAGAATTATGACAAATCCAAGGGATAGAGGAGAAACAGGGATAATTTCAAGTCCAGTTGCATGAACCTGAGCAAACACACGCACGCACTGGCCAACAATGCTCCCACAAAGACTTCCATCCGTCATGCACAGAACTCCTAGACACACTCTCAGCCTCTCTCCTTCCCGTAGACTCTCCTCCCTGCAGACCCACTGCACATAGCACAGATCCCCCGCCCCCCACTGTCCTGTACAGCCATCAGATAAACAGTCCCCTTAGGAAACTGATTAATAAAACTATTTTATCTATAATTACACTTGACTGATAATAATGTCCTCAGAGCCTGCATGGTTAGATTGACTCAGATTGTAATGTCCAGATTAGACCTGAACTCCCTTTGAACTCTGGCCACGCTGCTGGTCTCTCTAGCTCAGAGATCACTAATGGCTCCAGCTGGATTCGCCTCATGGAACCGGGCGGATAAGGAGAATTCCAGCTCCCTGTGGCTCTCTGTTCTGCCCGACGCTGTACAGATGGTATCTGTGGAAACACTGACTAATCCTAGGAGGGAGGCCCAAGTCAAATGACCTCCTCCCGGGAGCCCACCGCTGCGTACCTTGGTGGGTCTATTTTCACACCAATGTCAAGCTCACATTCCAAGGAGGAAGTGGCTGTGGATGAATGCTGTCTCGCAGGCGGATACTTGAAAAGACACAGTGTTTAATTCCTGGGTCTTGGGCTCTTGGGGACAGGCTCCAGGGAGCCATAATTAACTCTTTAAAGTGTTCCCGGTGTCCTGCAGGTAGTAAAATGCCCGGTTCTTTATGATGTAATGCTGAATGGAGGCAGCAAGGAGGCCTTTTAGGCTAATTACACGTTGGAATGAGGTTAATGACATGCCGGGGATTCTTTGCAGGATTCCTCTGACATTGACAAGTCACTTGGTCACACACTGGGGCTAAAGGCAGCGATGGCTTTAAAAGACGGCGGAGGGTGGGGGGTCGGGGTTGGGGGTGGGGGCTGAAAACTGAGCTGGACGAGCCCGACATCATTCCCTAAATCTCATCTCTTCCTTGGGACTAGATCCCCGATTTCCAGGAATTAAGAGGTCTACATTTTTAAATCCTCACCTGAGGATATATTTACTGATTTTTAGAGAGAAAGGGGAATGAGGCGGGGGAGGTGGGGGGATGTGAGAGAGAAACACCGATTGGTTGCCTCCCACACGCGCCCTGACTGGGCATCGAAGCCGCAACCTTTTGGTATACGGGATGACTCTCTAACCAACTGAGCTACTCGGCTGGGGCAAAAGGTACAAATTTTAAACAGAGATTCCATGGCACGGGTCTGGAGGCGTGGGTCTCAACACGCTCCCGTGCATTTTATCTCCTTTAGTCAAGGACCAGAGAAAAGGCCTGCTCCCTAAAGGGATGCTGTTGAAAGGAGCAGAAGGCATGGCCGCACAAACACCACAAGCCAGATGTGGATTCAAACGAACAACCGGTTTACGGGGAAATGTCCAATACGCAGGAGTGAGTCCTGGTAGCAGCCGCTGGAAGGAGGGGAACATTGCTGTGACCCCATTCTGCAGGTGATCACCCTGGCGTTCCCCAGTCACACAGGCAGGCCCAGCAACGTCTCCTCTCCCCTCCTTTGTCCAGGGCCAGGCCTGCGCTTGGCCCCCTGCCCACTGTCCCATGGACTGCAGCCTGGACTCCGGGGCGCCACGGGCTGCTTTACTGACTCCCCAACAGCACGGAGAGGAGCTTCAAGGTAACCTGGGCACTTGAAAGAAGGTACCCTTTTCCTCCGTGGTGGAAGGATTGGGGCAAGGCCAGCGCTGCCCACTGGATGCCAGTGTTTGCTCCCCCACCAGGTGCCCTTTTCCCTCTGCGCACGCAGATGCTCAGCACCTACCTCCGCTCACGGGTGCCTCCCGCCTGGGCTGGGCGCGGGTCCTCTGCCGTGGTCATCGCTGTGCTCAGAGAAGGTCCCGGCTGAGGGGATCCCCCCTCCTCAGCGAGAAGGACACCGCATGGCTGCCTCCAGGCCGGGGACCCCTCCTCTGGGTGTCCCAGCCCCGAGGAGGCTCCCAGATGCAGCCGGGTCCCAGGTTGGCAGCCGGCAGGTGGGGCGCCCACCTCCACAGTGCCCACGTGGTGGCAGAAGGCTAGGCGAGCCTCTTGTTCTGGTGGGAGCTACCAGAGGTAGCGGCGGGGACCCGGGGAGACACCTGCTCGCTCCCCGATTGCTGCCGAGGGCTGAGAGCCAGCTGCCAGGCACCGCCGCCACCGGGCCGTGTTCTCCCGCGGAGGCCGGTGTGGTGTCTGGAGAAGCCACGGAGAAATGTGTCAGACAGAGCTTGTCAGCACCTCAGCACCCTGCCAAGCAGCAATTAGCAGCGCCTGGTGCCACCGGGAGAGCGAGGGTAATCGCTGCTCCCTCACTTTATAGAAGGGTAAGTGGAGGCCCCGGGAGGTCAGGGACCCACCTTAGCCAGTCAGAGGCTAGCCTGGGCCCTGGAGAGGCTGACTCAGAGGTTACCCTGGAGCTTGGGTGAAGCCAGGCCTGTGGGGACACCCCAGGCAGCTCTTCCCCAAGGAGACTGTGGGCCCCAACAGTTGGGGAGCCTTCCGTCTTCCTCGGGGCTCCCTTCTCTCTCTCAGCTCGGTCTCCCCGTCACCCTGTCTGACTGCCTTCTACGCTGGCCCGGATGGCCTTTGTCTAGAGCACAGCCCTCCTCTGGGGGGCGGGGGGGGGGGGGGACGCCTGTCTCCTGAGACCCCGTGGGAAGAGAAACATCTCCCAGCGGCTCAGAAACATCTCCCAGCTGCCTGCATTTCCGTGCGAGAGTCTCAGAGCATGCCAGCCTAGCAGGAGTCCTCCAGGAAAGAAACCTGTTTGGTTCTGCTTACCCAGCACTGCCCACATATGGGAGCCCCTTTCCCAGTAACAACCATTAGCATAGCACGCAGCTCCAGTTCCACCGGGCACGCCCTGGGAAATCCTGGGGAGACGGCCGGTTCCCCAGGAGAGGGGACTGGGCCTCTTTCTCAGGGGGGTTCCCTGCGCCACCCGCTCGGGCAGGCTCAGTACGTTGGGCAGAATTGAGCGGCACCATCATTTCCCTAGTTCCTCGGGCAGGAAAGCCTGAAGTCGCCTTTCATACTCATTCCTCAGAGCCCTTGCCCCAAGCCAGCCACCACGTCCTGTGGACCCCTCCCCTCCTGTGACGCTTCTCTCATATCTCTTCCTCTCTTCTTACCCCTTCACAGGAGAGGTCTTTCCCTGCCACCCTTTCCCAAATCGCACTTCCTGGCAATGGCCTGGGTGGCTCAGTCCCGGGGGCGCCCTTTGCACCAACCATGGTACCCGCAGTTGACTGCTGCAGTTATGCAATATGGCCACCTCCCTTCCTTCACGCTAGTTTTCTTTATCTAGCACTTTCCACTACTTACCGTTGTACTTATTTACATATTTCTTTGCTTGTGGACTATCTCCAGGACATCAACTAAGGGCCGTGCAGGTTGCTCACTGCACAAGGAACCTGGGCCAGATGTTACCTTGTTCCTTTTGGTGTCGTTCCCAAATCCACAGCCGGATGGCGAATCCAGGGTGCAGCATGAGGGACGAGGAGGAAATCTAGCCAGAGTCTGCCTTCCAAGCTGCGTTTCCTGGAAGGGCCCACACTTCCCATGAAGATGCCATTACCCAGGAAGCGCTAGGCAGCCTTGGGCAAACTACGGCCCGCGGGCCGGATCTGGCTGCTCTATCCGGTTCTCTTGCTCTCCCCTCCGCTCCTTTACTTTGAATTTATATTAGTTCACACAAACACTCCATCCATGCTTTTGTTCCGGCCCTCCGGTCCAGTTTAAGAACCCATTGTGGCCCTCGAGTCAAAAAGTTTGCCCACCCCTGCCTAGGGGGAGGTCTGCCTGAACAACTATGCACCTGTGGGCTGTGTCCACCCAGCGGACACAAAGGCACCCTGTGGGCCAGCCCCTCTTCTATAGAGTGTAAGCTCCATGAGTTGGGTCCGGGAAGGCCTCTTGGAGAGGGTGACATTTGAGCTTGACATCACCGGAATGACCTTGGTATTAGCTAAATTGATTTGACCTCTGTTCCCCGAAGACAGCCCATGCATTCCTAAGTGTCCCCAATCTTTAGATCATACTCTCTTTTAAGTCTGAATTTTTGTCTCCGTTTTTCTCCACTTATATACATTCTATTTTCCCGTCAGTGTTTCCCTGGGGTCTGATTTCCTGCATCAGCCTTCTCAGGACCATCAGCTTCTTCACTGACATCTACGCTCCTCCAACATGTTGACCCATCATGTGCTCAGCCCTTAGCCCTGGCTCCCTGGCATTGCCTTGTAACTTCTTAATGTACCTTTCCTGAATCCACACCGAGACTGTAAACCCTTGTACACATTATGAGCTCAATAGATGTTTGTTGATGATAAAGATATATCCTCTAACACAGGCTAGATGAGGACTGGAAAGTGGCTTTTTTAAAAAAAAAAAAACATTTTATTGATTTTTTACAGAGAGGAAGGGAGAGGGATAGAGAGTTAGAAACATCGATGAGAGAGAAACATCGATCAGCTGAGCTGCCTCCTGCACACTCCCTACTGGGTATGTGCCCGCAACCAAGGTACATGCCCTTGACCGGAATCGAATCTGGGACCCTTGAGTCCGCAGGCCGACGCTCTATCCACTGAGCCAAACCGGTTAGGGCTGGAAAATGGCTTTTATTTCACATGCCAAATTAAACTGATGACTGTGGCTGCCTGAAGAATTGTGTTTAGGATTCTGAGGTTATGTATGAAGAGGGCCACGATCTCTTAGCAATGTCTCCTGTGTGTATGTGGGTATGGGGGTGAGGAGTGGGGGGCAGGCAGAGCACAGGCACATCTATGTGCTATTCCTGAGCTAGATCTTGCAGAGGTTCAATGTTATGAACTCAAACGAGATTGAGTAGCGTGTAGGACTGAAGGAATTCTTAGGTGGTAAATTTCACCTTTCGGTGCCCAACCTCTGCTGTGGTTCCCACCATATTCCCCGTGCCAGAAGGGAGAAGGGCGAGTGATCGGAAAGAGCCTCTCATAAAATGTCATCTCTGGTTCTACATTGCCTTGGGGTGGCTGCGGAACAGAAACTGCGGAGAAGGAGACCAGGAGGAGTGGGGCTTCTCCAAACCAAGAAAATCCGACTCCCTGCTTCTGTTCTACAATATTGGGCTGCAGTAAGATTTTAGCTCCCTAGCTTTAGAAGGACAACTCTTGGAGTATGGCTAAAAAAAGAAGGAAATAGCATCTGAAAACTGTGGTAACAAAAAAAAAAAAAAAAAAAAAAAAAAAAAAAAAAAGAAAAGAAAAGAAAAAAGTCACCTATAGTTTCTCATCCTGAACACACCATCTGCTCTGGGTAGTTTGCTTGTTCCTTCAGCAAATACTTGGTGTCTATCATGAACCGGGCACTGGGCTCTGGGCTACACTAACACACAAAGGAGTGAGTATCTAAAAGGAAAACAAAACATTTGTTTTGGTTGATGATAAAGTGGAATGGGCCCAAAGGTAGCCCCCCAAAAGATATGTCTATGCCGAAAGCCCCCAAAGCTGTGCCTGTTACAGCATGTGGCTGGCAGTGAATACGATGTGATATGATTAGGTTAGGGGGCTCGAGAGGCAGAGCTTCCCCTGGATTATCTGGGTGGGTGGGCCCTAAACGCAGCCACAGGTGTCCTGACAAGGCAGAGGCAGGGGCCGTTAGAGACAGACTCACAGAGGCAGACACACAGAGGAGAAGGCCATGTGGTCAGCGTGGACTCAGCCAAGCAAGGCTGGAAACCACCCAAAGCGGGAAGAGGCGAGGAAGGGAGCGTGGCCCCGCTGACAGCCTTGATTTCAGACTTCGGGCCTCCAGACCGTGAGAGAATACATTTCTGATGTAAGCCATCCAGTTTGCGGTAATTTGTTCTGGCAGCTCTAGGAATCAAATATACAAAGTAATATGTATTTTGTGTGTGTGTGTGTGTGTAGAAAATGCAGACAAACCCCCAAAAGAGGACAAGTCATAGTAAGACCGCAGTGAAGTAATTCTATAGTTCACACACACACACACACACACACACACACACACACACTGGGATTGTTCTGAACACCTTTCCATGTCTTGTTCTTCAGCATGATGCCCATGGCCTCCATCCTATTCCGCCTTATGCATGTGCTATAATTTATTTAACTAACTTCCGTGTGTTTGATGTTGGGTGGTTTCTGGTTTCCCACTGCTACACGCACCACTGCAGAGCTTTTTGATGGTGGCAGCTGGGGCCGGGGCAGGCTAGGCACCTCCCCATGCCTGGAGTAGAGCGAGCCTCCCGGAGCCCAGCGAGGGAACCTGAGACTGGCAGGAGTCTCAGGCCAAGCCTATTCACACAAGGGAGCAGCTCCCACACCCACAGCAACCATTTTGCGTTCAGAGGGAGACAGGTGATGGGGCACGTGTAGATGTAAGGCTGCGCAGTGGTGTTGCGTCAGCCCCGCCCATGGGGTGCAAAGGTTAACAGGGCCATTTTCTGCATGAAATACACCCCTCCTCCAAGGGGCAGTGGGTGAGATGAATTTGTAGCTTTCACCAAAGGTCCTGCAGGAAAGAATAGGCGTTACGTTTGCAATCAGGAAAAAGGCATTTTGTGTTCTCTTTGATGTAGTCACTGTCATGTGCGTTGTTGTGTTCCCATGCTTCCATTTCAGGGGAGCGTGGCCTCAGTTGGAGGCAGGACCAACATGTGGACTTGACCTTGAGAAGAAACCGTCGGAGAGTAAAATTCTGACACACGCCACAATCGTGAAACACGAAGATGAACCTTGAACGCGTTAGTCTGAGGCAAATAAGTCAGCCACAGAAGGACCACTAAGGTATGATTCTACTGACAGGAGGTACCTAGAGCAGTCGAATTCATAGAGAGAGAAAGCGGAATGGTGGTTGCCAGGAGTGGCAGGGGGAGCTGGAAAGAGGAGTTCTTATATTAAATAAGAACTTAATGAATGAACGCACAGGATTAGCTTGCGAAGGTGAAAATGTCTGGAGATGGATGTGGTGAGAGTTACACAACATCGTGAATATGCTCAATGCCGCTGAACTGTACATCTAAAAATGGTTAAAATGATAAATTTTATGTAAAAAAAAAAAAAAAGAGCTCTTCTAGGAATCCTGGTCAAGATGGTGGAAAAAAACAGAGTCATAGGGCAGTGTAGACAGGAGGAATAGAGCAACCGCTCACACTGCATGTAAGGGCCTGTGCTGAGCCCTGTAATACCCATGTCCTGAATTGTCACACAGCTCTAGGAGGTAGGTGACGATTTTCCCCGTGTTACAGAGGCGGGAACTGAGATCTAATGAGGTCTGGTAGCTCCCCAAGGCAGCCTTAGAGCAGATTTAGAATTCAAACCCAGGTCCGGAGTGTCTGGAATCTGCTCTCATTACATTCATGGAGACTCGGCCACTGTAACAGGATCTACTTTGCATCTTCATCCCCATAACAACCTCGTCCATTTGTTATTATCATCCCATTTTATAGAAAACCAAACGAAGACTTGGAAATTAAGAGTCTTGCCTAACTGTGCCCAGCGAATGAGTAGCAGAGGCCGGATTTGAACCCAGGTCTGCCTGGACTTGGAGCCCAGGTGAGGTTTGTCTATGGCTTCCTGGCTTTGACCAAGCTGCAGGACGGAGCTTCTCCTACAGTCTCCTTTCCGTCTACCTCTCTGCTGCAGCAGGAGGGGGCCGAGTGCTTGCTGCTGTTCTCATATGTTCAAGTTTAGGATTTTAAGATGGCCCCTGGCTCGTCGGTTCTCTTCTCCAACTTCTTAGAAGTTGTGCGAGTCCTAGCTTGCTGCCTTCATTACGTTTCTAAGAACTCCTGACACCAAGACAGCCTTCCCTCGGAGACACTGCGATACAAAGATTTATGGACCCATCTGTCTTGTCTACCAGGTTCGGAGCTTTGGGAGGGTGTGGGCTCTGTCTGATTTATCTGTTTCCTCAGTGTCTGGCACTGCGCTCACTCATCGGAGGGACTCATTAAATATTTGTTGAGCGAATGAAGCCAGAGTGGCCAATGAAAAGCTTCCTTTTCTTATTAACTCTTCAATTATCAGCCGTATCTGGTTCAAAGTGAAATAATCCATGGAGAATAGTGGTCAGCATTTGCCCCTACTTTGGTGTTCACCTGAGAGATAGTGATGGAGCTCACTAAATGAGTTAGGAAAACAGGAATAAATATGATAAATCCCTGCTTTTCAGGAGCTCACAGTCTAGAAGGGTGGAACAAAATCACACACAAATCCCTGGCCTGGTGGACACAAGGTAAGCAGTGAAGAGCAGTTATCTGGAAAAGGACAAGAATGGAGACGGAGTGAAGATCCCAGGCGCTAGCATCCGGTCTGCTTGGGGTGTGTGACAGATTATGTCAATCCTGTTAGGCTTCGTTTCCTCGTGTCAGAAAAACGGCGGGTGTCATGGGCTGAATTATGTCCCCCCAAAAGATGTTGAAAGTCCTGACCCCCAGGACCTGTGTATGTAGCCTTATTTGATCAAGTTAAGATGAGGCGTGTGAAGGTGGGTCTTCATCCAATGTGTCTTTATAAAAGGGAACGTTTGGACATAGAGACAGACTCCTACAGCATGAAGACAATGTGAAGACAGAGGAAAAATGCTAGCTACGAACCAAGGAGTACCGGGGTCTCCCGGGGGTGGAGGAGAGGCACGGGACAGATGCTCCCTCTGAGCCTTCAGATGGACTCATCCCATCAACATCAAGATCTTAGATTCCTAGCCCCAGAGCTGAGATAACACATTTCTGTGGTTTAAGTCACCTTGTTTGTGGTACTTTGTTATGGCAACCCTCCCAACTAAGACAGGGGGGCAACAAGTGCTTATCTCATGCAGATATGAAGATTAGATGAGATGATATAAGCCAGTGGTTGGCAAACTGCAGCTTGCGAGCCACATGCGGCTCTTTGGCCCCTTGAGTTTTTAGCAAAGGCCAGCTTAGGAGTACCCTAATTAAGTTAATAACAATGTACCTACCTATATACTTTAAGTGTAAAAAATTTGGCTCTTAAAAGAAATTTCAATCGTTGTACTGTTGATATTTGGCTCTGTTGACTAATGAGTTTGCCGACCACTGATATAAGCAAAGTGCTTAGCAAAGTTCTTGCTACATAGTAGTAACCAGTGGGTACTGTGGGGGATTTCTGGTGTGTGTGTGTGTGTGTGTGTGTGTGTGTGTGTGTGTGTGTGTGTGTATTTTTGCCCATCCAGCATTCCTTTTCTCTTCTTTTGGTAATAGCCACTCAGTTTTCCTTTGGTAAAGTCACCCCTTCTGTTCTAATCACAGCTCTGCCCTGTCCCAGCATGGCCACTCACAGGTGTCCAGCTCCTGGTCCTTGCAATGATGCCAGGAGGGGACACAGGCCCCAAACAGGGTGATCAGAGTTCTCAGGAGGGATGGGGATGGTCCTGAGGAAGGGAGGGCCTCTGTTCCTCTTGGAGGAAGAACAGAAAGGACAATGAACCTGGAGCTTCTTGGGGCCATTTTTCTTGACCTGGTGGAGAAAAACGTCTTCAGGATCAGGGAAGGAGGCTAGTTTGAAAACAGAAGCAAATCTGAGTTGGAAAGTGAGAGAGCGAGAGGGAGGGAGAGAGAGAGAGAGAGAGAGAGAGAGAGAGAGAGAGAGAGAGAGAGAGAGAGAGAGATCTGAAGATACTGAGTGTTTGAGCCCCAGGAAATAGCACTCCTGAATCCAGGGCCCATGGACCATGGGAACCAGCACAGTTCTTACACTGATTTGTGTTGGACTTGATCACATGCATCTAGCAGAGGCCTGCTGGGTTGTTTCCTTTGATGCCTGCCTTTCCTCAAGGACACGCCGCTCTGGCTGAGAGCAGTCCCGCGGCGGTGGTGGTTGTGTGCAGATGGAGGTGTGCACCACAGCCCCGTGGATCACAGATGGCTGGGGGACTCCCCCTGCAATGTCCCACCAGGGCTGGCTTCTCTCTGTGACTCTCCCTCACGCTTTCATCATGCTGTGACAGATACCCGGGTCCTTCTCTTTTGGGCAAAATCCTCTGTGGGGAATAAGGCTAGTCCTGTAAGCATTTCAGAGGTTTTAAAGAAGTCAGAACTCTTACTCCTCACATTAAATGGAGAATTCCAGGGGTCCTTGTTGGGAGACCCTTTGGGATGGCTGTGGAGAGGCATCCCCTTTCTTTTGAAGCACCAAAAAGCTAGCTCTTTTTGTTTTGTTTTGTTGGCATTTCTGCCGAATCTTGATTTCAAGTCCTTTGGACGCGGCCATCTCCCTGATGATGGAGCTGCTTTTCCCACCCAGAGGGATCCCGAAAAGCTCTCGGGTTCAGATTTCACTCTGTTGACCTTCACCCAACTATGTGCCAATACTCCTATGCAGAAGACAGATGACCCCTGCACGTCTCTTGCTAATAATTTACTACATATTAAGCCTTCTCATGTAAAGGGGACTGGGGAATGTACATGGTCATGAGAAGAACTGGACAGTTTCAAAAATTTATTACTCAGTAACTAGATTGTGTGGGAACAGATAGTGCATACTACACTGTAGAGTTAGATTTATATTTATCCATTTCCTGCCAGGAGGCCGGAGGAAATGATGAGTACATTGTGGCTGCATTTCAACCATCAAAGATGCTATACTACCCCACCTAGGGAATCTATCCAGCCACCTTGTAGTAACTGTGTATGGTGTCAGATGGGCACTAGACTTACTAGTGTGATCACTTTGCAAGTTCTGATTATTATGTTGCAAACCTGAAAGTCATATAATATCATACGTCAACTCTAATGAAAAAATAAAATTTAAAAAAGTACATAAAAAAGATGCTGTGCTCCCAGGCCTCTGGGAAGAAACAGATGAGGGAAAAGAGGACATTTCTTAGAAAACAGCCCGTGTTTCCATAGTTGGTGTGCGTATGCTATCAATGAGGTATTGGTTTTTTGATGGGTGGACGTATTAGAAACTTGGAGAAGCAAAGTACCAAACGCAGAGAGCCTAGCGCTGGTGTTGTGCAGGGCTTCTCCAACTGGAACGTGCAAGCCGGTAACTTGTGGGCCATGTTTTCCAGAGATGGCTCAATGAGATATCCAAGCTCACATGCTCGTCTTACGATGTAACTTAGGCATTTCCCACCCCTTGAGTCTGGGCGGGACCGTGGCTGAAGGAGAAATGACACCACGGGACTTTTGGGAATGTTTGCTTTTGGAAATCAGCCAACAGGCTGTGGAAAGACGCAACATCAGGATCTTCGTTGGAGCAATGGAAAAGCATTTCCTTCTCCTGGATGTGTCAGCTTGGTGCTGCGGAGGGTCCGTCACATGGCAGGAGACGGTTCGAGAGTGAGACCCACACAGAGAGAGATCAAATCCTCGGAACTATTGGAGCCGCTGGATCCAGCAATGCCTGAATCTCTGTGAGCTTTCAGTTCGATGAACAGTAACTCTTCCTTCCTTTTCTTGTTTCAGTTGGATTTCTCTCACCTGCATCGGAAGAGTCATGGCCCATATAGTGGACAATACTGTTGGCAGCACAGAATCTATAAACCTTGTCTTTGAAAACTGTTCATGGCTATAAAAACATCCAGCATATGGCTCCTCCTTCTCCCATAAGAATATGCTAGAGGAGCCTGATCCCTCAATTACTATTTTCTAAAATATATTTTATTGGTTTTTTACAGAGAGGAAGGGAGAGAGAGTTAGAAACATCGATGAGAGAGAAACATTGATCAGCTGCCTCCTGCACACTCCCTACTGGGTATGTGCCCGCCACCGAGGTACATGCCCTTGACCGGAATCGAACCTGGGACCCTTGAGTCCACAGGCTGACGCTCTATCCACTGAGCCAAACCGGTTAGGGCCCTCAATTACTATTAATGAGCACATCCCAAAGGCCAGCCCTTTGATGCTCTAGGCACCCTCATCGGATGTTCAACCCTCTTTCCCCCATGACCTCTGACATTTCCCAGGCTGCCCTGACTCGGGGAGAAACACGGTGCACCTGTTTTCAGTATGCCTTGCTGTGAACTGGCTGAACTCGGGGGAACTCCTTGGAGCTCAGGAGCGACTCATCTTCCACAGAGCCCCACGCTTGCCTGGGACCATCACAAGAGGTGTGTGAGACACTGTAAAACACACATGAATAAATAAGTCAGGACTCAGTGCCAATGTGGAGCGATTAGAGCATCTTGTGAAAGCTGAACCTCTGGAAAGAGGTCCTCTGATATAATCCTCCAAACTGCGAGGGCAGAGGAGTAGCCGCCTTTGATCCGTGCACCTGGGTCACGCCTGGCCCTTGGGTTCTTGGCTGGAGCAAAATTCGTGTTTCCATGGCGGCCAGCCCCAGGCTCTTTCCTATCACCCCAGGGATGCCTACTTGAGCATTCCTTCAGAGATGTGGTTCTGTGCTGATCATTCTTAGTATTTTTAGCCATGGCCCCTGGGTCTTCACAGCAGGGAGGAGTTGCCAGAAGGATCGCATTCTTCCTTGGGGACAGTTCACTGGAAGCGGTGTGTTCTTCCCTACGTGCTGGTCCTCTCGGAACCTGGGTCTCCCTCTACCGCTGTCAAATGCCACCTTACCTGGGGATGCGTCCCCGACTTGACCCCTGCCCTCAGGCCTTGACATTTTACAGCCTTGGATCTGTTGGAACTCATTATACACACTTTTTACTTAACGAATTTTTGGCACGGTGCTCCTTAAGGATTGGGTGGGATGCTCGGATGTAGAAGTAGCTTCTTCAACTCCCACTTTTGAAATAGCCTCCAAACCCTGCCCCGTGGGACGTGTTGGAATCCTAAGGGATCCAGCGAATGCAGGCTCAGTAACTTGCCTTCCCTTGTCTCCGGAGAGCAGGGCAGCTAACTTCTGGGGAGAAGGTGCTAGCACTGGAAACCTGCCCCATCCCTCTGCAGCTGTGTGATCTCAGGCATGCAGCTTAACTTGCCACCCTCACTTTTCTTATCTGTATTATGGAGATAATGATGAGCCCTCTGGCTGAGCATTGCTGTGATAATTAAATAAAGGGATCCAGGCAGTGCCTTGAGTGCAGTGCTCGGCACATAAGAACTCAGCAACAGCTGTTGTTAATAGTACCTAAACTGATGAAAATGCATTTAACATTTAATAGGGGACAGGGCACAGCTTTAGGTTGCAGCCTCTGAGCCTCACTTGGAATGGACATCTTGGTGTATTGAGGCAGCGTCCAGACCTTGCTGTGACCAGTTGCACCTTTTGTTCATCATTTTCTTTATTCACTCAACAATAGCCACTGTCTGTCCACTCTGTGTCCACTGTACGTAAGCAACGGCTCCCACGGTCATGTTATGGGAATCAGGATCAAGGCCAGGGAAACAGTTTGCAGTTTTGGCTGAACGATGGATTAGCGTTCTAGATACTTACTTCCTCACTAGAATTGATTCTGCCGTGTCCCAACTCTGCAGACAAGAGATGTTTGCTTTACCTTAGGGGAAAGCCAAGCCTGAAAATAATACCTTTGTTGCTGCTATTTCTTAGACCGAGGCAACTTAAAGGAAGCTTAAGGGTGCAGTGTATGGGTTGAGACAATGCTCTCTGGCTGGTAAGAAAGGAAACCACAAGGATTAGGAGGTATATTGCTCATTTTTTTTTTTTTTTTTTTTGAAAAAACAGGGACAAGCAAGGGACTTGACTCTTTATGAACTGGGCTGAAGTTTGGGATCCAGAATCCACAGTCTGTGGCTCGTGGTAGTACATGGATTCATTCCTATGTGGATTCATAGATCCCAGGTGACTCTCACATGCAGCCAGGATTGCAAACCACCCACTGAGGGCGGGCTGAAGAGGATAAAGCTTTCCCATTGGTCCCATCTCCGTGTGATCAGAGGGTTTTTAAGGTGATCATGAGATACAGGAAGCTAGAGAAAATCTTAAGTTGCTTCTGTGGAGAAATAAAACCAAAAATTAATGGAGGGAGTGTGTCCTGGGTAGGGTTTGTAAGCCAACACAGAAGCTGACATCGGGCCTATTGGGTTGTGTGGTGTCTGATAGTCCTCTGGCGGGTGTGCAGGCCCTCAGCTATGAGACTGGAGTGAGCAGATAAAGGCAATGACCCAGGGGTGGTGAGAGAGATCAGGTCCAGCCAGATGACTGGAGGTGCTAAGCAAGGCACGCCCAATCGTTGGCTCTTCCAGAGCCAGGGGAGACCAGAGATGTGGGTTTTGATGAAATCCATCAACAATAGCATGAAAACATTCAAGAAGAGGACGCAGGCCTCAGTGTCCATTATTCCATCTTAAGTCGCCAAAAACAAATGGGACAGGAAACTGGGGAATGAGCTGCATGAACGAAGTGGCATCGTCGCTGAACTTGCCAACCTGGTGAGGAACACAGATAACACGCGGCCACTGAGACCAGACGTGTGACTATACCGGACAGAGAGTCAAATCTCGTGGGATGATATCGCTGCCCGTGGCCAGGTGGTCGTTCCAGTCTGCCCCATAAAGGGCCTCCAGCTCTGACACCTGCCGATGATGGACAAAAGCTGAGTATCCTTTTCATACAAGGAAGCTGCTCTCAATAAATGCCCCCACACGCTCTGAAAAGAAATTTGTATGCATATTCATGTACATTTATTATTTATTGGTTCTGCGGGGATTATGTTCACACCATAGAACCCTTAGCTTGACTCTGCATGGAGGAGCATTGTTTATACACAACACTTTGTCTGACCATAGAGTACAATTCTGTAAACAGAACTTTGCCCCTTAAATTTTGTTTGCCCCTTGACCTTTAGTGGATTCTTATACATCTGCACGGGGCTCATTAGATAGCATAGCATTTATTTCTGATAACCTAGTCAAACTGAACTGCAGAGTGTTTTGTAAACTAGGGAGATAGTCAAAATATTTTAGAAACGGTTCTTGTATAAGCGCTGATGGGATCAGAACGTACCCTGGAAGTCTGGCGGTCCCTAGCTGGAATGGGAAGCAGGGAAGCAGGACACAATGAGGGGACAGTGTACATTTTTGTCAACCGGATTTTAACAGCCAGCAAGCCATTAGAAGATGCTCCTGAAATCATCAGAGTTGCCATTATGTGTACACAGCCTGTTTGCAGGGCACACTGCTAGCTCTTCCTTCATTGACCACATATTGTAAACTTCCTTTACAAAACGTTTTCCTCTGGCTCCCAGCCTTTCCCTACTTATTCCCCGCCCATCCCCCCCCCCCCACCCCAGAAGTCTCCCTTCTCTTTGCTTAGTCAGTGACAGTCTTTTATTCAAGAAAAGAGCGAGCAAGAACATTGGGGATCCTCTTCTATTTCACCAATGCAACCCGGAGGCAAATGGCCGTTCCTCAGGGGCTGGGCCAGCGTTTACTCCACTAACAGCTCCTTAACCCCTTCACTCCTGCCCTGGAAGCTCTACCCCTTTCTTCAGGCCAGTCCCCTAGACTTCTAGTCTCCAGACTGAGGCTGAGCAATGGACCCCGTAGAAATGCAGGGATAGTGACAAACGTTTGCATTCCAGGACATCAGGAGACCAGATTTTAGTCCTGCCTCTTGCCTTACTGGGTGGGTAATTTTAGGCCAGTGGTTGGCAAACTCATTAGTCAACAGAGCCAAATATCAACAGTACAGCGATTGAAATTTCTTTGGAGAGCCAAATTTTTTAAACTTAAACTTCTTCTAACACCACTTATTCAAATAGACTCGCCCAGGCCGTGGTATTTTGTGGAAGAGCCACACTCAAGGGGCCAAAGAGCCGCATGTGGCTTGCGAGCGCAGTTTGCCGACCACGGTTTTAGGCAAAGAGAGAAAAATCACACACTAATGTTGAGCACCTGTGAAAGAATCACTTAGCCCCTCAGCTTCATCAGCTGCACAAGGAAGGGTCTGTACCAGCTGCTCTCTGTAGCTCTCCCAGCTCAGACGTCTCTGGTCCCACCTGCTCTGATGTCTCCAGGTTGTGGAGGTGGAAGTCTTGTCCGTGCTTCGGCCCCATGTCCACTGCTCGGGCTGCTGGTCAGCTCTTTCCTCACCTGCGTGGCTGGTACCCTTGGGCCTCACCCATGGGAATCCAGCCTTTGTCCGCTCTCCCTTGGCTTGGGCCAAAGGGTCTCTGGGTAGAGCCTCCAGCCCTAGACCTTAGCTCAGAGGGCTTCCCACAGGAAACCATGGCCGTGACTTCCTCTTTCCTCCTCCATGTCCACCCCTGCACTTCTCTTTCTTGCTCACTCCCACTCACGCTCTGGCTCATCCTTTCTCCATTCTCTCTCCTTCTCCCGTCTCCTTTCCTTCCCACACTCTCAGTCCTGGACCTCACCAGCTCACCTGCTTCAGTTCCAAGGACACTGAGCTGCCAATGCCCCATCACTGCAGGCAGACTGCACTTTCTTACTCTGGCTCCCTGGAAGCATAGCGAACCCCTGCTTGCCTCAGTCTCCTCATTTACAGATGTGATGTTGGTTCCCACCTCACAGGGTTGTTGGGACAATGCAGTGAGATTATACGTGTAAAGTGCTATAGCAGTGCCTGGCAAAGGGGAATTGCTCAATGTTAGCTAGGGTGTGTTTTTTTTCCCCCTGCAGCAAGTTGACTTGGCTCATTGAATACATGTGGGTGTGATAAATTGAGTTATTAATGTGCCCTTAAAACTTTGCGTCATCTTCCCTTCAAGCATTTAAAATATATGAGCAATTTACTCTGCAAGCCTTCTTATTCCATTCAGCTATCTTCCCTATTCCTCTCTGCAAACACACACATGCTTCAGCTTGACTGAGCTGTTTGGACTTTCAAAACTCATTGAGCTTTCTCATCTTTCCTTGCCTTTGCATTTGGCCTGTGTGCCCTTTCCCCGGTCTATCTTCTTTGGCTTTGGTGGTGGGACAGGTGGACCTCTTATTGAGAGATGCTTCAGGAATTAGCTCACATGCCACCTCCTCCAGGAAGACTTCCCTGACTGCTGCCACTCCCCAAGGCAGAGATAAGTGCCTTTTAAATAGTTTCTAGATATCATTGTTACAAGGCTCATACCATGGCGGTATCATTATTTCTGTTTACTTGTCTCTCTTTCTAAACTGGCAAGTCCTTGAAGACAGGCTCTATGCTTTATCCATCTTCTTGTCCTCAGCATCCAGCCCATTTTTTTTTGTGTGTGTGTGTGTGGTATATAATGTGTACTTAGTAAATATCAAATGAATGAAGAGAATGGGAAAACACCTCCTAAAACACACTACAGAAGTCGCAAAGTCATTGACCTAAAGGGCCTTCGTTTTACTATTTCGGTTCCTATTTCTTTTTAGACATATGCTTCTACTGTGGGCACAGTGGTGACAAGTTTGATGTTTACAAAATCCATAGCTGCTAAAAGGATCGGATTAGGAGGGGTGCGGAAGAGGCTGTTTGAGATAAGACCACAAAGCAGAAGTGACCCCTGAACTCTGATAGTGATAGGATCCGAAAAAGCCCAACACACAGGACTGGATGCTCAAGAATGGGCTCGTTTAGAGTGTGGGAAAATAGCTCTAAGTCGCACAGGATATTCCTACACAGCCCAGCTGACGTCCAGCGGGGATGCCCCGCGTTACGGAAAGGTTAAGTTAGACTTGGCATACTCTGTTTAAGAAAACAAAGTGTTGAGCCCTGGCCAGTTCCCTCAGTGGTTAGAGCGTCAGCCCAAGGACCCAAGGGTGGAGGGTTTGCTCTCCGGCAACCAATCGATGTGTCGCTCTCACATTGATAGTACTCCCTCCTTCTCTTTCCCTCTCTCCCCCTCCTCCCTCCCTTCCACTCTCTCTAAAAAGCCAATGGAAAAAAATATGCTCCCAGGAGGATAAAGGGCTGAAACCTATTGGGTTTTCAGCCGCATGGAAACAGCGTGGGACCCTTCAGTCCTTAAGATGCTACGTGGACATTTCAGGACAGAAACGGTGTGGCTGGTCTGCAGACATTCCTGCAAATCTCATAACGACGTTTGGATGCAGAGGGGTCTTGTCAATAAACAACAGAATGGTAAAGAAACGCCGTCTTAGGACATTGCTTTTCAAACTCTTCTCCTTGGAACACCAGGGGTTCCTCAGCATCCTCTCCAACATTGATTCTGACATGGGGTGCGTGGGACCTACATTCTCTCCACTTACCATCTTCAGCCCCCGATGTTCTGTGCCGTAGGCTGGGCGTCGGTCTAGGGTTTTATTTGAAGAAGAGTCCTCAGTTAAAAAATGTGGTGACGGTTTTCTTATGGCAGGTAAACGGGTATCCAGATATATGCTCTTAGGAGGAGGCAGCAATGAAGAGCATCGTCTGAGGGAGTTCAAGTCCCAGCTTCGCCACGCTGTACCTCAGTTTACCTATTTCTAAAATCGGGATCATCGTAGTCCCTGTCTCACCGGCTGCTGTGAGAATTAAATTAGTTGAATTAGGTAAGGTCATTAGGAAAGTGCGCAGCTTGTAACAAACCCATGCCTCCTACCTCAACTATTTACTATTTAAGGAGCCCCTTGATCAAACACGCCCTGAAGCGGGGAGGGGGGAGCTTTAAAAGCCAGTGCGACCCGAGCTCTGAAGAGGAAGTGGGTGTTTGCCAGGTAGAGGGGAGCAGGGCATTTCAGTGGGAAGAGCAGGGAAGGACGGGAATGACGATTGCTGGCTTGTGCTCGGGACCTAGCACAGAGGAGAGGCAGAACGAACGACAAACCTGTTCTAATTAAGTAGGGCCTCAGGCCAGCCAGTGTGGTCAGGATGGAAAGGTGGGAGGAAGGTGACGGGGAGCCACTGGAGCTGAGAATGGGGAGTGGCTGGAGGTCTGGGCCCCCCAGAACGTCAGTCCTGGCCATCTCTTTCCATCTGGCTTTTACGTAGATACGTGCTGTGCAGGATCCAGACGTTAGAAGGGAAGACAAGGATGAAGCCAGCGGTTGCTTTAGAGGTAAACTCCCGGGGAAGGGTGTGAGGCAAGTGGGAGGGAGCGGTGGAAGAAGATTCCAGTTTCCTGGTTTGGCAACTGGGTGGATGGGATGCTGTCCATCAAGATAGGGACGCCAGGAGGAGGAGCAGGGCTGGGTGGGGAAGGGAGCGAGTTCACTTCTGGGGCAGCTGAATTTGAGGTGCCTCGGGGAGGTGGAGGTGGAGGTGGAGATACCCATTAGGCACTGGGACGCTGCATCTAGAGTCCGGAAGGCAAGGCCAGGCTAGAGACACTGATTCGGGGTCACCTGCCGACCAGTCCTAACGCGCACCAAACTTTGGGCGTGGTTCCGTTCACCCAGGAAATGAGCCTAGGTGACAGGTGAACAGATTGGAACCCCGGGGAGCGTCGACAGGCGGGGGCAGGTTGAGGTAGGAGGCAGCACCAGAGGCCAGGAGGGGCTGCAGGGAACCGAGGGGCTTGGCTGGAGCAGGTGGGGTGCAGAGCAGCCTGCAGAGGGGCCCTTCCCGGGACATGTCCACCCTGATAATTTATCCCCAAAATATGATCGCTCTCAAAGGGCGCGAAGGGATTTACGGTCTTGGAATCACTGTGCTCCAGAGTTGGAAAGAATCGCAGAGATTTTATGGCCCAGTGGTGTTTTCAAAGAAGTGTTTAAGGCAGACGATCTTAAAATAAAAAGAAGAGAAAGGAAAGAAACCTTGTGCCAAATCCCAATAGATGAGCGAGTGATAACGCAAAGCTGCAGCTGCCAGCTTCTCCCTAATGTCCTGGCGCAGCCCAGGCGCCCACGCCTCCCGCAGATATTGACGGGTCACCGTGTGTTGGGCAGGCCCTGCGCTCGGTCTGACGGGTCACCGTGTGTTCGGCAGGCCCTGCGCTCGGTCTGGATACAGCTGTGGGCCAAACAGTTTCTGCCCCTGGGGCTCACTGGTTCTCAGTCTTGGCTGCACCTTCACATCACCCAGGGAGCTCTGAAAAATTCCTAATGCCCAGGCCGTGCCCCACACCAGTGCAATCTGATCCCCCTACGCTGGGACTAAGAAAGCGCTCCAGGTGACTTCCCTGAGCGGCCACATCGCAGAACTGGCTCAGGTGAGGCCGTCCAGGGCACGGAGGCATTTCCACTGACCCCCAGGGGCAGAGCCTTGAGCCAGTCCACGCCGCTTGAGTCAGCGCCAGGGCAGGGCTTAAGGTGGCCGAGGTGGCCAGTGCAGGGCTGGGCCTGGGGCCCTGCATTCTGTCCCGACTCCCGGGCCGGGGTTCCCTCTTCTCGTGCTCACACCTGTGTGGCCTCAGCCGGCTCGGTGCTGGGTGGCCCTTAACCCCGTTGGTCACCCAGCTTTGATGTAAAGTAAAAAATCAAGTGAAAGATCTGCATTGTTCTCATTTTTTTTTCCACCTGGGCTGTCTTCTTTCTCTGTGAAAAACCAGTTGAATTCTTTCTCTAAATGGGGTATTCTTCATTGAGAGGACGCACAATGGGCCTCTTTCACCAGCAATCCAGTCTCTAGTAACAGAGACCGTGGGCCTGCCAGCAATCTCCCTGTGAAATTGGCACGCACCCGGCTTCTGAAAATGAACCGTGGGCACTGACGCCTGGGGCAGTGGGGGCCCCACGGCATGTGTGGGGCTCCCCGAGAGCCAGGGTTTGCTTTGCTGCTGGCAGGGAGAGGGCTGCTGACAGGGCTCCGAGCTCGCATTGGGGGTCCCCTGGACTGGCTCTCCACAAAGGGCAGCCAAGCCCTTTCTCCATGTGGCTCACCACAAACCTAAGTCTGGCCACCACTGTGTAAGCTCGCACTAGCTCCTGTGTGACTCTGGTTTAGTGGCATAACCTCTCTGGGCCTTCGCTTCAGGCTGAACATTGGGAACGTAGGGTTATTGTGAGGATTAGAAGACACGATGAATGCAAAATGTGGGGCAGCCACACTTATGAGCCAGGTGCTAACTCAAGGCCCCTTTCTATACAATTAATACTTGAACCCATAGAACTAAATCAGCAAACTGGCTGTTGTAGATTGCTATCCTTTGTGTCTACATGAGGATACTGAAGCCCAGAGAAGCAGAGAAACGTGTATGTGTGTGTCTGATGTTACCCAGTCATCAAAGTAGCTGGACTTTGAACTCGGGCCTCCCACACGGGGAGGTCAATAGTGGGTTAGCTGTTACTGTATTACCAGAGGTCGTGTAGAATTCAGATGGGAGGAAGAAACGATGGCAGGGCGCATGGGGAAGACTTCTCTTATTACCTTAGAGGTTGTGTTCATAACCGTGATATTTAAGCCGGAAGCTGAGGAGTTTCCTACTGAGAACAGGGGAAAAGAAACCCATTTTTGCTGGGACCAACCAGGTACTAAGCACCACGCAAAACCTCCAGTTCTGCATCATTTTATCCACAGGAATAAATTTACAAAGGTGGTGTTGTGGAATTTTATCCCTGTTTTGGGAATGAGGATTCAGAAGCTCAGAGAAGTTAAGCAACATGTCCAAAGTCACAGAGCGTTTAAGCTGCACTTGGAACCACCGTTTGGTTGGCCTAAGAAGGAGCTACCGTTTTGCTTGGCCTTACTGAATGGACTCTGAGAATTGAGGTCACCTATGTGTTTTCAGTTCACTCGCTTCTTTTTTTTAAAAAAACTTATATTTTTCTTGATTTTTTTTTTTTTTTTTTTTTTTTTTTTAAGAGAGAGAGGAAGGGAGAGGGATAGAGATGGAAGCATTGATGGGAAGGAAACATCGACTGCATGCTCCCTACTGGGGACTGAGCCTGCAACCTGGACATGTGCCCTGACCGGGAATTGAACCAGTGGACTCTTGGTTCATGGGTTGATGCTTAACCACTGAGCCACACCAGCTGGGCCACTCACTTCTTTATGGATCCCCTTCCAATTTCCTAGGCCCTGCAACCGTCAGAAAGGGTGGTTTCCTAGGCTGTTTCCTTGACAGCCACATTGGGAGGAAAGCAGCACAGATACTAATATTAATAACTAGAGGCCCGGTGCATGGGTTCGTGCACTGGTGGGGTCCCTCAGCCTGGCCTGCACCCTCTTGCAATCCAGGATCCCTTGGGGGATGTTGGATTGCTGGTTTTGGCCTGATCCCCACAGGCCAGGCTGAGGGACCCCACTGGTGCACAAATCCATGAACCGGGCCTCTAATATGCATATAAGATCTTTGGTTAATCTCTTCCCGCCCTCCCTCCTCCCCCCTTCCCTTGAGATTCATCAGCCTGTTCCATGTTTCCATGCCTGTGTGTTGAGCATCTGCCCCCTGGTGGTCAGTGTGGGTCATAGCTACTGGTTGAACGGTTGCTTAGGCTCTTATATATATAGATAATCAAATAATTATGACTAACATTGAACACTGTGTCCTACATGCTCAGTATGTTCTGGACACTTTTGCAAGAACTCAATAGACCTTATCTCATTGGTCCTCACAGCACTCCTGTATGGCTGGGATTTTCACTCTCCCCGTTTTTGCCAATGGGAAACTGGCACAGATCAGCTCTGAAACTTGCATCAGGTCACACCGCTTGCCACTGTAGAGCTCGGATTTGAACCATGTGGTCAAACCCGGGAGCCACTTGGCAGAACTTGCTGGAAGCAGATGTTGGGGTCTTTGTGTCTCCTGACCTGGCTTCTGATTGGCAGCTGCCACAGAAGTGTTCCATGGGGGAATCGATCACTGGGACTCATTCTTTCACTTCCTTTTGAGGGAACAGTGGTTCCCGGGGTGTGGACTTGCCCAATGAACTTGAGAGGGCTCTTGCTCTTTTCAGCCTGTAGGTTTCCATGGACTTGGTTCCTGTTCTACTTGGCCCTGACCTGCTCACTCAGCTGGGATCTCAAGCCTACCAGGTCCTTCTCTCCCCTTCTTTAACGAGGGGAGCTCCCCTTGGAGGAGGTGACGCTCCTATGCTTTCTCACCTTGTTCTCAGGCCACACCCTCCTCTGTGGGCTGCCTCTGTGTCCCCAAACCTTGGATCCAGAGCTGGACCCAAATCCTGTGGTTGGGTGGCTGGGTCAACGAGAGCCACCAGCCCAGCTCTGGCCCTGGGGAATGTGGCTACAGTGGGCACAGCATCCCAGCCCAGGGCTTGGCTCTATTTCATGGCAACAACTCCGCACCGGGATTTACATTGCTGGGAAGGGAGATGGCTTTTTCCTTAAAGGGATTTAATTCAGTCCCCTCACTTTCAAGGGGGTGCAAATATAGTAGCAGTCTTCCTGCCCTTTATATTCTCTGCTTTAAAAAACTACAACAACCAAACTCTGCCTTAATCATGTTACGAGCAGCAGTGATTTATTGAGAATGTACTATGTGCCAAACACTTGACATCTCCTTTTAATCCTCTTAAGATTTTGGAGGGAAAGGCCTTGTTGATCCTGTTTTTACGGCTGAACAAACTGAATGAGGAGAGATTAATTTGCTCAAAGGCACACAGTGAGAAGTGGCCAGGATTTGAGGAGTGGAGCCCAGGTCAGCCTGACACCAAAGCTCTTAGCCACTGGCCATGCAACTTTCCACCTGTCTCCTCGCCCGTCTTCCCCTTCTTCCGGAAGTCCCGAGTGTCTCGTGGATGGGCGAGCACTTGGGCAGTTTGGATGATACGGAGAGTGATTCTAGCTGCTAGTTTCTGCCTGCCCACGTGGTGTGCCTGTGATTTCTTAAACCTGGGACCAGGGGGACCGTGTACGGTGCGTTTGGGGCAGAGTGTAAACAAGTCACTTGTCTTTCTCTCTCAGGCCGGCAAGAACGGCCCTGTCATGTGTGAGTGTGCGTGTGCGCTCGCCTGTTCCACCCTTACTTGTTCCTCCTGACAGATAGCTGGTCCTGTGCCCGAGTTTGATTCACTTCTAGTGAAAAACAACCCCGACCTGAAGATAAGAATTCACTCAAGCAAGATTGGAGGGTGAGATACTGTGAAGCTTGCAATGAGTTCATTTTAACTGGTAACTTATTCCACCCAAGAGTTCTCCTGGGTGAGGGGTGAGTCAGGGTCTGGGCAGGCGTGCAGGGGAAGCTGGGAAAGCAGCCGAGCTCTCCAGGAGATGCTTGGCAGCCCAGGCCTTGGGCCAGAGGCAGAGGCTGGGGGCACAGCGCTGGTGCAGGCCTGTAGGGGTCATTCATTCTGTCGTAGGCATTCCCTGTTTGTGGTAGTCCATCTTTTTGGCATATCTCCTTAGGTTTGTTCCTGCGTTCCAAGCCTTGATTCCCCAGTGGAGGACCCACATGCCAGCTTTCTCAGCCCCCTCTTACAGCTGAGTGGGGAGTCATGTCTTAGGCTCCTTCACTGAGACACCCACAAAGCAGACTTTGATCTTGAAAGGGTAATAGGAGCAAGGTGACACTGCAAAGGAGCTATTGTCAAGGGCAGTAGGGGTGGGGGTCCTGGCGGAGTCAGCGTGTGGCACAGTCTTGGTGGTGGCAGGGGCCTCTCGGCAGAGGCGCCTCTGCATCTCTCCCTGTGGCGAGCTTGATCCGTACTCTTGTTCCTCTTGTGGCAGAGCTTCCATGTCTGACTCAGACCCTCCAGGAGATCTGAACTACTCAATATCCTATAGATTTGTCGAGGTTTGCTTAGTGGCCCACATATGGTCTATCTGCGTATGTTCCATGCATGCTTGCATGTGTATTCTGCTGTTGCTGGGTAGTGTTCTATAAATGTTGATTAGCTTCTTTACGTTGATGGTGGTGTTGAGTTCCTCCATGTTTCTGTTGATATTCTTTAGCTGTTGTATGAATTGTTGAGAGAGGAGTGTTGCAGTTTCCAACGATAATGTTGGATTTGTCTGTTTCTCCTTTCAAGTTTTATTGGCAAAATATTTTGCAGCTCCGTTTGATGAATGCTCCTTTAGGATTACTATGTCTTTCTTGTGAATCAGTTCTTTTAAAATTATGTAATATCCTCTGCTTCTGGTAATTTTATTTTCTCTGAAATTTACTTTATCATATAATTTATACCTTGCTTTTCTTTTGATTAAAGTTTGCATCACGTAGCTTTTCCTGTTCGTTTTTACTTCCAACTTACCTATATCATTATATTTGAAGTCAGACAGCATATAGTTGAGCCATGTTTTTAAATCCACTCTGACAATCTTTCTCATTTAATCTTTATGTTTAGACCATTTACATTTAATGTAATTATTGGTATTACAGCCTTAAGTATATTATTTTATTTTTTATTTTCTATTTGGTCTCTGTTTTTTGTTTCTCTATTTTATTTTATCTGTCTTCCTGTGGATTACTTGAATATTTTTTAGAATTACATATAACTTATCTGTCATGTTTTCAACTGTATCTTTTTGATAGCTCTTTTATGGTTGATCTAAAATGACATTATATACACATAACTTATCACAGTCTAGTGCTATTGACATTTACCAATTCAAGTATAGAAGCTTATTTTCCTTTTAAGTCCCATCACCTTCTGCCATTTATAATACAATTGCCTTAAATATTTCCTCTAAATACATTTAGAACTACATCAGACAACGTTATAACTTTTGCTTCAACCATCAAGCACAATTTAGAAAACTGAAGAGAAGGACTGTTCTTTTATGCTAAATTTTACTCTCACCATGTTCTTTCTTTCTTCCTAATGTCCCAAGATTCCTTCTTTTGTCATTTTCTTCTGTTTAGAGAACTGTTAGCTATTATTTTAGGATAGGCCCCCTGGTGACAAATTCCCTTAGTTTCCTGCATCTGAGAATGTCTTTGACATAATATTTCTTTCATTCCTGAAGAATATTTCTGCTGGATTCCGAGATGACAGTTCTTTTCTTCCAGCATGTGAATAATGCTGTGCCACTCCTTATGGCCTCCACAGTTTCTAATGAGAAATCCACTGTAATTAAATTTTTCCCCACAGAAGTTTGACTATGATGTATCCTGCAATGGATTTCTTTGGTCTTATTCTGTTTTGGGCTTGCTGCTAAGCCTCTTGAATCTGAGGTTTAAGTCTTTTGCCAAATTTGGGAAGTTTTCAGCTATTATTTAATTGAATGCTTTTCCAACCCTGCCCTCTTTCTCCTCTCATGGCAGTCTGGTGACATGAATGTTAAATCTTTTGTCTGACAGGCCCCAGAGGCTCTGTTGATTTTTTTCATTTCAGTGTGTTGTTCACACAGAGTTATTTCTATCATTCTATCTTCAAGTCTATGGATTTTTTTCTTTGTTTCCTCCATCCCACTGTTGAGCCCATCCGTTCAGTTTGTTTTTCTAAAATATCAGTTATTATATTTTTCAGTTCTTTAATTCCATTTGGTTCTCTTTTATATCACCTATTTATTTGCTGCGATGTTCTATTTCTTTGATGAAACTTTGGTTTTTACTTGTTTCAAACATGTTCACCACTGCACGTTGAAACATTTGTGTGATATCTTCTTGGAAATCCTTGTTAGATGCTTCTGTTTCTGTCCTTTTGATGTTGGCCTCAAACATTTTGATGTTTGTCTCTTGCACATTCCAGCTGAAATGAATTCTGGTTCTTTGTGGAGAATTTAGAAAATACAGATGGGTAAAACAGAAAGCATCTCAGACCAGAATAACTATTGCTAATATTTATATACCTTATGTATATATAATAGAAATGTAATTATGCTCTACTTTTTGCTTAGTAACCTGCTTTTCACATAGCCAGGTATCTTTATATCTATCCATTCCAATAAGTATAGTTTAGATCATAACTTTGAAATGGTTACATAATATTCCATCGCAAGCATAGTTGCTTGCATATCTGTTCCCTACTGTTGATTATTTCCAAGTTTGTTTTTTTTTCCATTGTAAACAATTCTGCATGGAACATCTTTGTAGATAATCATTGTGCGCTTATCTGGTAATCTTGAGATAACCCCCTAGAAATGAAACTGCTGGGCTATAGGGGATGCACATTAAAAAAAAAAGAGGAATTTTTGATACATATCTTCACAGAGCCTTCCCATCCTGCCTCTAGTCCTAGTGTCATTGCTTGGCTCTCACTCTGCTCCAGAGTTTCCTCGTTCCCAGAGGCTGACCCCCTTCAGGCTGCCCTCTCCTTCTCTCTGTCCTCTAGTGCCAGTTTGTGGCAGGATGACATGTGACAAATTAACTTATGGGTTGTGATACCCTCCACTTTCCACGTGCTCACATCTTGAGGACCTTTTCCATTCCAGGCATGATGGAACTTCCAAACTGATGTGGCACAGTTTTAACTTCAAGTGCTGAGGGTTCGGATGGAAGATTTGAGAAGCATATGTGATCAGCCATTTCCTTCCCTCACTACTAACCTCTGGTCCTCAGGGAAGAAGGGAGGTAGAGATGGTGTAACTGGGTAAGGCATGAGTGTGAATGGCCCTATCTCATGTCTCCCTCCATCTTGCAAGACGAGTCTTGGCAGGGGGCATGATAGAATCTGCCTGGAAGTCAAGAGGACCAGTGACGAGCACCCCAGTGTATAGTCTGGGGACCCATTAAGGAACAGGTAAGTTCTCTATTTATCAGAGACGGGCTGCCATGAAGTAGAAATGTATAGTATAGTAGGCCTACTGGGGAGAAAAGGGTGTAAGGACAGAATTCCAATTTTCCCCAGGCCTAAGAGTATTGAGGATTAGGCATTGAATGTCCCTGTGGCATCAAGTTGGTGTACAGAGGAGAAGAGAGAGGAGAGAAGGAGAGGAAGAAGAGAGTATAGAAGAGAGAGAAATGAGAGCTGGGAGGCCTACACGTGCCCCTGACCGAATGTGTGTGGACCCCATGGCAGAGGCTGGAATGTTAGTCATGCTTCCAGACATCTGAAGAGGACATGGTTGCATTTCAGAAAATTTGTGTACATGGGACACAGGTAAGGACCAGCTGAGATGAGTTACATTTGGAGCCAAAGGCCAGCATGGGACCAAGATATTTGCAGATAGTGAGGTAACTGTACACAGGGTGACGTTCACACACACACACACACACACACACACACACACACACACTTGTTTAAGAACACTAATTTTGACTTAGTTTACTTGAGAGTAATTAATTATTCTATTTAACTGGAATAGGGATCCCAGGTAGAAAATATACTTATTTGAGAAAGAGCGAGGTGGGAAAAGAATTTTGAGTTCTTGGTGATTGACAATTCTTAGCAACTCAACTTATTTCTTTAAACTATGGCAAAAGAAAATGTTTTTCAGATTTGAGCCTCAACATATCTCCAAACAAAAGCTCCATTTATTTATTTCTATGTTGTATGTGCACAGTAGTTATCAAACTTTTTAAAGTCCCATTCTGTTCAAACAAAAATTTTTATGGATGGCCAATATTATATAAAGCAAGTTAAAATCAGCTGGTGGGGCGGTGTGGGGGATGATTTTCATCACACATCTGAGGTTCATCAGGGGGCTCTAAGGACCCTGAGGAATCAACAGACACAGAGATGCTGTGTATGGCTGTGCAGTGTGTACACTGCAAAAACCTGGTGGCCAAGGATGTATGACGAGGCAGGTTAGCGCTACAAAGGCCATTGGTACAGAGACTGTACATTGGTACAGAGACTGTAAATCCAGTCCGTGTTCCATTCCTCAAGACGTGGGCTCTGGCACGGGCTGTACGTACCTGGGGAGAGGAATGCATTTTCTTTGCACAGAATACAGTCTGCTTGTAAGCCATGTGTCCACAGAGCAGCATGCACCCACAGAAGGTTTCTTTTCAAATTCATCCACCCAGATGGGGCACCTCTTGCACACAGGCCACATACAGGCACATGGTGGTCCTGCATGAGCATGCTTTGAAAACCACAATAAGTGTTTACTGGTACATAGACTTGGACTTTGTAATTTTGAGTCTCCAGTTTGCTGGTAAATTTTAAAACAAGTTCAGTACATTTCCTTATCGCAGACGTAGAACATTACCGCGAGCATGTGGGCGAGGGGACCACAGCCTATTGGAAGAGCCGTGTCTGGCACGGTCATTACACTGTGGAGAAATGTGTCAGGCAAGATTTTCTCTGGGAAGAATCCCTGGCTGTGATTTTTAGGGTAAGTATAAAAATCAGAACTAGGAGACCAACAGATCACTTTAATGAAACATCCTTATTTTATAATCAGGGAATGGGGGTCCTGAGAAATTATGACTCATGCTCAAGGCCACAAGATTCTAGGTGGTGGAGCTGGGACGCAAATCTAAAGCTTCCTGGCTGTGGTCCCAGGACTCCTTAGTTGGGGTCTTACTCACTGGCCTCCTCTTCTGAAGACAGATATTTACCTCTTGGAGATGCTCTGGGCATGATCCCACTTCGAGGGAGAAGAATGCCTCCTACCCCAAGGGGAGCCTACCGAGGTGCTATCGTGTGGTGTCGATGAAATGGGTGGTCTCTGTACCAATGGCCTTTGTAGCGCTAAGCTGCCTCATCATTCATCCCGGGTGCTGCACCAGGGCCATTTCAAACAACAATAATAACAACAAACTAATGATGGCGAGCACCATCATCATCTTGCTTGTCCGGGCAGAGGACCTTTGATCTGGGGATCTCTAAGCATGTTGCCAACATAATCCAGCAGCTAGTGTCATTATATCCTTTTTACAGACAGAGAAAATAAGGCACACGATGTTTAAGCGAGAGGCTCAAGGTCACACGGGGCATCATTAGTGGAGACATGTGAGGAACTCAGGTTAACTCTGAAATAAAATCTCTAGGCACTTAACAGGCTTTGGTTGGCAAAGGCTGATCTTTATGAGGACTGTATATGTTTATAAACCATGCCATAAAAGCGAATACTGATCATTAGGTTTTATTTAAAGGGTGTCTTTCACAATCTTAAATGCTGTGAGCATGCGGCAGACGCTGCCCTGCTCCCAGCAGCCAGCTCCACACGGAGTCCTCTGTGATCCTCAGGTGGGTCCCCAGTGGACCAGGAAGGGGAACCTTCTCTAGCAAGATTCAAAGCTGGCATTATACAGCGGAAGGACCATTGGTCAGAGTCTCTGGGGACCTCAATTTGTTTTCTCCCCCCTCCCCCAGCTTTAATGAGGTATAACTGACAAATAAAATTGTATTTATTTAGAGTGTTCAATGTGATGATTTGACATACTTTGCGAAATAGTTACCACAATCCTGTTAATTAGCTCATCCATCACCTCACAGTTACCTTTGTGTGTGTGTGTGGTTTGAACGCTGAAGGTCTACTGTCTTAGCAGATTTCAAGTGCGCAACACAATATTAACTGTCCATTAGATCCCCAGAGATTATTCATTTTAATACCTGAAGCTTATAATCCTTGGACCAGCCTCTGTCCATCTCCCTGCTCCCCAGCCCCTGGTAACCATCATTCTACTTTTGGTTTCTGAGTTTGACTTAAAAAAAAAAAAATTCCACTTATAAGTGAGGTTATACAGTATTTTTCTCTGTCTGGCTAGTTTCTCATAGCATAATGTCCTCCAGGTTTATCTATATTGTTGCAAATGGCAGAATTTCCTTTTTTCTTATGGTTGAATAAGATTAAAAAATAAGATTGTTTTCTAAATTTCTCTTTGCGATAGTTCATTGTTAGTGTATAGAAATGCAATAGAGTTTTATAAATTGACTAGAGGCCTGGTGCACGAATTCGTGCATGGGTGGGGCCGATTGGGCCGGCTGGCTGGGGTGAGGGACCATGGGAGGTTGGCCAGCTGCGGGAGGTTGGCTGTGGGAGTGCACTGACCACCAGGGGGCAGCTCCTGCATTGAGTGTCTGCTCCCTGGTGGTCAGTGCGCGTCATAGAGATCAGTTGACCTGTCGTTCGGTCATTCGGTTTTTTGGTCGCGTAGGCTTTTATATATATAGATTTTGTATCCTGCAACTTAACTGAATTTGTTTATTAGTTCTCTTTTTTTGGTGGAGTCTTAATGGTTTTTCTATATGTAAGATTATGCCATATGCAAACAGATATAACTTTACTTCTTCCTTTCTGATTGAGTAACTTTTATTTCTTTTTCTTGCCTGATTCCGCTGGCTAGGACTTCTAGTACTATGTTGATAGAGGTGGCAAAAGTGGACATACTTGTCTTGTTCCTGATCTTAGAGGAAAAGTTTTTAGCTGTTAACCATTGAGTATGTTATTACCTGTGGGCTTGTCATATATTGCCTTTATTATGTTGAATTACATTCCCTTTATACTTAATTTGTTGAGAGTTCTTACTATGAAAGAATGTTGAATTTTGTCAATTGCTTTTTCTGCATCTGTTGATGATCACACAATTTAAAAAAATTTTGTTGTGTTTTATTAAAATATATTTTTATTGATTTCAGAGAGGGAAGGAGAGGGAGAGAGAGATAGAAATATCAATGATGAGAGAGAACCATTGATCAGCTGCCTCCTGCATGCCCCCTACTGGGGATTGAGCCCGCAACCCAGGCATGTGCCCTTGGCCGGAATCGAACCTGGGACCCTTCAGTTCGCAGGCCAACACTCTATCCACTGAGCCAAACCAGCTAGGGCAATCATACAATTTTTATTCTTCATTGTTTTAATATGATGTATCACATTTATTAATTTGCATATGTTGAATTGTCCTTGCATCCCAAGGATAAATCAAACTTGATAATGATGTATGATTCTTTCAATGTGCTGTTGAATTCTGGAAGCCAGTGTTTTCTTGAGGATTTTTGCATTTAAATTCATCAGGGATATTGGAATGTAATTGTCTTTTCTCATAGCATTCTTATCTGGCTTTGGTATCAGGGTCATGCTGGCCTCGTAAAATGAGATTGCACGTGGTCCCTCCAGTTGTAATTTTTGGAAGGTTTTAAGAGGAACGGGTAGTAATTGTTCTTGAAATGATAGAATTCATCAGTAAATATGTCAGGTTATAGCCATCATATACATTTCATTGTTCAGCAGGTATTTGTGAAGAAACTGCTATGAGGATTCCATTTGGTCCTTACAACAACCCTGGTGGATGGGAAGTAAAGGGTGCTAGTAAGAGATGACTGCACACCTGGGGGCCTGCAAGAGTGAGAAGTTCTTCCCCCCCGCCCTCCCCAGGCAGCATTGGACCCCATGTGAACATTGGGGTCATGGGATAGGGGCTGCCACATGGGAACTGTAACCATAGCTCAGGGGACACAGCTACTGCCACAACCTTGGCCCAGTAGGGAGGGAGTGGGGGAAATAAATCACCCGCCTCTTTCTCCTTCTGTCTCCCAGGCTCCTCCTAGCACCTCCCATTGGCTGAGTGTAACTAGAGGGCAGAGGGCAAAGGAGGCTGGTAATGCAGTACATAGTGGTCAATCTGTTGAGGCCCAAAGCAGGGCCTGGTCCACAGGAGAGTTTGCAGAGCTGGGAAGCAGAGAAGAATCAATACCAAGCAAGAGGCTCTTCACTCTCAGAGCCTGGGGACCAAGAATTAAAGTCCCCTCCGGGGATTCACTCAAACACATGCCCCTGGCCTCTCTTTCTCTCCTACAGCAGCAGTAAAAGACCCAGGGACCAAGGGTTGGGTGGGCAGAGGAATGCTCACACTGTAACAGGGAGTAGAGGGGAAACCTGATTTCTTTGACCTGTATTTCCCAGAAGATGAGGGGCAGGCACAGACCAGCCCTTTCTCCCAAGACAAATATATCTTTCCATTCATGGGAAGGGTAGGGTGGACAGACATTTTCAGATGTCCATTACAGGTGGGGCACGGAGTTTGCCTTTGTGTATGCAGGTTGCGTCTGAATCCTTTGTTGATTAACTTAAGAAAATCACCAGCTACAGAGACAGCTGCCTTTGGAGGAAGCAGGCAAGTTGAGCTCTAGGAAAGCTGGTGACTCTAACACAATTTGACTGGGAAGCCTTCCCTCCTCTTTCACTCCTGTAAGACCCAACCCAACACCACAGGCCAAGCACCACACATCTCTCCCATTAGGAGGAAAACAAATGTCTGATGAAGTTATTCACTCCAGGTGTTAGGAACTTAATGTGTTACCCCTCCCAGGAGAATCCGTGGTTTCCAGCATGGCCAGAGAGTGGGTGGTGCTGAGCCAAAAGGAGTGAATCACTAATAGTGGAATCCCAGGCATTTGGGAAGGTCATATTTCTGGGGTGGGTTCCTTCCTGACATTGTTCATCTTATACAAAGACGGCAGCCACATATTGTCCTCCAAGAGGAGATGGTCCCTGTGGGTGTAGTGACGGTGGAGCTGAAGCCAGGGTCTGATTTTCAAAACCAAATCCATCCCTTTGAGTGAGAGGTCACTTAAACATCCACACGGCCTGCCCCAGAGTAGAGGAGAGCCCTGCCCTCCTCTCTGAAACTGGGTTCCTGTCACCCTGAACCCCGTGCTGTTGTTACGCAACGACCCTGTTGGCAGTAGTGTTTGGGCCCCTTGTTTTCAGAGCCAGGCCATTTCCAAGAAGGAGCTGTGGCCTTTGAGTAGGACTGGGCCACTGAATAGGGACCCTGGTGCCAAGGGAAGGAGCCAAGAAAAGGCAGAGAAGAGGAAAGTCCTGATTTTTACACGAAGATGAGACAGCTGCCCCTGTGTCAGCCAGATGGCACCCCTGTATCCTGCAGCAACCCTGGGGTCAGACTGGGGCTGGAGAGGGCTGGGAGCAGGACAGAAGGGCAAAGTCTCCAGCATCCCAGCGGGAGGGTGTGAGAAAAGCCACCCCATCAGGAGCAGGAGGCTTGGGAGAGAATGCCCCTTGGCATTCAAGTCCAGCACCCCACGGATTTCTAAAAGCCAGGCTCATGGGAAAGGCTTTTCCTATTATATTCAGCAACATCAACAACAATAATCACTACTCCCATTTATTGAGCACTTACTCCAAAGCCTTTACCTATTTACGTAAGTTCTTACAAAGGGCTTATTCATTCACCCAACACATATTTATTGGAGTCAGGCACAAATCTAAGCACTTATGGCAGATCAAGGGACGGTAGGACAGAATCCCCGTCCTCTTGGCAAGAACCTCATGTTCAATTAGCAATGCACAACTCTAGGCTATTTCAGTAATCGGGGTGCCCTGACATTGGGCAGCTTGGCAACCCCTCTCTGTGGAGCTCCCATTCTAGTGGAGGTAATAGAATACCAGTGAGGGAGGTGTTACTACCCTCTGGTTACCGTTTGAGACATAGAGGGGTTAAGCAACTTGCTGAGTTTTTCAGCCAAAAATGACCGAGCCATGATTTATCCCAAAGTCAGCCTGACCTAAAGCTCTTGCAGTATACCCATGTCATGTACATGCCCTTCTCTCCCTGGTGGGTACAAGAACGGGGCAAACACTTCGTAAAGCATGCGATTGTCTAACCACTCTGCTGTGCAATGTGAAACGAATACAAAATAATATTGAATGTAAAGGGTAACTGAAAAATTAAAATAAATTAATTAAAGAAAAATACAAAATATAGAGTATTTCCTTAAGATGGTTTGTCATAAGCTCCCTGCAGGAAATGAAGGGCTGAAATACTAGTGAGGGAAGAGAAAGCTACTTGGATGCTGGAGACTGGTGCGGGGGCTGGGGGCGGGGTGGGGGCGGGGAATATCAGAGAGAAGCTTGGTTTGCTCCAGGCAAATTTCACCTTCCTCTCCATGTTGCCTTAGACCAGTGGTCGGCAAAGCCGCTCGCGAGCCGAAGTTTGCCACTCTGTTGACTAATGAGTTTGCCGACCACTGCTGTAAGGCATTACCCTTACCCAGAAGTTTTGACTTCAGGTTAAAGACATTAGTACATTATTAAAATGTTTTTTAAGTGTTTTTCCCTAAGGCAGTGGTCGGCAAACTCATTAGTCAACAGAGCGGCAAACAGAGCGACCACTGCCTTAGACTGAGGTTACCTACGCAGCCTCCCTTTTTTGGAAAAATAATTTTCATGACAGTTTGGGCAAGAGATGGCAAATGCCTGGCACAGTTACCGCCACCCCCCTTGTCCCCACACTTTCGCACAGACACCCCTTTTCCTGCTTGGTGGGATTGAAGCCTCAGATCCTCCTCAAGACAGCATTCCGGGCAGCCGCTGCCAATCAGAGCTGACATTGGAGATAAAGCCCGTTCCCTCTGCTGGTTCAGAGATTTCGCTATGACTCCTGTATAGTTGCTTATGCCCGAGACATCCCATTTTATTGCTGAGACCTCCACAGAACTTGGGAACCAGAGCACAGGTCTGTGTTGATTCACGGAATGTCCCCTGGATCGATGGCTTTCAGTGTGGACTACCCTGGACTGACTCATGGTATCTATTTGTCTCCTCCACTGACCAAGCTGGTTCTCAGGGCTCTGCCGAGATCTCTCATTGCTCCATATTCTATTACTAATGAGGCGTTGCTCCTTAATTACTAGGTGTTGGATACCAGCATTAATTTCCTTTATTTCAGTGGGTTTAGCAAAGAACTCATGAGTAGTTCTGTGCTTCACAGGAACTGCCTGATTTTTCATTTCCAGGAGTGCAAAGGTCATGTGGCTGGCAATCAGGGCAAATGAAAGATAGCTGGGCATTGGAGAGACAGGAGACTAGGCAAAGTGATGCTACAACATCAGCGGATGTGAAACCCATCTTCATCATTGTAGCACTCAGAGTCTTTGATACAAGGACTCTCTGCTGCCTTATTTAAAGGGGAAATCAACCAGGATGTGGGAGTAGCAGGTGCTGTGGGTAACTCCATATTCTAATGGATGAAAATGAGCAAAATTATGATATTAAATTGCTAATAGCTCTCCTATAAAAAGTCATTCCAACCTAGATGAGTCTAAATTTTCTACCCGAGGCTGTTCCACCTCCTGAGCCCTTAATGATTCAGAGTTTCAAGGCCCCAGGGTTCCAATTCTGAGAAGTGAAGAGTGGAGAATGTTTGCTGCAATGTGTTGGCTGGCTACAAAATCAATCAAGAAATTGTCTGTTTGGATTAAATCCAAGAGTTAAAAACAAAACAAAAACGAATGGTTTCTTTCTCATGAAAGCCGAAAAGTTAAGGAAGGTAGAGGCTCGTTGGATGCTAATTAATGAAAGGGCTCTTTCTCTCCGCCTTGGAGAAACCGTCGGAGGGCAAACTGAATGTCACTCTTGGCGATTACTGTTGGCCACGTTCAGCACAAAGGGCCCGAGGCTGCGGTGGTCATTATCATCGATGCTCTCTGTGATCCTGAGTGGCCACTGCACCTCTCTGAGCCTCAGTTTCCCCCTCTATAAAATGGGCAGAGATGTCAGGCAAGATAAAGTATGAACCTAAGTGTATCATGGTTTCCCTAAAAGTCTTTAGAAAGACATTGAACATGCTTTTTAGTCAATCACATGTTTAAATTTGTTTTTAATGTTTTAAAATATGTTTTATTGGATCTTCCATGATGGACTAACTATATTCATTGTATACATTTTAGAGAATACAAAAAAGTAGAAATAAGAAAAGTCACACAAACTTCTTCCACCCATACACAGCTTCTCTTAAATTTTAGTTTATCTCTTTCTGGCCATATTTTTGTGTATTTTTATCGCAGTAAAATATACATAACATAAAACTTACCATTTTTTAAAAATATATATATATTTTTTATTGATTTCAGAGAGGAAGGAAGAGGGAGAGAGGGATAGAAACATCCATGATGAGAGAGAATCATGGATCAGCTGCCTCCTGCAAGTCCCCCACTGGGGATCAAGCCCACAACCCAGGCATGTGCCCTTGACCGGAATCAAACCTGGGACCTTTCAGTTCGCAGGCGGACACTCTATCCACTGTGCCAAACCAGCTAGGGCAAAACTTACCATTTTAACTGTTACTAAGTATACACAGTTCGGTGGCATTAAGTACATCACATTGTTGTGTAACCATTACCACCATCCATCTCCAGAACTTTTTCATCCCCAAATGAAACTCTGCACCCACTAACCAATAACTCTCCGTTACCCCCGTCCCCAGCCCCTGATGGCCACTATTGTCATTTTTGTCTCTATAAATTGGACAATTCTAGATGCCTCAGATAAATAGGATCATTTCCAGTAATTTTAAGAATAGGTCTTCTTCAAAGATATGAATTGAACATCATGAATATGGAATTCAGTGTCCTAATTTCTTAACATTTTTAATATTAGAAACACCTTTTTGAATGAATTGCTTCACTCTTGATACAAAAATATTTTTTAATGGCTGAACATTACCAAATGGAGTGAATTGCCTCACCCATCATTATTCTCCCACAATTTCCCATCGTTGGCCATTTGAAAGAATGTTGTGGAAACATGGTTTTGAGTCGAACTTTTATCATGGTGAGGATCACCTTCTTCGTGCAGATTCAAGAAATTCATCACTGGCTTGAGCAGAAGGAGAATTGTTTTCAGCTCACGGTCTCTAGCACCAAAAGGCTGGGGAAAGTTTTGCAGGCGGGGCCGTTCGCAGCCGGTGTGGGCTTTCTCCAGGGGCTTCGGGATGCTGATCTCTTCATCAGGGGTGACTAGCGTTTTCCTGGAAGCAGCGTTTGCAGAGCAAACCTTGTTTCCCCTTCAGATTGTGTGTTGACTTGGAGTGACCTGGGTGTTTGCTGACGAAGGTTATGAAGTGCCTAAAGCCGCCCCCCAAGCCACGCCTTGGCTCCTCCACCAGGGCACTAGGGAGCTTTGAAACCTCTCCCAGCTGAGTTTTTGTGATTCCAGGGCTCTGCCACCACACAGCCCACCACTTAGACCCAGCAACTTCAGCTTTCTCACTCAGCCTGGCTCATCCAGACCTCCCAGATGTCAGGGAGGCGTGGACCCGTGCTCCCCCTTCCCAGGAAAGCCCATGTCGCAATGAGCACTGCTGTGCGTCCCCCACCCCAACCCCGGTGCTTTCTTGGTAGCACCATCTGCTGACACTGCTCCTTCCCGTGCCCTCAGCTGCTCTCCAAGAAGACGTCACGGAGGCCAGAGATCCCAATCAGCCCCGTTCTCCCTGCGGCACTGTGTGCTCTGGCCCTGCCAGAAAGCCGGCCTATTTTTACCTATCATTCTGATACTATCTCGGGGTGTAATTGGAATCAAGCTCTCCGTGTGGAAACTCTTAGTCAGAACACAAAGAATTGAAGAGCGCTCGGAGGCTGAACTCCGGGAGGACTCTTGCCGGAGGCCACTTGGCAGGGACGGCTCTGGTTTCTTGGAGCGACAGTATGGCGCACAGGTGGATGTTTCCCTCGGGAGAGATTTCCTGGTGTTCCAGTAGCTATGGGCCATGGTGAACACGGCACCTTATGCCTTCTCTGCATTATTTGATGGCTATGTGGGTGGGCTGTCCTGTGGTTTCATTCCAATGGCAGAGCACTCACCGTATGTTGGTCCTTCTTGTCCCCATGGGAGCCCTGGTCTGCATCGCACTGTTTCCCTGGAGATGTTGTCTGGCATCCTTCAAACTCCATCAGGGCCCTCTGACTGAGGACACGAAGATTTCAACCAGATTCTAAGCCCACGGTCTTACCCTGGAGAGCCACCTGGGTGTGAAAAGTTTTATGAGTGTTACCCACACCAGTAACATCTGCTCAGAGGTGTTCTCCAAGGACATTTATTTCAATGATTCATGAGGTTTCTTTTCTGAGTTTTTTCCCTGCACTGTATATATGCAATGATTTTAAAAATCAGATCCAGTGTATTCCCCCTCTTAATTGTATTTCTCATGTGAGGTTGATTCCAGTACAATAGCAAAGAAATGGATGCACATTTACTGGACAACGTCGTGATTTCATGGATGAAAGGGGACACAGTGATTTCTGCGAATCCACATTGGATCCGTCTTTTCCCTTCTCAGGTGAGATGTCAGTTCTGACAGCGCTCAGTAGAAAAAAATCAAGTCGTGACTTTTTTTTTTTTTTACATTTAACTATGATGGAACTAGAGCATGCACAGAAGTTGGCAGAAAAACAAATAGAGTTCTATCTTCGAGCTTCTCCTCCCTGCACAGTGTCTGATCCCCAATCCACTCCCTGGCTGCAGATTCTTTTGAAGCATATCTTAGGCATCATGTCATGTCACACCTAAGTATTGCATTATTATCTCGAAGAGGTAAGCATTACCTTTAAAGTAGATATACTAGTATCTACTTTGTAAATGAAGAAAAATTTGAGACATTTCACAGAGGACTCAGGAAGGGATGGAACTCTATTTCTTTCATTAAAACATGTAGGAGACAGCTAATCTATGCTTATTGTTTCTAACCTAGGTGCCTTTGTAATTTGTTAGATAAAATTAAAGAGGGGCTTTATGAAGGACATTGTTATAATTTTTAGTCACGTGTTGAAATCAAGAATTTAATTCTACAGAACACAATTATTATCACGATTCAGAATTACACACACGAAATGTATTTTCCCAGCGGTAAGCTCAGATCCAGTCAATTTAATTTTCCATTTGCCCAGCTGGGTGGTTAACCATGTTAGTTTGGTCCAGATGGGTGGTCTCCAAGATTTTTTGACTGCACATTTCTTTTCATCAAGAACGAAGTGTGTACTCATAATATGAACTACTTGTTTTTAAATTGACTATAAACTCTATTATGGTGGTAAATGAAGTTTACTATAAAACATAAAATAGAAACTAAAGGATGAAATGATAAGCAAAAACAAATAGGAGTTCTCACATTTTCTTCCTGCTCTCAATGCAAGTACCCAAATTTGAAAACCACTGGGGAAAGCAGTGAGAGGCAACATACACCACACAGAGGCATCATCGCAAAGCTGGACTATCTGTGTTCAGATCCTGCTTCACCACGCCTTAGCTGTGTGATCTCAGGCACAACACTTAACCTCTCTAAATCTGTCTTCCTATCCGTCATATGAGGGCGTTAATACCTCACAGGGTTTTGTAAGGCTTAATCCTTATGCAGTGCCTGGTACATGGTAAGCATTTGATTCACTGTAGTTAATGATAATTAGGATCATAATAATGACAACAGTAGAGGGCTGGACTGGATCTAAGTTTTTACTGATTTTTGAAAAATTTATCTTTATTGTTGAGAGTATTACGGATGTCCTCCCCTTCCCCGCCCCCCACTGATCCCCTTCACCCACTATTGTCTGTGTGCATGGATTGGTTATGCATACACGTATATAAGTTCTTTGTAGGTTTTCATTGATTTTTATAGAGTACACAGCATGATGCACGCATTGGCACTTATTCAAGGGTTGTGGTGCTGGTGATGCTGTGATGATAGGTACAGGGCTGGTCATGCTGAGTGTGATCAATAGCCCAGTGTACATATCGTCACTCACTCAGTTTTATTTGTGCTGATGACAGAGGTGACAGTGTGATGACGGTTACAGGGATGGTCACATGGGGGTGGATGAATATGTCCAAAAGAGGAAGTCAGTCCCTACCGGAACTACATCATCAAACTCGCACCTGCCTTTCCTAAGAACCCTTCCCTTAGCCACCCGACAAATATGCTGACTGACTTGTTTGGCTGTGTCTCCCTTCCTGGCCTCTGATTCTTGCTGATCTGTTTTGCTGCTGGGCCCTCCTGCTGTGTTCCTGTGTCTCTGTCTCTCTCTGCGGTGCTGGCCTGAACACAGGCCTCGTAGATGGAGCGGAGCTCTGTGCACTGCAGGGCCATTCATCAGCCAGTGGCTATTCGGTGCTCACGTGGAGGAGCCAGACTCTCAAGCCCTTAGGACTATGGGTAGAGTGCTGGACCGTGTGGCCCTCTGCGGCCTCATGCAAGTTGTGGCTCATGTCTTTTCTGTGGAGAGAGAGAGCAGACATTGTAGGGAGCAAACTCGTATACTTGGGCAAACTTAGGGCAAATGCCCAAACCTGGTCAGGCGGGAGCGCCTGGAATGCACTTGTCCAGGGAATCTGCCACTCAGCTCTGCAGCTTTGTGACAGTCCTTGTTTGGGCGACCATCGAACTTCCACTGCCCAGGGATCGCAGAGGCCTCCTGGGAGGGGCTGAATCCCCAATGATCGGGGATCCCAAGAAAGCTTTCCCCTTTCCAAGATCAGGACAAAGGAAGGTCAGTGCTGTGCCCAGTGGTGCCAAAGGGTAAGGCTGAATTAAAATAAAAGTGTGCCTTCAGCTCTTTGTCTGGGGACTTGCGTTTTCCCATTAACTCTGTCTGCTGGGCTTTAGGGAAGTGTACCCCGCCTTCTCCAGAATGTATATTTTGAAGAAATGCAAGAGTCTGGGGTTAATGCATCAGCGGAAGCACCCAAACTCGTTTGTTCTAGATATTGATTCAGGAATTTATCTCTTTAGCAAATTCCAACCCAGTAGCACCTCATGTCCTCTTATTTTTTATTTTCACTTTTCTATAGACCACTTTGTGTCCACCCAGGGTGTTCTGAAAATGAGCTGTGGCACCTAACAATATATACTTATTTCTTCAAAGCAATTTTCCAACTGGGGTGTTACCCAAGCCCCAAAATTACCTGGTTCCAATTCTAGGGGATGGAGTAGCCATTCTGTAGAATGAGATGACATGTTCTTAGAATACTAACTGTACATGAATTATTCTTAAACACAGAAATATTATTCTATGGATTTGAAATAGTTTATTAGTTCTATACTTAACTCTAAATATTCTTGGGGCTAAAACATACCTATCTAATAATAATCAAACAATCATGCGATTCCAAATAATTTGGATTTGCTTTCCGGAACTTGTTTTTTTTTTTTTTTTTTTTTTTTTTTTGGGGGGGGTTCCTCAACTGGCTGAGAGACCCCAAGCAAGGGAAGAGGAAGAAATTTCTTTTTGTGACTCTGATGGAATGGACTATATCCTTTTTAAAAAATAAAATATTTTTATTGATTTCAGAGAGGAAGGGAGAGGGAGAGAGGAATAGAAACATCAAGGATGAGAGAGAATCATTGATCAGCTGCCTCCTGCACACCCCCTACTGGGATCGAGTCTGTAACCGGGCATGTGCCCTTGACTGGAATCAAACCCGGGACCTTTCAGTCCACAGACTGATGCTTTATCCACTGAACCAAACGAGCTAGGGCGGAGTACACCCTTTTGATGGTCACACAAACAAGGACTGTCACAGAGCTTTTTTTTAAAAAAATTAAGTCAGCACATAGAAATAGAGATTATGTGTTTCTTTTTAAAAATATTTTTTCATTGATTTTAGAGAGGAAGGGAGAGGGAGAGAGAGAGAGAAACATCAATGATGAAAGAGAATCATTGATCGGCTGCCTCCTGAACTCCCCCACTGGGGATCAAGCCCACAACCTGGGCATGTGCCCTGACCGGGAATTGAACCATGACCTATCTATCAACCATGGCTTATAGGTTGACGCTCAACCACTGAGCCACACCGGCTGGGCACAGAGTTTATTTTTTAAACGGAGGTAAGAACGAGTGCCAGGCTGCTGCCTGGCTGGTGAGCTGGAGCTTCCACCATCACTTCGCGGCATTGTTTTGGCTAAACATGCTCACCCCTGGCAACAGGACCTGAGATGTTTCGGTTGGTTGGTTTGCCTCTTTGTAGTTATTGTAAGTCTTTTAGTCCCAGGAACTGCTTTTAACAATGTTGAAAAGAAAAAAGAAATATCCGTTCAAGACAAAAATGAGTTAAAAACATGTGCCAGTGTGGAGTGTGTCGATGGCAGGCGTGCGTGCCAAGACTGACCAGTTGTGGGAACCTTTCCGTATTCACGCCGCAAACGAGTGCAGGTCGTTAAAGTTGTTGCTCTGTATTGGACATGCGGTGTGTGCCAGGCACCCTGCGTTATCTCAGTGAATCTTCACAACAACCCGGTGATGGAGGCTCTTAACCTCCTCTTTGCAGACGAGTAAACAGAGAGGGAGGTGCCTTGCCCGGGGTCCTGCAGGCAGCCAGCAGCTTGTAGGTGTGGAAGGAGGACTCAGAGCGGGTCTGCGAGACTCAGCAGCTCACGGGCGGCCCCTGGCAGGCTTACTGCCTTTCCTCTGCAGGATCATGAAGTATTTTTAGCGCCTAATTGCCCCTGCCCCGAGCTGGGCGCTGTAAAGGGGAGTTACACAGGCGCACGGGCACTGTGACTCTGTGGAGACCCACTGACTCAGCACAGGGTCACAGCGAGGAGGAGGTGCAGAGAGTCCCCAGGACCCTACTGTTGGGGGGACCTGGATGCTAAAGTGCTTCAGGGATGGGGGGCTGGTGGGCATGGATGTAGAGGAAGGAAGGGGCTCCTCTGGACCAAGCAGAACCCTCCATCACCATGGAAACCGTTCCCCTCTACACATTCTCTTCCAGCCAGGCTGTTCGATTTCTCTTCCGGTTCAAGCCTGCTGTTCTTTAGGTTTCAGAAGCTGATTTTGTTTTCCTTTCACATGAAAGAGCAAGGTAGACATTCAAAAACATGTGAGAAATATAGAAATAGAAAAATAAATCACTCAAACACTGCTGGCCATTTCTCATCCTCTGTTACGTTCAATGTATTGTTATTTGTTTTACCAAACAAATACATGGTCGTAGCTTAAGACATTCAAATAGTACTTCCTATAGGCTTAGAATGGCCACCAGTAGCCTGGACTCCCTTTCTTCCCAGCCCTGTACTCTTCATTCTTTCAGGTGCTGTTCTGGATTGCACCTCCATGTTTCTAAAAACAAACAAAAAAAACTTAAATGGCTTTATTTATTTAATTTGTTTATTTTATTGAGTTTGTTGAGTTTTGCTAAAAATGAGGACTTAGATCCCTTCAAGTGCCCTCTTCCCTCTGTGCCCACTCTCACCACTAAACACGTAACCCTCCCTCCCCATCCTCCAGGTAGTAGTGGCACCATTTTTGGGTAAGTCTGGGACCAGCGTTTACATAATAACTATACAAAAGTGCTCACAGCTGAGCCCCATAATGTGCCAGGAGTATATATTCTTTCTTTCACAACTCCTCCTCCTCCTCCTCCCTCACTCCCGTCTCACCTCGGCATTCACAACTATCTCATTTCCCCTTCATTTCGTTTTCTAAATATCTCTCCTCAACTTTTTTTAAAAAATAGGTTTTATTGATTTTGGAGAGAGGAAGGGAGAGGGATAGAGAGATAGAAATATGATTGACTGCCTCCTATATGATCCACAGAGGATCGAGCGAGCCCACAACCCAGGCATGTGCCCTAACCTGGAATCAAACCAGTGACCTCCTGGTTCATGGGTTGATGTTCAACCACTGAGCCACATCGGCTGAGCTTCTCCCATCTCTTTTCTTCCACTCTTCTCTCAGTACAGTCCTCCCATCAGATAGTCCAGCAGCTGTATCGTCTCCCCTGTTGCCATCTCTCCCAGAATCCTCCGCCTGATCAGTGGCCCTTCCTGCCAGCTGCTCCACGGTCTTCCTGGGTTTTCCAATCTCCCCTCCGGCTCCCCAGCAATCCCAGTTGCCCAGTTTCTGTGCTGGATCAACTGCACCCCGTATCCCATGTCTTTCTGTCCCTTGCTTTGATTGAACTCACCATCTATGAACTTCCTAAGAAAGAGCAAGAGGTAAATTCTTAGAGTCCTGGACTGAGTTTTGAAGTCACCAGCCTAGAAGCATCATTGTGTCTTTATTTGTACACCAGGACTCCCCTGGCACTTCCCAACCATAGAGAACCCCCCTTCTGCCCGTCTCCCCAGTTCGTGGTGAACCCATCCCCTAGGACAACAGTACTGCATGTCCTCAGCTGGCACGAGGCCACTGCCCATGCCCGGTAAGTGCCAATCAACAGCGCTGTCTTAATAATACCTTAGCCTCAACACCCAAGGTTTGTGCTGCATTAATCACCTAATAAAGAAACCTTCACAGGTTTCTAATTACCAGCCTAGTCTTCACACTAGGCCCATTTCAAGAGGTGCCATTTTATACGCTGGAGTGCGTATAGTCATTCAACAAACATTTGTTGTCTACCGTATACAAGACACCATGGTAGGGCTTTACCATGGTTTTTCTGATTCAGTCTTTTTTTTTTTTTTTTTAATATATTTTATTGATATTTCACAGAGAGGAAGGGAGAGGGATAGAGAGCCAGAAACATCGATGAGAGAGAAACATCGATCAGCTGCCTCCTGCACACCTCCCACTGAGGATGTGCCCGCAACCAAGGTACATGCCCTTGACCGGAATCGAACCCGGGACCTTTCAGTCTGCAGGCTGACGCTCTATCCACTGAGCCTAACCGGTTTTGGCTGATTCAGTCTTTACGGCAATCCTGTGAAGTGGGCATTATTGCCGTTTGTGAATGAGGAAACTGTTTCAGAGATGAAAGCTTCTCCGGCTATTCATTCAACGCATTTCCTGAGCCCCTACTGTGTGCTAGGTGCTGGGGATCCCTACAGGGGCAGACACACATGTCCCTGGCCTCTCGAAGTGTCTGGTCCAGCCAAGGACAACGGGCATGAAACACATGATGTTAGAAATAGCTTATGAAATGCATTGAGACAGTGTCATGAAAAAGAGGTGTGAGCTGCCGTGTCCTGGGCTGAGGAGTCAGAGGCGAATTTCCGGAGGCACTGCCTTAGGTCTGAAGATCAGTCAGCGGAGAGAGAGGAGGAAGAGCACAAGCGAAGGCTCAGAGGCAGCGAGGGGCTCAGAGGCAGCGAGGGGCTGAAAGGCCGGGGTGGCCAGAGCCGAGTGTGAGGCAGGCAGCGTGAGGGGCACCAGGCCAGGAAGCAGTCACGGAGGGGGTGTGTGCTCTGCTGCGGAGCCTGCACGTTACCTCTCAGAACACGAGGACGCGATGGAGTGAAGTGATGAGATTTGCTGTGTCAAATCGCATTCTGCTTGTTGTGGGGGCCCTACCGCGGAGGGGGTGACAGTGGACCAGGGAAAGCCAAGGGGAGGCTGCTCCAGACATTACCCCCGAGGGGATGGCTGCTTCCCATGAGGGGTGCGGGTGGGGATGGGGAACAGTGGGGGGACCCAGGAGGCATCTGGCAAGAGGGCTTGCTCAAGGTCACGTGGAGCAGAGCCGGGGTCTGCAGCCAGCTCTGGTGGTGACAGAGCTAACACAAAAGCGGCGTTTTCCTCTGTGCCAGGGGAGCAGGGCCCGGCACCTTCTCTCCCAGCGCGGTGGCTGCGGGTGCGAAGTCACCGCCCAATCATCACCAGGAATCTCTCTCTTCCCTGTGCCATGCTCGCTCCTACAACACGCTGCGCAGTATGTCAGTCACCTGGGATGCGAGAAGGAAACGCAGCCACGGCCTCTGAGGGCACACAGCCTAATAAAGACAGTAGGAATGGAAACAAGGCCCCAATCAAAATGAAACTGGAGGAAGTCACAGAGGCTCTGGAAGCATATCCAGTTCTTCCCAGCTCCAGGGCTGCAGTTCTTGACTGTTTGACTCCAACTCCTCATACCCCCAAGCAAGGCCTTTATTTATTTTTTTTAAAAATAAATCTTTATTGTTCAGATTATTACAGGTGTTCCTCTTTTTTTTTTGCCCCCATAGCTCCCCTCCACCTGATTCCCCACCCCACCCCATGCCCTTACCCCCAGCCACTGTCTTCATCCATAGGTGTAAGATTTTTGTCCAATCTCTTCCCACACCCCTCACACCCCCTCCCCCCTGAGAATTGTCAGTCCACTCCCTTTCTATGTCCCTGATTCTATTATATTCACCAGTCCATTCTGTTCTTCAGATTTTTTATTCACTTGATTTTTAGATTCACTTGTTGGTAGGTATGTATTTGATGTCATTTTGTTGTTCATAATTTTTATCTTTACCTTTTCTTCTTCTTCCTCTTCTTAAAGAATACCCTTCAGCATTTCATATAATCCTGGTTTGGTGGTGATGAACTCCTTTAGCTTTTTCTTGTCTGTGAAGCTCTTTATCTGACCTTCAACTCTGAATGATAGCTTTGCTGGGTAGAGTAATCTTGGTTGTAGGTTCTTGCTGTTCATCACTTTGAATATTTCTTGCCACTCCCGTCTGGCCTGCATAGTTTCTGCCGAGAAATCAGCTGACAGTCATATGGGTGCTCCCTTGTAGGTAACTAACTGTTTTTCTCTTGCTGCTTTCAATATTCTCCCTTTGTCTTTTGCCCTTGGCATTTTAATTATGATGTGTCTTGGTGTGGTCCTCTTTGGATTCCTCTTGTATGGGGTTCTGTGCACTTCCTGAACTTGTAAGTCTATTTCTTTCACCAGGTAGGGAAAGTTTTCTGTCATTATTTCTTCTAATAGGTTTTCAATATTTTGCTCTCTGTCTTCTTCTGGCACCCCCAAAATTTGGATGTTGGTACACTTAAAGTTGTCCCAGAGGCTCCTTACACTATCTTCATATTTTTGGTTTCTTTTTTCTTTTTGTTTTTCTGGTTGGGTGTTTTTTGTTTTCTCATATTTCAGATCTTTGGTTTGATTCTTAGGGTACGTTGATCTACAGTTGAGTATCTGTATATTCTTTATTTTAGACAGTGTATGCTTAATTTCTGACTGGTCCTTTTCCATTTTTTTGGCATTCTCATTAAGGTCCTTGAAGGTCTCACTAAGCTCCTCGGAGGTCTCATCAAGTTTCTCGGCGGTTTTTAGAAGATTCTTGAGTAACCTTATAAATGTGGTTCTGAACTCTATGTTGTCCAGTAGTTTGCTTTCCTCCATTTCTTTCTTTTGTGACATATTTCTTTGTCTCCGCATTTTGCTGCTTCCCTGTGTTGATGGAGTGGCTTTGTGTGGTAGGTGACCTATAGGGGCCAGTAGCTCAGCCTCCACAATCACCTGAGGTGGATGCTCTTGGTACACCCCTTGTGGGCTGAGTGCAAAGTCTTGGTGTAGTTAAGCCTTGATTGCTGTTGGTACACTGGGAGGAATTGACCTCCAGGCCAATTGGCTGTGAGGACCCGCTGTGTCTATAATGGAAGAACTGCTGCGCTGGAGACACGCTTATGGTGCAGGACTTGTTTCAGTGGGGCTTTGGTGCTCACTGAGTCTGCCTTTTGAATGTGTCCCTTATGGATGTGAGGAGTTGAAATCTGGTGTCTCACACTGACCACTAGGTACACTGGCTTCTGGATCTCCAATGGGGTGCAGGTCAGCTACTGTCTGAGGCCACCCAGCAGGCGCTACAGGGAGAACTACAGTTTTCTCCTCTTTGCTTGGGGTTTGGAGGTTTTGGAGCTGTCTGACCTGGGCTGCAAGTTTGCTAGGTTAAGCTGCGATAGGGCAGGCCATTCATATGCTAAAGCCGCTGCTTGGAGCTTGGGTGGGTTTGTAGATTGTGCGGGGCGGGGTCTCAGGACGTCACTAGGCTAGGGCGTGGCAAACAGTGATGGCTGCCAGTAAGCCAGCTCTGCGTCTCTGACCGTATCCCCGCATCCCACGCCCCAGCACAGTAAACAATTATTCCTGAATGCAGCCCTGCAAGCAAGCCTCCCTCACTTTCCGACCCGATGGCAGACAGTCCAGCTTCTCCCCGTAGGAGTTTGGGTCCCCTGCATCTCCCCAGAAACTGGAGTTCGGAGTAATTGGGAGCTTGTCTCCCTTCTGGTTGAAAAAAGCAGCACTCCCAGTCACCCGTTGCCAGCCCGATTCGCGCGCCTCCGTACCTCAGCTTTTCAGCGCTTGTGCACCTCTCAATGCTGTTTTCTCTTTCCTTCTAGTTGTAGAACTTCCACTCAGCCAGCTTTCCCGTGGTTCTGGGTGATAGACATTTTGTCTTTTAGTTGTCATTTTGAAATTGTTGTGCAAGGCAGCAGTTTAGGTGTTTACCTACACCGCCATCTTGGATCATCTCCCAAGCAAGGCCTTTAATGGTCCTGGAACTAGGTTGCATTTCCCTAAAACAGACTTAAAATAGCCCCTCTCTCAGACTGGCCCGATTCTCGTCTTGGCCAGACATTGTCTTTCTCAGGAGCAATAGAAACACATTTGAAATTGTTTTTATTACTTTTTCAGTCCAAATAATCTCCTAAGTAATTGGTCTTCATGAATTTTATCGGTCAATGTTTCAAAACCTTTTTATTAATGAACTTCTTGGTCATGGAGGCAGAAGTTCTGCAGTTGGAGAATATGACCTACATTTCCTGCAACATTCTCAGTTTTCATGTGTAACAACCATTGTTTGACCATGTACCCAAATTTGGTTTGAAAATAAGATTTACCTCCCATGAGGGGTAGGTAGGGACTCGAGGGTGTGTGTCTCCAATGGAAGTTTTTTTTTTTTTTTTGCTTTATCTAATGTAATGTGATCTTTTCTTTTTAAAATACATTTTTAATTGATTTTAGAGAGGAAGGGAGAGGGAGAGAGAGATAAACATCAATGTTGAGAGAGAACCATTGATCGGCTGCCTCCTGCACGCCCCCTACTGGAGATCGAGCCTGAAACCCAGGCACGTGCCCTTGGCTGGAATCAAACCTGGGACCCTTCAGTCCGCAGGCCAACACTCCATCCACTGGGCCAAACCAGCTAGGGCTCCAACGGAAGCTTTGAGGTTCAGTTTGCAAAGGGGATTCAGGGACCTGCAGATCTCGTGGCTTCTAAACAAGGGACTCCCTTGGGAATGCGGGCTGTGTTCCCTGGGGACCTTCTCTGACCTGCCATATGGAGAGGGCTAGGATGAATGGAGGAGGGGAAGCGGGGGGGGGGGGGGGGGGGGCGGGAAACAACTGTTGCTTATGGCACATTGTTTGTTCTCAAAGGTTGTAAAATCCTGTGTTCCCTCGTCCAGGCCTTAACAAAATAGTTCGAAGTACATAAGGAAGTGATGTTCAGGTAAGTATTTATTTCACATAAATAATGTGTAAACACAATTTACAAATAACTCCAAATGATAAAATATTCTTTATTGTAAATTCCTTATAGCCATTGGATTCCCACAGAATGCTTTTGTTGACTTTTGCTCTGGGCTCTTGTATCCGGAGTGCAGCCAATCTATTATTTCAATCCATGAATAAGTGTGGTTTTTCACATGAGTTTAAGTTGATATTTCCCTTTATGAAGAAGTAAGAAAAAAATGAAATGGCAAAGCTGTAGGTCAGGCCTTCAATCATTTGTCTGTGACATGAGCAATTTCTTTGCCAAACTGAAAGATAGTTTTCGAATATTAGGATTTTTTTGCACTCAATTGTCTGTGCTATTCACAACATGTTGATTATAGACACAGGTTAAAATTTAATCTGAATCTTTAACATTTCTCCATCACTGTTTTAAAAGTCTCAACCAGGGATCAATAAACCATGATCTGTGGGCCCAGTCTGTTTTTGTAAGTAAAGTTTATTGGCACACAGCCTGCCCACTGGCTTTCCGTATTGCCTACGGTTATTTTTGCACAACTTCAGGTTAGACACAGACTGTATGGACGCAAAGCTGAAAACATTCATTATCTGGCTCTTTACAGAATAACATTTGCCAACCCCAGGTCAACAAAACCATAAGCCAAGCCTTGGTCTGCAGTGTTTGATTTGTAATGTTTGCTGATTTGTAGCATTTGGGGAAAACCCAGAATTTTGAAGTGGACGTGCTAGTTTGATGCCCAAGACGTTGAGGTATTGAGTAGACAGCTGCATATATGAGTCCAAAATGCATATGGAGAAGCTAGGTTGTGGGGGCATAATTTAGGAATCACCATTAGGTAGGTGGCATTTGAAGGCATGAGACTGGATTACCCCATTGTCGAGGGAGATCAGATACAGAAGAGAAGTGCCCGAGGATTAGGTTTTGACGAGGACCCAGTCAAGGAGACCCTGTATTGATAAAATGAGGAGGTACAGCCCTGGCTGGTGGATAGAGCGTTGGCCTGCAGACTGAAGGGTCCCAGGTTCGATTCCAGTCAAGGGCACATGCCTGGGTTTCAGGCTCGATCCCCAGTAGGGGGCGTGCAGGAGGCAGCCGATCAATGGTTCTCTCTCAACATTGATGTTTCTATCTCTCTCTTCCTCCCCTTACTCTCTGAAATCAATAAAAATATATATATATTTTTAAAAATGAGGAGGCACAAAGGATCTTTGTCAGGGCATTTATAAAAGCATTACTTGAAGCGGTTTGGGTAGTAAGTGGACAAAAAGCCCTCTTACTAGTCCCATGGACCCAGGCTCGTGGCCACTGCTATAGTGAGTGCTTCCTTCTGTGTCACTCTGTCTCAGAGAAGACATAGTGATCTTTGACAAACTTTCTCTGCATGAGTTTTAAATTAAAATGTAAGTCACAGGACTTTCTAGTGTGTTCTGCAGTCAAGCAAAGAGCAATGGTGGCCCCAGGAACACTGGGCGCTTCCGCAGTGGCCAGGCTAGAAGAACAAGAAGCGAGTGAACTTGCTACTCCCCAGCGGAGAGCCCTGGAGAGCTGTGTCACAGCACCATGCGCTGCACCCCGCCCACAGTAGCTTCAATATTAAGTGTGGCAGCTGTGTGGCCTCAGGAAAGTTGCTTAACGTCTCTGAGCCTCCATTTCCTTATCGGTAATGACTAATGATTCCCACCATAGGGTGTTTGTAAAGATTGAACAATTTTAAATAGCTTAAAGCAAAGTGAGATGGGAATATAGAAGTGGGAATGACCGCGCCTATAATAAGGTGGCTCCATTGGCACAATAATGGATTTTCACACTTTGTATAAACAGTCAGGATTTCTCTTCATACTCAATGCCCTTACTACCTTCAGGACCCCCAAATTCCAAACAGACATGAAAGCATCCCCCGCGATGATGTCATACGCTTCCTGTTGGCTTAAAGAACTAGGACGACAAACTGACTGATCAAGCACCATCATAGTCACTGACTCCCGAGCTGGAAATGTAAAGCACAACAGAATCTCCGGTTCCCCTGTTCATCCGTGCCCTTTCCCTCCGGTGTCTGATCTGCCTTGTCTCTAGGCCAGTGGCGTTGACCACTCCTCTGCTCTTCCTCTCCCGCCTCCCATGAAGATGATGAGCAGCAAGCGGGAACGTGCAGGGTGAAAACGATTATGACCATGCTGGTCTTGATTCTTAATTCATTTTAGGCTAAAGCATGGGGTCAGTATATGCTGAGGGGGTTACAGAGATGGGAGAGGGCTGAATTTCTCACAGGGTCCGTGGATCTGGGTTCTAGCCTTGACATTCACAAACCATCTCTGTACAACACTTCCATAACTCAGTAAAGAAGTGGGATCCAAGCTCCACGGAGCCTTCTAGTTCTTTCTTTATGGGATTCTGTGACTTCACCTTTTTGGAGACCAGGAAGCCATCGGGTCTCAGTCTAATTATTTCAATGTCAGTCCACCAGGTGGCGATGTTTCCTTAACCCCAAAGCAAGCTTTCACTGCGGGGGAGGGGGTAGGAGCCAAGTTTTACTGCTAGCTTTTTCTCCCCTGAATCTGCAAAAGAATGATTCTCCAACGCTGTGGAGGGGAAAAAAAGCAAAATTGTTTTCTGAACAACGTGGGCAGTTTATGCTGGAAACCGACAGGTACCTTGTTTAGAGATTTCTCCTCTCTTCAGGAAACACCAGTAGGAATTTTATCTTCAGGGGTTACATACTAGTACACAGAGAGCTGGGAGAGGTTGGAACTAGTGGGCCCTAGGGAGGCTTAGTGGGCAGTGCAGATATCCCCTAGCTGGTGGGCATGCATGAGCCTTGAAAACTCCATCCAGAGAGGGGCATCAGAGATGCAAGAGAGCGGCATGTGGGTCCAGTACCCTTCTCACGCAGATAGGGAAACTGAGGCCCAGGGTGAGTCAGTTCTCCTGATTCTACTTCCTGGCCAAATTACTTTTTACTTGCACATTTCAAATAGGCTTTTCCAATGCCTCATCTCATGCTCCTGGCTAGCACACCTTGTTTAAACTGCTGGCCTCGGGGTGCCAAGCCCCTGCGCGTATGCACACCGGACATGCTCACTGAACAAGACTCCAAGAGCTGACTGATTTGTTAAAGACAGCAGGGAAGAAAAGTCTTTTAAGGTAATTGTTTATTCACGTGCAAGACAAATCTCATAGTAGGGATTGCTTGCTGTGTGTGTGTTTTTTTGTGTTTTTTTTTTGGCATTTAATAATAATAACAAGCATTAAGTATTTCCTATGGACTAGGCTCTGTGTTAAGCTCTTGACATCATTATATCGTATAGTAATCCTCCTACCAAAGCTGTGAAGTAGCTATTACTATTCAGTTGTTTATAAAGGCTCAGAGTGGTTAAGTAACTCTCCCAAGGTCACACAGCTGGAAAGAGCAGGGGCAACCTTCACACTCTAATTTGCCTAATGCCAAATTCACCTCCACATTGTATTTCATTACACTGTCTCCTGGATAGATCTGAGATAGAAACTTATTGGCATTTCTTACTGAAACACCAGCCACTATCTCATCATTTTCCTGTTGTGGTATGAAGGCTCGGTGATAGTGAGCCAGCTCAGAACCTAGAGACTTGGTGACATCAGTGTCACGCCCACAGGACACTCAGAACATGGACACATGGTTGATGACAGATATTCCTGAAAGCTATCAGTTTCAGAATCGAGGACTCAATTAGAATCTGTTTGTTTGGAAGTTCTGAAGGCATGATCTCATTTGGTCCCCATGACTACTGTGTCCCCACCTCACAGGGGACAGTATAGCAAATACAGGAAATTGTCCTAAAGAAATGGATGTCAGACACAAATGGTCTGCCAAAATCAAGGTTCCTGATTTCCCTCCAAAGGGTGTGAAATGGAAATAAGATGTAGATGAATTTAACAGTCAGCGCCCAGAGCAGTGCTTACTGTCACAGAAGAAGAGACGAGGATTTCCAGTCTGACAGAGTTGGATTCCCGAACCAACCCCATCCCCTTCTAACCATGGGACCTCGGGCAAATTACCTCACCTCTTCTGAGTCTCAATTTCATCATCTTCCAGAAGGGGATGATTTTATACAGTACATCCAGGGCTGCTGTGACATTAAATGACATCGTGTATGTCGAAGGCCTGGCGTAGTTTCGGCATCATAGTCCGCGTTCATTAAATACCCGTGATGATGAGGAAGGTGGCTGCTCTCAATGGTCTTCCAGCTCACTGCCCACCCTTAGCCCAGGTCCTTCTTTATGACCATCGGGAGCCACTTTCAAATCTCTGAACCCATTGAAAGCCCAATTACCTCGAAGGCCCCACTCTGTCTGCTTGCTGAGAGCTCATTTGTCTCTGGATGACCTTCATCCTCCATGTTTCTGTTCCATTAAAAAATATTTTTTACACCCTGGTGGGTGGGGCTCAGTTGGTTGGACATTGTCCTGTGCACTGAAAAGTCACCTGTTTGATTCCCGGTTGGGGCACATGCGGGTGTTGCAGGCTCTATCCCCAGTAGGGGGCGTGCAGGAGGCAACAATCAATGATTCTCATCATTGATGTTTCTATCTCTCTCTCCCTCTCTCTTCCTCAATTTAATGAAAAACATTTAAATTTTATTATTTATTCATTCGTTTATTTAATTTTTATTAAATTGATTGGGATAACATTGGTGAATAACATTATATACATTTCAGGTGTACAAATTTATAATACAACATCTGTATATGTTTTTGCCAGACTCCAGAATTGAGGTAGTGAATTCTCAGGGCTTCAGCAGCCAGGGTCTATGATGCATTTATTCCCCATGCCCAATAAATGTTCAATGGATAAATAAGAGACAATAACACTATAAAAACCAAGAGTAAAATTAAGTATCCTTACATGTGCTTTAGATCTTACATTTATATTCAGGCTGCTGAGAGCCAAATGTGTGTCTGAGAAAGATTTTACAAAGGGCTGGAGTGGTGTGACCGAAGGAAAGGGGAAGTACCCATCACAGGGAGGCCGGATAGACAGCCACCTGGGTCAAAAGGCAGCTCCATTTTCCATTTTTTGAGGAAACCACCAGTTCGCATTCCCACCAACAGTGCACCAGGGTTTCCTTTTCTCCACATCCTCGCCACCCTTGTTGTTTGTTGATTTTATTTATGATAGCCATCCTGGCAGGTATGAGGTGATGTCTCATTGTGATTTTAATTTGCATCTCTGATAATTAGTAGTGTTTAGCATTTTTTTTTCATATGTCCATTGGCCATCTGTATGTTCTCTTTGAAGAAATGTCTATTCAGGTCCTTTACCCATTTTTCAATTGGATTGTTTGTCTTCCTGGTGTTGTATGAGTTCTTTATAAATTTCGGAAATCAAACCTTTATCAGATGTATCATTGGCATGTATGTTCTCCCATACGGTGGGCTCTCTTTTCATTTAGTTGATGGTTTCTTTGGCTGTGCAGAAGCTTTTTAGTTTGATGTAGTCCCATTTGTTCCTTTTTCCTTACCCAAGGAGACATATTAGGAAAAATATTGCTATGAGACATGTCTGAGATTTTAATGCCCATAGTTTCTTCTAGGATTTTTATGGTTTTGCGACTTATATTTATGTCTTTTATCCATTTTGAGTTTATGCTTGTGTATGGTGTCAGTTGGTGGTCTAGTTTCGTATTTTTTTTTCCATGTACGCCCCTAATTTTTTCAACACCATCTATTGATGAGACTCTTCATCCCATTGTATGTTCTTGCCACCTTTGTTAAGTATTAATTGACCTGGGTTGATTTCTGGGCTCTATGTTCTGTTTTATTGATCTATATGCCTGTTCTTATGCTAATACCTGACTGTTTTACTAGGGCCTTGTAGTATAGTTTCATATCATGTATTGTGCTATCTCCAACATTGTTGTCCTTGCTCAAGATTGCTGAGTCTATTCCGGATCTTTTTGGGTTCCATATAAATTTTTGCAATATTAGTTCTAGATCTGTGAAATATGCCATTGGTATTTTAATGGGAATTGTGTTGAATCTATGGGTTGCTTTGGGTAGTATGGACATTTCATTGATGTTAATTTTTCCAATCCATGAACATGGTATATGCTTGCACTTATTTGTATCTTCCTCAATTTCTTTCTTCAATGTACTATAGTTTTTTGAATACAGGTCTTTTACCTCCTCAGTTAAATATATCCCTAGGTACATTATTATTATTATTATTATTATTATTATTATTATTATTATTTTGCACAGCAACAGAAATTGGATTGTTTTCTTAGTTTCTCTTGCTGATAGTTCATTGTTGGTGTATGGAAATGCCTCTGATTTCTGAATATTAATTTTGTATACTGCTATTTTGCCAAAGTCATTTCTTAGATCTAGTACTTTTTTTTGGTGGTGTCTTTAGGGTTTTCTATGTTCAATATCATGTCATCTGTGAATAGTGACAGTTATACTTCTTCCCTTCCAATTTGGATGACTTTTATTTCTTCTTCTTGTCTGATTGCTGTGGATAGGATTTTCACTACTATGTTAAATAAGAGTGGTGAAAGCAGACATCCATGTTTTGTCCCTGAACTTAAGGGAAATGCTTTTACATTTTGCCCATTGAGTATGTTGGCTGTGGTTTTGTCATATATGGTGTTTATTACATTGTGGTATGTTCCTTCTATTCTTAATGGCATATTCCCACTTTGCTGAGTTTTTTGGTTTTTAATCATAAATGGGTGCTGGATTTTATCAAATGTTTTTCTGCATCTACTGATATGGTCGTGTGGTTTTTATTTTTCATTTTGTTTATGTGGTGCATCACGTTTCTTGATTTACAGATATTGTACCAATCTTGCATCCCCAGAATAAATCTCACGTGATCATGGTGTATGATCTTTTTAATGTATTGCTAGATCTGGTTTGCTAATGTTTTGTTGAGAATTTTAGCATCTATGCTCATCAGGGATATTGGTCTATAATTTTCTTTTTTTATAGTGTCTTTATGTTGTTTTGGAGTTAGGGTAATTCTGGCCTAATAAAATGAGCTTGGGAGTTGTCCCTCCTCTTGGATTTTCTGAAATAATTTGAAAAAAATAAGTGTTAGTTGGTCTTTGAATGTTTGATAAAATTTACCTGTGAAGCCATCCAGTCCAGGACTTTTATTGTTGGGAGTTTTATAAATTACTGTTTCAATTTCACTAGTTGTAATCTGCCCATTCAGATTCTCTGATTCTTCCTGATTCAGTTTTAAAAAATTATGTTTGTAGGAATTTATCCATTTCCTCCATATTGTCAAATTTGGTGTCATATAGTTCTTTTTAATATTTTCTTAAAATCCTTTGTATTTATCTGGTGTCAATTATTACTTCTCTCTCATTTCTAATTTTATCTATTTGGGTCCTTTTTTTTTTTTTACCTTGCTGAGTCTGGTTGAAGGTTTGTCAATCTTATTTAAATAAAAAAAAAACAAAACAACCCTGCTCTTGGTTTCATTGATCTTTTGTATTTTTTTAGACTCTATTTATTTCTCTCTGTTGTAATAAATAGGGAGTCACTATGGCCTCCCCCCATCCCCCAAATCCTTTAAGTGTAAAATTAAATTGTTATTTGAGATTTTTCTTGTTTCTTGAGGTAGGCTTGTAATGCTACAAATTTTCCTCTTAGGACATCTTTCACAGTGTTCCATAGATTTTGGGTTGTTGTGTTCTCATTTTTATTTGTTTCACGGTAATTCCTGATTTCTGTCTTGATCTCATTGTTAACCCATTCATTGTTTAGTAACATGTTATTTAGTCTCTATGATTCTGTGTTTTTTTCAATTATTTTCTTCTGGTTGATTTCTAGTTTCATTCCATTATGGTCAGAGAAGATGCTTGATATGATTTCAATCTTCTTAAATTTATTGAGACTTGTTTTGTATCCTAACATGTGGTCTATCCTGGAAAACGTTCCATGTACACTTGAATAGAATGTATATTCTGCTGCTTTGGGGTGAAATGCTCTGAAGATATCCATTACTAGTAAATCCATTTGATCTAGTATGTCATTTAAGGCTGCTGTCTCCTCATTGATTTTGTCTGGGAGATCTATCCATTGATGTCAATGGTGTGTTAAAATCCCCTGCTATGACTGTGTTACTGTCAATATCTCCCTTTATGTCCATCAAGATTTGCTTTACATATTAAGTGCTCCTACATTGGGGGCATGAAAGTTTATAGTTATACCCTCTTGTGAGATTGCTCCTTGTATCATTACATAGTGTCCTTTTTTGTCTCTTACTACAGTCTTTGTTTTAAAGTCTATTTTGTCAGATATAAGTATTGCTACCCAAACTTTTAAAAAAATTTCCATTGCATGAAATATCTTTTTTTTTTCATCCTTTTACTTTTAGTCTTTGTGTATCTTTCCTTCTGTGGTGGGTCTCTTATAGACAATATATAAACGGGTCTTGCTTTCTTATTCATTCAGCTACACTATGTCTTTTGATTGGAGGACTTAAGCCATTTATATTTAAAGTGATTATTGACAGGTATGTATTTCTTGGCATTTTATTTTTTTAACTATGTTTCCCTTCTTCTTCCTGTTATTTTTTTACTTCTTCTTAAAGCAAGCCCTAGAACATTTCTTATAATACTAGTTTGGTAGTACCAAACACCTTCAGCTTCCCCCCCCCCCCACCTCCCCAGGAAGCTTTTTATTTCTCCTTCAATTTTAAATGATAGCCTTGCTGGGTTAGGGGTTTGGATTAGAGTTATAAGGCCCCCTAAAAATGAAGCAGGAATCAGGGCCCACCATGTTCCCCATTGACCTTAGTTGTCCAGATTTGGACTCTCCATGCTCCCCAGGTATCCTAGTTGTCTACACTGGGGTCTGTCATGACCTATTGACAATATCATAAAGGGTGAAGTGACTGTAGACAGATAAAAACAACCATTGAGGCTGAAGATGTGCTCTTGACCTGAACATTCATGACAGTTTAGCCAAATACATGCAAATGCTCTCATTTCCTTAAAGCTTTATAAATGACCAACAGAGAACATATATTACTTTTAAGCCTATATTTCAAGTATTAAGAAAAAGTAACCATGATGTGATTATAAAGTAAATCCCCAGTTCCCGCTGCCAAAAGGGATATTCAGTGATGTCACAGGGGAATTTCCTGTAGGACTCAAAATGCTCTCTTTCTATGGTACTGGCAAGGCCTGAGGTTCCAGAGGTCCGCAGGGGGCAGGAGAAGGAAGGCAGGACATACTCTGAAAAAGTGAATAGGTATAGAACTCACTAGGAATATCAGAAACGACTGCTTATGAGCACAATTTACAATAGCTGAGATCTGGAAACAGCTCAAGTGCCCATTAGCAGATGAGTGGATAAAAAAGCTGTGGTACATTTATACCATGGAATACTAGAAAGCAGTAAAAAAAGAAGAATCTCTTACCCTTTGAGACAGCATGGAGAGACCTGGAGAGTGACTCCAGACTAAGTGAAATAAGTCAGTCAAAGACACGTACCGTGTTTCCCCGAAAATAAGACATCCTCCGAAAATAAGACCTACTTACAGGTTTCCTTCTGAGTGAAATATAAGGCATCCCCGAAAATAAGGCCCAGGCTCTGTCTCAGAATGAAAATTAATTTACCGTAAACTGGCCGCTAGGGCCGCCCCGACTGGAGTCTAGCAACCAGTGACGTTACGCGGAGTCCTGACGTCACTGCTGTGTGGAAGCTGAGCGGAGGTCGGAGTGAGTGGTGAGCGCAGGGCGGGAGAGAGGAGGAGACTTTCGCAGATGCGTATAGAAGAACAGGAGGATTAGAGCGGACGGGACTCGGCGAAGGTGGTGAGTGCTGGTCTGTCTCTGGTGACAGTACCTGATGCTTGCGGCCACCTTCATGATGACTGAAGGTTCTCAGTCAGTGGCAGACCCTGCTCCAGCCCAGATCCAGGCCCCAGCAAGCCCAGTGACAGTCCCCAGGCAGGCCCCAGGGGGTAAATGTCGGATAAAGGGGCAGGGGGGATACTGGTGAAGGTGTTCAGTGGCACAGGGGTGGGGGGAGGAGGATCACTTAAAATGACACAGGAGGATCAGAGGGGACAATCAAAATGACACAGGAGGATCAGAGGGGGCAATCAAAATGACACAGGAGGATCAAAAGGGGTTACTAAAATGGTAATCCCCCCTCTGATTCTCCTGTGCCATTTTGATTCCACCCTCTGATCCCCCTGTGTCATTTTGAGTGATCCCCCTCCCCCCACCTTGATACCCCAATTCCTTTTTTTTTACCCCTAGAAATGAGCGCAAAAAGAAAAAGCTACTCCGTGGAGTACAAGAAAGGAATCGTGGAAGACTCTTGGGGCCAAAATCTTACTGCTTTCTGCAAAGAGAAGATGTTGAGTATCCGACTGGTCCGAAAATGGCGAGCAGAGTATGGTAACCTCATTGAACAAGTGGACAAGGGAAATGCTAAAAAGCGCAAGTGTGGATCAGGTCGGCAACCATTATTTTCCGAGCTGGAAGACCTGATCTGTGAATGGGTTGTTGACAGGAGAGCAAAGGCTTTGGTTGTGAATAGGGCTCAGATTCAAGAATTTGCCCTTGCAGTGGCACCACAGTTTGACATAGCCCCCAAAGACTTCAAAGCATCACAACACTGGCTGGATAATTTCCTTCAGCGAAGTGAACTGTCTTTAAGAAGATCTACAACATTGTTTAGGTTGGAAGATACTCAAGTTATTAAGCGAGCACTTGCATTCAAGTCCTTTATTGATGATGCTGACTTCTCTAAATACAATCTTTCCAACATGATTGCTATGGATGAAACTGCAGTGTTTATGGGCCAGTCATCTCAAACAACAATTGAACAGTGGGGTGCCTCCTTAGCGTACATTCCCTCCACTGCTTATGAAAGTGCACGTGTTTCCTGTATTTTGGCAATTAATCTGGATGGCACTAAAATCCCACCTTTAATCATTTCTAAGGGCAAGAAGGAAAAGATTGAACGTGTTTTGGGTGTTTTTATTCTTGAAACTGAAAAAGCCTGGGCCACACATGCAGTTATAAGGAAGTGGGTCGATTTAATGCTGCCGCTTGTTATGCAAGGGAGCCAAAGAGGTCTGCTAGTCTGGGATGCAGCCAGCACTCACCGCACTAAAGACATGAAGACATTTCTTCACGAAAGAAAAATAGATCAGATAATGATTCCCGCAGGAATGACGGCCTATCTCCAGACTCTTGATATTGCAATAAACAAGCCATTCAAAGACAATTTGTGCATGGAAATTAATGACTACATTGAAAATAGAATGGAGAGAAATCAGCGTGGAAACTTTGTGAAACCTAAACTGCAAGAAGTTGTGACTTGGGTGAAGAATTCATGGGAGAAAATCACTGACAGTTGCATTGCAAATGCACTGCGAGCAGGCTACCTTGACAAGAAGTACTCATTTAAAGACAGTGCTATTGCTAAACATGAGAGATTTGGTCCACTGATTCTGAAAGAAATGGAGTCACAAGAAATTCACCAGGAAATTCAGGAATTGGATTGTTATGATGATGTTCCAGAAGATGATGACATGATTGTCATTGAATAAATGAGTAAATTCTTGATACTGTAGGATTCACAGTTTGTCTGGTTTGTGTTGACAACTACCGTACTACCGTACCGTATACAGGTAATAAATTTCCTTTATTTTCATTTAACATTAAATGTGTACCGTATTCTTCTTCATGGAAAAATAAGACATCCCCTGAAAATAAGACCTAGTGTGTCTTTGGGGGCAAAAATTAATATAAGACACTGTCTTATTTTCAGGGAAACACGGTATCACATGATCACACTCAAATGTGAAATCTAAGTAACAAAATAAACGGATGAATGGAGTGTATCCAGAAACATGGAAGCATGGAACAGTGTGTGGAATCTCGGAGGGAAGGTGGGAGAGGGTGGGTGGGTAGGAGGTAATCAACCAAAGACCTTGTATGCATATATGCATAACCCATGGACACAGACAATAGGGTGCTGAAGGCCTGGGGCAGGGTGGTGGGCTGGAGGGGGTCAATGGGGGAAAAGGGGGGCCTATACAATACTTTGAACAATAAAGAATTATGAAAAAAGAAAAAAAGAAAGGATTGCTTAAGACTAAACTCAAACCCAAGCCTTTGTCCCCTAGTCCCAATGCCCACTCCTAAGATCAGAACTTGACCTCCACTAACCCATTCCTGGCTTCTGGGTGTACCATACATGCTTCTAACTCTGGAGAATGGAGACTGTCTTTTTGGGGCAGAGTAAGAACAGATAGGGTCAAGACAAAACATAAAAGATTTAAAGAAAATGAGGAAGTGCTTAATTCTTGAATGTGAAACTACTGAACTGGTCTGTCAAAATGTGTGTGTGCGTGTGCATGTGTATGTGTGTATGTATGTGTAGACAGCATGTATCATAAGTCTCTGTGAAGTTTTTCTAACTTCAGAAGTATAAATGCTGCTGTTGTAAAACATATCATTTGGAGCTTCAATTTTTATATTTTTATTATACTTATTGCATTTTAATAATTTGCAATTATTAATTTTTAATTTTTGATGAAAACAATAATAAATTATAGAGACAAATTTAAATACTTAAATAAGCATAAAGGAAAGGGCAACTTCTGCATGATGAAAGTAAAACTTATTACGTGGGGAAAATAGGTTGAGATTGTAACAACATGGATGAAACTGAAGGGCATTATGCTAAGTGAAATAAGCCAGACAGACAAAGACAAATAGTGCATATTGTCACTTATATGAGGAAATAAAACACGCACACAAATGTGAACTCACAGAAAGAATAAAAAGTGACTGCCAGAGGCTGGGGCTGGTAGAAACAGCCGAGAGAGGCTGGTCACAGGGTACACATTTTCAGTTACAAGATGAAGACCTGGGGATCTCATAGCTGATCACACTGCATCGTAACTGAAATCTGCTGAGAGTGGAACTTAAATATTCCCCCACAAAAAATAAATAAAAGTAACTATGTGCGGTGAAAAAAAACATGGCGTGGAGGACAGAGGAGATTCCGAGAGTATCAATCCCTGTGAAATAGCCCAAATTCCCAAGACAGCTTCAGACTTTTGAAAACTACGAAATTGGAGTTTGGTGGATTCGAGCCAAGATTGCCAAGAGACACAGAAACCAGGCAACACCTGGCTTCCAAGTGGAATACATAGAAATTGGTGAAGGTCTGGAAGGTCCAGGAGAGTGGAGGGGTGGAGCCTGCTAGGCCGGGTGGGGGGAGGGGCTGGGGTTCAGCCTACTCCCTTCTGCCCCCTCCCCCACACTCAGGAGCCCTTTGTGACCAGACCACAGCCCTGTGATGCGACCCTGGGCCTGTAGGCCGCAAGCCATTCCCAGCGCTCAGTTGCCTGAGGGCAGCAGTGCGATTCAGATGATGGAGAACCCCCTCTTTTTTCTGAAAAGCGTTATTGCTACCTGGCAGAACTCCAGTCCTTCCTGGGCGATGGATACCATCTTTGGCCTCCTGTGTGGGCTGCTGCTCTTCCTTGTGTCAGTCCATTTCTGGGACAGAGATCAGTCCTTACCGCCACCAAGGAAACACAGAAACAGCAGGAAGGTAAGGCACCCTGGCCCAGACACCACAGAGATGATCTTTTTTCCAACCTTATTTCCACTTTTCTGAATCACCTAGAGACTCCCGAGACGGAAGGGATAGAATGCCTGTTCTCAGGAGAGAATCGAACTTCCTCCTTCACGGAACAAGCCACGTCGGGCAGGGGTTAGAGCAGGTGTGGAGGATTTCTGTGCAAAGATCTCTGACCAGGAGGCTAGGTGTGGTGGAGGGCTCTAGGGCACAGCCCCAAGCGCAGTGACCAGTGGCCAAGGATTGGATACTAAGAGTTAAATCGCTGTGGGGGACAGGCCCAGAGCCCTGGTTCACCAGCTGCCTTCCCACAGCAGGCATCTCGGGTGAGCCTCCCCTCTGTTGGGGGCTGATCAAAGGGCAGGGTGGAGAGACCCTGAGAGCCAGGGGTGGGGCTGCGGCCACAGGAAGAAGAGTCATGCCGGAGGGAGCTCCGACGGGCCTGCAGGTCTGAGAATGTGTGTGTTTCTCGAGCGGAGGAACAGTGATGGAAGAAGTCCATGGTCAGTCTCAAATAGAAAACCTTTCTTTACTTTTTGCAAAGAAGAAAACCTGGGATGATGCTGATCCACTTCAAAAACAAAAGGGGGAAACCCAGAGAGCCCCAGGAGTTCAATGTAGAAGGTCATATTGTTCACGAACCCTGAGCGGCTGCTGCTTGTCTAGAGAGAGGAGGGTGAGCACGGGGTCCCAGCCCCTCATTTGTTTCTTGTCTCCCAGCGTTCAGTGGAGCCTAAAAGAAGGAGCAGGAGCAGGAGCAGGAAGAAAAGTGGAGTTTTGAAAGGTGAGCTGCCCTTCAGCCCTGTGCCCGAGAGTTTGCCTCCATCTGTCCTGTCCCCGAGGGCCCAGGTCCAGGGCCCGGAGGATGCCAACGGCAGAACTGGGGCAGGGATGTTAGGGATCAATAGTGCCTGATAGGGAGGTGGGACCTCCAGGTCCAACTGTGGGCATCGTGTTTACTCCGCTCACATTCCTCGGAGGTGCCCTCTACCCTCCCCACCAACACACACACACAGGGAAGTTGGAGGGCCACAGATGTAGACGATGAGGAAGCACTTTGTAAATGACAAAACACCTCCTGTCACAAGCCTTGCCATCACTGTCAGGGTTCATGTGGCCTTGACCCTGATACTTGGGCTCCGGAGTCCACTCTCCCAGGTGTCTCTCTTAAAGGGCCACTAGGCTCTGCTCCATCATGTGACCCAGTGTCCTGCTTTGCAGCCTGCAGAGAGTGCCTGCAAGAACTAGAGGAGGCTCGGAGCCTCATTTCTCGTCTTGGAAGGTAAAGCATCTTCCCCTTCTCTCCTGAATCTCTGATGTGACCCCGGGGTTATAGGCCGCCTTTGACTCACCTGGCTGGGGGAAGGGGACATGGGTTTGGGTTTGGCTCTGGCTCTGGGGTGAGGGACAGCAGGAGCATGGGGAAGTCAGCATGGGGGCCAGGGAGGACCCTGCGCCCAGGTGCCTGCCACCTCCAGGCCTGGCCATCTGCTCCTGGCTGCAGCCTGTGTCTCCATCTCCTGCAGCCACCTGGGGAGGCCCCCTGAACAGGGCAGCCTTCGTCAGTTCTCCTGTCAAGACTCTCCTGAAGAGGTGTGCAAAGCAGCGCTTGCTGGAGCCCACCTGCCCGGCGGAGCCCCTCTGCCCGGCGGAGCCCACCTGCCCGGCGAAGCCCCTCTGCCCGGCGGAGCCCCTCTGCCCGGCGGAGCCCACCTGCCTGGCGGAGCCCCTCTGCCCGGCGGAGCCCACCTGCCCGGCGGAGCCCACCTGCCCGGCGGAGCCCACCTGCCCGGCAGAGCTCACCTGCCCGGTGGAGCCCCTCTGCCCGGCGGAGCCCCTCTGCCCGGCAGAGCTCACCTGCCCGGTGGAGCCCCTCTGCCCGGCGAAGCTCACCTGCCCGGTGGAGCCCCTCTGCCCGGCGAAGCTCACCTGCCCGGTGGAGCCCCTCTGCCCGGCGGAGCCCCTCTGCCCAGCAGAGCCCACCTACCCGGCGGAGCCCCTCTGCCCGGCGGAGCCCACCTGCTCGGCGGAGGTCACTTGCCCGGCGAAGCCCACCTGCCCGGTGGAGCCCCTCTGCCCGGCAGAGCCCACCTACCCGGCGGAGCCCCTCTGCCAGGCGGAGCCCCTCTGCCCGGCGGAGCCCCTCTGCCCAGCGGAGCCCACCTGCCTGGCAGGGAGCCTGTGGAAGATGCTGCTCCCGCCATATCCCCATCGGCTTCTCCTGCCCCTCTGACACTGTGTCCTCCACCTCTGGCCTCTACTCTGTCAGCAGAACATCAAGACCAATCTGACTTGAAGGGCACCCCACTGGGTACCATTGTAAAGAGCTCACCTCCCAATAATTCCATTGTGGCACTTCCCAACCGAGCCATCTCAGGCGTTGGCCGCTCAAGCCGTCCCATTTCAGCCCTGTCCTGGTGGCAGGAGGCTGCCCGCGCCTTGTACCTCTCAACCTCATCACAGTGCAAGTCCCAGCAAGAGCACCTGTCCCACCACCCACCCAGGGCCTCCTTCCGGGGACACCCCACAGACAGGCAGGGAGAGCCTGGTAGCCTCTCATTTGTCAACCCTGGCGTCCAGAGGCTGCTGGAGATTCTGCTCACCAAGAAGGCAGAACTGAAGATGTGGAAGGAGAAAGGAAAGGAGGGGTCACTTCCAAAACAAATGGACCCAGAATACCACCTGCACTCTTTGGGGAGGATGTGGAAATCCCTGGGTGCTGAGCAGGACACCACAACCCCCCAACCCTTCTGGAGCCTGAGGGACAAACAAGAGCAGGTGCCTGGCCCTCCGCAATTCTCACATATCAAGTTCTTGGAGGAGCATCTACAGCAGAAATGCAGCCAGCTCTTCTGGGGTCTCCCCTCTCTGCACAGCGAGTCCCTGGTGGCTACTGCCTGGGTTCCAAAGAGCTCTTCTTACCTACAGCCTCTTTCAGTTTTATTCAATGGAAACTCTAACAACTTTCCAGTTCCAATTCAGCTTAGAGCATCGGCAGGGCTTTCCCAGGCCCCACCCTTGCCCCTTCCTGGGGCCCAACCCCAACCTTTGACTGGAAACCTGACCCAGTCCCAGTCCCCACCTCTGGCTCAGATCCAGACCCAGGCCCAGACCCAGAATCTCATAGCCTCCCTCTCAATCCGACCACCTTCTTCTCCACACCAGATGGGGACCTCTGAGGTATCTTGCCCTACAGCCCAGAACAAAAATATCCCTTGCATCCCAATTGAAATTCAACATCTGGAATGTTCCTTGTTGCAGAAGCAACAGAAAAGGGAGAAGGCTTTACCCTCTGCGACCAAAAGATCTCAGGATGTCTTTAGCCAACCCACTCCCAACCTTCCCCAGAATAGTGGGGTCTCCCAAGGCCACGGGTCAGTTTCTGCTTTTCAGAGGGACTTTATCAGCCCTAGTCTCCAGAAGCTACATCTTCAAAGGAGGCTTGTGGAAGATGAACAGCGTGGTGGTCTGCACTTCAAGGTCCAGGTGTCTGTGGAATTGAAGCAGCCTCAAGGCCAAGTCCCCTGGGTATGTCAGACACAAGACAAGAAGGGGCCCTTGCATCTCTCTGTGTTTGCAAATAAAAGCAGCCAGGACCCACGGAAGATGGAGTCCAGGTACCAGAGAAAGTCCCATGGGAAGGACCTACCAAAGAAAGACTTCAGGAGGGGTCTACGGCAATGTAGGAGGAAGAGGAATCCAAAAGGTCTCTCCAGAGACTCAGCCACCTTTGTAGTGAAAGTTCTGGGAATTAGCTCCAAAAAGAAGTCAGAAAGAGACTTGAAGCCCTCAAAGAGTGACTCAGGAACTGGCTTACCCAGAAGCACAGATCAGAAACACCCAGAAAAATTCATAGAAGACCATTTGGTCAGGAAGTTAGAGCAGATCGATCAGAACTTGGACCCTCTGAGTGTGGGTCAACCCTGGCTTGCTGACAGCCATGCTTTTCCCAAGGGCAAACCTCACACGGAAACCAGAAATCTAGCATCCTCGGAGAGTCGGGAACATTACGTGAACACCTCCTGCGAGCTTTCCTTCCTCAGTCCAAGCACACGACAGATGCTGGAAGTACATTTTCTAAAGTTTCAGCTGAGGTGTGAGTGTGGCCCGTCCCTCCAGCCCTTGGAGCCCATAAATCTCAAGCTACATGAGGCTCAACATTTGCACCTTCCACAGTCCCCCTTGCCCACTTCAGCTGCTTGTGCACCTGAGGTCCACTCAAAAGCCAAGTTCACCAAGGCCTTGGGAAAACCTCCTCAGGCCTTTTCAGAAGAGGTGATAACAAAAGAGTCAGGTCGCCTCCCCACCACCTCTGTGTTTGCAAGTAAAAGCAGCCAGGGGTCATTTGAGGAAAGCCAGAAGTCCGTTGAAAGGACACCGTCTGGTTCTGGCCATGGGCTCTCAGAGGCCCCTCGGACTAGAGAGGAGAGCAGGCTGCCTTCTCAGTCCCTCACACCCAGCCTCAGTGGAAAAACCCAGCAGAATGGTACTGTCATGGATGTTAAGAAAAAGAGCCTGAAGCCAAATCCAAGTTCAACAGTAGCCAGGAAGGAGTCAAAGCAGGAGAAAGGGACTCAGACTCCAGAAGATCCCTGCCAGAGGCCAGCAATACTAAAAATGAATGTATCATCCCATTCTTCAAGGGCTGAAGAGTCCAGGAAAGCAGAGGAGGCTGAGACGGACCCTGCTTGGGATGTCATTGTGGGACCCAGTGTCCTGGGCAATATCCAAACCACTAATGATATGAAGAGATCAGGGTCTCCAGGACCCAATAAAAGGTCCTCACTACTTGCAAACTCAGTTGCCCAAGATCCAAAAGAGCCAGACCTTACAACAAAGATGGCCAATAAGTTTGAGCTCCAAGGGAAGGTAGGGTCAGGGTGCCAGCTTCCAGGCCACGCCCCCAGGTTGCTTCTTCCAAACTGCTACAGTGACGTCCTCCTGCAAGACTATGCCACCGGCATGCTCATCCAAGACGATGTCACCAACGTGCTCCTCCAAGACCCTCACACGGACGTGCTCCTCGCTGCCGACATCTTGGCTTCTCACTGGGCACTGCACAGTTCCCAGAGGAAAAACACCAGTGGGGACATGCCAGCTGCCCAGGGGCCATATAACCTCATATTGAATAGACAGAGCAGCCAGGGGCAGCAGGCTCCTAGGGTATCAAAAGTTAAGGCCCCCTGTAAGAGCCAAAGAAAAATGTTGGTCCCCACTGATCAGAGGGAGGACCACAGGAGGCCCAAACCAGCACAGCACAAAGAAGGGCTGGCAGAACGGAGGACCTCACAAGCCAGAGGGATGAGCAACCCTCCTCAGGTGAGGGGTAAAGGAGACACCCTTGGGAGAAAATTCCTCCAACGCCTGCCAGAGGAAGAGATGGTTTTTGTAGAATGCAACTGTACAAAAAAGAAGCAACGCCTGCCAGAGGAAGAAATGATTTTTGTAGAACGCAACTGTACAAAAAAGATGAGGCACTCTCCACAGGACAAAGGACCAAAAGACCCCCTTCAAAAAGGCCGGCCTGCCTCAGCCACTGGCTGGAGCCAGGAACCAGCCAAAAGCGGATCGGATATGGACACTGGGCCCGTTGAAGCTCAGGCGATCATGACAGCTGTGGGGCAGATCCTGGTGGAGAAATTAGTATGTCACCAAGAACTTCATGCCCAGGAGCTCAATCAGCACACAAAACAATTCCAGGCCCCAGGAGGTGGGCTTCACCACAGGTCCTCTCCTCTCCAAAGCAGAGAAGAGTGATGAGATGGCCTCCGGTCACTGGGCCTGGAGGTGGAAGAGGACGGAGTGGGGATAAATGGTGATGGAAAAAATAATTTAAAAATTAAATTTAAAAAAATGGTCTCTCCTCTGGTCAATTGCAATGTGCTTCTCACTTTTTTCCTGGTGGAAGAATTTTTTAAAAAATTCAGTTCATAGAAAACCTGTTTTTTCTCGTTAGCACATCCTCTGCACTAATGCCTTCTTCCTACCACATATTTGTTTCCGAAATATATGATTTTCCTCAGAGCTGGTGGCCCCGTCTGTGCCCTGCAGGGGGAAGAGAAGGGATCAGGGTTCGCTCTTCCTGAGTGCTTGCTTTGGATTCCAGAAGGAAGGGGGCCATAGAGGGAGGTTGACAACACTGAGGCACACCCACGCTCACCCCCATTCCCTCAGTACACCTGTTTCCATAATTCATCATCACAGACAAATGAAAGCATTCAGGGGTTGTCAAGATGAGCAAAACGTTTAAGATCTGACTCAGCCGTCCTCTCCTGCCTTCTCTCTACTTGAACATGTGGGCTACAGGGGAAGGGATTACAGAGGCTGAAATGCCCTCGGGCCCCAGGAAGGGTCACAATGTGGGAAGGGGCCTTTGGGAGTTGTGCTGGCCCTGAGTCCGGAGGTGGGAGAGATCTTGTCCTGGATCTCTTGTGGGAGGTGACGCCTGCCCCGGGGACCCCTCTCTCCCCCATGAAGCCGGGATGCTGATGGATCAGTCCAGCCCTGTTAGCTCAGTGCTCAGTGTCCCCTTCCTCTGCCTTTCCCACGCTCTGGAGCAGCAGCGAGAACTGGGACAGTGAAATGGCAGCAGGGGCCACAGGTGTAATTGTGCTGGGGACAAGGCCTTGTGCAATGCAGGAAGGCCCGTGGCCAGGGGCCTCCAGGAGTAAGCGGGCCAGCAAAGAGGACTGACCCGCGCTCACCAGCTGTGCAGCCAGCATGCCATTCAGCACAAAACAGCTCGTGGTAGGTTTGTGAGGTTTGCTTTATTTTTAAATGCGAAAGGACACCTTATGAAACGCATGAAGCTTTTTCACAAAGGAGACAGATTTTTGGAAATATTTCTATTACGTCCTCTGGAATATGTATACTTACTGCTTAATAATATTAAATAATTAAATGATATGGTTTACTTTGCTTCTTTTAACATGTGGTATTATCCTCAGATGGTATTATGCCTGTCTCCAGAAAGTGCAAAAAAAAAAAAAAAAAAAATCCTGATGTTCAGCTAACATAGCTTAAACTTTTAGACTATTTAGAAGAATTTACATTTTGTATAATTCTAAGAAATGCACACTTTCCAAGACTCAGGAGGTTTAGGTTCTGTTTCATAGTCATTATGCAGCTATAAAACACACCTTGCTTAGAATAATTTCGAAATCTTAGAAAATATGTCTCTAACCTATGCTTGAAATATACATTACCTCAGTTACATTACTTCAGAACTGGCATTTTAACATATTAAAGAAAGCATGCATTTAATCGCCATGCCTATAATAATAATAAAGGTCTCATTGTCTAATACTTTCCAAATTGTGCACCTCTTTCTCACTGGTCATAAGAATCCTGTTGCCCTTGACTTGGTAAAATCTACACCAAGATTTTACCAAGCATGTGTTTGGTTGAGTCTCTTAGGTTACTCAGCAACAGCATCATGGCACTTTCAGAAAAGAGGGATGAGCTGATGTGAGGCAGGTTGAGTTCAACCGCTGCTGGGAAGGATGAAGAGAGAGCCCTGAAGATGGGGGAGCGCCAGGCATTTCCTCACAGGGCAGCAGCCCTCTTGGCACCCTTTGAATGACCATGCTGAGGTGAGAATCCCCAGCCCTGCCTCCCTCAGTCTCTAGCTGGAGGCTTCACTAGCTGAGCTGATCCAAACAGCAGTGTCAACAGAGTGGTGACCAGACACGTACAGCAATGCACTTGGAAAAAAGCAAAGGCAGCTCAGATGATGCAAGATCACCCAGATGTCAAGCACCCTGTGCTCGCACACTTGCCCATTCATGTCAGTAACTTTTTTAAACATTTGTGATAACAATGCCTGTTGGGCTTCTTCCCTTGGGGCCTCCCTGGATGGATTAATGCAGACAGCTGCTGCTTTAGGCGTTTTGATTGGTTCCTACTGGTTTGGGGCAAAACCGAAAGCTTCTGAGCCAAGAGCAAGGTAGAAGAGCATCCAAGAGGCCCTGGGGAAATGGAGAAGGACAATCTAGAAACCACTGGGAACCTCACCTGCCAAGAGACCTTCCTAGCACCTGGAGGGTTGGAAAGGGGCGGGGAGGGGGGGCCTCCATTCACCCGCCCCCTTTGCAGCTCACTGGCATCTCATTCAGGAGCAAGCAGGAAAAAACTCAGACCTCTGGAACAGAATGCCCCACAGGGAGCCAGCTCAGCATATAATTATCCCCATGATTGTTGGGAAATGAAGTGGGCTCCGTTCTGGGAAGGATGACATGGATGACAAGAGCCTGGCTTTGTAGCCAAGCAGAACTTGATTGGAATTTGGGTCATAGCTAGGGGACCCAGTGGCACCTTTTAATCCGTGTCCCAGATTTCTCATGAATAAAATGGGAACTATAATATCTACTTGTAGGGTAAATGGAACCATGTACGTGTAGTGTCTGAAACTAAGCCTGACTCATAGTTGGGTGTCATAAGCGGTACCTCTTGCAGGGGTCCTCAAACTTTTTAAACGGGGCCAGTTCACTGTCCCTTAGACCATTGGAGGGCCGGACTATAGTTTAAAAAAAAAACTATGAACAAATTCCTATGCGCACTGTGGGCCCGGGACGAGTTGGCTGCTAAGCAGGACAGGCAGTGGCACCCTCCTCAGCGGGCCGCATGTGGCCCGCGGGCCGCAGTTTGAGGACCCCTGCTTAGGGGGATAGAAGCCTGAAGGGCTGGGCCTTTTTTGTTTGGCCAGAAACCAGCCCTCTTATCACCTGCTGATACCTCCTCCTTATCTGTGGACAATGACTACTTTTCTCTTTCTCATGGAACAGTGACCCTCAAAAAAAATTTTTTTTCATGAGAATCATCTGGATTGCTAGTTAAAAATATTCCTTTCCAGTGTCCATTACCCAGAGTTTCTATTTCAGTAGGTGAGGGTGGGGTCCAGGAATCGGAGTTTTACCAAGAATGCCCCCCCCCCCCACCCAACCAAATGCAATTCTGAGAAACACTGCTAGTATTTATCATCTAGGATTTACAGAATGCTGACAAAGCCTGGTTGATGTAAATGCAAAATATTCTCCCAAAGCCCCAAATAGAAATGAATACTCCCTAACACCCTTGGGTGTGCAATTTGCATAGTTATAGCACCCTTTCACCACATGCAAATGAGACCCAAATGAATCCTTATTTTGACCCATAAAGAATGTCTTCGGGTGGTAAGGTTGGGAAGAGAGAGAAGGCCCTGGATGCCATAGGGAAATTACCACCAGCCCATAAGACACCTGGATTCTACCTTTTTGTCTGTAGTTCACTAGCTGTGCAACCTTGGCATATCATGTTAGTATCTCTAGATCCATTTTCTCTTCTGTAAAGTGACAATGGTAATCCCTGTCCATGTCTCAGGGATACTGTGGGCTTAAGTGAGATGAACAGGTCATGCAAAGGGCAAAGTGGTTGGTGAGTATGGAAGACTTAAGTGTTAGAGTATTGACTGGGCTGGAAAGTAGAGCCCAGTGAGGTATCAGTTGCAGTCTAACCAGGAAAGCAGAAAGGAACTCACTTGTTTTCAACAGAGAGAATTGAATGCAGGGGATGGGTCACACTAGTGTTGGAAGAGCTGCAAAGCCAAAGAGGATGACAAGGTAACTAACAGGTTAGCAAGAGCAGAAAGTCACTAGTACCAGTATGTATAGACTGAAGAGAGAAAAAGAGGAGGTATGCTGCTGGAGTCCCTGCTGGGTTTGTCGAGGGAGCTAGAGTCTTGGGAGAGATGGAGTGGCTGCAGTGGGAAGAAATACCTGTCTCTCACTTGCCTCCGGACTCCTGTTGGCATTTCCACTGGCTGAACCCAGGCTGAAGCTGGCTGGCAGGAGAGCCGGAGAAACCTCTACAGCTTCAGCCATCAGACCTGAAGGAAGAGAGCAGAAAGGTAGCCAGGCTGAGAGGGGAAAAGGGTAGGGAATGGATCTCAGGGCAAACAGACCAGAACAAGCACATCTTTCAATCGTCTGCCTGGACACAGGTCTACCAACAGATCCTGGTTAGCTGATTTGTCTTGGAGCTGAGAAAGCTACGCTACTTCATCCTGCACCTCAGCAGCACTTAATGGCTCAATTAAAGAGTTAAAAAATGGCCCAAAGGCTAAGATTCTAGGTCAGTCACTGCCTCCACAATGACCAAGATTCATGAGGAAAGACATGGCATAGAATCAAGTTTTTATTTGAACTTTTGGTCAGTACTATTTTCCCTTGTCCACAGAGACAGTAAGTATGCATAGGGAATCTGGCCAACCTTCGCCTGAACCCTACCTTTAATAACAGTCAACTAATTAATCAGATATCCTGAGTTTTATAGTTAATCATATCTACCATGCGTGTGTTGAAATTTTCAGGTCATTACAATCCCATTATCTATATTCATTGGGAAATGGCCTCTAAACATAACTTCATGTTTCTCTGATGAAGATGCCTTAGGATTGTGCAGGGACCACATGGGAATGGAAGGAGCCGGAGATGCCTGTTCATTAACAGAGATTTCTGGTTAAAGGAGAGCTGTTGACTGTAGAGGTGTTGCTGTGGGTTCCCTTAGAAAACTGCCTACTTACTGGGCAACACATCCCTCCAGGGAGAGAACAAAAGTGAGAAAGGGAAGGAAACACTGAGCCATCCTCTGCCCTGGCTTCCTCATTATATGAGCAGACTGAGTCCTATAGAGGGCAAATGCAGCCCCAGGCCCCTATCCTGCCTTTGCAGAACTCTCCCTAAGCAGCCAGAGACCACATGGGGGCACATCTAGATTTGCAATCCATCTTGAATGACAATGTCAGGATGCATGATCAGATACAACGTGACTCCAAGACCACATGCATTGGCATCACATGTCACACTAGCACGCACCCCCTTCCTCAGACCCCTTCCCAGACTCAAGATCAGACTCTGAGGATGCGGCTGGGAAGTCTACCATTTTCACAAACTTTCCTAGATGGTTCTTACACACATTAGTAAGAACACATGGATATGTGTTGACTGAAAAATGAATGATAGAATGAATGAAACAACAAATGTGGATGTTATCCACAATTTAGCCACTCTTCTACTGAAGTACATGACTGTTTCCACTCGTTCATTTTACAAACAGCGATGTGATGGATATCTCGTACTGTCACTTCATGAGCCTGTGCGGAAGTTTCCGGGACTTGTATGTGGAGGTGGATTTGCTGGGTCACCAGCATGTGTATTTTCCTCTTTACCGGAATTAACTAATTACTCTCCAAAGGGTTCACAACCATCCACAGTCCTGAACCAGCATTGGATTGGAGTTCTTTCCTTGTTACCTTCTGGCTAACATTCATTCTCATTGGACTTTTTAGTGTTGCCAATTTGAAGGATATGGGGCAGTCTCTCACATATTAGTGTCTCTCTGATTACCAGTGAGGTTGAGCATCGTTTCATGCATTTAAAGATGCTCTTTTAAAATTTAATTTAATTTAATTTAATTTTATTTTATTTCTATCTCTAGTTTTAGATGTCTTCTTCTGTTATATGGGTCTAACAGTCCCTTAAATATACATTTTTTAATTTAATAAATCTTTATTGTTCAGATTATTACAATTGTTCCTCCTTTCCCCCCCGCATAGCTCCCTTCCACCCGGTTCCCACCCCACCCTCTGCCCTTACCTCCCCGCACTGTCCTTATCCATAGGTGTACGATTTTTGTCCAGTCTCTTCCCGCACTCCCCATACTCCTTTATCCCTGAGAATTGTCAGTCCACTCCCTTTCTGTGCCACTGATTCTATTATATTCACCAATTTATTCTGTTCATCAGATTTTTTATTCACTTGATTTTTAGATTCACTTGTTGATAGATATGTATTTGCTGTTCATAATTTTTATCTTTACCGTTTTCTTCTTCTTCCTCTTCTTAAAGAATACCTTTCAGCATTTCATATAATACTGGTTTGGTGGTGATGAACTCCTTTAGCTTTTTCTTATCTGTGAAGCTCTTTATCTGACCTTCCATTCTGAATGATAGCTTTGCTGGGTAGAGTAATCTTGGTTGTAGGTTCTTGCTATTCATCACTTTGAATATTTCTTGCCACTCCCGTCTGGCCTACATAGTTTCTGTTGAGAAATCAGCTGACAATCCTATGGGTGCTCCCTTGTAGGTAATTAACTGTTTTTCTCTTGCTGCTTTTAATATTCTCCCTTTGTCTTTTGCTCTTGGTATTTTAATTATGATGTGTCTTGGTGTAGTCCTCTTTGGATTCCTTTTGTTTGGGGTTCTGTGTGCTTCCTGGACTTGTAATTTTATTTCTTTCACCAGGTGGGGGAAGTTTTCAGTCATTATTTCTTCCAATAGGTTTTCAGTATCTTGCTCTCTCTCTCTTCTTCTGGCACCCCCATAATTCTGATGTTGGTACACTTGAAGTTGTCCCAGAGGCTCCTTACACTATCTTCATATTTTTGGATTCTTTTTTCTTTTTGCTTTTCTGGTTGAGTGTTTTTTGCTTATTTGTATTTCAAATCTTTGACTTGATTCTTGTGTTCCTCTAGTCTGCTGTTAGGTCTCTGTATAATATTTTTTTATTTCAGTCAGTGTATGTTTAATTTCTAGTTGGTCCTTTTTCATATCCTCGAGGGTCTTGCTAAATTTATCGGCCTTTTCTAGGAAATTCTTGAAAAACCTTATAACCGTGGTTTTGAACACTATATCCAGTCGTCTGCTTTCCTCCATTTCTTTCGTTTGTGATCTGTTTCTTTGTCTCTGCATTTTCGTTGCTTCCCTGAGTTGGTAGAGTAGCTTTGTGTGCTAGGTGTCCTATAGGGCCCAGTGGCTCACCCTCCCCAGTTACCTGAGGTGGACACTCTTGGTGCACCCCTTTGTGGACTGTGTGTACAGCCTTGTTATAGTTAAGTCTTGATTGTTGTTGGTATCACTGGGAGGAATTGACCTCCAGGCCAATTGGCTGTGAGGATCAGCTGTGTCTACACTGCGAGAACTTCTGTGCTGGAGACAGCCTTATGAGACAAGACTTGCAAAATTGCAAAAGCCTCTGTGCTCAGCTTGGATGGGGCGGAGTCTCAGGGCTGAGCAGACAGCCTTGGCTTCCAGTCAGCCCTGCCCTATGAGGCCCCTGGGTCTCAGTGTCCCTTGGTAATTGCTGCAAGCACCTCTGAGAGAAAGCCGCCCTCGAGTTTCGCCCACTGCCAGACAGTCCAGTTTCTCCCCCAATGAATGTGGATTCCCAGATTCTCGTCTGGAACTGGAGTTCAGCGCAGTTGGGAGCTTCCACCTTCCTCCTGCTAGAGAAAGGCAGCGGCGCACTCAGCAGTCAGTCCTCTCTGCACGCACTTGCGCACGCACCTCCAGACCTCTGCCTTTTGCGGCTCCGCTGAGTTTCCGTGCGCTCCTCTTTTCCCGACAGTCCAGACTCCCCCCGTATGAGTCTGGGACCCCAGGGTTTTGCCTGGAACTGGGTCAGTGTAGTCGGGAGCTTCCATCTCTCTCCTGCTAGAGATAGCTAGCCAGGCACTCAACCGCCCGTCCTCTCTGTGCGCATGTCTCCGTACCTCAGCCTTTTGCAGCTCCTCTGGGTCTCCGTGTGCCTCTCTCCTTCTAGTTGTAGAATTTCCACTCAGCCAGCTTTCCTGTGTTTCTGGATGATGTCCGTTCTGTCTTTTAGCTGTAGTTTTGAAATTGTTGTGCAAGGCAGCAGTTTAGGTGTTCACCTATGCCGCCATCTTGGTTTCTCAAAGATGCTCATTTTTAAATTGACTTTTAAAAATATTTTTTAGTGAGGTTAAGTTGTAAGGATATATATTTCTTTTAACCTGGTACTCCCCTCAATAAAGTAAATTTTATTTGAATGAAAAAGACAATATGTTGTGCAAACATTTGTATTTTCTTTCTGGATTTCACCGGTGCAAAAACAGCCACTCGCCCCGGAAGAGCTCAGGGCATTTTGTGAAATGAAGGTGCAGTTGGGGAAATTCTTAGGAAGGTCCTGCTCTACCCTGGAAAAGATGTGTCACTTCTGAGAGTCAGGGCAGTCCACCTGGGCCAGCTTTCTTCTCCCGTGGCTTCTGAGGATTGATCCTCCTGTTTCTTCTTTGGGACTGCCATCTGGTTTTCTTCCTACAGAGGGGACCTTCCTGTTGCCTGCAAAGAGGGACTTTGTGAGCCAGAATCTTTGTCTCCCCTCCAATCTTGGGGTCCTCTAGGAGTTATTGGTAGTTGTCACTAGAAGCCGCTCTAACAAATGCAGGGAAGGCACTAGGGGATGGAGAGTCTTTTGCCGATGGTGTCATCAAAAGCAAACAAAGAAACCAGCCAAGTTAGGGTTAGGCCTCTTCCAGTTGGCTTCACTAATGCATCAGTCATATTTCTTCTGAAATAAACCTGTCCCCATCTCCACTCCCTCCCCTTCTCTCTCTTTGAATTCCCAGGACTAGTGTTTGTGAGTTTCTCTCTCCTCTTGTATAAGGAGGCCTGTACTCTTTCTCAAACCAGCCACCAAAGTAAGAGTCATCACCACACACAGGAAATACCAGATAGGTGTGTTGTCACCGCTTATCATGCAGAGAGGTCACTGGGACTGGTTTCTGATTGAGCCTGCTGGCTTGGTTTTTCCTACTCCTGTTTTAGAGCAACCATGATGGGGGGAGGGGGGGTGTGTGCAGTTTCTAATTATAATCCCTCCTTTCTGCTGCATTGTCCACCTTTGCCAACACTCATTCTATTACTTGTTTTACCGCTGGACCAGTCAAGAGCCTAGAGCAGTGATAGGTCAAGCAGAGGGACGGGGCTCTGGGCAGCTCCACAGCGGGGAGAGGGGCAGCAGGGCAGGAAGGTCAGGGAGTGGGCTGAGAGCCCTCAGGTCTCTTTTTGGGGGATTGCCACATCGCTGACAAGGATCTACCGATGCCACCCATCTTTCTTACAGAAGTGCCCCCACTGGGGTCCTCTACTCTGAGACACGATGGTTCACCGAGCTGAGGTTCTGCATGGTTGATTGTCTACTTTAGTCCTTCAGCAAATATTTACTGAGTTCCTACGATGTGTCATACATCATGCTGGGTAGCATGGGTGGTGGTGAAAGTAATACAGCGAAAACCTGTCTTCATTCCCCCTGTTATTTAGTAGAGAGCAGGACTTCAAGGGACTAAAAGGGACAAGCTAGCTTTGATCTCTGCAGAGAGAAATTCTGGAACAGAAAATGCTATGGGAAAGGGGTCAGAGCTGAGTGGTTTAATGATAGGAGAGGGGGCTGGACGGTCAACAGCAACAGGTACTCAGAGGTAGCACAGAGTCTGGGAATGGAGGCTTCCTGACCAACAAGTATGCCTCTACTTGAAGTTTTATCTAGAGCTGAGAACTAAGGTAGGTAAAGCACAAAACACAGAGCATGGTACATAATAGGTGCTCAATAAAATGTTATTTTTCTTTAAAAAAATATATGTCTTTATTGATTTTTAGAAAGAGAAACGTCAGTGTGAGAGAGAAACATCCATCATTGCCTTCCTCATGCACCCTGGCTGGGGATTGAATCTGGACGTGTGACCTGACTAGGAATCAAACCAGCGACGCTTTGATGCATGGGACCATGCTCAACCAACTGAGCCACACTGCCCAGGCTAAAATGTTATTTTTCTTTTCTCCTTATTGTTTCTCTTTCCTTTCTACCTTCTCTTTTACTTTCATTTCTTTCCCTTCCTCCATGCACTCCTGTACCTGATTGGATTTCATCACTAGCCCCCTTCTTGGCATGAGTTAGAGCAGTGGTTGGCAAGTTTTTTTGTAAAGGCCCAGGCTTTGCAGGCCAGACAGTCTCTGTCACAGCTGCTCAGCTTTGCTGCTGTAGTGTGACAGCAGCCATAGAGAATACTTGAATGGATGATTCCAATGGAACTTGTTATGGGCGCTGAAATTTGAATTTCATATATTTTTTTGCATGTTACTACACATTTCTTTTGATCTTTTCAATCATTTCAAAACATAGAGGACATACTTAGCTTGCCAGCTGTACAAAAACAGATTCTCAGAGGCTCTAGTTTGACTTAGAACTATAGTTCTTAATCTAAGGGTTTACAACCAACCCCTCCGAGGATCTGAGAAAGTTTCACATTCATTCATTCATTCATCCATCCATCTATCCTGCAAGGTGTGTGAGGTCTCCTGTGCCCCTGCCACTGGGGCTGTAGCAGTGAGCGCCAGGAAGTCCTGCCCTCAAGAAGTTTGCATTCTAAACACTAAATAAGCAAGCAAAGCAAGACCTCGTAGGCGATATGAAGATATAAACGGGGTGCTGCGGGGGGTTGGGGGGCATGAGGGAGTGATGCCGCTTCAGGCAGGGCAGGAGGAGCAGGCCTCTCTGAGGGTGAGACATTGGAGTTGAACCTGCGTTGTGAGAAGAAGCATCTGTGAGAAGAGCAGGAGGAAAGCTAGAGGCAGAGAGGGAGCCAGCGGGGCCCAAGCGCTGGGATCCAGGCTGGGGCCGAAGGAGAGGGGGACAGGACAGGCAGGGGCGTCTATGTCATGATCAAGGTCTGCCCCCACCCCCCAAGCAATGGAATAAACAGGAAGTGGTAAAAGGGATTTGGGCTGAGAGATGATAAGGTCCGATTCAGATCATTTTGGCTGAGCGTGGAAGCCCATTTCTAGAAGCAAGTACTTAGGAGCGCACACCCAATAGTTTTGCTAATTGTGTATATTTTTAGGGCTTCCAAGGTCTTCCGGAAAGTCCATCTAAGGGAGTCCAAACCTCAAATCAAAAATCCTGGCATTAAAGAAAGGAAAAGGCGGAGCTCACACTCTGGAAGGAAATGGTCTTCACGCCCCTAGGAAGGTCCTTCTACCTGGTGTCCCTGCTGGGCCACCTGATGTGGGGCCTGCAGTGAGGGTGGGAGGGGGCTGCTCCAGCTCATGTACTAACCCTGGCCTGTGTCGCTGCCATCAGATTGCAGCTCTTATCTGATGCCAGCGACACAGGTCAGGGTCTGTGCAGAAACCCTGGGAGTGGGGTGGAGGCAGGTGGTGAGAGAAAGTCAACCTTCTCTCCCCAGGTCCTGGGGGTCACCCCCCAAACCCCAAACACACACACACACACACACACACACACACACACACACACACACTTTCAAGGAAACAGCACCCGCAGAAGCCCTCCCTGGTGCCCTTCCCAGCAGCACCCCCTGCCAGTTACTGCAGTGCCAAACCTCTTGGCTCCGCCCTGCTGGGCCCATGACCCCGGGGCTGTGCCTTTGGGTGCTCCTGGTCTTGCAGAGAGAAATGGGCCCTGAGTCAGACTCTCTGCTCCAACCCAGTGGCCACCTGTGCTCCCGGGGAACTGTGGAGGCTGGGAAACCTTCAAAGAGCAGTTAATCACTAACTAGCTGGAGATAAGAGAGGGAGAGGGAAACAATGGAAAAAATGCCCAACCCAGAGCTCAGAGCTTCCCTGCCTGCACATGCCAGGACCTCCCCCGCCGGAGGAGCTGGGATCAAACGGAGGTTGTTCATGAGGGAGAAGTGACATGGAGTCTTGGCAGGGCTGCCACAACCCGGGACTGAGGGTCTGACAGGGGCCACTGCCCCTTCCCCACGGGCCCTTTCCTCCCGCTAAGCCTGAGCCCCAAGGATAAATGGGGCAGGTTCCCAGGGAGGCTTCCTTTATCTCTGTGGTGAGGCTCTGAAGTCTGGATGGGCCCATTTGTTACGGCAGCCGGTGCAGGACATGGAGATCAAAGACAAATCAGACAGTCTCCCTCCCTCACCTGCCTGTGATGGGAAGTGGGGGGGAAAAAAACAGACACGAATGACACGATTTCTAGTAGTCTACCTGCTAAGCTAGGAGAGGGGAAGACGGACAGGCTGGGATCTAGGAGGGAAGGGCCAGCCCTCCCCAGGGAGGTCGGGAAGGACACTCACGGTCATTCATTGAGGAATCGCCAATATCAGCCTCAGGCATTGTCCTAAGCACTTCCTATACAGTCTCTCTTATCACACAACCCCCTGCATGGGAGTGGTTAGCCCTCCTTTGCCCATTAGGAACTTGGTGAGTTACCCAAGGATACACATAGCTGGTAAGTGCTGGAGCTGGGATTGGAACTCGGGGCTTCCTGACCTTAAACTACTCCACTTTCCTTCCAAAGACTTGGATTCCGGCGAAAACCGAAGTTCCAGACTTCCGCTCAAGCTGCTGGCAGCCATTCATGCCTTAGTATGAATGATGTGGATGCTTATGTGGCTTCAGGCCAGGAAGGTGGGGGGTGAGGGGTGCTTGCTGGGAGTAGAGAAAAAGGGTCCCCCACCTGTGGGCACCTGGTTCCCCTTTTCCCACTTTGCTTACCCCTGCTGACCTGATAGTTTTTCATTTCTGTCTTCTGATTACTCCCCTGGGAAGCATGCCTGCCTTTCCCCAGATGGTATCAGCAGGGTTCTGCACAGTTACCTCATCATCTTTATTACCTCCTGGCCCTTCAGGATCTTGGAGATAAAACGCTCTGCCTCCTGAGAGCTCTGAGAGGCTTTTAGAGAAACACCCAAAGGGCTGCCAGCTGGAGCCTGAACTCCACAAGGCTGCCCGTGGCCACTGCCTCCGCCCGCCCAGCCTCCCAGCTGCACCTCCTGGGCTGGGAGGGTCCTGGGCTGCTCCTGCCATCAACTGGCCAGGTGAACTCATTCTTTTGGGTCTCAGAACTGTTTGGGGTGGTTTGAACCAAGGCCAGCTGGATGCCAGAGAAAAACGTGTTGACTCTTCCGGGGTGGGGGCCCAGGACCGAAAGCAGGAGGCCTGCCTTCCCTACTACAAGGAAGACTCTGCTTCTACCTGCTGATAACAGCCAAAGCTTTGGAGGGCCTAATATGTGGCAGGCACTGGGCAGAGTGCTTAGCACCTAGGAACAAATTAAACCTCCCAATAACTCCATCAAACATTGACTGTTATCATCTCCCTCCCCACCTTTATAGGCAAGCAAACCTGGGGCCAGTAACTAGCTCAAGGCTACACTGCTGGTGAGTAGCAGAGCTGGGCTTCGAATCCAGGAGATGGGGCTTCGAATCCAGGAGATCTGGCTCCAGGTTATGGTCTGGGGCCAGCTGTCTCAGAATCACCCAGAAGCCTGCCAGGAAAGCAGAATCCCAGTCCATCCCAAACTCCCTGACTCAGCACCTCCGTTGCATACACGATCCCCAGGTGAGTCCTGAGGCATTACAGTCTGAGAGGCGCTGCCCCTGCTAAACCCTACGCTCTCCTCCCGGTAGGAGACATGGTTCATTCATTCAGGAGGTGAATGATTCCCCAGCTCTGGACACTGTCCCAGGCAAGTGATGGAGGCCAAGAGACAAACACCGTCACCGAACTGCTGGCCGGGCCCTCCGTGTGGAGTGGGGTGAGGTGGTGCGAGCCGGGATGCTGGCAGTGAGACTGTGGCTGAGTCATTTCACCTTCCTTGGTCCCAGGTGCCCAGGGAAGAAAAGGACTCCATTGTAAGGGAGACGGGAGTGCCTCCCCCTCTGCAGCCAAGAGACAGGGCTTTCCCAAACCCCTCATCCATGACACGAGGGCCCTAGATAGCTCCTCTCGGCGGGGGGGGGGGGGGGGGGGGGGGGGAGGCTCCATCCCCTCATTTATTTCTCTTGTTGCAATCCTGCCTCAGCTGTGAGTGGGTAACTTTGGCCACACGTCCAGTGTGGGTAGAAATCAGGTAGGGCGAGTGGTGAGGAGTGGCCGAGAATCCCAGCCTCTGACATTAGGGACCTGGTATTTCGAAGGGAAAGGGGCAGATACCCCCTGGACAGTGTGGATTGTGTTGGGGCTCCCTCTTGCCCCCTGTCCTCTTGTCTTCCTGCAGACACTTTGAGACCCTTTCAGTTACCAAGATAGAAAACCAACCCCATGTTAACACTAGCCAGCCTTTCTCTAGCTCCTATCCAAGCCAGTCCCCGCACAAGGCCCTTCACATACGTAACGCGACGGAATCCTTCAAACAAACCGAGGACACATAAGAATCATCGTTACTCCCACTTGGGAGCCAAGAGGGCTGAGGCTCCGAGTGGGTAAACCACTTGCCTGGCCCTCAGCCGATTCCTCCTACAGGGCAGCCCAGGATTTGAACCCAGGTTTGTGGAATGCCGAAGCCCAAGTACTAGCCCAGTGGTCGGCAAACTCATTAGTCAGCAGAGCCAAATATCAACAGTACAGAGATTGAAATTTCTTTGGAGAGCCAAATTTTTTAAACTTAAACTTCTTCTAACGCCACTTCTTCAAAATAGACTCGCCCAGGCCGTGGTATTTTGTGGAAGAGCCACACTCAAGGGGCCAAAGAGCCGCATGTGGCTCGCGAGCCGCCGTTTGCCAACCACTGTACTAGACCAATGCACTCACTGCCCTGATAAGAAAACTGGGGGCAGTTCCTCCGCCACGCGGGAAGGGGACTGAGCAGGCGTTTCCAACCAAGAAGGTCGCCTCCCAGAGCCAGCTGGACCTCAGACTCTTGGAAGGAGCACGGTATTCAGCGTTCCCGGCCCCAAATCTCAGTGACTCTGGCTGCCGCGTCTGTGTGGGGCCCAGGTGCCTTACACTTGGGCACTGCCCCTCAGGTGCTCCCGATGCTGAGCCTGTGAGGGGCCCATGGAGCCGGGGACAAACTGGAGCAGTGGGGGCTGGACCCAGTTCTTCCTCGCTCGGTGCAGGAGAGCTTGTTGGCTTCTGAGAGTGAAGGGTAATTAACGTGGAGGGAGCTTCCCGCCAGTGACCTTTGGCCGCAGTGAAAGTGTGGAGACGGAGATAAGGGAGATAACCACTGGCGAAAGGGCAGGGGGTTTACCGTCTGAGCTCCTGTGGCCTCTCTCCCTGAGACAGTGTGCGGTGGGCCCAGAGGTGCTGGAGGGTGGGTGGGGGAACGAAGGTGACAGGTGTGGGATGAACGAAAGCATTAAGCAGTGAACCGTTGGGCTATCCCCATTCTGGTGCTTTAAAAGCCCAAGAACAAGGTGACACGAGCTTTTTGGGTGTTGAGATGCAACGCTGCCCTTGGCCACACTCTTGGCACGGCCCAGGTCAAGTCTCCCAGACACCCAGTGCTTTGCCACATCTGTTGACCACCTGTCCTATTAGCCTCTCAGATCCTGGTTTAAAATGACTCACTGATGAAAAGAATTGAAAAGGTGATTATATCACTACTTTGAACAGGATATTAGCATCACTTGTATGCATAGACATAAACTGTTAATAAACAGGATGAAAACCCAACAATGAGATTAACATCATACTGGATCCTGCAGCTACGCCCATTCTGTGGAAAGGGGGTAGCCGTGGACTGAGGTCTTCTGTAAGAAGGTCTTCAGTCTGTGAAGGACTGAAAGAGCTGAAAGGGTGCAGATTTGTCACTATGTGAGTCAATATGGTGAAATCCAGGCCCATGTGTCATCTGACAGCCCCTTATAAATACAGCACCAGCCCGAGCGGGTTTGCCTCAGTGGATAGAGTGTCAGCTTGTGGACTGAAGGGTCCCGGGTTCGATTCCCATCAAGGGCACATGCCTGGGTTCTGGGCTCGATCCCCAGGGAGGGGTGGGTGGGAAACAGCCAATCAATTATTCTTTCTCATCATTGATGTTTCTCTCTCTCTCTCCCTCTCTGAAATCAGTAAAATATACATTTAAAAAAATAAGTAAATAAATAAATAAAGCACCAGAATGTAACATCCATGAGGACAGGCTTTTGTTTGTTTAAATCTGTTGTAGTGCCTACTCTCTCCCTAGAGCCTGGAGCAGTGCCTGGGACACAACAGGTGCTCATGGACTTATTGAAAGCATGAACTGTGGGGCACGAGGGCTGGGTTGTTCCTTTCCCTCTCCTCTTTCCAGACTGAGAAGCACGATGTCAAAATGTGGAAGGCATCCGACTGGTAACCAAATATCTTGGTTCCTTGATCCTAGTCCAGACACTCAGGTAGGACTCAGAACTCTAGGAAACTGACCCAGAGTCCGTTTCTGTCCCAGCCTCAGCTTCCCACAACCTGGCTGCCCGTGTCACCTGGTGGTGTGGTGAGGACCCAATGAGATCCTGGGTGGGTGAGGTCTTTGTGTGCTGTAAAGCCCTGTGCACAGGGGAAGGGTTGAGTAAATGGCAGGGGAGATGCCTGATTGTGACCCCAATGACTCTGTGCACCCCAAACCTGATTATAGGACATTTTCTCTGCCCTCTTCTCTAGGACATTTTCTCTGCCCTCTTCTTAGGGAGAACCCCCTTGCTTTCCTTCTCTTAGCATTGGGCAATCATGCTGACATGGGGGTCACAGTCAGACCTTACACTGCTGAGACGGAGATCAGTTTCTGTGTTCTACTGACTCCTGGGAAGGGTGACCCAGGACGGATGTGAGTACTTATTTTTAGTGGAACCATTATTATATCGCTAATAGTATTAATAACAATATCATCCTACTAATCATGCAAGGAGACACCCACTTGTCTGTGATTGAGCCAACCTTGCCTGAAGGCAGGGAATGGCCTCCTGGCCTCCTGAGCCTGGTCGCAGCCCTCCGGTTCTATTACCACCATGCAAACCTGAGGATGTTCTGCTTTTCCCACTAAGACGTTGTGGTTAGAACCTGCCAGAAATTTCTCACAACGTTCCTCCCAAGAGTCACAGCCCTTTGTCACATGTCTTGTCCTTTAAGGCTTAAGAGTTCCCAGCCAGGGGCAGAAGGGAACTGGCCCTGTAGATGAAGGCAGCAGCCTTTATGTGACATCTGCCAGGGCTGTGAGGCTATGTTCTATTGCTGAAGTCTGGTACCTGTCATCTACCGTGGGGTGACAGACATACTGCATTATTCTTTTTTCATTGATTACATATTTAGGGGGTCCATGGTGCTGGTCCAGCCAGAGAGAGAAGCAACTAAGCCATTACAATGCAGTGCAGTAAGTGCCAGAGAGAGGAAGACCAAGGTAGAGGGGAGGCAACAACTCAAAAGTGGGGGAAATGGTGGCAGGATGAGCTAATCGATCAGGAAAACCCCCTCCCCCTCCCTCTTCTTCTCCCCCAACCCCCAAGAAGCCAAGTCACGTCTGGGCTGAGATCTGAAGGATGTGTAGCAGTTAGCCAGGGAAGAAAGGAAGAGCAAGTGTGCTCTGGATGAATGGTTTAGCATATGTAATGGATTAATGCAGGGGTGGGGAACATCCGGTCTGTGGGCCATATAAGACCCATAAAATCATTTGGTCTGGCCCTGCCAAGGCATGAGGGGTGAGTTAATTAATGTTTGACCATATATAACAGGCCAATTTTTAAGTTGATAATTTTGTAGGGCCCTCAAATGATGTTATAAATATCCAAATGACCCTTGGCAGAAAAAAGGTTCCCCACCCCTGACATAAGCAGAAAGAGAAAGAGGGGGAGATTGGCTGGCCTGTTTGGGGTCCTGAATGGAGTCAATATGTAGAATGACAGGTGAGAAATAACTGAAGATGGGGCTGAAAAAATAGGTGCCAGATCCCACGCGGCCTTGTGAATCCGGGTATGGAGGCTGGACTTGATTCCAAAGGGATCACATGACCAAACAGATGTGCATTCCCGAAAGGCCTCTGAGATCTTCTCCTTCCTGTGGCTCCGAGGACAGATCCCTAAGGGCCTCTTGACATACCTAGGAGGGGAGCAGTCCCACGGCCACACTGGAGTTTAGGCTCAGCTCACATACAGTTTAGAGCAGCCGTGGGCAAACCACGGCCCGCGGGCCGGATCCGGCTGTTCTATCCGGTTCTCTTGCTCTCCCCTCCGCTCCTTTACTTTGAATTTATATTAGTTCACACAAACACTCCATCCATGCTTTTGTTCCGGCCCTCCGGTCCAGTTTAAGAACCCATTGTGGCCCTCGAGTCAAAAAGTTTGCCCACCCCTGGTTTAGAGCCAGGTGGTGACAAATGATTGGTCCCTAAACAACGGAGCAGTCATGGGAAGAAGGTCCCTGTTTGGGTCTTGCTTACCTGGTGTGCTGATGGACTATACAGTGAATTACTGAATAGGATGCCCAGCCTCTTGGGCCGTCTTCATAACCTTTTTGATCTCTGTGCTTCACCATGCCTTTCACCTCCCCCTTTCTCTCCTCCACCCTCAAACTTCTTAGCCATGCCCAGGTGTCCTGGTTTTCACCTGTGCCAGAGGACTTGTGAGGCCAGTGTCATGTGATTTGGGCCATGGGAGAAATATTGCAGGTATCAGCTGGGAGGGCTAGAAAGGTGCCTAGTGATGCTGGAGGCGGACAACCTGGGCTCCTAATTCTGGCTCTATCAACCACCAGCCATTGACGTGGGGGAGAGCACATTTCCTCTCTGAGTTTCTCTTCTGTAAACTAGGATAGTCTTACAGGAATGGTGTGGGATTTAAAGGAGGTTTTACTTGTGAAAATGCTCTATAAACTGCAAAGCTCTGAATACACGTTTATTTGGGACTATTACACCTTGTTAGAGGATTCTCCTGGAGGGATGGCAGGGAGAGAAATGGAGAGATCTGTTGGGTTAGGATATTTTAGTCATGTAGATATAAATATAGGTAAATATATGCCTGTGACAAAATTTGTACAAAGAATGTGAACTTTGCTCCCGACCCTGCTCCCAGCAGCAACTATTCATATTTTTTGCTGTATATTCTCTCAGATGCACACAAAATATATATGTTAAACAAAAATACTATCATATGATAAACCTTGTTTTTAACTTTTTTTTTTTTACTGAATAAGGACATTTTTTTTAACAACATAGCACATTGATGTAACTCTATCTTCCTAATATTACTTCACTAGAGGCCCGGTGCACCAATTTGTGCATGGGTGGGCTCCCGAGGTGGGTGGGGAGATACCAAGATGCGATTGGCCCTCTGGGCAGGGGGTGGGACACCGTTGCCAGCTTGGGATCCGGATCCATCCCGCTGACATTCGATTGGTTGTCTGGAGCCACCTGGTGGCCACTTTTATATTGTTTCATCCTTGCGGAGCGCCTAGGGAGGGCAAGCGGCTGAGGTGCCGGAGGCTGACTTCCAGGGGGCCTACTATGCTGTTGGGATTGTGCTGGTGATGCTGGTCCATGGGTGCCTGGTTGGTTCTCCAGAGATTGGACCCACAGGACTACTGAGGGAGTGGGTAGCTGCCAGCAGGCTGGTGGCCCGACTGGAATGGGTTTCAGCTGAGCAACGCTACGGCTGTGGGAGTGCACTGAACACCAGGTGGTCCGTGCGCATCATAGGGACTGGTTGATCTGGTTGTTTGGTCGCTTAGGCCAGTGGTTCACAAACTCATTAGTCAACAGAGCCAAATATCAACAGTACAACGATTGAAATTTCTATTGAGAGCCAAATTTTTTAAACTTAAACTTCTTCTAACGCCACTTCTTCAAAATAGACTCGCCCAGGCCGTGGTATTCTGTGGAAGAGCCACACTCAAGGGGTCAAAGAGCCACATGTGACTCACGAGCTGTGGTTTGCCGACCACTGGCTTAGGTTTTTATATATACACTAGTAGATGGTATCTAGTCCACAGTTTTATGTAAGTACTAGTAGCCCTGTGCACGAATCCGTGCACCAGTAGCTCGCCAGTAGCTTGCCAGTAGCTTGCCGCCACCCTCCAGTAGCTCTCTGCCCGCTGCACCGCCCTCCTGTAACTTCCCCCACCCCCCTCCCCCCGTCCCCCCTCATAGCTTGCTGCCCTGCCCCCTCCTGTAGCTCTCTGCCGCTCGCTTGTAGCTCCCTGCCCCACCCTCCTGCTGATCCATGTCGTTATGCTTCAAGGCGTAATGACCATTTGCATATTACATCTTTATTATATAGGATTCCCCTACTGATGGACTCTAGTGTTATTTTCAGTTTTTCAGCAAATATTTCTGTGGTCTTGTGTACAAATATCTAGGGGGAAATTCTGAGAAGTGGGGTTTTCAAGGATATGAACATTCACATTTTGATGAGATACCACCAAATTACTCTCCGTAAAGATTGTACACACATACCCTCCACAAGTGGCGTGCCTGCCTCCCCAGTCCCGAACCAAGTGTGGTGTCATCAGTTCTGGTGGGGCTTTAATGATGAAATCCTCCTCCTCCCTCCACTGGCCATGTGGCTGCTGAGCAGCTTTGTCCCACTGCTCCTGAGCCTGACAGGCAGAGTGCTCTGTGACACAGGAGGCAGGAGCCATCTGAGAAATGGTTAACCAGGTAGGAATCTGGCCTGAGGATATATGGAAATATTGCTTTGAGGTTTAAATGGCATAGCAGAGATTTTTGTTGTGTTTGGAGGGATGGTAGTTTGAGAGGGGAGAAAGGCGAAGACAAGATGAAAAGTGTTAGTTTGAAAAAGTATGACTTTGGCCCAACTGGTGTGCCTCCGTGGTTGAGCATCGACCTATGAACCAGGTCATGGTTTGATTCCTGATCAGGGCACATGTCTGGGTTGTGGGCTCAACTCCCAGTGAGGGGTGTGCAGGAGGCAGCCGATCAATGATTCTCTCTCATCATTGATGTTTCTATCTTTCTCCCCCTCTCCCTTCCTCTCTGAAATCAATAAAAATATATATATATATATATATTTTAAAAGTGTGACTTTGTTATTGTCAAGCTGTGGCTAGTCACATGTCCTGGTCACATCCAGGCCTTGGGTGTTACAACATGCAAAACACCAGGTAACCAAATAGCATTTCCATGGAAAGAGCCCGTGACCTTTGGTGCTGTGTGCAGGTGGGACTCTTAGAAAGAGGGTGGAAGGGGGACAGAGTGGAGAGGGAGGGGAAGGAGCCTCTCTAGACTCTGCAACCTAAAACAAGGGGCCATTGGAAAGTTCCAGAACCCAATTACGGACAACATAGGCCCCACTGCTGGCAAGTCTGGGGTAACCAAAGACTTAAGAACCTGAGTTTGCAGTTGGTCGCCAATTCAACTGGCCCCATTTTAAAGCTCCCATAAGTAGGGGCAGGAAGTCAACCCCAAGGAACAATGGGGAGATGGTGATCAATGAAAATCGTGAAAGACAGAAGGCTGAGCATGGGGGAAGGAGGAGGCAGAATTCAGATTATGGAAGTAACAAATCAAATAACTGACAAAAATTGCTCTTTACATGTATTATCTAATTTAGTCCCCTTAAAGGACCCTACGGAGTTAGTATTGTTATAGCCTACATTTAATAAAGGAGGAAATGGAAACTCAGAGAGGTAAGTCACTTGGCCAAGGTCACACAGCCAGATGTGGAACACAAACTTAGTTCTATCTGATCCTAAACCAAAATGCTGCCATAAATTGCTGCGTTTGATAGTGGTAGGTTTTTATTTTCTATCTTGATGAAAAAGGACCTATTTATAACCGGTTGTAGGACAACATGAGGAGCCATGAATTCCATCTTTCAACCACATTGCTGTTTCCTGTATATTTGATAATTCTATCACACCCTCCTCCCACCCTTTTTGAGAGTATTGGGCTAGTGGGGGCAGTATTGGGGGACTTAGGCATGGAGTTACGGAGAGAGGAAAGGCAAGAAGGTCATGTGAGGTGGTAGCTGGAAGGGGTGTGCGGAGCTTCTAGTGCTTTTGTTTAAAAAGTTCTAGTTGGGTCCCCAGTGGCCTGGTGGAGCCTCTAGACCTCCTCAGAGACTGAGGTTGTGACTCAGCCTCAAAGTCCTATAAACCAGCCAGCCCTTTGCCTCCTGCTGCCTCTCAGCCTGTAATTACCTTTGCCACAGGTTACTGCCTGGCTTTGTTCTGCGGCGAGATGCTCTCGCCTTGGTCCCTGGGGGTTGCTGAGTCACTCTCAGGTTCACAGATGCTTATCGGGCCTGCTGAATAATTTGCTATCACCACTGTTAGGGAAGGAGGGGTGCTCCCATGGAGGGACTACGCCCACCGGGAGCCCCTTGCTCTCCTTTCCAGGCACTACTAAGAAGCAAGACACTGAGAATTGTGGACGGGCGTGTTCCTGTAAGTCGGGCACGTTCACCTGTGTCATCTCATTGAAAGCTTTACAGAACATGCTACAAGAGGTAGTACACAGGGTAACGAAGGAGAGAGGGTAGAGAGCAAGGTTCTTTTTGTTGGACCGCCTGGGTTTCAGACCCAGCTCTGCCACTTTAGATGTAGGACTTTGGCCAAATTTTCTACCTTCTCTGAGCCTCGATTTTCTCAATTGTAAAATACAGATAAAAACAGTAACTACATCGATGGGCTTTTGAGAGGATTTGATGCAAAGATGGGAGTGCCGAGCACACTGTAAGTACTTCACAAGGGGTGATGGTGATGATAATGATACTGGATGGACATTCTGCCCATTTTACAGATGGGAGAACTGAGCCCCGAATTGTCCGAAGTGGCGTTGCTTGTCAGTGGTAGAGCTGGGATGAAAGCCTGTCTGTTTCCACGTGAGGAACCCTTTCCTCTGTGCTGGACAGTTTGCAGGAAGGAGTCTTCTATGCTTTCTCCTCAGTCTGCAGCTGAGGAGCAGTGCAATGTGATTATGTAAATATTTATTCAGGGTTCTGGGAAACCCAGCAGGGTTTCAGGGTAAGCCATCTCCCAGCAAGCAAGGGCTCGCCTGCTAATTCCTCTTCTCTCCAAGGCTGATCAGATTGCCCCGTGCCCCATCAAATGCCAGTTTCCTTCTATTTGAAGGGGAGAAAAGTGGTTGGCTTCTGCCAAGGCATGGGGAGAGGGTGTCTCCTGCATATGGTTAGGTGGTGGTTAACCTAGAGGCCCTGAGGTCTGTCCTTCCCAGCAGTGTGACCTTGGGCAAGTTATTAAATCTCTCTCAGCTTCAGTTTCCTCATCCTTAACATTGGGGATTAGATTGCTACGTGGAGGGGCTGTTGTGAGGATCAATTGCACACACAGTACTTAGTATTCTGGCCGGTAGTAAGTGCTTGATGAAAGCAGTAACACAGAGCTGGGCGGATCGTGCGTTTCTTTTGCTTTGCTGGCAAGTCTCTTGTTTGCTGCCATTCAGAGACCCTGGTGGAGACTACTTCTGTTGTGGCTACATGATCCTTGGCATGTCGGCTCCAAAAAAGAGATATTCAGCAGGTATTCACCAGCTCATAGGTCCTTTGCCACTGTGGCAATCGCTTCTTACACTGCTCGCTGTCCAGCCTCCAAAGGTATTAAGAATGCCCTGGCCAACTCCCTAAACACACATTCCATCTTTTATCACCACCGCAGCCCTGGGGAATGGTATTATCTCCATTTGCAGAGGAGAAAATAGGAACTCAGAGATGGTAGGTAACTGCCCAAGGACACACAGCTGTTAGGAGAGATCAGATGGGAGCACAGCCTACGTGACCTACAGCCAGATTGACAGACCTTTCTGGTTTGCTTGGGATCACGGGGTTCCCTGGGAGATGGGACATTCAGTACTAAAGTTGGGCAAGTTTAGCTGAGTTGGTTACTCCATTGCAGCCGGCTTCGACTGTGGTTCTGGAACAGAGATGGTGAGAGGGAGCCGCAAGGAGAGGACAGCAGGAGAACTCTGCACTGTTTCTTTCTGGAAAGATGTCCAGGCTTTTCCCATCCCTGCCAGAGTTTTTGGAGGTCCTCCTCTCTTCAGCGGTAGCTACAGACCCTAGCACCAGTAGGTGCTCAATATATTCTGTGGGTCTGATTCCTGTGGGGAATCAGAGTTGCCTGTGCTGAAGGTGTCTCCCTGAGGCTCACCATGGAGCCAGAGGAGCCACTGGGAACCATGGACTTGACCACTAGTGCGTGGCCTCTGGAAAGACACGAAGCCCAATGGGGCTATCCTTTAAACCATCTCATATGCATCACCCATTGCAGGGATGTGGGGAGGATCTCAGGAGATACACAGAGGAAACAATTTCTAAAGTGCCATAGACACACAGGATATGTGGGTTATGAGACTAGACACCAGAGCCCCAACTCTGGGTTTTCAACCTCTGAGCAATGTCAATTCTCAGGAGTCATGTCAGGCTTTTCTGGGGATAGGACAATGAAGATCCCGTCTGCCCAGGTACCCAGGTTCACTGGGCAAAGCCACACCCCAAAGTGGCCCCACACAGCAGAATAGGACACATGCTGATGTCTCACTTCATTAGAATCTTCGTTTCATGACAGCAGAATTTTCATCCTTTTTTTCCTCCTCCGGCCGAGTTCCCATTGCCTGGCACGGTGTCTGGCACCTGGTAGGAGCTCAATGAATATGTGTAGAATGTTGACTATTGAATGGCTCCAAGTCCCAACACACCGTTCTGGGAGATTTAAATTCTGATGACGCAATTGGGCTTGACTGATGAGAAAATGGGTTGGGTTCCACTGAGCAAAGATAGGAAAGGACAGTCCACATGGCAGGATGAGCAGGAAGCCGGGAAGCAGGCGATACATGTGCAGAAACGACCTGGCCCACTCTGTCTGGAATATAGCTTATGGGTCCGTCGGAGACCAGGGGACTGAGGACATGGGTGAAGAACAGTTGGTGGAGGGTGGGTAAAGGGCACATCCTCAGGGAGTTTGCCCTGTCTGTCTTTGAGCCACTGTTTCTAAAACTTCACATTTCATTGCCACTATTTTTGCTATCTCTGTGTACCCACCTCTATTATTTACTTAACGATTTTCCCATTGATTCTCTCTTTTACTTTACTAAGTTTGTTTTCATGTCAAAATGATGTAACTGCTAAAATAAAAATTATTAATTGCATTTAACATCATCTTGCACAATAGCCTTGGGAGGTGTGCTTCCCTCTGAGGGAAGGGGGAATTGGCAAAGATTTTCGAACAAGGGAATGATCTAGCTGCTTTTGGAGAAGGCAGCCAAGGAATGGGAGTGTGTGTATAAAATTCTGGTACAGTTGTGACTACAATGATAAGAAATATTATCAAGGTGAGTTTTGGGGGCACTGGGATAAAACATGCAGAAACTCCACCCCCCAACCCCCACCCCCAGCTCACTCCCCATCTGTCTGTTTCCTTCTTGGTCTCACTTTACCCTCTTTCCCAGCAATTCTCTCTACTGCTGGCGCTTGCTGCCAGCAGCTCTGTGGGATGGAGAGGATCTGCAGATAGAGGAATGAACAGTCCACTCCAAGTGAGGCTGTGGGCCATGCAGTGACCTGTGGTGGATCTGGATACCTGGTAATCGTGTTCATTTTGGCACAGTACTGTGGCTTCCTAGGCATCTTACCTTTCAACAAATTACCCCCAGCCAAGGCTCAAGTTCACAGAGCATTGACCCAACCCCTAATGAACGCATTTTTCCCAGCTGCCCATTCAGTTTCCAAGTTAAGGTGACCTGCCAAGCTAGAAAGAAAAGGGATTAGCAAATCTCAGACATTTGCCAAGGGTAGCCTCCTCCACCACAACCACACACAATTGTGAGATCTGAGGTTGGACTCGCTGAAGTTTTCTGCTCTAGTGGTCTGGCAACTCTTGGAGAACCACAAACTGGTGAATCTGAGAACAGGTAAACCCTGGGTAGACTTTCAAGTCTTCAAGTGTTGGTGGGAAAAGTCCATCAGAGTCGGACTTTGGTGTTGATGGAGAATGTCCACAGCAAGCTGACCATGCCCTTCATGCACACTCACCTTGTCAGGGTGGCTCCTGACCCTTGCCCTCTGTATCCCGTTCTTTCCAGCACAACAGAGTTCAAGGGCCTCCTTGTTTCCCACTGTAAGGAAGGGGCAGACTGTGGCCGGTCCCTTGCACAGCAGGGCTGTCCTCCCAGAAGTTTTCAGATGAACCAACAGTAGATTTGGGGCTGGGTTTGCAGAGGAGTTCCTTATTTCACTTTTACTGTACACCCACCTACACAATATTTTTTGGTTCCCAGAATTTTAGCGCTATTAACCTCCAACCTTAAATCAGGATTCTCACAAAACTTTCCTGGGGCACTGTCATAGAAGAAACTAGGACTCAAAATGGGACTGTTCTGTATGCAGTCCTTGTCCAGGAACACAGAATGACTAATTCCAAGCCCCGAATTCACATGTGGTCACCCAGAATGGGGGTGGGGGAGAGAAAGGGGAAACCAATCATATACACACATGATACACGTGGGGAGATTCATCTGGACTTCCCCCCAATATGGAATTATTCTGAAATAACTCCAAGGGCTTCTTTCTTGACATTCCACCAGCCTACAGGTGCATATGTTTTGAATGGACCCAATGGATCATTTATTTATGCACATGAGGTGTTTGGTTTTTTTTTGCGTAGTTCCGGCGCTTGTCAATTCTCTGATATCATTTCTAGGAGGTTTCTAGATGCATTCTTTCCAGAGGACTGATCAGGTCCAGAATTCCTGATTTCTATCTGAAGGGCATTTAGGAGCAGAATCCGGTTGATGATCATTTTACATTTTCTTGAGGCACTCTCAATTGCTTATGAAAAATGGGGATTGAGAAACCGATTTAGTGGGGGGCAACCCCACTCCCAACAACGTTCCACTGCTGCCCTCAACCTTCATACTTAATGCCTTCATAATCACTCCATCTCTTTACTCTACTCCTCTGCTGTTTCTGGGTCCAGATGCCGATGGATTTCTCACTGTGGTATTTAACCTGCTTCAGCACTGTGAGGCCTGGGGGGACAGGGTGACCTTTGTGTTAAAAGAGTCTCATGACTTCCCAGGCAAGACCAAGTCACAGCTTCTTCCAATGGGTTTCCCCTCAATTCTTATTCTGAACATTTAATGTTTAAAATATTTGGTGTTGAAGGGCAGGGGCTTCAGACTGTCCTAGGAGATCCACCACAGGCCTGTTTCCCTATTTCAGACTTTTTTTTTCAACTTGACAATCTGTCCTCTGAGAAACATTTACACTTCTAATTGCCTTCCAGAACTCAGCTTGGTTCTCCATGTCAGTGTAAGATATTATAGTCCAAATTTCAACAGGCTGTTAAGCTTCTCTTTTTTGAAGAGGGTTGTGGTTAAGAAATCTTCTTTTGGAATGACAATAACTCTGGCCACTTGCTCCACTGTGTGACCTTGGCCTAGTTACTTATCAAGCCTGTGAGGCTCAGTTTTCTCATCTGTAAAGTGAGAATAGTAATGGTACCTTTCTGACGGAGTCTGGTAAGGATTAAACGAGGTGATGCGGGATAAATTCTTAGTCTAGGGCAGGGGTCCTCAAACTTTTTAAACAGGGGGCCAGTCCACTGTCCCTCAGACCGTTGGAGGGCCAGACTATAGCTTAAAAAAAAAACTATGAACAAATTCCTATGCGCACTGCGGGCCCGGGACGAGTCGGCTGCTAAGCAGGACAGGCAGCGGCACCAGGCAGGCCGGATAAATGTCCTCGGCGGGCCGCATGTGGCCCGCGGGCCGTAGTTTGAGGATGCCTGGGGGACTGGGACATGTTTAAAGCTTAACACATGTGAATGGTCATGATTACTCTTCCTTTTTCCTAGAACTTTTCCACTTTTGCCCCCTTCTCCTGCTTTGTATTTTGAAATGTGGAGTTATCTAACCACCTGCAGGTGACTTCATATATTGTGGAGGGGTTCTCTGGGAATTCCAGTTCTATACTTGGAGGATGAGGTAAACATTTCCCAAGACCCCACCAAGTGCCAGGCACTCTGAAAGTGTTTTATACAATTTCTCACTTAACTTTCCAAAAAGAGAACATACATATTCCCAATAAACAGATGGAGAAAGTGAGACTTAAAATGTTACGTAAATGTGACACGTTTATCCTGGTCTGTTTGGCTTCGAAACCAATGTTCTTTCTACCGCACAGGCTCTTTCTGAGAAAGCTGAGCCAGCATGTTTTTTAGGGTAAAGACATAGATTCTGAGCACCCCTAGTCTTTCAATTCCAAGGTTCTCCCAAATCATTGGACATTTAGATGGAAATTTTAAACATTTTCTAGATGGGTTGAGAGTTTGCTACCTCTCATGGTCTCTGGGTGAGAGTCCAAGCACTGAGACCCACACCCAAGGTCAGTTCAATTAAAATGCCTCCTGAGATGGTAGGAACCATGTCTTCTGGTTTGTCATAGTGGAATGATATGGTAGCCCACACCATCTAAATGGTTGGTGAGGGGTGCAACATTGATTATTATCTCTGCTATCACTCCACCCCTGGAGGTGCCAATTATCTGGCGAGGAACTCAAAAAATCAGAACCTGTGAAAGGGATTCTGATGCTCCATTACCTCGGAGTGAGGACACAGAGTCCAAAGGATGATATAGCAGAAAAGACAGAGTGCTGATGGATGAGGGGAAGGGTGACTAATTAAAGGAGACTGCAGCTGCCTCACCTCCATTCCCTACGCAGCCACAGCTCTATAATCTGCTTTATACTTGGGGGTTCCGTGATCATGGAAAAGGAATTCTTATGCTAAAATAACGTGTAAAAACAACTGCTATAATTATAAGAAAGTCTTCCCCACACAAAAAAAGAAAATACCGGCTGTAGGAAGTTTGCTTGGAAGTGGTCAACTTTTGCCTGGCCTTCCCTCCCGCTCAGGGACTGAGAAATGAGCCTTCCTAAAGACCTGATGGAAACATTGTTTAGAATCCCAAATGGTTTCGTTGAAAATGAGGTTGGCCATGAAGTTGGCATTAAGTCAGGGCACTGTGTACAGCGATGTGTGAGGAAAGATAAGGCCACAAAGAGAACAATAAGATATAGGTGAGGCAGATGGAGTACCACAGAGGTTAAGTTAGGCATGAATGGAAGTATCTTGAGAATAATTGAAATATGAAAGGGAGTTCAGAAAATTCATCTTTGGTACATAGGTAAGATTGGTGACATATTAAGATTGTGTGTCTGTGTGTGTGTGTGTGTGCGCATGCGCAGTGGGTCATTCTTTCCAAAAATGGTGAGCCACCCTGCCCCACTCCAGCACTGAGGTTGCCTCCCACCTCAGCAGTTCAGTGGTATGTGCCTTTGGCAAAGGATTTGCTCAGCATGTAGGTATGGATGTGATGGCAAAGACACAATCAGAGGATGGCCCGCCAATTTGTTAGGACAACTGTCAATGTCAGACTTCCCAAACACAACTCAGGGGCACCTTTATGTGCCATGCTTCTCCTAAGAGGATTTTAAGAGGGTCAGGAATCTAATCTAAGCCCAAATCTAAAGATTTTGAAAATGTAGCTTTTAGTGGAGGAGCAGGAGAGTAAGAAGCAAGATTATACTTGTTAACCTTAATTCCTTACTTGACTCTATCCAAACTAATGGATGATAATACAGTGGGACCTTGGTTCTGGAACTTAATTCGTTCTGAAGGCTATTTGATAAGCGATTTGTCCAAAAACTGAAGCATTTTCCCCCCTTTAGAAATAATGTAAATTCAATTAATTCATTCCAGACCCCCCCAAATGATTCTGACTTAACCTTTTTTTATATACAATACATGTTGAGTGTACTGTTTAATCTATAAAAAAAACCCAACACCCTTCTTTTTCTTAAATTTATTGAACCGCCCCCTACTAGCCTTAAAAGAATCACTTTCCGTACCCATTCCACGGGTGTCTTTAGGAAGTCAGTTTTTGGCATCTTCACTTTTAAAAAAAAATCCTCACAAGCAGAAAAGGCTGAGTGCCGGTGGCCTGTTTTCCCATTGATATTTTTTTTGGAGAGAATAGAGGGGAGGAAGGAGGAGGAGGAGAGAGAAACATTGATGTGAGAGAGACACATCGATGGTTTGCCTCCAGTTCATACCCTAACCGACCAAGTCTTTGACCCAGAATCAAACCTCAACCCTTCAATCCATGGGCCAATGCTCCAACCAATGAGCAAAACCATCCAGGGCTTGGCATCTTCACTTTTTCACATATCATTGCCTCTGAACAGCTTTTCTACCTCTTCAATTGCTTGTGATTATTGCTTCTTTCACACCCTTAGCAACATTAGCACTCTTGTGGCCACTTTATGTTTTAAAATTGTGCTAATCTCGTTTGTTTGTTGCCTGAGAGACTTTTTTTTTGTCATGCTGAGGTATCAGCATGAAAGGGTGGTCAGGTAGAAAACAGAACTTTGGTTTGACAACCGAGACATTTTTTCATGAACAACTTGGTCAAGAACCGTATTGTTTGAGATGGGAGACGTTTGAGAACTGAGGTTTGACTATCTTCTGCTCTATGTAATCCCTTCCTCAACACTAGATAGAGGTTCTTGTTCCTGTCAGTCCTACAGTAATATTCTTAGGTGTCTCTCACTAAATAGTTGTCATGTTCTGCCCTGGAGGTAACTCCATGTCATCAGGAGGGGATGATAGACAGAAACATATATAAACACACACTTGCTTTCAAAAATAAATATAGGGCTTCTAAAAGGTGCTGTGTAAAGTAAGCAAGCATCCTCTTCCTTGCAAAGCAGGCACACAACTCTCATCAACCTTGTAACCACAGCCTGTGTTGGTATTAAGACTCAGACCCCTGAGGGCTTGATACCTGGCTTAGAGTGATTCTTTGTCTTGTCCTTGATTTCGGAATTAAGGTCTTTGGGCTTCTTTGGTTCTGTGATGTATATCTTCTAGTAGACAATCCAACCAAAAGCAGGATCCCCAGGCTGCTGCACATAACCTCCTCTGGTTTGCTCCTCCCCCTTTTCCTCCATGGGAACCAGCGTCAGGACTCCATTCAAATCCTCCATGTTTTTGTGCAGGTCTGAGACAGTAATAGGGGGAAGATCAGGAAGATCTATTTGCAGAGCAATTGGGTCTGTAAAGTTGGTTCCAGTTCCCATTGTTATCTTGATCTTGGCCTGAGGATATAAAGGCTCTGGTGTGTTTGATATTTTTGTGATTATACTTTTAAACTTCTGATCAATGAGAGACATGGTTGACTATTTGAGACTCTTGCAATAAAAGTCCTCAGCCTCAAATCCAACTTTTAGCATTCTCAGTAAAATATCAGAACTTTATCCATTCTATCTATTATCTATCTATCTATCTATCTATCATCTATCTATCTATCTATCTATCTATCTATCTATCTATCTATTATTGGCCTATCTATCTCTATCATCTATTTTTGATGCAAATACTGTCTTGTTGAAGTTGACCATAGGGTAAAAGACCTCATCTATAATAATAAACGCATAATATGCTAATTAGACTAGACCGCTGAACGACCTTCCGGATGAAGCCAGGGCTGCGAGGGCCGAGCCCCTTGCATGAATTTCATGCATCGGGCTTCTAGTACATATATACTATGAAGGAATTTTTCTATGCATGAAACGTGTCTGAAAATCTAGTTTTTGGGGGGAGTGAGGAGGAGGTCAGGGTATTGTTTTTGTTTGTCTTCTGTGTAGTTTAACTACATCCCAAGTAAAGAAGAGGACCAATAGTAAGTACCCACTAAATACCAGACACATTGTTAAGTACTTTATAGACAAAAACTCTACAAATACAGTGGCTCGTGAGTATGAGGTGACATCTTTCCATCTCCTTTTGTCTCCACCATCCCAAAATGACTCTTCTCAAGAGTGTCTTAAGGGAGCTGTCCTCTGATCTAAAATGGGCAGGATAAAGAAATGGAGATGTTCCTGGAACTTATTAGCTAGAAAATAAAGGGCTTACAATTAAAGGTGGTTGACACTGGCCCAGAGAGTGACGTCATTTTTGAAGTTGCTTTTGAAGTTCACCACCTCTTGACCACGCAACCCCTCTCCACCTCCCCTCTGTGCCCTCTGCTGTCTTCAGGCTGATCTCAGGCAAAACTGTAAAGGAGTCCCACTGGCACTAATAATACCCTGCCTCTCCAACACACACACGTACAATGCACACACACACGTACATGCACACAACAAACGCACACACACACTCTGTAGCGGGTGGAATGCTACTTCAGTTGCTACTCCTGATTCATCACTCAAGAAAAAAAACACACCAAACAAACAAACAAAAAACCCCCACACATCACCAGGCTATTCCTTCAGGGCCCTGCTTTCAGATCTGGAGCTGATAGTCTAATTGGGGCTAATGTGATAATGGGCAATAATGACTTTTAGTGTTTTTATCAGACATTTACATTTTAACAGGGCCCTTGGGAGATACATGATTAAAGAGAGGGAATGGTGGGGAATGTTTAGTGAAGGAAAGGAGACAGAGGGGCTTTTCAGAGCCTCCCTAAGTGGTACTCCCTAACCTCAAAAACCTTCCCCATCTGCCTGAGTTCCAAGACCCTATCAAACCCATCTGAACCCTCCCACCAAGTCTTCTCCACTCTCACAAACCTTGCCATTCATGTTGCATTAAACTAGGCAAACGAGCAAGAAAGGAATGTTACTACTGCTCACTCACCTTAACATGACAACCTTACTTTTTTGTTCGATTCAGCCTTTGCTCATACACAGACTTTTCTTTTTCACACAAGGAACTTCTTGGTTTTAATCACAGAATCTTTGTGTCTTTGCCAAAACTCAATTTCCCCTTCCTCTCCCACAGAGGGGCGGCCTGGTGAGTTCAAGAAATCTGCTTGGACGCTTAGCTCATGCCAGGCCAGTGGCCAGAAAGACCTGAGAGAAAGTTAATGGTTAGGGGAGGGAACGTTTTCCGTGCCAGGAACAGTCCCTCACCTGTGTAGGTGGGTGTGCCCTAGGGGCCCAGTGAAGCAGGTCCTTGTCCCAAGGGGATGGGGATTGCATGGGTATTTAAAATCCAAAGAGCTTCCCCAGGGGGCTCTTGCCCAAAAGATGTTGTTTTATTTCTGGTTTCAGCATCTTGGTATTTTCCTCTGTCAATAAGTAGTTAAAAAGACCATGTAAGTGTCAAGAGGAAGTAAAGACCCTGGGTAACCCACCAACCAGAGAGTCAGCTGTTCCACCTGAAAGGACTCAGGGGGTCCTCTCTCCTGGGATCCTCCCTTTAAACTTCCTCTCTAGGCTCTTATCTGGGGGTGGGGTGGGGGACTGGCTTTTCAAAGTCCATTGAAATTGCCACTGTCCAACAGGCAGTTGTGGTGCCTAAGAAGAGAACCTACGTGTGTGGGGGCTTCCTGGCTGGGAGCCCCTTCAGAACCTGCCACCTGCATAGCCAGAGCGAAGGTCTTGATGCCAAAGCAGAGGGGACTAAATATAAGGTAGTACATGAGACAGATGTCACTCTCCTATCCCGTCATCTCCTCCAGATTTGAATTTCTGCTCACTTTGCTTTTACATTCTCCCTTCCTGATGGGAAGGGAGCGTGCAGGTACTTTTCACCTGAAACAGCTGAAAAGAACAGTCACCAGCAAATCAATTCCTCACCCATTAATAGGTTGTCTCTCTGTTCCTGAGACACAGGCATAACCTGGTTAGACCTGTTTTGTTTGAACACTAACGTGTGAGTTGGCCAAATGCAAATGAGCCAATGTTTGTAATCCTTTATTTTATTTTTTTAAAGGGCCCGGCAGCCAATCAGAAGAGGAGGAAGTGACTTAGGGAATTCCCGGTTGGTGGCTTATTGCTTAACATCCTACAAAATGATTTAAAATTATTGTCATATGCATTTATCTTCACTCTGATGAGGGCTCAGACGTGATAACAGCCCAGGTTCCCCATCCCCGCAGGAGCTGGCGTGAGGGCTGCCAGCCGCCTCCCCTCCATTAGCCACAGCTATTGGATTTCCCACCCAGAATCTTTAGCAAATGAGGTAAGTCCTTATTTTTAAACCTTCTTTAGAATCTGGAATTCAACCACCTGAGTGGAAAGAGAAGCCTGCTAGAATCAGACAGATGAAACTGAAGCAGACTCCCGGAGGCAGCAGGCAGGAAGTAAGCTCGCCTCACCTGTGCTTGCCTCACTGGGTCTTAACAGACGTGTACGTTGGGGGGCAGTTGGGCTACTCTGGACGTGAGCTGTGAATTCCTTGCGTTGAGCCTGGATGTCTAGTCCCTGTGTGCTTTCCCTCTATCTGTGTGACAAAGCCATTTCCCTGGGTTGAATTCTGAACTGAATAGGCAGCTAGCTCGGTGAAGAACTGGTTGGCTCAATAGCTGTTGGGGCTCATGTTCTCATTTTCTAGAGACATCTTCTGCTGGTAATTTTTCTGACTCAGTTGTAGGGAAAGGCAGAGTCCTTTTTGGTATATTCGGTGTTAGAAGATGGCCGGAAATAAGCAAGGGCGTTCGCATCCACACCGGGAAAAGCGGCCAGGCAGCCCAGGTAGGCAAGGGCATTGGGGAGAGCTGCTTGCCTAAAAATGACTTTGTCCAAAAAAAAAAAAAAAAAAAAAAAATTTGGCACAGAGTTTCGCCATATCACAAGGTGACAAAATAACCTTTTGTTTGTCCCATAATGGACTACTATGACCACACAGGCAGAACGTGAGTCAGCAGCACCAAATGCCTTCTAAGTCAGGGACTCTTCTGATTTGGTTTGGACACCATGGAGAAATATTGGCCCCAGGGTGGGTGCAGCTAGGACAGTGAAGAATTCATCTTCTTGTTGGTAAATAATACCACCGAGTTGGGAAGGTGACGTGTTCGCCATCTGCCTTTGCCAAGGTCTGGTATACTCCCGGTATTGAGGGAGCATGTGTCTTTTCCAGATGAAGTGCGCAATTCTGTGAGCCTGTGTGCACAAGGGTGTCTGCTGGTCGTTTACCTTAGGGGCAGGTAGAGAGTGAATGTTCGGGTTCTGAGAACTTTTGGACGGAAGGTCTGGTTCAGGCTTTGATTCTATAGTCATGGGTGTGAGGATATAGTCAGATAGAGCCTTTCCATGTATAAAAGGGCAGCCGGGGATCACGCGTGGACGTGTGCTAATTTCAGAGGTCAAGGGAAGAGCCAGTTTCCAATAGGAGAGATGAAGTTCTGTTGTTAGGATGAACTGCACGGAGAAGCAACGCTATCCGAAAAGGCTCTTCAGAGCTCGTAAGAGTGACATTCATCGCTGCATTTGGAGGTTGGAGAAGGCCCCCCTGGTTCTCTTTTTGAGACCCAGAATCCTGAGACTGTAAAATAACTCTAAAGCCATTTGTTAATCTGAAGGCCTGTAGGATTACGCCTCTTCCACACCAGTCACCGATGGCTTATGTGGCTAGATATTTAAAAAGCTGGAACCTGGAAACGTGAAATGAGGGTCATTTGGAAGTTTGTAATCACATTTGAAAAAATGAATACAATGGAGACCATCCTTTTCCATGTTTCCAAAGTATTTTACAAAGGCATGTTAAAAAAAAAAAAGTAACTTTGAGGGAACCACTGTGTGTAAGTTCTCTCGGGTGACTATGTGAGATGGTGGCCCAGACTGGGCCGTCTTAGGGTGGCTATGGGTAGGGCGATGCCTTTGATCCAGGTGCCATATGTACCAAAGAGCTCAAATTCAATTATATATTTTCTTTTGTGCTAACAAGCATCTGTTTGTTAAATTCAAACAATCCTTTCTGTGACATGTTCGTTTCTTTTAAAAAATACATTGTGAGCTCCCCAGCATGGAAATGCCTTGTTCCTTTCTGAACCCCGGAGAGGCCTGGCACCTTCACACTTCCCATCCCAGGTCAACGCACCCATTCATTCACCAGCTTTACCCAGATCCCCTTTCAATACCTTTACGACTCCGTGAGAGGCTGAGACAAAATGAAAACCGAGAGGTTAAACTGTTTACTCAATTGCATTCAGTTGGTGAATTGGAAACTGGAAGGAATTCATAGCAGGTCTTAGGTCAGAATGTGAGTGCTTTGGGCCACAGTTCCCTGCTAGGAAGTGGAATTTAGCTTTTGTGAATCTAGTACTGTTTTATTTCCTCCTCGTACCCCTCACCCCCTCCTCCAAATTAGGGGCTTTTAGCCCCGGGTTGTGTTCTTTAGACCATCTCGCTTTTCTGAAAGCCCAGCGCTCAGAACCTTGTTCAATGTTAAAGCATCAAACACAGACACAGAGATTTATACAAGTCATTAAAAAGTTATCCGGTCTCCCCTGACCTCAGATGCAGTCATTTCTAAGTCCTTTCAAAGAGAGGTGATTTTCAAAGGCCTCTGGGTGGGGTGAGCACCAAAACAGCCATGGCAGAACCTGCTAACACACAGGAGAAGCAATGCCACAGTTTTAAGGAACCAGATACTATAAAGTTGGAACCTGATTTTTTGGTGACACCCTTTTGCTGCGTTTCAGCCCATTTCTCTTGTAAAGATGGCTTTCTGGTAGAATTAAAGTGACAATCATTTCTGTTGTGGGTGGGGCCCTGGTCAGGAGGTATTGACTCCACTGCAGGCTTGGTGTTTAGAGACCATGTGTTCTCACCCTGGCGTGGTTACGGGGGTAACCGGCCAAGTGGGTCAGCCGAACCTGCGGTACGATCGTGATCTGAAGACAGCGTCAGGATGGCAGCCATATCTTGCCAGGATTCCCTTAAATCCGTTGGATGACTGCAGAGGTGGGAAAGATAAACTCTATTTAGTGTGTTCTGATTGCAGTTTTAAAAGGATTTTAAAAAAATATCATTTGTCCTAAGGAACAGGCAATTGTGCTCTTATTAGAAATGTGTGATTGCTATGTTTTTATTTAAATTGGACAGGGTGTTAAAGGGCCAGACCATTAAGCTGTGCAGGAAATAAGCAGTGTGGTAGGGAGAATGGTGTTAATATTGAATGGGGCATGTGTTCAAGCTGAATAGCACTGATGTCAGGAAGCTGGGATGTGCTGGAGGAGAAATTTCCATGGATCCCTCAGAGTTATTTGATAAAAAAAATGTATTGGACTTCAGAAGGGAAAAAACACACACATTTCTTTAAGAATTTTCCCTGAAGAATTTCAGATTCACCTTGTGAGTGATTGGAGCACAGTGTGGATGGGGAATGGGGGGTGGGGGTGGGGGGCTTGTGTGTGTGTGTGTGTGTGTGTGTGTGTGTGTGTGTGTGTGTGTGCAGGACAGCGCCCGGGACTGGCAGTCAGAAGGCCTGCTTTTCTAGCTCCGGCAAAGCTACGTGCTCGGAGCAACACACTCCACCTCTCTGGAATTCAGTCACTCATCAGGATAAAGGAGTTTGACTCTGATTGTCTTTAAGATCCATTTCAACCCCTAGAATCTGATGACTAGGAAAGAATGGAAGGTCAGCAGAATCCATTCCAACCCCGAGATTCTGACGACCTTCCTATGCCTGGAGGTCAGCAGGTTTTCCTGGAGTCTGTAAAAGCTGAGAATGGGGTAGAGATGCCCTTCTTCCTCAGGATGAAAGAAAACCAGTAGGAGCCTTAAATGGCTTCCTTGGGATCTTCAGAATACTGGCTAAGGGATATAGGTGGAGGTACCAAGACCGGATACCTGGAGCCTCTACTGGGATGTTAGAGTCTGTTCCCATGACAACATCCCATCTTGATCAATCTGCCTCCTATATCCAAAGTTGGTGGGAGTGCAGAGGTGGATGAAGCTGACTGTTTTGCGACCACAGGGAGCAGTGGGTGTACATGAGAAGGCACTCTACTGACGTCTTCTATAAAACACCAAAGCCGTCTGCTGGAAAGTGAACTTTCAGACACAAGTGGAGCTGCTCAGCTTGTGTGGTGCTGATCAGCTCACTTGACTGACAGTCCATGGATTCTTGGGTAGATTGGATGGACAGGGACTCACTTCTCCTAGAGGAAGACCCTAGGGGTAGCAGAAGGGGCGCATGATTGGCTGAGCCACTGGGCAGCCAACCTGGGGACGTGTTGTCTGCAGCAACCAGGCCTGCACCAGGGTCAAGCAGGGTGGCCCATTTAAAGAGGCTCCCAGGGTTTTAATTGGCCTTGTTTTAAAAGAGACGTGTTGTAAAAATACTCTTTTAAAAATTGATTTCACTAGCACCTAACCACACTCTGTCTCCAGTTTGTTTTACAGGGCTGGGCCCCCCTTATAGTTCATTAGATCCACATTATCTTTTTTTTCTCTGCAATCTTCTTCCACACCCTGACCCTAAAGCCCCCTTTCCTTCCTTTCTCAGAAGCATCTTAATAATTATTAAAGTTGTCTGCCTACTTATTTACAATATGGCCAGCATCAGTTCATTCAAAACATGCTTTCTGATGAAAACAAAGCCGAAAACAAAAAGGAGCCCCAATGCCTATTATAATATTTTGATTATTAGACTAATAGACCACCTCATTAACCCCACTATTTTAACACAAGGACTTACTTTTGCATGACCTTATCTAGATGCACACGTCCTATGATACTGTTGTAATTGTGGTGACCTTAAACTTTCATATCCTGTCACTCCCCCCTCACTCTATATTATTGACACAAACAATCCTGGGGGTTAGCCGTCTTTTACCCAATTATGGATTTGAGAAATTTCCACCACCCCGCTGGCTCTTTCTCAGCTGGATGTAAACTTCTTCTAAATGTCTGAATAGTCTTTCTTGGAATCTGAAGAAGGTCTTCTTTTTTTTTTTTAATATATATATGACAAAGGATCTGGGAGATCTGGAAAGAATCTTGTAGAGATTATTTTGGGATCCCTCTCGGGACCCTTTTCAGCAGTTCCCTTAGTGGAGATAATGATGTGTTCTGGTGGCTCAGGTATGTGTGGACTAAAAGGTGAGGCTGTTTTCAGCCTTGTCTGCATGCCGACTACCAACAAGACTTATTTGGTCTTTGCAGTGGGTGTTAGATTTGGCCCAAATCCAGCCTCAGTCTCAATTATGTCCACTTGCAAAATTAGAAGCACCTCAGTCCCATTGTAATTCCACTGGTCAGAAGGTGATGGGTTGAGGCACACAGATGAAGGGCAGACTTTGCTTGTATATTAAAGGGGCAGGAGGCTATGAGTTTTGGTTGCCTGGAAACAGCTGGAAGGGTCCAAAGAACATTAGGTTTAGCATCAAAATACCTGGGTTCAAATGTGACCGCGCCGTGGGTAGCTGAGTGACTCTGAGTGAGTTCTGTAGGCCCTAGGATCGAAGTTTCCTTACCTGGGAAATGGGGTTAATGACATCTGCGCAAGACTGCTGTCGGGATGAAGTTAGACACAGAATCTGAAAGCATCAAGACAAATGCTTGTGAGTAAATATGTGGTAATCTATGGAGTGGAAATCGAGGATAAAGCCTCAATATGAGTGTGTTCAGTGAGTCTCTGTTGGGTTGAAGTGTATGAATAATTCTGGGGTTTGGTTTTTTGAAATGATCGATGTTGGTTCTGCACTGTGATCTTGGGAAAGAAATGCTATAGGTTTTCACTGGGGAAGGTGGGTGGCAGGAAGATGGGCTAAATCATCGTAACTGAGCCTCATCTTGGGCTGGCTGCAAACCACACCCCATGGGGGTGCCGGAAGACCTGACCGGGCAGAGCACAGCTCGTTCCTATCCCTGTCTCTGGATGCCTGGCAGGCAGGAGCCTCCAGGAGAAACGGATCCCCCTCCAGGCAGTGCACATGACTAACTTCATCTACCATTGCCCACCCCTACAATTCTGGAGTGTGCTTCCACACACCTACTGCCCACCGCAGGGAAGGTATTGCCCTGGGTGTTCCAGAGGCTTTGGAAAAAAATCCTACTTATTATGCCAAGACACTCTGGGGCCTGCCTCCTGTAATTTGTTCAAATGAGGCTTCTGGCCACATGGAAGTGGTTTCTAGAAGCTGTTGGAGTTGAACAAGCAGTCTTTGCTGTTAATAAAACAGGAAACTTCCTAATCTGGGATCCGAGGGTCTCTTGGTATCCATGGAGAGAATCCAGGGAATTTGTGAACTTGGATGTGAAGAGTTGTTTTTATGTTCAGCAAGCCAACTAGAATTTAACAGTTTCCTTTGATACGAATGAAGGCAAAACTCCACGGTAGCATGAACTGTAACTGTGACTGTCACCTGGAGATGTTACAGGCATGTTCCTGTCACATTACACTTGTCGCAAATTGTCTCCAAATAGTGACATTCAGCACTCCTATATTTCATGGAGGTTATTAGACCTATACTACATAATCTTAGTTTATGTCTTAATGAAGATGTACATATATTGTTATATCGCACATTTATTTTAAAAAGTGTTTTGATCAATGTATTTCAATAGACACTTGCTTTCTAGTCTTATATAATTGATTTTGTCCTTTAAAACAATTTTGAGGAGGGGTCCGTAGGTCTCATCAGACTTCAAAAATGGATCTATGTTATAAACCAAGGGTGAAGAACTCCTAATTGAGAGCATTCTCTCGCACAGGGCTAATGAAAAGACTTCTGAACAGCGTCAGCTAATGGATGGTCTCTGTCAAAACACGAGTATGTATTTCCCACGCATGGTTCCTGCCTATGGGGAGCTTTAGAGTTGCAGTGGGACGTCAGCATCATGAGAATAATGACAACAGCAATAATAATAATGGTGATAATAGCTAACTTTTGTGGAGGGCCTGCTGTAAGCCAGGTGCCTTCACAGGCACGCTCAATGTCCTCTTTAGTTTATCTTTTTATTTTATTTTTGTGTGTCATATTTAGTTTAATTTTCCCAACAACTTCCAATGGTCATTGATGGGGCAAAAGCAGAAAAGATCCCGCTCCCATCCCCCGTGGGGATAGAGCACTGGTGTAGGTGAAGGCCAAAGATCTGGACACCAGTCAGTGTCCAGATCTGCAACCTGTGCCGTCACGCAGGACCCTCCCTTTGAAAGACCCTGTGCTCAGTTTCCTGCCCGGTTGCTGCTGCCTTGCGATTCTCAATACGCTGTGAACAGGGGCCCGGCATTTCCCTTGGGCACGGAGCCCTGCAAAGTATGGTGCTGAGCCTGCCTCTGGATGCGGTGAAATTGTTCCAACAGGTGACGACTCCCGAGGCCGGGACACTCTTGTGGAGAGCCAGCCCCTGCTCCTTCTCCTCTGGCCCATCTGGCTGAGCGCTGGGGGAAAGCTGAGGCCTGGCCAGCAGGATGCTGTCGCTTTTTTGAGTTGGTGCGTCTTCTAATGTTGTTTGAGCACCAGAGACTTCCTCTGAACCCCCTTGAGGAGTGGGAGAAAGCTGGAAGAAATTTGATTCCTTGGAAAACCTTTCTGGTGAGCAGTTGCTTGCCTTGTGGATGATTCTCCCCACCACCCCCATCATCTTTTAAAATAATTTAAAATATTTTTCAATTACAGTTGGCATACAATATTGTATTCGTTTCAGGCGTACAACATAGCGGTTAGACATTTATATACCTTACAAAGTGACCCCCCCCCCAATAAGTCTAGTACTCATCTGACACCATGTGTAGTTATGACAATATTATTGACTCTATTCTCTCTGCATTTTTTATTTTCCAGAGGGTTTACTGCATAGACCAGTGAGGTAGGAAAGGCAGAGTAAAGTGTGTTCCGGAAGGGAAAATGGGACAAAGTGAGCCAAGTCTGTCCTTGTGTGAAGGCACTAAAAAGAAACTTGAGCTTTCTTGCTGTCATTTAGTGATTATCGGTACAAAAAGAAAACCCCAATTCTTCTAAATAGGATATCCTCTAATCTGTGAGAAAAATTCAGGTATTGCCCTAACCGGTTTGGCTCAGTGGATAGAGTGTCAGCCTGTGGACCAAAGGGTCCTGGGTTCAATTCCGGTCAAGGACACGTACCTTGGTTGCAAATTCCTCCCCGACTTGGGCCCTGGTCAGGGCGTGTGTAGGAGGCAACCAATCGATGTGTTTCTCCCACATTGATGTTTCTCTCTGTCTTTCTCTCTTCCACTCTCCCTAAAAATCAATGGAAAAATATACTTGCGTGAGGATTAAAAAAAAGAGAAAGAAAGAAAGAAAACTCATATATTATTTGCTTCCTAAACTGCAAAGACGATAATGGCATAAGCCTTGTGAGGTTCTGTCTGTTTTTACAAACTGCTCCAAGGTTTCGAACAGGGTGGTGGACTCGGTGGCAGAGGCTGAGACCTTTCCTGGATTGATTGTTGGAGTGATGGGTTTATTTATTCAGGCTCCTGGAATGACACAGCCACAGTCTTTCTCTCGTCGCTGTGATGTCCACAACATGGCAGGTCTGTCATCAGGACCCGTGACAGCTCAGACATCAGATGCTTTTCCAAAGGAGCCCTAGTTCCCCCTTAATCTTTCAGTAACAATAACTGCTCTTTCTTCATGGCTAATAAGTCAAGCCCAACCCCTGGGTCAATCAGGGGCCTTCAGCAGGAAGCCAGGCTGAAGTGTTGATGGACAGGTGTGAGTGGCCATGAAATAATGCTTCTGTAGCGTCCGCACTGATGTGTGTTAGAGGGACCTTTCATACCAGGGCACAAGGATGATTAGTATGCCTCCTCCTCACATGTAGGGGGAAAATTATAGGAGCTGTACTTAAAGGAATCTCAACTTCCAAAATAAAAATATGAAATGCTAAAAGACATCCCCCCCCTTTAGAAATATAAGAATTCGTTTTCAAAGCTACAAAGAATTAAGTGGCACTCCCCCCTTCGATATATTTATTATAATAAATCCAGTTCATTCACTAGCTCTGTGTCTTTGGGCAAGTTGCTTAACCTCTCTGTGCCTCCTCATCTATAAAATGAATAATATTAGTACCAATGTCCAGGGTTATTGCAAGGAGTCAGTGAGGTCATTCCTGTCAAGCGTAGCTCAATTCCGACCACATCGTGAATGCTCAGTAAGTAGGAACTGTCATCACTGTCATAGTTTGAGTTGTTGTTTTGTAATTATACAGTCTTTGAGATTCCAAATTAGTGGCTGTTGACCTTTCCTTAGAGTGTCTTGATCTTTTCTTGGGAAGAAACATGAATCTTAAAATGGTCAAGTCCATTGTCCCAGTCCATCCCAGCCCCTCCCCGACTCTATTCCCCCGCTCTCACCTCCCTCCACCCTTTCTGCATTCCTGCGCGGTTGATCTTATTTATTTTTCAGTCAACTGAGGGTGTTGTTAAATCTTTTCTTTTTCGGGCTGCTCGATTTGGTTCTGAGGCACTCCACTCCCTGCTCTGCTCATGACAAGAATGCTTGGGAATGCTCAGCCAGCCACATCCCTCCCCTGTTGGAACACCCTGTTCTTAATGCTCCTTGAGAAGTGGCGTTTCTGAGGCCTTTTCCACTGCCCTGACCCCCCACTGAGCCAGTGGTCTGGTGGTAATGAAGGTCAAGGGCACAGAGACAGCTGGGGAAGGTGGTCATCTAGGGGAACCCTGTGCTTTCTTCTCGAAGCTTAAAAAGAGATATTAAGAGGCTTCTTCTGCTCTCTGGGTGATGATGCCATTGCTTAATTAGTGTTGTCATGATCTCCATTTGAGTGATTTGTTTAGCTCTCTGTGGCCCTTTTTGGCTTGAGCTCATCATGTGATATTGACAGAGGGATGAGAAATGAGAGTGTGATGATGCTTGGATTAATGCAGAAATCACACCTTGAGCTTAGGTCCTTTCCACCTGGGACGAGGGACCTCAAGTCACTTGGCAGGACATGAGTGAGTCTGCACAGCCCGCCTTTGAGGTAGGTATGGGTAACCTCATTTCCACAGTGGGAAAGCTATGGTCTGGGGACTGGGTTTTCAAATTATGCTCTTTGCCCAGGGCTGGACGTAGGAAGTCTGTGGGAGAGGCCAGAATGAGATTCAGGCACTCTGAGTCTCTGTTTTAGGAGGTAACCTGCAGACCACACCTACTCCCAGGATCATATTGACTTTCGGAAGTCGGCAATTTGGAGGAGTGTGGTTTGGTTTTGATGCTATCCCAGCGGCCCCTTCTCTGCCCATGTTAATCTGATTCATGATCTGACCCTGGGCTGGCTGGAGGCTGGCCATGTCATTCTGCAGATCTTGGACACCCCTCAGCGCCGCCACAGAGCCAGCCAATGGAAAAGTACAGTGTCTTCTGGCCTGTAGGCCCGACCAGCTCTTGCTGGCCTACCTGATCCCTCTTACTTCCGAGGGAGTGGGTGGGTAGCGTCTGAACTGAAAATGCAGGGTTTTGTGTATGTATTGGTTTTTTGTTGTTGTTGTTTTTTGGTTTTTATAGGAAAAACAAATTGGCATGAATGCTCAGTGAAACCAGCTCAGGCTGTTTGGGCAGATGCCTTTCTTTGCTTTTTTTTTCTGTTTATTTTCTAACAAATCAATGCTTAACTGGTTGTTATCGGAGCAGAGCAACAGGTGCAAAAAAATAACTCTGCTGCCAACTCAAATGAAAAGGTAGGGCTTATGCCCTCTGGGAGGTATTCCGAAGATAACAGAAGCCCCTGCCAGCACCCGAATTAACAGCTCTGTTTACGGTGGGTTTCATGTTAACAACCTGCTCCTAGCCCTCCTACACATAAACACGGCATTGTCTCGGGAGAGACATTCAGCCATCCAGACAACCAACGGCTTTATTCTGCCCCAGTGGTGATTGGTTTTGGCTGGGGCTGCTCTGTGAAACTCAGGGGCCTTACCCTGCCTGCCAAGCTGACTTCTTCGTAACCTCTCTGTGCCTCCTTCGTAAGGGTTTCCTTGTGAAGGCAAGGGCATGGGGTTGCCGGAGCGAAGAGGATCGGTCCTGCTTTTAAACGTAGTTAAAGTTCTTTTCAAGGTTGGTCATTTCCAAATGCCAGCAAAGGTTGTCTGTCTCTCTCTGCTCTTGCTCCCTTCTGTCCCCAACTGGAGGTGGGGACTGAGCTCAGATGACTTTGGAAAGAGCTACCATTGTTTTGGAAGTGCTGTGCTTGCTGAATAGTCTACTGGGGGAGGGTAGCATCTGTGTTTTGTCCCCAGAACCCAGCACAGTGCCCAGCATCTAGTAGACACTATATGTATACAGATGATAAGTAAGAGAGCAAGAATAGAATCTCCCAGGCCTTCTCTTGTTGGTTGGAGTAAAGGTGTCTCCCAACTCCATATACACTGAGTGGCCAGATTATTATGATCTCTGAACGCATAATAATCTGGCCACTCAGTATGTGTGTGTGTGTATATACATATATATATTAGAGGCCCGGTGCATGAATTTATGCATGGGTGAGGTCCAGCTAGCCTGGCCAGGGGGAGGAGTCATGGGCAGTTGACTGGCCTGCCTGCTGGTCAAACTACTGGTCAAGGGGACAATTTGCATATTAGCCTTTTATTATATAGAATATACACTGAGTGGCCAGATTATTATGTGTTCAGAGATCATAATAATCTGGCCACTCAGTGTATATATGGAGATGGATAAATATTTATATTAGTGGGTGGTTAAGTAACCTTTGAAAGGCTAAGATGGGGGTGGGATCAGGTAAGGGGTGACTCAGCCAGCCACCAGATTCTCTTCATAGGAGGAACCGTCATAAAAATCCTCTGCAAATGCTGTGCTCTGAGGTCGGGTTTGTTTGTTCAGGCTTCAGAGACTCATCCTCGTAAGCAGCTGAGCCCTGCCGAATTTCCCAGTGAGGTGGTACCGGGCATTGGGACCTGCTTTAGTTCAAGCTGACAGACAACGTGGTGATAGAATCACATGGACAGATTGGAGCGTGAGTTCTCCGGATTGAATGCGTAGTCTCTGACTTTTCAAGGATTTCCTGGCATTTATGGATGTTTCCTTTGAGACTGGTATCTCCTTATTGTGGGAAATGAGGGAAGGCAAGTAAGTGAATCTATGACCAGAAGCTCTTATCGTGAGGGGGTTTAAGTGTTGGTGAAGGGAGGTTGGTAAAAATGTAGGTCCTGATTCCTAGATCATGGGTAGGATCCCAGGAAACTTCAAGTTTAACCCCTCTCGGGTGAGGAGGATACAGGTGGTCTATTGAAACACCTGTATGGCCTCTTAGCTAAGCAGGAAAATAAGGTCATAGGGTCATCCTAGATGCCACAGTCCCTCTGCCTCTCCAAAGACCTGCAAAAGCCTTTGGTTGTAATAAGAGGTGAGGCCTCTTTTTTTTTTTGTTTTGTTTCGCTAAACTTTCTTTACTTTAGGATCATTTGGTTTTGGAATAGAGAAAGAGGGGTAGTGGGAAGACAGATGCTGAAGTTCAGGATGGTAGAAAATCTGCTGAATTCTTCACTTCATTGCCAAACAGAGGTCCAGGGTGACCTTGCTGGATGCATGGCTTCCCTGTCAGCTGCTGAAGGAGAGGGACAGCGAGGCCCTTCTGGTGTCCCTGTAGGGGAACAAGGCAACACCAAGGTTGAGTAAGAGAGCAAGAATAGAGTCTCTCAGGCCTTCTCTTGTTGGCTGGAGTAAACCCCAACCCCGACTCCACTAAAAAGTCTTCTTTAAATTTCAATCCAGCCTGAGAGCGAGAGAGAATTCTTAAAGATCCTTGGTGTCCATAGATCTGTAGGGGTCAATTGAAGGTCTTTGGAAAGCCCAGGGCCCACAAAATACAGCAAAACCAGGTGTGGACGTGTGGTTTTGGTAACAGGGGAGAGCCCTGGCTTCTACTGAGATCTTGAAAGGCTCTGTGACCTTTAGATTCAAAGCTTGCCTTATTCTTCATAGTTTGTTACATCTGAATGGGACTGATAAAGGCTCCGGAGGCCATGTACGGTCATCTTGTCTTTCAATCAACTTCAGTGCTTGTCTGCTGTCAGTATCTTCATCTTGTCTGAGTCTGGCACCAAGAATGATAAAGATCAGCATAATATGTATATTTATTTCCAAATGGCTTACAGTCAGTAAAGTGTATCTATAATGGATCAACACTTGGCCTCCCGAATCTGCATCATTGCTCACGAAAACGCTTGAAAGCCCAGGAATAGTACTTCAGATGTTGCCCCCGGGAGCATGAAATGTCTGCTTCAAAACACATCACAGGGTTATGAAATTACCTGTGATGTCATCCCGAGAGGATCAAATACATTCCCCAAGCTTGATTCACATTTTGATTCACTTGAAAAACACGAGTTTTGCCTGTATTACATTCAGTGAGACTTTGCACGTACGTGAATTTTCTTCCCTCCTGGTTGGGAGTGTAGTTCCTTTGAAACGACAGTCATACTGAAACGGGAAGTCAGGACGCTGTTGCAACATCCGTAAGGCAAAGGCTTGGACTTCACCTGCTGGCAACTGACGAAGGACCCAGAATGGTCTGGATGTCGCTGTCATTGCCACAACTATTGTTCAAAATGCCTAATTATTCTGCTGGCTGGAGGAGTAACATTACCCAGGTTTGTGGCAATTTGGGGCTGGTGTGGTTGAACGAATGGCAGACCTTGGCTTTGATTCCAGTCCCCTGGGGCTGGGCACAGAGAATACAGGCACAAGCTCTGCTTCAAGTCTGCTCTGGGGCCCTTAGCGGCCACCCCCCCCCCCCCCCCCCCCCCCCCGTCTATCATAGCCTTGCAGCAGGAGCAGACTGTGCTTTCTGGCCTGAGGTCTCATTCAGGTAAAGCACAGATAATCATGAACCAGCTTAATTCCAAAATATAAAAGAAAATGATTTATAGGGTCTTAGAGAAAGTATCTTGCCAGGCTATGGCAAAAATAGGTATACAGTCGTGAGTACATAAAACACAGAGTTTATTCTTGTATTATTATTATTTGTTAATTATTGTATTGTTTTCCATACGAACAACTAAACCTACATTTGCCCTATCCTGTATGCATGTATGTATACATGTATGTGTATATGTATGCCTGTGTATGTGTACCTATGTATCTGTGCATAGCTCTGCTTTAATGGCTCAAAGAGTATCATGAATGAAACTGTCCCAGCTTTGGGACCACTAGCATATTCCTACCTAAGCATATTGCAGAAGAGGCAGAATGAAGGCAGCTTTCCATTCTTTCATTCTGAAAGGAGCTCGGATATATTAGAATGAGAGGTAGCCTGAGATTGCTCTGGCAAAAGGGAAAGAGGGTCTCAATCAGGGTCCCGCATGATTGAATGGGCCAGAGAATTTTATAATCTTGGAGAAGCGTGGTAAAGGCATGAGGCCCCAAATGGCACAGGGAGAATGCATGACTATGTATGGAAGGGTGTGGGGGTGAGGATGAGCTGAGGGCAACATTCTTCTCCGGCAAATACCTTCTTCTCAGCATAAAGTGGCTAAATTCCCAGGGTTTATTGCTAGACAGTCCAAGATTGAATTCTGTTCTAGCTCCAATTCTTGCTAAGCTGTGCAACCTTGGACAAGTTACCTAACTTCTCTGAGCTTCAGATTGGCCATCTGTGAAATAACTTAACATTAGCCTTATGGAGTTATTGTCTCGACTGAGATAATGCATTTAAAACTATTAACAAAGAGCTGACACATTTTAAGTGTCCAGTAAGCCTTAGATACTTTAGTGTAATATATAATAATAAAAGCATAATATGCTAATTATGGTTAGGGGTGATCAGGACAGCCAAACGACCTTCCGGACATCATTCCAGACGTCCTTCCAGACGAAGCCACGGTGGCGGGGGCCAAGGCAGAGGCAGTTAGGGGTGATCAGGCAGGCAGGCAGAGTGGTTAGGGGTGATCAGGCAGGCAGGCTAGCAGTTAGGGGCGATCAGGCAGGCAGGCGAGCAGTTAGGGGTGATCAGGCAGGCAGGGAGGTGAGCGGTTAGGAACCAGCAGTCCCAGATTGCAAGAGGGAGGTTAAACTGGCAGTCAGACATCCCCCGAGGGGTCCCGGATTGTGAGAGGGTGTAGGCCGGGCTGAGGGGTCCCCCCGCCCCAAGCACAAATTTCATGCACCAGGCCTTTAGTAATAATGATAATTATCATTATATTTACAGCATTCAGTCCTAGGTCTCAGTAACCCCACCATGGAGCAAAAGACATTCCCTCCAGCTGAGCAAGCCCACGCTGGGCTGCATTTGCCTTTGCTGGGAGGGTCTCTCTCAGTATGTAAGAAGGAAAGCCAGTTGAGCAATCCTTGGCCTTGATAGGAGTGATAGGAGTTCTGAGACTCGGTATAGCCTCCTGGATTCTGGGGTACATGGCCCCAGCTCCCTGCCAGAGTCCCAGTGGTGCGCCTTCCTCTTGCTTTCTTGTCTCTGTAAGCTCCAATCCCAGACCCTGTGCTTTGTAGGAACTGAGCATTCTCTGGCAGGAGCTAACATTTAGACATGGTGCTCTCCTTTGCACCTGTACACCAGCTGTGGTGTGGGAGTGCAAGGCAGAGCGATACCCGGGGTCTGTGGAGGTGTGCTCTCCCACGGCTCCTGGCAGCCTCGGGCACAGTGTGTCTTGTGGGAGGAATGGAGGCAGGAGGAATGGCTTTCCGTCCCCCAAGCAGGCACCATGCCCACAGGGACATAGCACGGCTTCTGTGAGCAATGGCTGAAAGACGCTGCTCATAGCTCAGCCTAATGGTGCATCCACACAGCAGCCCTGAATGGGGTGTGGGGAGGCAGCGAATCCAGCTCTAGGCTCCACAGTGCCAGCTAGTATAGATTGTGTAGGTGGAAGAGGTTAGAGCCCTTGCTTGAAATGAACTTGGCCCTCAATTTCCTCCTTGGATATTCAACAAAATAGTGACAACACGACAAATAAAAAGTATTATTATAAGAACCAGCTAACATTTACAAGTGCTTACTATGTATCAAATACTTTTCTATGAATTTTACACGTATCTTCTCATTTTATCTTTCAACAACCCTTTTCATATCGTCTTCATTTTGTAAATGAGGAAGCGAAGGCCCAGAGAAGTTGAATTCTCTGTCCAAACTTGCCCTTTCAGCAAATTGGCAAAGCCAGGCAGGATTTGAACTGTGGCTCTCTGACTCCTGAGGCGGGGACACTAACCATTATACCACCCTGCCTCTGAAGAGTCTGCCCTGGCTCCAAGGATGTCTCCAAATCCAACCAACACAGTTTCAGGAGACTCGGGGGCGGGAGGGTAGGGTGGGTGGGGGGCAGGCCCTGTGACAATTGCTAACATTTCCTGGCACTTGCCGTGGATGAGATGACATGCCGAGCATTTTACATTCTCGTTGGATCTGCACATCAACTCCATCCCCTCCTGCTTTTTGTCATATGGGGAAACTGAGGCTTTAGAGAGGGTAGTACTTCCCTAAGGTCAACACAGCCAGCTGGCGGGCTGAATAGAGATTCCTACCCTCGCTGTTCACTCTCGCTTTCAACCTGAGGCAGGAGCTCTGACTTGGCCCCGAGAAACACAGCGATGCTGGGCTGGTGTGAAGCTCCTCTCACCTTGAATTTGTCCTTTCAGGGAGCTCCAGTCTCTGTGGCCACGTTCACCCTCTCCCATGTGTGCCCCGGAGCCGCGGGCAAAATGTGAGACTCTTACATGTTAGGGTCATGCCAAGCGTTGTGGTCCTTGCCCCCCAGTCCTGGGGATGGTCAAGCTGGGGCCGGAAGGGACTCTAACTTTGATGAAGACCTAGAAGAGGTGTGGGCACAGGGTGGTGGGTCGTCTCTATGTGTGGGTGGCACTGAAGCAACTTGGGGCTGTGTGGGAGTTTGTGCCCATTAACAAAGAGGGGAGCAGAGAGTGGCCTGGCTCTCCCACCACCACGCAGGCTGGGGCCACCCCGGCACAGCACAGCGCTGCTTCTGCAAAAACGTGTTTCGGATTGGCCAAGCCCTCCTGGCCCGTCATTTGCAGGGCAGTCAATGCCTAAGAGGTCCTGGCTGGAAGCCTGGTGTGAGGTTCTCATCCATACATCCTGTAGTCTACGGGGCAGGGGCGTGGCTCCTCCTCTTCCAGGAAATTGTACATGTCTGTCTCCAGAAGCGTCAGTCTTAGAAACGTTTGCACAGAGGTAACGTCTTGGTCAGTGAGAAAGTTTGGATGATTAATGGGAGTCTAGAGCCAAATACTATTCCTCCCATTTTTCTTACATGTGAAAGGGGATAAGTGAAGGTAGATGAAAAACTTCCCTGGATAACCTACCTTGCATTTCAGTCCTTGGGTTTGAAATGCAATTTATAGTTTGTGTGTGTGTGTGTGTGTGTGTGTGTGTGTGTGTGTGTGTGTGTGTAATTTTTAATAGCCCAAGCAACAATTTATGCTATATTTCCAGAATGCCACCTGGGAATAGACAAAGTTGGCCTTGCTACCCAGTGCATTTTCTTAAACCTCCACTTAGGACGCCATTACTTGGATGATTTGGTTTGGACCAGGCACTGTACTGGGGCCTGACTGTCCCCTATCTCATTTCATCCTCCCGCAGGCCTAGGTGGTTGGCCATGCCTGTTTCCCAGGAGAGAATAGAGACACTCGCAAAGGGTAGGGGACAGCCCAAGGTCATCACACTAGGAAGATCAAAGTCAGAGCTGTCACTGCCATAGGCTCTACTTTTAACCCGGTTTTCTCACGGGGGATGATTTAGCTTTCGGGGACACTTTTGGGGTTGGGGATGCTACTAGATTCTAGAGGCCAGGGATGCAGCTAAACATCCTGCAATGCGCAGCATGATCCTGCAACAAAGAACCACCCCAGCCCCAAACATCAATCATGCAGAGGTTGAAAAATGCTGCTTTTCACCTACTGCACATGACTGAGGACCGCCCCCCCCCCCCAGAATCCCCCCTTGAGCTAGGGATGAGGAGGGGTGAGTCCTTTCTCTAGCTTGCTTTTGACTCAAAGGATGGAGTCAGTGTTACTTTAGGCTCTGAATTTACTTCCTCAGTCCTGGAAAAAGTAAAGCGTGTTAGAGAAATATCTTGAGAACGGATGTTTAAAGAAAGGAAAGGAAACTGGTTTTCATTGAGGGCACGTGTGCTGGTGCTGGGTTAGACTCCTTTAAACCCATTAGACTACTTATCCTTCAAAGCAGTCCTAGGCTTAAGGGACATCCATGCTTTCCCTGACTCCCCCCTTAAACCAGGGAAGAAATAAGTTAACATACTCAAGGTCGCCTGGCTCAGGATGGAGCCTGAATTCTAACCCAGGCTTCAAAGATCCCAAGTCTCCACCTCACATCCTTGATGTTTTGCTGTTTTTTTTTTGTTTTTTTTTTGGTTTTTTTTGTGTGTGTTTTTTTAAATTTTTCTTTTGCTAGGAAACAATAAAAGCTATGCTGAAGGTAAAGCAGGAAGCTTAAAGAAGGGCATTAAAGGATCCCCCTACTTTTAAATGAAAAACATTGCTTTTCACACCCCATAAAGTAATCATAAGGTACGTTAGAAATTCTGTATTAGTATATGGGAGCGTGGGCGAGTTGATTATAATAATGCTTTTAAAAAAATAAATTTCAAGGCGCATTTATTATCCATGATCTCATTTGATCTCCACAACAGTCCTTGTGGCTGTTGGGGTGCAAATGCCCTCGTTTTACACCTGAAGGACTATGCCCCGGGGCGGGGGGGGCGGGGGTGGCGTGGAGTAGGGCTTGGTGAAAGGCCTTCAGCTGTGTGAGCCCGGGGCCTTCTGTGCCCACCCCAGGGGCACTGTCCCTGCAGTGACATGCTAGACTAGAGACACTGACCTCCTTTTCTCACAAGCCTGGGTGAGCTCAACTGAACTCTGACTCACTAAGGATTAAGCCACATAAACTCTTTTATGAGTAGTAACCATTTACTGCGCCCTGTAAAAAAGGGGCCCTCACTATGCTGGCTGCTTTCCCTAAGAAAGGGGGTGTCAGCAGGGAGCAGTGCTCATGTATGCCAGCCTCTTGGGGGGGAGGGCAGGTGGTGATGGGGCAGCTGCGACTTTGTAGTCCTCAAGGTTCTTCTCTGAGGAGTTCTGGATGCCTCCCGAAGGTCATGGCAAGAAAGGATGTCTGCCAGAGGAAGGGGGCTTGTGGGCACCGGAAACCCAGGGGGAACTGGTCCACGTTGTCCTGTGACATTCACTGAATTCTTTTCTGCTGCCCACTAAGTTCTCTCCATGCATGGACTCATTGGCCTCCTAGTACTTGGAGGGTGGGATTGTTCCCGTTTTGCAGGTGGAGAAAGTGAACATCAGTTTTTGGCTGAAGAGACTTGGAAGTGGCTCAAGGTCATGCACAGTAACAGGGGGATCCAAAAGCAGGGAGCGTAGCCCTTACCTCACCCTGCCTGCTGGGGTTTTCTTTTGGGAAGTGGTGACAGATCTGAGCCAACCAAAGAGGTAACTCAGAATTGGCCAGGGCAGGTCTTGCTTCCACTGAAAAGGCCACTTAGAAACAGCCCTGCAGGCAAATCCTTGTGAAATAATAGTTTCAGGGAAGTCTCCCCTGCCCATCCCCCCAGCCTGGAGGGCCTATTCCTCCCTGCAGATGGGCTGGGCTCTGAGCTTCAGCCCTTTCAGGGTTAAACAGTAACCTTTTTACTGCTTGTGGTTGAGCAAATTTTGGCGAGGAACAAGCCCAGCCTTGAGCAAACAGGAGACCGGCCATGCCCCTTCCCTTCCCCAGCCACCCCTCTGGGGACTGAGAGGTTTTCTTTCGCCTTGAAGTCCCTCACCTGATTTCGTAGCTTTAGGGCGATTGTTCTAAAACGTAGTGGGATGGGAAAAGGCCCAGTTATTGTGAAAAAGAGAAAGCTGTCAGTTGGGTTGTTTTTTCCTTCTCTGAGGGTAAGCATCGTGGAGGTTTCTGTAAGGGAACTTAAAAACCAATTTAGTCGCCCTGGCCAGGGTGGCTCAGTTGGTTGAGCATCATCCTGTGCATGGGAAGGGCTCGGTTCGATGCCCAGTCAGGGCACATGCCCAGGTTGTGGGTTCAATCCCTGGCCAGGGTGCGTGCGGGAGACAATGGATGGATGTTTCTCTCTCTGAGTCTTTCTCTCTCCCTTCCTCTCTCTCTCTAAAAATCAATAACATATTTTTTTAAAAGTCAATTTAGTCACTTTCTTTCGTGTTTGTGTCGGAGAACTGAAAGCCATGGCTGTTTCTGGTCCGGGTCACCCGGGTTATCCAAAAAGGTTGCGTCTCTCCTCCCAGTGACACCTGCTATGGTGCCATGCCCTATTTCATGCCAAATGCTTACGGTGTAGGAACTAATTTCCAATCAAGGCCCTTTCCACCTTCTACACAGACTGCATTTAGGCCCAATTTTTGTCAAACAACCGTGATGACGATAAGAACAGGCTCAGATCTAGGTAGTTAATAATCGTCATAAAGGTTTCTGTCTAACCTAATTAACTCGTCATCACTGCTCTGTCCCCAGTACCTAAGATGGAGCCCAGCCTTTGGTAGGGCTGATACATTTTTGTTGAATAAATGAATACATGAATGACTTTTGTATTCCTTTTCCAGGCCCCTCCCTTTCCCTCTCAGGCCCTCCACAGAAACTAAGGAGCAGTGGCTAAATCACAGCAAGGGGTTTTGAGGGCTGGAACCACTCTGGGTGGGCACTTTGATCCTGGAGGACACTTAAGGATGCAAGCTCCCCACTGCACCCCACCCCCCCCCCCCCCCGACCCCAAACAGGCAGAAAATTTTCTATGATCTGCTGCTATGAAGCTGGCTTCCTCTCCCTACCCCAACATTTAGAAAGTGCGGGTTACCTTCCAATCCCGGTAATGGTCAAGCACCTCTGGAACCTGGCTGATCTCTTTTGGAATGACTGAGCATTCATTTATGGGGCTGAGGTCTGAAGGTGGAGGGTGCCTGGCTTGGGGTGAGCACATGATAGATGCTGGAGAAGTGAAGAAGTATTTTCTAAGTGTAAACTTTTTACATTGTCTAAAAAATTCAAGCAAGCCCATGACAGAAAGGCTCTTCTCCTGGGCCCTTTACTGAAAAAATGAGCCCTTAGACTGGAAAAGTCACCTTTCGGTCCCTTTCGGAGCTTATGATAGTCTAAGAGGAGAGAGAAAGCTGGTCAGAATTAGTACCAGGGAGGAAGGGAAGGGAAACCAAGGATTCCTGACATTATCATGCAGCCAGATACTGGCAGAGCTCTAGATGAAATATGACAGAGGCCCTCTGACCGCTGCCCACCCACGGCAGATATCTGCGCTGAGGATACTTGCTGGGTGCCCGGGTGAGGGCCTCGCTGGTGGGCTAGGACTCCCACACAGGTGCCAGGTCTGTGCCTCTACCAGCTTGGATTTTCATTGTTTGCAATTCCACTTTAAACAAAATCTCTTTGGCATTTTCACTATTGTAAAAAAAAAAAAAAAAAAAAAGGCTTGGCTTCTGGCCAGACTCGCCTTGTGAGTAGGTATTGCATTTTCCCTTCGTTTCATTCCTGATCGGAGATTATTCATTATGAATAGGTGGCTGTAAAAACTTGCCTCGTGCATATGAAAACTGAACCTGGAAATTTTTAATTGCCAGTGAGTTTTGCTTTTACTGAAAGGGCCGTAGAAATAGGCTTTGGAGGCAATGGTGGGAAGGGCAAATGCTTTTTTCCTTTCTTCTTGAATTAACTCTCTGACCTGTACTCTCAGATGACGTTTGTCCAAGAGGCACTGACTGAACGGGCTGTTTGATCGCCTTACAGATCATGATTCTGGAAGGAAGTGGTGTAATGAATCTCAACCCCAGCAACAACCTCCTCCACCAGCAGCCCGCCTGGACAGACAGCTACCCCATGTGCAATGGTAAGGCTCTCCCCCCCCCTCCACACCCCCCCCCGTGGGTGTCGCGCCCGGGGTGGGGGGTGGTTTGCTTTGCTTTCATTAGGCTTCTTTTTCCAACTTAAGGTATGAGAAATGCAGCAGGAGATGTGAGGAGCCGCAGGGGCGGGGAAAACCCTTCATGCTGGAGTTCTCTCTAGGCCCCGGTGCTACAGGCTAAAGCCCACTCGATACCTTTCGTGGTTTCCTCCCAAGATTCAAGGTTCCGGGTGGGCAGCCTGGCAGACAGGGTTGTAGAGGAGATCCCCAAAGGGAAGGCCACCTGTTGAAACTTTTAGCAGTATTTGGCTTAGGATATCAAGAGAGGATAGGAGAGAAAGGTGTGTGTGTGTGCGTGAACATGTGTGTGTGTGTGTGTGTGTGTGTGTGTGCATGTGTTGCACGGAAGCATGGAATTCCAGGAGGAGAGGGTTATAGCAGCTTCATCTTTTAATTTCATGATCCAGCGACCTCCCTTTGTCAGGGGAGAAGAGACTTGTCAGGAGACCGTGAGCCCCCCTTTGGTGCTTTAATCTAGAACCTATCGATTAGAAGAGGGAGGCGTTGGTGGTGGGGCTTAGAGAGGGTTTGGTGACCAAGCCCGTGGCTTACTGTAGAAGCGAAACTGAATCAAGTGGTTGCTGAATCAGGGCCCCACGCCCCGTGTGAAGGCATTCGGTTTGGGCAGACTGCTGTGTGGCGAACTGCGGGATTCTCCCCTAAAAAATGGAAAAGGCCTGTTGGGAGCAGAGTCTGAGGAAGAGTGGGAGGATGATGGAAGGATTATGCTCTCCAGTTGCAGCTGGTCCATGTGCAGCTCTGCCTCTTAATGCGGACCCCCAGCCAAACATGGTGGAAAGCATGTTTCCCTTGCCTGGTCACCTGGCCCACCAAACTGCTGCCTTTTCTGGGCAGTGACATCTTCTGTTGCTGTGGGACCTCCAAGGAGGACTCCAAATGGAGCAGGACGGTTCTTCAGACTGGACCCTCCATTAAGGCAGCACTTTTCCTGTTCGCTTAGTTGAAAGCCGGGGTCATTTGTTCAGCAGGGAGGAGAATGTAGGTGCTGCTTTTACTTCTTAATTTCCAGAGGCCTCCCAGAAGGCCCAGCTCCTGGTCATGATTGGTGGGATGGGGGAAGTCCTTTGAACGACTGAGAAGACCTGAGCCCTTAGGAATCTAAAATTTCAGGACTCTGACCAGTCCAATGGCCGATGGGGAGAATTTCCCAGTCGACTTCATATAAAAGTCTCTGGTTCTTTCAAGTTCTAACGGGATGCACTGTCAGGAACTATCCTCTCATCTGGGTCATGTGCAGGTGAGAGAAGAAATTCCTGCAGGCCAGTTGTTGGGTTATTGAGAGTGATTGCCTCTTGTTTGCACTCCCAGAGCTGCACTATCATAGCAACACCATTATTTAGAAAAAGAGAACCAAGATTCATGGAACCACACAAAAATATCCCATCCTTAAACAGCTGTATGTGAGACCCCCAAAATGGAGAGGAAATGGAAACATCCAGTCTAAGCTCTGTGTGTTTATATATTTGGAAATATTTCTATGTAATTTAACTTTTGGACTAGATTTTCCCCAGTCCTTGTCCCTATTCCTCTCTACCACTGGCTTCTGCTTCAGGGCCCACTCTGAGGGTGTAGGGCTGCTGTTGTCTGGCCGTGAGGTCTGAGGAGTAAAGTACATACTGTGAGTAGCAGCTATTACCCAAGCAGCCACCTTTATGCCTAAATCATCTCGACCTCCTGGTTTTAGTGCTCCTGAAATCTGGAAGCGGGGGGTGGATTCTGAAGGCGTGAGCAAAAGTGGGGTTGGGTTGGAAACATTCTCCCTTCAGCCTCTCCTTGGGAGGTGTTGAGAGTTATGCCATGGGCATTATGGGTTTTTCAGCTTCTTGCAATTCAAACTGTATCTACAGATGATCACCATTACCATCATCATCATCAAGTGGAAGCTTGTTAGGAATCCAGAAGCTCAGGATTCTGTGGAATCAGAATCTGCATTTGAACTGCATTCCCTGGTGATTCATATTTACATCAGGGGTTGAGAAGTACTGATGTATCATGACCTTGAAGCAAAAGTTAGGGACAGTTTTCTTGTGCTACGCATTCCACCCTTGAGTTTGTGGGGATATCTGTGTGTCATGTTCAGCTAGATTTCCCTGCTTTAGCTTAGTGGGCTGCAATAGTACATTCCCCTAGCCTAGCCCCTGCCCCTCACCTTTCCAGAAGAGAGCATTCCCCCTAGATCTCTGTTTACAAGGAGACCATAAGACCTCTCAGCCCTGTTACATGCCCCCAAGGCTGGCTCTCTCTTCTCCATCCCCCAGGACTTGGGGCTGATGATGTCTCTTAAGAGAGGATGAGATGGTAGCCATACATAGATGGTTAGCCTATACCCATGGTCGGCAAACTGTGGCTCGCGAGCCACATGCAGCTCTTTGGCCCCTTGAGTGTGGCTCTTCCACAAAATACCATGGCCTAGGCGAGTCTATTTTGAAGAAGTGGCGTTAGAAGAAGTTTAAGTTTAAAAAATTTGGCTCTCAAAAGAAATTTCAATCGTTGTACTGTTGCTATTTGGCTCTGTTGACTAATGAGTTTGCTGACCACTGGCCTATACTAAACGTAGCAACTTTTATTGGCTTGAATGAAATTTGCTTCACTGGTATTTGAATTAACCATCTTGTGAATGCACCTCACAACTTTTCAGGTTCCCACATTATTTCTTTTCAGCAACAAATTCCACTAGAGAAATCTATAGAGAGCACCTAAGATGGCAAGGCTTCTAAGGTAGTTTTCATTGGAGGTACAAAGATGTGTGAGACAGGGCCCATGACCTTGAGCATACAATTTACAGAGGAGAATAAGACAGTACTTAGATACTCCTAAAGGAAAGCAGAACATGACAAATGTCATTATGAGAAATACCCAACACGTCTCCTGGAGATTCCGAGGACAGCAGCCCTCGCAGTAAAAGGGAATCTGTGATGAATTCCCTCGTGGGGTGGTCAGAGTTTGAAAGCTGTGTAGGAATTTAACAGGGAGTGATTGGTAGAATAGAAACTGGCCTGAAAGAACAACATAGAAAAAAGGCCAAAGTCATAGGTCACTTGAAGAATCAATAGCTAGTGAAGAGCCTCAATGCGTGGCTTGGCAGTTTTGTACCTAATTTCAGTGGATGATGGGAAGCAACCTAAGTTAAGGTAACTGAGTAAGGAAATGACCTTGTTGTAGCTATAGTCACCAGTGTGGGGTAGGGGTGGATCAACACAGTTAGCGGATGAGGAACCTGGACCACTTTGGGGAGAAGCAAAGGCATCATAGAGAAAAGAACCTTACTCCCAGGCCTCACTTTTGGCTGACAATGGTCTGAATTTGAGATGTGGATGTGTATATGTGTGTGTAAGAGAGAGAAGAAGATGGGAAGGAGACAGGGGGAAGAAGAGAGAAAGAGAACTATGTAGGGGTGAACAATAGCTGATAAGTTGCTGAAACTAGCAATGCTTTCTCTTTCATGGAACTTTGGGGGAAGGTGGGGAATAAACTCAAGATCTCAGAGTATTTCAGGTCTCATGTCCTTATCCAGCTCCCAGGGGTAAGTATTTGATACTGAAGAGGGCATCAAGATGCACAGAGGCTAAATGAATGGCCCCCATCACAACTAGAGAAAGAACCACACGTCCAAGAGCCTCCTCTCCAGAGCTTGTCTCCTGCTCCGGCCCCCTCTGGTGCACAGGGACTGTGGTTGTGATCCTCATGACTTCTGGCAGCCAGTGATGCATCCCCCCCGTCTGGGATTATGCCAGGAACAACCACGGATCACTCAGAACCACCCCCTGTTTTGCAGTTTCCAGCGGGTTTTTTGGAGGCCAGTGGCATGAAATCCATCCTCAGTATTGGACCAAGTACCAGGTGTGGGAATGGCTCCAGCACCTGCTGGACACCAACCAGCTGGACGCCAGCTGCATCCCTTTCCAGGAGTTCGACATCAACGGCGAGCACCTGTGCAACATGAGTTTGCAGGAGTTCATCCGGGCGGCGGGGACGGCGGGGCAGCTCCTTTACAGCAACTTGCAGCATCTCAAGTGGAACGGTGATTATCTTTCTTCCATCTTGCTAGGAGTCAGCCGAGAAGAGCAAAGTCCCTGCAGCCAGCAGGGATCCTAGTCAGGGGCATCCAAGGATGGTCTCACTTCCAAATTACTGTTTCCAAGACAGGGAAGTAGAAGGGAGGCGAGAGAACAAGCACAAAGCCTGGGCTGCGAGTAGGTCGAGTCCCATACAAGCCCAGGGTAATTGAACTCTCTCCTTATGGCTGATGATCCAGGAGATGTGCTAGCAGGGTGTTCATAGAATACTCGCCCCTCTCAGAAAACGTTTTCTTCTTTGCCTTGCAAACAGGGTTTGATAGTTTAATTCCCAATTACTTGCTTGCTAAGATCATCATGGCTATTTTTTTTTTGAAACTTCCAGACCTAGGTTCTTAAGATGGGACCTAAGATGGTAAGAAGATAGGCAAAATTAGATCTATGTTTGTGTTTTGGGAGGGAAGGGGAGCAGACTTACAATATTTCAGCAGATTCTTAAAAGTTCTGTTAAGTAACAACAACAGAAAAGGGAGTTAGTGCTAATGGTCTGGACACATGTAGGAAGTTTCTGCAGTGATTTCTGGAGTTGGTGCTGCCCTTAGAACCAAATGTCTTTCTTAAAATACCTATAATAATAAAAGCTATAATAATAATATGCTAATTAGACTGGAGAGCCGCACGTCCTTCCAGACAAAGCCGCCATGGTGGGGGCTGAGGCAGAGGCAGTTAGGGGTAATCAAATAGGCAGGCAGAGGGATTAGGGGCAATCAGGCAGGCAGGAGAGCAGTTAGGGGCGATCAGGCAGGAAGGCAGGTGAGCGAGCAGGAGCCAGCGGTCCCAGATTGTGAGAGGGATGTCCGACTGCTGGTTTAGGCTGAGGGGTCCCGGATTGTGAGAGGGTACAGGCCAGACTGAATGACTCTGCCCCCCTGTGCACAAATTTCGTGCACCAGGCCTCATATATATATATTTCAGAGAGGAAGGGAGAGGGAAAGAGAGATAGAAACATCAATGATGAGAGTCATTGATCTGCTGCCTCCTGCACACCTTGCACTGGGGTTTGAGCCTGCAACCTGGGCATGTGCCCTGACTGGGAATCAAACTGTGACCTCCTGGTTCACAAGTTGATGCTCAACCACTGAGCCATTCAGGCCAGGCCAAATGTCTCTCTCTTTTTTTTTTTTTTTTTTTTAAATATATTTTATTGATTTTTTACAGAGAGGAAGGGAGAGGGATAGAGAGTTAGAAACATCGATGAGAGAGAAACATCGATCAGCTGCCTCCTGCACGCCCCCTACTGGGGATGTGCCTGCAACCAAGGTACATGCCCTTGACCGGAATCGAACCCGGGACCCTTCAGTCCGCAGGCCGACGCTCCATCCACTGAGCCAAACCGGTTTCGGCCAAATGTCTCTCTTAAAAGGTCTCACCTAGCATCCTGCCAGCCACCATTTAAACACTGTGCACCGTGATAGCTTATACACACATGCACACATGCAGACGACTTGTCTTGTAGAATGTCTTTGACACTGGCATAAAGTTGCCCTGATAATGGCTATAAAACAAACAAACAAAACAAAACACGAGCTCCTCTGAGAACAACAGCTGTTTTGGAAAGCAGTGATGTATAACAAGAGGGAGCTGGCCTGTCCACATCAGAATGATCGAGTCTGTCTTAGCAGAACCTGTATGTAGGCAGGTAGCTGGGCTTTGGAAAGCATGAGACCCAGGGCTATGTGCCATATTCGGTCCCTGACAGCTGCCATCAATGCTGAGCAGGTCCCAGTCTGGGCACAGAGCTGGCTTTGGTGCCGGCCATTTTGGATGACCTCATTCAGCTCCTGGGCACTTCCTTCTCCACTCCCCCCGCCCCCCACCTCACAGACATGGGTGCACATTTTTCTTTTACTAGAACCAAACCAAACAAGGCTCTATAAATAACCCCCAGGAATCTTCAGAAAGAGCAGACTTACACTTGAGGAATTAAAAATATTTACCTCCCCACCTCCAATTAAATCCAGTCCTTTAAAGCTTTGCCCTGATTGAAGCCCAAGGTGGGGAATCCTGGGAGGTGATGTGGCTGTCTTTGACCTTCCATCTCTGACCTTCCATGACTTGTTTGGTCCTACTGGGTGCTGCTGATGCCTCTGGAAGTGGCTAATGACCAATTTCTCACCTTTGATTGTTGTTTGCCTTTTGGTAGACATTCCATTAACTTACATTTATTAAGTATTTATGTATCCTAGGCACGCTGAGTGAGTTGATTCATTTAATGACTTTCTGAGAAAAATAAATATTGTACCCATTTTACAGATGGGACAACTGAAGGTTAGAGAGGTTAAAGCATGACCCCTGCTCCTGAGATATTTATAACCTGGCTAGAGAGGAAAATCATATGACCTTTATTCATCTGTATATACATGCTTTTTTATTAATGACACATCCAGAGAGGAGTTGCAAGGCATAAAGAAGGGAAGAATCACTGCATTTACTAAGACATATCTCATAGACGGGATCTAATAAGAATAGATTTGGTTACCTTTACCATCAAAGAAGAATAAAGCCAGTTAAATTAAACTGGTTTTCCTTGTATTTGCGTTTTCGTGTCGTGTCATATCTTAGTAGGGGAAAGCACCTTAGATACCATCTAGTAATGACTTTATCTAGTTTAATCCCCTAAATTTACAGACGAGGAAACCAAGACCCAGGAAGGCGAAGTGCCTTGCAGTGATCAGTGGAACACTGGCCTTCTGACTTCTGAAGTTCTGTTTCCACCAGACTGGATGCCTTCCCTATACAAGGCCAAATAATTCCATCCAATGTGGGTGCCCGAGCTCCTGATTTTTCTGTGCCAGGAAGTTCAGGCTTGAGTTTGTAGATCCAGAGAGGGAAGCCCCCTCCCATAAGCAAACAGAGGTGATCAGGTGATCAGGCAGTGGGACTGGCAGAAGCTCTTCCAAGAAGTCAGCTCCGTCCTTGTTTAGGTTTTGGCTCCATGTGGGCCTGCTCTGACTTTTCCAATTTACCCTTCACAGGCCAGTGCAGCAGTGACCTGTTCCAGTCCATGCACAATGTCATTGTCAAGACTGAACAAACGGGTGAGTAGTAGCAAAGAGAGCCAACTCGGTAGGCAAATCCCTGGCGGGGACAATGGGGAGTGAGTGCGAGGGAGTGTGGGAGCAGGAAGGAGCCAGTATTTTGGCAGGAAACCCAGGGACGCCTCTTCCCTGGCTGTCTCCAACGGGCCACCCTCGGTGAGCCTCATCCCCTGGGCTTGGGACCAGTGACTGCCAACTATTTCTGATTTCTAGACAGATGGTGAGACCAATTCTGCCCACACTTCTCTGCTTCCCACTACTGGTCAGGGCATTACCCAGGCTCCGCTCCAGGAGCTGGAAAAATTGCAGAGTCTACATGGGCCTCCTTCTTACCACCGAGTCAGGGGACTTGACCAAGTTAGAGGAAGCAAGGGGAGAGAAGAGGAAGGGTTTATGTCTCTCCCCCACCCCCCTTCGTAGGAGTGTTACACAAAAAGGACGAAGATGCAGACTTGCTGTTGTACTTACTGTGGTTTCTAGGGCTCTCAGAGGTTCCATAGGAATATGGAACCCAACTTCTGCTTTATGTGCATTTTTAGATGAAAGATTACTCTGGGCTCTGAATGGAGTCTACAGTCCCACGGTATCTATATTCATTTTTGTTCTCCTTCCCCCATCCCAATCTTTCACCTGGGGACGTTCGGTCACCCTTGGAGACTTGCAGGGGGCAATAACTGCCTCAAGAAATTGTACCCAATGGCCTTGCACCAATCAGCGTTCCTTGCACCTGGACCTTTGGCCTATGGCCTCTTGGTCTAAGGAGAGCTATGCAAGTCCCTGACAGTCCACTGGCCATGATGAGATTGTGCAGCTGCCACTGCTCCAGGGTCGCTCCCCAGGTCCTCATCAGTGAGGCTGCAAGCCGTGAGAGCCCACAGGCCTGCCTGAGGGTTGCGTGCCAGTCATTAAGGGCAGAATTGCCCCTTGGGGTGATTTGTGAGCCACCCAGAGCCCAAATTGGCCCCATGCAGTTATTTGCTCTTTTATAAGGGGGCTAGTCTACTATTATTAAAGAAAAAAATAATAGCTGCTAAGTATGTTAATTAGCTTTTCCTAGCCCTGCCTTCCCCCACAGACCAGGGGTTGGGTTACCTGGATGGCCTGTGCTTTATGGATCTGGCTGGCATAGAGGCAGACACAGGGGTTAGCAGAGAGATGGTGTGCCCCACCCCCACAGTGACCGGGCAGATAGCCCCACCATAGCCAGGATGGCATGCAGAGGTCCCAAGTGACTTGATAATTCCTCCTTGACCATCCAGACATTCTTGTGTTGCCAGTTCAGAAAAGCTAAGCCAAAGGGTGGAGGAGAAGGTCCGCCCAGGGAGGAGGGGAGAAGAGGCTCACGGAGGGGCCAACACCTCCAAACCTTTCGGTTCAGTTTGTTTTCAGAGACAACAACAGGTGTACGAGGTGACCCAACAAGGAGAGAGGGTGTAACCCCAAGAGATTGGGCTTGGAGTGCCCAAACACGTAGCTATTAGTTAAAATACCAGCTAAATCCCTGTGTCGTAAACAAGAGGACTTAGCCAGTGACTCAGGTTTTATACCTTTTATGTTGTAAAAACAAAATGAAACTCGGCCAGTGACTTACCACCCGGCCCAGAAATTCAGAAGCTGGGCAGGAGGGGAGCCGAGGACAGCCTTGATCTGTGAAGAGAAGAAAGCAGGAAGTTCCTGGTAGGGATGAGGTGAGAACTCCTTGCCAGATCTTGCAGCTCTTGGCCAGCCAGGAAAGAAAATGCTTCTGTTGGAGACTAGCCCAGATGTGGGGGATGTGTAGGAGCTGGGCTTCATTTGGGATAGGTAGAGGGGAGTTTCCTTTGAATCTGAAATCTGTAGAGTCAATCATAGTGAGACAGGCTTGCTGAGAGAGAGAGAGAGAGAGAGAGAGAGAGAGAGAGAGAGAGAGAGACGCTTTTGCAAGATGATGAAATGGGGCCCTACTCTTAAAAAGTTGTTGGATTTGTGTTTTGAGAATTTTACGTTGTCCCTTAAGCTAATTGGAGAAATCCTAGAGGGAGGGGGCTGTCGCCCAACTTGAGGAGAGATCTCTCTGGATTGCAGCAATGAAGACACTATGATGAAACTGACTAGACTTTTTTCTGACAGAAACATCATTAATTCCCCCAGGAACATATTACTGGAAAAAGTTGTTCATTAATCATGAATTTATTTGTCTCTAACAATGTCTTTTTCTAGTGTAAAAATATTCTGGTCCCTGTGCAGTAGAATGCAAGGCAAGGCCAGGCTCCTGAACCCACCCCCTGCTGTGTTCAGTCTGAGAAAATTCCCAGGAAACCCAAGCATTGGTCTAGGTCAGAATTTCACTGTTGCAACTTCCCCCACAATGCAACAGGTGCAGAACACACAGATAGAGCTATAGCAAAGTCCATTTCCCCAGGACACTGGAAGAAACAGGGAGTAACATTATTATAAAGTAACAGGTGGCTGAAGTAGCATTGTCTCCCTACTCTCTGGAGACCACCCCCCCCCCCCCCCCCCCGCCCCGTAGCTCCTCTGCCTCCCTAATGAGCTGTGAGTTAGAAAAGGGAAGCTCTTCCCCAGGGATGATGATGGCTGACCATTCCCATTTTCTGTCCTTTGTAGACCCTTCCATCATGAACACCTGGAAAGAAGAAAACTATTTATATGACACCAACTATGGTAGCACAGTAGGTAACTAACACCCCAGCACTGAATGCCCTTTTACATTCTGATTTTGCTATCCTAATAGCCCAAAAGTTCTGTTGTCAGAGGGGGCTCTCAATGTCCTTTATCTTTTCATAGCTACAGATTTGTTGGACAGCAAAACATTCTGCCGAGCCCAGATCTCCATGACAACCACCAGTCACCTTCCTGTAGGTAAGTTGTCCTGACAGCAGAGGCTGTGTGCCTCATGCAGTCACTTACTGAGTGTTAATGAGAATTACCAACATCCTATGTTTCCACTTTGCTGGAGTCTTTCTCATTAAAAGGCGAGGAAAGGGACAGAGTTACTATTCATAAAAGATCTGCTTTTGAGCCAATGTTTGTCCATTGAATATGCCCAGCATGGGTGCCTCTAGGAAAAGTGTTTGTCTCCTGTGAAACCACGTCGCTCTTCTTGTGTGACAAAAACTCTCTTTTCAACAAAAACTGGCTCTTGGGAAACTATCTGATAAAATTATTCATACTTGAGTATGCTTATGGGGGAAGAAGGCTATATTTGATTTTGGACAAACTATTTGGCTTTAGAGAAAGAATGTCTGACGGAGGTCCGTGAACCTGTGGCAATGGTCTTTGGGTAGAGGGGTAGCAATTGGAAATTTCCAGAACCCCAGAAATCACACTATTTTGTCAGTTCTTGAAGTCTGGCTCATCAGGACTCTCCAGCCACTTTTTGAATTCTGTTCACATTAGTTGTATTTGGTTAAGATTAGATGCACCTGTTGGCTATCCATGACGCAGTCAAGGTTACATTGAATGAGAGGGTTGGTCTGCTCAAAGTCTGGGAGAGGGGCTTTCAGATTATACTCCCCCCTCCGTTTACAAATAGCTACCTTGGCATGTACCAGGGTAGGAATGCGTGCACCAGGGAGGTGAATAGAGGGTTTCATGTTGACCCTCAATCTGGTGCGCACCTGCGGATCTGTCTGGGTTTGTGAAATGGAGCTTAGACTTGTCACAAGTGAATCGCTCTTTTCTTGGAATTGAATTTGGGACAACTTCAGACCTTGGATTTAAATGAGTGTTTGGGGAAGAAAGCACAGAATCAAACAATAACCCCTCCTCCCTCTTTTTTTTTTTTTGCTTTTGTTGAGTATGTTTTTGAGAACTGAAATAATGAAAGTTTTTGGTTTGAGGTTTTGTACAGGTCAAGCCCCTTGAATGAGACAAGGCTGGGAGCCAGTGTAAATGCTTCTGGAATTGAGGTTAAGAACCGTGGCCAATTCATTTCTCTACTCCTCCCTCCCCCCAGCGACCCATCCTATGTGTCACTCTACCTATCTGTAGAAATTAAGAAACAGATCCAACACTGGATTTGCCCTTCTGGGGGAACTGAGCCAACGGAGGTAACATTTCTGTAGCAATCACGGCCACCCCGTCCAGAGCAAGGTTTCAGAGCCGAGGAAACCACCCGCCTGCTCCCCCTCTGACTTCCTCTCACACTTCCTAAGGTGTCGCCTCCCACGTCCTTCCTTCCGGTTGGGTCTCTGGCTTACGGCAAAAGATTCCAACTAGAAGTAAGGTGGAACCAACCACTTCCTGAGCCTCGGGGGTTGTTAGGTCTTGAGGCACCTAGGAAACCTAAAAGCCATAATCACAGCCCTGCTGCCCTCCCCCCAGGCCTCTCTTCCGTGTCCTGACTTCTGAACCTCAGTCTGTGGGGCCTCAGAGGCCAGTTCCTGCTTTCAGATTGGCAGTGGCAGAACACTCACAGTCTCCTATTTTTGAAAAGGCCTTCTTTAAATGGGCTTTACAAATCTGCTCCCCATGATTTCCCCTGATCCTTGATCCCCCTGCCCCTCATTCCTACCCCCACGAGGGTAGAGTGTAACACAGGCTGGAAAACGAGATGATCAATTCATGTCTTCCACCAGAGTTATTCTTTAAAGAACCCACTGAGTGTCAGGGGTTGCCAACTTCTTTGGCATAACAGCCCTCCAGTAGGATATTTGATTATCAGTTTCTTTCAGGATAGTTTAGTGTCTCTTGGATGGGCCCAGAGCCCGTCCCCCAGCCAAAAAAAAAAAAAAAAAAAAGACCTTTGTTGATTGTCTGAGTCTTTACCTTTCATGCTCCCATTAGACTGAATGCAGTTAAGTACCTTTCTATGTTTTAATGCAAGTTACCAGCGGAGCGAAGGCGCGGCCCGGGTAAACTGATGCCCTCGGTGATAAAGGCGGGCGGGGCAGCGGGCTTTGTTTTGATTTCCCTGCCATCTGCCCATTTCATAAAATGGCTGCTGCCAGTGTTCCTGATCTGCCCGATAGTCCTCGAGCCAATCACGCCAACTCGGGCCTGATGTGTTTATTCACCGACTTGCTGAGCCCAAAGCTAGGGTGGCACGGTCTATTATAGCACTGAAATTTGTATATCCCGTAAAGAAATGGCTCACAGCTGAATCATATGCAAATGCTTCTAATCTTCGCTTCTCGTGAAGCAGCTTAGCTGAAGTCACCTTCTGGCTCTTGCATCATACACCCGGGGCTTCGCGCTGCCCCTGCCCTGGCCGGACCTTGGCCTGAGAGGCCTGGGCGCCCCGCGAGAGAAAGCCAAGCTGGACCACTTCCCCAGAGCAAGTCCTCCTTTTATAAGCATGAATCACCTAACCACATGGCTGCCTTCAAAGGTTTTGACTTTTATTGGGGGCTGAGGGGAATATGGAGGGGGAGAGGCCATCATATGAAAGGGAGGTTTCAGATCAAAAGATGTGAGTGTGAAGGCAGCTCAGGGATTCCGCAGCTTGCCCTCACACGTGGGACAAGGAGGCTGGAAGAATCAGGGTTTCCTTTAGCTTTTGGCGGCACCCTCTTCCGTGTGATGATGGAAACATTTGTATTGGGGAATAATTTTTATTTGGGGTCTTTCCCAAACCGGACGGAGGTCTAGCTTAGGTAAATGGCTGACATCTCAGAGAGAAAATCCCCTCATGGTCTATCTGGTCTGGGGTTTGTAAATCTGGAGTCCGTGGACTTCGAAGTGAGCCACAAGCCCCTGAGATTGTTTATAGATTTTCCCAAGTGTACAATATGTGCAGTTTTCTGGGGAGAAGGGTTTAAGATTTCCATCTTATTCACCAAGTCACCTTAACCCCAAAGTAATTGATTCAACACCAGCGTGGAACCCATACGCAACGATTGAGGCCAATAAACTGGGAGACATTGTGGTGTGTTTTTTTTTCTGAATTCAACCCTGGCTTTGAAATAAAGGCCCTGCCATTTGAAGACGAGCTTTGCTTGTGGCCTGCTGGGTAAATGCCACTCTTTGTCTGAAGAACAACGTGGCCCTGTCAGGGTGATGTATCACTGGGAAACCGGGGTGAGCGCCAGACCTGTTGCAATATTGTCACATCCTGATGGGATGTTGCAACCTCATCCTGAAACCTACAGGGAGGGAGAGTGAAGTCTCCTTGCATTTCCTGTGAATCTGTCCCTCTGGATTTCAGAGAAACCCGAAGCAGGTGCGGGTCTCTGGCTGACAACGCCGGGGAGGAATTCTTAACCAGAACAAGAGGTTCCTTTTCTAACCAGATCGTATTAAACCCCTCTCCCCCAACTTGCCACGGCTCTCAGGGAAACTGCTGGGAGCCCGAGTCCTGGCAGGCTGGGTGATCAGAGAGGCGAGCATGTCCGTGCGCACTGGGAAATACAGAATCGTCAACTTGGACTTACTTTTCCCCGCTAACTAGAGCATAATTAGAGAACTGGCCCTGATTCTCGGCAGGGGAGACTTCCGTCAAATCTGTTATGTGCCAGCAGCTTAACAAATGGCAGAGACTAGTGGTTATAGTAAGGGCTCTGGGTTCAAACGGACCGTGTTAGCATCTTGGCTCCCCTCTCAGGCTGTGTGACTTTAGACAAGTCATTTGACCTCTCTGTGTCTCAGCTCCTCCATCGCTGTAAATGTTGGGTCTTAACAGTACCTACCTCATAGGGTTATTGTGTGAGTGAAATAAAGTGAGTCGTGTAATATGCTTAGCTCCGTGCCTCGTACATAGTAAGTGCTCAATAACCGTAGCTGTTCTTCTTAACTACTTAAAATAGGAGCGAGTGGTTATTCAAACTTTTTTTGAATAATGGACCACTCTTGACAATTGATTGAATGCTTCAGACCCTCTCCCTTTGCATATATTTTCAGCCAGTCTGAAATGCCCTTGAAGGCCACACCTAGGTTAGTGAAGTCTATGTTAGGAAGTCCCAATGTAACACACACAGAAGCGATGCATTTTGCTGGCCCAGTTTCTTAACAAAACTGGCTTGCATTTAGGGAGTACTCTGTATTAAAACGGGTGGATTTTTGATTGTGTGCTTTTTGTGTGTGTGTTAAGATCTGCCTTGGACATCCGAAGTACCCACTGACATACACACACACAGCTAGATCATTTATTTTTCTTTTCAAGAAGTTTTATTCCACCTCTGTCATCTCCTCGCTGGTGATAGTCACAGGGTTACCATAATGAGTCATTTGTTAAACTAATCTGTGTTTCCATAGCCAGGGTGGCCCTCTGTACTGAACTCAGGCCAGTCAATGGCCTCTTTGTCAGGCTGATTAAAATGTAAACTTGCATGCCAAAAAAGGCACTCCTTTGGCTTAAAAGCCATCTTTCTTTGTTATAAATGTTTACATTTTTGTATCATGAAAAACAAAAACCCTTTTAATGACCTAAATCCTCAGTGGCTCTCCATATCTCTCAGAATAAAGGCTAAAATCCCACAAAGCCTTAATGGTTTGAACCTCCTACCCTCTGCCCCTTGCTCACTGGCACACTGGCTACCTGCTGCTCTGTGGACATAACAAACTCACACTGACCTCAGGGCCTTTGCACTTACTATTCTCATTCTTTTTTTTTTTAATATATTTTATTGATTTTTTACAGAGAGGAAAGGAGAGGGATAGAGAGTTAGAAACATCGATGAGAGAGAAACACCGATCAGCTGCCTCCTGCACACCTCCTACTGGGGATGTGCCCGCAACCAAGTTACGTGCCCTTGACCGGAATCGAACCCGGGACCTTTCAGTCCGCAGGCCGACGCTCTGTCCACTGAGCCAAACCGGTTTCGGCCTATTCTCATTCTTGAAAGACTCTTGCACAAGCTCTCTGCATGGCTGTCTCCCTCACACCCTTCTGGTCTCTTCTGTAACCACCACCTTATATTAAACTGCCAATTAGTCTCATCTCCATACTTCTATCCTCAGTTCTTACCCTGCAATATTTTTCTCCATAGAACTTATCGTCTCTGTTGTGTATTGGAAATGTGCCAGGCATGTAGTAGGTGCTCAATAAATATTGGTTACATGGGTAGATGAAGAAATGAAAATGACAATTGAAGACGTAAGTTACACTGGTCTCATTTCTCTCTTTAGCAGAGTCACCTGATGTAAAGAAGGAGCAAGACCACCCTGCCAAGCCCCACACCAAAAAGCACAGTAAGTCGGCTGGCTTTCAGATGACACTTAGCCCGTCCTTCCACTTGGGTGTAATTGGAGGCCACTAGTTTTTAGACAAATACTGCCTCTGCCTGCTGCCTCCAATTCTTCACCTCAGACTGGGGAGGGTGAGAAAATAGAGGCAATACTTACTGGCAGAGTAACCCCCTGAAATGGAGCCCCAATGAATATATGCCCTCATTCTGTTCTTTGTTCTACAAAAACTGAGATTTCCTATAGGCATGGGGTTAGCAGGTTCCCTTTCTCCAGAAGAAAAAAGGGTGGGGGGAGGAGAAAGATGGGGAGAAACAGCTGAGATGCAGTATTATTTGCTTTTGCTGAATGTTGGCTTCCTACCTTGGTGGACGTGTTCCAAGAAATGACTTTATTCTTAAGATTCAAAGAATAAATGAAGAAATAAATGAAAGATGGCATAATCTAGAAATTGTAGGGAACTGGCCGTCTTCCTTATCTGCTACTCCAGGTCATCCCACAGAGAAGTGTGAACACAGCCCACTCAAACTGGTGGGCGTGGGTGGGTTTGTGAGTCACAAGTCAACGGGGGGATATAATTGAATTTGCTATTCTTATTATGGTTACCCCTTCATTTTCAAATTGACCCCCTCAACCCCAGGGAGACCTCACCCCCATCTATTCTAGGAGTCACAATACTAGCACCCAATCTGTGTGCATAGTTGCTAGGTGGGAGTGATTTAATTGGTGAAGTACTTGCTAAATAAAAGTGGTTGAAAGTTGCCTTCTGGGGAAGTAACAAGTTGAAATGAATCCCAGAACTGTTGTCAACAATACTTAGAAGATACTCTAAAAATAGGACACCTAACACCTATTCTTTCCTCTTGATTTTGCCACTAGTTAACTATGTAACGGTGGTCAAGTCACTTAAATTCTGTGTCTCAGGTTCCTGTTTTGCAAACTAAAAACAAAACAAAAAACACGGTGCCAGTTCATTGTCAAACATCTTTTTAATATATACAATATTTGGTAATTCTGTGATCTGGCTTCGCGGGTGGGTAGGGGGAGAATTAGGGATCTCCCGTCGGATGGAAGATGTTCCAACTCTATGCTTGCTTGGCGCCTGCTTCGCTGTGACTTTGGCCATCACTAAACTCCTCTTTCTGCTTCTCAGACCCACGAGGGACTCACTTATGGGAATTCATCCGGGACATCCTCCTCAATCCAGACAAGAATCCAGGGTTAATCAAGTGGGAAGATAGGTCAGAGGGCATCTTCAGGTTCTTAAAGTCGGAGGCAGTGGCTCAGCTGTGGGGTAAAAAGAAAAACAACAGCAGCATGACCTACGAGAAGCTCAGCCGGGCCATGAGGTGAGGAGTTGCTGGTCTCTGAGACCAGACGGCTGCACGACCAGGTAGTCCCCCGCAGGCTCAGTCTGAGCAGCCACCTTACCAATGTCCTCTGTTACAGATATTACTACAAAAGAGAAATCCTGGAGCGGGTGGACGGACGGAGACTGGTGTATAAATTTGGGAAGAACGCACGTGGATGGAGAGAAAATGAAAACTGACCCTTGGAACACAACCCAAAACAGACCCCATGTCCTAGCAAGCCAGGAACTCCTGGATGTAAATATGTCCAAGACGACTTTTCTCTGCTATTTATGTACCATGAGGGAGAGAGGGAGGAAAAAAATCGACTTCTAACGGGAAGAAGGAACACTACAGTTGATAAACTCATTTTGTTACTTTGAAGTACATCCTGTATGGGGAGCCAACGTACACAGTTTTCTGTGAATTATGACGCTGTATGTGGTTGTGATTGGTGTTTGCCTTTTATTGTGAAGTTCATTTCCACTTGCAAGAAGAATGGGTCTGTGGCCTTCATGCTTCTTGCAGAGAGAAGGGGGGAAAATTGGAGGGCATTAAATATTTTTATATGCAAGTGATTTAGGAAAAGGTGGCGTGTATCCTTCGCACCTAAGCAACTACATGGCCTCATTAAGAGAGGTGGGCGTGGTCGCAAGGATGAACTCCATCCAGGGTCTCCTACTGATGGCATGAACTGGAGGCTGCTGGGAAGTTTCACCTGACCCTTAGGAGCCACTGCGTGGAGAATGAGGACTTCCAAGAATCCAGGTGGACTGTAATCCCTGCATAATCACGTGACTTGCAATCTGTAAATCAACCAGAAGAATAAGGGTGGGGGCTTTTTCCTCACTCAGAAATGATTCTGATGCCAAGGCTATCTTCCTCCCTTCCCCTTGGATGTGGTGGAAAAAAACTTCAATTACCACCTCTGCTCACTTCTAGTTACTTAAGAAAGGGCCCAGTCTTGGTTATTTTTATCCCAATTGCTGAAAAACTAAATGGGAAAAAGGAAGTGGCAATGAGAATGCTCTTGTATTCCTATAGCCCATGGTTTTTCAATGAACACAGTTGACATTTTTGGCTGAATAATTCTTTGTTGTGCATTCTCCGGCTGTCCTGTGCATTGTAGGATGTGTGGCAGTGCCCATGACCTCTACCTTCTAGAGGCCAGTAGCACTTCTGTCTCCGAAGTTGTGACAACTAAAAATGTCTTCAGACGGTTTCAAATGTCCCCCCCCGCCCGGGGCGGCGGGGGGAGTGGGGGGGTGAGAGCAAAATTGTACTTGATTGAGAATCACTGATTTAGCCAGTCAGGATGACGATGGTGACTTATTCTCAGAAGAGTAAAATATGTAAGATCTTTTAGTCCCTAAGAAGAAGCAGAAGCAAGATTCAAAGTCCAGCTTCTTTTTAATTTTGAAAATATTAAGGAAAGTGGGCTCATAGTAAGTAACTAGAGGGACTTCTTTTCAGAACCCCAGATGAGAGCCAAAGTCAGATAAATTGAACAAGGTAATGCAGCAAGAACGAAAAGAAGACATTTTCTCTGGAATCACAAAGCAGACTAAAAATTATACTGTAGAAAGAAATGCTGAGAGAAAATGTGTGTGTGTGTGTGTGTGTGTGTGTGTGTGTGTGTGTGTGTGTGAGAGAGAGAGAGAGAGAGAGAGAGAGAGAGAGAGTATGTTCCAGGGGAAAACTGCTTTGCAAATCTTAAGTCTTTCCTCTTTGGGATTATGTTTTTCTTATCTCATATGAACTCACCCCAAAGTGAATGGTGTATTGTGCAGATTTGCAACCAGAGGAAAGTTAAAAAAAAAAAAAAAACATAGAAAAGAGAGGATGAAAGAGAAAAACAGGAAAGAGGTTAGGCACTATGGTCAGTAAGGAGCTGGAGACTCCAGTGGTGGGGCTGTTCAGAGGTACCTGGCGACTTATCACCGGGTCTTGTAATCTGGGAGGACTGTGAGCCTGTAGACACTTTGCAAATGGATTTGAACATCCACCCTCTTGCAACTTTTCTTTTTGGCTCCCCATGTCCTTGGCTTTCTCCTCCCTCCTGCCTCTCTTGAGCAATACTATGAGGCTGAAGACATGGACCAATAAGAGGGAGTGCTCTTCGTCAACTAATGGATTGCCTGCCACCGTGTCTTAGCCAGCAGAGGTGAGCAATTCTTAGTCAAAGATTGCCAAGTGTTTGTAATGTATCTAGAAGGCTATAAGTAAGAAGAATGAACAATTTGTCTTCCTTATAATGACAACCATTATGAATGGTGACCTTAGCACACCAGGGTAGTGAGACGAATGACCTTCTGAAGGTACAACCAAGTTCATTTTTGTTTCTGCCTGGCTTGGTCGCCTCCACAAAGGTGTGACTTAGTGTTGTTAAGTAGTAGTTACTGAGGGAACCGAGAGAAATAACATTGAGCAGCCCAGCTCCGACACATTCCTGTAAAAGGCACACCTTGTTTTCCAAGCCAGGCTACGAACTATGAGGCCTTCCCAGCGTTTGACTACACTTCACACAGAATGAATTAAACATCCAGATATTTGAATTGGTGTCAACACGTGACTGTTGGAGTGTCTGTGTGTGTCCGAATTGTGTGAAGAGATTAGGGGCACCTGCTAATTCTCTCTCTGCTATTCCTTCCTTGACTTGGCTTATTTGCCACTTAAGGTGGCTAGATTTTTCTCTGAGTTTGCCCTTCCCCTGTAAGTTTCTTACATTCCTCCAAATTGGCTCTTTCTGCACCTTCTCTGTTGAAGAGCAATCTTTGCTAGGTAGTAAGCAAGGCTGGGGAGTACTGACTGGAACAGTTGTGCAGATAATTAGCAGATGGTGTTATTTCAAGAGAGTGACGGTTTCTTGGCACCCAGTTCCTACTTAAATAGGCTGGAGTATTAAGTTCTTAGATTATCTCTCTATTGTCTTGGCTTGAGTTTGATGCATTTTCTCTGTGCTGTTCGTGACTTGGAGAACTCAAGGTAATCAAGCCATGCCAACTTGGGGTGTGAACAGAATACTTCCCACCACAGTGTTGAAAGGGAGAGTAAAATCCCAGAGATAAGCCAGCATCAGGTGAAGCAGCCCCTTCTTTGGGGTACACACAGCTTCTCCCTTGAGAAGCTTGTCTGTGCTGGGTACTCACATGGTCACTGCACATGGTCTCCTTGAACCTTCCTTAAACTAAAGACTTAGGCTCTTTTATGTAGTTTTCATGGGAACCCGAGGCAGGAAATGTATTGCTAAGACTTTACCAGACTCAGGTTATCCATGGTGTCTAGTTATTTGACTTGATGAAACTTGAGTATGGCCCTGGTTTCCAGGGCCATACCTACAGCTTCTTGAACTTGCCTTCTGAGCCAGGCAGACCCAGGTTATGAGTTTTCCTTTAGACAAGCTAGTCCTTTCTCAAAGTGTTTGCCTTTCTAGACTGTAAGCTTTTTGTGGGCAGGGACTACATCTTATCAATACCCGCCCCCCTGCCCCCCGCCCATGCCTAGCATGAGATAGGTGCTCAATACATATTTGTTGAGTTAATAAATGAATGTCTTCTGGAAGACTCCTTGGATTGGGAGGCCAGACCCAGAATTGAGATGTGAATCATCTCTTCACCGGAATAAGAGCACAACGGCCATAACTTCAAGGACATGTGACCTATTAGATGAACATTTTATCGTGAGACTCCTTACTTTACCTTTTAACCTTCACTGAAATGAAACCAAAACAGGCCGTTTGCTCCCGAAAATCATGTGTTGGATGAGACTTCTGTTGCTTTATTAGGAACTGTGAGATTTGTCTGGTATAAGAAACCAGGAATGTGCCTTTGACCTGTTTTAACTGATGAAGATTATGAATGTGTTTATATGATGTAAATTGCTATTTAAGTGTAAAGCAGTTCTAAGTTTTAGTATTTGGGGATTGGTTTATATATATTTTTTCTTTTTGAAAAATACGGAGGGATCTTTTGATAAGGTGAGTCATGCATGTTAGATTTTAGTTTTGCAAGTGTGATGTTTTCCAAATGTATAAAAGATAGGAAAAATAGTAAGAGGGAAAGCAATTGTATTATTCTTCTGTAGTTAAAAAAATGCATTTGTCAAGTGCCTACTATATGCACTGCAGGAAACCAAGTACATGAAGAGTTTATCTAATTCTATGGGGTGGAATAGACACTCCATATGAACCTAATGGATGATGAACACGTACTGTCTGAAAGGAAGAACAACCTGGCAGTCACAATGTCAGAGCTGAATTAGCCTCAGTGTTGGTTCTCAGGATCCCATTTCTGCAATAAGAGATACAGCATTTAATAAAAACCCATTGAAGCTGTGCCTTATGAACCACTGAAATGTATAAGCTGTCACAAACTTAGCTAAATTGGGATTAATCTTTTCATAGCTATCTGCACAAATCTTGCTTCCCATCTGATTTCTGGGTAGACAATTTGTAGGAAATGACCCTACTGCAACTATTTTTTAAAGATCAGATATTTCGCCCTTTAAACTATGTTAAATTCAAATGGAGTATTCCTCTTCTATGAAAGAATTATATTTTTCAAAATACGTTTGTTGTTGTTGTTGTTTTTTGTTTGTTTGCTGGGTCCCAGAAAGCACTAATAAAAACCACATAGACCATCTTGTAACTGTGTGTTCCGTGCTTCCACAAGCCATCCAGAGCTGGGCTTAGAGGAAATGCACGTAGTCTATAGCAACAAAACCTAGTTCCCGCATTTATTTATACAATAAGCGTTTATTGAGCATCCACTCTGTGCCAGGCACTGTCCTAGGCACTGAGTTATGGCAGAGAATGAGAGACAAAACACACTGCTCTCACGAAGTTTATGTTCTATCAAATGTAAACGGACAAGAAACGAAGCACTAATGGACAAAACAGAGCAAATCCAATGTGTAGTCAAGAAAGGAAGAGAAAGGAAGAGGAGAGTGCTGGAGTATGTAGGGCTATATTGCAAGTTTGGGCAGGGTTAAGAATGAAACATTCCAGTAAAGATCTGAAGGATATCAGGGAAGGAGCAATGATGATAATTGGGGAAATGATTCTTTATTAAAGGGACCAGCAAGTGCAAAGGTCCTGAGGTAAGTGTGTTTCTAACATATCCAAGGAACAGCAAGAAAATCTGTTTATCAGAGTAGATAGACTAAGCAATAGAAGGAAATCGTGTAAAAGAGGCCCCAGTCGGCCAGATCACATAGAACTTCGAGGCCATTAATGAATGCTCTAGGTTTTCTTTTGAGTGAGATGGGTGGGGGGGGTGGAGAGGGTAGGGGAACAGAAGAGTGACATCCTCCAACTTCTGGTTAAAAGGACTCCTCTGGCTGTTGTGATGAGAATGAATGCAAGAAGGCATTCAATGCTGAGTGTCCATTCTTAGTGAAGGATATACAAAGGAAGGTAGAAAGATTGCTCTCCCATTCAGGTTTCCAATACAATACTTAAAAATATTTCAAAGCAGTAGTGAGCGCTACCAGTTCATGACATATTTCTCCTGGGCCCAGAAAGTCTCAGTCATTCAGTCATTTGACCTCATAAATAATAATGAAAATAATAATAACCAATCATTTTAGAAAAATCCCCTTGGTCCCAGGATCTGTGATGTATTCTTGACATCCATTTGATCTTCATGGAAGTCTGTGATATATAGATATTACTCCCAATTTTTAAATGAGGGGAAAAATGAAGGTCAGAAAAGGTTAAATGACTTTCTCAAGGCTGTACAGCTAGAAATAAGTGGGACTTTTCCCAAAGTCCATACACTTAACCCTAATATTCTCTACGTTGCCATGATGCTAATATCACACACGCACACATGCACATACACACACAGTTTCATGGTTAATACTGAGTTAAACAATGTATTTCAGGGTTACTACTGTTAGAATTTCTCAGAGCCTTTATTGTGACAATGTGCATTGTGAATCTATGAGAGGGAAAAAGTGTTCCCAATTTCCCAAGCCTATTTGACAACAGATGCTTTTCATCAAAGAAATTTTTATGAAACCAGTACCCTTTAAAACACACTTAGGGAAATAATGTTCTTTAAAGACCACTTCTCTGATGTAGAAGAAGCAGTATTTTCATATCGGGCCAAATTAGTATGCTGAAAATATTCATGTGCATCAAACTTGGCCAACTTCGTATATATCCCTTTTCTTTTTTTCTCATTGAAAAGAAATCCCCTCACTGCCTTAGGCATTACTTATTTGTATTGATGCATTTCTCAGTAATCACCATGAACTTGCAAAGTGACTTCTTTGGGAAATATAAACTCTCCTGAGTTTTTAAAAAATATATTTTTTATTGATTTCAGAGAGCAAAGGAGAGGGAGAGAGAGATAGAAACATCAATGATGAGCGAGAATCGTTGATTGGTTGCCTCCTGCATGCCCCACACTGGGGATCAAGCCCGCAACCCGGGCATATGCCCTGACCAGGAATTGAACCTGGCCAAGGCTGTGTAGCTAGAAATACAGCTAGGTCGATGCACAACCACTGAGCCATGCTGTTCAGGCTCTCCTGAATGTTAACTCTTTATAACTATCTGTGCAAAACTACTGGGACTAGCCACATGTGGCTATTTACGCTTAAATTAGTTCAAATTATATTAATAAAAAATGTAGTTTCTTAATTGCACTATCCACATCCCAAATGCTGAATAGCCACATGTGGCTGGTGGTTACTGTATTGGACAGTGCAGATACAGAACATTTCCATAATCAATGAAAGTTCTATTGGACAGAACTACTCTAGAATCTAGCCTGGGAGGATGGGGTAAGGGTGGGAAAGGTAGTGAGCGAAACTAACCAACAGTGAAATAAGATCCAGTTAGCCATAGAAACCAAAGGTGACCCTGAATCATAGAGAACAAAAAAATAAAGATCCAAAGCAAATATCTCTGTGTTTGCTGGAATGGTGACAACATCTACCAGTGCAAACAAGTTTGATGCTGTCAGTGGAGTCTTGGTGTGGGAGGATTTGATTATTCTTATCGCCAAACCCCACAAATACCCTACAGTCATTAATATGAATGTTCGTTCCAAGGATGTGGCTTTCAGGTTGAGAATACTGGCAGTGCAGGGAGATCATGAAATGGCGGGGGAAAGGCAAGATCCCCAAATAGGAATGGCTGGCACTGCCCACTCTCTGCTCTAAAAGGCCGTAGTACCATTTTCTTCCTTCTTTTTAAGGCCACCTTCCTGAATAAGTAGTCCACCCATAGGCAATCTATTTCCCTATAAGTCAATTCTCTTCCATTATCTATCATAATCTGGCTTCTGTTCACATCAAGTCACTGAAAATGCCCTGTTAAAGGACATAGTCAAATTCATCCTGGCCTCAGGGACTTGGCTTTAGCGGGTCCTTCTTTCTAAAATGCACTTTGGATCTTCCTGAGGCTGGCTCCTTCTAGTCATGCAGGTCTCAGTTCAAGAAGTCGCCTTTGCTAACTGATCACACTGGCTCCAGTGGCTCACCTACCTCCCAACACTTCCTAGTACATTATCTTCCTTTTATCTTCTTCTCAGAACTTACACTATCTGAAATTATATTTTTAATTTATTAGTTTACTTTTCTAGTACTTTACTTTTCCTGCCAAACAGTAAGCTCCAGGAGAGCGGGGACCTAGTCTGCCGTGTGCGCCAACGTATTCCTAGAGCTAGGAGGTGCCTAATGTATGTACGTGACTCCATAAATATTTGTTGAATTAAATATGTTCAGATTCCAGGACTTTTCTCTTGACTTTATGATTTTTTACACAGGTGACCTGCTCTCTACTTTTGGAAAAAGATCTATTCCCTTGTTTTTCGTAACAGTTTTCTTCTGCTGCTTTCCTGAGTACTCATTCTTCAGTTCTTATTCTCCCCATCCTTCTAAATGTGCTTCCCAAGATTAAATCTCAGCTCTCCTCTCTCTTTACATGCTCTCCCTCAAAGCTTAGCCCCTTGAAAGCTCAGTTCAGAGAGGTCATAAGGATACAGGTAGATACAGGTTGTTTTCTTTCTGGTCCTGGCTTCAACTTTAACTGGCTTCAGCCTGTGGACTTGTCACTCAAATTCTCTATTCCTTAGTTTCTTCACCTTTTAGATGGGGATAAATACCAACTTCCTACTGGTATTGTGGAAATGGAGTGGAGAGATTCTAATGTTTAATAATTCTGTAACTTATGGATGGTTTATACATGAAGACACTGTGCTAAGCACTTAGCTTTTCTTTTTTTTCCCTTTAATGCTCATTCTAACCCCATGAGATAGTTACTACTGTTCTCTCCATTTTGCAGATGAGGAAACTGAGGTTCACAGCGGTAGGCACTCTTGCTTGAACTCACCTTCCTGGTATGTGTCTGAGCTGAGATTTGAACCGCTGTCTGCCTGAGCCCAGAGTTTGGGTCTTTATCATGATACTCTATTGTCTCTTTTGGAAAGTGTTATGAAAAGAATTAGGCACTGAATGAATTAAAGGAATTATTACTAGATTTGTGACAACTCAAAGAGAAGTATTTAGAGTGGTTAGTCTGGGAGCACAATGATACCTAACCAACAGGGGTGTTTTACCCTGAGTTAAAGTCATACCTGATGGTTTCTAACAGGGACTAAAATTCAAAGAGGACTTGGTGTCTGATCCAAATACTTTTTAGTCTAAGAGATGCTCATTTGGTGCAAACTCCCATCATAAGAGCACAGAGAGCTTAATGCACAGACTTCAGGTCACCCAGGCTCTTAGAAAGGGAAGCCAGTTTTCCGCTTTTCCCGTTCTTGCATACTCTCTCCACATGTGAGCTTTCTGAGTCATGTGTTTCTCATAATCACATGGATCTTCCATCCCCAACATAGAGACGTCCTCAAAAAGGCTCCTTTTCCTCCTGGCCTTCCTGGTGACGCCCTGCAACCTTCTTATGCTGATTCTTCTAATCCAGCCAACATCATCTCCCTCCTGGGTCCAGCCAGGTCTGGGAGGAAAAATTGCACATCCCAGATGTTAGTGGAAGCAGGTGTGGAGCCAGAAAGAACAAGGCAAGAGCTGCTGAGAAACGATGCACGCAAAGGTGCCCAGCAGTGCTAAGGAAAGAGCACACGAGAGTGTGGTGTCTGGCAAAAGATCCCATTAAGCATCAAATCATCAGCTCCCTGGTGTCTTTCCTCTGCTTCAACGTGCACGTGTGTGTGTGTGCGCGCGCATGTGACTGTGTGCACGGCTCTCCTCCTCTCTCTCCCCTGCTCTCTGTGTCTCTTTCGGTATCCCCGTTTCTTTCTTATACCCATCCCTCCCCTTACTCACCAGTCCCTTTCAGGCTCCTTTTTTCTTCAAACCTGTCTTTCCAGGTTGCTGAAAGACAGAACTGACAAGAGTTCAGTCCCGGACCAAGAATGGTGCCACCTCTCTTAAAGCCTCAGAGAGACAATAACAAGTGGTATTTACCTAAGAGCTATAAACACACCAACTGTTCTCTCTTTGACTGTTTAGTCATGTCATTCAGCATGAATGGACTTTTCCAATGGCAAACAGAAAGAGAAGAAGAAAACAAACAGTGTATTCACATAAGATATAGTCTGGGATCCCTGCTGAAGCTGTGAAAACAGAGGACATCTCTTAAATTTGACCTGAGGACACATCTCACCTTATGGGGGTACATGGGATTCTGGGCCCATGTTGGACTCTGTCCTGAGGTTCCCGGTGAGAGAGAAAGCAAAAAGTAAAGGATGTGGCTGTCCGGCATGTACAGGGGGAAAAGTGCTTCACATATTCAACAATTGTTAACTATGTGTTGATCACAACCCAGGCACCTAGCACTGCACCAGCTGCTGCCACAGAGCCCACGACAGAGTAAAGGCAAAGTCAAGTGACAGGTCCAAGTTCACATGGCAGGTCACTGTGAGAGCTCACTTGACTTCCAGTACTACTTCACCATGCTGCCTCCATTGATGCCCATTCTTTCTTTGGGAAGGGGATATCTTTAAGTCCCAGGACTGAAAAACAGGCTCATAGAGTGAAAAACACACCGTTTTAGTTGGAACAACCCAAGTTCCAAATCCCACACTTGAACCTACAAGCTGGGTGGCCATGGATAACTGACTTAACTTCTTTAAGCCTCAGCTGCCTCATGAACAAGCAGGCATTCTAAGTTGGAGCTTATGCTTTATGGGGGAGACAGCCAAATAACCAGGGTAATACATGGCTGTGTGATCAATAATAGAAAAATGCAAGAAGATGGAACTTGGGTTCCAGTCATAACTCCACCATTACATGGCCATGGGCCCTTAGGCAAGTTTCTTAAACTCTCTTGCTTTGGTTTCTTCATCTGGAAATCAACAGGTTAAATCGGATCATCTCTGAGGTTGTTCCAAATAGAAAGTTCCAGGATTTATGAAAATAAGTTTGAATCTAGCCCAACATTTATTTCAATCTTTATAATTTTGTCAAACTATTTATTTATTTTGAGAATCAATTAAATTATATATATTAAAGTGACTTGTAAATTCTTTCTATTTTATTTTTTTAAATTGATTCTAGAGAGAGGGGGAGACAGAAAGAGAGAGAGAGAGAGAGATTGATTTGTTGTTCCACTTATGTAGGCATTCATTGGTTGATTCCCATATGTATGTGCCCTGACTGGGGATCAAACACTCAACTGAGGTATATTGGGACAACTCTAACCCACTGAGCTACCTGGACAGGGCTAAATTCTTTTTTATTAAATGAATTTGATGAGTTTTGAATTTCAAATTATACTCAATGCCCCAGGGACCTGTTTATTTTTGTGTTTTCAGCAAAACTCTTCTTGTTTCTAAGAAAGCTTACTCAAAGAAGGAACTTCATTCATCTGTTCAAACCTCCCTTCTTTGAGTAAGCTTTCTTAGAAATAGGAAGTAGAATTTTGCCTAAAACACAAAATTCAAGACTCATGAGAGATACTGACTTTCCTTGAGTCTGATTGGTCCCAGTAATAATACTAGCATTGGTCTCCGTCCAGCTCCTGTGGCAAGAATGCATGCGTGTTCACAAATAGCACTGGTCTAAGGGAGTATGTATGTGGTGTGTGAGTGGTGCAGAGTGAGGGATTCAAGCACAGAGAAGAGAAAACTTAATTTCTCGTCCCGACAATCAGCGAACTCTTCACAAAGGAGTGTGATAGTCATTGGCCATTGAAGGAAAGGAATTATTTTTCTTCTTAATGTAACTTTAAAAATTATGTTGTGTGATTATTTTTTAAAAAGAAATATAGAAAAATAGTAAGAAACTTAAAAAAAATACATCAAATCCCACCACTCAAAATAATCATTGTGTACATTTGGTGAACATCAGTCCAGGCTTCTAGAATAATAAGAAGACAGATGGATTGAGGGCTGAGAATTGGGAGAGTGGAGGATGTGGGTGAAAGCAAGATGTTTCACTGTGAAACTTTATATCTCAACCATATTAATGTGTTAGCTATTCAATAAACATAGATAGATGTAGAGATATAAATTATTTTACAAAATTTATGTATTATTCAAAAATTAAAAGCCATTTAATTTGACTTGAATTCAACTTGGAGAAAAAGAAATGAAAGGAATCTCTGAATTCAAATAAATTTTTCTTAATATAAGGTATATTAGTTTATGAAAGATACCTCAACATTCATGAGACTAAATTATGAAAATATTGACATTTGAGTAATTATACTTTCTAAAAGTACAAGTTTCCATTTTAGACAGGATTGATTAACTTTTGTTATAAGAGATAGAATCAACCCTTCTACCATTTGCTGATTTGGGTTACTATATTTTTATTTTTACATTGCTGAGAATAAAATACTTTTATTCTTTTTGAGAAAATTAAAGCCTGAATTCCAAAGTTGTTTAGCTTTCATCTAAACTTAAGTGCAATAAGTGTTTGCCACCAGTCCGTTTACCTTGGTTACTCATGTTCTATTTCTTTATTTTTTATTTTTATTTTGTTATTTCTTTGTTTTGTTAATCCTCACCCAAGGATATTTTTCCATTGATTTTTTAGGAGAGAGTGTAAGAGAGAAGGAAAGACAGAGAGAAACATCGATGTGAGAGAAACACATCAATTGGTTGCCTCTTGCACGAGCCCACCAGGGCCCAGGCTGGGGAGGAGCTCGCAACCAAGGTACATGATCTTGACTGGAGTTGAAGCCAGGACCCTCTGGTCCTCAGGCCTATAGATAGAACCCATTTCATTCTCTGGGAGTGTTTTAAGGCATTGGGAGCAGTTCAGTCCTGGGACATAGAGACAGAATCCTGAGTCAGAGAAACATTAACTCATACTAATGAAGGTGACAACTTTATATTAGAAAATTTGATTACAGTTGTCTGTCTACAGGACAAAGTCTTCTCCTGTAAACTCTTTAATGAGTGTAGCATTGGAGTCACTGATCTCTGACCTGATTGAATCTCTGATCTAGATGCACCAGAATAACTTCAGGACTCGGATGATCTTGAGAGGATCCCCGTTGCCTCCAAACTTAATCTGCACAATGGAGGATATTGTGTTTTGAAAACTTGTGACTTCAGGATTTTCACAACAATCTATGAGTCTCAGAGAAGCAGTGTATTATAGTCTTTAAACACTTGGCTCCAGGGCCAGATTGCTTAAGTTTGAATTGTGGCTCAACCATGATACTAAAACTCACATTTAACCTGTAAAATGACTCTATGTGATGTTAGTGTTCCCATTTTACAGATAAAAATGAGGTTCAGAAAGTTTGTGATTTTACCAAATGTATACAGTTAGTGGCAGAGATAGAATTTGAACCAAAGCCTGCATGGCTTCAGAGTCCTTATTTTTACTCTTGAACTACCTTTTATCACTTCTTTTAGGAAGCATCATCCATAAGCTCACTGTTGCAAGGGGAACACCTTTTTCCGATTTTTCCAGAGCAAGAAACAGGAGCCTGAAAGGTTGGGTCATTTCTCAAGCAGGGACAAGGAGTAGGGAAACAATTGCTGATTTCTCCATTTCCTGCCTCTCCCACCTCCATTCCATTCCCTTCCATACCCTTCTGCCAAGAAATGCCTCATAATACACAGCATCCATCATGTCATCTCCAGGCTGAAAAGTAAAATCATCCCATTATCTACAGATCAGAATCCTCATCTGCATGCCCTGCTCTTACCCTTCATAAAAATAAAATAAAAGGTTGGTCCAATGAAATAAAAACATTCTTCTAATTTGAAATAACATGATAAACGTCTACTTATAACCATAATACAGTGGCTTCCAGCAAAATGACCAGAAAAGTTTGAAGTCATTGAGAGCTGCTAAGGCAACCAGAACCTGAGAGGACAAAATCCCAAGGGGGAAAAGAAATCATGCAAAAAAAGTGAACTGACATTTTATTTTCAGGGCATTTTTCAATTTTAGGTTTGAGACAAAGGGCTCAGGCAGGAGGCAGCTACTAAGAGTCAGAGAACATAAGGATTGTGATAGTCTTGTGGGGCTGGAGAGACAAAAAGAAGATAGTGGAGCATCAGAATAGTAATGAGAAGAGAGGGCTGGAGAAGTTATTCCAATATTCCATCAGATTTCCCACTCCTCAGAATTTTTCAAACTCTGAAACTATGAATGAGAGGAGACTAATAAACCTAGGATCTCAAAGAAAAATAAAATTTTGCTAGTGTCATCATGCCAAAGCGACAAGGCTTAGGAATCAGGACTAAACAGGTAGAAAAATCTTCAATAAACACCCCCAGAATCTTACTGGGAATTTCAGAAAGGGAAAATAAACCAGAAGTGATAGATCCTTGCCGTAACTGCAAATCTACTTCAAATCAGCTTAGTACTTGATTAGTGGAAGTTAATAGCCCCGATCTCTCTGAGGAAAGCATCATTTTAAAATTGCTGCATTCCTGCCCTAGCTGGTTTGGCTCATGGATAGAGCATCAGCCTGTGGACTGAAGAGTCCCGGGGTTTGATTCTGGTCAAGGGCACATGCCTGGGTTGCAGGCTCAATCCCCAGTAGGGGGCGTGTAGGTGGCAGCCAATCGATGATTCTCTCTCATCATTGATGTTTCTATCTCTCTCCCCCTCTTCCTTCCTCTCTGAATTCAATAAAAATATATATATTTTAAAAGATAAATAAAATAAAATTGTTGCGTTCTGATCCTCATATATTTTTTCCTGAGAATAGATTGAGGTGGAGGGGGCACTCATGGGAAAGAAAAGGACTTTTCATATCATCTTATTATACCAGGACCTGGACAAAATCAAGGCAGAGGATGATAATGAATCCTAGGGCCACACCAGACTCAGAAAAGATACAGACCTGAGCTCTTGAGAGCTCAGGGAAGCCTGGCCCATATGAGAAGCCTTTGGTGATTTTTTGCTGTCACAAGAACCAGGACAGGGATTCCCAGGGTCCAGGACTCCACGCTGCTGCATTGTCATAATTTGCTATTTGCCACACTGGGAACAGTTGGGAAATTGTGTGTGTGTGTGTGTGTGTGTGTGTGTGTGTGTGAGATTGTACATACGCTGGACTGTAAGCGCACTAATTATGTTGCCTGTTTCATCTCAGTACCACACAATTCTAAGCACATGGTTAATGTTGAATGACAGCAAGGATGTGCCTTTTTCAGGCTTTATGACTATAATGCTTGTTATAAGATGTATTTTCTTTATTCATTTTGGCTTTTAAAAAACTTCTTCCTCCTTTCACCAAAATAAAACAAACCACAAAAAACAAAACAAGCCACAACAAAAACCCAGATTGGCGATGTGATCGCTAGCAGTTGTTTCTATTCTTCTGCATATCATTTGCTGTCTGAGACCATTGTCATCTATTATTGCATTTTCCCCTCCATGACTTTCTTGGGTTGGGAGCAGAGCTCCATTTTCCACAAGAGCAGACATGCTCAGAAAGGTTGTTTTCCTTCCCCAAGTCGTGCACATCATCCAGGGCAGAGATAAGATGTGAACCCAGGACTGCCTGACTTCAGAGCCCCACGTACTTTCCACTACCCATAAGGTCTCTATCTACAGGCCAATGACAAGGTCTCTAGTCCCCAGCTGCCTGGCCAGCCTTCTTGAATTGAGAGGTGCATATGTCTGGACTCTGTGGAGCAGCCGAGGCTCTGGATCTCCCACTCATTTTCAGCAGAGGGGTTCCACTTTTGTTGACTTTACACTTGGGGCTTTCCTTTAAAATTTCATTTGAACAAAGTGTTCCAAAGCAAAGTCAAACCAAATCAAACTGGATCAAACAAACAAGTCCACTGACCTTGATGATTAGGGAACCTCGAAGGTCCTTACTATAAAAACTCACTCCAGTTCCTTACTTCTGAGCCATCAGTCTTCAGTCTCAGAGGCTCCTGGCAATGAAGGGTGAGTATGAAGCCAGACCCTTTTGGGAATAAAACAGCATCTGCTTCCCTCTTCAGTACAGCTTCAGGGCCCAGGCCCCAAGGGAAAGGGGACAGTCTGGAAACATTGTTAGGAGACTATTCAGCAGATCCCAACTTCCTTGAGCAGGCCCGTGAGCCAGTATATCCTAATGGTTAAATACACAGGCTTTAGACTCAGACGTATCTAGTTTAAGTCGTGATTTCTAGTAATTGCTAGCTTTTTTACCATGGTCAAAGTTCCTTTATCCCCCTAAGTCTCAGTATCCTCATTGCTAAAATGCAGACAGTAGTAAAAATGTTATCTAATAAAGAGGGAATATGCTAATTGACCATCATGCCCTCACAAAGATGGTGGCGCCCACAGCCAATAAGGAGGGAATATGCTAATTGACTGCCACACCCTCAAATATGGCAGCGCCCATAGCCACAAGATGGTGGCGCCCAGTCCACTCAGCCTTGCTGGGGTGGCAGGCATGCTGCACGGCTGGGCCCACCCCCAGGCAAGTCCGGCTGCTACACACGCCTGCCTCCGGAGTCCCCAAGTCCCCTCAGCCCCCCAGCCATCCAGGGCTGGCCCGAGGTGCAGGCAAGCCTCAGATGGTGGCTGCCCAGCCGCCCAGGGCTGCTTGAGGCTCAGGTAACCAGGTCCGGCCAACGCTTGCACTGCGGCAGTGGCAGCAGCAGAGGTGTGATGGGGGTGCCGCCTTCCCCTGATTGCTGGGTTGCCTCCTGCCCCTGAGGGCTCCTGAACTGTGAGAGGGGGCAGGCAGGGCTGAGGGACCCCTCCTCCAGTGCATGAATTTTCATGCACTGGGCCTCTAGTTGTTTTATAAAGTTCTTGCACATGAACTTACTATGTGCCAGGGGCTCTACTAAGTGTTTTAGATATGATGCCCATTTGCAACTTCACAACCACCTTGTGAGGTTGGATATTCGGCCTGTGACTGGCCACACGAGAAAGAGTCAGTATGTGAGAGTTGTCATTACATGGTTTTGCTTTTACAGAGACATGGTGTTGGGTCGGCTGTGCCAGGTGACTGCTGTGAGCGCCCACATGCAGTGATGCTGGGCTGGACCCTCCCATGGGCTGCCTCTGCCTCATTCTCTCGCTGGAGAAGACACCACCACCACAGAGCTCAGTGCTTCTCCCAGTGAGCTCTCCCTGCCGGGGTTTTCTTCTCTCTCGATCCAAAGAATGTGTGCTCCCCTCCTCAATCTCAATCCCAGCTAGGCTCCCACCGGCTGACATTGGCAGGCAAGAAGGCAAAAAGAATTTTTTAAAAATGCATTAAATTTTAAATCAGAAAACTAACTAGACTTGAGTCCCAGTTCTCCCACTTTCCAGACAGAGAATGGATGTCTGTTCTTCACCATTGATGTGGGAAATTCTTCGGCAAATCATCGAATCTCTCCAAGCCTTAACTCCTATATCTGAAAAAACTGGAAAGAGAGTGAATAAGGAATGAAATGTTCATTGAGCACCTACTACACACCAGGAGATTCATATGAGCTGTCTCAACATTTCATCTCAACACCCTATAATTACTGTCACCATTTTACAGTTGATAAAACGGAGGCTCAGGGAAGTTAAGAGTCTCGCCCAAGATTATACTGCCATACAGAACTTGAAGGCAGGTTTTCGGAAACCAAGTTATATGCTCTTTCTATCATATCAACCAGCAATTTCAAAGGCTGCCCTAGAATCGCCTCCCACCTGCCCCTCTGGATATATGGAAGAACAAAATCTCCTCTTTTCATAGGTAAACATCTCTTTGCAAATTGCCCACTGCAATGGGGACAGGAACTTTTCAATAAAGTTTCAAAGTCTATCCTATCTCCGTCCTCAGGCAACTTAGCACCTACCTTTTGTGGATAATTTGGAGTGATGTGAGCCTCTGTTTTTTTCCTGAGATTGTTTCTTCTCTGAATCTCTAAGCTTGAATGGACACAAATACAGCTTTGGGCCCTGTAAACCAATGCAGTGACACAACCATATGACTCACCCACCAGTCATTTCCAGTGGCTTTCCAAAGCATGGGCATGGCATGGCCCTGACCACCTGTTCTGTTATTCGGTTTCCCTGGAAACTGGCTCTTAGGACATACGTGGGAGGACTAGTCTACATGTCAGTCACGCACTGTGTCATTCTGGTTGGGTGGACGTGAGGAAGGGGGATTTATGACTGCTGGGAAAGAAGGAGATCTTTTTGCTAGGAAAATTGATCATTGGGCAACCAATTGATTTAGAATCTTTTGAGAGCCAGGTCCCTGAAACATAAAAAGGGATGAGTACATGGGACCTTAGAGGCAAAACCAAGGTTGGAACACATTGCCTGACCAGCACAAGTAGTGAAATAGTTGCTATTATGACTGTTTAGAAAAACCTGGAATTCTGTCATTGGTTTAAAACATGGGTCTCTGCCATTAATCCTATCTTTTGGTAAAGGAAATTGAAGTTGTTGGGGTTGAAAGATACCTCTTTCCAGATCTCCTATCCCATATATTGGGAATTCCACCTTGAGTTTTTGTCTTTAGCCTAAAGTTTTGATCTCGTGATCAAATATATCAGCAGTTAATATATAAATACCCCGGGTAGGAATAATGCATGAAGGCAGAGATAGACTTCACCGTTGTACTACTTCAATTGATAAGAAGGAAAGAACCGGGCTACTGTATTGAGAAGAATTGTAAGTTTCAGGTAGGGTTCAGGAGGAGACTCATGGGGGCTGTGACTGATTAGCTGTATCCGTCTCTGGCTGGAATGAGAAGTGATAGGATAGACACTTTGCAGACACATTAGTTGACCCTCTAATTGGTGCATTTGTTTACCCATTCAGTGGTGGTACCCAACTTGATTTCTTATCACGGTTGATCCTCAGGGCACCTTTCACTCCCACCTGACAGTTACTATTATTGTAGTCTACACCTTACCCAGCTAGTTTCCACTTGATATTTCCAATCAGTCCCGCCCACATCCTTATTCATGGAGTGGCATTGACAGCTTTAATGGTCTATTTCTGATCATGCTGGAAAGAAGCAGGGATAGGCCTTGTGAGCAGTGTTTATAAAGTCTAAAGTCGTGTCCAGGAATGTCCTAGGCCTTCACGTTCACTCACCACTTACTCACTGACTCACTTAGAGCAACTTCCAATCCTGCAAAATACACCCATGGTAAGTGCCCTATACTAGCTAACACTTTTATCTTTTATACTATATTTTTATGTACCTTCTATTCTATGTTTAGATATGTTTTGATACACAAATACTTACCATTGTGTTACAATTGCCTACAGCAGTGGTTGGCAAACTCATTAGTCAACAGAGCCAAATATCAACAGTACAACGACTGAAATTTCTTTTGAGAGCTGAAAACCGACTTCTGCGCATGGGCCACGGAGTTTCAATCGCACTGTACGTGTGCGCCCACACGTAGTATTGTGTGGAAGAGCCACACTCAAGGGGCCAAAGAGCCGCATGTGGCTCGCAAGCCGCAGTTTGCCGACCACTGGCCTACAGTTTTCAGTGCAGTAACATGTTGCACAGGTTGTAGCCTAGGGGCAACAGCCTATACCATATGTAGGTGTGTGGTAGACAGTAACATCTGGGTTTGTGTAAGTGCACTCTATGATGTTCACACAACCATGAAACAGCTTCATGTCACATTTCTCAAAGTGTGTCTCTGTTGTTAAGCGACGCGTGACTGTATATTTATACCTAATCCATTGTTTCTCAATGCCCAAGGAAGTGTCTCCACAATTTACTTCTCTCCTCTTCTACCCATCAATACGCTGCCTGTCACCAGTGCTTTGCCGGCACTGTGATAGCACTGCAAGACTTAGTCTCTTATGGGATTTGGTAAAGAATTCATTTACGATGTACACCTAGGGGTGCAATTGCTGGGTCTAAACTCCCACCCGTAGTGTCTGAAGGTTGTTGTGGCTCCTTGTCCTCACCAAGACTTCATTGTCCAGCTTTGGGAAACTTGTCGATAACGTGATATCTGATCTCAAATTGCTTTTCTCTGGTTACTAATAACTTTGAGTGTCTTTCATATCTACCTAATAAAAAAGTAACATGCTAATAGACCGTACCTTTGTGACACCCACCAGCCAATCAGGAGTGAGTATGCAAATTAACCCAACAAAGATGGCGGGTTAATTTGCATATGCAGGTGCCAAGCGGCAGGGGGGCGTTCCGCACCACCCATGGCCGCTCCGGGCCTCTGGGCAGCATGGGAAGGCAGAAAGGCGGCTCTGGGCCAGAACTGAAAGGCAGCTCCTGGCCGGAGCGGAAAGGCTGCTCTGACCAGAGCGAAGGTGGTACCTGCAGCCAGGGGAAGGAAGGCCCATTCTTGCACAAATCTTCATGCATCAGGCTTCTAGTACCAAATAACCTTCTGTATTTCCTCTTCTGTAAATTGCCTTTGAACACCCTCTGCTCATTTTTCTATTAGGGCTATATTGAATTTCCTTAAAAATTTTAGGTATTGGTTTTAGAGATAGTTCTTTTCTTATTCTGTTATTCACCTATTACTTTTGTTCATGGTGTCCTTTAGGGAACAAAAAATACTTAGTTTTGTTAGAGTAAAATTCATTATTTTTTTCTTGTCATAGCATTAGTGTTCTGGAAGTTTTATGAAACTTCACTAACTCCTAGGTCACAAAGGCATTCTACATTTTCTCTATTAATTCTATAGTTTTGCTGTTCACATTTAGGTTTTTAATCCATGAAATTAGATAGAAATCTAGTTTTTATTTTCTTCCTGTAATAGTCAGTTTTCTAGTTTCCCAATGCTATTTATTAATCAAGTGTCCTTCTCAATTATCTGTGGGTCTATCTATCTATCTGTCATCAAACTTATCTAGACACTAATTTCTTCTCTACCGTTGGCTGGTCTGTGTCTGAACCAAGATCACACTGTTTTTATTATTTTTAAAAAATATGTCTTAAAATTAATGATGTCTTGATTAGTTGTGAGCCAATATAAATGTTAGACCAAGTTCCTGAATAACAATCCGACTGGAATTTCTACTGGGATTGCATTAATGTTACAGGTCCTCATCTGGATCCCAAGAGTGTTTTTTGGCTCTTAGTGACCTTGTGACCGTTGGCAAGGGGCCGGATGTGGTGCTCGGTGTGAGGAGAAGGCTTGGTGATGCCAGCACATCTGGTGAAGCCAGCACTTCAAGGCACTCCTCAGGCTCTTGGAAATCCTCACCAGTAGAGATGACTCATGGTTTCGTAAAAAGCTGCTGATCTCATTAGTTTCAGAAACAATTGCATGACTGGGCAGGGCCTCTCAGTAGATACAGTGCTGACTGGGGCCCCCAGAGCAACACCTCCACTTCTCCTAAGGTGGTGAAATAGCCAGAAACTGGTTCCCATCCAAATCTTGGAAACCACCGTCGGTGAGGTCATTCCATACATGCCAAGACCTTTATGAGATTACCATCTGCAGAGTCTGGAAAAATCACTTTTCCACCCAATGTTCTAGATGATTGATGGAGAAAAAAATTCTCCAATTGTGTCAACTGTCACTGTTATTATTAAAGGAATATGTGCTATGTCATACATATACACATATACACATATACACACATTCAAATTATTCAGATGGAGGAAAATCCTAGTCATTCCATATTCAGAAAAAAATGCCCTTCGGAGCAACATAAAAGATGAAATAAAGGAAAAGAAATCCTAAAACAACAACAACATTAATTCACAGACCCAGCAATGATCACTGTTAAAAAACTTTGATTTTACTTTCCCTTCTGGATTTTTTAAAAGCTTGTGAAATATTTCAAACATAAAAAAAAAAATGCGTGGTTTTTTTCTTATTGAGAAATAAAGAATGACAATAACAAATACAACTGAAGACCACTGGGTGCCCTACCCTGAGTCCTATTACCTGCCTTCTTTTCGGAGAGATAATTATACACTCCTGAATTCTCATTTTAAAAATATATTTTTATTGATTTCAGAGAGGAAGGGAGAGGGAGAGAGAGATAGAAACATTAATGATGAGAGAGAATCATTGATCAGCTGCCTCCTGCACACCCACCACTGGGGTTCGAGCCCACAGGCCAGTCATGTGCCTTGACCGGGAATCAAACCGTGACCTCCTGGTTCATAAATCAACATTCAACCACAGCCATGCCGGTCAGGCTCATGCTTAATTTTATACTTTTGCTACCTATGTATCTACCCCTAAGCTATAAGTAGCCAAGTTTTGCACATTTTAAAATTTTATATAGATGGTTTTATGCTGTCTGTATAATTCTGTAATTGAAGTTTTACCAATATTCACATATGCTCCTCTCTTACCTTCATTTTAAGTGCTAAATGGTATTCTATAATATACATATGTCTCAATTTATCCATTCTTCCATTGAAGCTGCCCATATTTTCTTGTGCACATATTGAAATTTCTCCAGAATGCTCTATTGGAGAGTACAAGTGTCTTCTGTGTTCCTAGATAATGCCAACATGTTTTCCAAAGCAGTGGTGTCGATTTAAACCTCCCACCAGCAAGCATGAGGGTCACCATTGTTCAGTGTCCTCACAAACACTTGGCATGCCTTTACTTTGAATTGTTATTAATATGATGGATGTGAAATGACATCCCATTGTTAAAATGTATATTCCACAAAAATTAATGAGGTTGAGCACATTTTCACACACTTTTCATCTTTTCAATTTTCCTTTACTACAAATTGCCTGTTCATATAATTGTCCCATTTTTCATGAGATTGATTTATTTGTAAATATTTTTAATATACTCTGTATATGAGCCATTTTGGCTATATATTTTGCAAGTACCTATACTCCGTACATAGCTTGTCTTTTAAAAAAAAAATCAAGGGTGTTTTTTAGAGCAGTTTTAGGTTCACAGCAAAATTGAGGGGAGGTATGGAGATTTTCCATATATTCCTTGCCCCCACACATGTATAGCCTCCTCCACTATCAACATTCTTTACCAGAGTGTGTATACATGTTTCAACTGATGAACCTACATTGACACATCATTATCACCAAAGCCCATGGTTTACCTTAGGGTTCAGTCTTGGTGTTGTACATTCTATGGGTTTAGACAAATGTATAATAACATATATCCAGTGTTATAATATCACAGAGTATTTTCACTGCCCTAAAAATCCTCTGTGCTCTTCCTATTATTCATCCCTGTCTCTCACAGCAATCCCAGATAATCCCTGATCTTTTTACAGCCTCTTCTAGTTTTGCTTTCTCCAGATGTCATGTAGTTGGAATCATATAGTATATCACCTTTTCAAATTATCTTCTTTCATTTAGTAAGTGCCTTAAACTTTCCTCCATGTCTTTCCATGGCTTCGTAGCTCATTTCTTTTCACCTCTGAATAATGTTCCATTGTCTGGCTATACCACAGTTTTTCCATGCACCCACTGAAGGACATCTTGGTTGCTTACAACTTTTGGCAATTGTGAATAAAGCTGCTATAAACATCTAGGAGCATGTTTTAGTATAGACTCCTTTAATACCAAGATACATGATTGCTGGATCACGTGGTAAAAATATGTTTACTTTGGTAAGAAATTGCCAAACTTACTTCCAAAGTGGCTGCACCATTTTGCATTCCCATTGGCAATGAATGAGAGTCTCTGTCCACATCCTTGCCAATATTTGGTGTTATCGGTGTTCTGGATTTTGGCGATTCTAATAGGTTTGTAGTGGTGTCTTATTGCTTTAATTTGCATTGCCCTGATGACTTATGATGTGGAGCATCTTTTCTTATATTTATTTGCCATTCCTATATCTTCTTTGATTTGGACTTTGACCCATTTTTAAGTCAGGTTATTTGTTTTCTTATTGTTGTTTTAAGAGTTCTTTGTATATTTTGGATAACAGTCCTTTAGCAGATGGATCTTTTGCAAATATTTTCTCCCACTCTGTGACTTATCTTATTCTTTTGACTTTGTCTTTTGCAGAGCTGAAGATTTTAATTTTAATGAAGTCCAGCTTATCAATTTTCTTTTCATGGGCTGAGCCTTTGATGTCGTGTCTAAATCTAGACTACCTTGGACAGTGGTTGGCAAACTCATTAGTCAACAGAGCCAAATATCAACAGTACAGCGATTGAAATTTCTTTTGAGAGCCCAATGTTTTAAACTTAAACTTCTTCTAACGCCACTTCTTCAAAATAGACTCGCCAAGGCCATGGTATTTTGTGGAAGAGCCACACTCAAGGGGCCAAAGAGCCGCATGTGGCTTGCGAGCCGCAGTTTGCCGACCACTGACCTTGGGCATGGAATGAAGTCATTGCCATGCCCAAGGTAGTCTAAATTTTCTCTGATGGTATCTTCTAGCAGTTTTATAGATTTGCATTTTACATGTAGGTCTGTGATCCATTTTTGAGTTCATTTTGGTGAAAGATAGTTATCTCAGTTAAATTTGAATATCAGATAAACAATGAGTCATTTTTAGCATAAATATGTCACAAATATTACACAGGACATATTTATACTAAAATTATTTGTTGATTATTTTTATGCGAAATTTAAATGAGTATCCTGCATTTTATCTGGCCACCCCCATCTGGAAACAGAGGAGAACGAGATATTGGTGAAATACATGCTGGCTCTAAGACCTTCCACTTGGAAATAACACATATTATTCCCACCTGCATTTCAATGACCAAAGAAGTCAAGTGGCCAAGTCTAATGTCAATAATCCAGAGAACTGCAATTACTCCAAAGAGAGGGCCACCTCACGAGAAGCATAAAATTTGTTGAACAGAGTTATAACGTGCCACACATGCTTAAACATGTTTTTTCCTAATAAAGTCTGAAGTTAGTCAACACATTGTATGTCTACCTTTCCATACCCAAAACAGAACTTAGCCCATGCTAAATGTATCCATTGCATATTCCTCATGTTGTTTGTGGTGTCTGAAGTTCTAATTTTACCTTCCAAAATACACAAAATTCGATTATTAAAGTAATAGTTATCAGTGAATTGCATTTATTGGCATGTTTTATACATTTTTATACTCATCGTTGCTCTCACATCCTTTTTATGAGTCTGCTTTTCTTCTTTTTTTAAAAAATATATTTTATTGATTTTTTACAGAGAGGAAGAGAGAGGGATAGAGAGTTAGAAACATCGATGAGAGAG